>NC_141557.1:132038986-133428986 GCF_036417535.1 Chlamydotis macqueenii
TAAGTTAGGGTGTAGCTACCCCCCAAAGAATAGATGTCCTAGTAAAAAACAATTTTAAATTCAGAGTCAAACTTGCACAATGGAGCATTTGATGAGATAAAATTACTGATTAAAAAAAATTACTGATAAAATTATTCACCCTTAATGTTTATTTCTCTAATTGTTTACTGCTTACTGGACCTGATGATACCCGGACATAGCTCAAGAAAAAATATGTATACAGGAAACTGTAAAGAGAGCAAATAATGCTGCCGAATGACTATCCCTCTTTGGTTTGACAACAGAGTGGGAAGAGGAATTGAATCTGAACGTTATGGACCTAGAAGCAGGCATCCTATAACAAAGAAACAGTGGAAAGCACTTGTCATATCATGCTACTAATCCTTAAAGTGTTAAATACAGGTTGCTAAAGCAGACAGCAAAAATCTGCATTACTAAAATCTTTCATGTATTTCTACTGATGTAGGTGGAACCAGTTGTAGCAGTCATTGTGTAATAAAACAGGTACAATTAATAATGCAAGAAAATAATTTATAGGTAACTTTGCAGACAAATGCATATGGATTGACACTTAGTCTAACTGTAAAAAGATTGTGAGGCCTTGGAAAAACAAAACCCATGGAATAATATTTTCTTCCTTTCTTTTTGTGGGCCAGAAATGATACAGAAAGGAATTCCGAAGATCAGTATTTCTGTCTTTGTAAAATCAGTCTGCATTGTAATTTTTAAAAAAAAAAAAGCATAGTTAACACAAAGTTAGGCAGTTTTTTATAAAAGTATAGGTCACCAAGCAATAGGCATCCTAAAAGAACCCTCTAAGGTAATATTAGCAAAAAATCTGCATTAAAAAACCCAGTAAAATCGCAGAACCAACAGTTGTCCAACACCAATGTTGAAGTCCTTAATTAGCCTCACAGCCACATATTTTTGTTTTCACAGACACTCTTTTCCCTATTGAGAGATCAGGAATGACTAGACTTCAGGGTTGAATCAAGATTATGATGCAAGTAAGTGTTTAGGAACAGGAAAGATCTATAACAGTCTTTGGTGAAGGCAACTGAATGTTTCTCCTGGAGGATTTGATTGTGCTTTCAGCAATGACCGTTATGGGAAGGCTGTGCAAGCACAAGACCTCTTTCTTCTTCTGCAGCCTACATTGTCTGCATACATTCATACACACATATACCTACAAACTCACATGCACACATCCCGCTGTTAATTAACTCTAAGGTTGTAAATGGAAACACATGAAAGACTGGAAATTTTGGAAATATAATTTCACAGACTACTTTAACTCTGGGACTCCTTTTAATGCTGTGACTCTAAAAGCCTCTTCATAAATTTTGGTAAAGAAATGTAATTTACTGCCACATTTCCAATCAGAAATTTATGTTGTGTTATCATGTGCACAGTTCATCAGCACAGTGAGAGCCTTCAGATGTCATCAGCACTGTTATCTGCCATTCAACCTAACCTATGTAACCATCAGTAGCAGTATATGTGTAGTACTGTGTCCAGTTCTGGAGCCCTCAATATAAGAAGGACATGGACCAGTTGGAAAGGGTCCAGAAAAGGGCTATGAAGATGATTAGAGAGCTGGAGCACCTCTCCTATGAGGACAGGCTGAGAGAGTTGGGGCTGTTCAGCCTGGAGAAGAGGAGGCTCTGGGGAGACCTTATAGTGGTCTTCCAGTACCTCAAGGGGGCCTACAGAAAAGACGGGGTGAGACTCTTCAGTAGGACCTGTTGTGACAGGACAAGGGGTAATGGTTTCAAAACAGAGGTAGATAGATTTAGATTAGATATTAGGAAAAATTTTTTTACAACGAGGGTGGTAGAACACTGGAACAGGTTGCCCGGAGAGATGGTTGATGCCCCATCCTTGGAAAAGTTCAAGGCCAGGTTGGATGGGGCTCTGAGCAACCTATTCTAGTTGAAGATGTCCCTACTCCTTGCAGACGGGTTGGACTACATGACCTTTAAAGGTCCCTTGCAACCCAAAACCATTCTATGATTCTATGATTATCCACCTCTACTTCGTAAGGCCTAATATGCAGAGAACTGGTACTTACTTTGTCGTGTTTCACAGTCTTGGATTGCACTTTGTGGTTCAGTGAGCAATTTCTTCCTTTCATTTTTCAACTCAGAGCTGACTCAGTAGCTGCTTGTTTCTTCACAACCTGTCCACTTTCTGGTCTCACCCATCTTGCCGCCAGCCAGTGCCCTTTTCAGGTTCAGTTACCCTTGCAGGCTTCCTGGCTTCAGCAAGGGCATCGATTTGTTACCCTAAACCCTAGTCTTAGTGCTTGTTGTAGTTTAATCCTGATCGGGACCAGACTACACAGTCTCTCTCTCATTCCCCCCACCCTCTGAGAGAATAGGGAGAGAGAATATTAAAAAAAAAAGGCTCAAGGTTTGAGATAAGGACAGGGAGAAATCCTTAAAGTTACCATTACAGGCAAAACAGACTCCACTTGGGGAAAACTATTCATTTATTACTAAAATCAAAGCAGGATAATGAGACAGAGAACAAGATAACCTCTCCCCACTCTTCCCTCTTCCTGAGCTTAACATTATCTCTACCACCTTCCCCAACTCCCCAAGTGGCACAGGGGGAAAGAGGGAATGGGGGTTACAGTCATTTCATCACACATCATTTTATGCTTCTGCTTCATCACTGGGGAAAAAATGCCTCACATTCCTCCCCTGCTCCATCGTAGGGTCTCACTCGTGCTACAGTCCTTCATGAAACTGCACCAGAGTGGGTAATTTCTTCCACAGGCTACAGTCCCTCCAGAACAGCTGCCCCAGTGCAGACCCTCCATGGGCCACAGCCTCCTTCAGGCATCCACCTGCTCCAGCGTGGGGTCCTCCACAGGCTGCAAGTGGATCTCTGTTCCTCCGTGGACCTCCACGGAGTGCAGGGGGACAGCCTGCTTCACCATGGAGTTCACCACGGGCAGCAGGGGAATCTTGGCCAGGAGCCACATTACTTCTCCCCCTCCTTCTTCACTGACCTTGGCATCTGCAGCCGTTCCTCTCACAAGAAATTCTTCACAACAGGCAGGCAGACGCCTCTCAGGTTCTCTTCACATCTCATCTCCTCTCCACTTCTTGCAGCTGGGCTGTGCCAAGTCAGGTCCAGTCGGCCGCCTGGTGGGAGGCCAGAGGGTGAGACCTTCAAGGCCCACAGGGCTCACACCTCCCCCTCTCTGCCCCTGCTCAGCTTCTTCACATCTTCTCTTCTTTTTTTTTTTTCTGTTTTTCCCCTTCTTAAGTACATTATCGCAGAGGCGTTGTCACGGAACATTCTGCTACTAATTGGCTCAGCCTTGGCCAGCAGTGGGTCCACCCTAGGCCCGGTTGAGTCCACTGAACAAAGGGGAACAACTTCTACCAGCTTCTTACAGAGGCACTGTAGCCCCCTCCCTTACTAAATAAAACCAGAACAGTGCTCCATGGTTTTCTTATTCCAAGACTGTTCTTTCTTGGCTCTTCCAATCTTTTCTTTCAATCTTGTGTTAATTATCATCCTCAAATCCTATTAGCTCATACTCTCCTTATCCTTCAACTGCAGTTTCTGCTTTTTTTTTTTTCTCTTTCTGCCTCTTACTGAGTTCTTTACTATTTCAAGTTTCTGGAAAGCTAGCACAGTAGATATATGAAGAGATGGTCTTTCTGCCCTTACTTCTAAGTCTCAGAGACATAGTAGCTTGTGGCAATCAGGAACAAGTTGCTAGGACATTTTTATTCAGTCCTGCAGTTACAAGGTAGAGTTTGACCATTACAGACAGTATTTTAGGGGAATTTTGCGGGTAAAGTCTAACAAGTCCTATTGATCATGTGTAAAGTGAGTTCTTCATGGGTTCAGAAAAGACATATTCCTGACAGAAAATCCTCCTGTGCTAAATTTAAATTCCCTTATCAAAAATATAGGTACTGAACAGATATTGTGGATATCCTTAGTGGAAAAATCATAGCCTTAAAAATATGAATCTAACATGTTGTCCTCAGTTTTGTTTTCAGTAATAATAAGATAGATTGTGATGAATGTTCAAAACAAATTGAATGTAAACCAGATATTTGGCATTAAAAAAAAAATTATACTGCAGAGTTAAAGTTTGGGAAAGTTCTATCTAACTGAAAATAGCATCTTTTTCCTTCACTATCAATTTGACAGATCCTATACTATCTCTTCCAAGTACTCCAACCATGTTCTAAGTATCAGACCTCTTTTCCTGTGCTCATACTAGAAAGAGACTTTTTTTTTTTTCAGAAAGTGCAGACTGGCCTGTGCCTCAACAAGGCATTTGTGTTGCATCTCATTTCCTTTCCTGCTCTTGATGATTTTGGCTGCCGTTCCTCTCAGCTGAGGCCCAGTGGGCATGCCTTCTGTTGGAGTGTGTGTTCTTGCCTTCTCTTGAAAGATGCTTTAACTGAAAAACAGCCTTATGACAATTGCACCAGCAGTTAAGCAATTTAATATAATTTAACTTGCCTCTTAATGGATTTAACAACCCAAATTAAAGCACAGAAGTGATCAACTGTGATATTACAGGAATTATCACACTGAAAGCCATTTATCCACCATGCCCTTTTAATTTTTCTCTTTCTCATTCTTAACCTTTGAAATTAAAAATTTAAATATTTTTAACATATATTTTTTATTCATTAAACCATTCAGGACATTCTTTATTTACTTTATATATCTTTATACAATGAAACTTTTTCTAATGTCTGTGGAAGGACATTATTACATTATAGGATCCCACTATGCTTATATCATGATTGCAACTGGGTACCTCATAAAGAAAAAACACACACCTGTAGCTAATGGATTCCTTCTCTTTTGCTCCCTTGAAACAAGCAGGACAGCTGCCTCTGTGCTTCTTACTTCTGAGCTTTGTCTTTCTGTGTTTGTGGGTGAATGGTAGGTTAAAAAGTGACATTGTGCTGTATTCTAAAGGTCGGGATATTTGCAGTCCTGCTGGTGAGTTTGGACCTTCTGAGCCGTGGACTGGATAAGCTTTTGATAATTGTCTGATATTTGACTAGATAGCTACGTAGGCAAAGTAGTAGCAACCAATCACCTTTTTTACTTGTAGATTTTAATTCTCCAAGGAGATAGCAGTAAGCCGGAATAAGGTATGCTATGTATATTTGTTCACACAGTATCAAGGCTAAGGATCCAGTTTAGACCCTGGGCATGTATATGAAGTTGAACAGAGGTCAGTCGGTGAAACCCATCATAATGTTTCAGATTGATTTCTACATCTGTTGAGGTTTACTAAGGCTCTCAGCTTTAGAAACATCACCACTTTCTCAATCTGCATCCCAAAGAGCTTGTTAGAAGCTGTTCCTTAAACAGATTAGTTTAACCAGAAAAGTAAACTTGTTTCGTCTGGTAATGCAGGGAATATAATAAATACATGAGGAGAAATTTGATTTCTACAGAACTCCAAACCAGAGTAAAACAGGAAATGTCGTCTTCTTTCTCCGCTGTATTTTCCTCTTTTCTTACGACTAGACCTCTGCAACTAGAAGGCAAAGATAATTTTATCTATGTGTATTTTAAGACCCTCCAAGGCAATCTGAAAAACATCCACCCTTTTAACTTTTATTTATGAAAAATGACTTTGTGGTGTCTTAATGCTTCTTCTTAGGCAACCATTTGGATTATTAGCTCACACTTAGTGTTTTATTTGCCATGTACACCTCAGCATCAACTAATCAGACTTTATTCTTGAACACTCTGAATTGCCTGTAGCACTTCACTTCAGCAGGCAAACTGACTCACTCTGACAGGAAATAATATGAGGTTTTCCCCGAAGGGACCATCCCATACTATCAGTACGAGTATGTAGTCATTAGCTAGTCAGGGAACATCTAACAATTACGTTAGTCAAAGCACTTTACGACATTTAGTTTTGTGGAGAATCTGAGATTCCAGCTCTGAAGCTATGCTAAGCATAAGTACCAAACACAACAACGCTGTTATGTGGTAAACAAAATTAATTTGGGGAAAATCAGATCATCAAACAAGCTAAACATATTTTAAAACTTTCGTACATATACTTGTCTCATTAAAAAGCATTTCAGCATGTTTTTTCTCTTTGAATTCTAAGAGAGAAATGGATTCCTAATGACAGAGGAACCCGAGCAAGGATGGATAAAAATTCTTTGCATAAAAATGGATAAACAGTAACAGAATTTCACAAACACTTTACTTCACTGTAAGAGTACTCACTCTGAAAGCTCAGTGAGTTAATAAAGGACAGTGTTCTTATACAAAACAGTCTGAGAATATGTATGTATAAACACATTAATATTTAAATCTCAACAGCAACATCTATTATTAAGCATTTCTACTCATTCTGATAGAAGGCCTTAGAGGCTTCATGCCATTGCAAAAGAGGATAACATGATCTCAGGCCTTCGTTTGGCTTCTAGCAATTCAATATTGCCTGGCGTGAAGCCCTTAAGAGATTTAAGCAGTGCAAAATGTTGCAGTACATCTCGCCGATACCTCTGAACCTGATCTCTGCTTTCTACATTGATGTCCCAGATTGCTGAGCCAAGGATAAGGTCTCACTCCTATTACTTTGGCATAGTAGTGAACATTTTGACGTAGTGAACATTTTTTAAAGCTCAGGATGGCTGAGAGCAACCAAAACAACATTCTCCAGGTTGAAAAAAGATCTTTCACAGGAGCCAGACCCAGGCTGTGGAAATAGTCACCAGGGGATAGAAAGATCATCACAGACTCCCCCACATTCTGGAGCAAATGCAAGAAATTATGGAAAATATGATCTCATTTTCTTCGCATAAGTACATAGCAGAGAGTTAATTAAAAAAAAAAAAAAGAAGCTGTCCAAAGTCCTAACAAAAATTAATACTGCAAATACTGCATTTCAGATGCAGATATCAAAGGTACATCAGCACCAGTAGAGACATTGTTGAAAGCTGCTCAGGTATTTACTAATAAATTTGGCAAGAAAACCTGAAATGGTTTCTACTCAATGGAGAGACGTGAGTCGAGTCCCATACATAAAAGCCCTTATAAGTCAAGATCTAAATACTCTCCTCAACTTTTCACTAAGGTAGTCTGGGACTTAACACACAGATCATCTAGAAACACTGAAGACTTCCCTAGTAGATAGTCCCATGAAATACCAATAGCATGATTAAGCATCTCCTGTAATGGTCACTGAGCATAGGGCTGAAAAAGAAACTATTAGACAGCAAAGTACTGGACTGACTTTGATATGCACAGCATGAGGAAAATGCCTGGCATTGCTTCACAGCTAGATATTACAAAAGTTCAAGTTTTGCCAGGAACAAGTTGCCACTACCTTACACAATTTTGGAAACACTTGACAGCTCTCCAGCATGAAGCATTATAAAATCTATGATGGGTGAGTTGAAAAATGTTCTTAGGTTCAGCTACAAGTTTGGAGTCTGATTTAAACCACATGGAGATCATGTAGATCTATTGTACTCTCTGGTAAGCCTTTGAAAGTCTCATCTTCAGCATTTTGTGTATTTCCAGGTCACTGGACAATTCTTTAAACCACGTGACTTACAGTTCAGAGAGGGATTTTTTTTTCTTCAGTTCCTTGTCAAATGTCCACATTTTCTTGGAATCTTTACATGCGGTAGCATACATATTATTCTTTTTCCCTCTTCCCTTTTCAATAAGAATAAGATAAATAACTCAAGGGCTAATGATAAGGAATTCCTTCATTTTTCACAATTTTCCTATTCTCAAATAAAGAGGAAAGTGTTGTTAAACACTTTCTAAGTGAAGATTATTGTTTCCAGAACTAGAAAATAATGTCACATTTGGATTTATTATTTTACTTCTGCTCCTGCATGGTGCCAAGAGGTAGAGGAGCATTGGCAACAGAAGTGAAAGAACTTCAAGCACTGGAAATGAGTCTGCTTTTTTTTTTCCAGATTATCTGCTATCAGTTCTGGTTGTTCATAATTATCACTATGTTATTGCTACTTTAGGGCTACAAGTATCTACAAATTAGGTCTTCCTTCTGTATTTTATTTCTGATTGTACTGTAAAAAATATTATTTAAGAATATGAAGCACTAACTGTCTAGGCGAATAATGACCTGAACTCCTTCATTCGTTTGCAAAGCAGTTAATTTCAAGAACCTGGCAACTTTCCGACACTTACAGAAATATCTCACAAGTCATTAGAAAAAAGACGAACTAGGTTATAAAAAACTCCCAGTTTCTAAAATCTGAAGTAAACTGTTTCCATGTATATACTGTCAATTCTTGGCCTAATGTTAAACTTACCCTTTTTTTTTGTTTGTTTTGTTTTGTTTTTAATGGTGGTGGGGGGAGAAATTAATGAGATGGGAAAACTCTGATCATCAGGATATCCCCTTTTTATCTTGATTTGTAGTCTTCAGATTCATTTGTGCTACTTTCTCTTACTTTCTCTTGCCTGCCTCATTTTATAAGCTGATGATAAGAACAGTGGCTGATCCCTACCTGAATGTTGTATAAGAATTCTTTCCATTTATGTTTCAAATTATTGGAATTTGTCTTCCAGAAGAAAAAAAAAATGCCTTCAATTCTTTCTTTTAAAAAAAGAATAAATAATAGGTTAAGTAACAGTAATAAACTCTTTCCTATCTTCCTCCTAGATTTACTGTTCACATATGTCCACTCTGACTGAAAAAAAAAATCAATATATGGTGTTTGTTAATGAATGCTGAAATTTGTCAATACTCAGCTTATGTACAGTATGAACATACTGATGAACAAAATTGAGTTCTGCTCTGAACTGCTCTGGTTCTTAAAATTTTCATCGTAACACTGAACTCCCAGTCTCTCTAGAATAAGTCTGTTCTACCACCACAGTGAATTGTCAGAAGACAATTGCTGAGACCAACTGATCCCAATCAGTGGATTTTTTTTTTTCTTTCTCTAGGATGCTCACAGCAACACTTTTCAAGAGAGGTAAGTGAATATATTTATTTCTTTTTACAATGAAGACATTCTTTAATTGAATGACCATGTAAAAATAGCTTTTTAAAACTCCAGGATACATATCCTTTTTCTGTCCAAGGGAATATTTTTTTTCATATCTGTTGCACTCAATGAATACATAGATACTGAGAAAGTTAAAAAATGTCTATGCCCCTTCTGATTGTCTAGGTATCACCCCATGTTTTGGATTTGGATTTTTTGTTATCTGGGTCACAGAAGAAGGATTGTGTGCACCCAGGGGACAAGGATAATGAATCTCATCCAGTATCCAATACTGTACAAAGGAGAAAAAAAAAGTGGACTCTGCAGATTAAAATGAAATATGCAAGAATACCCTGGAAATGATGTGTTCGGTCTTTATGTATGAATTAAAGCCTTCATTTTCTAATAGCTTATTCTAATTTCCCTGTGTGGTTAGTACGGTAGACCTTAAGCCCAAGAAATGATTAAGAAAAAAAATCTCTTTTGCTTTAGGATGTAATCCTTCCATTTGCAGATACCAATAGATCGGTCAAGTGGCAAAGACTAAAGAAGCTATAAAAAGACTAGAGAAGGCTATAAAGAGAGTGTGTTGAGAAGCTTCATTTCACGATGAGCTTGTGACATCATAGCTGAATTTTTAGTGAAGTCTTATCATTATTTCATGTCTGGAGCAAATTAACATGTCTATATCTGAACATGTGATTCTTTTGAAAGAAGATAGCAATACGTCCATGTATCTGAAGCACAAACCACAGGCCATGACCATAATGATCACTACAGTTTCAGCAAAGGAATCCTACCTAACTTCTTTCTTGTTGAACTTCTAAAGGAAGGGACACTTATTTAGAAATTAAATATGCACAGCTTTCATCAAGAACACACAAGAGAAGGCTCACTCACAATTACCTTGTTTTAATTGAAGATCTGTATTCATACCAATTAGGTCTAGAAGTATAATCAAATAACAACTTAATTACACACATAATAACAAGAAATACAAAAGTAGTACATAATTTTAAACATATAAGTAGGACAATAAAATAGATTAAGGGAAACTCAGCTACACTTTTGAGCCAGTGGCACTGAAACTTTCCTAGGTGCTTCCCATTTTTGTGTTGAACTTTATTATAATCTAAGAAAGAAAAATTTGTTGCCAAAAATATTGCATAGGTATGTTACTAGGAAAATATCCTGAAAGGTGCTTGTTCAAGTAAGCATGTAAGTGGAAAGCAGAGTACCATAAAATATAAAATCATCACCAAGACAACTGAACCAATCTAATAGAGAGGCCTTTTGAAAAACAGCTTTCCTGGGAGCGTCCTGAAATTATTTACATTAATATAATAACAAAAAAAAATCACTAACACTAGTAAATAATTTTATTAATACTATTTAAAAAAACCCCAAACCTAATGCACTACAAGAACTTCAATCATTATTTACTTGGGTTTGAAACATATCAGAGACAGCGTGAGAGACAGAGAGAAAAAGACAGACCTAACGGTCAATAAGTTTTCCTCAAAATCTACAAATCAAAAGCTTTTGAGCTGTTCTGTCTCATCTTTAACAAGTTATAGCATGGCAGCAGTTCCCTTAAAATGACTGAGTTCTTGCATTTACAATAGAGCAGGGAAGTATCAGATTTTTTAAAGTTGTAACATTTTATATCACTTGGGTCAACTGTGCTTTTAGGCGGTGAAGGCAGGGAGAGGGTGGTGTAAGGAACTGCAGGCACTGTTTTCTGCTGTGTTGTTCATTAGGCTAAGCTACAGCTTGGATTCATAGATTTCAAGGCCATAAGAGACCATTACTATAATCTAGCCTGACATCTCCCTATAGCAAAGCACAAAGAATGTCACTCAATCATAGAATCATAGAACCTTTAAAGGTCATCTAGTCCAACCCACCTGCAAGGAGCAGGGACATCTGCAACCAGATCAGGTTGCTCAGAGCCCCATCCAACCTGTCCTTGAATGTTTCCAGGGATGGGGCATCCACCACCTCTCTGGGCATCCTGTTCCGGTGTTCCATCACCCTCAGTGTAAAAATCTTTTTCCTTATGTCCAGTCTGAATCTACCTCCCTCTGTTTTAAAATCATTACCCCTCATCCTATCACAACAGGCCCTGCTATAAAGTTTCTCCCCATCTTTCTTATAAGTTCCCTTTAGGTACTGGAAGGCCGCTATAAAGTATCCCCGGAGCTTTCTTTTGTCCAGGCTGAACAGCCCCAGCTCTCTCAGCCTGTCCTCATAGGAGAGGTGCTCCAGCACTCTGATAATCTTTGTGGCCCTCCTCTGGACTTGCTTCAACAGGTTTACATCCTTCTTATGTCGGGAGCTCGAGAGCTGGACACAGTACTGCAGGTGGGGTCTCACCGAAGGCAGAGTAGGGGGCAGAATCACCTCCCTCAAGCTGCTGGTCACGCTTCTTTTGATGCAGCCCAGGATGTGGTTGGCTTTCTGGGCTGCAAGGATGAATTGTTGGCTCATGTTGTTTCACGCCCACCAAATCAAATCCATAACTTTGGATTATTTCCAAAATAAATTATTTCCAATTCAAATCCATAAGTTTGATTTGAGCTATAGTGTATTTTCCAAAAAAAAACCATCCAGTCTTAATTCAGAGATTTCAGGTAATAGAAAAGCCATTACTTTTATAGGTGAATTGTTCTAATACTTCATTACTCTCACTGCTAAGAAAGTGCACTTTGATTCTTAGTTGAACTTGCCTAACTTCAGCCTACTGTTGCTGAAAGAAAAAAAAAAAAAAAAAAGCTTTTTCCTTCTAAGTTAAATTTGGTACTACAAAAAAAAAATCTACATTCTTAGGACACTATCATCAAGACTGGTCTTGACGTTCTTCTGGAAAAGTAAATTGACTGAGTTCTTTGTTCAACTTGAATAAGTCTAATAATTTTCAGTCAACTTTTCTGAAATTATCATAGATTAATAATCTAAATACAGTGTTGTTAAATCCATGAGAAAATGTAATGCTACCTTTTTTACTCTTATTATGCCCTTTGTTTTATATATTCAAGGATCACACTTCACATCATTAGTAGAAGATGAGGACAGCCTAATAGCCAATGCCTCCCTTCCATAATGTCATCTTGTAAGTATGACATGCATGCCTTGTTCCTGGATGTCATGCTCCCAAAATACATTTTACAAAGGACCTCACCTTACACTTCTCATGGATTTGACTCTGTCATTAGCTTTCATTTAATTATTTTTTGAGTCATCTGTATATTTTGTCATTAATAATTTTATATTCCCCCTTTGGTAACTATATTGCATGGATTGGTCTAGAACTGCACCTATATGGGATTCTTTCAAGAATACCTAAAGTAATTTTTTAACCCTTTTTAAAACAATTTTTCCTACTTTTCTGACCAGATCCCCATTTTTGTCCAGTCAATAGAGGCAGTGTAAATGCAATCTGTTTTTCTGTAATATAGAATGTTTTTGAAAACCTTTTAGAAATTTACATGAATGAAGTTTGCTTCATCAGACAAGTTTGTGATTTTAGAAAAAAAAAAGCTAAATTCTTTTGATTAGACATGTTCTTTGTAAAATCAATGTTGATCAGCATAAAGTATTTTGCTGCTCAAAACTCTATACTGATTACTGTCACTGTTTGTAGGACATACATATAGCAAGAAGACATCCTATGAAGGCCATATGTGTAGCATTGTCTAAGCCTATGTCATATTTTAACCCCAATCAGCAATCTAGTACCACACAGCTGCTCTCTCCCGTTCCACCTCCCCAGAGGATGGGGGAGAAAATAAGGAAGAAAAGAAAACCCACAGGCTGAGACAAAGACAATTTACTAGAATAGCAAAGGAAGATATAATTTATATATATATATATATATACATATATAATGATAATAATCATAATATATAGGGATAATTAAATATACAAAACAAATCATGCACAATCTCTCACCACCCGACAACCCGATGACTGATACAGTCCGTCCTAAGCAGCGATCATGAAACAGAAACTGGAACGAAACCAAGAAGCAAGAGAAAGTGCAATAGCTAGCACATTAGCCAACCCCTATTTATATACTGAGCGTGACATTTATGGTATGGAATACTCTCTTTGGCCAGTTTGGATCAACTGTACTGGCTATACCACTCCCAGCTTCTTGCACTTGCACATTAGCGAAACCTGGGAAGCTGAGAAAAGTCCTTGGTCTCTTTAGCAACAACTCATAACATCAGTGTATCATCAACATTCTTCACATACTAAATTTCATACCAAGTCCAAAACACAGCAGCCACTAGGAAGAAAATTAGCTCCATCCTAGCCAAAAAGGACAGCCTATAACATGGCCACCGCTAGAGTAATACTATATTATATCAGGTATTGATCAGAATTCCTTTTTTTCCCCTTCAAACTCAAGTGTATTTAGTACCTAAATGAAGCTCTTTATCTCTGCTTTGCCTTTCGCTTTGATGATCATCATGTCTCACTCAAAATTACAGTCTGTAGTTTGAATTGATAATCTTATACTGGAAGACATCCAGGCAGTGAACTACTTATTTTTCTAAATATTAAGACTCTGCTGTGCCCTTGATATGCACAAAAATTGTCAGAGACTTCACCTGGAATTCTGCTGGTATCTTGAGGCCACAATCAGGTCTGATATGGATAACACTATAGTTTGAAATAGGACTTGTTTTATTTTTTGTAAAAATCAGTGTAATAATTAGGATGATATTTGATCAAAGTCCCATTGTATATGCCACGGGACACACTATACGTTGCAGAAATAGTAATGTGTGCTGGTGTTCATCTGTTCACAATACATTCTTATTACATATAATCTGATAGCTTTCTGCAAGCAGCAAGTAAAGGTTGAATTCCAGAATGAGTTATACCTTTATTAGAAGCAGCATGTGGTGGCACAAGTTCAGGGTGCTTTATCCTTGTTTGATTTATTTACATGTACGTTTTTTAATGTAGTTATCAGATGGCAAAACATAGCTCAGCTTTAACTTGTAGTTGTAACATTCAGCTCTGTGTTCAAATTTGAAATCCCAATCTAGTAGGTGAAATGTGGTCCAAACATAAAAGATCCTAGTTCGAGACCCTATCTCACAGAGATTATCTGTCAAAGTAGTAAGATCTGACATTGCTAAAATCACTGCCGCATACCAATATATACAGCCTGTACTGTGGGTCCTTATGCATCTGATATTCCTGGATGTGCTTATGGAACAAGAACCAAGAGATACAGGGAAGATTAAATCGCTTGGCCTGCTCATCTGCAATCATGTGGTTGCCTACTACAATTTAGTGTGTTTCAGTTCATTTAGATTAGCTCAAGGAGATCTGAACCCTGGGATCCACTTATCTTCTTGTGGAGTCAATGCTTTCTCACAAAATCTGTTTATGGCCTACATGCAGCAAAATTAAGAAAAACAAAAAGCACTTGGTAAATAAGCTCCGCTTTGCTGTGTCTCGAGGTTGAAGTTTCACGAATAAACAACAAGCAAAGTCGATAAAGAAGAAGAAGAAGAGATATTTTCTAGGACCACCAACTGGCATAGGCTTCACTGAGGGTAAAGAGAAGACAGGTAGTCCTGGAACCATGGCAGATCACAGCAAATCAAACTGTAGTCCTTCCCTCTTTTTTTGCTACACCAGACATACTCTGTAAGTGGACCATTTTATACCTACCTTGTAAAGACTCTAAGCAGAATAGATCCTGAGTGGACCTAACATATGTTATCTATTAATTATTGATTACTTCTTTTCACAAAGAAAAGTTTCTTAGTAACTGCATCTCTCAGAGGCAAGTAGCTATATTGCCTTAAAAGCCAGTGGAGAATGGGAGTACTGAAGTTAGACAGACTCAGTTGCCATCTTAAGGTCTATCAGTGCTTCTTCCCTCTCACCATTGTCTATATTTAATGTAGTGAACTTGTACAGTTGTGTCACGTGGCTTGAATTAATTCCTTTGGGGATTGCAGCTAAATGAGAACAGCTCCATCCCACTGCAGATATACATAAGACATTATGCTACCCATGTTGAATCATGTCTGTAGCATAGACCATGAGCACTGTTACTCATTGAATAGACCTATCTAATCTAACTTCATATCTGCTACCACAGCTAGTAGTGCAATCACAGTCACAGCACTAGGCTCAGCAAAACCGCTCTGTTGCCCTGTGTTAGCACACAAACAGTGTACAGGTCTAGAATGAGGACATAGGAAGTTATTGCCTTTCCAAAAATAATTTACTAAGTAAGATCTCAGAGATATCTGAAACAGGGGTCTTGAAGTTGGAGGAAGGACAGGAAGGAAGAAGACTGCTGCATGTCTGTGAGCATTTTGCCAAGTAATGAGGCAGTTTCCAAGTTGGGTTTTTGGAGTGCAAAGAGGAAGAAAATAACTATAACTCTCACTTATCAGTCATTTTGAACTCTGACTAGCACATAAAGTAGGAAATTTCTCACTTTTGTTCCTGTTTCCTTTTCATCCCTAGCATTGATAGCACTTCACCTATGACTTTACAACACTAGGTATGGGTAAATGTAGCACGGTTTATCTTTATCACTTATTTTATTAGTGCCATTTTGCAGCAAAATGCATTGATAGAAGTCTTTCTTCAGTTATATTATTTTCCCAATGAAGATAGAAAATTGGTATCTAAATTAATACGTCACTGCATATGTCTCATTTTCACATCTTAAAAAGCCAAAGAGTGCAGAATATGTATGATATGGATATTCTTAGTAACCTTGGTGATGATTGGTGTTAAAAGAAACCCTCTTTTCTTGTAACTGTCTCCAGCCTTGCTCTTGAATGTCTAACTTTTCTGGTAGTATAATGTCAATGGCTAAGCTTGGCCAACATTTATTTCAGAAGACACAATGCTGAGCTTGAATTTGTAGCAAGACCTAACACCAAGAACCAGACACACTTTAATGTCTACACCTTATACCTTAAAATGTATACCATATATAAAATAGTTTAACAATAAATTAATATTAACCTCATTTAGAATATTATTACTGTTCCCACCATTATCGTTACTAATATTTTAGAGCTAGAAGTGAAGAGATTAAGTACTTTGTCAAAATCCACAGAGCAATCAGATTTAGAAATAGTGTCAGACTTAAGGATCTTTGTCTCCTGAGTTATAGCTTTTTCCACATCTTGTCCAACTAACTGGAATATTTAAACTGCTTGAGAAGTCATTAGTTAATGACCCTGTTATAAAATTATGTACTTACTGACAGGTGTTTGATGTGCTTTTTCACATAATCCTGCTATAGTGTTGTGGTCCATACAAATATTTGTCTTGCTGTTTTATTCTAGGAATTTTTTTGTCTTTTTGCTCTGAAGATTGCCAGTTGGAATTCGGGGTGCTTTTATCACATATTCCAGTGCTTAGTGAGATCAAACAAGGAATATTTTCCTGTAGGTCAAGACACTAACTTACATTCAAGTCATTAAGGTTGAAAGCAGAGTTCACTGATAACAGCACCACATAGTCTTTGACCCTACACATATCTCACACAATTCCATCACATAAGCTTTGAGAGGCTCTCGTCAAAGTTAAGAAGAAAATAAATACAAAGAAAATCCTAGTTATGTAGGATAGCTGCATCCTCCTAACTGCATAGCCTGCATCATGTGGTCCCTAGAGAGGGATTTTATAATGTTATTATTTGATTCCCATTTCAGATGCTTTACATTTCCAGGTATTTGGCTAGCCATTCAGACTGGTGGAAGACAGGAGAACTTCCCTCAGAGCACAGGCATCTAAGCAAACAAACCCTTTCCATGCTCGGAAATGGCTCTGTCAGTGAGGCTAAACAACCATCAAAATCTGGAGACAGTGGGAGCATATGAACGCTGGCACTTCCTCTAAGAAGTAGAAGGGAGCAGATGGAAATAATTCCTTCGCAAATTCTACAGCAGGAGCTTAACTTGAATTGAAGGATTCTTATGTCCTCTTCCTCTCTTCCGTGTCTCCCTTAACAACACAGAATTATTAAAAGCAGGGAAACCATTACAGAAAATTATCTATTCAAAGACCAGGATGAGCTCAAGTTCTAAATTCTTCTACTTGGGGGATGAGCAAGTATGACAAGTCAGTCTTGGATTAAACCAATAGATAATCAGATTTCACTAAGGCAGACTGTGAGACAAATCATTGTCATGGTCTTTAAAGGCTAAGTAATGTCTGCAAAACCTGCAGAGAAGCAGCGTTTTCTATTGAGACGACATTAAGAAAAATTAAAAGTGCAGACAATAGACAACTTAAGAAGCAAAGTCTTTTGTGAAGGACCACTGTTAGAGATCATAGATGAAAACACTATTATTCTGCTAGTGTGAGAGAGCAAAGCGAAGCTATGCGTTTCTTTTAGCTTGAATTGCAATAAAAGCTGTGAACTAATAAAATTCTATAATCAGATATTAAATTATTGCCTAGCTCAAAAAGAGACCATATTTATTTTTATACTGTCAAAACCTGAAGGAATTTGGAGTTCCTGTGAATAGGGGTTAATGACATAATTTGATTTAAATGGCTTAGATTGTTTAGTGACTATACCAACTCAATCCACTCCTCTTTCTAGTGTTTCTCTGCCTCTTATACCACACCACTGAGAGAAAAAAAAAATCCCATGGAAGGTGAACACTTTGAAACATCAATCATTTTGAACCCCTAATGCATTCTTCATCCAGCTGTCAAGACTGTAAAACCGTAACTGGATGCAAAACGGCTATTTTACTTTCCTTACAAATATTGAGATTGTGCAGTGTAAACTAAACAAATAACTTCACAGATTCCTTCAGCTTGTGTGATTCTGAAGCTCCCTATGACTTGTTCCTGTGCCTTTTCTGTATGTGATCTGCTCCAACTAAGTGAACAGCTAAAGGAGGCACCCCTGTTCCTTCCAGCTAAGTCTGTCATTAGGATTTTGTGGTGATAAATTTAAGACATCCCAAGCTTTAATCAACATTCCATTTTTAATCCCTTCAACTAAATACCCCAAGCGTTAAACACCATTTCAAACAGTCATGTGCTAGCCACTAAACTGTTCTTGAAAGCTGAATTACAGTATTTACTTTTGCAAATGCAACCAAATTAAATTTTATGGTGACAATAGCTAACATTTTATCTTTTTTAAAGCCTGTTCACAGCAGTCATTCCTATCAAAAGTTTTGCTTCTAAAAAGTGAAAATGCTTGCAAAAGATTTCAAAGCACAATCCTAACAACACACTCAACAAAATAGTGCTTATGCATTTTTTATTTTTTTAATCCATATGAGGCATTTTTCTCATTCCTCGTCTTACTTTTTTTTCTTTAAGCTAGGAAATACAGGCATATGTTTTAAAGTTTTTTTTTTTTTTTTTTCCTAGGAAGCATTTTGAGGTGTAAATACAAATTGTTTCCTTTACAGCCATTGTACATTAAAGTAAATTCTACTGCATTTGAAAACATGTCAGCTTTATTTTGTACTGGTATTCAGAATCCTCTCTTTTTGACCAATATTATATAAAGTTCCTCTGGGAAGATAATGTGTATGATTGCAGCCCTGCCTTGTTAAAATCCATGGCTTTTTATGCAGTCATGTTTTCATCCATGAATTATGCATGAAAAAGTATCTCATTACATTTCATTTTCTTTACAGCAGCATCTCCCTTCTCGACATGCTCAGATTCTCATCAGCTGAGCTCTACTCACCCTGCAGCTTGGCTCCATCTTGATGCCTTCACAGCATTTTAGACAAAATGGGCGTGTTTAACTTGTCACCTCAAGCCTGGTATAAATTATTCACCAGAGCTTTGCACAGATTTGTGGGATAACCAGCCTGAACTCAGGGAAACTTCACAGGCTTGACTGTGTATGTTGTATTTGACAGGGACATTAATGGCAATTTCCCCCTACAGTAGTTCCAAACACAGGGTTTATTTTTTTTTTTAAGGATCCCTGTTCCAACATTCAGTTTTATTGAAATTTACTTTTTAAAATTTGAGCCACATATTTTTTTTTTTAACGTATCTCACAGATGCCACTGAAACTACACTGTTTCCTACGATTCAAAGGTCAAATGAGCAGAGACTCTCTTTAAAATGCTCTGCTTAGTTTTAAAGGCACCTGGAAAACTCTCCAAGGGTATATACATATTTAAAACACACAGTTTAACCACTTGGGCCCTTCTCTTTCAGCTGGAACCAAGATGGTGGTTCTTTATTTCAAAAAACTGATGTTAGCAGAAGAGGATACTTGAACTGCGCAGTTTGCAAAACCAGGGCCTGAGAGTCCCTGGTTTTGGCACATAGCTTGTATGCGTGTCAGAGGACAACAGCAGTGGCCTATTTCCATCTGCAGTCAGTGGAAAGAAGCAGGTGTGTCAGTGGATATGTGGATATGTGGAAATGCATATGTTAGGTAAAGAAATTAAACACCTTCAGATCATTTTTGGAAGTTGTCTTTAGCCACAAGATGTAATGGTAAAGACTTAAAGTAAAAATCCATCCATTCCTCCTATCCTCCTCCTCCTCAGACACTACTATATCCTTTGGGAAGAAAGCATGTTGAGGTCATTGTCTATCACTCTGTGAAACAATGAGGAGCTAAATACAAACTGAAAGAAAACAAGAGCCAAGTCACTGATATACAGATACTTGAATTAAAACACACAGTTTCTTTATGTTTCAAGTATTTTAGAGAGTTTCAGAAGACATTCAACTCAGTTACGTGCTCTGTAACCTTTATAATAGAGGTTTATGCTTTAACAGAATATGCAACAAATGCACATTTTGACTGAGGGGGCTTCAGATGGCTCCATAGCTAGGGAAACAGTGCAACAGTGTCTGAGCCACATGCTGGTTGGGTGAGGTTGCACTGATGGTGCTTCTCAAGACGAGCAGAAGTTGGGCAACCTCACGCACCACTGATGGGAGCAGACAGACAAGCAGCCAACGGTCCCCATGCCTGCTCTGTGCAGCTGTTTGGCTTCAAGGGCTGGACTCAACTCCTTCAGGGAGCAGAGCATGAGTGCACATCCCAGGCAAAATGGGGCACAGACAGAGAAAGCAATGCTGTGGCAGTCTCCCAGGGGGGCAAGGAGCAGCTGCCGTGGGTGGACATCTTGTCCATTGGTCTCAGAAGCTCACAGTGCTTTCTAGCTAAGACAGGGATATGAAATGCATCTGTGCCTGATCTTCTTCCAGTGCAGCCCACCAGAGCTGACCCCAGTCCCTCTACCCTCTACAGCCGTATTGCACCCTGCAGCACTGTGGCACTGGGGTCTGGGCACCTGCCCCTTCTATCTTAGAAGAAAGATCAGTCTTAAGAAGTTCTTAACAAGGAAGCTGACTCTGAGCAACCAAATATTTCATTCAGCCTTTAACAATAGAAGTGGAAGTTAGAAGGGTCACAATAAAGTGTTGTGGTTGCTCATGTTCTAAAATGTAACAGAGCTACTGCAATAAGTATTTCTCGGCAACAGAAGGTATATCCTCATAATTTTTTTATTTTCTAATTATTTGATTATTTCTTGTTTGCTTGCTTCACTTTGAGACAAATAGACCATTTCCATGTTTACAAGTAGTCTGGATTAACGCATAAGGAACTAGTTCTGAAAATAGTTTTATTCCTAATTCAGGGCTTTTCATTTTTCACTATGGATCATACCACTTGTGAGCTGTGAGTCGTCACTGATGACTTGCAGAGATGCAACAAACAGAGTGAAGAAAAAAAAACCCAAACCACAAAACCACAAACAAAGCAATAAACATAAAACCTCAACAATTCAAGTCAGAAATAGAAGGGAAGGTCATGATATTTCATGCATGAATCTGATGCACTTCAACTGGCAAAGGCTTAGGACAAAGGCAAATAGGAAATGCACTAGGAACTATACATAAAGACTTCACAGTTACTTCCATTTCTTTAACTGGACAATTTTGTAATTTTGTACAGCCTTATTTTTTCATGAGTAATACCTAGAGAGCTTTAACAAGATCTTTCACACACTTTGTATCAGCAAGGTTAAAATAACTGAGGATTCATCAACAGTGGGGCAAAATTTCCCATTTCTTCCTACTGCTGTCCAGAAAAGTTTGAATTTTTTCAGGGATGTAGCCAATTTACATGCATACTCATAACATTCTGTGTTACATATGAACTACTTTCACTCGAGTACTAAATACAATGGACTATAGAAAATTTTTGAGTCTACTGTTGCAGAACAGTAGTTTTAATTATGGATGATTTTTGAGTACGAAAACCAAATATTTCAAATATATTCAGCAGCTCAGACTGTTCAAAGGTGTTTGAAAAGTAAGAAATTTGACTGAATAAAAATACTTTTAAGTTTTCTTTTAATTATAGGGAAAAATGTCATTTTTTTTATTTCACAGTCCTCATTAAATGATACATTCACATCATAATGTCTAGAAAAATTTTGTATGCAACTTCCAATTCAGCTAATTAGTACCATGACCTACTGGAGACTTATAATTTAAGAAAATAAATGAGAAGACAAGTTAACCTACCTCAAAGAAAAGAATTTTTAGCATTCATATGTTACTACAAGACTATAATAATAATCATAATTAATAATCTCTCCCCAAGAGAGAGAGGGTGTGATATAAAATCTCTGTGCTGGAAAAATCAAGTCCAGCAGAACAGTTGCACTGGCTTCTATCCTCTCTCCTTCCAACCACACACATGCTCCTTCTGGGCCAGTAAACCAGAGACCACCCAAGCAACATCAGATCAGTCATATGGAGCCGGTCGGGTCCCCCAGACCAAGCCCTGCTTCCTACAAGTGTGATAGGCAATAACTTCAGAAACATAAGTGTAAGAAACAAAACCTATATGCTGTGTAAGCATTTGAACTTTGGATAAGGCTCACTTTGCTTCATGGAAAGCCAAACCTGATGGCTAGCTGCTAGGAAATGATCTGATTTTTATTCCCCAGACCAATAGCTAGCACCCAATGCAAGAGAGATAACAAGAAAAAGTACAAGGGTACGGTGGTTGGTGTATTGAACAGTCAAGTCTCTGGAGAGAAAGCAGAGAGAAGGCATTTTGAGGTTCTACTAGAAATCTTCATTGTTTCTCTTCCGAGGGTTTTCAAAGTACTCATAGGAAAAAAAAAATAGCTTTCAGCAGTCACAACTGTGTTACACTTGATAATATTTTGTACAATGTTTTGTACTGTGAAGTAGAAATTCCATTTGAGATACTTTGAAAATTTCCTGGTACAGACTCATTTTGTTCAATTATCCTGGTAAGTTTAAAATGCTTAAATAAGAACTTATTCCTGATGCTTGTGGGTTAAACCAGACTGTAGCACTTCAGAACATGGTGATTTATTTTTATGGACACTGTTACACACTCAAAAATCACTTAACTCTTCACAACTCATGACTGCAAATACAGCTGAAGTATACAGACAGTACACACAGACACATAGGCAAGGAGCAAAAATTGTAAAAGACTGTAACAGCATATATATATATAGTTGAAATCCTATTTTATGAACAAATATACTTTTCGTGTCTTTATGCGTAAGCATGGAGTTTTCTTTCTAATTTGGCTTGTGATATTAACATTATCATGAACAGCTTATTTGTATATCACAGACAAGTAAAAATCTGACTTCTCTTTCTTAATTAAAACAGGCTATTTACTCAATCTTTTATAAGTCTTTCCTTCTTTATTTTATGTTTCTTGCCACTCCCTCTGCCAAAGATAGCAAAGTTGTCAAAGGTGTTGAACATTAGAAAGCAATTCAGCTAGCAAGCAAAATACTGTTATTTTGAAAACAGGTTATGACTCAGAATTGAGAATTAAAGTCTGTCTATGGAAAATATATATCAAATTGAACAAACTTTAGCCACATTACGTTTGAGATACTTTACTCTTTTCATAAATTTCTCCTTCTTTTCCACTAGGGCTTTGAGTCAATAACCCATGTAAGTATCATGCTCTGGGTTTCCAGAGATCTGCAGCCACCCACACCCTATCAACCTTTACAGTCTCCCAGATTATCAGTATAGGCTAATGCAATACTGTTGGACAGAGATGTAAGGGCTTTAGACATAGAAACTGTGGCTGAAAACAGCCAACGACCTCGTTAATATGTTTTAAAAACATGTATGACTTTATCAAATGCCACACACAGGCATTACCAGTATAAAAGCAATTTTTAAACGATACCAATGAGATCAAAGAGAAAATTTCTTGAGGTTCTAAAATTCAAACAAGTGGAAAAGTGTCTCAAGAGTATGAAAAACATAAGTGTAAATAAAGTAATTCAGATTTAAATCTGACTGTTACTTTATAATTATCTTTTAACTCTCATAGAAATATTACTTATCCACCACAGCCTTAATTTTTTTTTGTATTGGACTCAGTTCTCTTTTACATTCAGGCTTTTATCAATATTTTAATAGCATAAGATGTTCGTATAAATAAAAGTCATGTTCATTGAATCTACCAACTTGGTACTGATGTGAATCCTTAAGACCACAGGTTGATCTCCTCTGAACAAGTAATAAACCTGTAGATATATCTGGACTGGTTAAACATTAGTAATAATTTTTAAATTTTGTTGTTACAAGAAATGGATATGGTAGATCTGACAGTTTTCTTTAACTGTATAGCAGGAAGCAAGAGAGATCTACAGAGAGCAGAGACAGTTGAGAAACATTTAAGTATTACATTATTTCCCTTATTTGAATACAAAGGTTCCTTCTTAGTATCCTGAGAAGCAAGATTTTTTTGTGATTCTTTACCATTGTCACATGATAAGAGCTTTCCTTAATTTTTGGTAGTTTCTGGAAAATTTTTCTTCCATAAAGGACTTGCTTGTTGCCTTTACAGGTGTCTTCTCATGACCCAGAAATGGAAGAAAGATTGATTTGTCTTCCCAGCTCTGTCTTTTCTCTGTAGCAATGTCATTGCACATCCAGAGTCCTTCCAACAGCTATTTTTTTTTCTCTATATATTTGCTGCTATATCATCCCTTACAGTCAAAGTGTCTACGTGTTTTAACATCTTCCTTTATTCTTCTCTTTTGTAGTCCATCAGGTTTTGCCTTTTTTTTTTTCCTTTATTTTCACTGGTGCTGTGCTTTCTTTAGTTCTTTTTTTCAAGCAAATCTTTTTCAATAAGCAACAACTTTAAAATGTTTCTGCTTTGTTGCAGCCTTTTCCAGCTTCTTCACTTTGTTTTTTAATTTCTTCTCCATAGTATCCCTGTTCTTCTTTATTCTTTTGTGCATGTAGCACTGCTGGTACATTTTGAGAGACTCACCTATCTCTTCCTGATCTGCTTTTGAGGAAAACACTTCTGACAGGTTGAAAGACTTCTTTCAATTCAAGCAGGTGGAGTGATCAGCTTCCTCTGACTTTGAAACATCATTTCCCTGCAGCCATTAACTGCCCAACTTGGGATTCCTTTATTCTCGCTGTCCATCACCGTTGTACATCACAGGGTATTTTCCCTCTAGATTGGGTTTGTATTTTGTTTTTTGGAGTGGCAGTGTGTTCAGAATCTATTTCATAGCTACTTTAGAATGTCTTTTAAAATGACACATTAAATAAATATAGTGTAGGTTGAAGATATAATCATTAATTTATCTGCAAGAGTTTCAGGACTTATTCCCACTTCTTAAGACTTGGTACACAGGAAAACATGATGAGTCCACGTATGGTATATGCCTGGTTTACTCATATTTTGCCACTCCCTAGTGCTTGGCTGGTCCTATAACACTGTGAAGACACCTTTTTTGTTTGTTTAAGTTAGATAATGACTCACTGGAAACTCTTCTTAGGACTTGGTCAGAAGAAGAAAAGGCAGAGTTTGGATATCATATCATGCCTGATGTCATCAAATTTAGAGTAACTAGTAGTGGGTAAATATGACAGTTTTATGTAATTTTTGTCCTGACATATAGCCTATTTTCAAGTAAAATGAATGTCGTGGTTTAACTCCAGCTGGTAACTAAGCACCACACCATCACTCGTTCACTCCCTGCTGGTGGCATAGGGGAGAGAACCAGAAGGGTAAAAGTGAGAAAACTCATGGGCTGAGATAAAGACAGTTTAATAAGTAAAGCAAAAGCTGTGCATGCAAGCAAAGCAAAACACGGAATTCATTCACTGCTTCTCATCAACAGGCAGGTGTTCAGCCATCTCCAGGGAAGCAGGGCTCCATCACCTGTAGTGGTTACTTGGTAAGACAAATGCCATAACTCCAAACTTCCCCCACTTCCTTCTTCCTCCAGCTTTATATGAACAGTATGATGTCATATGGTATGGAATATCCTTTGGTTAGTTGAGGTCAGCTGTCCTGGCTGTTTTCCCTCTCAACTTCTTGTGGTGGAGTGGTGTGAGAAGCAGAAAAAGTCCTGACTCTGTGTAAGCACCGTTCAGCCATAATAAAAGTATCTCTGTGTTAACCAACACAGTTTTCAGCACAAATCCAAAACATAGGCACATACTAGCTAGTATGAAGAAAATTAATTCTCTCCCAGCGAAAACTAGAACAACGCGTCCATCACAACACCATTAAAACCTTTTTCTGAAGAATCTAGATAGCCCTCATGATATTATAGCTTCTTAACCTAATTAATTTTTGACAGGAAAAAAATGCTTGGAGGTGTGGCATCACACAGGAGAGAGTTTCTAATATGGTAATGCAGGTATCAGAATAACACACAGAGTGTGTGGTAGTTGAAGGACAAGTATGCTTACTTTTAATTGTGCTTATGCATATGTGTGCATATACATTTGCACATGTATCTTATGTATGTGACAGTCCTGTTCCACAGTATCTGTCCAGTTCTGTAGTTCTTTTACTCCTGTCCCAGGAAAGCCTACAAAGATATCTAGCTACACACGTAGGTTTGTATATTGAGATCACAATATGAGGAGCCATCCATTTCAGATCTCAAAGCTATCAATTTCCTCATGTATTATTGCTCGGATAACCACTTACTGTGCAGGTGTCAAGATTGCTCTGGTTTCCTGAAAAGAGAAAGAGAGACCTACCTTCCCAAATGACACCTGTGGCACAATCCATTTTTCTAATGGATTATATTAAGATGAGAGCACTAACTGAATGTACTCTGACATTAAAATGTTCAGGCATAATTGGGTCACAGAATCAACAAGAACATAGCGTATAGAAAGAAAACATGTTGCAAACCTTGCATAAGACAAATGAACATAAAAAGTATCATTCTCTAAGGGATTCTGTTAATTGAATACATTTAAAATTTTCAGAGGCAGTTAAAGCTGACACCTGCTGTTTTATAGACTGACGTGGTTAGAAGCTATCTAGCTCTTTCCAGTAAGCTGAAGAAGCAAAACATCTAATTAAAACCAAAGCTTTAAAGGCGTTTAGTCAAATTGTTTAAAGTGTTCTTTTTTAACATGTAAAACTGGCTGGGTTTTGTTGGCACAGATAGTTTATCAAAGCTAACCAGTAAAATTGCGGAAGCCCAACAAAACTTGAATGTTTGAACAGACAGAGATTCTGTGGAGCTTCACTTTTTGAAAAGCCTAAAAATGGATTAATACAGCACTTAGATTAACTCAAAAGAGAAATAGTTGTACCTTTTCCACTGGTATGAAATTTAGATCTAAGGCATAGTTATGGCCCAGAGGCTGAAAATGTGCCAATTGTTAATAAATCTTGAGAGTTTATAGCAATTTTCTGAAAAAAATATTAATTTTTGACATTTTAACATTTCACATAATGTTTCTGGATTTTATATGTGAATTTTAAAAAGCTAGTGCTCACAATATCTAAAAGTAACTGCAATGCCAGTATACCGAAACTTGCTTTGATTCCTTTATGCTGAAAAAAGGACGGCATTTCTTGAGAACTGCCATGATTTGCCTGATGTAGTTGCTCAATGTATTGTTAGTAGTATTTTCATAGCTTCTTCACTGCAAATTGCATTATACAGTAAGAGAAGTGTGAGAAAAGTGGCAGTTTCCTCCTCCAAGGAGTTATCATTTAAGGGTCCTATTCAGCACTTCTTACTGCAGCATATCACACACTGACTTCAGAGGGGGCTTTGCCAAAGAAGGGAGTGAATAAGGAGTGCTGAATAGGACTCTACAAAGGCACAGCAGGTACAGCTGGTGCAATTCCATACAGACAAAGCATTGTACAATACAGTGTAGACAGTTAAAGCAGTGCATTATGTATCATTATGAAAACCATCCATTTTACATATAATATGTAATATGAAAGTAGTTATCCTCCCTCCAAGTTTTGCTTCATTTTTTGAGAATTTTATCAAACTATTATTGCTTGATAAAGACCACTTAGTATGGAAATACTGTGATAAAACTTTACATTCTGTTGACGAAATAAACAAACAACAGATCAACTTTTCCTTTTAAAAAAGCAAGAGGTCTCCAATTTGTTGATGTTGATAGAGAATTCTCTTTAGTATGGGACCAAGGATTTTTTAAAGAGACCATTATTACTTCTCATTAAAGTCCAAAATCTATTATTCATAAATTTCAAGGTGCCATACATGCATTAATGAAGGAAGGCCTTACAGCATTACAGTGAGGATGCTATTGTTCTCTTTGTAAAGTGAGGAAAATTGAGATGGAAAGGTAACTTTACTTAAAGAACTATACTTTTTCTTATTATGATATTTTAACAGCCCAGATAGAGGCTTGGAAGGAGTGAACTCTATTACTATTTGGCCTGCCTGAAATGCCAGATTTAGACCTTCACCTAAATTACAGTGGCCTGAGAAGTTACCATGTCAGTAGAACAGAGTTTGCCTACCTGTGGCAAACACAAGATACAGCAGTTTCATCTGACCTTGTTTGTGTTCGTGTTCGTAGTAGTCCTGTGTTCTTCTCAACCACAGCAGCAGCATTATGTATATCATTATATTTACAAATAAAAACACTTGGGTTCATGTACTGGGAGGTATATGAAGGAAGAGCTTTCTGTGCTTGTATTTTGTGTAGAGTAGATACTGGAAGGCCTTGGCAACAATAAACAGCATCAAGTGTGCTGCAAGATATAATAATATTTTTAGAATTCTGCTTTAGAGTGAATTTCTGGTCTCCACAAGTGTCCCCTTAAAAACAAATGGGCACATAGCTGCATTATAGTTTTATTCACTTTGCAGATGACAGAGAGATAAAAGGAATCCTTTTGCTGCTATGCCTTTTTCTAGCAAGCCCAAAGTTCCTCCCTTGATTAAGAGAAATACATAAACTATACTAGTGAGAAAAAGGTCAAGAGGTTTGTGATGTCAAGCATTACTCCCATAAACCTTATTCTGACCCTGTATGTTCATGAGAAAATTTTGGTTTAAGAATTGGATACTCTGGGTTGGATAACACAATGGGGAAATGCTGAGCATAAATGAATTTAATATGAACATATCTGCAGAAAATAAATGTATTGTCTGTACCTCCTTCAGATTCCTAAAAATAATGTGGCAAATAATAACATTGCATAAAAAGATGAGCTAAGAGCCATCTGAAGAAGCAGATTACAGTATTGACCTGTATCACCAGGAGTGGATCTGCTACAGATCAGTACCAGAGATTAGGAGGGCAGAGACAGGGATTCTAGCTCCTTGGAAAATAGAGTTGTACCTGAGATGATCTTGTTGCAATTCTATCTAGAATTTTTAATTTTATGTTAGTCATTAAGTCTGAGTGCAACCTTTTTAGCCTCCAAACTACATTGTTGAAATAAATGTAATTTATACAAATCTAGCACAGGAGACTGAATTCACCACATTTGCAGTATAAACACCATGAAACCAAAGAAAATAAGATAAATATGATTATTTTGTGATTTTTTAATCACATGTTTCTCTGTCTGCCCACATATGAGTCATATGTTTTGCATAACCACAAAATAATTTTCACTGTTTTCAGTGATGGCTCTTTGTAGGTTTCTGGAAGGAAATCTTGCTTAAAATATGCATTTGTTCCTTGTGGTTTATTTGCTCAATCTATATATAGAGCAAATTCTGAAATACACAGAACTGTCTACTTTCTGAAAAGAGCACAAAACCCTACAGTATTCAGTTTAATATTTTTTTTATGGCTTTCATTAGCAAATATTTAAAAAAAAAAGTATGTAGAAACTTAAAAGAAATAAGCACTATTGGCCCAGCATCTCATATGCTTAATTTTTGATGTCCTATATTTTTAGGGTTTGAGAGGAGGGTGACACAGGACACCATAAAGTCAGACATGTGCCCACTAGAATCTGTCATGCTAATGAAGTGTTAGCAGGGAGGTAAGGATATTTGCTTCTCCCTTTTTCTCACAGTAGGAGCACAAAAATAACAAACCAGACCAAAGTGGACTGTAGAGTCAAAAGTCCTTCAAAGACTACCAGGAAATGTAGGGTTAATGCCAGGGTATGGATGCCTGTCACCTGGAATTGACACTGAGATTATACAGGACATGTATGATTTATGGCCCAGACCAAATTTCTGAGGCTTAACAAGTTACAGTACATTAGCTTGCACATGTATGTGTCCATTCATAGCATGCGGCTGGTTCAGCCTCACCTACCATATAAGCTATAGGCTTTAAGATTACTTACATTACCTTACCTTTGTACTAGCTAGGAGTGTACAGATGGACAACTGCTGAAATTCAGCTGGTCTCTGTTAATTTGATCACGTCTCTGAGTCTCTAGACTAGGTAGCCAGCGTAGCCTGGATATTAACTACAATCCCTTAGTGGAAAGACTCAATAGTACACTGACTAATCATTGAATAACTTGTTCTTTCTCACCAAAAATGTTCAAAATCCAACCTGCCAAAATGTATATAGTGCTTTGGTTCAGCTGGGAGAAAAGCAATATCTAATTTAAAACTGCTTTCTTGGTTAGAAACTATTTTTCCAATCACTACTTGTCAAGCAACTAGTTAAAAACACAAAAATGTGTTTTTCAAAGACTATCTTCAATCTAAGGTAGTGATGGTGAACAGAAAGACGTTAAAGACATGAAAATTAACAAGCAGAGAACATAAATGATAGAGTAAGTATTTCAGACCAGTACGAATACCCCATTATTTTGCAAATTAAAAACTGTAGAAATTTAAGGAAAGATGTGTATCATCATGAACCAGGGAAGACTGTGTTCGGTTTTTAAAGCTGTTCACCCAGTACACTAAATTTTATTCCACACACAAATGAAGATGATACGCACACGTACATGTGTAGCTTTGAAACTGCTGCTGAGATAGCTCCTTTCAAGAGATAACGGATTCTCAGTGGCACATTACTGCAGCAGGGACTTGAACCAGAGCCCTTGTACCGCTCACTACATGTGCACGCCAGAAAGCAGCAGCTAAGTGGCCTCAGCAGGAGGGCACTTTCTGCTTGCACAGCCTGGGATGCCAGCAAGGGAATGGCAAAGCTGCGCAGAAGCGTACACACTGCAGGCAGGAAAAATTTCTGCACCTAACATTTATCTTGTTTAAAAAACAAATCAGATTTCCTAATTTAATAACAATATTTGGGTTAGATTAGGGAAGCAATAACTATTTCTTACTTCATTAGTTAAATCCTGACTATAATTAGGGAGTACTTCCTTGTGACTGATTCCTAGGGGATTTTAGAAGACGGGAAGTGCCAAAAGAATGTTTATGATCTGGGCTGAGGTGAAGTTCATAATTTGTTAAACATTCATCAAAATAAATTTCAGCAAGCACTACAACATTTAACAAAAGATAACTGATGATCTGGCACACAGTGTTCGTGGATTTTGAGTCTTAAATGCCTGAAGTATAAAAAAAAAAATATAAAAATATAATAATAATAATAATTTCTAAGCCAAAGCTTAAAACAAAAATCCATCAAGCCCATTAAATTTTAAACTTGACACTACTAAATTGCTTTAATGCCTTCAGTAGCACATAGGTAGAAGCACAATGACGTATTTGGTGAATGTTTCTTACTTTTTGACATAAATTACTTTATTTGATTTTTTAAAATATTTTTTTGTAGCTGGTAAGAGAAAAGTTATTATGCATGGTAAACACCATTACATGGCTGGATCAGAAATACCCAAACATTGATTTGAGCAAATGTGCTTAATCTAAAAGAGTGTAATTGTATTTTTATCAGCAATTCATGTGTCATCATTAATGGGCATCTCCTGAAGATGGTCTTGCTAAACTGCGATGCCACTGGAGGATGAAAATGACTGCTGGATGCCACAGTAAATACTTATCCCGTGTTCTTGGCCAGTGCAGCGCTAGGCTTCTCAGGGAATTAAAACAAGGTTTTGCATCAGCAAACATACCATACATATGTTTCTAAAGACAATCACTTAGCATAGGGCTTTATAGCCACCTTAAAATAAAGAAAAATCACATCTCTTCAGCTAATAAACAAAGTTAAACGTCCAAGGAAAGGTGTGAGGTGTGTTTATTTTTTTTTCCCCGTGATACATATGTAATTATGTTCTCTTAGTGTATTTCCCTAAAAGTATCCCTAGGGCAGAAATGCTTAGGAGTTTAAAGAAACATAAGACCCTAAGGGGTCCTCACTTCAGTTAGAGACTTCCTACTTGGCATTCAGTGAAAAAACTCTATATTCTTTAGAGCTTCCCGCTTCCTACAGAAAATTCGGAGTTGCTGTATTCCTGCAATGTGTTAGCTTCCCTGGGATCACGGTTTGGCCACTGTATGAGTGCATGGAAATATCACAAGTCTGTACAATCTACACACAGAGAAATGGAGGAAGCCACAAAGTGTGTTGCATGGATGCATTTATTGTGGTGTGAGTTTTCCACTGAGTGTTTTCTTTCCATGATGGATGAGCCTTTTTTCATCCTCCTGGGTTCCTTCACCACCTTTCTGGGGACATGAGCTTTGCATACTAATGTTGGTGTTTTGCTAGCTGTCGTTGTGACCTTTAGCACTGAGAGAGATGGCATGTGCAGCATGATAAGGACATGCAGCTAGCTACATAGCAATGAGTAGCAAAGAGAAAAAAGAAAAAACAACAAACAAACAGGTTTCTCTTCAGCAACCTGGGATGAAAGCATAGTCAGCTGCTAAATCGCTTCAAGGCTTTTCATCAGCCTAGACAGGCCATTAATGAGGAGAGCAGTGGAAGTGCAGGACAGTCCTTGGGTGCACTGTGAACTACGCAAAGGGACATGAAATGGGCATCAAGTCTGTGCTGTCTTAAGATGCAGCAGGGTCTGAAAGGTGAAAATGATACCATTACTCCTCCTGCGGTAGCTCTCTGCTGAATTGCCACTTGTCTATGATACCTGCTATGTATGTCCCCACGGATATGAGACATATTTCCTCTTTAGCAGAGAACACATAATAGTCACCAAAAAAAGGGTGATACATGGCTTTGTACTCAGTGTTGTTTCTTGGCAATGCCTTCTTCAAAGGCTATGTTCATTGTAGTTTCAAAGTTTCTCAAAGAAGCATGCTCTGGGTCCTCATGTGCATGCATATAGAACCATAAGATCATAGAATGGTTAGGGTTGGAAGGGACCTTTAAAGGTCTTCTAGTCCAACCCCCTGCAAGAAGCAGGGACATCTCCAAACAGATCAGGTTAGTCAGGGCCCCGTCCAACCTGGCCTTGAATGCTTCCAAGGATGGGGCATCCACCACCTCTCTGGGCAACCTGTTCCAGTGTTCCACCACTCTCATTGTAAAATTTTTTTCTTTATATGAAGTCTGAATCTCCTTCCTTCTGTTTTAAAATCATTATCCCTCATTCTATCACAACAGGCCCTACTGAAGAGTTCCTCCCCATCTTTCCTGTAGGCCCCCTTTAGGTACTGGAAGACCTCTATGAGGTCTCCCTGGAGCCTTCTCTTCTCCAGGCTGAACAGCCCCAACTCTCTCAGCCTGACCTCATAGGAGAGGTGCTCCAGCCCTCTGATCATCTTTCTGGCCCTCCTCTGGACCCATTCCAACAGGTCCATGTCCTTGTTATGCTGGGGGCTCCAGAGCTGGATACAGTGCTCCAGAGCTGGATGCAGTACTCCAGGTGGGATGTCACCAGGGCAGAGTAGAGGGGCAGAATCACCTCCCTCAAACTGTTGGTCATGCTTCTTTTGATGCAGCCCAGGATGCAGTTGGCTTTCTGGGCTGCAAGCAGACACTGCTGGCTCATGCTGAGCTTATCAAGCACCCTCACTCCCAAGTCTTTATCCTCAGGGCCGCTCTCGATCTATTCTCTGCCCAGTCTTTATTTATGCCTGGGATTGCCGCCACCAATGTGCAGAATGTTGCACTTGGCCTTGTTGAACTTCTCACAGCTCCCCAGCCTGTCCAGGTCCGTCAGGATGGCAGCCCTTCCCTCTACTGTATCCACCACACCACACAGTTTAGCCAGAACACACAGCTTGGTGGTTTTGGTGAACTTGCTGAGAGTGTACTTAATACTACTGTGCATGTTGCTGACAAAGATGTTAAATGGTTAAATCCTGCCCCCTGAGGAACACCATTTGTCATTGGTCTCCAATTGGACATCGAGCCATTCACCACAGCTCTTTGAGTGCAGCCATCCAATCAATTCCTTATCCACTGAGTGGTCTATCCATCAAATCCATGTCTCTCCAGTTTAGAGACAAGGATGTTGTGTGGGACAGTGTCAAATGCTTTGCACAAGCCCAAGTAGATGATGTCAGTTTGTTGTCCCTTGTCCATAGATGCTGTAACTCCATCATAGAAGGCCACTTAATTGGTCAGGTACAATTTGCCCTTAGTAAAGCCATATTGGCTCTCACCAATCACCTCCTTATCTTCTATGTGCCTTAGCATAGTTTCCAGGAGGATCTACTTCACGATCTTGCCAGGTACAGAGAGGAAACCGATCAGCCTGTAGTTCCCTGTGTTTTCCTTGTCTCCCTTTTTAATAATGGGGGTTATGTTTCCCCTTTTCCAGTCAGTGGGAATCTCACCAGACTGCCATGACTTCTCAAATATGATGGACAGTGACTTGGCAACTTCATCTGCCAGTTCCCTCAGGACCTGTGGATGCATCTCATCAGGTCCCATGGACTTGTGCACCTTCGGGTTCCTTAGATGGTCTTGAACCTGCTCTTCTGCTATAGTGGGCAGTTCTTCAGTCTGTTCTTCATATGTTGTGTGTGATTCAGGTTTCCTTTATTGGAACTTGAAGAAATGGTGCAACCGTTTTTTCTCAGTTTTCTTCAAATGGCTGAGACAAAAATTAATATAGTTGTCCCTAAAGTGGTTTTGAGGGGAAAAAATCAATAAAAACATATGAAATTGTCAAAAACAACCCTCTTGCCCTTCCTTTGGTTCACAGAAAATGTTTTTGAGGGGGAAATGGGAAGGAACAGGGCTGAGAGGGAAGAAAGATATTAAAAACTTTTGTTCGGGATGTACAAGAAAGCATCCAGGTAGGGTAAAAAGCACTACAGACAAATTCAACAGCCTACAGTTTCACAGGGAAAAAGAAAGCCACCAAACAGGCTATGCAACTGATCTGAGAACCCTCTGGAGTTCTGAAGGTTCAAACACATACACAAAATGGAAAAAAGTCAGAAAGTCAGGGGATTCAGTGAGGCGTGAGTTTATCCCAGTGATTGGAAAGGACCCATCAGCACAAGCAGGGTGCTGAGGATTTGTTCCTGTATGAGTTACAGCTTGTAATGCATAGTCACAAGGCTCTTAGTTGTGAGCTCCACCGACTTTCCCTGCCGGAGTCCTTCTGCTCCAATATAGAACCATAACTGTAAAACAAAACCTGCTGCCCTCTCCTTAGCAAATAGACTTGGTTTCCTCTACTGTTGCAGCTGTGACCAGCTCTTCAAAGAGGGCCTCATTCAGCCTTTTATGCAGACCCTGCAGTGCAGGGTCATGAGGGTTTTCCTTGTGTTTTGAGAGAAAGAGGAGGACACAGCACTGAAATATTGGTCATTTAGAGAGCAAGTTTTGAAATGAACTGAAGATGAGTTAGAAATTCCACTTTAGACACTGTAAGCGCCAACACCTGTATTGGTGTTAAAATCCTGTATATTACCTGTGAAGAATCATCCATAACACAAAGCCAGAGCCCCGGGCTTAGTCTACACTAAAAAGAGGTTGTTATGTGAATTATACTAGAAAATTCTTTGAATGGAGAGATACTTTATATAATCAAAAGATTCCTTTTTAACAGTTATTTCTATACCAGTTTCCAAAAAGAATAAGAGGTAATACTACAAGGAAAGTATCATAGCTGTGTCAGTTAGGAAAATTATATTTCTTTTTCACACTCCATCAGAGTTGTGTCAGTAGCACTTTTAAGTTTAGATTGGCACCAAAAGAGGCAAAGTCCTATGTCAGAGTATGAGAATTGTCAGTGCTAGTACCCCACCCCTGAAAGCCCCTGTTTTTTAGCCTTAATAAAGGGCTGGAAACTAAAAAGTCTGCTGCAGAGGTTTAGAACCATCTTTCATTTAAATTGTGATGTCTCTCTTCTTGCTGAATGTAATTTGTGAAAAATATTTCTTAAGTGCTAAGAACTAGTTAGGCTTGAGGATGCGACAGACTTCAACTCTAAAAAGAATTTAACGAAGCAGGAAACCTTGCTTACTTAGATTTAGATTAAAGCTAAAATGCACCTGATGTGTGGTTGTACAAAATATAAATTGCATTAGTTTTAATGTAAATTTTAAGCTTAATAATTTGTTACTTATTGATAACATTAAGCTTGAGATACATGCTAAAAATTGTCTGGTAAAGAGAAATTCAGTATTACTGCTTGAAATTTGCAAATGAACACTTAGTCTTTAAGAATGTCATTGAATTTCAATATGTATGAGATATTCTGCTGTTTTTATTGGAAAAGCTTATAAAGAATGGCTTACAATGGAAGGCAAAATGTTTGATCTTTTATATGAAAGCTCACTTACTGCTACAACTGTGGTCTTATAAAACATGACTGAAAACAGACCTGGTTTAATATAATCACGTTTATTAATACTTATTACTTATGTAGCATTTTGTATGCAAGGATTTGGCATATTTTATAAATATCAGTTAAACTTCACAACCAGGCTGCAATGCATGCAATACTGTGTCACTAAGCCCATTCTCTACAGGGATAAACGGAGATCCCTAGCCTATATCTATTCTGTGGGCTCAATCACTGAGACATGATTGTCCATACAATTAAATTGCTAACACGGTCTCTGGAATAATTTTCAGCCTCAGCTAGCCATCTCTCTTCCAGATACTGCCAGGCCAAAGGACCATTTCAAATAGGTCATTTGGATGTAGCCACCCTTTTCTGGGGACAAAAGAGCTTGACTGTATGGATTTAAGCTCTAAATCCTGCTGCCTGAGAATCGTCTCTGGCCCAGTCCATCTAACAGCATAGATGTAACCATAATGTTTCTAGCACACAGCACAATGCTGTTCATGGATTCCTGATCTAATCTGGGTTCTGCAAGAAGCATAGCTCAAAGAAGCATGCACTAGCCCTGATAGATCAAAGAGCTAAGGTTCTTCTATTTCTGTTTGCTCAGAGTTGTGTTCTCACATCACTCTACTGAAATTTCCACGGTAAGGCAGATAGGAGGTATACACTTTTGCAAAAAGAGCAGGAATGGAGAGAAAGGTGTAGAAATATATTGACAGATGTAAGAGAATGGTTGACTAATTAGAGGAGTTACTTGGGCAGTCCTATGTACAGAGGAAGGAAACCAGACACTCACATTGGTGCTGAGGGGCTCTAGAGCCTAGCTTTGAATCAGGGTGGCCAGAGTGGTGGGGTGCCCAGTACAGCCAATTTCTCGGTGTCTTAGGAAACACTGTATTTCATCATTCCAACAGGAAATGATCTCATCATAGAAAATGGAAGAGGCAAGACAGGAACTGAAACAGGAAGCTGTTTAATAACAGTTTATTAAGTGCTCAGCACTCTTGGGAGAGAGGTGAAAATATGGAAAATAAGGAAAGGACAGGTGATGATTGCTGTTGTTGGGAAGATTTGAGGAGATTTACTGCAGCACCATTTTGGCCTCTCTGCAACCGTTGTTGCTCCATTCAGCCCACATCCTTTTCCTGATCCGGAAGCAACAGAAGTACAGCAACAGTAAAACAAAATCCTGACTTTCCAGAGGTGTGATCTAGTAGTTGGGTCTTTTTCTCAAGCAAGCACATGTCTTTGGCAACCGACCACTGTTCCCTGGGGTCTAAGCTAATTGCTAATTGGTTGAGTAGCTGGACTCTGTTCAAGCCACACTGCAACACTAATGTAGCTACATTACTCTTGGGGCTCAATCTACTCTCCCAGCAGAGCATGAAGTGGAGGTAGAACCATGCTCCTGGCCCTATGAATGCTTCACTGTGTGATGTAAACTTACCTAAGCACAATTCATTTCATAATTGTATTAATTCTATTATTTTATGGATTCTTTTATGGATTATTATATGGATAAACTATTCAACTATAAATGTTATCTCATGGCTTATTGAATTATATGAAGTAGAGCAACTTTTTAGAAGAAATTGAAACATCTTCACTCAGAATGCATGACTGAGACATTTATTTGCAATGAAATCCCTGCACCTGCCAGAACATGAAAAATATGGAACCAGTTTCCTGTGCCTTAACCGTGAGCCTATGTGTATGTCCCCATGGCTTTTTGTGAGGCTGCATTATGCATAGGCATGTGCAGAATTAGCTCTTAGTTGCAAAAGATATTCTCAAATTAAATATTTATGTCTGGAGTCTCCAGGATTTTGTCTTAAACTAGGTTTAAACAGCTAGTGGAAGCTTTGGAACACCTGTGAGTAGACAGTCACCTGAATACCTTTGACGACCTCATAACCTGACCATGAAGAGTAAAAATCCAGTCTAGTTTGGAAGCTTGTGGCTTGGTTTGGTTTCTGTCTCTTTGTAGGTTGGACAAGGCTCTGAGAAACCAGATCTAGCTGAAGATGTCCCTGCTCCTTGCAGGGGAGTTGGACTAGATAACCTTTAAAGTTCCCTTCCAACCAAACTATTCTATGATTCTGTGATTCTATGATTATTTATGCTATCATTTGCTGATGAAATTTTGTTTGTTTTGATACAATTGCCATTCAGGTACCCACTTTATTGATGTGAAAAACAAACTAATAATAGATGTAGTTGAATATGCTGTTATTGCTGTGGCAATATCATTTCATAGGTAGAGAATGAGAACTGGCTTCCAGTTTCTCATGTTTTGTGTGTATATCCACTCAGCTAAAAAGGACAAGCCCAGTTGCAAAGCTTGAGATGCAGACACTGTGTCAGGCAGACACTGCGACACATAGCACCATGAGAAAGGACAGGATAATCCTCTTCCTGGAACAGTGACAAGACGCAGTGGAGGGGGAAGCTACAGAGCCTGTGACCAGTGATCAGATCCTCCTTTCCTTCCACCTCCATCCTTGATTCATCTGCTTTCTCTTCAGCTGGCTTATTTTTGTGAAAATACAGCTTCTGCTGGGCAAATCTTGATGGCATGAACAACTTAACTTTATAATTGAAGATCCACAGTGAGAGACGAGGACAAGCTGAATTAATAAACTTTGTGTGTGTACTGGCCAGATCACCTCTGAAGTCAGGGCCATTGCTGCATAAGTCCAGCCAGTGAAGTTGTCTTCTCCATACTCAGCATGGAGACTGAGGTGCAGAATAAGTGATGGCTCTGTTTAGTATTTACTGAAGTCAACAGATATATCAACTGATTTCAGTGCAGCATCGCCAAGACTAGGTGCTGCCAAAGAAAATTAGTTCAGAGCTCTTTGCATTCAATCCTTTGAAACCCAGATAAAATAAAACACACCAAAAACGTACTTCCTTGGAAGTTAATGAGCTAGAAAGAGGCCAGTAGAGGGAAGTTTTGAATTATGGGGACCAAGTGGGCAATTTTGCTTTTGATAGTCAGCTTCTCAGTGGGTCTAAGCAAACTAGAAAATATGGAAGTCTGGTGTTTATAAGCCAAAACACAGGCCAAACCTGTGAATGGCAAAGTTCTTTATAAATATCTATTATTGAAAAGAAAACACACAACATTATCACTTCATGCTGTGATAATTAGAAAGCAACATTGACAGTGTTACTGGACAGGCTCTTTTTTGACTTATTCATATACAAACATGAAGCTGGAGACAACCCCTCAGCAGGAGCCTTCACATTTCCCCTTCCACTACATCTAGCTGCTCTGTGAAGGATTTAAGCTAAAGTCAGAAAACATAAGTGAAATGGAGCCATGAACGTTCCAATTCCGGAGTGAGATAATTTAGGAAAAGAAAATAAAAGATTCTCCAAACACAAGTGAGCAATCAGCTTTGAAAAGTTTGCATATATTGATGATCGGATTTTAAGTTTTGTCACTAACCCACGCTGTTCTAATGAATCACTAAAAAGTAAAGAATCAGATGAACAGATAAAGGTTAGATGACAAAAACCATTCAAAGCCAGCATTTGGATGGATGACAGTCTTGCAAGACCACATTTAACTGTGACATATTAATAGTGCAGAGGTTAATCTGCAATTTTTTTTTTTTAATTACCTAGAAAGAGATTCTTTCTGGACTACTAACTTTTTTTTAGTATTTAGATCACAATTCCTAAAGACTTAGCTATATTTTGACAGGTACTGACAAGGAGTGCCATGGAATTGTGACTCAATTGTCACCTTCAGCGTTTTCAAGCTGAAAAACTCAGGATGAGTGCTAGGTACTAATTAGAACTGTTATATTAGGAAAGCAAATACAATAGTGTCTAACATTAAACAAAGCACAGTTCTCATCATAAATGGTTTCTTTTGTGTGTGGGTTAGTCTAAAAAACCATTTTGCATGCTAATGAGGCACAAACAATAATTGCCAAAGTAACTAGTTTCACACAATTACAAAAACCACATAAAAAGCTCTATTGTTTGTTGTCTTCTGATTTTTAATGCTAATTTTGCACTTGACAATTTTGGGATTTCAGTTGTACAGCAGTGTGTAATTTGGGTTTTGTGCATGTAAAGGTGAAGGCTTCTCATGGGGAGTAAAGTGTAAGGGGAAACAAGCCCGCGTGTGCGAAAGTAAAAGAAACAGTCAGTCTCAGGGAAGAGATCGGACAACCAGAAAAGAGAGGGAGAAAAAAAAGCAGCGGTGAAAAGCGGACATTTCCTCTGTGAGAAAGAGGGGAAATCAGAGCCAAGAAGAGGGAGGCTGTAGGAGCTGGGAGGCGCGCAGACCAGCTAATGAATATCACTAAGCTGACACATCCTGTGGCTTGGAATGCATGACAAACCGGGGAGTCGCACAAAGATCTGAGGGAGCACGGAAAATTAGAGAGTAAAAAGTCAGATGGTTAAGTAGTTAAAAATAAAAAGTTTGGGGCCCTGCTCTTCCCTCTAAGGGTCTCTCATTACAGCCCATACAAGCCATTCATAATCCCGTGAAAGAAAGATTGGACCCCTTCTATTTTAGTGTAGACATTGACTGCTCTGGCTGAAATTTTGCCTGTGTTTCTGTGATTTGTCCTTTCATCTTACAGTCACTTGTCTGCAAATTAAGTGGAGAAAAACATACCATATGGCATTTTTTTCCTCTGATTCATTCCAGCCTTTAGTTTGTTATTTTCTAATTGAATAAAATATCATATGGTTGAACTGGGATTTGCACTAGCTTAGAGAAAATGTGTGTTGCTTGGAATCTTTCTACTTCTCTGAGCCTAAAGAAAACCTATCACTGGAAGTAGAAATACTCTTTTAAGGTCAGAATTGAATACATTTTGCTCTAAAGTGCATTCTATACATTGTTATCAGGCGACACTAAATTTCATATTCTTGTTTCTCTTAAGAAAATATGATTTTGTGTAAGGCCTATGCTACTCTGAAATCATACCTACAGCAAGGTCTAATGTAGAGAGCACAACACTCGAGTGATGGTCAGAATTCATTTTCCTTTTGTGACAGTCGCTCTCCTTCCATTTACCATGATGTTAAGCATTTCTGCAGATCTCTCTCTCCCTTCTTTTTTCCTGTGTGTTATGCTACCAGTGTTGGTACAGGAAATAAATTTGAAATCAATACATGTTGGTATTGTTAGATATTGTAATGTGTTGTGTTTTTTTTTTTTAAATCACATTAATCTCACTATAACTAGCTGAGCCCAGCACTTTCACCCTTTCATCCTGTATACTCTTTCTTTTTCCGTTGCCAGCTTTCTGAATGTATTTTCCATAATAATATATCCCTCTACTATTGTTGATCTCTGCAGCATATCCCCCTACATATATACTTTGTCCCATTCTGGTTTTGTTTATGGTTTTTACTTGGAAAAATCATGAAGTCTCCAGGAAAATGCTTTTTACATTTTCTTCCTAGTCTGCAGCATTTCAGAAATATTACCAATTGCTACGTGAATAATTGATTCATGGCTGTCACAGCATGGAGGTGACATTGTACCTTCTCACTCTTCTTCCCCACCCCCTAGTGCTCGTTTAACCTTTTCTTCTTTTCTTATTCTTTGTTGACAAAAGGACCATTTAGATTTGGTCAGCACTAGGCTCTAACGTGCAAAGTAACTAGCAAACAAAGGCCGAAGAATCCCTGTTAGGAAACTTTACCTTAGGTAGTGTAGATATTGTTGATTAATTTAGTATAAACATTGTAATAATTGAGAAATATATAATCAGTATCATATTTAATTGGCACAGTACATTTGCTATATAAAGACTATTTAATTCTCTAGACAATTAATTAAGTCTGTTTATATGAAAACACATTTGAGGGAAAAGCAAGAGGTTTATGCAATAGCTGTGCATGAAAAAAAATACATTTTTATCTAGTTTGAAAGGCACATTTAATATAATACTCGAAGTCTAATTGGTCCACTACATTGGAGCATTACATGCTAATTATGATTTGCCTTTCCTCTGCTGTTTTATGATGATACTGAAATATGTTTTTTTTTTTTCTCCTTTTCCTTTTTTACTAGCTTGCTTTAGGCACACATGCATCTAGATAATAGCTTTATTCAGCTAAAATACAGGGAAATGAGTCTAATACTTCATGCTTCTGTTGATAGAATATGTAGATAAGAATTAGACTACTTAACAGCAACTCTCGGAAAAATGCTACTTGAAATGAGGATAATATTTTGGAAAATTCAAGGACATTGGGTATAACATCTTGCTAAATTGGACACTTATATGCAATCATGATCAATCTTAATAAACATAGGAGATGTAAGGCACCTCAGATTTTTTAAAAAGAAACTCTAAGACAAATTAAAACAGATTTAATATATTCTTTCTATTAGGTTGTAGAATAGGTCCTTATAAATAAAAAGAGTTAATGCTAAAGCATTCTCAGGAAGTTATTGAGGTGAATAATCTAGAAAAAGCAGATCTTAACAAACATGCAGAGTGCAAAATAAGGGGAGATATTAGTGAAAAATTACCTAAGGTACACTAAACTGTTAAATAAAATTTAACACATATATTTCTGGGGTAGAACAGTTAGAATAAGGGAGTAGCAACTTGGACAAACCACTCTGTATCTCCATGCCTTCATTTCCCCAGTCAGACAGATTGAAGGAAAGCTAGAGAAACACGTTGAAAAGTAGTGTGTTGGGTATTCAAGATCTATTCTTGCATTTGGAAGGGCCAGTGGAGATTGCAGTTAGCATGTCTTGCAGACAAACACAGCAGTTCCATGCAGGCTATACCTAGGCAAACACAGTCTGTTCTGAGGCTACCACACTTAGATGACCTGATTCAGATTAGCTGGCTTGAATTAGCTGCTTTCCATCAGCTCCTGTTTGCCCCATGGAGGTGACAACAGGGAGGGATCTACCTTCCCCTCCCTACTCGCTCTAGGGAGTGAGTGCGACAAGATCGTTCTTCTCAATCAGTCTCAGCAAAACGGCAGCTGAGCCAGCGGTTAGCATGAGAGCAGCTGAAGAGAGACGTAAGAGGCCAAAGGCTCCTCTTCCAGCTTCCATGCCTTTCAAGGCCATAGACTGCCTGGCCTTTAAAGCTTTTCAATGGCTTTGAAACCTTTGTCTGAGAGGTGCTAGAACTGCAGGGCAGCCAGGGAACTTCACATGCCTGAGGCCAATTCCAGGTGCCAATATAATCCCTAAGTAAAGAGAAATTGATTTGGAAGAAATTCTGAACTCCATACCCAGAAACATAACACAAGCATATAGGTGGGCATGGTCTGTCAGCACAACACACTACTCCACTGATCAGAGTAATCACAGTGAAGCAGTGAAGCCCTAGAGGTACATCTTTATTGTTCTTCATTTGGCCAACATCAATAAAACCAATATGTAGCAGTGGTGGGACTGGTATTCAGGGGACACGTTGGTAGTCCATGTTGAAGCTATAGTTACCATTACTCTATAATTGCTAGCAATCGTGTTAACTAGTTTAAAATTCCAGACATGTCTAAAAGATACGTGAGGGAGTTAACCCCACATACATTAATCATTGCAGACCCAATGATCATACTTGCACCCCTCTTCATCCCATTGTCACGTAACATTCATCTTCTTTTGCCTTTCCTTTTGGAGGTGGAATCAGGTTTCCTGGCCCAGAGGCTGTTGCAAATCGAAGTTCATCAGGCTACCTTATATTTCAGTATCTTCCCTTCTCTTCGCTATTTTTTTTTCTTTTCTGTCCAAGCTAATCACCCTAGGACAAGAAGGACAAGAAACAACTTTGAAACATGGATGGTTTCAGCACGATACTTTGGCCAGAAGATGCTGCAAAACCACTGCACATTTTCCTTTCCTCTTCAATAAATAACCGTATCACTTCATTCTGTGGCCAGCCATCACCAACCTAAGGGTCTGCCACCATAATTTTAACTTCTCAGCTGGCCTTCCAGACAATATCTCAATACATCGTATGTCCAGGATGACTTGCACTACCATTTTATTTACGATGCAATCAAAGGCTATAGGAGAGTGAGCAGTAACTGCTTTCCCAATGCATAAAAAAACACTCTTTCTTTTAGCACTATATTATAAACATTTGAAAGTCTCAATTTTTTCCTCTTCCTCTTTCTTGTCCTCTCAGAAATAGCAGCAGGGGGTAGATAGAGTGTGCTGAATACAAGTCTCTAATTCATCTACATTTAGAGTATGTTTTGCAAGGTCTATTAGCAGAAAATATATTAGTAACCCTTAAACAAAATGGTTTTCTTCAAATCTTCCTTGTTTGGTAGTTCTGGCAACAATGACCACTTCTTATAGGAGAGGAAATAAGCATCCACCTGCAGCCTTCATGAAGGTAATAAGTGAGAAAGATGACTTTTTATTTCAGTAGTATCACTGACTCACAGTGATATCAGAAACTTCATTTTTTTTGCTGGGGGAAGGACAGCTTCAGTAGCTGTGAAAGCTCTGATGATAAGCTATCAAGCCAGCATGCAAAATAGGATGTAGATGTTACCATTATTCTTAATTAATATTTGCTTATGGAAGATTCCAGGAAGTGAGAAATGCTTTCCAATCATTCATGCAATGCAGGTCCCAGGTCTAAAATGCTTACATTTTCGGAACAGAGAAACACACCAAGAGGAAGAGGAAAGAAACAATAGCCTGAAATTTATACATAGCTCATGAAGAGCAGTACAGCAGAAAAAGAGAGATGTAAACAGAGATAAGAGAGGGCTTTTCCATTTTTTGGAATTATTCTCAACTGCAGTCACAAATTTTGTAGTCTGCAGCACCAGAAACAATGACAAGACATCAGATTTAGCATCAAAATTACCTACCTGGTACCAGAAATGCATCTCCCTACTTGCAGACTTCATACTGTAATTGTAATGAATCTCTTATTGGACCCTTGCTTCCCTGGACAATGCCATATTGTAAGGACTAAATACATCATCAGTGAGCCTCATTCTCGTGTATTACACTAATATATCATTGGAATGACAACTGCTTCTGATGATATATTAATGTAATACATCAGTAGTGTGGGGCTCCTATGGGGTATTACTCAGGAACAGGGGCCATCTAAAGAAAACAGACCCAGAGTCGAATTCAGTTTAATTACTGAATCAAAGGGCTATCAGGACCAAGGTTACACGTAATGCTAACGTTCTTACATCATCCATGAGATTAATTTGCAACCTCATTACATATTAACCTTGCAATTTTAGATAGTAATTGTAGGATTTGGATTTGCCTGCTGATATGAGTAATTCACAAACCATAACCTCCCCAATATTTTATAGTGACCCATGAATAATGTAGCTATCCTTTTTTTTTTCATTCTTTCCATCTTACATTCCATGATAGTTAAACAACACATCAAATGTGTAGTTATAAAACCAAATTTAGAAAAAAAAACACTCTATTTGAAACTGTTTGTAGTCACTGGGCACCCTATAAACATTTGCACTTTCAGAGTGCATTCAAAAGAAAGAGACAACTGGTATTTGCTTTTGCAGTCAATTATGCAGCACATTTTTGTGTGTCATTTGTCTTAGGGATATCACAAAGCACGTACAATTCTGCTGGGTTTTTTTGTTGTTGTTTTTGTTTTCTTTGTGGTTTTGTGGGGGTTTTGCTGTTCTTTTTTTTGTAGGAGATATGTTTTTTTTCAGAATTCCCCAGGGATCAAAATGGTGCATTCTACTGTTCTTTAAGTTAAGTTATGAGTTGTATTCTGAAATGCTTTTTCATGTCCATCGACATGAAATATATCCAGAGACATCTTCCTTTGGCCCTGTTTCTCCCTAATTTTAATGCTATTGTATTATAAGTTATCCAGAGAATCCACCTATATATTATGAATCAAACTGGCACCAGAGGTGATATCATTTAAACTAGAGCTTCTGGTGTTCTTTTATTTCACATTTATTAAGATTATAACTAAATGCTGAAAGAATTCTCATAGAACAGCATATAGCATCAAGCCAAAAGACATAATGCATATTCGATTTTATAAACATCTTACTGCGTCTAATACAGATGCTATACTTATTCTTGAATAGACTGTTTTGTTTAATAAGCATTTATCTATTGTTAATGTCTTTGGAGAATTTGTCTTGGGGTTTATACTGAAGATAAATGCAAGTGTGAGGGTTTATGAAAAACGTCTCAGCAAGTGACAGGAAGCCTGATATGAGTTACCACAGTCTGCTTCACATGTGGGGCAATCCACTACTTGTCTTGCATTTATTATATTTTCTTGCTAGGCATTTTCTCTTTCTTTTCCTGAGACCCTTTGATACTATATACTTTTAAATACCAAACATTGACAGTAAATCTGAAAAGAATGCGTGATGTAGAGAGAGAGACAAAACTACTGATGTAAAATGTAGCTACAATAAAATAAAGAAGAAACCACAAAGATTTTCTTTTTTTTTTTTTTTCTGTAAATGATGTGTGCATGAGGGAAGGGAATCAGAATTTAAAAGGAATTAACTGAACATCAACTGTGTGTCCCAACAATACATGTCATTTTAGCTCACTAGGGCGATGTGTATATTATTTGGAAAACTGTTCAAAGCTGCAGTTAGAAATTCTCCCAAGAATAAATGGAATTCTCACAAAACAAAGTGTCATTGTCTTGTGAGGAAAGTAAATTGTGTGCATATCTGTCTATATCTAATCTTACCTCATCTTTGTGTGCCTTATATCTGGGATGATAATAAATAATGTATTGCAAGCGTGGAGAGGGGTTATGGAAGTATAGTAAATTAGCAAAAAGCCCCATGTGACCTATCAGCCAAGTTCCCGAGATAGGTTTCTTTTTGTTATTTTCTAATTAGTAACAACTTCTCCCTTCCTCTGTCGCATATTTCCCTTAGCCCACAGTCTGAACTGAAGGCAGATCAGTTACAAACTCTATTGTAGAATCTTCAGGATGTCAGTAGTAGCTGAAATTAAATTAGATTTCAACTCTTGCAAATTAATGAGTAACCTTGAGGTGTTTGAATGTATCTGGTATGTCAATAACGTAATGCGCAACAGAAAAAGGATGAACTTTGCTCATACACCATGTGGAGGCTTTCCCCTGTGAGTTTTATGCAGTGAATTATTTACTAGTTATTGAATTAATCAGACAATTTTTACTTTTTGGCACTTTTAAAATCTGATATTTAAAATCTGCTTATGCACTTAATTGAATGGACATCACATGGAAACCTGCTCCTTGGTGAGCCAGCCCTGCTTGTTTAACACAGGAATTCTAAAAAAAAAAAAAAAAAAAAAAGTGCATTTCCCCCTCAGCATCAGCAGGACAGCCTGGTGAGAAAGCGCGCTGGGCTGCAGACACCTTGTGCAAGTAAAGAGTGTCAGAGGGAGAGGAGAGATAGACCGGAGTGCACCAGTCTGGCTGTACTCAGGGGCTGAATGTATTTGAAACATGACCAAGTCTGAATGGAATAGTGGTCAGAAAGCCAGGAACAATTAATTCAGATTACAAAACGCTTGAACGATTTACTTTGCAAGACAACTGCACAGTCTCCTTGTGCTAGAGGACTATTGATACTATATTTGGACAAAATCTCATGAGAGGAGTTGGAGAGGTGGTGATGGCATGAGTGGGGGAGATTCACATTGTGTAAGATGAAAGCAGTGAAGTATTTAAATAGAAATGTATTCCAGTAACCAGATTCCCTGCCCAACATCATTTTTGTTTCAGAAAGTCTGATTAGTTAACATATTCCATCACCTTGGGAAGAAAGCTGAGGTAAGCGGCTTAATTTATAGATGGATGGAACAAACTTATTTAAAAATTCTCACTACGTTATCATGAATCATGTAGGCCTATTAAACTAATTGCTAAGTAAATTTAAGCAGTATTACAGTAGATTTCAGTGAATTTATCATCAATCTAAAGAGATCTTTGGTGGTCTCATGCTGCCCCCCACAGATATGTCTCAGAACATTCATTATGCCGTAATTACAAAGTCTCTTTGAAGAGGCTAAAAATCCCAAGACTCCTCTCATCAATTATTTTCACCTGTTAATTCATTTTGTGTGAGGTAATAACCTCAGCATAATAACAAATGTGCAAGTACTCCGATTTTGCAATTAAAAGCAGCAGGGCTCCTATTTTGATCATACAGACTGTGACATCCATCATAGAAAACAATTTGGGCCTAGCGGGATGACAGATGCCACACTGATGGCTCTACTAACTAACTGCCTGTCCTGAAAAAAAAATGGTCCCGTTTCAGCCTGCAGCTGCAAGCTATCTGATAGCTCCTGACCAGTCAGCGGGGGAAAGCCCGCAGTGACTAAATTACTGGAAGGTAATTTTACTTTGCAAAATGAGGATTCTGGAGCCATATATGTATGCATTCCAGTGGCTGGTGTAATTTGGAAACAAATAGTCCTTTTCATTTGAAAATGACTGGAATCGCTGCCAGTGTTCAGAGAGTATTGTTTCTCAGCCTTTTACATGAGAAATACAGTGTAATACTCATTATTTCTCCCCTTTCACATCTTATTAGACACAGAAGGCAAGGTGGTTATCTCTGCTTTCTTTAGCTAAATCCGCACAAGTAGGATTTCTTCCAACCTCTGGACAGGTGCCTAAATAATAGAAGAGTGCTCATTTTAGCCTTTCAGTTTGTATCAAGGCTGAGTGAGCCCTGTCTGGGGAATGATCCCGCTATCACCATCGAGCCTTAAAGTGATATGCCCTCATCTGAAACTCCACTAAAAACAATGAAGCAAACTGCAAGCGCAGGCAGCTCATTAGCCTCGGGACTGATTCACTGAGGAAATAATTTGATGTTGAATTAATGACAGAAAAGCTGTTGTCCTGACTGGGAGGGTGGGGGGCTGGAGGAAGCGGGGGAGATATGTATAGTCTAAAAAGAATCTCAGAAAACCCAGCCAATTTATTTTCCTCACTAAAGTGCATAATGTGATACTTTAGTATTGGACCAATTAGCTTAAAACATTTAGTGCTGAAATACTGCATACTCTGAGTAAACAAGACAACTGATTAAGCCTATAACTTTCTAACGAGAAACACACGATGTTGCTGTCAACCAATATGAAATATGTCAATGCGGTCTGGGGTTTTTGGTTTTGTTCTTCTTTGTCCTTTTTTTGGTTTTGTTTTATCCAGTAAGTCTGAAATCTGGTGACGAGGGGAAAGAAGCTGGACTGTTCAGGCTGCTAGCAGCAGCAGATGCAAATTATGAAGCAAAATCGTACTACAGAAAGAAAGGTGGTAGGTATTGTAAGGATTATGTTTTCAGATTTCAGCACACTAATGCAGAGCAACAAAAGATCAGCAGAGGGCCAAAGGTTAAGTATAGCATGAACTTTCTCAGTGGCTGTGCACCTTAAGATGAAAAGATAGTCCTGTTTATGACATCTGCAGACTACAATGCTTACCATTTTCTACTTCCCTCCCACATTCTCTGCGGACAAAGAGCTGAGCTCGGCTTCTTGGGAAAAATCTACTGTTTCTTACTCCGTCATATTGCACTCATAAACCCTGTCGGCAATAAAGAATGTATGGGTAGGCAGAAGTAGGGATGTGCAGCTGGTAAACTACAAAATCATAGCAGAAAATATACCAGCATTTCAGTCTTTTAATTGGTTCTCTGTTCAGGAATCAGCACCATCCTACAATGTCATGGAGGTGAGACTAATTCCTGGGGCAGGGGGGTGCTCCGGCTCGGGTGGACAGCATGGCTGAGGCGTTTACCCAGCATTTCCAGACACAGAAAGCAGCCTTTCCTAACCAGCTGCAGGATTTACAAGGCAGAATGTGTGAGATTTTTTGTAGTATTATACTGTGATAAAAGCAAAAAAAAAAAAAGAGATTAACCAAAACAAGTAAATTAGTATTACCCATCTTAGATGTTCTTTAATGCAAAGCCAATAGTTCTTGCCCTTTATGCACATGCTCCTACAGTAACTAATGTACAGTGGCCATCAACAAATTACGACTTGTGACACTTTTGCTGCTGCAATATTAAGCCCAAAGTCCTATGGAGAAAATATATGGTTTTTATTACCAAATTGTTCTTGTTTACAATTCTAATATCCTCTTCATTATCTACTTTTCAAGACATTTTAGGCAGTTCTGAAGACCTGGGGCAGCACTAGTCCTGTCATAAAGAGAAATTAATGTTGTTAAAGATGGCCTAGCTGCCCTCTGGGACAGCTGAAGATGTGAAAATATAAGGTTCTGTTTTAAAGATGGAAATGATTAAAGGCACAGGCACCTTGCTCTTAGTGCAGCCACTAAAACTTTTAATAAAATACTTCAGCAGAAAAAAGCTGCTTTACTTCTTCCACTGTAAGTCTTAAGGAAAAAAAAATGAGAGAGAGAGGGGAAGAGAGAGAGGGAGAGAGAGAGAACTTTGTTCTACAAGAAGAGGCTTGCTTTAAGGACTAATAAGCGTAAAAAGGACCTCATCATTATAAAGAACCTATTCGTTTCAGCAACAGCTCACTTAATAAAGACTGGATGATAGAAAAACCAGTAGAGCTGTCTCCAAATAGCCAGTAAGCTAATTAGGTGCATTGTAACAGGTAGCCCTTACAAAAACTGACAGGCTTAAGCCAGCATGCCACAAATACTTAAGAACATCGTAGCAGATGTACGGCGGTTATTGTATCCTCTTCAAGGCTGTTGCTGCTGCCACAATTTATAAGCTTACGTACCTCAAGCCCTTAAAGAAGCTCAAAACAGGTTTCAGTGGGAGAAACGAGAAGAAAAAAAAAAAAAAAAGAAGAAGAAAAAAAGAGAAAGACAAGAAACAGAAACCTGCTGAAGATATTATATGAGCTTTTAGGGGCCCCAGACCAAAGAGACCTTTCAGAAGGAATGGTTCAGCTGCCTGGAAGAAAATGGCAGGCAACACAAAAGGCGAGAGCGTAACCTTTGTCCTAGCAGGGATGGAAGAATATCTGTCAGAACTTCACCTTCATAATCTTGCCCACCTCAGTCATTTTTTACTGGTTAAATGAAGGTTACAGGATTTGCTCTGAAGACAAAATGTCCTTTTCTCCTTAAAAAATATTGCTGAAGTTAAAAGGCAAGTTTACATTCTCATTTCCCCAAAGAGTCATATTCACTGCTCTCTCTTTTGTTTGGTTTTGTTTGTTTTCTCGACTTTGGGAAGAGGTCAGATCTTACAATTGTGTCTCTCTCATATGCTTTTGATTTTCTAGCAATAATCTGATGTAATTGATGGTATCCAGAAGCCATTTGAGGACTTCTAGGTCCCTTAATGACAGTGGTAGCACTGCAAAGGAAACCGCTGCTGGTCTGGATGCTCAGGGAAGTCTAACTTCCCATCATTGGAGCTGGAACCATGGTACTAATTCGCTGTGGGTAAAAGCCCATGGCAACAGAGAGATCTGTAAGCAAAGAAAGCTTTGCTCTCAAGCAGCAGCAACTCTTCAGAAAGCAATGGCTTCTGCTGGAAACCATGAGGGAGCCAGAGGCCTTGGTATTAGAGAAGCAGAATTATGCGAATACTCCCCCACTCCGGCTGCAATCATGTGGAACAAGTGATGCAAAAAATCTCTGTCAGGATACCTTCTTTCTGATCTGCAAAGCTAACTTTATCATGACACCAAATGTAAATTAATATCTGCTAGCTTGTATGTGAAAAAGGTATTTTTCAATCCACAGTGTTATCAGCAGATGTTTTAAAATCCTTCATATCCCCTGGGGTGAATACACTGCATAACACTGTATTCCTGCAAGAGAGATCTAGTACTATATTCAAGACTGGAGAAAAATACTATGAGTTTTGCAAATCCATAGAAAGTTACAGAAATAACTTTTCACTAGGGAAAATATCAGTGCCAAATATGGTCTACAGGCTCTAGAGCTCCAAAAAAGAGTTACTACTTCCAAAGATGTAAACTACTATACCAAATAGTTAAAATATGTTCTTGTCATGATACAGACTATACAAAATTTAAGACTTAGTAAAGAAGATGAGTTTGTAATTACCAGTGCTCTTTCAGGGGTGAGTATATAGTATGATGATCTCAAGTAAAAGAGCATCTATGTTAGGATCAGCCTACGCTTTAGTACACATATACTTGCTCACACATTAGCTATTATTGGAAAGCAAAGTTCAAAAGTGATGTTAGGAGGTACCAGAATTAAGGTTTCTTGTGCAACATTAATTCACTCACTGAGGTATGTGCATGACAATCTGAGGGTTTAATTACATGATCAAATTATTTTCTCTTTGTAGGAAGTGTGGCTCATCACAAGGGAAGTCACTCTGCCCCTCTGCTCCGCTCTCGTGAGACCCCACCTGGAGTACTCCCTCCAGCTCTGGAGCCCCCAACATAAGAAGGACGCAGATGTGTTGGAGAGAGTCCAGAGGAGGGCCACGAAGATAATGAGAGGGCTGAAGCACCTCTCCTGTGAGGACAGGCTGAGAGAGTTGGTGCTGTTCAGCCTGGACAAAAGAAAGCTCCAGGGAGACCTTATAGTACCTGAAAGCGGGTTTATAAGAACAATAGGGAGAAACTCTTCAGCAGGGCCTATTGTAACAGGATGAGGGGTAATGGTTTTAAAATAGAAGGAAGAAGATTCAGGCTTGACATAAGGAAATGTTTCACAATGAGGGTGGTGGAACACTAGAACAGGTTGCCCAGAGAGGTGGTGGATGCCCCATCCCTGGAAACGTTCAGGGACAGGTTGTATGGGGCTCTGAGCAACCTGATCTGGTTGCAGATGTCCCAGATCCTTGCAGGCGGGTTGGACTAGATGACCCTTAAAGGTCCCTTCCAACCCAAACTATTCTGTGATTCTGTGATTTACCTTGTGGCCTCATGTCCTAATTATTTTAACAAACTGACACTTTTCAAATCCTTCTGTAAAGCCAGGTATGTTAATTTCCTCGTATACTTTCTGAGAGCATCCAGTCCCAAAATATCTGAAACATTGTTTAGTTTCCACACAAATTATTTCTGTAAAGAAATTCCATTATTCCTTTTTTTACAGATGGAGAATTAAGGATAAAATAAATAAGATCAAAAACGTATACTAATTTTGAGTGCCTGAGTGAGGAAACCTAGACACTGATTTTTACAATAATTTCAGAGATTTTAGAGAACTTCATCATTTTTGCACAGCTTCAGTAACTTCAGTTGCAACTTTAAGTATCCAGCACATCTGCAAATCAACATCTCAAGAATATGCAGGACATAAAATTATTGTTAATAGTGTAGCTTAGGCAGCTTCCCTAGCAACGTATAGGAATGCTGTTGCAGAGACAGATACAAAACCCAGTTTCTCAGGTCAGCACTCAACTGTTTCAGCTATGAGGCTCTCCTTTGTTTTCTTGCAATCCCTTCCTTCATCCACTTTATGATCCCAAGCACACCCAGCACTTGATCTTTCTACACAGCCTTGATTGCTCTTAAGAGCATCTTACATCCCCTATACTAAAAGTCTATTGGAAAAATAAAAATGTGTGACATATAAATAAAGACTCCATCTTTGTATATACACACAAAAGAAGTCAACTGTGCTTTTAAGAGGTTTTTTTTTTTTATGTTGTTTTGCAGGTATTAAATAAAACAAACAAACAGAACAACAAGAAGTTGAAACCAAAGAAATATTACTATCTTGGTTCTGTCGAACAGAAGAATATTCTATCATGCAATTTAATGGTCACTGAGATGATATCTCCACATTACTGTATTTAAGAATGCTGATTTAGTCAGTTCACAAATGACATCAGCTATTTGCCTTCAACAGTAAACAGATAAGGAGAGATGTTGCTGAAATGGAGGCAACAGAGATGCCAGCCTGGGATAGCAGGTCTTCCTTCTGTGACAAGCAGTCAGAGATGCATCTTGTTGGGGCTGTAGCTTTATTCCATACCTCACTCATTTTTTGTGATTTTTCTCAATAAAACCTTTAGGATTTTGAACAAGTTATAAGCAATTGAAAGCAAGATATTCTAGTGGGAAGCAGCTTAGTAGCTAGGTAAACTAATAGCTAGCCTTGCCTTATAAAATTACCACAGTCAACAGGAATCTTTGCTTTATTGCTACAGTAATGGAAGATGTGGGAATCTCGTGTCACTTGATATTGGAAGGTACAGAAATGAGTACTGTGATCTTGCATGTGGGAAGAAATATAATTAAAGGAACCAACCAGCATCAAAATAAGGAAAGCATAATATTTCTCCTAACAACATTTCAACAAGTTTCACAAACACTGGACAGCATTGATTAAAATTATAGTTTCCACATGATAAAGCCATATGTGCCACTAGCATGTAACACTTGCTCATGCTCAGTAAAAATACCCTTTACATACTGTGACAAGTGGCAAGATGGCGATTCAATGCAATTGGCAGACATTAAAGTATGATTACAAAAATTGGTGAGGCTTGGAATAAAGCTTTAGTCTCACCAAACCGCATCTGTAACTTCTTGTCCCAGTCAGAGTCTCAAAGTGGGAAGTGCAGGAAAAGACTTGCCTCTGTCATAGTTCTAGTTATAACTTTACGGAGAATTATCCATGCAGTTCTACCTTCCTTCTCCTCCCTTTGAGCCTTGGAAAGTCTCCTAGACAACATCGACAGCAATAGGACCATCTTCTACATAGAGGACGTAATTAGGGAGTCTTCCCTGGGCTTTGCAGGGTGCAAGATTTACATACTTTAGGAGCTCAGGACCTGATCCACAGTTAGTAGAATTTACCAGAGATCTGTCAATTTATATATAAAGTTACTGTTAAAAAAAATCCAACCAAAAAAAAACTAGAACAAAAAATGACCTTAAAAACTACAAACCAAAAATAGAAGAAAAATCTGGTATTTTCTTAGAGCAAGATCACAGTCAACATTTCTTAGATAGTTTGTCAGACAGTGGCATGACAGTTAGCAGATATACATAATATAGGCCATTAAAAACATACTGACTCATTAAACTGAAGTGAATGAGAACTTCTTAAGCATTGTTTTCATTTTCTCTAAATGTGTAAATATGTTTCAGAATGAAGGTAACCTCAATCTATTCTCAATATTGAAGAGTTGTGAAAAAAAATGGCTATATGTATTTCTTTATTATTTCTTTACAGTTAGAATTTACAACTTTAAAGCGAAACAAAGCTAAAAAACCCTCAATAAAGAGGAGATGATGTGAGATGCAGACAGTAAAAAAACTTTCAGTGGTGTAAAAGAGCAGCAATGCTGGATGTTAAATTGTCTCAGAAATCGAATGTTAAAAAAAAATCAATTAAATAAATATAATTCACAAAGCTCCACAGTCACTATAAACATCAAGAAAGCAACATCTCTTGTCAGTCCATGAAAGGAGAACTTCCTGGCCTCAACAATCACATGCTGAGATTTCTAGATCTCTTTTATTTCTTGTAGAAATAGAACATGAAGAGATAACAGTGTGAACTTACTATGCACTAATAAAGATCTTCAGGATGCCATGAAGCATAAAACCACTGACGTTGATTTAAAATCTAATTTTAAATGATGAAAAATATGCGTACTTTTCCAGCAAATATTTACACTAAAATAACATATTTTATTAGTTCTTACATCAAACTGGATAAACAGAGGATCTACAAGTAGTTGTGCCATCAGCAGAGGGAAACTGTACCCTCATATCAGCCATACGTGAAAAAATATATTCTTAAATTTGTGTGCAAGTTCAATAAATATACAGGGATCATTTGATGAGGTTAAATTAATCTCATGCAATTACTTATTTTGGAGCACAATCTATAGACTTCCATTACGCGAACATATTTTGGGAATATATTCTTGTGTGTGGTTTTGGGGTTGTTTTTTTTTTTTGTTTTGGTTTGGTTTTTTTTGGGGGGGGAGGGTTTCTTGGTTATTTTTAGCAAATTTGTGCTTCCATGTGAGAAGTGTGTTCTTTTAATATGTAGATATTGCTCAGCTTCAAGAAACTGCCAATGTCTTTAGTAAGCTGAACAAAATTCTCTCTCAGTCTTGCGTTCTTCCCAGTCCCTTTCCACAGATAAGAAATGTGAAATTCTCTTCATTGTGAACAGTGAATAGTCTTGTGCTATTCCAGAGGATAGCATAGCATTTTGACAAACCTTTTTATCTATAAATTGTGAAAACATAGTCTACTCTTATTGAATGCAGCATAAGGCAATTTTACTTGTTAGTTGCAACTGTAATTAAAGAAAAATTGCTAGTGTGATTGGCAGGTGTAGGGAGACATGGGGATGAGAAGAAGGCAAGGAAGTAACTAATTCCAAAATTTTTTGGCCAGCATAGTATTCATAATCTCGTATCTCAGTGTGCCTGAGTGTGCCTGTCCTCAACTCTCACCATGTAAGAAAGGCTGATCTTCTGTTTGTTCCCTTCCATTCTGTCATGCGCTGCTGGGCAGCAGGATCATGAGGCCTGACTTATACAAGAGGAGAAGGGTGCCTCATTCCTCACTTTCATCCATGTATGATAATCTAACTCCAGATTAAAAATCCAGACAGAAATTTAAAAAAAAAATGTTCTCTTTCCTTCCTGAAATACAAGCAATTTTTTTTTCTTAATTGCTTTTCTGTTAGAATTGTGGCACAGATCAGGTCTAGTCTATAAATTCCATCAGCAGACTCCTTCATCATACTCAGACTCATTTTTTGTGTTGTTGATGTTGTTCTCAGAGGCTGGAACAAGTGTCTAATAGATTACTTAAAAAACGAAGAAAGGCCTAAACTGGAGGAGTGATACAAGAACTTCTGCACTTCAGTGTTGGTTTTAAGTCTTCTTGGTCTGCCCATTGGCCTGACTCCTTTTTCTTTTTGAGCAACATTTTTGTACACAAATTTGCTGCTAATTTAGCTGTTTCATTCCTCTTTTATTGCTCTCAGTTAGATTTCTTACATCTGGGCCCTGCATCCCAGGTGTATTAGATCATATTAAAAGCCTTCTTTGTGCTCTTTGTTCTAACACGTGCTCTTTCAGCTGTAAAAGATACTGCACAGTAGAAGCACTTTGAACCAAAAGGTCAAAGAGCTTCCTGAATTAGCAATGGTCACTGCTGGTCTACATATCAGCTTATTTGTTGTTTGGATTTACCTGAAGTTCGCAGTTTGCCTGGCTGTTTTAAGAATTGTATTCAAAGGATTATTTGAAAAGGTTCATATCATTCAATCTCTTGTTAAAAGACCAAAATCTGAAGGTAAACCCGCTCTGTGGCTTTCTAACTTGTCTGACTTTAATTGTAAAGACAAACCCTTTGTAAAGGATTGCAGAGGGGCATTCAAACACTGAAAGTTTGGTTCCACTGTATCTGAGGACTTAGGTCTGATTCAAGATGAGAAGGGAAAGGAGGATTACAAGCTTAGAGCAAAGATAAAAATAAGTTTGAAACAAGCTTACTGGAAGAAAGAGAAACAAGCTTGTCGTGACCTTGCCAGAGGGAAGAGAACAGGTTTACCAGGGGTTTCCAAGAAGGCTAGGACAAAGGCCATCTTGAAATTGTGATCTATTTGCTGCTTTAACCTGCCCCAATTTTAAGTGAGTTGTCTGTGGTTAAAGCATTTAGAAAGGATGAAGTTTGATGTCTTCTTAAAAATACTATCAGTTCTTCTTTTGTATAAACAAAAGAAACCCGCAGCTAGTTTGATTTAATATAGTTCTATTTTTGCAAAATAGTGTGCTTAACTTTGTGGCAGCCACAGCTGCACAGATTTGCGATGTATAATAACAAGAAAATGTATCAGTATCCCCAAAATCTGCAATACAAGAACTCCATAAAAAAGGGAGAAGGCAGAAGGGTAAACAAGAACAAAATCCTCTCATTTCATCTACGCTACTGGCTGACTTTTCTGTTGATTTGATTAATCAGCTGCAGTTGTTGCATAGAAGACAAAAGGGGAAAAAAATCTCTAACTAGACTTTCCTCTGTATTTCTGATAACCATAGCAGACTGCCTTGCCAGCAACAGAAACACATAAAGTCCAGTTTCTTTCCACAATGAGATAAGAGAATCTTACGCAGTGACTGTGAGCACTGCATTTCCTATTTCACGCTTACTGCATAAAACTTTGGTCAACTCTCTTCATATGTTATGGACCCTTTAACATGAAAGAAAGCTGCCACTACTCCCCACTCTGGAAATCTAATTCTTTTAGGATATTTCTTTTTTTTTTCTTTTGATAGTTTTGTGGTAAGGTGGAACACTTTTTTTCTTTCTTTTTTTGCTATTTTTTTTTTCTTTCCTTATGTTGCTGTCTGGAGATGCAATCATTACACCTGCAAATTCTAGCCCCTTTATCTGCCAGCTTTCCTGGCTTTGAAGTTGCCATCCACAGCTAGGAGGAAGGACTTCTGAAAAAAAAAAAAAAGAAACAGTCCATGGCTGGAAACCTAGTACTGCTGCCACATATAATTTGACTCTCAGCAGCTCCCTCACCCTTCCAGGCCCTCCCAGCTTCTGGTACCAACAACTTTCTATGCTTGTTACATGTTCATTTCATCCTCCTTGGAAGTGATGCTTCTTGGTTCCAAGCTATATCCCCATCATGATAGCATCCTTATTTTCTCTCCCTGGGCAAGACTGAATATGGGCAGATATTTGAATATAGGTGGCACAAAGAAAAGCAGTAACTGAATTTGAAAATGTCAATGAGGCAAAAAACTACCTGTTATATTGTTAAGATTTAAGGCTCCTCTTCCAGGTATTGGTCTGGTCAAGTGAAATTCTGGTCCAAATAAATCAGAGACAAAACTTTATTTTCTCAGATTTCTTCAATCTGGATAGCTCATAGTTATCACTGATGATAAACATGATGCAGATAATTGTCCCAGTCATTTCAGAGCATTTGTACCTTTCCTCATTTTACTGCTTTAGAGCTATTCCCTCATTCTTCTCATCTCATGCTCCCCTTTGTGCTTTCTTCAATATCAGCCCAATGACTACAATAGTCTTGTAAAAACCTGATCCTAAAGGAAACAGGGAAAGTGACTATCAAAGCTAATCTCCTATTTAAAGACACCTCATCCATTTCTACCTATAACTACTACATCCTTATAGCCATATATTCTCAATAGCTATATATCAACTGTGAATACAAAGTAGGTAAATACAAATGAGCCATATTTTGCATGGCTAAGCCACCTGGGTCCTCTGGTCAAGGTTGAACTGGGCTCAATGGTTACATTGCCTGTTGTAATAAATTAGTAGTGCTTTTGTGCTGTGCCTCTAGCTGTAATAAGGATACATGCATTATGGGTGTCACCCTGTCTCTGAGGACAATTTTAATATAGCTTAGACAATAGCCTAGCTAAATAAACAATGAACCAGTCATGATACAGAAAAACAGTGTAAGCTCCAGGGTACAGAGCTTAGCAAGGGAAAAGAAAGAAGCAAACAAAACATTAAAAAGATTAGCAAGAAACAATAAGAGAGACACTTATAACACCCTAGATAGCCTAGGATGGTTGTTCGGTATCACTGTTGAGGATCTGATTTAGTGAGGCATATAAAAATAAGTCTAACATTAAGTGCTTGCTTAAACTTTGTTAACCAGCTTTGGATAACAGAAATGTGCTAAAAATTAGTCACTTTTAATTGTTTGATGAATCAAGGCCTGGAGCTTCAAAGTATAACCCTAATAAATGGATGTTAGCAAAGTAAAGTAGCACCACTATCACCATTGCCAGTACTCAGCTAAAACTGAGGTCAACCATGTGATGACAGGAAATCCAGAATGGATGAAATGAGAGCAAGGTGATCAACAGTGGTGCATAAATAGCAGACATTCCTGTCCAGACTATTTGGAGATGTCTAAATTGAAATTCTCACAGTGAAAATGAAATTTACCCAGTTAGCTCCTAGCTTTCACTTCCTTGTGATTAAGTCCATGTCTCCCTAGACCATAGTGTGGCCTCCCCCTTGATCTATGACTTCTGGTCAGGCCATTCTCTGAGGGTGGTGGATGTAATGTAGTTTTGGATATTACCTACTAGTGGGCTAACCAAAAAAATAAGTCCCATTGAAAAATCACAGAATCATAGAATCACAGAATAATTTGGATTGAAAGGGACCTTCAAAGATCATCTATTCCCAACCCCTCTGCTGTAGGCAGTGGCATCTTTCACCAGATCAGGTTGCTCAGAGCCCCATCCAACCTGACCTTGAACACTTCCAGGGATGGGGCATCCACAGCTCCTCTGGGAGGCCTGTTCCAGTGTCTCACCACTTCCCTCCTTATGTCCAATCTACACTTACCCTCCTTCAATTTAAAACTACTACTGTCACTACAGATCCTGATGAAATATCTTTGTCTTTCTTTAAAGCCCCTTTTATATAATGAACAGTTACAATAAGGTCTCCCGAGAATCTTCTCTTTTCCAGACTAAGCAGCCCCAAATCTCTCAGCTTTGAACACAAATATGCCGTTCCATCACAAATTAATGCCACAGTCCTTTCCCTCTCACAAAATGGCTTCTTCCACTCTGACAAATGCAGGGGATTTCACAGACTGGCAGAGGAGCACTTGATAGATCTGGATTACTGTGTACAAAATTTTGTAGCTCACTTCAACCCAGTTGCCTCATCAGTTTAGTCTTTTATTCATTCAGGATATCTTTGTACCTCCAAGCAATGTGTAACACCTAATCTTATATGTAGCCTGGCACCTAAACTAACATTAAGCATAGAATTATGAATTTTGCTACGTATATCCTTAAAACATTCATCAGAGTGTTCCATAAATCTAAACTAATTAAGCTTTATAAATACTTGTATGGAGTGGTATTATATTTTTATCCTATTTTACAGAAAGGAAATTAAACCACGGAGACTTTAGGTCAAGGACCCAAGTGTCCGTGAATTTTGAGCCCCAGAATGAGATGCTTAGATCCCAATTTCCTAGGACATTTAGTATTTTATAGCACTTTACATGCTTTTACAGTATGCTATTTACAGTGTTCCAATCAGCCACAGTTGTGTTTGTGAGACCAAGCACTTCTGCAAATGTGAAAGCTATGAAGTAGATTACAAGGAAAATGAAGAGCACATTCAACAGTCAATTGTAAAACGTTGAAGTGACTAGCCCCATATGGGCATTCTGGTAGGAGGCAACTCTCCAATGGGACATTTAAGTACCTTACCCATAAAACAGTTTTTCCCTTTCTTCAAATCCTAGCTTCATTTTTACATGCCCTCCAGCTTCTTCAGCAAGTTTACTTTTCTGCCTCACCTCTATGTGAAAAAGAAACTTTTTTTGTGAGTAGAATTTGTGGTATTTACTAAGAACAGAGCATATGACTATGATATTCTGTGTTCCTGAGATACTGGGGCAGGCAGAACAGACAGCTGTAGGTAGCTAAACTGGGGGTCTAACACTGGGGAATGAAATGGTGTGTGCTGGCAGGGCTTCTGTTTGTGCCCATGGAAGGGTGAAAGGAGTGGTATGGAGAAAGCTCCACACAACACCTAAAAACAAGGGAAGCCTGAGAATGGCCTCGCTAAAGCACAGCAGCTCAACGGAACCCTTGTGGGTGACACTGGAGGGTTTCCAAGCTCCCAGATGTTGCTGAGAGGCTGGTGGTCATCTTCAACTCCACTTTGGGGTCAGGCAGAGCACTGGTAGGGCCTTGAGTGCACCTGCTGTGGCCTCTTTCCTCCTCCAAGAGCTTTGGCTGCTGTGCTTGGGGCCAGCTCCCACACCTTGGTCAGAGCTGGAGGGAGGAAGAGCTGTGAGGGGCCTAGAGCTTTATCATGGACTCCCCTCTCTGCCTGGAGCTACTTTTGAGCTCCAGTCCTCTCCCTGGGTCCTTGCCTGAGCTGCACCACAGCCATGCCTGTGCCCAGTCGTATACCTCCTTACCCCTACCTTTCCTTCTGGCTTGACTCTGGACCTGACCCATCGCTGAGGTCTTGGCTGTGATCCCTGGGCTGAAGCTGACCTTAGTCCCTATCACCAGCCCTGTCTTGGTCTCCTTGTTGGGCACAGTGGGATTACATCCCATTGGTGCAGCACTGACCTGCCAGCCTGGCTGTCACCCACAGCCTCTGGTTGGACTCCCTCAATAGAGCAGCCCCCTCTGCCTGCTCCCTGGTGGACACATATCTGCCACTTTGGTCTCACACTTTTTGTTCCCACTGAAAAGGAAACCAAATGTGTGAGCCAAACGGGAGCCATATTTCACTCCAAAGAGATCCCATAATTAGGCAACTGAAAGTCCAGAACTGCAAGGACATGCCACAGCATCACCAAAGGTATCTACATCATCTACTATGACTGTACTTGGCATACAATTTATACTTTTTCCTGATTTCCCATTGCTATATTCACTGATAGTCATAGGGCATCTTGGTCCAGTGAAAATTTTTGGTGTGCAAAACAGTAGATTTTTTTGTTACCGTCTTTCTGGGAAATGACTGTACCTTTTGTATTTGAAATTTCTCCAAAATATGCAACCTGAGGCAGCTGTCTGGCATAAGGAAGTTAACCCTGAAGTTTAAGTCTAAAAATACAATAAGCAGGAGTTTTATTGTGGAGATCATTAGTCAGTCTTAAGTATAGGCATCATTTTCTGCGTTACCTATAATAACAGGTAATACTTGTACCTATATATTAAAGGCTGCTGAAGAAAAAGATTGCACATGTTAAAGCATCACCTGTTCCAAGAGCTGTGAAGCAGTGTCTTAGATATAAAGCTAGTCTAAAATAGCTTGTAAATGACAGCATCAGAATACAAACTTATACCTTTTTTTTAGGAGACTTACTGTATTGATTTGTAGTAACCCATGTTATGACATAAATAACTGAATGCCATTACAGCAGGGAAATATTACCAATATCCCCAGGAATTCACCCAGCATTTACCTTTTAGAAAGCCTGCCCTACTCCCTGTATCGAATATGAGTGTCTTCATGAAAGTTTTAATAGACTACATAGGCATGATACACAAAATACATGCAAGATGCCTGTCACAGCCAGTGAGATGAACAAGTATGTTATTTAAAGGTACATTATGACTCTTACATGACCTTCAGATTTTATATGAAAGGCAAGAAGGTTATTTCTTCCTAGCTCTCAGAAAGGAATTAGGGTATAAAATTAATATAAAAGATGTGTGACACAGAAGACAGCAATGATGCTAATCTGTTTTGTTTTACACACATCTGTGAATGCAGCTTACCCTTCGTGCAAAGAATTTTGCTAAGATCCTACGGTACAATCATAGAAAATTTTGTGGAGGCTTCTGAATGTGGCTAAATGTGGAGTTGCAATGCTCTGGCAACATATCTGCTTTTCATGGAATTATACATGCTTTCATCTGGCACCTAAGCAGAGTATGTGAATAAAAGAATTAGAGACTGCAAGCAGATCAGTGCTGCCTTGCTAGGAGTAAGTGTCCTGTTTCATGTGCATCAGAGGATTCAAATTTATTGTGCTGGTTAACATGAAAAGCTGACATGAAATGGGAGAGTATTTCCTTTAATAACAGACGAAGTGAGCTGTGGGCAGCATTGTAACACTTCCACACTTCAAGGCACAGCCTTTGAGAGGACAGAAAGACAGTTCACTTGCCCTAACACAACCTGACTGTTTAGCAGACCCCTTTAGTCCAGTTGAAGTCTACAGCTGGAGAATGGAGTAACCTAAATATGTTACCACTGTGCCAGCTGAACAGCTGAGCAGGTCCTGTCAGAAACTGAGCAGATACTTTTAGAAAGCACCCACATTATAGTCAGCTACCCGGGAAAATGAGTCATGCCATTTCCTTCCGATAGGAGAGAAGGACACAAATTCCTTCTTTTCTTACAGGGAGAGGAGTCAGGCACTGTTCCGGAGCTTGACAAGCAACTACCGCAAGTTTTGAGCATCATTCCCTTTATGAAAGGTCAGTCATAGATGTGGGAGAGGATGGCAACAACGGTGTTGTATGTTGTCACACTAAAGGACCAAGAGTACCTCTGTGTAGCACGGAACAGCACCAGGAAGAAGTGGATGTGAATTGAGGAACTGATGTAATTCTATCAAAATAATGCCGTGCCTAGGTAATTGGTCCTGTATTTTAAGCCACTTGCATTTGTTTATGTAGAGTTATCTTGTTCATTCCTGTATATATCACATTGTAAAACTGAGGAAAATAGTAAATGAGAGAGGACATGAAGAGGGTGGAATGCAATCCTGGGAAAACCAGCTATAAAGATTCAAGCTGGGTGATATACATGCAAATAACTATCTACATGCAAGCAGACACAGATGTACATATTTATGGGCCAAAGTACTCCTGGCAAGCTTTCTAGAGGAGGTAACACATGAATTTCCTGGTCCTCTCCAGTTTGTGGGCAGCAATGACTCATTCATCCCTAGTACCGAATTGTGAATAAAACCAGTTCTTTAGGGAATAAAAACTTTTATGACATTTTATGAGGAACTACCCAGGCAGTCTTCTCTGAATAAACCACTCTCCTTTCAGGTGGAAGAAAAAAATATTGCTGTTTGCAATCTTCTTAAACACCTGCTCCCTTGCCCATTATACACCACTAACGGTAGCACTGCCAGACTGAACAGTGTAAAAATCATGGCTTGTGCCTCCAAATCATGAGATTAGTTTATGTGTCATTAGATTTCTTTTTAAAGTTTTAGAGTCAAGCTACTTTGCCTTCCAGGATCTGAGCCATTAGTGCAGCTGAATGAGTAGCGGTTTCTGAATATTCCAATAGTATTTTCTGAATAATTTCCCATTTATAACACACATTGTGAAAATTGCCAGCTTGCTGCTGAATTCAGTGTATTTGAAAAATGAGACAACTTCTCCAGAGAACCAAGAGCCATTTTGCCATACAGCGCTTTGGTTACTGCAAAATAAAATAAAAGGTGGACTGGAACTCCAAGTCATCTTAGTAGATTAGTACTTCATTGTCTAGCACTTTTACGAAAGAACATTTTTTGAAGTCAGATATCATAAATCATTATTGATTTTCTCAGAGAAAATTTTCTTCAGGCCTTTGTCCGTGACCTCAGAATGCATTGCAGATGAGGAGAGAAAGCACAGAATTTCCTGGCCTGAAAACTGAACAGAAGGAAGAAAGTATGGTGTTACAATGATGGAAGCTGTGCTATTTGACAGTGTGAATGTTCTCTAAGCAAAGACTCCAGGATGAAGTCTTTTATTACTATGTACCATTGATATTAGTGATTTGGATGAAATATAAATATATTGTACTGACAATAAATGAATTTCGCTAACACAGTGGTCTTTTTAATTAAGGTAAGATATACTCTGAAAAAAACCCCACTTAAACATAGATAGAAGGGAATTCACACACGAGTCACTCAGGCTTGGAACACATTATTCATGTCACCTTAGTTCTCTGGTAGAAAGGGCATTTCTGGGGTTAACTTGGCCAAGGAGATAAATTTGTCACTTGCATTGTACACTTCTGCCAAATGCAAATACAGAAATACAATAGGATGCAGTTTTCATGAGTGGTATAGAGTGTATGACAAAATCTCTTTTCAGATACTAAATAGCAGCTCAATAAATAATCCTGCTAAAAGGAAGGAATTTATTGTTTTTAAAGGTGAGGTCTGTGAAAGCTTCTATTGTACTTGACTTCCTCCGCCTCCTTTTTTCACAACATAGAGCTATAGAGTGGAAAAATATAATTAATAGTTTGGGATTTCTGAAGCCCTGACATAAAAAAAAATCTTGCACAAACTGGCTTGTCTCCATCAACAAAAATTAAATTTCAGAGGAACCTAAAGGAAGATTTAAACCTTTCATTATGGGAAACAATAAGCACTATTGAAATGTCTGTCTTGCTGCAAATAAATGATCTAATATATCACTTGGTTAGGAATGGATGATTACACTCCTTCAGAACCTGATAAGCTCTTCCCAAATTCAGCCTTTCTAAAAAGGTTACAAAAAAATACTTTTATCAAGCAGTTGATAAAAAGTTAAAGGAAATACTTTTTGGAGAGCACATGCTATCTATAGCTGTGGAAATCATTGTCAAAGGATATTATTGAAGCCAATTGATTACTGGATCTTTAACAAGGTGAGATTTGAATATGAACAATGAGAACACTCAGCATCTCATTAAAATGAGAGAAAAATGTGTTAGGATTGTGCACCCTCAAGCTTCTGTACCGAAGCCAGTAACTAATTGATCATGGTTAAGAAATTTTGAAGGTAACTTAACTCATAATCATCCATTGAAGGACTTTGATATCCCTCTGAATCATGTTCTACCTATCAGTCAGAAACACTGTAAAGGACTGTGCCGTCTCTGGTACAGTGTAATACTTGATATTCCACGTTCCCTAAAAATTTCCTCTGCAGTAAAGGACCATATAATGGGATATTCATTATATTCATTGCACTTGTCTTGAAAGGAGAGAAAGATTTGGGCTTACTTGCATGGGGTGAGTGAATGTGTGAGTTGATTCAGACAAGGTTTGTGTTGACTAGAGGTCTACGGCTCTGCCAAAACCTTTCTCCTTCCCAGCTAAAAGCCCTTACCTGTGGTATAGCCTGAAGTCATCAAAAGGATAATTAGTAGCAGCTTAGTTTCTGTTTAGCCCTTCATTTATGTCCTTCCATGTATGTACAGTAATTTCAATTAGAATGTAGGCCTTACCCTTATGTTGTGTTCCTAGTTATAGTGTATATATGAATAAGGAAGGACACACATTTACTCCAATGGACTTTGAATTAGATCTTCTAGAAATACGCACTACATGTTTTGTTTTCATCTGTTTTCAATGTTAATAGGTCTAGCAATAATTTATTATTCAAATTTCTGTATGGATAGAAATCTAGCAATATGTTAATATAGAGCTGGGGCATCATTTCCATATGTGATGATTTTTTTATAAAAGAAAAAATATTTAGGGCTAATTTATCCTTCTAAAATATAAATGTTGCGATTAGCACTGGAATTACTTCTTACCGTTCCAAAATAATTAAATAACCAGGAAAAAAAATGTTCACTCACTGCATAATGAATCCATCCAACAGGGCACAATAGACACAGTCATATTAAAACCTGGATCATTACCCTTCTTTTCCTGCAATTAAGGGCTCCACAGGATGTGGATGTTCCATTGATATCAGTCAGTCTAATAACACTTTAATTATTTTTAAAAGTCAGATAAGACATGCAGAATCTGAAATAAAACTAGCTCAATATTGTCACACAGACATGTTGACTTACCTTCTCTCTGCTTGCATATGCTTTCAGAAAACATGTGAGCAGAACATGAGTGCAAGTACCACATGCTCTAATGCTATCTTACTGAGAAGTAACCCTGTGTCTATCATGTCATTTGTTTCCTTTAACTATTCCTCAGGGATTAGTTTGACTAGCCTATTGCTTCATGTTTGGATAATGTGGCTAATCCTTTCCAGTTTCATTATTCTAATCACTTGCAAGCTGGCTCCCTTTTGCCTGACTATATGGCAGCCAGACAGTGCTGCTTTCCTTTGTAAAGTGGCATGCACTGAAAATGCAGAACACCTTTTTTGTAGCCTCTATTTAAAAGCCAGGTTTGGCAGCTGGTTTAGTGTATGTTTCAAAACTACGTAGACAGAAGGGCCTTTGGGAGATGATGCTTTGCATCAGGCTGTCTTCTTAGATCAGTGCACACTTTTTAGATTTTCACTTCCAATTGCATTCTATCCATAATTTCTGTGTTTAATTGCTAGCTATAAATGTGCATGCCACTGAAATATCTGAAAACTTTGAAAGGCTTCATTTTAAAGTGTCCCTCTGGTGATATAATACGCTTTGTAAGAAAAAGATATGTTGGTATTACATGCACTCTGTATGCTCCCTCTATGATTTCCATGTCATGTTTGCACAGTTTACTCATAAAAAGCTGGTTTTGCTGTCCTCACTATTTCAAATTCAGTGTAACTTACAACGAAATCAACGGACATTTTCCTCTGCTTTGTGCATAAACACACCAAATCCATCACAGATGGCCTGAGAAAACAAATTTAGACACCACTACAATGAGCATGGAAGATGCCTTAAATAAAGAAGCAAGAGCCAAAGAAGGAACAAATCAGTTTGTCTTTTGTTTAAGTAAGGTAAAAAATTTGAAATGTTAGAGGGAGCAATCAGATTTTACTACCATGATCAAGGCAGGTTGTGATGAACAGGGGTTTGGCCTCTTCTTCCAGGCAACAAGCAGGACCCGAGGAAATGGCCACAAGTTGTACCAGAGGAGGTTTAGATTGGACTTGAGGAAAAACTTTTTCTCTCAAAGAGTGGTAAGGCACTGGAACGGCCTGCCCAGGGAGGTGGTGGAGTCTCCGTCCCTGGCAGTGTTCAAGAGGCGGCTTGATGAGAAGCTACAGGATATGGTTTAGTAGCTGTGGCAGCAATGGTTGGATGGTTGGACTAGATGATCTTATAGGTCCCATCCAACCATGTGATTCTATGATTCTATGATTCTATGATTCTATGATTAAAGAAGAATTCACCACAAAGAGACAAAAATACTTTTCTTTCATTATTTTCAACTTATTGAAACATTTCTCAGTTCCAGATACTGCATCTGTAAAACTGAGGTAATAATTCATATTTACTCAGTTGCTCTCATTGAAGATATGCAGAACTCTATGTTTGTCACATGCTAATACTATCTATTGAAGAAAAAATTCAGTCTTTTTGTCCTTTGGGCAGAAGTCCAAATCGTGGATTTGTCTGAGGCAAAGAAAAAAAAAAAGGTGGAATGTATTTAAAGATTAGTTTCATTCATCTCATATTCCTCCTGGTGTTATTTCGAGCAGCTTGATTTCTTCAGAAAACATCCTGAGTACGCTTATTTTGCATCTGTCCAAATATGCACTTTCCAAATGATCAGCTCCATCAGTCACAGAAAGTTTCTGTTCTCTCTATCTTTTGCCAATGGGAAACGCTCTCTTCTAAATAAAAAACTTCAGCCATCACTGAATGTTGTCCAAGAGCTTTTCAGCAGAGAGACTGTCTTTTGGAGTTACAAGTATAAGAAAATACTGAATTATCTTCTTTTCTGTACTCTGTAGGGTTTTGTGCCTTCTGTTTTGTGCAAGGACAGCCCTTTGTACATTGATTCATTGTAGTAAAATGTGCTTGGTCCTAAAAGACCAGCCTATTTCAGACCAAAACTTGCTAACATATTTTGGAAAAGGCTCATGGAAGACATCTCTCAATGGCTCTGAACTTTGACTGCATCTCAACTATGAACCTGTCCTCAAGTATAATGAACAATAAATGATGAGACACTTGCGTTAAATAGTTATATTATTTAAATAATCTATTGAGAGGACATGGGTAAGAAAAGAGAAGGAATGAAGTGGGCTGGGTATTGGCCCTCATTGCAAATCTTAATAATAATGTGAAAATTAGATTGGTGACCATATCTCAGTCACCATTTAAGTCCAGTGCCAGTCAACTACCCGCATGTTATATGATGATGCTGTCCAGCAGTATATAGTATTATGGTCTGTAATGTGCAAAAGGTCTCATTTTAACTTCATATACATATACATCGACTCACATAGATCAACTAAGCATCATAGAAATTAAAACTCCTGCCAGGCTCTGTTGACAGGATGATCAGGTTGAGAAAAACAGACTTGCTTGAGGCCAAGGTTGAGATGAATTTACAAGTCTGTGGTGAATCCTCTGTGATTCTCAGCTGATTCAAAACACACTGATAGCTTCCTGTTTTCTTGATAATTAAGTTAGTCTTAATGTAGTAAAAAAAAAAAAAAGGGTATGGGGAAATGGGCAATCACTTTAAATCCAGATTTCTACAGATACTCTTTTACCATTGTCGTAAATATACTACAGGTTCAATTTTCTGGGGAAAAACCTTGCTATCGTCTGTGTTGTTTTCTAAATCTAGGTCAAGAATGAAATGTTTAAGTGACCGAGAAAAAACAGCTGGTGATTTTTCAAGCAGTTAATCGAAATCTGGTTAATTGTTTCTATTGCATTCTCAGGGAGGGAAATAGATAAAATGAGAAGCAAACTACTTGATAGCATCAGGGTTTGCTAAACCTTTTCTTCATTTGTCTAAACTGATATGAGGAAAATAATTCAATATTTAAGAGTTTGCAACATGTTTAGTTATGATATTTTGTAAGGAGGATGCACTTGAAACTTAGTTACAATATTTATTCAACAAACTACAGTGTGTTATTATGCTTTTAAAGTGGTATAAATTAAAGCATAACCCTAATGTGTGTGTTTTATACAAGTGTCTTGTGATTTAAATGGTCCATTGTAACAGGCTAAGACCTTTTGTAGCATTAATTCCAGTCACATTATTGTGAAAATTGCATGCTTTTACTCTGATTCGTTTCTGCACATAGAGTCCTTGTATATCTTCTTCAGTTCAGGAAAAAAAAAAAAGTTTTACCTTGAATTTGCAGTGTCACCCTTACAGAGAGAGCTGGTATTACCATTTCTGGTTTGACACATTACAGTGTTCACAGAAGGCCCAGCACTGCTTCACAGAAGACAAAATCTTTTACAGGGCACCAGGTAGAGTCTTTAGATGTTCCACTTCATGATATTAGAAAAGGAAGGAAGCATGTAAAAATACAATCTTTTAAGCATTTGGAGGACTTTCATTTAAGGAAAAATATCTGTATGTATAGTGAAGACATCCAATGAATTTTTACTGTATTTCTGTCTTAATGCTGGTATAAAATCAATGGAAGACAATGCAGGCTACAACTTGAACAGTCTGTGGAAGATTTAGATCTTTCATGTACTCTTCAATGTAGGATTTCTGAGATTTTTTCTTGGCTTTTGGGTTTACTAAATACAGCTTATGTTGCTTAATATTTCGTTACAAGCACCCATAATTCTTGGCTTGGATTAAAATATCATGTTAAAGAAATATGGCTATGTTATCTTTTCCTTTTGATGGTCCTAGCTGATCAAGGAATTTTAAATACTTCCACTTAGTCTGGACCTAAGTGGCCATGTCTGTATTAAGGAAAGGAGTGTAGAATTTGCCTATATGATCATTGCTCATAGGAAAGGTTACACTGATCTTGGAAGGCTGTTTCTACTCTTTAAAAAAAAAGCCACTTTCTACTTCATTTTGTGTTGTGTGCACTGTCTGCCTATTTAAGAACATGTAATAGATAATGTATAAGGAGACTTTTTCAAACCCACCTGATATTAAGCCATGCTTTAGCTTTATCAATGTTATGTAGAAAAATTGTGAATTTAAATCTAATAGACACTATACGTGGCAGCTTTCCCTTCCTCAGATGCTTTATGTGTTTTCTCAGAACACTTTGCCATATACTAAATTAGAAGAAATCAAGAAGTCTAGATAAATATTTGGGATACCAGTTCATAGTTGCATGATTACTTAGTTTCTCTATTTATTAATGCCAGCTTCGGTCTGAGAATACAAGATATTGAGGGAAAAACCAAAACATAATGATCTTTTTGTTATAATTACAATGGAATTTTTCTAAGAGAATTTAAAAAGAATTCTGACCTTAAAGAAATAATCCAGTTTTCTTTATATCATAATCTTGGAAAGATTTAAATTAGAATTAGAATTAGATTATTCACAACTCAAACCACAACTGTATCTCATCATCTCCATCATATGGATGTGGTTTTCCCATTAAAAATAAAAAGGAAAATACATTAAAGATAAACTTCTAACACAAGTAAGGATGGAAGAGAATGTGACAGCAACCTCCCTTGCTGCTATTTGCCAACTGATTTTATTTAAATCCAAATTCTTCAGTTATTGAGGGCAGTGAAAGTTTGCCTTTGATTTGGCTGCAGCCATGATTGGGCTGTTTGGAGTACAGTCAGATGTATGGCACCACTCATTTGCGTGTGATCATTGGATATGGCCTATACTGAAGCAGCAGCACTGGAATGGAAGTAAGTTTTTGACAAACACTGGAAAACACCACACAGGCCTTAAAGTTTCATCTGCTTGGTGGGAGGGGAAGGATGACAAAGTAAGTAACAGAAGTTCAGTCCTGCTAGCTCTAATTGTTGCATGCTTGACCCATGAAAGCAGTTAGGATTAAGCACATGAGTAATCCTACTAATACCAACTCTTTTCCTTCAGCAGTATGATGCAAATAAATGCATACTTGTTAAATCCTGTGATCTGCTTTATCTGTGCTGCAAACATATGAGCTGTGGGTGTTGTTTCAATATGTGTTTCTAAATCTTTTTTTTTTTAACTCTAGTAACTCTTCTATTTATCCTAACTCAAAGCAAATTACTTTTTTTTTTTTTTTTAACGTAAAATCTACTAAAAGTCTAACTTAGAGTAGGGGCATTATCTGATTTTTAGAAAGGTTCACATTACCTATCATAAGTTACACAATACTGAAAATACTCTGATATAAGAAATATTCTTAAGAAGCTAGTGATTCCAGAATTTTGAGACTAACTCTGACCAGGGTGTTGTAAAGGTCTCCTGCAGAGAATAGCTTTTCTTAAACATATGCACAGAAGATATCAGTAGTTTCTATCTCACATGGATTTTTTTTGTGCTAACATAGTACAGACAATTAAATTCAATAATTAAAACAAAATTCACTGATTCTTCATGTAAACAAATTTTAAACTGAAGCAACTCTTTTGGATAGGAGATTGAGGAAAATACACAACTAAATTAGACTATAGGCCTATCTTTTCTATAAGTAAAGTTAGATAAAATTAATTCCCTTATTTCCCTCATTCACCCACCTCCCATTCTTCTCCAGTCGCAGATTGTTTTATATGCTGTTTTCAATTTCTTCTTCTTATAGCAGTGTTCTCTGTGCATATAGTGTTCTCCTTTGTTATGGTAATTTTATATTATATCTCCAAAAGGATGTGGACAGTGCATTTGTATAATCTAAAAATTCCAATCAGGAAATAGAATGAAATCATTTTCATTGTCACCAACAAAGTCATTGTGCTACATCACCAGTTTTTAATGAGAATAGTAAGGAGTAATATAAGTTAATATTGAACAAATCTCACTCAGCAATTTTTGACCGTCACAAAAGCTTTTAACTTCAAAAACTATAATTTCAGAAGTGAGCAGCATATCACAGTCTTTACACAATTATGCATGTGAATTAGAAAAGTCTGGCATAGAATAATGAACACAATAAGATTTTTCACTCCTATTCCAAACATTTAAGTATGCTTTTTAAGAATGTTGTCATATAACAAAACAACTCCAAACTTACTAAGAACTAGCCATTAAAACAGTCTTTCAATATGCATTTTAACTTATTTCTCCCTCATAAATAAGATATATATTTTTTCTCTAACTAGGCAGTTTACACTAGAGTGGCTCCTTTAAAATCTCAGGCCAGTATTGAAGATTTTCTGTGAAGCATGTAAGTGCTTGCACATTTGTAAAACATATATGGATAGCATTTCAATAAAATCCAAATAACCCCATTATTTTACATGTGCAAAAAAATAGTCTAACTGGACTGCCAGTCTGTTTGCTATATTTAACAATTAGTTTAATACACAGGCTCCTTGAGGACAAAAGACAGAAGGGCTGCCAATTTTCTGTATGGTTGGTAGATCACTCATTGCCTCAGGCTAATGAGCCGTAGTTTATTTCTCTGACCCCTTCCTGAAATGCCTGTAACAGTGTTTGAAGTGTGGTTCTAGAGTTGCTGTCATCCATTCTGATTTTCATAGAATTTCACATTGCTAATTAGGCCAAACGTATTCCAATCAAAATGTAGAAAATATGAAAAATGTCTGATACGAGTAGAGTGATAACGATGCTATTCACTGGCAACATGATAAAAGAATAAAACAAGGAAGGGGAACAGTGAAAATACAGATGTGTTTTTGGAAAGCACCAAGGAGTTACAGTTTAACTGCCTAATGAAAAAGGCTGCATTTTTAGAAGATATCGGAATCACTCACAATTTTATTTAAATATTTTAAGGGAAAAGAGTTCTTCTGAAACTTTTACCCTAGTTGTGGGAATCACTTTTCAAAATGTAACCTGAGACAATTTCCATACTAAATTTACAGAGCTCTCATAAAATAAATATATAAATAAGCCTCAGATATTCATTCTGATATTAAAAAATGACAGCCTACTAATACATGAGAGCACTTTTATCTTGGCCCTGATTCATCAAGAAAGCAAGCTTGGACCACACAGCAATCATGTCAGTTAAGGATGATGGGGTGTCTCTGTCCCTCATATGTGCACACCTGTAATGAGATCATGTAGAGTGTGAACCTATGCAGTTGGTGGATTTATCAAGAAAATAGGAAATATTATTTACTTATATGATGTGAGGGGATTAGGGAGTGAAAGGGATATAGTAACACATATGGATGTGAGTAAGCCAGAGAAAGGGAAGGACAAGCTTTGACAATATTTCAAAATACAGACCAAGGAGGTTCCAGGGAGAACAGAAAGGGAGGGGAAATGAGAATTGGCTAGGTGAAATGTAGCCAAGAAAACAAAAGGATGGTTCTGCCCAAACGAATTTGAATACTTATATAAACTTCTGGAAAAATTCTGGATATTCAGTATTTTTGGAGAGATGCTGATTATTGCTTAAATTGAGATTATTTGTATTAAATTCCAGATTAACTGGTGCTAATGTGAAATGTGTTTCAAAACACAGATATCTTTTTTTTTTAAATACAAAAATAAATATCTGCTGGGTACAAATATGACTAACCTTCTGCCTGATATTATTTCTTGATCCATGTTCAGTGTGATTATCACCACAGCCTGTCAAAATGGGTAACTAAGAATTTCACGTGAAACATAAAGCATTGCTGAGGACCCTCCTAGTCCTAAACCCCCCTTTTCCATCCTCCCTTCTTTTCTTCCACCCTCTTCCTTCCCTGTAACCTTTGTTCTAACCCTCTGTTTCTCCTTTCCTTTTTTCTCCAATCTCCTCCTAATTTTCCTTTCATCTGCTCTGTTTCTCCCACCACTCAGGCTTCGCAGATGAGGTTTGCTAAGGCAGTTACTATTTTGCTTCTGCATCTGCTCTGAAAGGAATTTCATTTAAACTTGAAGCAAATGCTGGTCATTGGCCTACAATTCATTTGCCACAAATGTTTCTAAGAGCCTGGCAAATTGAAATATAGTTTTTGATTCACTGGAAAGGTTGTGATTGACTCCTAGTCCTCCACTCCTAGCCTGAGAATTTAGTGTAGATAAATGCAGTTCAGCTTGTTTTGTTCCTGAAGTAAGTTTCTACAATGGCACTTGCACCCTGAGACACTTCTTCCCTGGAGGACAGCCTCACTTTACTGAACTACTCTCACTTCGCCAGGCACTGGTTTAGTTGTGTCAATCCTGCCTGCGTCTGCAATATTTTCAAAGGGTCTGAAACCTGAACTACTTTAGGAGACTTGAAGGAAGCAACCCCTGCACTTGGCTATCGCATTGCGCTGGTGACACATGACACTCTTTGTGTACCTGCCGAGTTCAATATTGTGAAAACTGACACTCTTATTCTTGAAATGGGCCTTTTGACTGCTTTAAACCTCTGAGTTGTTAATGGATGTGTTTCTTCCCCAACAGAACTGAATAAACCTCCTTGTTTAACCTCTGTCTCTGTTGCGACAGGCTGTGCTGAGTCCGACACAGGGCTGTGCTCTGGCACTGGTGCATCAGAAAAGAAGTGATTCCCATACAACAGAAACTTAGATGTTCGACTTTGTCTGGGGAAAAAAGCTGTCCTAGGAGCTACAAAAGCAGGAAAAGAATGGCTTCATAGAATACACTAGCTCCCAGAGTAGGAGTTTCAAATTCTTGCCAACAAGTAAAAAAAAGAGACAGTTTTATGCATCAGAACTTATGCAAGATGAATAAAAAATATTTTGAAGGAGAACCACACATTTCCACAGACAGGAAGACATTAAATGCCAGTGATATGTAAAATCTTTTTTTTTATCAAAGAGTTTCCATGTAGCACAGGTGTTATCATCCTGTATTAGACTAGTGGTCCATTTATTCCGTTCCTGATTCCCCCAACATGGCCAGTAGTAGAAGCCTCTGAGGGGTGTTCTAGAAGCACACCATAAAATGGTTGGAGAGAATGTCTTACAGAGAAAATACTTTTTCAGCTTCCCTTTTTGTCACAAGTTACCTTATTCTGTGTCAAGTCACTTGTTAAGACCCTTAATAATGTCATTTGAATATTCTTACTCTTTGATGCATGGGATAAATTTTGCAGAACATTCTGGGCATATTGTTTCAATTACATACTTTATAAAATTCATTAACAGGAAGACAGAGGCATTTCCACATCAACACTCTGGATTTGTGCTTTTGTTTAATGCTGCCTAGAGGATGATGTTGCTGATTTTGCAAAACTATTTTTGGGTCTGTTGTTACTGCATGGTTTTATTGTGCTTAAGAATACACCAACAGACTCTGAAGAGAATTTCTGCATTGTATTGTACACAAGAAGTTGGTTGGAAATGGATTTCTTTTTTTTCCATATGGCAATTTAACAGGATGAAATGATTTTAAGATGTCTGATCTCAAACAGAAGCATAAACTCCATTCCTAGGCCACATATTAGTATCCAAACAAATGCTGTGGCTTCTGTGGTCCCGCCTGTGATTGCTTGAAATCAAATCTTTTCCTTGCAAGTTTATTCCAAACTTTCAGCAATTAAGGAAGTGCTGTGTGACATTTTTGCTTGTGACCTATTAGTCTCAGACTAATAATATATGTTCTTACTGTAAGATAACTAATTCCCAGTAGCTCAAACTAATGTCTGCATTTGATGATAAATATTTAAATTGTGGTAAGAACTATGTGAGACAATTTGTTCCATGAATTTTGTGTAATATAACTGAAGATAACTCTAGTTCTACAATGCATAAAATAATCCATAAAGCCAATGTTTTCTTTTCTTTAGCAAATAAGTTAATTGAGGATGAACAAAATCTTTTTACTGATGAATAGGAATCATCAGTACTTTCTATGAAAGGTGGTGAGAGTATTGAATTGCAGGTACATGGAAATATTCAAAATTCTCAGAGATATTTTCTTCTAGTTTAGGGCAATATTTTCTTTCACTAGTTAACCTTGGAAGCACAGTTTGCTACATGCCTGGTGGTCACATGTGAGCCTGGAAACCCTGAGAACATGAGAATAATGAAGGTGGGACCATGGCAGGCACTGCTCCCATAGTATCAGGCTTTTAATTCTATAAAACAGTCTAGCATTTGGTAAAGGAGATCAGTGCCTGGGAAATGACCTGTGCTGATGCTGAGAAAACAGGCACCTCTAAGAGTGCCTTCCATCAGTAGGGCTTCAGAAGAGCTCAGGTCCTGGAGGTAAGAGATGCCCAACAGCCAGCCAGCCAGCCACTGCACAGAGGGAAAATGAGCCACCTAACTTTCAAATCAACCTGCACAGAGGGAAAATGAGACACCTAACTTTCAAATCATCCTACTTCTTGCAGAATGTTTTAAGTGAACCAGTAAAGGAAAAATGTTCTTCTCAATCCTCTCCAACTCATTTTACCTGTTTCGATGAACCTGAACAAACTGGTTGTGATACTGTCAAAATCACACAAGATTTCAAGTTCTAAAGCCACTGCCATAATATAGCCACAAACAGAGAAGTCCATTAAATTCTGTAGTATTTTCTAGCCATTTCTGAAAATAAGTATAACTGTATGTAACACTGTAATTTATTTGCATTAAATTCTGCTTTCAAAATGGCTCTAGTAAACTGCCCTTACATTCTCACAGTAACTAATTAGCAATTAGCCTGAAGGAAACTTTATTTGCTGTGTTGCTTCCACAACTGTGATCTAGTTCTTGTTAAAAATTTTTACTCACAATGGAAGTCTGAAGACTAGACTTTGACGATAGACTTAATTCTACATCCGTGGGAATGTGCAGAATTTCTAGAGGAAGAAGCATTAAGCACAGACACACTCATACATGCATTACCCTCAGGCCAATTGGAAAATGGAATGTTTTAATCAAGGTTTGAAAAACTGTTTGCAAATGTCTAACCCAAAATGAAAAAAAAAAAAAAACAAACCCTAGAAATCTTTTGCTTCAGCTGTCTCTCAGAACTACCAGGTAAAATTACATGCTTGAATGTCTCCCACAATACAGCAGTAACATACAGATAACACTGCACACTAATGGTGTGCAAAGCCCAATTATGATAAAAAGATATAAAAACACCGAGGACAAAAGTATATGTGAGAACGATAAAAAATAAGAAATAGCACCACGGAATTATTTGAATATTTTGTATGGGGCTTGTCATCCCTCACTGCTAAAACAGAATAAAAGAAACAGAAAAAATGGTAATTTTGAAAATAAGAGTTACAATGGAAGAGGCCTTTGATACTTATTAGACACTTAAATTATTTACTTTTTTTTTGGTGGTAAGGAGCTAGTGGAGCATAGTCCTCATTTAATCTGACCATCCCACTCCTTAGTTGTCCCTTACACCAGGCTGAATGAGTCAGCTGGCCTGGTGTTGATCTCAGTTTCAGAGTGGGTTCTCATTTGTCAGAGACAGCTGGGAAGTTACTGTCTCACTGAGTCTCAAATGGCAGAGCTGAGTGGTGAAATCGGTCTGTTCAGATTCATCACCAGTACAGAACATCGTGGGGCTGCTGACCAGCTGGCCAGAGCCATGAGCCATGGCCAGGGTCAATCAGAGATATCCAGGAAGATGTTCAGGATGCACTGGTAACAGGACTGAGGGCCCTAGGCTGGGCTGAAACTGGGTCTTGGGTCATGGGCAGGGGTGGGGGACACCCCAGGGAGTCTGGGCAGGAACAGACAGGGCTGTTGGTTGTCTCTATGGCACTGAGACAGAGAGAGCCATTGCAGCTGAAAGCCAGTTCTAGGGGACACTCATCAATTCCAGTTATGTTATTGTATAAAACACTATCATTAACCTGTGTGCATGGAATATAATACGTGTGTGTTAGAAAATATATATGCCTCTGGGTTCTGAGTGGGAACAACTGTTGTGGCCCACAGAATGGCTTATTTTAAGGACTTGGCCAAAAATGCAAATTGGAATATCCAACATAGTGTTGTATAAGTCTAATACAAGTATCTCAAACGCTCCTGAATATACTAAATGACATCAGAAAGCTATGTTTAGGCAAGTAGCTGGAGACCATAAATTGATATATCCACAACCAGATTATAAATTACACTTTTAGATCTCTTACACGGGGTTTGTGCCATTCTGGAACAGCACCTAGAAGCCACCTACAACATCCTGACACATCAGGGATAGCACTGTATGCCTGTATTTAACTGAAGGAATTGGACTCACAAGTGCCTCAAGGTTGTTACCTATATATGAACTAGATTTATAAGCTCTCATTAAAGTCAAAAGAGGTCTAGTTAGCCAATAGGATTTTGAGAATTATTCAGAAATAAAATAGGCACTTGCAATTACACATCTGAATAACTCCCCAGATTTCTTTAACTGTGTTGACTAGATCTCCATTTGTTCTATGGGGAACTCAGATGCGTAACTCACAGGTAGACATCACATCTAGGTTTCTACAGTTCAGATCTAACTTTGGCCACAAATATCTCCATGTGAATATAATAATTTTTCAGGACATACCCAGGTACATCATTGTCTCCAAAGTGGTAAATGGCAAATGACAGCTAAGTGGGAAGAACGGTTTTTCTTAAGGTTAGTGAACATTAATTGAGGGTGAATGTTTTCATCTGAATGACCTTCCAAGACAGATTTGTAGTGATCCCCTGGATTCCTCTGTCACAATTCAGCCCCAATCGGGACCAGACTACACAGTCTCTCTCTCACTCCCCCCACCCTCCGAGAGAATAGGGAGAGATAATATAAGGAAAAACGGCTCAAGGTTTGAGATAAGGACAGGGAGAAATCCTTAAAGTCACGGGCAAAACAGACTCGACTTGGGGAAAACTATTCATTTGTTACTACAAACAGCAGGATAATGAGACAGAGAACAAGATAACCTCCCTCCACTCCTCCCTCTTCCCAAGCTTAACATTATCTCTACTACCTTCCCCCCGCCCCGAGAGGCACAGGGGGGAAGAGGGAATGGGGGTTGCAGTCAGTTCATCACACGTTGTTTTACGCCGCTGCTTCATGGTTGGGGGAAGAACTCTTCACATTCCTCCCCTGCTCCGTTGCGGGGTCCCACCCATACGCCACAGTCCTTCCTGAAACTACTCTGGCGTGGGTCATCTCTTCCACAGAGTTCAGTCTCTCCGGAACGGCTGTTCCAGCGGGCCCTCCGTGGGCCACAGCCACCTTCAGGCATCCATCTCCCCCGGTACAGGGTCCTTCACAGGCTCCAAGTGGATCTCTGCTCCTCCGTGGACTCCATGGGCTGCAGGGGGACAACCTGCTCCACCATGGTCATCACCACAGGCTGCAGGGGAATCTTGGCCAGGAGCCGCATTACTCCTCCTCCTCCGTCTGAACTGACCTTGGCGTCTGCAGCCGTTCCTCACAACAGGCTGGCAGACGCCTCTCAGGATCCTTTTTACATCTTATTCACTTCTCATCTCCTCTCCACTTCTTGCAGCCGGGCTGGACCAAGTCGGGCCCAGTCGGCTGCCTGGCAAGAGGCCAGAGGGTGAGGCCTGCAAGGCCCATGAGGCCTGCGCCTCCCCCTCTGCGCCTCTGCCCCCGCTCAGCTTCTTCACATCTCCTCTTCTCTCTTTTTTTTTCTGTTTTCCCCTTCTTACATACATTATCGCAGAGGCGTTATCACAGAACATTCTGCTACCAATCAGCTCAGACTTGGCCAGCAGTGGGTCCGCCCTAGGCCCGGCCGAGTCCACTGAACAAAGGGGAGCGACTTCTAGCAATTTTCTACAGAAGCCACCACTTTAGGCCCCCCTCACTAATAAAACCAGAACACCTCCCAGAACAGCGTCTGTAAAAACAGGATGTGTTAATAGTAAGACCTTATTTTGAAGGATCTGCCTGCATGTCAATCGATCTGTAAAAAAAGTGAAAGAAGCAGTCAACCTACGTGCTAGATATGCTGAGATTTTTTTCCTGTCATTTTTAACCATTCCTCCTGCAAGATTTGCAAACTTAAAAAACCAGATCCCTGGATTCTCTAAGGGTGACCTGAGGGTGGCTAGGAGAGTCAGAAGGTAACAAGGGGCATCTCCGCTAACCTCTATGGACCGGCTGGCACCACAGCAGCCTCTGAGGAAAAAATGCCTCCTCATTACCTCTGTTAGCTAGGTCAAACTTTCCTTCTGGAGGCAAGCTGAGCAGCTCGCTTGCATCTGTGAGAGGGGGGTTGTAACAGTTGTTTTCCAATAAAACTAATTAACCTTGGAAAGGCTATCCTGATTGCTTGAATTTGTTTTGGACTGGCATTAGTCTTATACAAACTTTCCAGTCCAGGCTCTCCAACCTGATTTCTGATTCAATTCTGGAAAAAAAAAAAAAATTGTATTTCAGGCAAGAAATAGCAATTGTTTAAATATTCTTTATTCACGCTCAGCTCACTGACTTTCCTTCTGTTGTCAGACTAGTGGGAAAGTGATTTTGGTTTTCCCTGAAGGGCTGAATACAAATAGTGAGGTTCTAGACTTCCCTGGAGAAGATGGTCAGCAATTGTTTTTTGCAAGAGTGCTCCAGGAGTGTATTATAACTGGAATTATTTTTCTGACCAAATAGCATCAGTGCTCAGGCTCTTTTTCTCCCATCACATATGCATAAGATTTTGTAATAAATGAAGTAATAAGTGAGATAGCTGGAGTGTAGGTAGCAGAAAATTCTTTCTGATTTCAGCATTTTAAAAATCTCAAAATTATAGCAGCCATCAAAAGTTATGAATAGTCCCATTAACTTGGATTTTCTCAAACAATCTATGGCATCACACAATTTTTCACTTCAAAACATAGACTTGTATCTCACATGAGAGTGATCATATGTGAGTAGGCTTAATGGGAGCAGGAAGATTTTCCAAGTGGCAGATTTACATATTTTAATTTTATTTTTTAAACAGTATCTGTATAATATTTTTTGGAACTTCAGATACTATAACGTAGCATCTGCAAAATTGATCTATTTGTACAACATTGAGGAGTGTTAACCTCCCCCTCAGGAAAGCAGGCTAAAGTATTTTATGATTAAATGTGTTTTCAGAAAGTCAGTATCTTATATTAATATCTGATTATATATAACCCCAGCAGCTCCATGGTTACATATGGTATGAAAATTTTGATGTTATCTAGTCATGCTCTGAGAACTTTTATTTACTCCTCTGTTTTCTGTTATAGATGTGGACCTGACAACGTATGGTTACTGACATTCAGATGACTTCTCCAAACAGAAAAACAAGGTAAGATTCTGTCGTAGTTCAGCCCCGATCGGACCAGACTACGCAGTCTCTCTCTCACTCCCCCCACCCTCTGAGAGAATAGGGGGAGATGATATAAGAAAAACGGCTCAAGGTTTGAGATAAGGACAGGGAGAAATCCTTAAAGTTACCGTCATGGGCAAAACAGACTCAACTTGGGGAAAACTATTCATTTATTACTACAAACAGCAGGATAATGAGACAGAGAACAAGATAACCTCCCTCCACCCCTCCCTCTTCCCGAGCTTAACATTATCTATACTACCTTCCCCTCCCGAGCGGCATAGGGGGGAAGAGGGAATGGGGGTTGCAGTCAGTTCATCATACGTTGTTTTACGCCGCTGCTTCATGGTTGGGGGAAGAACTCCTCGCATTCCTCCCCTGCTCCGTTGTGGGGTCCCACCCCTACGCCACAGTCCTTCGTGGAACTGCTCCGGCGTGGGTCATCTCTTCCACGGGTGCAGTCCTTCCAGAACAGCTGTCCCAGCGGGCCCTCCACGGGCCACAGCTGCCTTCAGGCATCCACCTCCCCCGGTATGGGGTCCTTCACGGGCTCCAAGTGGATCTCTGCTCCTCCGTGGACCTCCATGGGCTGCAGGGGGACAACCTGCTCCACCATGGTCGTCACCACAGGCTGCAGGGGAATCTTGGCCAGGAGCCGCATTACTCCTTCCCCTCCTTCTGAACTGACCTTGGCGTCTGCAGCCGTTCCTCGCAACAGGCTGGTAGATGTCTCTCAGGATCTTCTTTACATCTTATTCACTTCTCATCTCCTTTCCACTTCTTGCAGCCGGGCTGGACCGAGTCGGGCCCAGTCGGCTGCCTGGCGAGAGGCCAGAGGGTGAGGCCTGCAAGGCCCATGAGGCCTGCGCCTCCCCCTCTGCGCCTCTGCCCCCACTGAGCTTCTTCACATCTTCTCTTCTCTCTCTTTTTTTTTCTGTTTTCCCATTCTTAAATACGTTATCGCAGAGGCGTTATCACGAGACATTCTGCTACCAATCGGCGCGGCCTTGGCCAGCAGTGGGTCCGCCCTAGGCCCGGCCGAGTCCACTGAACAAAGGGGAGCGACTTCTAGCAGTTTCCTACAGAAGCTACCACCTTAGGCCCCCCCCTGCTAAACAAAACCACGACAGATTCCTAAAATTTATATATTATAAGTACACTAGGAGCCATTGTCACAGTCAGCTTGATCAATTTATAACATATCTATATGATCTGTGTGCATCTTTTTGATACTATTAGTCACAAATAATTCTAGCTTTGCTTTGAGGTTTCTGTTGTAGTGGCTCTTAACTGGATCTTCACTTCTCCTTTTTATAATGCCCAGCAAGAAAATTCTAAATAGCAGATGTGGTGTCTTTCCAATTGAACATTGCAATCAGAAGTTACTGGCTATTTCTTTTTCTTAAAGATACAGTAATAAATACATAAACAATAGAAAATTAAAAACCCTGAAACAATGTTGGTCCAATGCTTCCACTTACCTCATCAGAAGTCGGTTTTGACCATCTTTCTTATTTGCATGGTGTGTAATTGCAGAGTGCATTTGATTGGATAGTTTATGTTCTACCACTGCAGGCATCTACTGTGGGTTAGGGGCTAGCTTCTTCCCAAATGTCTTGTCTGGGTTCATTGATACAGAAACTTCTGCATGCAAGAATCTGCCTGTGAAGTTGAAAAGTGAGCTGCTGATGAGCTACTTTTTCTTCCCAAGTGCAATTTTCCCTTGAATGGTTGTTGATTATGAAGAATATCCTTCCCCTCGTATCATTCAGATAAAGGTCTTGTGCAAATAATTCCTTGGAACTAGGTTCCAAGTACTGTATATTTAACAAAAAGTTGCATTTACCACATCCCCATGCACAACACATTTTGTTGCTTCATCCAGCTGCTTTTCTCTTCCTGACAGTAGCTTATATACAGTGCTTCCTTTTTAAATAAGTAAATCAAATAAAATCTATGAAAAAAAAACATCTAGCACTGTTTTGTTGCTGAATTAAGTGTTAGGTAATCATGCTGAATATCTTGAAATAATTGTAGACAAAAAAAAATTATTACTTCTTAAATTACAGTTTGGATTTAGAAGGTGAGGGCAATGCTTAGAGAATGAGGAATTATTTAATGTTTCTTATAGAGAAATTTGTTAGAGTTTTACTTATCGGCTACTTTAACAGATGATCTTAGCAGTATTGAATTCTGAGCGCAAGTATTTCTGCTTTTGAACACTGAGCACTCCTCTAGGTATGTAAGTTGTTACTTAGTAGGAATGAATTTTTTGTGACATTCATGTCTTATTAGAACACTCCGTGAAAATATCTTGTGAAATTTGTTTACTGTAAGAACCTCTTACTTTTAATAGAGAAAGTCATTGAGTCTTGCACTCAATTAACGAAAAAAAATAAGTACTGATGATCCTTCTCATCTTTCAAGAGCTCTATAGTTTTCAAAAACTGTCTGATTCTGAACTGAAACATGAAATCAGAATCTTGGATACTATAAATCTGCAAAGAAGTAGGAAGCAGTGCAATAGTTTTAGATAAATCTGAAAAAAAAAAGTATTTCTATTTGGATTTGTATAATTCATTTGCTTTTGCTTTTAAATTATATTTAATTATTTTAATGATTTTTTGTTTTGGTGCAGGAAGACTGCATCACTGCTTATGTTTTGTTAAAACAGAAGCAGTAACCATTCAGCAACACTTTTGTTTTCTGTCTTTTAAGCTGTGTTGAGTCTAACATTTACCTACCAGTGATCTGCATTTTCTCAGCATTTTTCTACAAGTAGCACATATTCCACTGATAACCTTCTGACCAGATTGACCAGATATATACATTCAGCCATCTGTAAATGGAAGAATATTGTCTGATGAAGTTCATGGGTTCAAATTAATCCCTATACTCCAAGGTCTCTTCTGGATCACATGTCTTCTGCCCATCGCACTCCTCTCTCCCTCCCTCCCCCAGCGCTGCCCTGACTGGTTTCTTCCCACAGCTCAGTCTTTCATTTCAGCCCTCATGTGTCATCTTGTTGTCTCCAGCATGCTGTCTCCTGGCCTTCCTCCATGGCCTCCAACCACTGGGAGCATCATTTTGTTTACTGAAGGAAAACAGCTTGCTTTGAAACTGCCACTTGATCCCCATCGATTATGACATCTGAGTGTCACGTTTTAGCAGTGCCTTGAAAGATGTATACCACACTCAGCCCCTCCCTCTGGGTTTTGGGTTTTTTTTTCCCATTTTGCACAACCCGTTATTCCCTCCAATCTAACATTGCTTTACACTTTTTTCTGGAGATTTGGGAGATCTGTGTTCAGCATATAGGACTGGCACAGATTTATTTCTTTTTTCTTTTTGTGCAAATCTAGGTAACCCACCAATAAAAACATACAGATTTCTGTTTCACTTATGCAAATCGATAAGAGAGAATCTGGACAGTGAGTTCTTAATTCTCATACAGACTGGGGATCCGCATAACTATCTGAGTAGATAGACCCTTTTGGCACTTTTGCAAATATTTCTGCATGTTCTTCTGTGTTTGCCATTTACAATGCTGCAACCTTTTCAACCATCCCAGTAAAACACTGCGCTGTATACATGTAAAGCCATCTTTTCGCTACCAAGGAAGCTCATGGCATTGAATTCCTGTTGGAAATTTTCCTCCCTACAGGGAGTGAAAAAGTAATTTTGACCAGCTGTGCGAAAGGGCTTTTTGGAGGTGCTGGTTTATGTCATGTCAGACTGCAGTCCCATACACCCTGTCCTTAGCAGAGGAGAGGGAAGGGAATGCACACATCCAAATCTGGAAGAAGACTGGAGCAGACCAACACTCAGAAGCACCTTTGACTGAAACCAGGACAAATACTCCATCTAGAGCATGTCTTTTTGCAAGTGAAGAGATTGGCAGCTTCGGTTATGAAAGCATTTTATATCAAATTGGTGGAACTGCAAGAATATGACCTCATAACCAGCTGCAAATGGGCTGCAGCTTACAAATATGGAGCTCTGTTATCCCGTTAATGTATTATGTTAAGAGTAACTCAGGAGAGTTTATGATAAATTGTAGTACATCCATGGCCTTTGAACTCCAGATGTAGGATCTGCCTTTTATGGGTTGTGGGAAATCTTGGGATTTTGACTGAAATAACCGCAGGAAAACACATGTCTCATTATTTACAAATGAAATGCAAATGCAAATTCACTTCTGTATTAGTATAAAAGTAGTAAATGACAATACACAGGGTCCTCTGTCAGTTAGGGTTCAAATGAGGGATCTGTTTTCCCCACAAAGCTGTTTTTAAAACAAAAGGGGTATAATATTCTGAATGTAAAATATGAAGCCTCAAATTTAAAAAGACAAATTTGAAATATTCAGGCAATTAAAGAAGAAAAGAAAGAAAGCAAGTCAGAATGGGAGAGAGAAAGAGAGGGAGCGAGTGAGAAGAGGGAGAGAGGTGTTTTTTTTTTTATTAAAAAAAAAGCATGCAGAAAGAAAAAAAATCAAAATATTTGATAATTAATATGAAAGGTATTTGGCTACTGGCATTTTCTTTGTGATGTTTTATGTATGAAAATAGTTTTATAAATAAAATGCTACAGGCTTTTGTTCAAATTGATATTATGTAGATTACACTAGTACTGAACATCCAGCAGCAGGGAAAAAATAACGATGAACAGAGACATCTTGGAATGAATTGCATGTATAGCCTTATTTTACAGCAAGCACTAGCTGAAGCTACCATACAGCAAGCCAAATACCACACATAGGTATCATGATGAGTATTAAAAAAATATAAGAATGGGTTTATTATTTTCTGTGAGACACTCTCTGTTTTTATAGGCCGGTTCATTTAGACTCTGCTGTGAAATACCTTAAAAGGTAACACAGTATTCTGACTACAGCAGTAATTTATTACACCAGTTAATCTTGTAAAATTGCCCTCTGGATGTAATAATTTGTTATTCTTTTATTAGGCCTTCTTCTGCATACCATGTTTATCATAAAGATGTCACCAGTGTGATGCCTAGCAACCAGTACAATGTTCCGGGGGTGTTTGCATACATTTTCCTGAGGGAGAGATCTGCCTCGTCCCTGCTTGGGAGAGCTGTCAGTGTATTCTGATGTACGAGGGATAAAAGGAGTCCCTGCTGCAGTCTCCAATAAGCTGAAGTCACGGCCTGAAAGCACTGGCTTGGGCATCACTATGCTGTGTTAGAAAATGTGTCAATTATCAGATGGACTGCCTAAGGGTATTGCCTAGGTCTAGGTCATAAAACCATCAGTTGTAAGGGGGGGCTAGGGAAATTGATGAGGAAGTAAGTTGAATTAATTGATAACTAGGAAGACTGTATGTGAAATGTATTCGGTATAACTCAGACCCAGACCCAGACTTTTTCTCTCTTAAGTTTTCTTCCAGTATAATCAATGAATATGGAAAGTCTACAGTGCTTTCCAATTTTGGTGCAGTATTCCTCCAGTCTATCTATGCTTGTAATATTTTACTGACTTTCTCGTTATTTAAAAAAAAAATTAATTCAAGTAAGATAAGGAGCTATAAAAATAAAAGTAAAATCATGCTAATATTTTATAGCTATTTTTCTATTATTGTAACTCTTAATATACTGTGTAAGTCTGTATGTGAATACAGTAGGGATCACTTAAATGTGTAGCCTGAGGCCTGATTCATGAAAGCTTTATGCACCATTTATGTCTCAGAAAAAGTAAGGAATACGTATTTTTATAGCAGTTTATTCCTGTGTGCACCCCACCTCCTGCCACCTGGCTGTAGCTCTCAGTAGCAGAAATGGGAAGAACTTCAAGGGTCCTCTAGATATCTGGGCGGTTTAGAATTTAGCTATAAGAATTAGTAGTGGTTATCCAGTTACACCCTGGAAGTGCAACACCCTGCACATGAGTACTGCAGCCTCACTTCAGCCATTCAGAGGCATGTATATAACACCACCAACTCATCATGACCTACATGCCTTGATAGGACAGTGAAATTTGGCTGCTTGCCAGAGGGCAGGGATCACTTGAGGTGCCGTTATAATCTGTACAGATACTCCCTGGAAACTTTCAAGTGCAGGTCAGACAAAGAAACCTGATCTAGTGGAAGATGTCCCTGTTCCATGCAGGGAGGATGGACTAGATGACCTTTAAAGGTCCCTTCTAACCCAAACTATTCTGTGATTCTATGATTCCCCAATAAAATATGGATTTTTAAAGTGTTTCTTCCTAACTGAACAACTTAACTAGGCAACTAATTGTTTAAATGCCACTCACTCTGTTATTTTCATTACACATCCTTCCTTCCAGTCAGGTTTCTTGAGACGAAGTGGTTCTCAAATAAGTATCTACCACTTTTGACATGTTCATTTCTCATGAATCTGGTTTTTCTTGTAAGAAAGCAAGCTACTCACGTGTAGGTCTCCAACATTTACAAGTACCTTTCACTGTCATGCTTTGGCTCTGAGCATAAAATCAGTGTTTCAAGAAAAGGCAAAAGCAACTTCTTACCACATTGATAACAGAAATTCACCCCTCTGTCCAGGGGAAATATGAAGAGGGACAAATAAATGCATTTTTGGCGCTTTTTCTCTTTGACTCTTAGCTCTTTACAGAAGACCTTTTCTCGTGCATGATTTTGTGCAAGGTTGATTGCTGGAACAGCTGCACACATGAATGCAAGACATTCTTTGTAGATGAAAGGAAAAATAGAGAATAACATCACCCTTTTGAAAATAGTCTGGGAATTACAGCCAAGAACTTCTAACTTTTGCTTGGCTGGTTTCTCCACACTCAAGATGGGAAGGGAGCGAAGAGCCCCGCTGAGCCTTTCACAGCAGCTAAACACAAGTGCTGTCTGTGCTCCTTGCTCTGTGCCCTGGGAATCTTCACTCTGCAAACTCCTGGGACAGTCACATCTGAATCCACAAGAAGTTTGCAAAATCACAGACAGAACCAGTGATAAACGGGAATACCTGTTGCATTTTTTCAGGAAAAATAATAATTATGCATCAGATTATAACTCAGTGTTTCTAAACTTCCCTGAAAGGAAAATTCTGGAATGTATTTCCAAGACGTTTTCACTCCAAAATATTGGAGCTTTTCCAAAATATTTCTAAATATTTCTCAATACTCTTGTGATGTGTAGAGCACTGTCCTTTTCCCTCCAGGCAAATTACTGAGTACTGCATGGAACAAAGACCTACATCTCAGCAGCTTTCTATGCATCAGATTTTTAAGGAACACAGAAGCTAGAAGCCACAGCCGGAGTAGCCAGACTGGCACCTTACTAACACGTAGAGAGGCTGGAAATTAATTTCTGAGAGAAAACTGAAATTAGCTGGAGAACTGAAGTAATTGCAGAGAGAGTTTTGATTCTAGAGAAAGCTTGCTTTCCACCTGACAATCATCATAATTGCAAATCACAACAAACTCTTCAGAAGCACATCTGGATTCCAAATTCAGAGGGAGCATTGTGCAGAGAGAACAATATGGCCCATATTGCTGAACAGACAAGCAGATGCACTCTAAACCACCTTGAGATGCTGTGTTTGGTTGTTTTTTTTTTCCTTCAGCAAGCTTCATTCCTAGGTGTTATGATTTGCAGTAGTCAAGCCTGGACGTGGCAGGAGCATGTATCCCTGTGCCAGATGACAGCCTGATACAGTCTGGGGTAATCTTCAGGTAGACACAGATGAAAGGGAATATTTCTTGCACTCGTGGCTACCTAGGTGTAACTTCGAGTTTAGGAGGATCCCAGACCATATATCTAGTAATATTTGCTATTTGCCTTTGAATGTCTTGTTTAGGGAAATCCTGAACTGCCAATATAGTTCAGCTGTACAGGGTTGGGATTTTGACTCTCAGTCTATAACAAAAGCTCTGCATTGCAAAAAATAATATGCAAGACTATTATCTCACTTGCTAGGGTAAAAAGTTCACCAAAACCCAGAAGCGTTGCTAGAAAGCAACAGAAATGAAACAGAGCTTTCCTGCATGATAAAGTGAAGGGATTAGGACACTTAGCAAAAACTCTAAGAGGAATAATCTGAGGTTGAGTTTCTGTATACTAGCTTCTCTAGTACACAAACATCTCATAACCAGAAACGTTATAAAGGAATTAGGACATTTGGTGATATTTCTGGATCTTCCCAGTTCCAGTTTTCTTTTGTGAACAGCTTTTTCTTCTTTCCTGTGTTTTGACAGTTTTGTTTCTGCTCCCTGTAGAATTCAGTTGTGAGAAAATGTGGATAAATAGTGAAAAGAGAATTAAGGACTATCTTCAAACTTCATAAGAATCTATTTGGGATTAATTACAGTTTTGAGCATGAAGGAAAGGGAAGATATGAAGCTGTTATTTGGCCAGCTTCATCCTCTAGACATAACGAAATAGACATCACTGTCTTAATTTTATATAGTCACTGGAGGTAATAACAAAATTCTCACTGATTTCAATAGTGAAGGAAAAAACTCTCAAACTGTCCAAAGACTTCTGACATTTTCCAGTAAACCCAATAAGGCCAAATGTTATGCTGTTGTAACTGACATTCTTTCTGCTCTTTACAATCTGAAATAATCAAGTGTTATGCTACAAAGGTAGGGATATGATGAGTTCAGCTTCCAATATATGTGTCAATATGACAGAATTCTGACAAGAAATGTAGGGCAATTACCTCCTAAATACACAATAATAAAGGACAAATTCTGCTTCCTCACTCTGAGGAGGAATCCTATGAGTACCCATCAGTACTGGGTTCAGCACCTGGCATCACAGCCGTTTTCCAAAGGGTGACAAAACCCAGTTTGAGTAAACAGACTGCTAGAGATGAAACCAAATTGTACAGAAGATGCATCTGTGCATGCACAATTATGTTATTTTTGTCTTCCCTTTGCCTTTTTAATGATAAAAAAGAGGAATTTGGATTAAATAAAGCTAAGTTGCAGTCTTTGTGTAACTACTAGTAAATATAGTAGCTATTTTGTAAGTATTGCTGTCATTTTCTTTGACTAAAGTTACAGAAATTCTTTGAATTTTATATAGGGGACTAAATTTGTAATGGAAAATGATGTTTGATGGTGTTTAAATGCAGAGTATGTCACTGCATAAAGCATAGGGCTCTTTTAAGTTTTTTTTTTTTTTAACTTCTTGACATGTGTCACAATTTGGAATTCTGCTCTCATGGGATAAATGCCAGATTACATGGTGTAGTATTTTTATCCTCTGTACTTTCACTGTAGAAGCATACGACATCAAAGAAGAGGCAGATCACTCACATCAGCAGAAAATGGAATAGGACTATAATATGCTTTCTTTGATCTCTCCTTCTAATAATTATCTTGGCTACATGCATACATTGAAAGTAAGATTTGAATTAATAAGGCCAAGAGACCCTGGAAAATGTAAGAAGGATATCTGAATACTAACTTTGGCTATCTTTAACAAGATAAACTGCAATTGAGCCTACAAAGTTGTGGATTGTTAATTTAAGGCAGTAATCCTTAAATGTTATTCTTTCTTAAACTTTTCACCACTAAATTCAGCAGATACAATCTGTCCAATTAAGACAGTATCTCTTCAAAACCACACTCACCTTTAGTTGGGATGGGGAGGGTGGTATTTTACTAGCATCCATTTTATTTCATATAGGTTTTCAAACAGGACAGCCTACGGTAAAAATCATTAAATTTATATTAAAAAGTCATCACTACACAGTCTGTTATCAGTAAAAACTATTCTAATATTGCCTTAGGAAAGATATTGCTTTTGATATGGAAAGTAAATCAAATCATCCACATCCACTTAGGATTTATACAGAGGCAAGAAGCATATTGCATGCCTGGTCAGTCATTTTTTACATTTTTTAACCAATGTTTATTGCTATATTGTGTTTTGGGAATCCTATTTCTGCCTGATGTGAGTAGAAATTATAGCATAAACAGGGTTGTTGTGTGTGAAAGCCTCATATGGTTAATACTGGCTGGAAGAGGGGAAACCTACTGCAGTTCAACTGTCCTAGAGAATGAAAATATCTTATTCTTCTGCTTCATTTCGGATATCTGTGAGTTACTTCAGTAGTTGGGTAGAGAGCACGTTGCTCCCAAACCAAGATGTTGCAACTTCAAATTATTATTTGATAAGTCTTGGCTGAGCTCTAGCCATCATGCTAATACAATGCCCTGTGGCGTACAAAGGGATGCATAATGTGCTAGCTAGGCTGACTTAAGCACAGTATGAATTAAAAAAAATGAGAGCGAGCACGTCGATGGTTAATATACCAAACGCAAGTTCCAAAAAGCCACTTGAACAAAGACAGTCTGTCAAAACAGCAGAGGCTGCTGTTGTCCTCAAAATCCCAGTCAAAGGTTAAGAATCTTCTTTTAAAACAGGGTTAGCTGGGCATACATGTAACAGATCAACATGCAGAAAGAAGTGCTTTGAAGAAATGCTCTCTCTCCTGAAAACAGCCACGCTTTTCTCATCTGCTGAACTTACCTGACAGTGGATGGGAGTTGCAAGAGAAAAGGTTTGATTCAGCAAGGATGTTAGGAACGGCTTTGTTAAGTTCTGAGACCAGCACTTCTAATTGAAGCACCAGTACCACTAAATACTCATCACCTGGCAGTCCTGTGTCAGGCAGAGAAACAAAAGGGAGTGTTTGTGAGCGGGTGCAGGACAAATTTCTCTGCAAAGAATACTTGTCATAGACAGTATGATATTTGCCGAAAAGCACAATGTGCTTCAGCAGTCACAACTGGTCTTCTGCCCTGAGGTTCTTATACTCTCAGTAGCTACTGAGCTCCCACGCTTGCCAACCAAAATTCAGAAACCTATTTTTTTTTCCTGACTTGACAAGTTCTTTGCTAGTTTTCAGTTGTGGGAGAATAGGTCACTGGAGTTAGAGCAGTGGCTGGGAGTACTTCCCATGTAAGCAAAAACTGTTCCCAGCTGTTGTTACATGCTAGCTTTCTCCAGCTGCACGAAGTCCAGCCACAGCATGCTAGGATTCAGGTTCCCATCAACACAGCCACTTCAGCAGAAACATTAGACTAGCCCAGCGGCAATTTAGGGAGCACCTCGCGCTGCTTGGATCTGGGAGGTAATTCAGCTTCGTTCTCCTCCTTAACACTGCCAAGAAGTGGTTAAGTTCAAGACTTCTTTCCAATTGTACCAAATTATTGTGGTACACTGTTCTAACAGGGGGTAATATAAGACACCCGCAGAGGTTTTGGAGCACAGAATGCTTCTTCCTCCCAGTCAAACTTCAACATCCGATATGTTTAAAAATGTCTCCAGCTATTCTGTTACAGTGAAAGTATATAGAAGCAGTTTCATTTTATATATCTATCCCAGAAATATTTCAAGTAGGTTCTACAGTAATAGAATACTGTGGCAGAGGACAATCACAGTTTAATCCCATCAGTGGTGTTTTTATTATATCTGTTTAAAATAAAACTCTTGAAACTTATTGTAGCAGTGTGTTGTTCACAGTACTGGCATATTTCTGGACTCACAAGACATAGAAAATGTCTTGTAAATGTTAGGCTCTCACCTCTCCTAAGTAAACAACTGTAGTGTGTTGACCCTGGCCAGTAGCTAAGCATCCACACAGCCACTCGCTCACCACCCCAGTGGGATGGGAAAAGGAATAGGAAGAGCAAAAGTGAGAAAACTCACGGGTTGAGATAAAAACAGGTTAGTAAGTGAAGGGGAAAGGTGAAAAAAACCAAAAAGGTCACCACAAGTGATGCGAAATCAATCACTCACCACCTTTCCCAAGCAGATCGATGCCCAGGCAGTCTCTGAGGAAAGACCAGATTCCCAGGCTATATTGCTGAGCATGATAGCATATGGTATGGGTTACCCCTTTTAGCCAGCTCAGCTCAGTTGCCTCTGCTGTGTCCCTTTGCAATCTCCTGCCTGTCCCCAGCCTACTCACTGCAGGGACAGAGTGAGAAACAGAGAAGGTCTTGATGCTATGCAAGCACTGGTCAACAACAGACAGAACACCAGTGTGTTACCAACATTGATGTGGTCACAAATCCAAAACACTGCACCATGCAGGCTGCTATGAGGAAAGTTAACTCCATCCCAGTACAATAGCAAATATTTGTACCCAAAGTGTGCCTGACCTGATGACTTGACCTCCTGCTTTTAAAAGAAGAGGACTCCGGAGTAAATCTTAATTGTTTATTGTATAAACCAATAGGATGGAAATTGCTACCAGCTAACATTCTGCCCTCTTGCAGAGAAAGAAGCAAAGTGAAAACTGTGCATTGTCAGGTGGTGAGATAGTTGGTTCACAATTTTGTCATGATAGTGAGTACTCAGAGACAGATTTGGTTTCATTTCAGTAGAAGAACTGGGAGAAGAAAGGAAAAAAATAAAGTAGGTTACTAAGACTCTTGATTCGATGGGACAAGCTTTAATAAATTAAGGGAAGTAGAGAGATCAGCCACACCTAGGAGCAGTGACACATAAATATTTAGGAAGTCTGGAAAGTCTTCAAATCTAAGATATCAGAGTCTGTATCCAAAGCAAGAGAAAAACACTTCTAGGAAGGATCTCCTGACACATTTGAAAGAATAACCATATCAGGAAAAAATATACAGAAAAACAGAAAGCCTACAGGGAATGGTAAAAAGTCTTTATGTTTTTATCTAGAGACATTAAAAAGTTACTAAGAGCCAAGCTAAACTCATGCAGATAAAGAATGTTAAAACAAAGAACAAATTGTTCTTCCTCAATATGAATTTTAAGAAGAAAAAATGGAAGTGTGATAGTCATGGAGTGCATTAAAGAGATAGTATTTCCAAAAGTCCACAGTAAAATGAAAGGGAAAAAAAATAAATACTTCATCTTATTTTTCAGTAGTGACTTGATGTTGATATAACTGCAAAAGACATATGGACAATGTGAAAGACAAGGAATCACATTTGTCTGTAATTAAGGCAGAAGTAAAACTAAGAGATGAAATACACACAAATTATGGAAATAAATAATCCCAAGTATGGAATTCCAAAGTTCCTGCTCTAGGAAAATTTCAGCCATTAAGCAAACTAAGGGTTATTAGGATAAAAAGTGAAGTGAAGGCAAAGCAAGGCAAGGCAAGTGGGAAAGGGGGAACAAAGAAAAAGGGGAGATTTTTAAAAACTGAGTTTTCAAATTTCAATTCTAAAAAAAATTTGAGATAAATGGATTGCTGGATAGTTTTTTTCTGAGTTTTTAAAAGATAAGCAGAAAAGAGCAACCCTGAGGAGAAGGACTTGGGTGTGATGGGGGATGAAAAGCTCAACATGAGCTGACAGTGCACGCTGGCAGCCCAGAAAGCCAACCGCATCCTGGGCTGCATCAAGAGAAGCATGGCCAGCAGGTCAAGGGAGGTGATTCAGCCTCTCTATTCTGCTCTGGTGAGACCCCACCTGGAGTACTGTGTCCAGTTCTGGAGCCTCTGTGGGAACAGAGAGTGCAGCACAGCTGTGTGATATTGAAGAATTTGAGCTATGTCTTTGAACACCACTTGCTCAATAACAAAAAACAGCAATTAGAAAAAGATAAGTAAATACGAAAGGCAAAAATAGTAAAGACAACTAAAAATCTATAACCAATCCAAATGAAGTTTAAGGCGCATGAACAGGATATTGCTACCAATTGAATTAGATGATTAAGCGCGTGCATTCCGCGTGTAACTGAGAAAAGAGATAAAAGACTTAGGCTGACAGACAATAAAGGTCTCCGGTACACCATCCACGGGGTCCGTGTCCTTACTGCAACAAGCCTCTAACAAAAGAAGGACATGGATCAGTTGGAGAGGGTCCAGAGGAGGGCCACGAAGATGATAAGAGGGCTGGAGCACCTCTCCTATGAGGACAGGCTGAGAGAGTTGGGGCTGTTCAGCCTGGAGAAGAGGAGACTCCGGGGAGACCTTTTAGTGGTCTTCGAGTACCTCAAGGGAGCCTACAAGAAAGATGGGGAGAGGCTGTTCAGCAGGGCCTGTTGTGATAGGATGAAGGGTAATGTTTTTAAAATAGCAGGAGGTAGGTTCAGATTAGACATTAGGAAAAAATTTTTTCCAATGAGGGTGGTGGAACACTGGAACAGGTTGCCCGGAGAGATGGTTGATGCCCCATCCCTGGAGACATTCAGGGCTAGGTTAGAAGAGACTCTGAGCAACCTGATCTGGTTGGAGATGTCTCTGCTCCTTGCAGAGAGGTTGGACAAGATGACCTTTAAAGGTGCCTTCCAACCCAAACCATTCTATGTTTCTATGATAAGAATAATAGATCTATGTGACATAGATATATACATAAACAATACAGAGACAAAAGAAGTGAGACAAATATAATATTCATTTCGTTCAGAATTATACTGAACATAAGAAGGGAGATAAATTCAGAAATTGACTTAGACTACTTAACAAGAAGTGATGTTGACAGTGTTGGAGAGAAATTTATTTGGAGCTCCTCAAGGATTAGGCTTAGGATCCACACTGCATATCTTCTTTAACAGCTTTTTCACAAAAAAGCAGTAGTGTACTAATTGTATCGGCTGATGCTAGTATTGGGAAGTATCAATAGTGAAGAAGGATTGGGGTATCATACCAAAATACCTGTCTGTCTTTGAAAGCTACAATGCAGGAAATGAGATAATATTTAGTAATACTGGTGAACTAATGAAAGAACAAAGAGAAATCAACCAAAGTGACATGAGAGCATAGGGAACAATATATGCTTACCTTATCACATGATCACTGCTAACCACTAGTTAAGCTGCCAGTGTGACAAAGCCATGAAAAACAGGAAATATTATTCAGGGATCTAAAGGCAAGGATGCCCCTGTACTCCTGAGTACTAATGAGATCTCTCCTGTTGGTCACTCATCATCAAGGGTGTTACCGAGGATGAGGTGAGCATAGCAAGAGCTAACTGAATGTCTACAATAGAGAAGCCTTCACAGTGAGTAGTTTTCTAATCTAAGAGCAAGAAACCCAAAAAGTGATATGCTTGATCCAGTAAGAGAAGCAACTACCACAGAAAGGGAAGAGCTCTTTAAGCTGAAAGACCACGCTCATCTTGCATGGAAAAATGTTCCCAGCGTGGCAGTTAGTTACATTCTGATTCTGAAAGTGTCTCTGCTGACAGAGGACTAATTCTGTGTCATCCTAAATTAGAAACATGTATATGTAACTATGGCAGAGAGTATCAATACAGAAATTTTATTTTATCAGTATTTCCAAAGACCAGAAAAGACAAAAGGATTTATGTTCTAGAGTAAAATAAAACATGGCTAGCAAAAGCTGAGATAGCCTTCTGAGTTAAAAATAGATGCAAAATTAATGTGGTTTTCTCTTGGTCTCTGTACCAATGCTGTAGCACTGTCTAAGTGATGAACTAGTGCCATAGAAACCTTATTTACCATAAAACCATGGGCTGGAAAGCCTAGTTATCATCCTAAAATGAGTAAACTGTTGGCTGCAAAACAGAGATTGGCTTTTGCTGGAATATGCACTCTTTTTTTCTATAAATATTTTTATTTATATTCAGTTTTAAATTAGTGAAACTGTGACTCTTCATCACTGCAGCTCACTTAGGAAGTTTTCTCCATCCACACAACCTCTTTGTCACACAAGTATGCAATCTTCATATTTAAAACCTGTTTTTATGAGAACAATCTTCCTTGCATAACAAGTAAATAAGCAAAAGCAGACGTTAGAAATTTAATGGAACCATATTTTTATGAATACTTTTGCTCAGTCCATGACAGGATTTTGATTAGGTTTTTTTCCTTCACTTTGCTGTGATCATCTGTAGTGTTATTGCTGGGCTTTTTACCTGTTTGTCATTAATGTCTTGAATATTTTATCCAGGCAAACATGCGTATTCATGTATGAATGAGCCTATTTGCATGTGAATCAACATATTTATACACAAACAAGGTTTTTTTATGCTGAAAGTGCTTGCCCAGCTGATCTATATATGCACATGGCAGAAAATTGAGTGTAAAAATAAAATTGAGTGTAAAATCTGCTAGGCAGCCAATAAATCTGGCCTATATACTTCTTTTCCTTCTAGACAGGCAAAACTCCAGCTTTCTTTTTTACTTTAAAATAAAAGATCAGGAGACCACATACACAGTGAGATTCTTTTCTTCCCCCTCTCTCTTCTGCAGGAATGAGTTCTGCAAGTGCTCAATACTCAAAATTCCAGTTAAAAATTCCATTAAAAATTACAGGCCTTCAGCACTCTTTAGAGGTTGATCTTTTGAAGAATCACTCACAAAAATTTGCATGCCTTTCTCCTAGTATTCACAAATTTAATCTCGCCTACCTGTCATAATCACCATACCAACGCACCCTACAAATGCTACTTCTCCTGTTCCATTAGCTAGGGTTTGGCCTTAAGTGTCTCCCAGTATGAGTGTGTCTTTCTTCTTTCTCTTCTTAAAAGACTGAGAAAACAAACATTTAATTTTCATAAATATTGTCAAAATAACTCTTTCTGATTAATTTTACATTTATCACCTCTCTATCAAGTAATTATAAATACATAGGTCTGGTCTGATTCTTGTCATTAATATAAAAAAAAAATGAGTTTAAAGTTTTCCCTGATAGAAGTGGTTTTTAATAAGCTCCTACTTTTGTTAATTTATAATAATGTGCATTATTTCCAAGCCCATAAATTTGAATTTTAACTCAGTATAATATGTGTAGTGTCTTCTACTCCTTTATATTTAAAAATATATGAATAGCTATAATAACAATTTAAAGTACTAACTGATCCAGTGTCCCATCTTTGAACCTAGTCAGTAGCACAGATGACACATGCAATAAATAACACTTACATGATTTACTGCTCCCTTTTCCAACACTGTTTCTGATTTTTTCAGTGTCTTAGAATCATAGAATCATAGAATGTTTTGGGTTGGAAGGGATCTTAAAGATCATCTAGTTCCAACTCCCCTGCTGTGGGCAGGGACACCTTCCACTGGACCAAGTTGCTCAATGTCCATCCAGCCTGGCCTTGAACATTTCCAGGGATGGGACATCCACAACTTGTCGGGCAATCTTTTACAAAGCCTCACCACTCTTACAGTGAATTTCTTCCTTATATCTGATCTAAATCTTCCCTCTTTCAGTTTAAAGCCATTACCCCTTGTTCTATGACTACATGCCCTTGTCAAAAGTCCCTCCTCAGCTTTCCTGTCGGCCCCCTTTAGATACCTGAAGGCTGCCATAAGGTCTCCCCAAAGCCTTCTCTCCTCCAGGCTGAACAACCTTGCATAGTAGCTTGAAAATAGCAGAGGAAGGGAGAGGTGCTACACAAACAGGAAGCTAGGGACTTACAGAACTGATGCAGTAAGTTCCAAGATGAGGTAAGATATTTACTTGTAAAGGTTAAGTAAACCACTGAGAAAAGAAGAAATGTACTATGCAAGTTAAGTGACCATATTACATAGAAAGTAAGAAAAAAAAAAACTTCCGTGTAGCAAATTTCTGAAAGATGTTCAGGCTAAGTAGTTCATGGAACACTTTCAACTCAGATACAGTTGTAAACACTATCCATTCAACAATAGCAGTTAAGAAAAAGATATGTATAATGTGATAATTTGTGAACTAAAGCAAATGCCAGTTCTGCTTTAAAACTGTACGATCCGTGTTTTAACTATGTCAAATTTAAAACCTTTCAAGCCAAAGTAAGAGAAATGTCATACACTGAATTTGGTTACTCTACTATCTTTCTGAGTTCAGCCTGGAAGGTGGAGAAATGGCAGCTTTGCCTTCTGTCCACAGCATAGCAGGAATCTTTGGAAGGACAAAAAAAAAAAAAAGAAAGATGAAAATGTTATGATACTTAAGCTGGGAGATTTTTCTTCATTGTCAACAGTTTTCATATGATTTCATACCAATTACTGTTTCAAAAAAAAGAATGATGTCCAACTTCTACACCTTTTGTTCATCTCTCTTGTCACCCTACGGGAAAATCACAGAAGCACCCAGTAACCTAGTACAAAAGGCAAAACTTTCTCCACATTGCCCAGTATTAGGAGATCAGTGGTGATGGAGGATGGGATTAAGATAAATTTATCCAGTGTCCAACCAATCAACTCAGTTGGCCCAATTCCCATTTGCAGAGAGACCTTTTATAACATTGTTTGGGGTAAGAGGCTTTAAATTACATACATTTGCAACCACATTAAGGGCTTTTTATAAATGAGAATCATCTGATCTGAGCCTCTCCAGTAGCTACAATGGAGCACTGGATCAGGTAAATATGTCTATTATTAACCAGAAGTATTAAGCTCTTCTTACAAGCATTACAATTCCACAACATTAATCATGGTCTTCTTCCTAAGAAAATATGAAAAAGAAAAAGAAGTGTGTGTGCTGTGTCATTTGCACATTGTTCATATCTGATTTTATAGTGACAATTTCTCAAGACTTCCATGAATGGGCAGGACAGCACAGATATCCCATTCCCTTACACGGCTGACTAGCAGGCTGTAACTTGCTTATTGCTTACTCAGTCACAGTCACTTTCTAACTGGGAAAAAATCCTTATTCCTTTCAGTTTTCGCAATCCTAGTGAAAAACAAAATGTGTAACAACATGATGTATTTGGCCTGCTCCTGTTAAAGTTAAATACAGCCATTTCAATTTTCATTTCCGACAGAAGATATGTGACAAATGACATAGTAATTTTCTTATTCCTTCTTGTTCATAAAACATTGATAATATGATTTTTACCTTCCCTTTGTTCTCAATTAAATGAAATGTTCCAATACAATTAATGTGTTCTTGCAATTTAGTTTTTCTTTAGAGGTTTCTCTTGTCTCTGATTAACAGCATTTTCTATCCATTCTGAGAACCCCCAACTGCTCTTCAGAATGTTTCATTATGCCTGGCAGCTATCAATACAATTGTGAACCAATATCATTTTAATTGTTTCACTAATAACTTGTTTTAAATGATTCAACAGTCATCAGGAAAGATAAGTGCTCTCATACCCTGCAGGCTTGTAGGGATGATGGTATGAGGCAATGTAAGAGAGTGCTGTATCAGAATAATGAAACCGTATGCACAAGATAATGACAAAGCACTTGCATTGCTGTAAAGATAAATGAAAACAGTAGATCTTCTTTTCACTGTAATATAACATCCATTCCTATCTCCCATTTCAATCATTAGACTTTCCAAACAGATTACTACACAAATACACATATGCAACATGTCCCGCAATAATAACTGCATGCTCCCATCTACCCAGGCAGATGGTGAATGATGGAGTTAACGAGCTTTACAAATGCTCTTGTTAATTAACAAAAATTGTTACTTTCTCATTTGAGGGGGACTTATAAATTAGACTTAATTACACCAGATAATTGCAACTGCCAGCTACTGTGCAACTCACTCATGTTCTGTTCTTTCAATGGCAAATCAACAATTGCAACCCTTGCCTATTTGTGTAGATGAATTTAATAAGCAAACAGCCCTTTTATGTTAATGGTTTACTGGCATTCATGGGTTTGGCAGGAGAAATGTGCTGGGGGAGGATCTGCTAATGGCAGCACATAATCATATTAATTAAAATATAACTGCCATTTAAAGATTTGTAGTGTAGAATTAGAGCATGTTGGGAACTGAGAAAATCAAGCTAGAGTGCATATTAGCACCATTACTCTGTGCTCCCTGCACAGCAGTCAGCAACCTCATGTGTCATAAATGTAATTTATGAGTGCTGTTTTCTTTGAAATATATGTTTTTAGTTCACTCATTAGAATGTAAAAATTTGCAATGTCTGCTTCAGAAGGTTCAAAATAAATTCACTTAGAGCTGAGACCCATGATCTGGTTTTAACAAATCCCTCAACAATGATTTCTTTTATTACTTGTATAATTTCTTATAGTAAAACCGAGCATTCAGTCCTTTGAAGATGGATTCCATGCTTTATTGCAAATGTAAGTCACACTATCACTATAAATTTTGTATTGTTAGAAGTTTTATAATTCAGTATCATTTTTATGGGGTCTTAAATAAATACAGCCCTTTTTTGGTTAGGCTATGGAAAAATTGGTGCAAGAATTTTACCACTTTATATTTGGTCATGTAGAAAGGCAGTGTCAAAAAGCTTTTGAAAGCTTTGGGTTTTTTTTTTCTGTTTTCCTGGATCCCCTTATCAATTTACAGGCATATTTTTATCTGAATCAATTCCAGTTATACAGCTTCCACACAAACACAGATATATTTTCTGTGCAGTGTAGTTACCTATTTGCTGAGATTCCTAGGAAAGCAACTTGCCACAAAGTCTCTCTGAGAGAAAATGATCCCTAGAATTAAAGGCATTTGAGTGACAGGAGGCAAGAAATTGGAATCAAATTAATTCTGTAATCGCTAACAGTATAGAGGCAATGTGGGATATCATTTATATATGTATGTATGTATGCATATGTGTGTTACAATATGTAACACAAATGTTTTGTGTCTCTGTCTGTGTATGTTTTGTTTACAAAACATTTGTATTAAATTATCTTCAGCAATACATCACAGTTTAAAAGTCCTTACAATATTGTGTCATCTGGGACTATCACATTGTCTTTCCACACTGCAAAACACAAAAATAATGAAAATCTCAAATATGACATGATAGTAACTTTGTAATTTGTTTTAATATTTGTTAGTTTGTTTTAATTGTCTCCTTAAAATGCAGATTTGAAAAGCAGTGCACCAAAGAGGAAATCACAGTCGTCTGGAGCTAAAGACAAAATCCTATCACCTTATGAAGGGTACCTTATCTCACAACTTAGGGAAATTCTCAATAAAATGGAAGCATTATGGTACCTACAGGATTTCCAGCCTTACAGGCTGACAGCACGGAATTGGAAGTGGCACTTCTGTCTCTTATTATTCCAAAAAGAATTGTCACTGGGGAATATTTCAGCATCTCGCAATCAGGGACTTCTGATTCTTCAGCTGTTATGAGAGATATTACTATCTTTTCACAGATGGCATTAGGTGGAATAATTTCATTTTCAGCCCCCGAAAATATGCACCCTAATATCTGTATCTTTTCTTATGTAATTGACATGACTGTAACGGTTGTTTATAAGACTGACTCTAGATTCGACAATATATTCCAATGTTTTTATATTATCACTGCGTATTATCATACAGTCATGATGGAAAATTACTGACAGATATTTGAGCAATTACAGCATATTTTATTGACAATTCTACACTGTGAGTATACTTTAATTACAGTAGAGACTATATCATACCAGTGACAATGACACTATTCAGAGCACAGCTGAAATAAAATCTTTACAAATTAATGTACTAAAGTGTAATAGTTAAGAGTAAAAATGGAGGTCTGAATGTCTTTGTTATAAATTAGTCATCTGTGGTTATGACCGTAAAAAGGGCTGCAATTTTATTAAGCCTGGTACAAGTTCCTCTGTAAACTGAGGTGTTTCTTCTGCACGATCTACCCATCAACAGAGCTCTTGCAAATTATCTTTGCATTATAAGCAAATTAAACTCCAGCTTTACATTAATTTCTTCAGAAGTTACCTCCTGAAGACAGGAAAGCCAAGGTCTGGATGTGGTGCCAGAAACGTCAATAATATGTGCCAAGCCACATCCACAGCATGGAAAGCAAGGGTTTGGGTTTTAGCTGACCAGGACCTCCTTTTTTTCTCTGTTACAGTGATGATTTCACCAGCACCTGCTAAGCAAATTTTTGAATCCGATTATTTCTATTCCATATGACTCCTTGATAACAAAGGGCCTAATTCAATATCCAGCAAATGTAATATAGGTGAGAGGCATCTCAGAAAAACAGGAAAAGATTTTAAGAGCTGACCCAGAATAAGTTCCTAAAGTTTCAATCAAGAATTTCCCACTATAAGAACGGCAAATAATAGAATCATAGAATGGTTTGGGTTGGAAGGAACCTTTAAAGGTCATCTAGTGAACCCACATCCAAGAAGCAGGTACATCTCCAACTAGATCAGGTTGCTCAGAGCCTCATCCAACCTGGCCTTGAATGTTTCCAGGGATGGGGCGTCTACCACCTCTCTGGGCAACCTGTTCCAGTGCTCCACCACCCTCATTGTAAAAAATTTATACTATATATCTTTTTCTTTAAAAATTATCAAAGACATCAACTGGGAAATTATTTCATGCTGGAAGAATACAAAACTCCTGGAGGCTGAATACTCTTTGACTACTGAGTCTTATAACACCAAAGTCCTGTAATTTAAGACAAGAGAGATGATTGTGTTTTCTTTCCATGTGGTTTGTGTGTCAGTTTTCATACTATTGAGGCACAAAATTATTTGATCAGCTTGGTTAATTTTTTTTGCCTAAACATCTGATTACATAAAGTTCTGTCATCACATCAAGCTAACTGCCAAGTAAGTGACATGGGAAGATAGACTGTAAAAGGCCAAGATTCCTCAATAGTGCTGTTTTCTACTATAATGGGTGTTATTAGAAACAGGGAGGTACAATTGTTTGGAAAAGAAGATATAATATACATCATGGCATTCATTCTAAATAAAACCAGTCATCATCTTCTGTTATTACTTCTTCCCTCCCTCACCAGGCAGTCAGCATAGCTGGTTGAATAAACTTGCTGCCACCTGGAAATCAGACACGTTCAACTGCCTCAGTCAAACGAAACACTGGTCAGTACCACGTACCTACCTCTGTAATATGAACACTGAACGAATGTCATCCAAAGTCACATCCTGCATATAGATGAGCTCTCAAGAAAATTGTTCTTTTGTGACTTTGGATCAGCACTGTTCAGAGCTCAAGTAATGGAGAAGCAGGTAATTCCTTCCTCCCAAAAGTGAGGCTCCATCTGAGTTTCCATTACTGGAGCAGGAGGGGTGACTCATAGAACCATAGTCCCAGGTTGGAAGGGACCTTGAAAGATCTTCTAGCCCAATCTTTTCTGGAAAGGGAAGCCTAGATGATATTATCTAGCACCCTATCTAGTCATATCTTAAAAACCTCCAGAGAGGGGAATTCTACCATGTCCCTGGGGAGGTTATTCCAATTAACGGGTTTTCTCACTGTAAAAAAAAAATTCTCTTATGTTGAGATAAAACATCTTACAGTGCAACTTGTACCCGTTGCCCCTTGTCTTCTCCATGTGGCTCTTTGTGAAGAGAGAGCCTCCATCCCCTTTGTAGCTACCCTCTAAGTACTGGAATACTGTAACAAGGGCCTCCCTGAGTCTTCTCTTCCCCAGCATGCAAAGAGCTAACTCCTTCAGTCTTCCCTCATAGGGCAGGTTTTCCAGAGAAAAAAATATCTCTCTCAATCATCTTTGTGGTCCTCCTTTGGAATGGTTCCTTGTCCACATCTTTCTTGAATTGTGGGCACCAGAACTGAACACATTACTCCAAATGTGGCCTGATAAATGGTGAATAGAGTGAGATGATTACATCTCTATCTCTCCTAGTAATGCACCTGTGGATGCAGCCCAGAATATGATTTTCCTTTATTGCTGCAGTGGTGCACTGCTGACTTATATTCAGCTTGTAGTTGTCCGCCAGGACAGCCAGGTCCCTTTCAGCAAAGCTGCTCCCCAGCCACACGGATTTTAGCCTGTATTGAGCTCTTAGGTTATTCTGTCCCAGGTGCAAGACTTAGCACTCATCTTTATTAAACTTCATACTGTTCTTGCTTGCCCAGCCTGTACAGGTCCCTCTGTAAGATGGCTCTCCCTTCTGATGTGCTCACCTCATCACCCAGTTTTGCGTCATCAGCAAACTTGGTGAGGATGCTTTCAGTTCTATCATCCAGGTCATTTATGAAGATGCTGAATAGCTTTGGGCCCAGTAGCAATCCTTGGGGCACCCTACTTGTGACACACTGCCAGTCTGAGTGAAAATCATTGATTACCACTCTCTGAGTGCAACCTTTCAGCTAATTTTCTACTCATTTTGCAGACCACCCATCCAACCTGCATCTTTGTCCAGGAGAGCACTGTGGGAAACAGTTTCAAACACTTTGCTGAAGTCCAAGGTAAACAACATGCTCTCCCCATGTCATCAAAGGATGTTATTTTGTTGTAGAAGGGAACAGGTTAGTCTGCATGATGTGCCCTTGATAAATCTGAGTTGATTGTACTTTATCTGATCACGCCAAGCTACTCCTTTGCAACAACATGTACAGAAACATCAGGTAGCAACCACCACTATCTTCCATGCCAGTCAGAACATAATCTAGAATAGCATTTTCTGCTGATGATTTTTTATTTCCTAATTCCCTGATAAAATGCTAAGAGAATCAGATTCTTTTTTTCTTCCCCTGATTTCAAAAAAAAAAAAAAACAGTGATTACAAGAGAATAACTTAACATTTTCAAGCGTGCTTTTTCCTCGCTACATGTTTCTCATTTGGAGAGGTGGCCTCTTACTTTGACTGCCTTTAATGCAAGGCCCTTAGCATTGTGCTGTCCAATAGCAATTGCAAAAAGCTTCCACAAAAGAAACCAAAACCCAATTATCCACACTATGAATCAACAGCAAAAATAAAGCAGAAATCCTTTAATCAACAGATCTCCAGACAGAAAATGTTCCCTAGACAACCTTACAATGATGTTGGTAGTTACAGTGGCAACATTCCTAAAGATCACCTTGGAATAATCAAACGTCGGCAAGACAGCAAGAACACCACCTTACATAATTTCCCTAAATCCCTCCTCAGCTATAGGGCTTGTGCAGATGATTTCCAGATGAGCATATGTAACTAGACCCGCCCTAGGTTACATGGTGGACAAACAGAACGCTAAATTAAATAAATAACAGCAAATATATTAGGGTTAAGCTGTTATATCTTGCAGTCAAATAAGAGAAAAACAAATTCACACACAAGAAAATGGGTTGACAATAAAGACTTCTGGTCAGTGGCTAATTAACACCACTAAATTGCACAGCATACTCAGAGCAAATGGGAATTAATGAAGATGAAAGGAATATTATGCAATAAATGTTTGCAATAATATAACTGTGTATACATGTATTTAATTGTGCCTAACACTCAGCCACTTTTTGTGCAGGCAACAAAAGTTTTCTTCTGCCCTGCAGTGATGAAATGTGAGAAATAAATCCGAAATAAATGTTTCTTGTAGTCGTACTTTTTTTTCCAGATAGCTATATAAATACCTATGCTGTGGTTACTGCTGTTAAAAAAACCTTCCTCCTACATGAGAGTTCCTTGAAAGTTAATAAAACTAAGGATTTGTTAGGGTTTTCTTTTGTTTAATTAGAATACATAATCTATGCTTTTTTTTTTTTATATACTATTTATCCAGTGCTACTCATGCAGAGTTCTCCAATTCAGTGTGTCTTTTTTAAAGTTTTGCTTTACGTTCCTTTTTTCAAGAATAAAACTTTACTATAATGGCAAAAGTAGCCTTTTAAAAATCAAGACAGATGCAGTTATACATTATTAATTGTTTATAAGCAATTACTATACAAATCAAGAAAAATATAGATGGGTGTTAATCAGCAACTTCCCTCACCTGTGCTATGTAGTGAATAAATGAATGCCAATATTGAGTATACTTTCTACCAATTTGCCTAATACAGCCTATTGTACATTTTTCTTCCCCTTTGTCACAAATTGTGTTGTAGGTAAATCTCATAGAGGCCTAACACTGCTGATAGTAGCTGCACACAGCTACTTTGCTTGTCTTCTTCCCTCTTGTCTTTTTGTGCATCTTCGAGCTCTGTCCACATCCAGCAGGTCAAGGTGGTCAGTGGTGCAGTTAGTTACTTGGTTTGTAGGTTTTGTTCTTAAATGCCTGAATCATTACAAAACAGATTGTAAATATGGTACAGGGCAACTCTTGATTTTATGTAGAGTGTATGGCTGCTATCCAGAGTTTAACTGGTGATGACAGTATGTATACAGCGGTAATGACTGCTGGTTTTGGACTCCTCCAAGTTCCCAGTCCCACTAACCACCTGACAAGTGATTTCCAGTTTGGCCATGCATTGCCCACCTCTCTCATAAGCCAAAAATTTTAAAAAGCTCTCACATAAAATAGCAAACTGTTATATCTCCCGCATTGCCGATCTTTATTTTCACACAAGGCCATTAAATAGAAAGGAGTACAAACCCAGTATGCTATCCAGAGGTACTTCGTTCTGTGTTTGGCACTTATATGGAGTCCATCTCAAGCATTTCAATCTGTCTAGCTGTAAATGATAGGCAGTATTTATTCATGTGAATTATTGTCCTGGTTCTGGCTAGGATAGAGTTAATATTTACCTGAGCTGGGTGGAGAACTGAAGCTGGTAGCCCCTATGGCTGGGATAGTTAACTAATTAGCTGACAGCTGGGGTTAATTTACCCAAATTAGCCAAAGGGCTATTCCATCCCATCTGACATCATGCTCAGTATATAAGTGAGGAGGGTGCTAAAGGGAGGCTTCCTGCTACTTGGAAGAGACTGGATGTGGAGATCTGTTGTGAGCTATTATACTGTATTTGTGTTCCATCACTGTTTTGTTTTCTTCTGTCATTACTGTTAAATTTACTTTTTGTTCAATCTCAACCCACGTGTTTGGTTTTTTTCTTCTGGTTTTCTTTTGTTTGCCAAATCTCCTCCTATTCTCTTGGAGAGTGGGGGGAGTGAGAGAGAGACTGCATAGTCTGGTCCCTGTCGGGGCTGAACTACGACAGTTATTTTGGTGCCCAACATGGGGCTCGAGGAATTTGAGATAAGGATTGAGTTTAATTGGGAGCAGTAACGGGCAAAACAGGGATTGAGCTTGACAAAAGAGCAAAATGATTATGGGGAATTTATGTTCTGATTGTGGTGAAGGGATAAGTGGTGAATTGTTTGTTAATAGTCTACCCACTGTCGGTGTTGTGAGGATATTATTTTGATTTTGGTGTGGGGAATTCTTTTTTCTTCTGTTGATGTGTGTGTATTTTACTTAAATATGTAATTCGCAGAGGCAAGGGGTGGAATGTTCTGGTTTTGTTAGTGAGGGGGGGCCTAAGGTGGTAGCTTCTGTAGGAAACTGCTAGAAGTTGCTCCCCTTTGTTTAGTGGACTCAGCCGGGCCTAGGGCGGACCCACTGCTGGCCAAGGCCGAGCCAATTGGTAGCAGAATGTCCTGTGATAATGCCTCTGCAATAATGTATTTAAGTAGGGGAAAACAGAAAAAAAGAGAGATGATATGAAGCAGCTGAGTGGGGGGCAGAGAGGGGGAGGTGCGAGCCTTGTGGGCCTTGCAGGCCTCAACCTCTGGCCTCCTGCTGGGTAGCTGACTGGGCCTGACTCGGCCCAGCCCAGCTGCAAGAAGTGGAGAGGAGATGAGAAGGAAGTGAACAAGATGTAAAAAGGATCCTGAGAGGCATCTGCCAGCCTGTTGTGAGGAACAGCTGCAGATGCCAAGGTCAGTGAAGAAGGAGGGGGAGGAGTAATGCGGCTCCTGGCCAAGATTCCTCTGCAACTCGTGGTGAAGACCATGGTGGAGTGGGTTGTCCCCCTGCAGCCCATGGAGGTCCACAGAGGGGCAGAGATCCACCTGCAGCCCGTGGAGGACCCCACGCTGGAGGAGGTGGAGGCCTGAAGGAGGCTGTGGCCCATGGAGCCAGCTGTTCTAGAGGGACTGCACCCCGTGGAAGAGATGACCCACACCGGAGCAGTTTCACGAAGGACTGTGGCCTGTAGGAGGGACCCCATGCTGGAGCAGAGGAGGAATGCGAGGAGTTTTTCCCCTGACGATGACACAGCAGCGTAGAACAACATGTGATGAACTGACTGTGACCCCCCATTCTCTTCCCCCCGCCCCCTGTGCCGCTCGGGAGGGGAGGTAGTAGAGATAATGTTAAACCTGGGAAGAAGGAGGGGTGGGGGAGGTTATCTTGTTCCCTGTCTCATTCTCCTGCTAATTTTAGAAATAAATGAATAGCTTTCCCCAAGTGGAGTCTATTTTGCCTGTAATGGTAACTTTAAGGATTTCTCCCTGTCCTTATCTCAAACCTTGAGCCATTTTCCTTATATCATCTCCTCCTATTGTCTCGGAGGGTGTGGGGAGCGAGAGAGAGACTGCGTAGTCTAGTCCCAATCGGGGCTGAACTACGACAATTATTCTGATAAATTTGAGCTAAGTCTTTTAATGAAAACCTACTGAAATCACTCAGTAAAGGAATGCAATAGGTGTTTTAAAGACTTTTTCTCTGGGACACCCCAGTGTTTAATATCTCTGTTAACCAGTGGCAAATGATATTATACTGAATGGTTCATTCATATTTCCTATTCTTTCACAGTGTATCAATATCTATCAGTAACATGAACTGAGTGAAATGGAATAGCTGTATCTTGATGACTTGCCCATGGTGTTCTGATTGAAATGCTTAGAAAGTTTTCTCAAAGGAATTTCATTCTAGTCTTCATTTTTCCTGGCATTTTGCCCATTGTACCATTGGGTACAAAAAAAAATTCAAACCAAAGCTAAAAGCTGGCATGGTGACTGAAAAGTTTCAGATTAAATGAAAGATGTTGTTAAGATGTTTACAATACATAAATGGTGGTTTATTTCTCTGTGGAGAGTAAACCAGAATTCCCCTTTCATTGACGTCAGTGAACACAGTTCACATCAGGGCTGGCTAAGGCATGAAATTTCCTTGATAAAATTACATTGACAACAGTGAACATAAAATTATATCTTCCAAGAACAGCTAAAACAGATAAGATTTAAATTAGGAAACCATAAATACTTTCCTTTTTCTGTTATTTACATTCTTTATTAACATCAACTAAAATGATAAAGGAAAAGAGTAATTCAATGAAGGAAAAAATGTGTTCTACTTTTCTATGACATCTGTAAAACTCGTCAGCTGTTAAAGCTTTCTATTTGCTGCTATGAAGCAATTAGGAAGAAATGAAATCAATTATAGAGTTTCATGAAATATAGCTCTGTGCTTTGCATTTACTACTCATCGAACCATTTGAAAACTTTGCTCTTTTAAAAAATGAGCATCTTTTCAATCACTGAATTATAAATAATATGTAAGGCATTTCTTTTGATTCACATGTTTCCTAATCAAATAGATGTCATTCAAAAAGGAGGTTTTCTGTGTTTTTATTATCTACACCAATTTCAAGTTTTGGTGCTTCTTAAACTCTAATCTGAAGAAAAATTAAGAAGACTGGAACTTCAGCAAGAAAATAAATGGGAATGAACAAAACAAGGTCTATAAAGTAGTGAATGAGTTATGTAGAGGATATACTGAGTATTTTGATTGTCTCTGCCTCATAGCACAAGAAAAAGTGGACATTGAGGAATACTGAAAGGCAGCACATTCAAAATTGAGACAGGAAAATATTTTTCTAAAGTATGCACACAAGTTGTTGAGCCCAAGACCACAGCAAAATTTAAAGTGAGACTGGATTTTATATGGATGATAAAACTATCCATAGTTACAATAGTGAATATGTTTTCTTTAAAAAAAAAAAGTCTGAAAGAGATACAAAATTGAACATAATGATTTCAAAAAGCTCTCTTTTAGACATCGTACCTAAAACAGATTCTTTTCACTTTCCTCAGAGGCGTCTAGGACTGCTGTCAGGCAGAAAGTTATACTAGATGAACTATAAGTCTTACCCAAAATATTCTTGTAAATGTTTCTACAAAACAGGAAATCAATTTCCCCTACGTTCTGCTCAACAACAATTATCTTAGTTGTAGCTGCAAATTAGAAACTCCATGTAAGATATCATACATCTTCTTGTTGTAACCGTAGATGAACATATAAAAATATTTCATTCTATTCTTGCTCTTAAATGCTGAATATGAGTCACTCTTACATATATGCTTTGTTTTGTGAAATAACATCCCACATCCCACTCTTGCTTACTGACAAGGAAGACTTTGCAAGACTTTGTAATTCTCATTCTAAAAGTACAAATTTCCATTATTCAATTCTACGAGGTGAAGTGGAAAGAGAGGTTGGTGGACGTCTTCACGTAGTCTCAGCTGTTAAGGATATCAGGATAAAAACTTTTCTGACCAAATCAAACCTAGAATATCTGTAGCCTGTGTAACAATCTCTTAGGATAATTCTTCTAGGCTAGCAACAGAAACCAGCCCAGACATTTTTTGATGGTCCAGCAGAGGTTAAAGACTCATATTGAGTGATACTTTTTCTAAGCAATGTAGCACTGACTTCTCTGGTCACAGAAGAAAGCTGGGGTTTTTCAGCCTGGAAAAGAGAAGGCTCTATGGAGATCTTATTGTGGCTTTTCAACACTTAAAGGGGGCTTATAAGAAAGATGGGAAGAAACTTTTTAGCAGGGTCTGTTGCGATAGAACAGGGGGTAATGTTTTTAAAATAGAAGTAGGTGTATTTAGATATAAGGAAGAAATGTTTTACAATGAGGGTGGTAGAACATTGGAACAGGTTTCCCAGAGAGGTGGTGGATGCCCCGTCCCTGGAAACATTCAAGGCCAGGTTGGACGGGGCTCTGAGCAACCTGATCTGGTTGGAGACATCCCTGCTCCTTGCAAGGGGGTTGGACTAGCTGACCTTTGAGCCCAGGATTTGGCAGAACTTTTTTTCTTTTAAATCTCATAATAAATTTTGTACATAGGCAAATAAAACACAGGAAAATAACTCCCTTTGTCAAATGTTTACCATTCAACTTTTTACAAACTGAATTGCCTTGCATACTCTTTAGCAGATAACACTACTGCTGACATAGCCCCTTCCGTTATATCTCTAAAACTGAGTACCTACTCAGTGCACTCCACTTCTAAAAGGGCTTGCTGCTTTCATGTCAGGAAATCTGGAGGTAACAATCAGGCAAAAAAAATTTGATATTATTCATAGAGTTGAAAATATTATTAGTATTGTTAAGAGAAAAAAGTTAAAAAGCACAGATCTATTGAATCTTTTAGTCTTTATTTTCATAAAGCAATAATTTGAAAAAATTGAGGGTTACAGTTTTTCTCATTTACTGCTCATTGCTTTTTTTTTTATGCTGTTTGTTGGTTAGGCACTGGACAGAACTAGTAATAATGCCCAAATCAAACAATTTGCGATGTGAAAGCCTAGTAAAGGCAGATCTCAGATGTATACCTCTGCTTCTGCTGTATCCCACAGGAAGCACATTAGAGTGCAGTTATACCTGGTAGGTATCTACTTCAACATAAGGGCGAGATCAATGGATTAGAAAAAACGCCATGTTATCCTTTCAAGCACAAAAAAGCACAGACTTATTGAGCAATTAAAAAAAAAACTGAAAAAATGTCTTGGCAGACTTAATTTGAAAAAAATGAATTTACATTTGGGATTACACAACCACATTGTATGTTTTTTTGGAAACATAGTAGTTAAAATAACAGCTGCCACATCACATGGGATTTGTGTTGTCAAGAGATCCTTCTAAAAGTAAGTCAAATTAGCACTATGGCCAGAAAATTTGGTATATAAACTGACCCATTTTCTCATGTTTTTTAAATGTATTTTGTAACAGGCACTGATTTTCTTTGACTTAAAATTAATTGTTCTGGAAAAGATGAAGAAGGTTAAAGGTTTTGGCTTTGGGATTGGGGCCAAAGGACACTAGTGAATCTATGAGATGATGGGAAACAGAACAAACTGCTACAGAAACAATTGGAGATAAGATACAGTGTAAGGAAGCTAGTGAGAAGTCACTCGAGCTGGAGCAAAGAAAGATATGTGGATGCTTTGGACAAGGCCGCACTTCATAACATTGTTGATCACTATAAGGAACTGACTTGATGACATCTTTTCTCTTCATGTCTGTGTAATTTTTAGTGAGATTACTCTTGGCTGAAGAAACTGAAGGATTCTAAGACACTTCATCACTGCACATTCCTGGCCATGTTGAGATTTCTTAGGAGCAGGCACATTTCCATTGCCTTTCATGTCTTTAATTTTGCCAGATTTCATGAAAGAAGAAATTAAAGACTGATGGAAAATTCTTTAGTAATACAGTAAATTCTGTCCCTATATCTAATAAAAAATCTAATGAAAGACCCCATAGCTTGCCATGCGTGTCAAACCGTACCTTATGATATTGATGCTGCTTAGGATAACTGAACTAAAATTGGAGAGTGAGAGAAATTTTTTGGCACGTTATTCGTTTGCTTAAAAATTCATCTTCAGAACAGACAAAACTGTTTATTAGTTCTACCTAGATTGAAGTACTAATTTCAGATGAGACAACACTGACAAAACATTTCAGAAATGTTGAAAGAGTTGCTTACAACATGTTCAAAATCAAATGTTGTGAATTTTCTGAGGCACTTAGCTTCTGAACAGATTTAATGACCAAAGAAAAGATTTGGCTTTGCAGTCATTGATTCTCTTTTCCACTTTATCTCCCCTTCTTTTATGACTCCAGTACTCTAGTGACCTGAGCCATAACCAGATCAAAATGTCTCATCTGCCTTTAGGGATCTGAAAATATAATGTCTGCTGCTTTCTCACAATGAAGCCTTCTCCAATAGGGCATCCATGTGTTTAAGGAAGGTTATTCTCCATATTATTTGTTGATACTATTCCATCTTGAATGAACTACCTAAATAGTGACTGACCCCTACAGTAAATGCATGTAAACCAGGAAAGGGATTCAAATCCACAGCTATAATTTAAACTTAAGACTTACACATCCTGGGCAAGAATATTGGGCAATACTTCTGTGGTTTGAGCTATTTGTTTCCTTGTCTTTTTAACAATAGTGCCCAGAAATGGAGAGTTAATTTCTGGTTTCATTTATCTGTTGGAAAATCGCATTTCAGATTTTTTTATTCCAGTCTGGCCACCAAATCAAAATCTCAAGTCTTCACAAAAGTTTCACCAGAGTTGTGAAACGGTAACGTGACAGAGGCAGTATCTCCTTTACAGACTTTTGCAACAGGTTGAGGACTGTGCCAGTAACGAGTAACTGAACTCCCCAAAACCTTGAGTCCACAGAATAAGAAATAACCACTATATAGGACAGACGGGTAGGCAGCATAATTGTACAAGAAGAGGAGATACTAAGAAAACTGATTACGTATGATCTCAAAGCACATGTATTGGTGTGTCACAGTTCTCTCTGTTACCTCATATTTATTTCTTTAAATACAAAAGCCATTTCTCACTTCCTCACTTTTGTAACTTCGGGCTTCAGCTTCTTTTGTTTTATATATATTTCTACCTATATCATACTGTGTAGGACCATAGGTGTTTTGTTTAAAATTTTTACACTTGTTATAACATTTCAGCACATGAGTCTCGCTGATTAGAGTTTTGACTATTAAGATTTTTTTAAAATTTATATCTCCTATGACTAATAATGTCTTTCTGGTCTGACCTAAGCACATTTTGCTACACAAGCATGGAATTTCATTTACTCTTGGGAATCCTGATGACTCATTAACAGGATATATCCTTAGATCTCATTAATGGAGATCTTACTATAATTTGCAGATTATTAGGTAAGTGTCTTTTACTTCTCTGTCTTCCTTTAGAGCACATGTAGTCTCACAGTGTGCCTGGAATAATTATAGCAGTAAGAGATTTTAAATCATTTTTTCTTTCTTTGGACTCAGTCTTTTTTATGTGCATCTTTTCTCCCTTTCATTTAAGGTTTTTTTTTTTTATTCTTTTTAATTGTATATGGCTGGTTTTAAAGTGGGTAATCATTTCTCACTCTGGTGCCTCTAACTACTTTAGAAGGCTTTCTCTAATTCCTTTAATACTCAGAGAATCACAAACACTGCAGGATACACTAAGATTTTAACAGTACAATGAGTCTACTTATAGGAATAGCTCAGAAACAATGCATTTTCTGTGCACCAAATAAAAATATGCATACCATTCCACTATCCCTGATTTTGAGAGCTGTTTCTGATTACTGATTGAAAATTCCCTCTGTTCTTCATTAAAGACTGAGATTCTTTTAAAATGCTTATTTACGGTGGCAGTCCTAAGGGGCAGGCTATATTTAACTGCCTACAGCTTCAAATCTCTTTCAACATGAGGCCAGCTCTGTGTTAGGTAACTTGTTGGGTGAGTGGTGCCACATTCCTGCTCTGTCTATGGGATAAAGTAGCCGCAATACAACATGGCTCATTTGTTCCTAGACTATCATTAGCATTAATGAGCTTTGCATGTATACATCAAGGAGAGGGAAAGGAGAATCATAGCTTCTTATGCTTAATGTTATATTTTCAGGGGTCCTCTCTCTGACTGAAGTTCATTCCTTTTCAGCCAAATCCTGTATGTCTGTGAAAAGCTTGAGTAAACAGGCCATGTGCAGGGGATATGTGATGGAGTGAGAGATGGAAAACACTCCCCCATCCCCAAACTCAAATGTGACACTGTGGCTTATGTGATACAGCAGCAGTTCCCTCCTGGGGAGGGGGTATCTAATAATTTTTTCCTTGACCCTGTCTCTTTGTCAAACTCAGCCCTTTCTCGCAACCCCGATAAATCTGCTGTGAAGACATATGCTATCAAGTAGGGTGAATGAGCAGCAGGGATCCCCCTTCATGACCTTTCCTTTACATGATGCCTCCCTCCTCAACCAGCTGAACCATTGCATTCAGGATCCTCTGCCCTCACAGGGAAGAATATGATTGTTTGGGAAGGAAAAAAGCAAAAACCAATGCATAAATAAGAGGGATTCACTCAGAAGGCTATCTAATAAACAGTTAGGTGAAAATATGTAACACCAGGGCACAATATCTAAAGTAACTGAGATTTTTTTCATAACATGACTTGCAAAGAGCACACAGCTAGAAATAGAGCCCACATGCTGAATTCTGTCCTACGAAGGATAAACTCACCTTCTGCCATCTTGACCACAACACTTTACTCTTATGTGTTCCTTTTGTCTTCACTGAAAAAATAGAATAAAAAAACTTTCTAGTATCACTAGCGGTGGATTTCAGAGCACTGTAAGTGCTAATAGATAGAAAGTTCAGCTTCTGACTTCCAAATACTGCCCAGTTCTCCATCCAAAGGATCATTCAGACCCTACTCAGACTCAAAACATGTATTCTTTCATTCAACATGCAAATACAGTATGACCACTTCTGTGTACATATCAACCTCCTTTTTTTTAATGTGCAATCAGCCACTCCTATTTCTTTGCAAGCACAGTGGGAGAACCTCCTCCTCCAGGAGGAGGAGGTCCATCACCTGTAGGTCTGCATCTGTAGTATGGCAACACAGGCTGCAGTTCCTTTTTCTCCTGTGAACCTATAGTACAAAGATTATCTTTTACTAATTAAAAATGAAATTTTTAAAAAAGTGTTTTATCAGCCACAATGAGAATTACAAGAGGCTGAAAATATCTTGCAATCTAAAGCAAGCTATTCATTATCGCTCTCTACAGCTACCTGAAAGGAGGCTATAGTAGAGGTGGGTGTTGGTCTCTTCTCCCAAGTAACTAGTGATAGGAGGAGAGGAAATCATAGAATCATAGAATGGTTAGGGTTGGAAGGGACCTTCAAAGGTCAGCTAGTCCAACCCCCCTGCAAGGAGCAGGGACATCTCCAACTAGATCAGGTTGCTCAGAGCCTCATCCAACCTGGCCTTGAATGTTTCCAGGGATGCGGCAGCTACCACCTCTCTGGGCAACCTGTTCCAGTGTTCTACAACCCTCAGTGTAAAAAAAAATTTCCTAATCTAAATCTACCTCCCTCTATTGAGACCTAAATAGCTTCAAGGTGCATCAGGGGTCGTTTAGATTGTGTGTTAGGAAATATTTCTTTACTTCCCACCCAGGGAAGCGGTGGAGTCACCATCCCTGGAGGTGTTCAAAAAAATGTGTAGACATGGGACTGTGGGACATGGTTTAGTAGGCATGATGGCATTGCATTTATAGTTGGACTTGATCTTAGAGGTCGTTTCCAATTGTAATGATTCTATGATTCTCTGATAACAAGCAAGGAGACAGGCGTTTGAACTATTTGAGGGACTTCATGTAGAAATAGGTGGGACAAAGCAAGAGAAATAAATTCAGCAACTGGCAGGCATTGCTCAGTTGATAGAGGACAAAATCAATAGATAAGTTCAAATACCACCACAGTGTCTGGCTGCCCTCAACCTGCACGCTTCTAGTATAGCTTTATCCTCTGGTTACCTGAAAGCTCTAGCAATGAAATGGAGGAAGGCTGGATTTATGAATGCTTCAGGACAGATTTTTTTTGACTGAAAAAAAAAAGAAATATTTTCCATCCCACGTGTATTTTAGGTCCTAGAAATGTTTTCTGCTCTCATTGTAGTTTTTACCATACACCAGTTTTGGTAAAACTGAGAGACTAGTGATATGTGCTAGCTATGAAAGAACTGGCCATGAGTTAGCCCAAATGTAGCTGCCTGACTGATGCAAGCAAGTTGAGCAGTGCATTAGCTTGTCAAGTGAACAGGTAGGCCTTCATGCGCTGACCCAGCACTCTGGCTGTGCCTCTAACAATGCTAACATGCTTGCAGTAAGTAGTCACCCAGAAAGGTCGATACCATTTTGCAGGTGATTTTGGGATTGTCGCTATAGGACATATCTGTTCACTTTACAGCTATTCAGAAGTGGTGCATGAGAAATCAATTTCAAATTTTTGTTCAGTCTCATTTAGATTATGCATTTGTACACACATATGTGATTGGTCTCATAAGAGCCCTGTCTGTCCAGTAGCAGAATGGATTGCTTTCAATCTCTTCCACTGGAGAAATTCTGCTTGTATTAATAATTAAGCATGCAGTGCATCAAGGCCTTTGGCAAAAAGTCTCCTACATCTTTGTACCAACAATCAAGCTACAGATTCGGCCAGAGCCTCTGCCATTTTCAAGTTCCTTCTGTAGGACATTTTCTAGTTTGTAGAAATAATTTATTGAAGCAGAGAAAAACTAGCTGCACAGCCTGAGACATTAGTGCACTCACAAGGGTTAATGGAAGAGCCGTGTTCAAGCTGTGCTCTAAATCTTACAGAATAAAAAATTAAGCCCAGATTTCCCAAACTCTGTGTAAGTACCCACCTGCGGACCACTAGCTTCCTAGCTTTGAGCAGAAATTCAACCAGAGACACAGAAAACCCTTCAGAACACGATAGTTGGATCAAGCACCTTTCTGCAAAAGCAACAACTTTGACAAGTCAGCATATTCGCTGGAAAAAAAAGCATGTTGACAAAAAATTCTTGATTGCCCTAATTGGAAACTCTAGCCTGGTCTGTGAATATCTCCTCTAGTATGCAATTATAATGAGTAGCACTCAACACAAAATCTAAACCAAAACTGAAAACACTCTGCGTCTTCTCAAGTTCTGCTGCTTGAATTAAATTATTAGAACCTGCTGTAAAACAATAATGATTTCTACTGTCAGAAACAATGTTTCAAACAGATGTGAACCGCACAAAGCATATGTGAAAAACGTGTGATACACACACTAAGGTCACAGGAGCCATTTAGACGCCACATGTAAAATATGTGAAACACATGTGGAGGCATGATGCAAATTCACATTTAGTTTGTCCTTTGGCAAGTATCAAGATCATAGGCTAAAAGAACTAAATCTCTCTGAGGCAGAATTTGTGCCTGTGAAACTTTCAATCTTTATAAAAGATTAACTTTTTTTAAGAAATTCCCGCAGGGCAGACTTCTTAACCCCTCAAATTATCCATTGCTAATGCTGCCTGATACGTCCTTAGTGATGGAAAATTCTTGTTACTCTCTTTCTTAATACCTACCAAAGCAAAAGGTTAACAGCTCTCTGCAGTCTGCTGCTACACAGCTAATCCCCGGGTGGTAATGCTGTTCTCACCCAGTGGGCTTGCCCTGCTTTATCCAAGCATGCAACAGCATAGCTCAGGGCACTAGGCGGTACAAAAAAACCTCACTGAAGGCAGTCTACAGTGTTACAAGTTGCTCAGAGATTATGTTTAGTTAAAAGTGATGGTAATGCTGAGGATTTGGCTCTGGGTGCCACTCATCTCACTTAAAATTCAGTCTCAAAAGTGTTAGTCCTAAACCAGCTGTTTAGGCCCTGCTGTCAGTGAAGAGAGAGGGCTTTCCAAACTCCACTTACTACAGCATGCAATGAACTCCCTCTGGAAGTGCTTCATTGACTACATAAGGGGGGCAAATAGCTAATTGAGAGCAAAAGCTTAACTTCTAGATGGACAAAGTAAGATGGCAAAAGCCATTGGACATACGCTGTGCATGGGGAGCCCCAGCTCATAAGTTGATACTGCCTGTCCCCACCACAGAAGTGCAAAGAGATCCAGGCTTTGTTTCAAGGCGGAGATCTCAGCAGTGGGCAAGTGTCTCCATTGCACAGGATCTACTCACAACATCTTCAAAAGGAGTTTCTGGTGCACCCTGTGCTTGCAGTAGGGAGGGCCTTGACACTAAGCTTGGAGAAATCAGGCCCCAAAGAGAGTCCTGACTGGAGAAACCTTGGGCTTTTCATACTAATTTTCTCTCCTCTCCATCCCTAGAAATCCTGTGCTGTGGGAAATTGAAAGGTCTCCACCCTCCTCATCTTCTCAGCCACTTTTTCATCCCCTCAGCTGCACCACATGTGAGCTTGATAAAGTCAGAATTCACGTAGCTGAGAAAAGTGGGCTTTGTCTTGAAACTCCTCTTTATGCAATGACCCCAGAGGAATGATTCATGTGAATAAAGGTTTTTACATGGGAGGAAGTGTTATAGATTTGGACCATTTCTTTCATTGCCACTTTTTAAATGAATCAAAAAGGTAACTATAATAGAAAAATGCTGTTCCTGTTCTAACTGAATGGCAAATTCTCCTTTGATTTTAAAATAAGAAAAATAAAACATTTAATGAAAAAATGCAACATATTAACAAATAATTTAAATTTAAAGATAACATTGATTTAATATAGACTCACATGCACTCACTGCTATCTGTCTCTCAGTTGCACATCTTATAGTGCCATACTTTAGGAAAAAATTATTTATGAAATATTCATGGCAAAACAAATAACGTCCATAAAAAATCAATTATGAAGTCAATTTGATTTTTATAATTTTTAGTACACATATCTGAGGTGCAGAGAGAAAAAATAACTAAGCCCTCAGCAGAACATTATAAACTAGATAAGGATTTACAATACAAGATACAGCACCCATAATGCTTGAAGGATGATGTCATGTCTTAATTATGTTAGCATTTAGTGGATATACATCAGCTCCACATCTTCAGATATTCAGAATTTACTGTGCCCTTTCTTTGACCCTGGCTTTTTTTTAGACAACTGAAGTAGGGAGAACATATTCAAAGCAGATTTTCTTCCAACATTCATGAAGAGACTTCAGACAACAGGGGTTCAAGTGAGCTCTGGTTTTAGCTATTTTTCCATCATCTCTGCTGCTTGCTAAGAGTTTAGAATCACAAGGGGCTGATGATTCTCAGGTTCCCTCAAGAATCTGATCCTACAGCATCAAAAGCCACAGTCACTGTTTTCTGTGGGTCTTGAGGGTGCTCAACACATCAAAAATTAGAAGACTGAAAGCTGAAGGTTTTTTTGGTCCCAGATCGATCGGCAACCTCCTATGACTCTGCAGGACCATTTGCAGATTAAACAGTGTAGCATGTACAGATTTGCAGGTTTGTTCTTTTCTTTAAAGAAGCTTATTTCTTGATTCCTGCATTATGCTGCAAAGGTACCTAAGCACTTCCCAATATGCAACCACTACAGAACCAATCTTTTCCCTGTAAAGAAGGAATTTACATATTTAGTCACTTATGCCAGGCATTAAAAAAAAGGTGTGCTCTTTAAGATCACCTCTCATAAAAAAACTTTTTTTTTTAGAACAGGATTATTGGAGGAACAAGTATAAGATGGACTTTTACAACAATCATCAATATTTACTCTTATATTTTATTTTTTAAGCGCTTGGCTAAAATTCCATAGAATTAGTCAGCTCTTGTGTTCAAGGAGATTAATGAAGTTTGGACAAGGGGCAAATGTATCTGAATGTCTTCCAGCAATTATATTTTGGGGATTTTGTTTCATAGAGACAGCTTTTCTTTCCAGAAAGGCTACAAAATGACGTATATAAAATGAAACTACAGTAATCCATTGTTCTAAAGCTATGTTTCACAACGTGCTATTACGACTTGTCTATCAGACACATTCTCTGCCTTTGGATGCAATGGCAGTTAACATGTATACCCAGATTCACACCCAGTGTTGCTGCAGAAACCACACCTTTTAATTCCAGTGAGTCTTAGCATCCCCTTCCTCCAGATTAGCCCCAGAAGAGTTTTCTCACAGCAAATCTCCACTGTCTTCTGCTGCAAGGATTTGCACCCACCATTCACGAAAGGACAACCTAGGGTCGGGGGGGAAGGTTCTGCCTTCCAGTGTCACATATGCCACAAGATGGTGGAAGGTCAGAGGTTGTTTTCTTGGCAGACACTCTGGCTTTCAGCATGCCCCCCCACTCCATCCACTTTCCATTAAGTTTTGCTGGGCAACAGCATATGCTTTGGATCCATGTCACCTATTCCATTAGTCAACAGAGCTACATAGACATGGAAAAGGAAAATACGCATATAAAAAAAAATTGAGGTGAGGAAGAGGAGGGAAAAAAAAGACTATATCAGTCTTGCAAATCTTTCTCCCCTTTCTACAGACCCACCTCTGAGCTTGGATCTGAGAGGCAAGAGTGCAAACAAATGTGCTTCCATTTTCTTTTTTTCTTATTTTTTTAACCACACTCTGTTCCAAATGCAATTTTAATAAGGGTACTCTCCATATATTTCCAAATAGGTTTGTTTTGTATCCATAGAGAAGAAGGGGGAAAAAAACCTCTGAAACAAAGACTCCAAAGTGATTAACTCTGTGATAATGAAGTCCAGTTTTCTATGAAGCACACATCACGGAGTGAATTGCTGCTTGCTTTGATTTGTGCTTGAAATGTGAGACAGTGATTCCCAGATGGCTGTTTCATTGTGGAGAAAAGCAGAGAAACACATACATTTCAGTTAACTGCATATCTTTTCATTTATTCATGTAATTGTGATATATATTCCATATTCCAGAATGAACCAGATGGTGAAGGGAAGGCTTACAGTGCAGCCACATTCCCGTTCAATAACCTTGGCTGTCTGCAGCAAACTCTTCACTATGCCAGGTGTCAACATTTGGTCGCTAAAATTTTACTCTCTGGAACACGCTGGGTGAAAGAATTCACAGTCTCACATATTCCCATCTTGATATGCATAGTAAATGTCCTGTCATGCTAATAAGAGTTGCAGGTACACATCAAGGGTGAAATGTGCACCCCCTAATATCAGCTACATCTGATGTTACCATGATAAGATTTCACCATGACACATTAAAAAGCATTTCTAATAAATAAAGCTCTGCCTAGGGAAGACTGCAAGTTACATTTTCAGCAAAGTTCATGGGAATTCAGCCTGCACTCCTGTCTAACAATAACGGGAGTGGTGTGTGTAATTCCACCCACAGAGCCGGATTAACTAAAAGGATTTATTTTCAAGCAGTGAAACTGCTAAATTCTGGTACCAGCAGCAGGACTGTCTGCCAGTATCCTGTAAGCCTTTATTTCCCTAAGGCCCATACCATATGACATGTTTGGATGATGTTTAAACCTTCCCCCTTGTGTATGTTCATCTTGTGTATTTTTATTGTTCTTTTAATTATCTGCACATATATATTAATTCCAGAAAGTACAAACAGGCTCCACTGTCATTTCTCCACCACACTTTATATTATAACATCACTCATGAATGCTAGTTACAAGTTTCCAGGCAGACATGCGGTTGATCTAAATTTGTGGGACAACAACATTCAGATATCTGCTTTCAATTTGTGTGCATGTTTCTCCCTGTTATTTTCTTTTTATGGTAGTATTAATTGTTACCAGAAGTCTGTATGAAATGACTGAGGAACCAAACGCTGGAATGCAGCGGATCAGAAATGGTTGTTTTGCTTGCTGTTAAGTGAAATATGTTCAGTTAGTTTATTAGCTAACTTGAGTATTCCCATGAATAAGTAGAGAGTTCAGTTTTGGACATGGAATAAAAGTAAAGAATCTTGACCAATCAGCAAATTCAGATGCCCGATGCCAATGTGTTCACTTAATTGCGTAGAACTACATATAAATGTATAATTTCCAGAAGTACAGTCTCTGGAGAACTGTATTTTTTTTTAATCACTGTATCCAGCTTACTAAAGACTAAACACTGTATTAACAAAAAGAATGAATGGCTCTGTCCACTTTGCTGGATATCAGGATGGAACTGTTCCTTAAATGGCTTGATCCCATACCCAATACATCCGTAAGAGCCTTTCCATTGAGTTGAATGGGCACTGGTTTGGGCACTAATTGCTGTATTACAACACCAAAGGGATGAGTAATTCCAAGTGCTCATTACCCAGCACTGCCCATCTCTCTCTCTCTCTGTGCAGAATCAACTGAAAGTGTCAGGTCTATACCCAGGTGCCTGAGAGGCAACACATTGTAACACGTTAATCAATGAATGATCTACTAAAAAAATAATGCAGTGATTAAGCAGCAGTGCAGATTAACACACAAGTGTGGATAACATATGGAAAAGTTTATGCCAAAATCTCTGCTTCTGTGGTGCCACTGCCCCTCATTTTGTATGGGTTCCAGAAAGGTGAAGGTCATCTAAGGATTTAATTTCCAGCAATATTAAACAGGTGCAGGTTATCTGAAGTATAGATTATACAGTCTGAAATTCGCACTGCCCTCTTGAACATATGCCTAAATCTCCCTTGGAGGTAACTGAAGGAATCGTGATGAAAGCCCAGGACTGAGAGAAACAAGGATAGGTTGTGGTCAACTTTTCAAGCAGCAGCCTTGAAATGTGAGTCTTTCACTGGCATTCTTCAGACAGAACCAGATCAGATGTAGGGAGTCTAAAGCTAGGATTTCCCTCAGTGACCTTTTCGTGCTTCATCCTTTTACCTGTTTGGATTGAGCACCTGTCCCTTGCCTGGTTTAAGATGCATTAACTGGACAGGGCTCACAACAGGATCTCAGCATCAAGATTTATCTTTGCAGTGTGCCGTAAGACAGCTGCTGTACCTAGACCATTTGTCTCCCAGAGAAGGAAACACAACATGAGACTGAAAAGTCACCTAATGACACATACCCCAATACAAGTAGGAGTCTATGCTGCCTGTAGTCACTGCAGAAGACTTCTAGCTATCAGTCTAGCTATAGGTATCTCTCCATTGACTCTAAGGGGCAGCTAAAGTATGAACAACACAAATATCTAACAATAGGTGTTAGAAATATCCCCTACCAAGTATTTTTCATCAACTGAATCACTCCATAAACACTGTCAGTCATTGGCCACTTGGACATTGTGGCCTAGGAGTAAAAGCTGTTTTGCTCTAGTTTGTGACAATGACTGCCTCATTGCAAATGCAAGTATCCAACAAGAATTACTTCAGAGCAAGGTGCATGTTTGTGCTTTATCAGTATAGATAAGAAGGTAGGATGTGAATTTTGTCAGCACACCCTCCTGATCTGATTCAGAGTGAATGGGGATGCTAGCATGTCAGGCAACTGATTAACGACTCAGCTTTAGCAGCTCCACAGGAAATTTTACTTTTAAAAGGAAAATAGAATTTACCCTTTTTGTAAGACAGTTGTAAAGTCAGTACTACAAATAAAGAAGAGGTACAAAATGGTTATTCCCGATGGACACAAATTTACGTTTTACTTAGAGCAGTACAAAACAACAGGCTTTGCTACACAGATTGCTATGTATCCTCTCATCATACCTATGCACAGAGTCTAAATGCCACAAATATATGCATCCAGGACAGAGCTCAATCACTTTCTCTCTTAAATGACTGACAGTCTGATTGCATACAGGCAGCAGTTGGATAAAGCTCTGGTAAGGGGCCATATGTTGCTAGGAGACAGGGCCTAATGGCATGGGGAGGTATATGTAGGGGAGGTGATGGAGCCGGGGATCAGGGCAGGGAATATAAAAAGACGAAGCCTGTTTTGTTTTTATCTCCGTAACATAAGCAGTGTGTAAAGGCCTCCTTTCTTTCACATTCATACAGCAGGAAGCTCCATCTTCTCTGTAAGTGTTACTGTTCACCATACTCAAAGAGTTGAGGGAAAACTCATGGCACCAGAAGTTCACAGTCTACATGTAAGTAGGCAAGTAAATGCAGAATAAGGCAAATTAAAAAAAAAAAGGTTTTTAAAATATACATTGAGTAATTGTAGGTGGAAATTGAGTTTTATGCTCAGCTTCACTTGAAAGAAACAGAAGCTTTTCAAAGGAGCTGAAGATGGTAGTCTTATGCATAAAAAGGGAAGACAACTGCTGCTGTAAACAGTTGTATTAGTGCTCTGGTTGACAGATGGACCAGCTGACTGAAAAAAAAAAGAAAAGAAAGAAAAAAGGAACTGTGATGGATGCAGTAGCTAATTAACAGTGAGTCAAAAGACTCTCCTGATTGAGGTGGAAGAGTATTTGTGAGATGCAGATGTACAGTGATTGTTGTTTAATTATTGCTATTACCATTTTAGAGAAGGGCAACAAAGTCCTGTGTAAGAAGTAACAGAAAACAGGGAGAGCCATAATACAGAAAAACAGAGGTGAAATAGAGCATTCTGAGAATGAATATATACTGTACTTTTTTTTTCTTTTTGAGAGGGGAAGATGAAGGAAATTGTAATTTCTTCTAGTTATATCTTTAAAAAGACCTTGGCTTTTGTGTTTCACTTCTGTTAGAAATGTATAGATGAGAACCCTTTTAAAAATAAATGTTCATTACTCACTGTACTTAAAACTTAGCACTCCATTTGTGGCATTTTTAATTCTAAACAGAAAAATTCAGCAATAATAATAATAAAATGCGATGCAGAAAAACATATTAAAAAACCAGCACATACATGTGGGTTTGACCAGTGAGCTTGCTTTGTAGATCACTTCAGATAGGTATGATGCAGTGTTTCTTTAAAAATATAGATAGCTAAACTTAGGAGAGCAAGAAAACTGTATCTATCTAGATAACAAAACCAGCATCATACTACATGCCATGTGGAAGATAACTGTCTACATTCCAACCTAAGCTTCTGAAAGGAAAAAGACCTTTTATTTTGTAAAAGTATGTTTGATAGAAGTATTGTAAAGCAAATATCAACAGAGGATCTTGTGGCTTGAAAAGGAGAATCATTAATATTAACTCAGGAAATCAACACAAGAGCTGTACAGAACACACTGTTTATTAAAAAAAAAAAAAAAAAAAAAAAGAAAAGGTGATAAGGCACTGAAATGCCAGAAAGAGACAGAGCAAAGGCAACAATAATGACGACTCGGGTATGTAAATGAAAACACTGTTGGCAAGGAAAAGTAAAGAGAAGCTGTTAAAAGTAGCCTCTTTTAGTATTTTCTACCAGTACTGTGCCTTTTGCAATGTGCCACTTTAGAAAAGCTGAGATCATAGCAGATCTCTGAATGTAGATCAGGCTTTATCAAAGCCTTTTGCTTTGTCTGTATGTTGAACAGAGAGTTGTATTTTAACAAATGCAGAAATAATGAGGGTTTCAGATTTCCAACGTAAGCACAAAAAGATACACTCCACTCTAATATTTCAAAGCATTCAAGTTCACAACTAAAACAACACTGAGGATACTCAAAATTCCAACACGTAGTCATCGGGATTTCTGAAAGTAGGAAATCTCAGTCATACATCTTTCCTCTTCCCCATCCAAAGTAAAAGGGAAAAATTCTGCAGAAATTTAAAATTGGTCTGTAGGTATTATGCACACTTCCCTATATATTGTAGGCACTAATAGGCACTTTAAAACAATATTTAAAAGACTCTCAGTCTATTTTAAATTGAGCTAAATTTTTATTTACTTTTCTGCATGACTGTTTATTATATCATTTTACTAGAGGGCAGTAAACCTGTACAATAGCACACATTTAGATATGTTTCCATTATATTTCAATACAAAGTCTAACATTATGTCAGCTCAAATAAGTTGTTCCTTTGGTTTTTTTTCCCCTTTTATTTATCTTCCTGTGGATGTCCAGGCACAAGTTAAAATAACTGTTACAGTTAAGCATGGACAAACTTAACCTCTTCAGTTTTCATCAAAGAACCTTTGTTTTGGCAATATTACTTTTCTCCTTATACAATTTTAATAGTTGAAGATGCTTTGACTGTGTTCATTCTTGCCTTTCTCCTGCAGATTCTGGACTTTAATCTCAGCCCAAACAACAAAAATTCATGTTCACCACATGCTTTTGTCATACCTTGACTTCCTTAGCTTCAGGGTCTTGAAGATTGCTTCTTTCACATCTGTTCCAGATTTCTCACTACAGATCTATTAACTTATTGTTATATATGTTCTATCCTCCTTCCTTATATTTGTGTAATAAACAGTGGAGAAGTTGGTGCATCAGTCAGTCTCTCAAGAAAGATATTTATATCCCAAAAATGGATGAGAACATCGAGCATGAGTTACGCAATTTCAGCATCAAGGGAATACCACAGAAAAATGCATATTTTAGATTTTCCTACAGGCCCTTGAAATTTCTTTTCCCTCATTCTGCCTTCTCTCGTCTGCTAACAGTCAACTTCCAATAACCTTCTCTTTCACCAGGAACTTGTAAACTGGTATGTTTCCTGAAGTTACACTTCAGTTCCACTGAAAAGCTCTCCCCACAGCAATTTTCACTTTGGAGACATAAAAGATCTCTATATCTGTGTAAAAGAGCTCTGTATCTGTATATGCATATAAATCTATGTCTGCATAAAAATGCAAACTCTACATCCACATAAAAATTAAATTGACTGCTCATGGTGATCTAGAACATATCTGATCAGTCTATTCTTTAAGCTGTTGTTATTACTCTTTTTTATGTCATTTTGCAACTAGAATCATAAGCCATGTGCTCTACTGAATGTAGAAATAAAGCACATTTTGCAAAACCACTGTGATCATGCTCTATAGTGATTTTTTAATTATTCTTTATTTTTCACAGTTTGGAAAGTGATCACTACAGTAATTGTTCCATATCTGGTATTGAAAAAAAAAACCAAAATCCAGTTTTGGAAAATACTTTAGTAATACTACCTCTATTGTTGAGGGTTAGTACTCTCCTTATTGACCTGCTTTGAACCTTCTGAGGACATCTGCTAGATATTTAAAGGCTAAAAGTAAAAAATAGCTGGCCATGAGATGACCTAAACTAGGGAACTGATACTGATAGGCTCACCAGGAAGTCTGGCATATAAACAATGAATGTCTTTTGGCAGTACTTCGGGTACCTGTCTCTTAAGAAGAGGCTTTGGGAGAAGATACTGCTATGTCCCAACAGTGGAATTCAGGATAAACAAGAGATTAAAAAGTCTTAGATATTTTTTTTCCTAGCTTTTTTTCTTGAGATTTGCACCATCAGGTCTTGTCTAGATTTAAGTCTTACAATATTACTTTATCAGAGGGTCCATCAGACCAGAGGCCATGGAGTGATGCAGTCATGAAGAAAGACACCTAGAAATTCAGAGAAAGCCACATAAAGACCAGAATTCTATCTGTGAAAGTGAGTAGAAGTAGATGGATAAGATACTAGAATGTATTTCTAATCAAAACAAGGAAACATTCTTACTATTGTTTAAGTAATTGTGTCTCCTCATGTGGAATACTGTGTATGATTCTAATAACCCATGTTAAGAAAAGATTAATTTAAATTGTTAGAGCTACACATAGCAGGAGCTGGAGTGATTAGGGCAATAGGGATCCTATTTTATAAGCTATGCTCACTTGGGGGTACAAGATTTTTTTCCACAGTATTAACAGAAATATTTATACTGGCAAAATTTCTGTACAGCTGATTAGGCTTTGAGGACTGTGGCTTATTAGAATGAACTAGAATTAAACCTACTAGTGGAAGGGAGAAATGGGAGACAGCTACAAGGGACAAGAGGGTTATGAGTGCCTTCTATAAACAGACCAAGAGGATAAATGTCAATGAGTGAAATAAACTGTTCAAGATAAAGAAAAATGTTGCTGTTAGAAGATATGCATATAGATTGTCTCCAAATGAAAGTAAACCATCAATATTACTACTACAACAAAGCACTGGTCTCACTGAGCAATAGGAACCCTATCTTAAATCCTGTGTTTTACATCATACAAAAAAGATGTGGCAACATTTCAAAACACTCACATTTTGGCTTTCAAATAATGCCTTATCCTAGTAAATATTTTTTTTTAAACAAAAAAAAAAGAAAGAAAGAAAAAAAGCTTAAACCAAACATTTGCTAGCACTTTTCCTGGCCAAGATGTCATTCCTTTTCTTTGTCATTCTCTTATTTCTCCTTTTAATGATATCCAGCAAAAGTACGCGCTGTGGTTATGGAGTTTGATTAACCACTTAAAGCAGACAAAAGAATTTTATTGGTATAAAGTTTGCTTTTCCACGTGTTGAGTACTATATAACACAGACATCCAGTTGTCACTCATCATAAATCTACAAATGTACAACAACCATACTGCATGCACGCACTTAAAGTTACAGTTATAAATTAAAGTTTTATTGGTGCATCTATTTTCCCACCGAGCAAAACAATTACAAAGCAAATTGAGAACTGCCAGGATATCACTTCAGCATTAACTTGGTAGCTACTTCCCTGCTGTGCTGGCACTGTTTTCACTCTTCTTCCTACTCAATAGTCTTGCAGCAGCAAAGTCAACAGCTGTGGCCAAAGGCAGTCAAGTTTGGCAGCTGCAGTACCCAGATGACAACCTCTGGTATATCTCTTTCCAATAGCTGCAGCAGCGACGTTTGGATTTATTGACAGCTCAAGGGTTTCTCTCTTGGCTGGGTTCCTCCCCAGCAGCTGTAGAAATGTCTCTATTGCTGTCTTGAGGTTGGGCTGTGGTGGGATAACAGGGTTCCCTCATCCTACTGTGATTATGAGATTCCTCACAGTGTACCTCTAATCAGTCTCTCTCCTCAATCACATTACACTGAATTAAAAAAAAAAAATTCCATTTAATTGCCCATTTTTCTAGAATAGTCTATTTTCTGCCCATCAAACACACTGTCCACTTATGCACCGTGTTGCTTCTGATTACAAGAAGAATTTCAACTCCCCTAACAGTCTATTTCAGTGTGCGGGGTTTTTTTTGCTAGTTTCTAGCTGTAAATGCAATTTATCTTCAGAAACACAAGTGTACACTATACTAAACTAAAGATCTGTGCTTTCTGACACAGATAACCAGTAACCATGAAAAAGCTGGGAGTTTGGTAGAGTTCTATCTTAAAAGTGATGGTTACTGATCCCTGGGTTATTGGATACCAATGACACATAGGAAAGGACGTAGAATAAGACAGGATTGCAACTGCTTGCACTACTAGACAGGGAAAAGGGAACAGTATATGGAGCAGCAGAAATTCAAATTGAAGGAAGGAGTCCTCATTCAGCCTAGCTTCTCACCCTCAGCCCAGTCTCTGTGACAGACATGCCAGAAATGGAAAGAAGTGCTGAGGGAGCAGGTGAGGCAGAAATGGAAAGAGAAGTTTGGAAGAAAAGTCAAAGCCAGGTTTTTGGTGAAGACCTCAGGGAAACAGGAAGAGTGACTTAGAAAGCCAAAAAGATTAAGCTGGCCTTGCAGCGCAGGACACTTTCAGGCTCTTTCTAAACAAAAGAAAAAAAAAGAAAACCACCTACACCTTAGTCTCTACTTTTACAAAGTGTTGTGTGGGAATTAAGCTAAGAGTCTACACTATGCCAGCCACAGTCTTGTGGCTAAAACTCTGCTCAGAGCTTTAGAAATGTAAAGATAAAATGCTTCAGAGTGTCTAAGTGCTGAGAACTTACAGGGCTCTCCTATCCCTACAAATAACTACTCAGTAATAATTTGGTGAACCCAGCAATAGAGTTGTGACCTCAAACGCTGTGTTAAACAAGGAACTCTCCTGCCCATTTGCTATAATTCTCTCACACAGGATTCATGCTTCTTTTAGAAATGTCTGATCACCACGTGAGACCTAGAGGCAGGAAAGCCAGACAAAACTCTGAGGCTTACTAAAGCTGGAAATCTAGAGTTAGAATTCTACACAAAATATAAATTATTAGCACTACAGTGAATCATATATCATAACATAAATTAATAATATATTACTCAGTGAAATGCTAAGCGTGATTTTTAATACTATATGACAGATCTTCTAATTTATGAACTGTCTATTAAATTTAAAAATCCTTCCATTTCTTTATTCTCTATCATATATTAAAGTCTCCTTTTGTTTGAGTCTCCTAATCTTTCATTTATTAACAATATCACTCTTTCTCTTTTCTATTATTGCTTTTGGGTTCTTTCCTTTCCTTCTTTGCTTTATTTTCCTTTTACTTTTCAAGTCACTTGAGATTCAATTTTCATTATAAAAATATGTAAGAATTAGACCCAAATGTTTTCTGTCTTTCTCCCCATGTATATAATATCTTACATGAATATATTAAACTCACATATGTCACTCTTAGTGTGATCCATAAATAATATAAAATAATAATAAGGGAAATAATGTCTATCACCTGTACTAGGAAAAATATGGTAGCTTTTCTCTTTGGATTTCTTTCTTCTTCACTGGCTTTACTACCTAGTAATTAGTATCATGTTGAATCCAGATCCAGATAACCCTCAGCAGAAGTGTTGTTGCCTGCCAGATACTTACTATACAAACATTTATATATGTATCTATGTTGATCAAAATTTCCTGGATCTCAGCTAAATTGAAACCCAGGTCAAAAAGTACAAGGCTAGCATTAAAAAAAAAAAAAAACAAAAACCCAACAAGTTATTTTCCTTGTAATTATATTCCTTTGTGGAAATATAAATTCCCATAATCAAAACTGTACATAATTGCCAGTTATTTGCCTTAAGCACACTGATTTATATATAAAAGCACAGTGACTTTATATAAAAGCCCCTATCCCTTTATAGCATGGTTACCCTTGGGAAGGTCCATCAATAACATGGTTTTTCAGAACTTTCATTTTTCTAACTGGATGATACATAAAGATGGATGTTTTCTAAATGTCTTTGTGGCATTTTTTCTGCTTAGACCGTAGTGTTTATCCATAGGATTTTGCATGTTAATTTAAATTGGAGAGGATTTGACCCAGGGTGCAGCTCTGCAACCTACACATTATTTAGCAGGTCACTGTAGTAGCAAGAGTAGTATGGGGAATTCTGCAGATCCTTCAGGATACCTAACACCAGTAAAGCCATGTCTAGCAAACAGTCACCACCGAGTTGTTCTACACATACTTTTACATCTCACATACCTAAACAGGATGCAAAAGGAGAGGGCTTTGAAATACCAGCGGCATGAATCATCACATCAAGGGGGTCATCTGAGTGGCATCCCTAGCTGGTAAAGATTTCTCCTTGTGCTCTTCCAGGTAGAAGGGAACACATTATATCCACAATGCTACTACCACCACTGATTTGTGAAACACGCCATGTTGTATACGCATGTCATGGTACAGTGTGCAGGAGAGATCTGCAAGTCGTTAAAGGAATTAATCTATTGTGGAGTGCTTAAACAAATTTAAGCATATGAGTTTCAGCAAGCAAACTGAAACTGTTGTGACTGCTCCTTTAGTGTCTGTCTTCTTGTGCTTCTGGGTGCTAATTTTTAATATAGGTGTTACGAGTGTGATTTCATCTTTATTGTTTAACTGAAAAAAGTTCTTGGATTTTGAGAGCGTTCCTGGAGAAGACCATAAAGACTGAAATACTTTTCACTGATTGATAGAATAGATTCTAAAAACTCAGCAGCTGACACACTCTCCTGCAGAAACGCTTGAGTTTTGCCCTAACACCAAAGAGCAGTTCGGTCAACAGACCCATTTGGACTTTGGTCCCTACATTTAATCTACCAACAGCTGTGTCAGCTGTGATCTAGACACCTGTTTGTTAGAAACTACACAGAGACCACAAACTCATTTCATACAGATCACTGAAAAGACATTAGATGGCAATAATTGCTGTTACTTCCAACCTGGATTAGATTTGAACCAACAACCTAGGCTTCATATTCTATTACTGGTCCCCTGAGCTGCTCACTACCCTTGAATTCTTCCTCTGATGCTGTGTTATTTACCCTTGAAGTAATATATCAGACTCCTAATTCTATGCACAAAGGAATGAGAATTGGTATGAAGAATTCTTCAGTGTATGTGGATTTGTACCCAAAAATATACAACATAAAAGTCTATTTTAAGATCATTAAAAATCTGACAACTTCCTAGAAAATTAAAATCAAATACGTCCTTCTCAGGTTAGGATATTTTGGATGGCCCCTGCCCCTATCAAGGACAAGTTTAGGTTTGGATTACTTGCATTTGCAACATACGTAGTGCAAACCCAAGTATTTGTGAGGTTACTGAGTTTCACGACAGGATACTGAGAGGGATTAAATACTCTGTTGGAGTAAATAATCTACTGAAGTGGATGGATTTGAACCAGTAAATATGAGGAAGGAATAAAGAACATAAATTATTGAGACATATTAGTCAGGGGAGGTATATTTGTTAAAAATACCCATATTGCCATTAGCAATACCAGCAAAGATTTTGCATAAAGACATGAATAGGATCAAATAGCCATCATAAAGGACCATTTTATAACTCTGCTGTAAACTCTATTTTAAAGGTACATATTTGACCTCACAGTAAATTGGGACTGTGACAAACAACATTTTTGCTCTTACAATTTATCAGCTAAACCACATGGGGTTAGTAGTATTTGAGCATATATTGCATCTACACATATAAAAACCAGGAATAAGATGCATTCATTTCAAAGGTGTGTATCATCAAAGATCCCTTTTTAGTTAAAAAAAAAAAAAAGAAAATCAAAACCCTAAGTCCTAGATAATACTTTCTATATAGTGCTGTGTTTAGCTCAGAGTTCATGTTTACAGCTCAGTTGTAAAAAGCTGAAAAAATAGAGCTTTGTTACCTAGACACTGATTAAACTCCAAATAGCATTGCAGGCAGAGCTGTATAATGAGTACATATTAAAATCTCTTTGGTGTCTTCTGAGAATGCAGAACATTACTTGTTACTGTGACCATAAACATATAACAATTGTGGTTTTGTAAAAGAAGTTGAAACCTCCTGCAGTTTAAAATATAGAACAATGCAGATGACTAATTTGAATCAACGAGGTTGCACGTGGCATGTCACAGTGGGATTCCTAATGATCTTCTACAAGGATTCTGTTTGTCTAAGGCTCCCATTTTCTGTCCTGTGATGTGTGGATGTGAACTATGCTGAAAATAATATGAGGCTAATTACCAGCCTTGTCAATGGCAATTCACATACAATGATAAACCGTATTTCTAAAAAAAAAAAAAATATGTAAAATTAAGCCACATATTCTTTCAGTAATAAAGACACGGAAACTAAAGACAGTTTCAGCCTTTACTCATAGTTTCTTTGTTCCCAACAGCATTTTTCAGGGTGGATCTCAGCGTAGGTGAGATTAAAATTAAGAAGAAGAAGGGAAAAAAAAAAAACCAGATTAGAGCCTAAAAAGGATTAGTCATAACACCACAATCTTTAGCATTTGTTCAGATCAAGAATATGAGAAAGAATAAAAGAAAAGTTTGTGGGAAGGAAATTTGTCCTTTTTAAAAAGCTCCTTCCTTTTTTCCCTTCCTACCTTCTGTTAAACTGTTAGGTTTAAAAAACTATTTATCATTGCATTTTCATGCAATTAATCAACATTTTTTTTTTCAGCCAAGTTTGACCACTGCATAGCAATTTAAAGTGAAACTGCAGCCCTTAAATCCTTATACTCCTTTCACAGACACTGAACAGCCAAGACTATCACATGGGACAAAAAAAAAAATATTTAGTAAACTGATAAAGGGTGATGTACATTGTTTTAACCTCCTATATAATGTTCTCTGTCCTTGTAAACCATTTTATCCTTCCATTTTAAATACATACAAGATATCCAGTGCCATTTACTATGTAAATGCTAAAGCTCAGGGTTAGTAATAAGTGAAAGCTATCCGCATCTTATGACTTACTTTATCTGTTGGTTTCTTTTGTGACACATGACTTCGGGAACAGGGAAAAATGTTACTCTTCTGGTAATTTTATATGTTTTTTCATCAGTGTCTTGTACATACAATTGCAGATACAGGTATGCAGATATACCTCCCTATATGGCATCCCGTCTACAGCTGCACACATACACATATATATATGCATATGTAGCTTTTCTAGTTAAAAAACAGATCAGTAGGTCAGAAAACTATGTGTCCTATGAAGTATGACAGAATATTGTGTCAATTGTCATACCACTTTTGGTGCAATGGCAGGCATGAGACATAAATAGCTGTATTACAAGCATTAGAGAATCTACCTTCTTGATATGCTATTGAATTAAAGTAGCTTCTTTTATAGTCAGCGCTTCTGTAGCATAAGTGAGTTTAGTGACAAAACAAAACAAGAGATAGAGCAATTGAAGCAGATGTTCCATGAAACTCCTACTATACAGAACACAAGGGTCTGGCATATAGCTCATCAGTAAAACATGAGAATGTACTTGAGTAGAAAAATCACAATCTGGTACCCACAGGCTATTGCCTGCATCTCATGTAAACTGATAAATTAAAGATGCTGCACCATTTTTCCTTGTCTTTCCTTTGTCAAATGCAATCATTTAAACATGCATTTTGGAACTGGAAAACTTAAAAAATAAGCAAACAGACTAACATATACCTAGTTTGCTGAAGCTCAGCCTTCTGCAGACATTAGATTTTTTTTCTTATCATCTCTGTGTGTATTTTTTTTTAAATCTGAAATAATATTGTTTATTTTGCCTGAGGATTTGCACTTGTAAAAGCAAATTTCAAAGTCTACCCACTCCACCCCCTCTATCCCTATTGGTGGTAGTGAGAGATGTTTTTATCAGGGATTCTGCAGAGTAAAAGATCCATTTATGGTCACTTTGCAAGAAAGCATTTTTAAAATTATGCAGATATTAAATATACCTACCTAGAACCAGTAATAAAAAAATATTGTTATGCTATGTAAAATAAAAAGTGTCTGAAAGTCAAAATAATCAAATAAAGAAAGTAAACTGTCCCCAGACATTTTGATAGACCAGAAAACAATGTAGCAAAAGTCTAAGTATTCAATAGTGATGTATAAACAAAATTTATGGTTTCTGAGAATTTGATTATATTTGCAGTCACAAAATCTCACCAGATCTAGGACAGTTTTAGTGTTCTGTGCTGACAGAGGTCAGACTTAACCACAGAGCAGAAACATGCAGCCTGTTGAATATTTCAGTATAATAAAAATAATACAAATATAAAAGATGAGGAGGGTTTGATTTTTAAAAATTTAATCTTTTTACCATTCTTCTTGTCTGTTCTTTAGTCCTTGGAATTTTAGCTTTTGTGGAAGTGTTTTCTGAATGCTTAATATTCTTTCCTTACTCATCTCTAGCAAGCTGATGCTAAGTGGGACAAAATGCAAACAGAGCATTGCCTGTTAAAATTTTAATGCCACATCACAATTTTCTAATGGAGCTATCAGAATCTCAAAACAGTGTAACTCCACTGTAACTAATAATAAATTAGGTGCTAAAAGCAGCACCTCCTGCAAGTAGTGGAATCCAGCCAAGCAATGAGAGGCCTACAAGGACAATTGGTTCCCTTCATTTAAAAATTTAGCACTGTCTTCTCAAAGTGCTCACAAATTAACAAGTTACAACATCCCTTTGCAGTTTATGGCAGGATTTTAATTTAGGCACATTTGAAACCATAAGTGTGTTAAAAACCAGGACAGAAATGTAATTTGAAATAAGTACTGTAGCTTTAGTTACAGTACAGGGCAGGATTACAGTGAAATAACTTGCACATATATACACTACGTAAAACGTCCTACAGTTCATTTAGTCCTCCTATGCTTTTGCTCTTATTATTGACATTACTAAAGAGGATGTTGAAGTATTTTCCTGCAGATATTTCCCTGAGTAATGCAAACTAATACATATTTTATTTTCTTAACAGGCAGATTTGTCAGAAGTATTCCAGGTATATGACTTTCTCTTTTGCCAATTTGGACATTTTAATAAGACTATGTGCTCACCACTGCAGAAAAAGTAATCATGTCCTAAGAATCCACAACTTCTCAGAAAATAGGAGGCAGAAGAAAAGTTCCTCAACCTTCCAAAGATTACAAAAATATTATAAAGGCACCAGAATCCTTTTAAAGTGCAGTTATATCTGCATGAAGAGTGAGATAAACTCTTCCTAAAATCTCATTCTCAGTTTCATTCTCAACTCCATACTCTCAATGTCAAGATGGCTTTGAGTGCTTATTTTTATGGAGCTATTGCATTTAGATTTGTTGTAGCCTTCGGCTCTCACTGTAAAGGCAATGATATTTTCACTCTGTGCTTGCCTAAGTGGATTAGGCTCTCATTGAGACATATAACATATGAGCCAGGTCCTCTGCATCGCAGGGTCTTAGAGCTTGCTCTTCCAGGGTGAAAGCAGCAGCAGCAGCGATCCCACAGCCGTGACTTCTTCAGGGAGAATCATATGGCTCCACCCTGCAATGCCACCCACACATCATAAGGGACCTGGATTTGACATTTGCTTGAAGAAGGGCAATGCTGCTAATCCTTGCTTAACCGCAGTCCATTTTCCTCACAGTTACACCACAAACTGAACTCGTAAAACCAAGACTTGCCAGGAGCACCTACAACCACTTCCCAGGGGTGTCTGCAGGGACTGGAGCCTCCCACACCCATGTTATGCAGCTGTCAGCCCCTCTTGCTCCTCATTCCTCTTGAGTAACACTTGTTCACTTAATAGTAGAAACTGAGTCCATTTGGATAATAAAGTGCTCTTAGAACTCATGTTTTGAATATGACATTTTGCAAAAAGGTGTTTCTGTAGTACACAGAGACACAGCTTTCTGGAAGCCTCTTTCAGGACAATTGCTCCAATGAATATATCCCCACAATACCAACTCACAGAAGCAACCTTCTCCCAGAATGGGAGTTACCAATTTCCACAAGTAGAAGTGAAACACCTGCAACACGCAATTGAACAATTTTCATTTTAACTGTGAGGTGGTATAGTGGGATATATACTTAATTTGTGAGTGCTCATCATCTTTGAGAGCCTTGGCTTAAGTCATGCTTGGGTCACAAATAAGAATATGTTCAGTGGCTTCATCTAAGTCTTCAGCTATTCGTTTCACAAAACTACCACAATCTGACATGGTGAGCAATCTCTGCTCAAGGCCCATAACTAGAATAGCAAGGGTGCCGCAGGTCAGAACTGAGATGTATTGAAAGGGATGTGTGGAGAAGCTTAGTCCCTCACTTTCATGAGAACTAAATTCATTCAAGATTTTAATAATAAAAAATGCAGGGTTGTCTGACAACATTCATTTTTTTTTCATGAGCCTGTCTTCTCAAATTCCCTGTCTAATGCTGCACATTGTGACACAGCCAGTGTCACTCATGACAGCATTTACCTGCATTGCAACAACATGACTTGCCTGTCAACCTTAAATGTTTGACAAACTGCTCATTTTTTTTTCAAAAATAAATACATAAATAACATGAAGATATGTGAAATTTCTTTTCTTTTTAAAGGTCAGGCATCAGGGCTGTCTGCTTTACAGTTGTGGCTGCATTGCAGATGACCATCCTGTGGACCAAAACAAGCAAAAAGTTGTGAAATGACTTCCAGTAATTTTGTTGCTAGCTGACTCATTCCCTCCATTTACTTCCACTACCTAATTATCCTTCACCCAAAATGTCTGCAGATACATGTCCTGTAAAACACAGACACATATGCTATATATGTTACATGTGCAATAAAAATGAGAAAAAAAAATTAAATGCTGCACACTCAATAGATGAAATAATAATGTGAATAATAAAATGAATGCATCTTAATGTGGGACCTGGCAGAAAACTGTGCAAAAGTGGATCTTTCCCTTTCTGAACTGTATATCACTAAAACCAACACAACTTTCATTGAAGTTGAAGTGACATTTTGGGTCCATTAAAAAAAAAAAAAAGGAGTTTGTTCTTCATTCAGCCACTTTCATAATAAAGTGATAGCCATCAGGTGAAATGTGCTGTTGTTAACTATCAAATAAGCTGATTGGCATCACAATATACTTTCTGAATACCTATCCTTATTAGCTGGTATGGTGGGAGCTCTCCTACTTGTTTTAGTCTCCTGTAGCCACTAAGAAGATACCTGCTGGGCACAAAATAATTTCTGATTATCTCATTTCTTCCTTTGGAGGTAATGCTGGGCTCTTCAGGTAGCTTGCTGTTCAACAAGATTTCACATCTTTACTCTAGGAGACAGGTGTTCATGTTATCTGCTGTATGTTCTTGAATACAACCACTTACAGAAACTGTTACATTTGTTTAATCATCCTGAGTTGCAACCCTGGTAAAACTGGATTGCTAGAGAATGTAAATCAGTACTGTCTCATCTCAAAGAAAGGCTGAACAAGCTAAGGAAGTGCTGGACTAAGGAGGACTGTTCAGTTAGAGTTTGGAATGGCAGGAACAGGACTGCCACTAACATTAACCTGATTTCCCTGCAGCAAAACTACCTTGTAGTATTTCAGACCTAAAAATCTGAATATAGGGAAAGGTAATCCAATAACATTGACAGTTAATCATGAAAAGCTTCAACTTCTGCTGAATAATACTATATGACTCTTCCTTTAATTAGTAGGGGAGCAGAATCACTGTCTCAACGGTTTCTTTCAGTCCCATAAATACATTGTTTATTGTATATCTCTCAATCATCAATTTCTTTTGGCTAAATAATGAAAAAGTGGAATTGAGAGCACTTCTCAAACTCCACATTTATCTGCAATGAGTTCTTTGGCTAGCTTTACAACCACATGTTCATATATACCATAAATCAACTTCAACATAGAACACATGTACACATAAGCCTGCAAAACACAACGCCAGAGATGTGTATTTCTTTTGTTGAGTCTTGCTCAATATGTAATCTGTGTTATATATTCCTTCCCTTGGGCACAGGTCATGTTTGAATATAATTTTAGGTTAAAGTCATGGATTATTTCATGAGTTTTTCTATAGTTTTTGCTCTGGGAATGCACACACCTGAGGTCCTTTTTTTTTTTCAATAAAGAAAGGTTTAAAAAAGTCAAATATCTAAATTTCTGTGTAGGCAGAGAAGAAAGCATAGATTTGCCCCGTAAAATCAGAAACTACAGCTAAGCTTCTAGTACAGTTCTGCTTTTTCACAAATTCAGTCGTGCTTCAGAAGATCTATACTGTGTACCTTCTACCAGACCAAGAACATATTCATAATTTAAGAAAGAAGCACCATCACAACAGTAGACATTGGATGAGACATGAGACTGTCAAATGAATGGCCCCGGATTTGGCTTTTTTCCTTGCCAAATTCTTAGTGATTATGTACATTCCCTCACAAAGCGTTTAGCTTTCTTTCACTGGAACATCAGAGCTCGTTTCAAACTGCATAACAAGATGTCATAAACTGTGCTATAGTGCAGAAGAACTCCTCCTGCTCTCAGTTGTCAGTGCTAAGATCACTCAAAAGCAGCTGGAATGCCTGATTAATCACATCACGGGGCCTCACATATGGTTCCTTAGAAGCAGACACTAACAATAGCTCTACATTATAAATAAAAGACTGCTGCTTTGCCCATTGTCTTAATCACATGGATTACCTGATAGTGACCATCAAGTGTTGATCGTGGCATCTGGAGTATCCCCAGTTAAAATCACTTTAAGCACCTGATAACACCTTGAGAGACCGCGTACAAAATGCAATCTTCCTTTTCAGTCGTTCATACCAGTCAAGTCAGCCAGAGTGTGATCTGCCCCCTAACACAGCTGAAAGCATTCTTCAGAAGCAGTCATTCAGTGCAGTGGGAGAAAGAAGGGATGTTTAGTAATTTAAAGCTTACACTAATTTAAATTCCACTTCTATACTAATTTAAATTTAAGTTCTTGGACCTGGTTAGCTACATGTCTACAGGGTGAATAATTTTATTTTGAATATTTATACTTTGCTTTTACTCAGAATTAATAGACAAGTTTTCCTGTGAATAATGGAAGAACAACTCTACTCTAAGGATGACTTTATATTTTTTCCTTTTTCTTTTCAAAATTAATGCCAGCTCAGCATATTTCTGCTTCTCCAGTGTACCCTTATTTTTTCTCAACTTTCAAAAGCATATGTTTGCTGAGCAAAATAAGGGGAGAGAACCAGTGTTTAACATTGTGCTAAGTTTCAGCAGTGCTTTTGTTAGCTAGACAGCACGTGTTTCTTCAGGAAAGACTCTTCAAAGAATGACACAAATGCAAGTAATGGAAGCAGACAGCTTTGTTAATGACAGATATTTCATGCAGGATTCATGCCTTTTTTAACATCCTGTTCTCAGACCTGAAGTGCAGAAGATCTCTGACAAAGTCACAGCATGGCCTCTAAATCTGCTTATGGAGTGTGCCTGTGCCAGGTCCAAGATACAGGTCCAAGATATCTATTCTATAAATATAAAGTAAAAAACACAATAGCACAGTAAAGAATAAATGGAGAACAATAAATTGCAACTCCATAGAGAAAGCTCAGCCCATCTGAACATGTCTCTATTCTCTGTTTTTCCTCAGAATATACAAGTTATCTGGTAGAAATACTGCAATATCAGGTTCTATCATGTTCAACCTCAGTGGAAATATATTAAAAAAAAAATAAAAAAGAACCAAAACCCAATTTCCCAATTTAAAAATGCCTCTGTGCAGAGCCTCCAACTTTCTGTGTCTGCAGAGGAACCCTGTAACTTCTGCCTGCAGATGCAGTCCTGCTAGAAATCACAGAAGCATTGGTTGTTAGACCATTACTGTCTCCAGGATGGTCATTCAGGAGCCTCACAAGGCTGATCTGACAAACCAGAAAGTACTACCTTTGGTAACAGTGGTAGAGGTTTGTTTCTGGAAAGTTGACTGTGTACACTTGCACAGCGGGTTCTGCTGAAGAATAACTCTAGCTGACAGTGTAACAAATAAACACGAGGGCATGCTAAGGCACGTGCTGCAGTCTGTCTTACAGACGTACACCTTCATTGTTCAAGAAACTTTCTCTTTCCTTAACTTATTACTCATCATTTGAAGTGGTCAAAATCCTTCATATATTTCTTTTTTAGCATTATCAGACCACAGCAAAGCAGACATAGTTCAGCATCCTTTCATTGACAAGGCTACCCAATGCCTCTACCACTCAAAAGAAATGCTAACAAACTCAGTGCAGGCAATAAAAAACTTCCCAAGAGGAGAATGCTTCTTCCTAAAGCCCTGGAGGTGAACCAGAGAGGTAGTATCCCTCCTGGAGTTATAAAAATTTACCTGGGAGGGAGCCACAAGGGTTTAAACCCTGACTCTTTAACACTGGAGAGTAGAGTGGTCTCATATACCTCCTGACTTGGTACTGATGCAATGCACCTGAGCATTCTCTATACCATACTGTACCCCATATAATAATCTGTACATATGATTGCACGTTCTGCTGAAAGGTAATAAATTTAAAACTGATTAAAGCAAATACTTTTACTGAACATGTTGCCTTTTTTTTTTTTGTAATCAAAAGAGTAAATATGAGGGCCTGATTTTTTTTCTGTCCACCATCCATTATTTGATATATAACTGTCATATTTTTTTCTTTTCCTAAACATAACTTCACTCCTCATTTTACTCTTCGTATTCAAATCTTTCCAAGAGTGATCATTCTTGCCACTTTTTTTGGACTACTTGAATTTCTTTTTTTTTTTTCCAAATAGGGCAGCCAGAACTGAACAAGACACTCAAGGGGGAACATGCCATCACTACACATAAACACAGAGTATTCTGTGTGCAGGTGTACAAAAAAGGAAATTCTTCATTTTTTATTTAATGAAAATGAGCTAAAGGGTTACATGCAGAGTAAGAAAATAAAATGAGGTTTGGAGGGAAAGCAGTGAAAGCTAAAAACATCTACAGAAAACAACAAGGTCATCTAATTAAGTTAAATTTTAAGAAAAAAAAAACTGATGAAAATCAACTGGCCTGTGGATTAGGTGGATCTGAGTTTATATAAAAGACAAAAGTAGTATGTCAAAGCCCTCAGATATGAAGAAGGACAGTAAGTATTTAATCCATACAGAAAGTTTCTGTACTTTCAGCTGTGGATCAATATTGTGCCCTGGTACAAACAAAGGTATTGTAAGTGACGGAGCAAACACGTGATTTCATGATTGCTATTTTCTCTGGGTACTTGTGAACTAGGAACAACCTATCACCTGAAATTAATTTATGAAAAAGATTTCTGAGGAGGGCCACCAGAGAGAAAGAAATCACATTTCAGCACATTGGCAAAGGGAGACGAGATGTACAATTAAACTCATTTAGCCATAGCACAATATAATGGTGAAATAGTTGAACATCTGCTGTATAAGCATGTTTTTTTCCTAGTTAAGCACTTGCAAGGGTCAGAAAAAGGCAAAGATCCATTTACAAGTCTAAAACAAAAGTGATCAAAAGCTGAATTCCAGCAAAATAACAGGGTTTTCTCAACAAGCTTAGAATGCAAGTCAAGTGCAGACCAGGTGCCAAAATCCCCCACTTTATGAGGAGAACGCAACCTGCCCCTGTATTCTTTCAGGAAGCCCACATAAGTTAGGGCATTTCTCCTTTTTTTTGCCAACATAGCTTTTGGCATAGCCAAGAAGAGACCTCTAAGCAACAGCTTTGCCAGTAAAAACTCTAATATGTGTGCATGTACACTAACAAAACAGTGTTATTACTGTGCTCTACTAAAACAAAACAAAACAAACAAACAAAAAAGAGCAGGTTTAAAAAAAACAAATGGAAGTACTTTTTATGTAATATGTAATTAAATTGTGAAACCTACTGCCTACAGGATCAAGCAGAGGACAAAACTTGATCTGGATTTAAAAAAGCATTAGGCAAATTCATAGAAGAGATGTACATCATTGGTTATTAAACATGAAAGCCCAGATGCAACCTCTGGCTCAGAAAAAAAAAAAAAAATTACTAAAATGCTGATTGCTGGGAGCAGGGAAATTATACCATGGGAAGGATCACTCTATAGCTGCCTTATTTTTTTCTGTTCTTTCCCTAAGGGTCAATGTTAGAGCTAGGAGACTTTGGTCCTTTGATCTAAGCTCCCAAGCTGGTCACAGAAGCAATAATTCCTATAAACCCTCAGTGAAAATAAACATGAATACTCCAAATCCAAAAGGAGTCTTACCTTATTGAAACATTATTTGATCCTTGTGGCCTTTCAAATATTGCAGGCTTCTAATTGTCATGAAAATTTCCATGTACCTCACATGCTATAAGCTTTGGAGAGACAACATTGAGCTTCTAGGTCCCCCAGTTCTACTCTATAAAGCAAAAGGAAGAGGGGTTTGACCAAACACACAAATTTTCAGGGGGTCTCCCCCTCTCTGTCATTGACTTGGTAATTTACTCTAGCTACGATCCCTCCCTTTCTGTAAGAACAGAATATAATAAATGCTGTACTGAGTCAGACCAAAGTATGGGTCCATCTAACCTAACTGTCTGTCTTCCATGGCTTAGTCTTTTACCTGCTGATGGTCATTCAGCCATATTGTCCCCCTGACAAATATATAAGAATTATTGTCTAAGGAGGAAACCTGACCAGTTTCTCACTGCCAAGTCCTAGACAAAAGTAGACTATAACAAAGGACTCAATTTTAGCATCCCTGCTCCTTCCCTGCTGGCCATGTTACTTCCTCATCATTATATAAAACGATCTCGACTAGTTCCTGTAACAGTAGCATTAGAAACAATAAGTAAAAGTGAAAAAATAAACAAAGAAGCAGCAATCCATTCATACTCTTGCCCTTTCCAAGCTCTAGCATTACCATGCTGAGGCATGTACCTCCTATATACCTCAGCCTTCCCTGAAGGAGTACATTTATAGCAATGAACAAAGAAAGTGGCACCTAATTCACCTAATGACATCGCACTGTCCACAAGCCTACCCTCTGTGACATGAAAGCCTGTCAGAGGAGAGAGAGAACAGGGCTGTGATCCCTGATAACTTTTCGCCCTGATACTATTACTTGATTGTTGAATTCATGATATATGCTTTTAATGATGTTTAAAAGGCACTGCAGTACAATATTTTCCTATAAACTGAAAACAAATAGTAAATATAATAGACAAATGACAGAAGTTGCTCCCATGAAGCAGTTTATGAAATATTTATATAAAATTTTGTAACCTTCAACAGAAGCCAAGTTTGTTGTCAGAACAAACAGGATATTTTCAGGCAAATAATCCCTTTCATCAGCCTTCTAAAGAAACAGACTGGAAACTTTGAGAATGAGACTTTGAAAAATGTAGTATGAGACCAGGCAACATATTGTAAAGGTCTTCCCATTACATCTCTGCTTCGTTTCTTTGCAAGGAAAAGACAGATGCTGATAACATATCTTGCCTCTTTCAAAAACTATTTGTCATAGAACAGAAATGGTGCAAGGATTTATTTCCACTAAAACACAGTGTCACTCCTGGTGTTACAAATAACAATATAAGTAACTTCTATTTAAATTTACCTGATGAATCTCTTGCACTCCCAATGTTCCTTTAAAATTTTTTTCAGTACCTCCCTTTCTGCATTGCCATACTCCTTGTATATTGTTTTATCAAAAAAGTTATTAATGAAATACATATAACACAGTAAAACACATGTAGGTACACAGATCACACCTGTGTATGCAGTGATATATTCTCTTTTTCCCTCCTTTCTCCAATTAGCCTCTGATAATGTGAGCAGGCTAACATGATTACAGGTAATGAACCAATTACTATTTCTACAGTCATGCTGAACTGTTTTTCCTTTGACTTAATTATGTTTAAAAATAACAAGCTTTCATTACGCTTTTTATTGATGATCACGTTTACATCCCAAGTCAGCTAATCAGCCACGAGCACATAAGAATATGATTTGAACACTTATTGCTCATGTGACTACATTTTTAAACTTAGCAAAGCAACAAGGAGAAATATCTGTAGCTGGAATTTATGGACAGAGTCCAATCCTGGAAAGACACGAATCCTGTGGTGCTCCTCACATTGCACATGGATATGCACTGCTTATGCCTTTGTGCATCACTAAGCCTTTGTATCAACAAAAGCAATACAAGGAAGAGTGGAATGAGATAGAAGTAACAGAGTCGGGACAAGGATAAGTTTGCTCGGTAGCACTGTTGTGATTTAATCTCCAGAAGCTTACTCCATCCCACAGGGGTTTTTGGTTAGGCTTTTCTCCAGCGTGAGCTCTCTTGGGAAGGATTCAGAAGCAATTATACATATATATTTATTTATCCTGCAGCCTGTCCTGGGGCAAGAAGGCAACACTAGTCCTCCTGAGCAAAGCTGGGAACAGTACAGCCTCAGTGACACTTAGAGCAAACAGATCAGGGAAGGTCCCAGATAGCTAATGCAGCCCTGTGTGGACACTTTTTTTTTTTTCAAATTTCGCAAGAAGTTGTATCCTTGAGCATCTTCGAGCAACAGCAAGTTACTGCTTTGCTCCAGGCTTGGAAATCATGTCCCCTACTCCTCTTTGCAGTCCTCTGCTCACTTTGCAAGAGTGGCAAAAATCCTCAGGGAGGTCTCCTCTTGCTGGAGCTGTGGTGTAAAAGTGGAACAGCGCAGAGAACATTTTGGCCCTTAGTTTTAACCAAATGCAGCAAGAAGGATTTAGGTAAAGAATAAGGATTTGGGTCTAAAGCAAGTTAGGGATTCAGGTAGTCAGTTAACTAAAAAGCTTCACTTTCCTAGAACAGACAAACAATGTAAGTTTATATCAAACTGCAAAAGTCACAGTTACACCTTTCAAATACACCAAGGTGACGTCCTGTTTATGTTTTCTACAGGAACCAAATGGCTGAACAGCTTCCCAGTGAATTAAAACATATGTTTTCTACTCACCTTCTAGGGGACTGGCCTAACTTCCCATGAGCTGGGAAATGCTCACCGTGCTTCCCACTACGATTTCACAGATGGGCAGAAAAGCTTAGGCTCACCAGCAGACATAGCAGAAGGTTCATGGTGCTTCAGCTTGGCAGTGACAGACAGGGGGAAATACCATCCTAACTTCCAGTCTTTATTCCAAAGATGGTTTCTAATTTTTTTTTCCATTGACTGGTCTTTTTCAAGAGAAAAGTAACACTCTACTCAATTATTTTAAAGAAATTGAGCTAATCTTCAGGATAGATTTTAAAATTAATTTAAGGTACTTTGGCTTAAGAAGCCCATGTGGGAGGCTTTAAAACTGTCCTAAGAGTTGCTCATTCAGCTTGTTGGCTGTTTTGGATCTTTTTTGTGAGATGCTTAAATCTTCCCTTAAGCACGGATACCTGCTGTGCTTGGTAACTTAAGATTTTGGACTGCATTCGAGGAGCCAAATGCCTCAGAATTAGGTATTGAAGCACTTTATTTTTAGGCACTTATGTTCTTAATTAGATCCAGCCCTTTAAACTATGAACATCGCAGAAAAGTCTCTCTGCATTAAGAAGAAGTTATATTAAGCCACAGAAAAAATGTTAAATTTTAATGCGGTGGAACGCTCAAACTTGATTCCTACTAGTGAGAATCTCATTTACAAAATGGCTGCTAATGAAATCTCAGAGAAAATATGTTGGCTTCAAAGCAAAATTAAAATAAAGACAAATGACTGAGGAATTATTGTTTTCAATAAGTTCTTTTTTCATGTGCTAATTACAGGGTAAGAAAGTGATTCAAGTATCTTATTATCTATCTCTCCTTTTTCTGCCAGGAGTTTATAAAGGGTGTGAAAATGGAGGGGGATAGTAATAATTTCATTTATGTTTTAAAGAAAATAATCAGGTTAGCCAGCATTTAATACCTAGAGCCTGAGGATTCCATTTGCATGACTTTGAAAGACAAATACAATATTATCAGTTATGTCAGCGAAAGAAAAGATGGGGCCTTGAGCAGACATATTTATTTATATATAGGCAAAAATCATCTAATCAGAGAAAGAATTGACAAAGGAGAGAAACCCATTTGGATACAGAGAGAGATATTCATTTTGTTATGACTACTGCAGTTATTCAGATTTGACCAAAACAGAGTTTTTCTGCCATGAGCTTTAACATGCTTTTACATAAAATCTTTGGAGTGGGGGTGAACCCCCGACAATTAGATTGACAGTTTCTAAAAACATTTCAGTATGCTAGGTAAAATCTCCTTAAATAATTTAATTATTACCGTGGTTCGAATATTAGCAAGTTGCTAACTCCAAGCATACTTTAAGGGAATATAAACACATTTTCTGTGCTCAGGGATTAAAACCAGGGAGAACAAAGATATTCACTGTGGTAAATGCTCCTAAAAAAGAATTCAGTGTTCAGGGCATTATAAAACAGAAGATAAATTCCTCTTGTTTTCAAAGGGCAGTGGATGCTGAGGACCAGTGCCATGCAAAGTTTCTGCGTTCACCATGAAGCGCATAGACCCGTGGGAGGGATCTTTTGATGAGGTTCCTCTGCAAAATCCCTGGCAGCCTCAGCTCCTGCCAGAGGGTGCTGCTGCCAGAGCATCAGGACTGAGTTTCCTCAGCACATCACTCCCATACCTTGGACTCTGCGATGGATGTCCATTAAATCTTAGTATTACCTACAAAATTGCATTGCTGACCTTCAAAGCGATGCCCCAATTTAGTCCTGCTTACCTCACAGACCTCCTATCTGAGCATCTGCTTAGTCATTCCCTGAGGCCCTACCCTGCTGGTCTCCTGTCAAATCCCACATTTAAAGCGAGAGCCTTTGGCTCTCGTCCTTTCAGCCTCTCTGCTCCTCCAACATGGAAGTTGTTGCTGGTGAGGGTTCACAAATCAGAAGGCTTTTTCCTCCCTGTTTTACAAACACCCGTTAACTCTTATCTGCTCTCTTCGGTTTCTGCTCAGCGTGCTTTAACAAAAATGCTGCAGGCTGTCAGTCCTTACTTTGAACAGTGATTGTTAGGATTTATTCTTAAATATAAACAGCCAGGAGGAGTCTGGAGGTGCTAAGCAGTCAGAGAGCCTGATGAATAATGTGTGTCATTCCCAGCTAAACCCAGAAGCAGCGACTTCTGGGCTCCTTGTCAGTGCCAGGGGAATGGGCAAGTCAGCCACTACAGGCCAAGGCTCCCCAAGACCCAGCACTGCGCCTGACACCCGGGCAGCTGTCCCGCATCAGCTCACGGCCCCTGCCATCACCCACCGGCCTCCCAGGCTGGGAGTTGGGCCTGAGCTGTCGCTGAGCACCGGGTGGGCCTGTGGCAGGCATCCTGCCGTGCCTCTGGTCTCATGGAGCCCATTAGGCAGCCCAGAGAGCATCCTTATCAGGAAGGCACGTGATCCTATGGTCAAAAGGGAGACACATTTAAAAAAACTGTTATTTCTCAGTCCGCAACAGTTGGAGAAATACTTTAGAACAGCAGATGGGGCCTATATCCAAAGGGTTTTAAGGAGTCCTGTTTTCTTTTGCACCAAACCAAATATCAGCCCTCTGATACCTAGTTATCATATCTGAGCAGCAAATAGAGAAAACACACCTGTGAGGTGGTAAATACTTAATCTCTTACGGCCATTTCACAAGTGAATGTCCCAGGTCAGTATTTCCTCAAGACCATCTTTTCCTGGTGTGACCGAGATCAGCTTTGAAGGAGTGGAGAAGTTCCTTGAAACTGCTCCCACCCCTTTCTAAATCTCTTTGTCTTCCTTCACTCTGAGTAGGCGTAGTTTGTGTCTCTCCCCAGGGCTCCTCCCCATCCCTAATGTTTCCCACCAGACAGTGATTGAAGGACTGACTTCAAAGAAGTTCCTTATATGTCCTGAATATGGTAAGTGGGTTTATCTGAGATCACTGTCTTTGTATGGGCGAGTCGCAGCTCAGATTTAATGCTTTGAGTGCAGAAAGACAGCACACAGGTAGAGAGAGGCACACAGAGTTCGTGGTCATAGAAATAATGCCAAAGCCTGCCACATTCTCCATGGCAGCATTTCTTCACTCCTCCAGAGCCCAGGCACCCACAGAGAAGCAGGTAAAGCTAATGGGGAAATGTCCCATCATGCAGGACATACATTATGGCCTCTAAGAAATCTAGCACAGAGTGATTTCTGCACGAAAATTAAAATGTTAACAACACAGCCACTTCAGACATCACTCGTCCTAGGAACTAAGAGGAGGAGAATAACACACACTCCCCACATGCATGGATTTGAGCTGTAGTTCAGCACAATAAAGGACCTAGCCTCAGTGGTGGGATGTGATCTGTTCTTACCCTCTTGGTTTTATCACATACACCAGCGTTAACTGTGCCAACATACAGATTTTCAGGTATATTTTGAACTTTTTATTTTTGTTTGATTTAGTCTTTTTGTTTTTACTTTTCTATTTTTCTCTGAGCTTGTTATTAGCAAGGAGCCACAAACTTCTGTGTCAACAGAATGGAGAGATGCCAAACTGCACAGTGATGTTTGGAAAGGCCAGGCTGAGGCAGAGAGGACAGAGGTTGCTGGAGCCACCCTGGCTATGATATGCCTCATGTTGTGGAGCTCTGGTTTCAAACTGATTCTCCTGGACTGGAGAGACTAGTCTGAGGGCTGGTCTGGGACCTATCCCACAGGCAATCCATCCCAAAACCACTAGAGAGAATTTGGCACAGCAAGGAACATATCAGAGGTTCCTTCCTCCTTTGACTTTCTTGTCCCTTTTCCCACAGACTTTCAAAGAGAAGAGGAGTACTCCAGCCTTTTAGTTTAACCAAACTGGATTCCAAGTAGGTGTCTTCATTTTATAAGATGTCTCCTACATTTTGTGTGCTTTGCATATTGTAAACTTTAACACCATAACAATAATCAGAGCTGAACAAATAATTTGCAATGAATAACTTGAAGAATTTCATCTCTTCTCTCATTCACAATTTGACTGGAAGCAGTTAATAATGTTCTTGGATCATTCAGAGTTATTCCAGCAGTTATTTTAGTGACTTAATTTCAGGTCTACAGATTGTACGTGTACTGTTTATTACAAGTACAAGAAAAATGTTAATTTTGAGCTGCCATAGATATTTAGATTGAATGCAGAGATCATATGATCTACATAAATATTTAATATTGAAAAGCATTTATTTCTGTCAACATATAAAGGTGATACAATATTTATTTGGTTTCTCCGGCTTCCAGTTCAGCCTCAAAAAGAGTAGGTAAAGCACCACCAAAGTTGAAAACAGCTTCACCAGAACATTTTTCCAGTGATGAACAAATGCAGTATATTTTCTTGCTTCTGATTCAAATTAATGTTAATAGAATATAAATACCCCAAGATTCCAATACTAAAGAGACCATAGCAACTACCTAAGCACATTGCTGGTGTTTTCCTTTTTTTCCAATGCAAATACCAGATCTTGGAATGTCACTGAATTGTGATGTCTGTTGGATCAGGATCTACCATCAAGTAACCTTGTGATATTCTGCTATGCTGGCATTGCCTGACCATAGTGGCACAAGCTGTGGGTGGAGCAGGAACATCTGTTCAAAACTTTCACATTTATTATATTTCCACTAGCATTTCATCTTAGTTTCTCATTAATAAGTAACTGTTTATGAATAAAAAAAATACTTAAGTAGATGGGCATTATTTACTGAATTGGTGATTCAAGATGAAAAATGTCCCTGATTTATGCTGACATATAGTGGGAAGGGTTTTAGAAAGCCTGTCTTTTTATGTGGAGATTAAATATAGGCACTGGGAAAACCCTTTTTGTATATACAAAGCTTGGTCACATGGTTAACATCTGGAATGTATTCATTTCTTCTGTAAACTACGTATGACTCCCTTTCTGTTGCATTCCTCAAGCAGCAAGCCACATAGATGTATTAATATTAACATGCCTTTGATTCTCTTCTCCCCATTTTACAATCTACTGCCATATGCCAACAGCATGTCACTGGGCATGATGTAACCATGTCTGCCCCAGGAAATTCAGAAAGACTATTTTACTAGAAACCAGGCCTAAAAAGACCACAATTTAATTTTATACTGTTTGTTAAGCTGAAAAATATGAAAAGAACTTGCCTCTGCACTACCTTTCTACTCCTGCAGTGGTAGAAAGAGCACAGAGCTTGCTCAAGCCTGCAGCTAAGACTTCCTGAAGGAAAAATAGGCTCCAAGACATAGTAAATTGGATGCAGATAGTTGCGTGCCTATCAGTTCCTCCTCCTGGACAGGGTAGAAAGTAGGATGGCATGGAAGTGGGACAAGGCTTGCCCAGGATACTTCACCCTGTCCACCCACACCAGAGTGAGCAGGTGCAGCATTTGGTCACTGTTTTACAGTCACTCATGCTGCTTAGGTGTTGGAAATGTCCCTGGCATGGTTTTGAACCGTGCTGACTAGTGCTTTCCTAGAAATGGCCACACTGTGGACATTTTAGCTTGTGTTTGGTCCAGAAGAGGGAAACATACCTCCACCCTCTGCCAAGTATGATCTTACCATAGCTGTAGCTCTGGCTTTTGTTTTCAGAATGGTCCTCTGCATCATGACTTGTTATCCAATATTTAACAATTACTCTGTATCTTTATCTATAGCCCAGTAGATGGACTCAGAGTTTGAAATTGTGTGCCTGTTACGGCCATGCACGCTGAACACAGAGAACACCATGAAAGTCTCATTACTATTCAATAAGGAAACTGAAAATTTCTGAGATTTTAGTGGTGTTAAATACTGTAGAACAATATAAGGTTAGCAAAGTATGTGAGACACTGGGTACCTTGAGGTTTTGGTAACAGGGCCAAGAGATCTCACCAACTGTTGGATCTGAGCAAACATAGGTATTGCATGATTGCTGTTAACTGAATAAATTATTAGAAATTATTTGTTGTTTTCACTGGTAAAGTGTTTCCTTCTGAGATACACCATCAAGAGAGATGGCATGAATTGAAACTAATTTTAAGTAGCTCCAACAAAAAATCAGATTCTGGCAGGACATTGAATCTCACTTATTTGCCTCTTCTAGAATGGAATCATCTGGAGCACTGTGCCAATTTTGGGGCACTGCATTGCTAAGAAGATTGGAATAAATCCGAAAGAAGGGTCAGAAGTCTAGGAAATATGCTGCAAAAGGAAAGAATACATACAAATTTGGAGTTATTTTGCTCAGAGAAAAGAAGGCAGAGTGTGACGTCTCCATCACTAAAGGCTTTTAAGACTAGGCTGGAAAAAAAACATCTGTCAGAAATGACATGGTTGTAGATAATCCTGTCTTGTGTAGGGGAAGAGATTGGATGACTTCCCGAGAGGTTTTTCAGCTGTAAGGTTGTATTATAGACCAGATCCACTGGATGTTGTCAAGTGATACCTTGGGTTTGGGAAGAACCTTGCAATATGGAGAAGCTTGCTCAGTCCCAACTATCCTTACATTGCATAATAGGCCCTGAAGCTGTCCTACTCCACGCAGCTGCCTTTGCTGAAAAATGAAGGACAGTAAAGCTGGGAGGAGGCTTTTCTTACAAAGTGTTTTATTTCAAAGCATAAAGAAGCACAGGAACATAAAAATAATGTTCAGAGACATCTTGATTTCTGTGAAACTCAGCATAATACTTCAGGATCACTTTATGAGATAGTGGAGAACATTCAGAAGAAAGCTTTTCTTATCTCTCATATTAAAAACTGTTTCTCTTGATTTAGAGGACAGAATTTTGACCTGACTCCTCTGATATGAGTTACAATGGAGTATGTAATTATATGAACACTTAATGTAGCCCATATAAGGATATTATGCCCTTTTTTCCACCATCTGATACAAAGCATATAGCAACAGCTTGTAATTTTTTGTTTAAAAAAAGGACATTTCCTTTATTTTCATTTCCATAATGGCACAGTACCTTTTTACTGAGTTATAATATCTTATATGACAAGCTTTGCTTTTTTAAGCTATATATTTTAATCATCTAAGCAGTTGCTACACATTAGATATTTTATTTTCCAGTGGCAGCCTTGTTTTTTCCAGACACTTTCAGTGATTACATAGACAAACAATATAAATCCCTAATTTAGCTGTTAATTTTTGACACTACATTATTACAAACTGCAACCCTCATTCAGTTTGAATTGCTGAATGTTTTCCATTTAGGACATAGTTATGGATATGGTTATTTTCTCTCTCTCTCTCTCACAAACACACATGCTACCATACGGAGCACATTTGCTATGTGTGTATTTAAAGCCCTCAGCCTACATTTTACGTCCATGTGCAGCCTTGTGTGAGCTCTAGGCCAGCCAGAACAACAGCAGTGCCTGGTGCAGGCATCCTAGAGTCAAAACTACTCTGGGTGGAGGCAGTGGTGTACAGAGTCAGCGTGGGCTTCAAAACTGGTGTGTTTGTGTCAGCTACACTTCACTTATTAACTTTTAACATGTCATTATATCCCAGAGCTTTCTGCCTCCATGCAATACCCTGTTTGTCTGTTATTCTATTTATTACTCTTTTGATTTTTTAAGCAAATGCTGATGTAACTCAAAAATTAAAAAAAAAAACCCAGCCAAGCAAAAAAAAAAAACAGATGAGAGAATCAGATTCTTTCTTATTCTTCACATTTGATTGAGAAACAGAGGGCAAAGAAGATTTTTAGCCACCTTGTCACCCTCCTGCCATTGTGCCAACCTTACCCCAGGCAGAGTTCCAGCACAGATGAGTAAGAGATTTTTCTGGTAAGTGTAAATCTTCTGAGCACAGTCACATTTTGGGTCACTCCCAGCTCCCAGGCACTGGAAGGAGATGGCATACAAGCCAGAACATCTGCCATTAGTCGCTGGAGATTTATCAGATAATCTTCAGGGATCAGACGTGTTTGTTGCTCAGCTGCTTTTTGCCACCAGAGCTCCTGGAATTGACCCCTGGTCTAATAAAAGCAGGGGGAGGGGATTACTTTAAATTTGAAGTAAACCAAAAACAGGCTTCCTGTGACTTGTAATTTGTAAGAATGCAGCAAAGACTCCAAGAAGCACAAGCAGCATCACCACCCCCACCACAAAATTAAAGCGTTGTCGTTAACTATGCACAGAACCCACAGAACTCAAAGCAGCTTTCCAAAAACAAACCATTCCTTTCTTAAGCAATCACTGCAAATTGCAAAAGCAACAAATGTTTTAGCCACAAATGAAGGAGCCACTGCCTGTCCGCAAAGCTTCTTATGAAATTTGCCACTTACTAAGGAAACAGACGAAGACATTTGCTAGTGTTAAATTGGTGAAAGATCTGTGCTTTCTAGGAGGTATTGAAATTCTCTTTTTCTGGATGCAGCCATAGGTTGAAGATAATGAAGGAAAACTATACATTCCAGCTGTCAGAAATTGGATTTTTTCTCCAAAATGGAATTGTTGAGTAGCAGCACCCTTGGAGAAGCAGAATTAAAAGAAGAAAAAAAGAAGTAGTAGCATTCATTTTGGTTATCGATGAGGGAAGAGACACAGAGGACATCATAAGAAAAGCAGCACCACAGAAAGGTACCTGAAAGGAAATATACCAAATGCAGACAGATTATGATGAAAAATCCTTACTACAACGTAGGATTTATTTTCTGAAGCAAGAGATTGCCTGAGACAGACCTCATTAGTGTGACGAACATCTTTCTAAGATAGATCGTGAAGAGGGATTTGTTCTCTCACTAAGTCAAAAAGCTACCATTCTGACTTTTCTGGATTATCCTTCTTCTGGTGTCAGGTTAAAGGAACAAAGACACTGCAAACTCCCTGCTCAGTAGATGGTCTCTATGTTTAGCTGCATTCTGCTTAAAACCCACTACCAGCCACCACACAGGTGACCATGGTTCCTGGGGACTGAAACCACCTCACGGGAGCTAAACGAGGCTTGAGGGCGTGTGGTGTAACTGTGCAGGAGTGCCTTCTCCATTTCCAGGCTGGCTTATAATTTAAGATAAGATAGAAAACACCCAGAACTGTGGGGTCCCAATCGCTAGAGCACAGGCAGGAGAACTTTATCTAACTGTCTTTCTAAGGGAAGTTCATTACCAGTGACTTTCTCCTCTATGATAAGTTTGCAGATCTGAGTATAGGGTAGTATTTGGTCATTTCTTACACTTAACTCAAGAATGAAGTTCAAGCTATTAAAGTTCAGACATGAATGCTAAGCAGCTGAATATGCATCTAAGCACATAGCCTGTATATAAATCTCTGCAAGGGTGCTGGGGAACGGTATCTCATGGCTATAAAACACTTCCAAAGATAAAAGTCTCCACAAAGACATTTACTTGCACAGTGTTTTAGTGTAATACTGGAGAATAGAAAGAAGCTTCAGAAATGGGAAGAGAGTGAGAAAATGGAGAGAAATGGAAGCAAAAGCAAAGAAGATGTGAGAAAAAGACATTAGAAGGAGATACAGAAGCAAAAAGGTGGTAAGATGAAGTGCAAAAATTAATCTGAAAAGCCTTTCCAAAACAGGAGAGAAGTAAAAACAGAATCTAATGTGGAACGAATGAAAAGCAAAAAGGGCAAAAAGATTGGAAAAGGCAAAGTAAAAAAAAAAAAGGTGGTATAAAAATAGAAAGTTACAATATGGAGATGGAAAGTAAATAAACATGCAAGGAAAGTAAGGAAAAAGTTAGTGAGATTTTGTTTCATTGTTTATTTTCCAAAAAAAAAGGTAAAGCTGTGTGAATTCAGGAATGTATGAATTATGTACTCTGTATTTAGGACAACAGTGGCCAAGATTCTAATTCAATACATAGCAGAGCTGTTGAATCACTTGGTTTTAGGGCATCAAAGCAAGGAAGGATATTTTCTTCACCATACTTAGTGGCAGCAGCAGCATCGTTTCTCTCTCCAAAACATAGAAGTCAAGGCCACAGGCTCTCTCACTTCCTTTCAATTCAGTTCTCTAGAAGGCTAGTTTGGACCTGGGTGGGCTGAGTGTTTGTCAAGTGCTTCGCTAAAAGTGTACTCTGGTCTCTCTAAAGTCCTGGTATGAGTGAACTGGATATTTATGCTCAAGTGAAGGAGCATTATCCTTTTTTACCTAAGATGCCACATGCTCTGTGCATCTGTCTTTCCACATAATACTGTGTTCCCCACTCCCACTCAAAAGAGGCAGCCCATTGAAACCGTTCCAAGCAGCACTCTCAGGGTTATGGCTCTGCAAAGCCCTGTGAAAGCAAGAAGTACTGCTCAAGAAGTATTAGCCCCTTCCTGCCTGCGGGATTTTAAATCTGCTCCAGGACATTCTGGAGGGAACACAGATCAGAATCTGGTTATGGGTCCAAAGAGATCTGGTAAGTCTGCTTTGGGCCCTTCTGCAAACCCTTTTGACTGCTCTGTGGAAGCTCTAATGGATTTTTAATCGTTACCTCTGTCAGCCCTAAAACCACGCTCCACAGATTAAAAATAAAAATCTCAACCAGCTAAATTATATAGGTCTTTTGTTCAAACATACTTTTAAGGTTTGCATAATTTAGTATTGTGGTCAGTAATAAACATGGAGAAACAGAGGTCCCTTTCAGGAACACCTAATCTTAATAAGGTGATTATTCAAATGTCTACTTTTGTTTATGGAAATACAGCATTTAAAAATAGAAAGTGGTTTGAGTTTTTGATCTCCTGTTTAAAAGGAAAAAAAAATGATTCAATAGAATTAGTAACACTTGCAGCATATCAACCCACTCTCTCATAGAAATGCAATTTAGCAAAATGAATGTGGTTGGAAAGTCAGGCCAGAATAACAACAGCTAACTTCAGATCCACCCAAGGCTTGTATGGGGGCCATACCAATTAGCATAATAGTTGTGTTTGTTGGGAAGTGAAGTCTTTGTGCTTGGGATGCTTCCCAATTAAAGAATTTTATTTGAAGTGGGATTTAATTTTAATGTTTCAATGCCAGAACATTTACTTGCTGCATCTGTTTTCATTTCAAGTGATGCCGCGGTTACATTTTCAACTTGGTACTGCTGTCATCAAGCCTCTCCAGTGTATTTATTTACTGTAAGGGAGTGACAGTGGAAGGGTAACATGCCAAGAATCGTGGTTTCCCAAAGTTTAACCCAAAATGGATGGCCTAAATTGTATAAGGCCCAAGTTGTGAAGAATTTAGTGGATAAAATACCCATTAATATCAATGGGAGAACTGAGAAGACCAAAGAACTGAGTTCTTTCTCAACAAACTTTACATTTGAGCTTAGAGAGCCCTATGCCATTAAATTCTTTCAAAAAATGTGCATTAGATAAAAAACAGTCTCTAGTAGATCTGAATGGAAAAAAAACATGAATAAAATAGACAGTAAATTTAATCTTATTTTCTGTTTGCAGACTATCAGCGGGGCAACCATTGTTCCCTTGAACTTCCAGATTTATCAAATGTACTAGACAAATATCTTTCTTAAGAATCTGTGGGTTGGTCATAAATACTTAAAATTTGGCTTTTCTCGCTTAGGTGTAACTGATCAGCTAAGTCATAAGCTGTTTTGTTTCATCATTAAAGGAGACTGCTACCCTGAAACCCCATATGAACTTAAAACATTATTTCCATGAAAACGTTCTTTTGACACAGAAGCCATTTTCCACTAAGATATTTGTCAGTAAAACACAACTGCTTGAATTTTCTGAAAAATAAACCAGAGCACAGAAGAAGTAAATTCATTGAAATCCATATCCACTGAGATCTAAAATTAATCCTAATAGTGTTGAAAAAAGGATTACTGCTGGTCCATAAACAAGTGAAGCAGAACAAAAGCTATCAGTAGTTCTCAAAGCCACTCGAGTTCAGGATGTGGACAGCCTGAAGTTTACAACTGGTATTTAAAAATCAATACAACATTTTATGGATAGATAATATGAGTTCAGGGAAATGAGCAGATCAAGTTTTGCTATGTCGAGCAGATGCATGACATAAGTCAGCACATTTCGAAGCTGCTGAAGAATTCATCTTCTTAAAAGACAATTATTAGTTGTCCAGATGTATATAAACATACACAACTGTACAAACATCCTCTCTTTCACTATTCAGCTCTGCACTAATAGTTGACTATCCTCAAGAACTACTACTGGTTTAAGATTCAGTATATCTCTGAGTTAAACACAACAATTTAATGTTTATATTTACATGGTTCAGAAGAGGCAGAATCAAGACAAACACAAACCCAAGGTTTCCACTCATGGGACTGATGCTGAGAACTGCCAACTTTAAAAGTGATGGAAGAGTGTTGACGGATTGGGGATAAGGTCCAATCAAAGGAATTCTGTCTTATATGGATTCCGTTTTAGAAATTCCCTGGCTTTCCAATGCTGTAAATCAGCCAAACAGACATATTGGAAAGATATCATAAAATAGTTTTTTTAAGTGTGGAAAAAGGTCTGCATGCCATCGAAATATATATGGTTCGACAGATCACGGCCTCAATTCTCCCCTCCCCTCGTTTACATCACTGTAACTCTGCTAATCTCACAAGAGTTACTTCAAATACATATTTGTAACAGAGAGTGGAATCCAGTTCTAAATCCGTGTGTGAAATAAGCCCAGTAAAATATATAAATCTAAACAGTTATTGGGTCTAGCCCCTGAGGTACTTGATTACAGAGCAAGACATAATTGATTTATGAATGCTGAAATTAAACATGGAATGAAATCAGTCTGAGGCAATGTCAGAAAGACCTTTGTTAGAGTATGTTTTCATCGAAAGAATTTGGAGAAGGAAAGGATCTGCAACAACTGATTAGTTCACAAGCAACATAAAAATAATTAAGAGCATCATTTGACACACTCAAGTCAATTTCTAAATTCCTAGAGAATCATTCAAGCGTAGTATTCACTCACTGCCTATTTCCTGAAGTGCCCACAATATAATAGACACTGTCTGAATATGAGGAGCCCCAGTCCATTCACTAGTGACCTGAAAATCCTAAATTCTTGTCTAATATTCATTCTTAGCCTAATTCTACACATATATTTATGAAGTTGAGTAATGCTTAATTAAAAATAAACTGGTATAAATTAATAACATTGTCTCTTCATTGCAGAAGGAGTTGCAATTGCAAGTTTTAATTATGTCAATCTATCACAAGTCAACAAGCTTAACTATGAAGAGCTAAACTGAACTAAGAAATAGAGCATAGCCTCTCTCAAGTGAGGAAGGCCACGGATTAGTAACTACAAAAATAGACGGTTGAGGCTCTGAGATCATTTAATTCTCAACAGAAAGTAAATAAAAATTAGAAGATTATTGCCTATCAATATCCGAGTATATATACATACATGTATATAAATGTATATATATGCACATACATTCATATATATACATACACTTACATGCACATATAAATATGTATCAGGACTGAGCAATACATTAACAAATTCAAAGCTGCTGAGAACCTCAAACTGAGAAAATCTAAAATGTCAAAGTAAACAGTTAAATCTCTCAAAATAAGCACTTTTCTAGGACTTTATAGTGACAGATTCAAAACTAATTGAAGACATTCCATACACAAGTTCCTGGAACTCTGAAGCATATAAGTGAGAAAAGTTGCAAACAAATTAAAGCTGAAAGACATAGTTGTATATTTTCCACTGCTCATACCTAGCTCTTCTATCTCAATGAATAAAATTTATTTCAAGCAATCTTTTCTTTACTTATTTAACTTTATTTGTTCTTCTTCTTACTAGGAATATGTGCCATGTGTCAGCTTTGTTTCCTTTTCCCACTACACACCTACCTCTATTATCTGAATGCATACATAAGAGAGGGGAAGGAGTCCCTTGTTTCAAAATCTTGCCTCCTGTTGCAGAAGGTCAAGGGTATACAGTCAGAAATCCACCAAGGGATTTTTTTGGGCGGGAGGCGGTGATTGTTGGTCTTGTTTTGGTTTCGTGTAAATCCTCTCTATAACTAGCAATCTTTTTGGAAAAACTGAATATTGCCTGGGACCACATTCACTTTTTCATGAATCCTCCAGTAACAGTGCAACCTACTCTAAAAGAAAGGTTTCAGGGTCAATGACTTTCTGACAGTTCCCTGCTAGGAAACCAAAAGAGATTAAGCTAAGCCTAAATTCAAATGAAAACAAAACACTGCCCATAGATAGCTGCGAGCTTTCAATTGCTCTCTTGGGAACCCTGTTGTTACAGATTCTGGAAGAGTGAAGCCAAAAAAGTAGAGCTTGCCAAAATATTACTTTCCAGTTCTCTTAATTTTCTGCTTATTACTTTTGTAATGTTATCATTATTTATGATGTAGCAATCAAGGAATCGTGCTGTATTGTGATAGGTACAACACAGACAAGTAGCAAAATCTCCCTGTCCCAGAGGATTCAGAGCCTAGCTGTCAAGTGGGATGCTGCAGGTGCACGAGACAGACAATGAAGTTGATGTTGGCTGGGAAAAGGAGAGAAATAAAAATAAAATGGGTTGAGTAGAAAAGTTTACTCTCTTCTAAGCCTACCATTGCCAAGCAGTTGTGATTTGTAGGCACAGCAGCTGAAAGAGGAGATTTAAGAGAAGATTAAACAATACAGGACATATTCCCATCAAACTATATGATCTTTTTACTTTAGTTCATTTTGGGAACTAAACTCTTTGACAGTTTTTCATGAGTGAAAAATGAGCCCTTTCCTCAGAAAAGAACAATAAGACCTAATGGAAATGACCGACTTCAAGACCGGAACAAAGGGGAACTGTCATCTTGTCACCTTTCCCAGCACTTCAAGGGACAATGAAAAAATTGTACATTCTTAGGACGAGCTTCAGCTAAGCTAAACATATCACCTATCTGACTCACAAGCGTCCCCATAAGTTAAGAATTTATGGGCACACACACAGCAATGTTAGAAACCTGGAACTAACACAATATAGAAATTCTACTGCCACAGCATTTCTAGATGGTAATTAGCAGCACAAACCACTCAGATATCGGAGCAGGTATAGAAAAATTAGGGGAGAAAGCACATTGTTTGTGCATACCACATCTCTGGTAAGGCTTACGTTGAGCAATATTTCAGATAAAGACAGGGAAGGATAGTCTTCATCATCACTTGCAGAGGGGGCCAAAAGGATTCAGGTTAGAGGCTATGCATCAGGAATATTTTTTTCCTATTATTCACAAGACGCAATAAGTCTATTAAAGGTTAATGCAACAGGAAATTGGAAATTTTACAGCAACTTCTGTGTAGTGAAACTCATCTTTTTTAAGTAAGTTCTGAAGGCAAGGAGGAATAAATCTTTATCAGACTTGTGATACCAGAAAACCAAGATGATCTGTGGCGTGTATAGTAGTCCACAGTTGTTACACGGATGGGCTTTTGTTTGCAGAAATGACAAGAATGTCAGAAACAAATGAATGTTGGTGGTTGCATTTCAGTTTGTTCACAGGAACATAACACAGGAATGATCCTTTTCACTCACTGAGTCTGTCTCCACATAATTTCTTGCACAAACTGATGCGGCACTATCTCAAAACCCACGAAGCTTTCACTCCCCTGCTATTCTCATAGCTTCATGAGTGCAGAAGAGAATGTAAACACAGAGCTTTCCTCTCCCTAAACTCTACTACAGAAGGGCAGATTCCCTTTTGAAATCCATAAAAAATGGCACTCTGGGGCCCCGAGACCGGAGGTGGGCGTACAGGCACACCAGTAAACCTACTTGAGGTTGTCAGACTACTAAAGCCTTACATTTTTGTGGTGAATCATTTTCAGATACAGCCAGGACGAAATAGTCTCATGAGACAGGATTTAATATCGATGGTTCACAAATGAAGCCAAACTCCTGTACAGAAAAGGCCCCAACTGATGTTTCGCCAAACCAGGAAATGCCTGTAAAGAAACACACATGCACCGAAAACAGCCGTCCCCGAGGCCCTCTGAAAGAGCCATGGTGGAAGCAGGATAGCAGAGCCAGCTGCAAGCACACCCCAGAGCTGACCTGCACCTACAATATCCCTGCAGAAAGGAAGCTAGTAAGGCAAGGGTTAAAAAAATTCCCAACAGCTAGAAAGCAACCAAGCCAAAAGAGAAGCAATATTCATCTTGTGACCCTGTTACTCTCTGGTCAGATACATAGCAATGACTGGATTTTGAAAGAAAATCCACAGCTGGTAGTCTGGGGTACCACTGTCACGACCTAATTAACTGAAGGTCTGAACCTAACATGGGGTTGAGTATCTCCGTTCGTACTGAAGAAATTACAGAAGCTCACGGGATACTCCACAGTAGAATCTTATCACCCGTGAGAGGCACTCAACATCACGTGAGCTAACACCCTGCAAATGCCAGCCCCGCGCTGCAGCCCCACAGCCTGCACAAGGGGATGTGGGGCGCAGGGAGCTGAGGCGAACTCCTCACAGCCATTCAGCGGGCCAATGCTGGGGCTCCTGCTACTGCTCCCTAGGGCCCACTAAGCTGTCTTATTTTACAGCCCCAGCATCATCCTAATTCTTACAAAATCTTCAGCCTGCCTTCCTATTTGTTACAGTGGCACCTGCTGGCAACGACACAGGCAAAAGCAGATTTCTTACTGTTGAGCTAAGCAAATAAGTTTAATTATGACCCAAAGTGTGCAGTATTTCATTTCTCTCTCTCTCACCCTCTCACCCTCTCTTTAGGTCTAATATAACACATTATACAGAACACAAGGAGGCCTGTTAGATTACTGTTGGAAGATGCAAGAATTGGTTAATTTTGCACCGTTTCTCCCTGTCATTATAATCTTTGCCACAAGAACGGCTACATTCTGCGAAATGTTCTGTTCTCAGTGCAGTCATTGTCATGTGAATGAGCTATCACAGAATCCTAATGCCTGAGACATTTTATTCTTATATTCATGACATTTGTATTTCAGTGACAAAAGCCTCAGTAAGAAAAGGGAATGGAAGAAATTTAATCCAGTCTCTTGATCATTTTTACATTCTAATTTTATGGTCTTTTCTTTCCTAGATACTACAGCACACTTTCCTTCATATGTAAGAAGTCTGTATTTAGAGTAAGAATGAATTGATGAAATCAAACCTCTGGGATGTTTGTATTTTAATGGTTTCTGCATTAAAGACACCATATCAGTGCAAATTGCCAATAGTTAGGAAAGGCAAAAAACGAGGAATATTTGTTAGTCATTTTTGCTACTTAGAGCGTATGTGTTCTGTTAAAACTCTGATGAGCTGGAGCTTGTATTACACCAGTATATATAATGAAAGATCAATTATTTTCAGACATTGATATCAGCCAATGAGAGAGCTGAAACGAATATCAGAGGTAAACAGACCAGGGAAGAGCACCATGAATCATTCTAAATGTGCAGCCATAGATATTTAGGATTTTCTTCTGCTTTGCAGATGTCAGTGGCAAAAATTACCATTGCTTTTAATGGGACCAGGATTAGGACCTCAGTCCAAAATCTCCTACCCAGTTTAAGACTTTTTGTCAAGGCAAATATCTCTGAAGTGGCTTGCATGAGTAACAGTTTAGACAATATAGCTCTATTTTCTTTCTCCATCTCAAATATTTTTTAAGCTTACCTTGCTGTTTCTGCTGATCCTGGAAAATATAACATTTAGCAGGCAATTTGGTAGGGGTTCCCTAGTACACACATCAAGGGGTAAATTATTACGGCAGAGCAAACAAAACATTCAGATCGACAGGATGAGGGAAGGATTCTGAGTTTTTTTTCCAGTCACTGGTATAAAATAATTTTTCTTTAATGATCTTTCCTACAGTGTGACCATAAAAAGGTGTCTGAGCTGTCAAAATGGTACTCGGATGGCTGACTGTCAAAGACCTGCTGCAGCATCACAACTGGAGATTTTAATTGCATTCAGACATCACACTAGAAAGTCATGAGTGCATTTTCTCCCTTCCTCTCCCTCTTACACACAGGTATTCTTTTAGAGTGCAAGCTTATATATCTATATATATTTTCACAGCATCAAAATTGTATATTTTGATCTGTCTGCATGTCATGTAATAATATCCCACTCATTCTCTTTCTTTTTAAATAAATGTTTGCAGATTCCACTTTTGATACCAGAACTGCAAGGCCTCATTATTTCTTATTTCTAGAGGTTATAGAGTTTTAATGTTAAAATGTAATCTTTGAGATAGTTTCATTTGCCTAGCCTAACCTCTATGATCAAATGAGTACCTTTTTTACTTTTCAAAATACTAGGATCTCAGGACTCATGCATTCTCTTAATCATTGCTCTATTTCTTTTATCCATGTTCCTTTTTTCCCTACACTCATAACAAGACCGCAGCTCAGACCTGCAAGATCTGAACTCTAGTCCATATTTTTCATGTCATGGTTCTATAGATAATATATTTTTTGATTTTAGTTCACAGGTAACCTACTTAAAGATATCTAGATATGTATTTTAAATTCTTAGATAAAATGTTCAAGTAGTTGATTTTAACTCGCAATAACAAAGAATTCAGCAAAGAAAATCCATAGGGAACAACCTAACAAGTACATGGCTATACTTTTCCACCTATTTTAGGAGGCTTTATTTTACTCGGAATCTCCCTGTTTTAATGCACTGCCTTTTGGCTTCAGTTTCCCTTTGATATTTGTCTTTATAATGAAAAAAAATTAAATGGACTCTTATGTTAACTAGAGAAAAGCCACTGGGTTCGTTACTCTGAATATTAAACTTCTCCATTGAAAATGGATGTTGTGAAGAATAGCTGAGTATTTTTCCTCCCATGAATACAACCAGCCTGTGCTGGCAATCTTCCGATTCCTCATTACTAAAATAAAGTTCATAAGGAAAAAATAAATTAGCAAGGTCTGGTGTTTCCCTTATGGCCTTACACAGCAACAGCTTTTGAAACAGTCGTAAGATTTTTATCATTCAGACCCTCTGTATTTAAATGCTTCCCTACAGCATGTCCAGCTCTAGCATCTGTGGTGGAGTAGCGTGCCGTGGAGGTCCATAGATCCCAAATCTCCTTTGATATGCTACTGCGATAAGAGGTAACACAGGAAATGCATTTTGCCTTCTTTATATGGCACCTTGTAAAGCAATAGAAATGCTTTCATTTCGAATGGAACACTTTCTGTACGAGGTTTGGGAAGAATGACATAAAATGTTCCCCCTGCCTCCCCCTTCCCCTGTTCAGCAAGCCTCATGTAAGAAACTTATCACAAAACCTGAGCACCATGCAAATTTACTTCCAGTTATGGGTTAGTTTGGGGTCCAGGAGAGAAATGAGGTGGTAAACAGACTCCTCAAAGAGAAGTTTGAAATCATGTGCCAGTCTCTGCTTTTTGTTCTCTTTCAGCTTGGCAGTAATCACTGGATGCTACTCCAGATAGCATAAACAGGCATTATGGGAGTACAGGCCAGATGAAGATCATGTACTTGGGATGGTGCAATATTTGCTGAAAATTAACCTGATACGGACATTGGAGTTTTTCAGGGATGAATTTGGGAGAGAAAAAAAGTGCAGGGAGTACATTTTAGGACAACATATAAACCCTTTACTCCTTTTTTTTAATGTCTCATTCAATCATTTTTTGTTCAGTCTTATTATTAACTTAGCCTTACTCAACTTGGGAAAGATACTTAGAATTACACAGTAGCTCCTATTAAAGTATATTATAATTTGCCAAGTGTATTGGTAATTTTTTCCTAAACAGAGTAAGTATAATGTGAATATTCCACATAACGTACCTGAGATAAGAAAATATCCTTCTAAAAATTGATGTACAAGATATGGAAATTTGAACATCTCTTTCATTACAAGAGTGTCCATCTTGATTCCTTTCACAGCTCTCTTTTTTTCTCTGTACTGTCATATATTTTTTTCGGTTACCAATATGAGTGCTTACCTTTTCTAAACTTAAGAGTTAGTACTGTACTACAAAGTAAAGTCAGCCTCCTACAAATGATACAGCTATTTTAAATCATAATTTAAAAAAAACAATGCTTGGATTATTTTACTTATTGTCTCTGAGCTTTTTGTTTGCACTCAATCTATGTGCTCAAGTTTTCTTCTACATTCATTAAGACTAGAAACTCAATTTTATTTTGAAATGAAAGCTAAGATTATCAGATGATAATTGACTCCAAGGACTAGAATTTAAGTAAAATACCAGTATCATGAGACTTCTGATAAAACCATCGAAGCTGGCAACAATTGAAGAGTCAGGCAGACAGTATCACTGTTTTAATCTCCTTATTACATATATTAAAAAGAAATCAGCACCATAAGTAATAACAAATATTTCTCCATGATCTTCCTATGTATTCAGTTAAACTAACAATAAAACCTCCATCTGGTCACTACCTCCATCTGTGCCTTCCAACCTATTAACACCTCAACAATATGCAACACGGCAGATGTCCTCGATTTATAGGCACAGAACACAGGCTCCAGCTATGTACACATCAGCGAAACAGGGATTATAATAATACTCATACCAAAAGACTGAGAGACTAGATTAATTCTTTTTTTTTTTCAAAAACACAGGAAGATCTTTGCATAAAAGCCAGTAAAATTAGAATTTAATGGAGTATCCACATATACTAAAGTAATGTGGAAAAAAGTTGACTTTGCATACTTTTCAGTTAAATACTGGTGCCAAGATGTTGTGATATTGTTCAGATTTCTAGTCCAACTATTCCCAAATATTAATTTCTCTGTTGACTTCAGAAGAACCTTCAAATATCCAGAAAGATAATTGCATACATCTTCTTCCTAAGGTTTAGAAAGCATATTTTCTGCAAGGATGTAAGCAACTAGTGGGCAATGCTTTACTTCCTCAACTTGTATGGACCTTAACTGGGAACTCAGAATACTTCTCACTTCACTATACCTGAAATAAAGGAGACCAAAAGAAGAGAGGAAAAAAAAAAAAAAAGATTACCAAAGAGGAATTAAAGAGATGATTTAGAGAAAAAAAAAAATTAAATTAAGATAGGAAAGCTGAAGTAAGCAAAAGTAGACAAGGAAAAATAAAAAAGCAGCATGTGAAAAAGTAAAAATACTGGTAAGGTAGAGGCCTGGGAATTGCCTGAAGAAAAAAAAATGAATAAAAATGTCTGCAAAAAAAAAAAAAGCAGGGAAAAGAGCAAAAGAGGACAGCTGGGACAAAAACATGAAGATTAGATCCATAATGGTGATAAATATTTTTTTTTCTACTTTTAATTTCCCTCAGAGAAGTTACTGCAAAACAACCTATTGCACAATGATGTAGTCATAAGTATCAAGGCTAAATCTCTTTTGGAAGAGAACTAAAACGTAAGTCAATTCCTTCGTTCTGGATCAGACGGTAAGAGCAAGTATATGCTATGCTGCCCACATAAGAACTGTATAAGCTCTTTATCGTACTACTGCTATCATAAGAGTTCATCGCTTTCATTCAAAGTAGTACATACTAACCAGTATATGGTGGAGCATTGGTTTAACTCATGACAGCAATTCTTGAGTTCCTGATGGGACATGTACTATTCTTATTACTTTCATTTACTTGCTTTTCTTTCACACTAGCGAAAACCAGGCCTCCCTGACTAATTTGGAAAGTTTTCATGTTCACAGTCCTAGCAGGAGAGCTTGCACAGCACTGTCCCAGAAAGGCAGGTAAGCAAAACACAAACCAGCTCAGTGGTAGTGAGACACTGGGGGAGCAAATCTTGCCAAGGTAAAAGCAAAGCTAGAACAGGCATGGGCTTTCTCACAAGGCCCTGGGAGAGTTGTACTTTCGTTTTATCAGAGAATAAGCACGTATTTCTCTTCTTTCTTCTTGCTTTAATATTTGCGTGCATTGCCTGCTTTACTCTCCAACACCTCTGCTTTGCCAGTAAAGCCGGACTCTGAGAAGAACTCATATAAATGAGTTCATGCTTGAGCAACTTGATTAACTTCTCGGATGAAATGACAGGCTTGGTAGATGAAGGGAGAGCAGTGGATATTGTCTACCTGGACTTCAGAAAGGCTTTCGACACTGTCTCCCATAAGACTTTCATAAACAAGCTGATGTGTGGGCTGGATGAGCAGGTGGATTGAAAACTGGCTGTACAGTTAAGCTCAGTGCTTAGAGGCACAAAGTCCATTTGGAGGCCAGCAAATAGCAGTATAACCTGGGGTCAGTACTGGGTCTGATCCTGTTTAATGTCTTCATTAATGATCTGGATGATGAAGCAGAGTGTACCCTCAGCAAGTTTGCTGATGACACAAAACTGGGAAGAGTGGCTGACAGGTCAGAGGGTGACGCTGCCATCTGGACGGCTGGAGAAATGGGCCAACAGGAACTTCATTGAATTCAAGTGCAAAGTCCTGCAACTGGGGAGGAACAACCCTACACAGTAGTACATGCTGAGAGTCACCCAGCTGGAAAGCAGTTTGGTCAAAAAGGCCATCAGAGTCCTGCTGGAGCCAGCAATGTACCCTTGTGGCAAAGAAGGTGAATGCCACCCTGGACTGCGTTAGACAAAGCATTGCCAGAAGGTCAATGGAGATGATCTTCCCCTCTCTTGCCCCTATCCAGCCATGGTGAGGTCACACCTGGAGTGCTGGGTCCTGTTCTGGGCTTCCCAGTACAAGACACACATGAATATACTGGTCCTTCCAGTAAAGGGCCATTATGGGACTGGAGTATTTCTCCAATGATGAAAGGCTGAGAGACCTGGAACTGTTCAGCCTGGAGAAGAGAAAGCTCAGGGAGCATCTCATCAATGTCTATAAATACCTGAAGGGAGAGTGCAAAGAGAACAAAGTCAGGCTCTTTTCCGTGGTGCACAGTCACAGGACTAGAGGCACTGGCCACAAACTGAAAGACAAGAGTTTGACTCTAAACATCAGGAAACAATTTTCATTGGGAGGGTGATTGAGCACTAGCACAAGTTGTCCAGGGATGTTGTGGAGTCTCCATCCCTGGAGATATTCAAAAGCTGTCTGGACATGGTCCTGGGCTGTAAGTGACCCTGCCTGAGTAGGGGAGTTAGATCAGTTGACTCCCAGAGGTCTCTTCCTACTTTGACCATTTTTTGACTGTGTGATTCTGGGAACTTTTTTTTATTATTTTTCCCTTTTTCCCCAACTTGCTTTCCTAGTAGTGAGAAATATCCTCTTTACCTTACCTGTAAAGACCTTTGCTGCAGCCTCCAAATTACTATGCAAGTTTACAAGTTTACACTTACAGGTAAAAAGCATTCCCAGAAAAACAGATGTTCACAAAAGTCAGCTATTGGAAACAAATTATTTAATTCTGTGCCATATTTTTTCTTTTATTCTAATTACAAAGTATTTGGGACCTCCAAGCTGTGCAGAAAGCTACTTCAGAAGCCAGCCATCAGGTCATCTTGCAATTGGCTTTCACATCTTCCTTCTCTTTGCCTATCTGATGCCTTATATAAGGTATCCATCTAGGCTGATGCAGTCCCAAAAGGCTTCAGTGACACTGCACTTGTCCTGTTTTATCTGTATGAATCAGATTGCAGGACTGTAAACACTCCAGGTGTGGGCCCTGTATTTTACAGTACTTAGGAAAATGAGTCCTCAAACTAGATTAATTAAAATAATAGGCAACATTATAGATAGTCATGTTTATGCATGTTTGTCTAAATTAATACCATTCAAACAGCATAATACAGTAAAATTACTATTTTCTAAAGAAGGCATTAAGCTAGTGATGGTCTATGCTAACAGTGTATAGATTTTATAGGACCCTTGGGCCCTCTGTTTCATGGTGCTAAAACCATATTTTAAACACAAGTTCCCTCTCTTACATATGTTTTAATTTAAACATGGAAGGTATGGGATATGACCTTGTGTTCATTCCAACAGTTGGATGTTCCCAAACAAAAAGGCCAGCCTATTACCAAATTGCCTAATAAAAATATTTTTAGGGAATCTAAGTCAACCATGAAGACAAGATGCAAAGATCTTGCCTGTTAGACTACAAAGACTAAAAGCAATGCCTGAAAAGCCATAATAATAATAAAAAAGTAAAAAAATAGTTATTAAAGTGGTAAATTGTGAAGATTCTGCTCCCTTTGTTGCAAAACATAGAACCTACTTTATACCAGTTGCTGCTGGCTTCTGTCTTAATTGGACAATTGCCATTGTGCTCATACTCAGAAATTCTGTATTTCAATGTTTCAAAGATTGACTGCTGCTGGCTTGCACCCTCCCCCATTCATTCATAAGGAGCTTTGAAAGGTGGTCTGCTTTGACATGTACATCATTAGACAGTAGAGAGGAAGCAAGGTATCAATATCAGAAATGAGCAATAGCAGGAAAAGACTGTGGCAGGAAAAGAAAACAATTAGAAACAGTTTGGTGTCCTGAAGTAAATAATAATAATAACTGCCAAGTTGGGCTGACAGAATCCCATCTAGAGAAATGGAGAGGCAAAAATGATACACTCACTCACTGGCCAGCTTTATTAAAGAAATAACACCAGAAAGTCTGCTTATATGGACTTTGATGAGAGTGCCTAATGCAAGAATTCTTGGTCTGAGATTTAATGATCTTGCCTACCTTTTGGCTAATACTGTAGAAACAAAGTGCAGTCCAGGGATAGATAATATTATTTTTTAAAAATCTATCTCTAGTTTTATCCAAAACTAGACAAAAGTCTTCCTCAGAACAGAAAATTGCACTCTCAGATTTAAGGAATGGTGACTTTTGGAAAGTAAATAAAAACAGCATCACCATCATATTTAGCATAGCAATCTAAGATCCATCCTCAGCTACACAGCAATCATAACTGCTACAAGCAGAAGTTATCTACTGACTACTTCATCTAGGACCCTACTAGCTTTGTATACTAGTCATGAGATTACCACAAATGTCCAGGATTGGGCTGATACTGCTTCTAGAGACATCAATAATACAACGGCCATTAATTTTAAAGACAGACAGGCTAAGTCAATGCTAAGAGCTTTTGAAAATCCTCTCCTAAAGATTTTATACAACATTTTCCTGCCACTTGAATTATACCAGACATCAGTAGAATCTAAGGTTGCATTCAATAATTTGTTTGATGTAGTGCTTACCCTGTTTATTTAAAAATAAAAGCAAGATTCCCAAATGAAATAAAAAGTTTAGCTGCTTTTTAAGCTTTTATTGAATTCTTCTTAGTATGTCAGATCATGTTGTTTGAAGTTCTGCAGGATCAATGCACAGTATTTTGCTAACCTTTTTTGGATCCAGTTTGCTTGGGTTCTTACTCACAAAATTTCACTTTCAGGTTCAACCTCACTTAAAAGTTCAGAGAGAATTTCAGCCAAGTCCACTAACTGTGATCTGGTTTATGTTAAAGTCAGCCCATAAACTGCTCAAAACCAGGCTGAGATTCTTTTGAAACCAGGCCTAAGGTCTGTGTAAAAGCAAACTCAAGAAAATGTTTTGATGAACCTAGGTTCAATATTTCAAAGTCTACAATGAAACCTGAAACAAACCAAATTCCAATTTGTTTGGGGCTTCATACTGAAAGCATTGTATCGCTCCGTCAATCTGATGACATTTTACCACAACTTTAACAATGTAAGATTTTTCTTCCCATGATTTCCCCAAAACCCCTTGGCTGCTGGAAGCAGTAGTGTATTACTATGGATACAGACTACAGAGTGGGGTATGTGGAAGAGAGTGGAGGTTACAGCATATAAAAAGACTTCTTTAGAGTTGGCATTTGGAGCAGGGAATCAGATAGCGCAAGAGCTTTTTTTATTCAAATACCTCCAGGTCATAAAAAGGTTAATTTCAAGAAGATGAGCTAAAATAGATTGCACTTGTGTTTTCATGCCTTTGGTAAAGTAATCTTTTTCTGGAAAGCAAAGTAAAAATCTTCACATATTTACTTGATTTAGTCTGGAGAAAGTGTAATTTAAAAATTAATAATTTGACTGCAAATGCTTTCTCTTTTCAGCTGGGCAGGGGAAGACTATCTTGTCAGCTACAGAAATAGTCAGACTTGCATGCCTCTGCTTTTGACATGGCTGACTGCAAACATGCTCATGTACTTTGCTGTTCTGAAAACAGAGTCAGTCATGACTTCACTATCACCATGTACAATGGTGAAAAAGAACCCAAGAAGTGCAATCTGGAAAGTACAAAGTACAAAGACTAGCAGTGACGGACTTTCCAGGGAAGGAGCTAGGCCTTCTTTTAAAGGATCTAACTCTTCGAAAGACAGGGACAATTAACAGGAGAGCCAGAAGGGTTTTTCTCTGAACTAATGGTGACCAACAAGATCCTCCAAACTAATATAATAAGGCCTATTAAAATAGCCTCATGGAATAATCCCTAGTAAAATCCACAGGAGTGAAAATGGTAACATTGCACAGAAATTACCCAGCAAGTCCTTTATACTCAGAAATATAAAAAGGAAGGGAAAATAACATTACTTTGATAAGTTTTACTCATCAAAATTCTGTACACCTGCAGATGTTCCATATTTATAATTAAGGTACAGCTGCTCTTCTAGGGATGTTGAAATATCCTTCCCAAAGAGAGCAATCATGAAACCAATTAAGATCTGGGAAAGGCCTAATTGTGCTCCCACGCCAGCCTGTGACAGGGCTTGCCCTCAGCTTCATAACAGCGGAATCTGTCCCAGAATAATTTGCAGCAAATGGAGCGATCAAAAACAGAGAGGTTAACAAGTTTAGTTTAGAATTAACTTTTACTTCGGCAAAGATTAGTATGTCAAGCTGAATACTAAGTAGAGGTCAGTGCTAAAAGACCACCACACTAATCACGGGAATGTGTTGGCGCAGGCATTGATGTGTTGCAGCAAATGTTTCTGGAGGAAAGCAGAGAGCAGTTTCTCCCCAGCTGTTGGCCTGGGGAGGTTCTCAAGCCCTGCAGCTGCACTGCTGGGACTTCTCCTCACAGGCTTCCCTCGCAGTCACAGCCTCCTTGCAGGCTGCCTTTCTCCATGCAAAAGCATCCCAGATTTCTGGAGCTCTAACTCTCAGCTTTAGGCAAGAATCATACAATTTTTCAGTCCTTGGCACAATAATTTTTAAAGATTTTTAGTCAAATCTGTTCTGTTAGAACAACAGAATCATTTAGGTTGGAAAAGACCTTTAAGATCATCGAGTCCAACCGTTAACCTAGCACTGCCAAGTCCACCGCTACACCATGTCACTAAGCACCGCATCTACACATTGTTTAAATACCTCCAGGGATGGTGACTCAACCAACTTCCCTGGGCAGCCCATTCCAGTGCTTGACAACCCTTACAGTGAAGAAATTTTTCCTAATATCCAATCTAAACCTCCCCAGTGCGACTTGAGGCCATTTCCTCTTGTCTGATCACTTGTTCCTTTGGAGAAGACACCAAGATCCACCTCACTGCAACCTCCTTGTAGAGAGCAATAAGGTCTCCCCTCCACTTCCTTTTCTCCAGACTGAACAACCCCAGTTCCCTCAGCTTCTCCTCACAGGACTTGTTCTCTAGACCCTTCATCAGCTTCATTGTTTTTCCTTGGATACACTCCAGCACCTCAATGTCTTTCCTGCAGTGAGAGGCCCCAAACTGAACACAGTATTCAAGGTACGGCCTCACCAGTGCCAATCACTTCCCTGCTCCTGCTGACCACACTAGTCCTGATACAAGACAGAATACTGTTGTCCCATCTGTTACTAAGGAGCACTTACTAAGTGCAGGATACAAGACAGCAGGACCCAAAGGAATAGCACCCTCAAAATGAGGAAGAGGATTCCCTAACCCTGAAGATAGACAGTTCAGTTGCAAGGCAAAATACTTCTACTTTTGCTTTGAAGAGACACCGCCATGTCACAGCCCTTAAAGCTCCATTTGTAAGAGACACAATATACTTTCTTATGGTAATTCTTAATTTTCTGTTACTTACTCAAAGCAGTAATCTTCCAATTGTCCGCAGCACACAAGCACATTGCTGCTTCCACAGGATTCAGCCAGCTGTAACACACAGTCCATGCACTAACCAGCGGTTCCTCAGCTAAAGTTGTGTGCAAGGGAAAAGCTTGGATGGGTGACGCTCCAGAGTAAAAAAAATTTGGAAGGCACAGCATTATTCATGACTGTCATAGTTTAGCCTCGCTCAGGGAAAAATCAGAATCCTGTGCTTCAGATCTCCTCAACTCAGAGGACAGAAATTTATTCTACAGTTTTCTAGAACGCTTTCCAAATTTGAGAGTTCCTCATGTTTCTCTGTATCTCCTGAACAGTTCCTCAGTCATATCCCTTTGGCATTTGAAACTTTCACACAGGGAGAACGAAAGAGGTGAGGGGAGAAATATTTAAGTCAAGTGGAGCAATGAAACTTGAAATATATACAAACCTGCAAATTACCCACACAGAGGTGTGATATGAGAAATACCTAATGTTTCCCCTGACACACAAACTGCCTGCTCTAAGTTGGCTGTGTCGTTGTAAGGTATTTATCACTGCAAAACCCTGTAGAACATTTTCACCTTCATAAATATACACACTTATTCTGATGTGCCTTAAAACTGCTAAAGGAAAAAAAAAAGAGAAATGCTTTTACTATCACATCGGTTCAATTTCATCTCAAAAAATCAGCAAGATTTCAACTCATCCCTTTATCCTGGGATAACTTATTGGTGTTATTTCCATCTTTGGGGAAAAAAAAAAAAAAAGGACTAGTTGCAACACAGAGGGGTGTGAGAAGCATAAAAAAAAAGCAGGGTCACTGTAGGGTAGTCTTTGGAATTGACAACAGCAGCATATTCATTTCAAGAAATCTCTTTCCTCCATAATTCCCTAGAATATGGAGCAGATGTTTGGAGGTTCTTTTGTGGGACCCTTAGCCTTAAATAAATTTACACAGTTTACACAGCTCTCTAAGGCTTGGGGATCCTCCAAAGCTGCAGGTTTCTCCTGACTGCTATAGACAGGTTTTAATGAAATCTGCTGAAAGATATGGAGGCTGACAACCACCAAGAGGCAAAAGGATAGAAAGCAGAACGTGTGTCTGCAAACAAACAGACACGCCTCCAGAAACACAGGCATATAACACAAGAGCAGCTATATTGATTATCCGATAGCATTTGACACCGTTAACAGATAAGCTCTTAGGCCAAAGTTGTTGGTTATCACGTATGTATCACTACACACTACTTTAGCTTTAATAGTCACTCTGACAGAGAGAGGGAGTGAGGCAGACAGACGATTTTCGAAGAGGGAGAGAAAGATCTAACCTCTAACACAATTGACAACTTTGTTCAAACCTTTCTTGACCAAAAAAAAAAAAAACCAACAAAAAAACAAAACAACCAACAACTGTGAAACTTGATAAGACATCCTTCATTGAAAATAACTGAGTCCAAAAATAATATACTTTTGAATGAGCAGTGGGGGTTACCACAATATATATTAAGGGAAATAAGAAAGCAATTAAGACACTTTTGTTAAGGAATTTTTAAACTGTCAGCAATATATGCCTTTTGTTCTTCAATCTTTTAGGTTAATAAAATCAAGGCCAGTTCCCTTAGAGATGCTGAAGCTATCAGGTATCAGTAAAACTTAATGTACCACAGGGACCATGTAAGAAAAAAAATGCGCTTAATTGAGTGCTCAGAGCCAGAGCCACCCATTGTAAGTGTATTCTGGCAATTGAGATGTTATTATTGCCAAGGCTTTGCCATATGATGATATAAATGCATTTTTCTGAGTGAGAGCTCTGAATACATGGGTGAAAAGATGGCTGCATTCCTTAGAAAGAAGAGCCAGAGCTCTTCTTTTGCATTTTGTCATTGACATCCACAAGAAGCAGTAGTGTCATTAATGGGATTACATTTCTAACTAATTCGAAAGCAAATCTGGTAAAAATTCCTTTCCAAAATGAGAGACAGAATTTGCATTTCTAATAATGTCTCTGTCTAACTGGTAACCTTATTATCAGTCTCTCAGTACCGTGTTCAGTACTCCTTTCCATCTTACTTCATTTCTCCTCTCTAGATGAATGATGTATGAGCTTTTCCAAACGTTTTCAGCATGAGGTCTCTATTTAGCTACGCACTGGAAGTGTTAGGAGTGAATGAAGACTAAGAAACCCAAACAGCATCACAGCACTAACAGTAATTCAGACTCTGATTACTGATCCAAATTAGACTGGACAAACTGAAAAAGGCAGAGTTTTGATATGGATTCTTTCAAATAACAGTGAGCTATGACAAAATCCACATTTTTTCTGATGTATCCAGTACTCTACAGTCAGATTCTTGAGTTTCAGTAGAGAGAACAAAACCTGATACAAGGCTAAACTCCTCAGGTTTACTTCCAGGTTATTGATCTTCACTCGAAAACTTCTAACACTAAGTAGAGGTAGGTGAACTGGAGGAAATATTTCCCTCAGGGGACATTTGTCCAAGGCCACAGTGCTCACTTAGGGGTTTTTATCAAGCATATACACCTATTCCCTTAGGAACTGAATGTACAGTCTCAAATCTCTTCAGGCTGGAAGTCTCACCTTGCTAGAGCACAGATATTGGATAATTAGCAGAGCCCTGGCAGTCTGCCCCCACAAGCTGAATTTAGACAAGAAAATATTCCCAAGCTTCCCAACATATTTTTATTTCAGTGGGGAGAAAGCACTTTTTTAGACCTTAGAGGCACTTTCAAAGAAAAGAAAACCAAATATTTTTAGGCCGCAGGTGTGAACAGGTTACTGTAATATTAGTCTTTTTCAAAGACATGGAAATGCTGATAGAAAATGAAACCATTAAAGAATTAAAGTCAATTACACAATTGCACACAATCACACAATCAAAGTCAATATGGTTTTGTGGAAAACAGATCTTGTCAATAAATGTTATTTTTTAACGTAATTTACAATGTGCCTCCTTTTAAAAGGAAAAAAAAAAATCACTTTTCACCCCAGCTCACCTTAGCATTCATCATGCCACATCACCTCCATTAACACTACACACTCTGACAACAGTATTTATAAGAGTCCATGGGGTAATTCCATCCTTTCCAGTCATCCTGTCCCTTGTAGTTGCATCTACACTTGTACAAGTCCTTTCATCCAAAGTCCTCCTCAGCTCTTCCCCATGCTACTCCTAGAAAGGTGGCTGTTCCTGACTGAATACTTTATTACACCATCTTGTCTAACTAATAACTTCCCCACCATTCCCTGGGGGTACACACTCATACATACATGCACACTTACTACAGTCCAATATCATACATATGAACGCAGACTTCAGGGGCTTTTCAGCTTCCCTCTGAACAGCAAACGTTACAACTCTCTACATAAAACATCATGCTAGGCCAATTGCGAAACAGAGGAATGCCAGAGACTAGTTCTGGATGTCTGAAAGCTTGATTTTGTCCCTAATATCCTGTGGAAGCTCAGTCAAATCCTGTACCTTCTGTGTGCCTCAAGATGCACCTTTGAAGTGAGGAGGAGAACTGCAGATGCAAAAGGGCATCCAGTATTTTTTGAGGTACAGAAAAGCATACAATAGAAAATAAAGCCTATAAATAAAAGCTGTGAGAAAAGGCATATTAGGCTTCAAAATAAGGTATGTTGGAAGGGGTAGGGGTCAGCATTGAAATAAATTTGGCTGTAGGCATTTCAATTTCAAGATAAGATATGTTGAGGTGGTTAAGGGAAACTGATTAGATTAGTCATTTATATTCATTGGCAGAGAACGTTGGCATGAAGAAGGGACATCTAGAAAAGGGGATGCAGTTAGCTCGTGTGTAGCTATTAATGAAAAAGATGTGTCTATCACTAGGAAGTGAAATTGGAGTCTGTATCAAGCTTCCTCTCTCTGCCCTACCCACTCTTTAACAAGAAATCTCACCTCTTCACATCCATCATCTCCTCAACCTGACTCCCACTAGCCACACATCTTAACTCCCACAGACAGAAAACATCCTCAGATTTTGGAGAGCTGTCTATAAAAATAGTGGGGGATAGAAAAAAAAAACCCTTATTCTCTGACCTGGCAAGATTTTACTAATTGAGATTAGATACATCCCAAACTGGAGTTGAACTCCTGTTTGTGTAAAGATTTTCTTGATGGTCCCACAAAATGCCTAAAGGGCCTGAAAAATCCCTGTTTAAGAACATAAGCAGTTGCCTAACCCAGACAGCCTATGCGTTTTTGTGAGTCACTGCAGAGAGAGGATCTGCCACTCTAGACATAGCAAAACCCTGTTTCAGTTCAGAGTAGAGCACAGTTGAGAGGGAGCAGTGATTTTAAGTCTAACAACATTACTGTCCTTGTGCTAGTTGGGAGTATCTGTGGTTTGCTGCAATGATAATCCAAGGTTTCTGCTTACATGTGTGCGGAGACCAACAAGCAAGCTGCAGGCTCACGCGCTGGTGCCCGCGCACAGGGCTTCGCACAAGTGCCTCGGCAGCTGCTCGCCTGGCAGGCCCCAGAGGGTGAAACTAAAGACACTCTTTAAACTTTCCCCTTTTTTTTAAGTGCAGGACTTAAAGTCCTGCATTTTTGAAGAACATCTGCCATCTGGGCTGTGGCTTAGAGTGCGCTGAAGTCATGCATCCCTACAACTTGAGCCAGGCTTTTCAGATCAGAACAGACTCTGACGTCTGTTTCTGCTATGGATCAAGCATGGATAATGACACATAAACCAAAAGCATTTGTAGACAGTAGCAAAACTGAGAAGCCATGTCACAGCAGTGCCACTGCTGCTTGGTACATTATGTACAGGGACTCGCATTGTTCACAGAAGGTCCAAAGGCAGAGTTTAGGGGAAAGGAAGGAATGTATATGGCTTTCCCCACTTTGGCCAAGGAACCAAGGTATTGGCTTTGCTTAATTAGCAAAATCTTATGAGGGCAGAAAACAATTTTCCTACCGCTGTATTTTAACAGTCCGCTCCCCAGTTCTATCGCTAATGTGACATGATGTGCTGAAACAGCTTTGCAGTCAGAAGAGGAGTATGACAGAAGGGTCCTTCTGTTTTCTAGCAAGTAATTATGGAAACATAAAGATCTGCATTATTAAATTTCCACAGAATGAGCCTGTGGGTAATACAAAACTAAAGGAAGCTTAATGGGACCCAGAGACAGCATCTGAAGTTGCCTCCAGTGAGGCAGGCACATTTCTCAATGTTTTTTTCCTCCAACTTTTATCAAGTATACTTCTTGTTAAGAACTAACTATTACCTGGTGTGTAAGGACTTTTTCAAGCCTAGGTTCCAGATATTTTCTCCACTCTGCAGATGGTCACAGGCAGAATAGGCTAGTGCCATGGGAGATCAGTAGAAAAAAAGGCAGAAAGTCTTCTGTATTCCTAGCTACATCTGAAGGCCTTGGAGTCTGTCTGCTTTATAACAAAGAAGGATAATTGGTTATAGGTTAATTGGTTGAGGAGTGCCTTCATCAGGTCAAGCTGTGTATCAAGCCTTTTTAGACCTGGAAATACAGTTCTGGTTTTTGGAGGAACGCACGCTTTTCAGGGATAATACTGGCCTGCTGATGCATTACTGCAATCTTGAAGAAAATAACTGCGTTTAGAATTTCTGAGACAACAATGCTTTTCTAGGTCCTTGTTGTATGGAGAAAGAATAAATATTTAAGTGAGTCAGACCTACCAGTTATTAATGAGAAATCCAACAAGCATTCATTTAGCTGGCCACTCTGACAAGGGTTAATCACACATTTCCATAACCTACTTACATAGCTCTTCCCTGTACACCATGGACGGCTCGGGAAGGTCAGGCTTACACAATCCTGTATGCTTAGACTCTAAAGCCCTGCAAAACACAAATGACTCACATCTAATTGTTAGCATTTATCATGTTTATATTCCTAGTATACTCAATAAAATGGGATTTACTCTGCTCATGCGACAGTTGAAATATTTTTTGCTTAGATGTAAGCAAGATGTTATGATCGCTCAGTTTTCTGATTGGTACAGGCACATTACAGCACTGTGTTTCAAATATAGAGGTGTTACAAGGGAATAGATGATAGAAATCTTTTGAACAATAACTTTGTATGCATAATATGCACAGTAATGTACACACACACATGCCTTCTTGAATTCTAATATGAAAATGCAGTCACATCCTACACAAACTTGCTCTGAAAATGAGATGGAAACACGCTTGCCTAATAATGAGAGTGAGAGAGTCACAGGTTAAATTTTCTCACCAGTTTAGCAAGATAAGAGAGAGAAAGAGAGTGCAAACTAAAGAGAGTTCCCTGGGCTAATTTTCTAACCATCAATCAGGTGATTATTTCTACTAGAAGAGAATGAAAGCAGACGAGATAGAGAATTATTAAATAAATAAATAAAAAGTACCTTCAGTCTGGAGAAACTATATCAAAATGACTGAGGAAGAAGGAGAAAAGGGATGGGACCTGTTGCATTAATTGCACTATAATTAGTTATATACATCCTGTATCTACTTCTCATAAATATGTTTCACTTTTTATATAAAAAATGTTCAGCATTAAATGCAGGAGCTGTTTTCCAAACTCATATCCATTATATCATGAGATGTGTTTCCCATACATTGCTGGCATCCATTAGCTTTTAAAGACTAATTAGGACAAACTGTACATCGATGTGGGCTGGACTATTTCACTTCACATTTTTTTAAAAGACAGAAAAGGAACAGATGTGTTTGTGTGTGTTTGTATGCATCTTTACCTTGTCTTCTGTGGGTTGTTTACACAGAAAATCACTGAATAAGCTTACATTCATTTGAAAGTAATGTATGTCCTGGCTCTCAGAGCCCAGGGCCTTGAACTAGTTGCATCCATACTGCCTTTTGGCCAGCGCTCAAGTCTCAGTCATTCCCATCAGGTATAGGCAGTTTTTAACTCACAACAACAGTTGGACCCACTCCAAATAATGCAAGATCTACTGTGCAGAGACGACAGCCTATCTAGTGTTTGCAGCCAGGATCCAAGCTAGCAGGACAGCACAGGCATACATGCTATGAATACAATCTTTCATTATGTGCATATATGTATTAACTAAGCAAACAAACTTATTTACAGCAGTTTCATTTGAGTAAGGCAAGGAATATTCCCCACCTCGGATTTGTCCTTCACAGCTGGCTCCTGCACTACAGTGTATACAGACAAAGACTTTGCCATGACATCTGCCTGATCCCTGAATAAACATGGCTGGGAACACATGTGCTATTTCTGCTTCTGTATTTGTACTAGGGCAATGTATTCAACTATGAAAGTCGTGTGACCATTAAAACACAGTCTACTTTAAGATGTCCTTTTCTGTTTAAGGAAGAAACGTAGTAGGAGGAAGAAAAAGAATAATGTATTTATTGTACATTCAGAAAACAGAAATGGTGAGTAGTGTTTTCCAAAGGAAAAAAAAAAAGAAAATGCTACTGTTTATTTTATGGGCAATGATTTCTCAAACAAAGTATAAAACCCCTGGATCTACAAAGACCAGTGTGGATGTGGCAGTAAAAATGGTGTATTCCTTTAGCTATTTCTAACAAAGGCCCTGTTCCATTAAGAAAACTGCAAAGACAGATACTTGCACTCACGCGCAGCTCCTACTGAAATAAACATGACTTGAAGAAGATTCCTTTTATCCTAGGGACGAAACACTCCCTCCATTTGGAAACTGCACAGCCACAATTCTGCTGTCTTCCTTTACGTTGCCTATACCATGCTAATAGAGAAAAAGTTTTGGGGGAGTAGATACCCTCTCTCATATGTTGTTTTATTTCAAGACATCCTGTGATTCACATTGGGTATATTAGACTATGCGCTATGCCAAATCAAGGACTTTTTTTCCAGGGAAAATGTGCAAGTTCCAGGGCTGAGCACAAATCACTTTCTGCAAGTACCCACCACTCTGTCCCCAGTGCTCAGTTACATTTGGTCAGAGAGATTACAGGAGTCTTTTGGTTCCCTGGTTGGGTAAGCATAGAGTTTAAAGATAAACACTTGCACATTTGAATTTTCATGCGAGAATACTTGCCAATATAACTGCAGATTCACTTTCCGCAAATATGCAGGCAAACCAGCTTGACTGTAAAATACTCATGAAATTGTACGTGTGTATCTGAAAACATGTGCAATTAAATATCAAGGGAAGCCTAATGCGGAATATTCGCAATGTCTCTTCACCTCTACTATTTTCTGTAGTAATGTCTGTGTGTGCCAGTGATCCTACAAAAAATATTAATTCTATAGTACTATTAGGTGTCATGAAGTAGAATCATAAGCTTCATTTGAGTAGAAGTGGAAGAGGCAACTGTATCTGATCAGTAGCAAAAAGGCTCTCAGCCCCAAAGTAAAAAGGCCAATAGATAAAATTCTGCTTCAGCCTATTAGGTATCTCTTTTTTTTTTTTTTGTCCTTTTTCCCTCAGATCAGCTTTCTCCTTTCCAGGGCTCAGTAATGGGTTAATTGCATGCAACACATGTTCTTGTAATCAGTGAAGTTTGTTCTTATCTAGGTGCCTTTTTAAGGGGAACTTGCTTGTCTTCTCTGGTGTTGGAGCGGAAAGATATTTAATTAGCATCCAGAAATGTTGTTACTGAAAGATTCAAAACCTGAAGCAGATAGTTCCCAAATGTAAGACTTGCAGCAGGCCAACTAAACCAACTCAGTGCAGACTCAGGTCCTTTGGGATGACCTATTCCCTCCCAGAGCTTCAGGATGGATAGAGTCACCAACTCTGCTCCTCATTATTGTCTCAGCTTACGACCCTAAAGAGAGGGGTAGTGGGAGGATGAGAGAGGTGCTAATCCACAGAGCAAAATACAAAAAGATTTACACCAGAGCTGAGTAAATACGGGTAAAAGAATGAACTCAATGTCTTTTTGAACAAAATTCTCTGTAAGTAATTTGCTTGATAAAACACAGCTCACATTTGGGCGGGGAGCTATGTTAGCAGACGGAGTGGAAATAGCATGAAACCTCCTTTAAGATGGTTTGCATAATGTCAAATAGGTTAAAGAAACCCTGCTTCCTAAATTAAAACCATATTACACTTAAAGGAAAAAATTTGCTTTGGACAATAGTAGTGGAAAGAATGACTAAATAATATAACTGTAATTAATTGTTCACACATGAAGAGTCTATAATGTTTGTGATTGCCCAGAGTGTGCAACGTACATAGGGAAGTAATTGATGTGTGCTTTTGTATTGTCTGGGCCATCGAACAGTGCCAAATCAGGGAGGAAAGGGGAAGCACGTGTTCAGAGTTTATGTATATAGGAAGGCCCATGGCAGCTTTAGGCAGGTCTCCAGGAACATGTGTGTCAAGTCAAGAATTCTTCAGGAATAACAGTTTGGTTCCCCCTTTCCAAACGTGTCCCCCAGCAGCTTATCCTCCCTCCAGGAGAAAAACAAAACAAAACAAAACAAAAAAAAATCCAATTCCAAAATGCGGTTATCTTCAGGGCGCCTTACGCAGAACAAAACCACCTAACTGAAACCAGGACCTGGACCTACCTTTGAGGAAAAAAACAAGGATTTCCAAATGCCAGTCTTCCTCTCTTGATCTCATAGACTTGTGTTGTTAGTGAAAGCTGTAAAACAGTATTTACAAGGCTCGGCGCAGCATGAGGCCGTTTGCGGGCAGGATGGCAGAGCAGAGCCGGTTCTCTGTACAACAGCGCAGCCTAGCGGCGCGAAAAAAAAAAAACTCCGCCACTCATCCGCAAAGCTTCTCGGCATCTTTTGCAGATATTTTAATATTTGAAGACCAGTGCCTACATCAAACAGTCTTGCTTGGCAAGTCACTCAGTTACCTCGTTAGGATGGGCACAGGAGAGCAGTCCCTTCATCAGCATGACAGAATTTCTAGAAAGCTAGCGTAACACGAGCAACGGCCTTTGGTAGTTTGGCATTGGATTGCACCTTGTAGGCTGTTACTCAGGTTGTGTAATTTATGCAACTGGTTTTGACTAAACTAATGTGATTATTCATGCGTATAAGGATTTCTTTCTTGCTCAAGGGTTATTGGACTGGTCCCCAAGCCAGAAATTCTTCAGCAAGCTGTCATCTGTACCAACGCAGGGCCACTGACAGCTTTGAAGTCATCTGCTCTAAAATGGCTGGGTGTTTATTGCAAACCAGTGTTAAGATTGCCTGCATCGCTTGGAGGATTTCAGATTCCAAGTATATGGAATACTGCAAGGAGTGCAGTAATGGCAAATATCACAGTGTGGTAAACTCCATTAAAAAGAAAACGTTGTCTAAATAAACGCTTGATCCAGAGCCCATTTAAAAGTCATTGCAGGGATGGTGCTTTACACATTCTGATCTGCCCATTAGAGAAAAGCGGGGCGGGGGGGAGGGGAGGAAGCCTCATTTAGTGCTGACACAATGTTTTCAACTCAGCCCATTTGTAATAAGATGCTCTTTAGTCAAATCATTTAAGTCATTTGGAAATCATTTAGAATTCTCTTTCAGAGCAATTAGTAAAAAGCTAAAAGCCTCAAATGGTTCTTTGTGGTGGTTTCATAATTATTATTTTAAACAAGAAAATATCACCTTAAAGCAGAAAAAGAAAACCACCCGTTGCAATTGAAAGTATCTGTGCGCATTCTGGAGATCTGAAGGATAGAGAAAAGGTGACCTTTTCCAGATCTATGCATTCCATATAACAATCTTTTCTTGCCTCCCGAAGAACACACTGGGGAGGAAATCATTCACTATTCTTGTTTATATGAGATGTTATAGTAAGAATTAAATGTAATTTAGTGGGACAATAAAATCTTCTCAAGTACTGATATTCGACACAGTATTGTTGTGTTTGGGGTGGATTTGGGGATGATTAAATGAGTAAATCACACAGATCTGAAACATTTTTTTCACCTCCTCAGATGGCATCTTGATCGTGCATGCACTGTGAACACCAAAAGCCTATAGGTCAGACCTGAAGTTATAGCTAAAACTCAACTCCTGAGGTACATGAACTGTTTATATCGATGAAAATTTATGATCTCTATACCCTAAATCCCTGGCCTCTCTTTTACATTGACTTCTTTACTATTTGCTGCTTTATTTTATGGTGATCCCTTGCCCTCTATAAATATATCACGGTTATTTAACCCTAGATCCCAACCATAGTTTCCAGTATTTCAGGAGGGATCTATTTGTTACATAGTCTGCTACTGGGAGTTTTATAATCCTATACATTAGTAGCTATTATTTCACTGAAGTTAAAAATTTTCAGCTATTTTCATGTTGTCATTTAACTTGATGCTATTTGGTATTACAGCTAAGAACAGAAAACTGTCTGCTGTTTTTCTAAGATTATATTGAGGTAAAAATCTTTCTTAATCTCCTGCAGTGATTGAGTTATTTTCTATTAAATATTTATCCATGGAAAAAATGAATAAATTTAACTGTAATAAATTATAGTTTGGCAGACTTAATTGCCTATTGTTATTTAAAAAAAAAAATCAGCCTTATAAAAATCTGACCTAATCCTAGAAACATGCCATGGAGTAATTAAAGTTTTCTGTGGGGATAGACTGCAATAATTATCTTGTTTTGACTGATCTTCTTATTATTTTAGCCTGAAAAATAAAACTGAAAAACAGGAAAGCAATATAGATTTGCAAAAGCTATTGTCTGATGTTAAAATTGTTAAGAAAATATGAGTCAGTATTATGCAAATTCTGACCTAATCCCAGCAACATATTGGTAGGTAATTGTATTTTTCTTTAAAAGGGGACAGACCCTACAATAATTATGCCTTGTTAGTGTCCACATTGCTATATTTTTGATTTATGTATTTTTGTGGGAGCTGACAGATAAGCAAGAAAAATTGACATATTATAAACTAATAAAAATAAATAATATCTGAATCTGCCTAGCAGCAGTGCACATTGGGAAGCTAAATCAATGCATTAATCACACAAATTTTGAGTAAAGTATAGTTTGTGCTAAATGAAAAAAGTGACCTATACCAAACAGAGCTAAATATTGAAATCTTAGCACTACTTCTATTTGGACCTGCCTTAATTCCTGAGGTCAAACCATGTAAGAATTTGACCTATACTATTTTTCTGATTACCCTGCACAATATTCCAGGACAAATTTGTGCCCTGCTCATCTTTCTTATGATTTTAATAACCTTCCACCTGTTACAGCTGCCTTGTTCCCCAAGGAAGGAAAGAATCACCTTTGAAAGAAAAATTCAGTTAGTCTCTCTCTCTCTCTCTCTCTCTCCCTGTTTTAGCACAGCATTTATTTTTAGGGCCCTTGTTTACTAAAATGCTCTTGCTTTTCTATGTAAAAGCATTGCCTGTTAAGTGCCAGAATGAAAAAAAAAAATGCAATTTTGGTATCCAGTAACCGCCAGTTCTAGGAGTTCTGCTCTGGTGCACCAGTGTTGTGGACAAATTGACAATGTAAATATTACAGAAATGAGCTTAGGGTTGGGTGGAATCTAACAACTGATATTGTCTATTGCAACCGGCAGAAAACTGGTGAACTGAGAATGCCGTACCTTGCTTCAGGTTTCTTCTCATTTAATCTCATCATATGGACTTGCCTATGGACTGGCTGGGCCAAATCCAGATGTGGTATAATTAGCACTGAAGTTAGCAGCATGGGTCTGACTTTTTCTCAGTGACTGTGATTTGAAGATAAAGAAAATATCAGACTATCAGGAACAACGGATATACAGATTTTATTGTCTTCTCTCATGCTGTCTGCAAATGCTACTATATGTCATCCTGTTTTGGCATTTCCAGAGTAATCCCTTGCTTTAAGGGCTTTAAAGCAAGGATTGCACAAGTTTGTTGGAGAAAAAGGAAACAAGGTCTGAAACACAGCTCAGATGTAAGACAATTCCCTCTGCAGCTTTCCAACTCCCAGGTAAAACCCTATTCCTCACATCCTCAGAGGCTGCATCTCTGCTCCGCTTACCAGGAGGAGGAACGCTCTGGAGCACGGGGTGCCCAGCGGTGTGGTACTTGTATTGCTCTTTGTAGTCACCTGAGCTGCGCATGAGCTGAGGCTGCCTGCAAACTCTCAATAGGTGACATCCACCAGCACCAACCCTACCTTCAGCCAGCAGGTACCATACGTAGTCATGGTATATGCTTGTCTTGATAGCCTCCTGAAGGCAGCTTTGTGCCTGCTGTTGCCATGCAAATGCATTTTATTTATTGTGTCATTTCAATGAAAGACCTAAGGGAGATCAAATGACAGTGCCATGTGATGAGCTCAAAATAAAAGGTAAAAAAATAAATACAAAATATAAAATAAATATGAAATAAGTAGTTTTTCACACAAAAGCATTTGGCACCATCCATGAGTCAGTCTACAGAAGTGAAAGCCACCCAGCTGGCCCTAGGTGTCGGTGGCAAGCAAAGAGTACTAAAAGTTTACATTAATTCATTTCAAATTAATTTACTGGACAAATTCTTGCAGAAAAAGCTATCAAATTCTGTTAAAAAAAAAAAGACCATGAATGTAAATTTAAACTATATGAACATACAACCATTTGCACTCAGATATATTATATGTTCCTGAATGCACATTTGGCAAAAGCAAATAAACTCAATTAGATATGGAGTTAGAGGCACAAGAAGGTGCTTCATATCCATCCTTCTCTTCGCTATTTCCTGCTGGCTGCTTTGCCTCATCATTGTGTTTGATATGTGAATCCCAGACCTAAGCATTTAGCTCCCACACCAACAATGCAGAGGGATCACAGGCATGAAGTTCAGCATTAAAGACTACATGTCTCTTTTGGGGCAGCCCCTGAGATCATGGGGCAGTCATCATTTCCATCATGTTACTAAATGGACATCCTTCTCCAGGGTCTTTCACCACTCACACTGCAATGTAAACCAGAGAGTATTAGGTCATGTAAAACAAGAACTGTTCCTAAAATGTCCAATACAAAAATACTTTACATCTGCATTTTTACAAAGAACAGCTAAAATAATATAATCTATCTCATTAACTGGATGTACTTAGCAATCTCATAAAAATATACTAACAAAAGTCACCTAGTACGTCCATCCAAATCATACAATCTGTACCTACAGAATCACAATTAACTGGCATTTTTCTGGCATTTAAACATGTAACACTAACAGTGCCAAGACCAATTTCTTCCAAGACAAGGGAGACAATGGGGCCCATGTCAGCTAATTGTGAGTCTGTGAGGAACCCTGGAAGAGGCACCTACAAGGGAAACTGATTCAAGAGCCAGTTGGCTTCCCTGCTGTCGAACTGGGAACTTGCGGGTCTGGCGGAAAGGATGTGGGGAGGCTGAGCAGCCTCTTCAACCAGCCTGGAGCCATGAGTAGGGGAATAGAGGGAGCTGTGTTCTTCTGAATGGACATGGGACTTGGAGCCTGAGACCAGTGGGAGAGGGGAGGAAGAGTAGGAACTACTGATGGAGGAAAAAGGGAGTCCTGGTAGATGACTCAGTATCTGTGAAAAGAGGTGCTGGAGAAATAAATATCAAGCAAGTGTAACATTTTTTTAACAGCTGGTTTTACTAAGTGGAATGAAGAACCTTCCACATAGCCCTCAGAGTAAAGATTAACACAGATTTGTACTATAAATTATAATATAAAGCTCATATAATTTTAAGATTACTAAATCTATGCCAAATACATTATGCAATTAAGTGCTAACCGATTAACACTGGCACGTCTCAAATAGGTCTCTGTCCCAAATACATACAAGGTAGCAGTCATTCTGCCTTGATGTTGGGACTGTCATACCAGTGTTTAGGAGCACCTGGTAAGGAAAAATATGTACAGTGTGGTAGGCCATAGAAAGCATCCAGAACAACCAGACCCACATTTCTGACTGAAGATACCTGTAAACTCCATGTTACTTACGTAAATGCATAAACATGTCTCCACCAAGCCACGGACCATTATAATCCAATGCTTCTGGAAAGTAAAGACATTGCAAGACATTTATAACAAATATCTGCATTAATAAATAAAAAAGCAGCATTTTGATGTGAGAATATCCTACATAATCGGAGACAATTTTGGCATGGAGCTATTTATAGCAAAACATTAAGTTTAGCTATACCAGCAGCTGACTTGTTATCTGGAAACGCTATTCCCTGAAAGGCAGCATTACAATTAAAGAGTGAAGAGTATTTCAGCTGACATAGCGTTCCTGATATAGACACAGTCAATCAAGGGAAAGGCCAAAGCAACAGTCAGATAAAAGACTAATAAAGCTATGAATGACAATAAAAGTCCACTGAAAGCTTTATTAGACTGGTGAAAGCCTAGCTCAGAACATAAAACAGCCCTTACGCAGTGTAGCCCCCAAGCACCTTACCACCACTTGCAATAGATGTCACACTATGCTGGCGAGGGGCCTGAAAAGCATAACAGACACCAAAAAATCAAAGACCAATCAGAACTGCAAATAGACTGGTACGCTGAGTAAGTTGCCTTATTGTAATATTCTGCGATAGAGGTTGGACCCCCGTGAACTCCCTAGGAACACTAATTCCTTAGCTACCATTTCTAATCTGTAGATCTGAAATTACTTTGAAAGAAATTTAATGACACATTTTTCATTTTCCAGGAAAGGAAGCTGAGGCATAGAGGGGTGTTGTAACGTTTCTTTGTAAATTTCTCTTCATAACTTAAACCTCAGATCAGAGGAAGATATTACGTGGCCTAATCAAATTCATGGACATATATGTTTGTAATATATATTTTTAGTATCCCACAAGGTTAAGCTTCAAATTAGCGTGATCAGGACATTCACATGCTGGTAGCTTTGTGTCAGCAAAACAGGTGTCCTGCTTTCCTGTTAATAACAGGCATTTTTTTTTTTTAAGAAAAGCACAATATGACATACTAGATTTTATATATTTGCTTATAGTAATAATGTGTGTATGTCTCAAAAACATCTTTTGAGCAACTGGCACACAGGAGTGTGTGCACTTAGATATGCAGTTTTAGCAATTATTAAAAGTTTCTGCAAGATTAATACTGTACCAAGTCGAATTTGTTTTGTGTTATGAGAAGTAATCCCAGTGGGATGAACACTGTCATGATGAAAGATATTTGGACACAAGAGAACAAGTGAATGTGAAGAGTTGAATGAATGCTGACAATATCAGAGCTATATTTCTGCTCAGAGTAAACATTACATTTCTTTGGTGTTCTGCAACAAAATCATGTATTAAAGAAAAAATGCTTCACACCAAAAATATGCAGAGAAATGCAGAGAAAGTGTTTAGCAGTAAGAAATATAAGCAAACATTTATACTAAAGCACATATTTCTCTTTCAAGTAGTAGCTACTTTGTGACCTTAAAAATAATTATCACAAAATATCCCTTATTTATAAAGTCTAGATGTCCTTTCATTTATAATGAAAATTGCTGTATAGTTATATGAAGGTTTCCTCCAAGTCACTTGATGATATAACCAACTCAGATAGTTATCCTTCATCTTAAAAAAAACATCCTCACTGTAAGAACTGTTCTGGATTTCAAACACTAACGTATTGCCTTCAAAATGTAAGTATTTTTAGGACAGACACTTGTCTCCAGAGTATCTTGACAACCTGGGATGAAGTCGTAGCAATGACAGTGAATGCTGTGCTTAAGGCTTGGTCCTTATTTTCTTGGTCTATTCATTCTTGGGTATGAGATGAGTGAGATTTCAGTCTTTTGCTTAAAATAAAACTTTAAATTATTAAATGCATATACCTGCATATTATTTCAAAGATTTTACACAGTCATAAAAACTGAAACAAATAAATGAAAATAAGTCATGAACTGAAAATGTGTGTAGACATAAGAAAATATCTTTATGTCCATTTTAGAAGACATAGACTTCTATTAGTTTCTTTCTCAGAACACAGAGAATACCTAATAAAGTGTATAAGACCATAGCCACATGTTCACCTCACTCAAAGGAGAACAATCCATGCTCTCCTGCCTCCCAAGATACTGTCTCAACTCCTAGGATCTGGGACAGTCTTGGGAAAAAGGGGATAGAAGGAACAGAGAGGACCTCCAGCTTGCACTCATGTACATGCACACACGCACTGCCTAAAGCTGCTTTTTGATTCAGCGAAGATTACCACCTTCCTGCACCAAAAAGGTGAATGGCAAGATGGTGGCTGGTGTGCAGTCAAATAGTTCGGGAACTCTAGTAAAGGGATAAAGGACTGGGGGACTATCACCCCTGCTGAGAGATTAAAGTAACTGAGGCTATTTGCTTTGCACTGTATATATCCTTAACACACATGGTGCAATGAGGCATTTAAGCATCCTTTGAGCATGCCTACCCAATCAGAGCTGGTGAAAGCTTATCTTCTTTGCAAGAATAATTCACACCAAGAACTGCTCCTAAAAGTCACCATGTGTGAGATTGCGTCAAGTTTCTTTCCCACCACACATTACATCCTCCAGGATTTGTAACCTGACACAAGTGCACTTTCCGTGTTGCACAGCATGTACCCTCAGTTTCAACTGACCCTGGCCTTGGCTGCCCATACAGCCTCACACAATTTCAGATGTTCTGAACTAAAATAACCATCCCACAAAAAAAAAATCATAGTTGTTTCTTTGGATGAGAGAAATATCACAAGGGACCTAGGCAAAACAAATGCCTAAGTGCTTGGTAGCACAAATGCTGTCAATTTACTTTAGTGGGAGCAAATTCTGAGAAGTATGCCCATAGTCCAGCCTGCACCACTTGATTTTGGGGCCAGGAACTGCTCCATAGCCTTCTTCACTTAGTGGTATGTAAATACTCAGGGAATACAGGGAATAAAAGACAGGATGTGTTATCAGGCGGTCTTCAGATCCATGCTTCACAAGGCAAATTGGCAACAGGCATTGATCCTTGGACCACTTTGGGGTTTTTCTAGTCCTATTATACTCATACAATAGATTCGGTGGCTACAGCCTCAGAAGAGCTGGAGTAGTGAAAAGGAGCTTGTCTTCTCTCAGGCAAATTCTACATCTTAGGTCTTGGCCCTTCAGCTTAATATTCCCATTAAGGTGTCACTTACAGGGGCAGATCTGGCCATTAGTATTGCACTATTATGCTAAAGAACTGAGATCATATCACACTGTGCTGAGCACTGCGCAAATACATGGAAGAGGGTCCTTGCACAAAGAGTTTGCAATCTGGTTGAACACAGTTCTCAAAAAGTAAGAGAAGCAGCATAGAAAGATGAATGGACATGCAGAGGGTACACAGCAAACGAAAGGTTGAGCTAAGGTTAACACCCAAGGCTCTTGCTTCTCAATATTTCTTAGTTTCAGTTAATTATATTTTATTAATTCTGCATCTATGTGAGAAAAAATATAGTATGGCTAACATTGTTTGAAGTGGTGGAGTTACCATCCTTGGAGATATTCAGAAGTCATCTGGACATCGTTCTGGGCAACCAGCTCTAGGTGGCCCTGCTTGAGCAGGGGAGTTGGACCAAATGACCTCCAGAGGTCCCTTCCAACCTCAACTGTTCTGTGCTTCTGTGAACATTAATAACCCATTTTATTTTTTTAAATTAGTACTTTTGTCCAGATTTAAGCTGTAAACTTGAGTACAGACCTCCACATTTCTCCTTTCTAAATTACATGTGTATACATATATAGATACATATATAGTGTGTTTATTATATATTCAGTAATTTCAATAAAAAAACTTTTAGCAATTCTCTTAGCATACTTTCCTGTTTCACATTTAATAATATAGCAAGCAAGGAAAGCATCTGACTTTGGAACTATATCAATACAAAGCAGTTACTTTTGGCTTCCAAATATCATCAAAACATCTGTAAATCATTGGTTGGAGAACAGATTAAAAGGAAAAAGTTCTAGAATATTATGTATATGGACAATTCATTAGGCTTTAACTCCAATTTAAGCAGGATGCAGTCCATGTACCTTGGCTTATAATGAGTTACTTTAATGAACAAACACGATCAACACTGTTCAGACTAATACCTGTAGAACTTGCCTCATCTGGCACCTGCTAAGCACTACACATTCTGAAAACGTTATTCCAAATGCTTTCAAAAACTTCTGAACACCTTTGTAAGATGCAGGTGTTTTCAAATTATGTATAAATACTTCAAAAGATCAATTACATTCCCCAGAGATTTTATACAGCTTGTTAGATTTGGGTGGAGGGGGGGCTGCAAGGGTGTTTAATAGCAAAAATCTGGAGATAGGCTATTAATTTATGACACAATCAATTAGTGCTTGTTCTCTTTGTACAAGGAAACTTTGTTTCCTGGGTTTTTCTAATGTAAGAACAGCTTTAAATATTTCTTAACACATAAAAATATGAAACAGAGGCAGCTAAGGAGAGATCGTTATTACTTTCTCCTTTCATTCTTCCTTTTCATTGTCACTGCTAAGAAAATCTGAGTCACAAAATAAACCAACACAAATCTTTCCATAGGGAAGAAGAGGCATGAAGTCTTTAAAAAATAAAAACAAAAAAAAAATCAAAAAAGAGGAAAAGAGACAGATATCAAACTCCTTTACAAAACCAAATAGTGTTTACAGTCAGATTTCATAAAGCTCAGTGCACTTACAAATAACCCCTCCCCAATATGAAATGCAGTGTATATCATGTTGGGGCATTGTCTATCCTGTGCAGTCATCACACACTTTGGAAGGACATAGCTAGGGCATGACACACGGTGTCACCAGCCTATGTAAAAAGGAGCTTTACAATAGTCAACTACATAAGAGATTTTCTTTCTTTTGCATATTTTTATCCCAAATACTGGAAACAAATATTGTACTTCATACAACACTAATGATAGTTGCTTTTCTATTATAACTTATCAAGATAAATTTATCAAATGAAAAGACAATATTTATTAATGCATAACTATTTTTAAGCAATCAGTTCACCTGAAAAATAGTAAAATATATATATATATATATTTTAAGGTAGTGTGTATTTTGTCAAACATATGAAGATATATAAAGATCCAAGAAGAAGTGACAGCAATTCAAGGGCCACTCAGAAGGCATTGTCACCCAAAGTCTGCTACATGTAAAACACAAATATTCAGGGCTCCATTCGTCCAGGTAAATCTCTTAACTAAAATCCCCTTCCTTCCTTCTCACTTCTCCCTAAATTTCACTTTTTTTTCTGCTAGTCAAGCGTACTTCGGCACAGCCCTGCAAAGTGGGGTGTTGGCATTCCTCCTGGCCGGTAGCTTGAGTTTTCTTGCAAGGAGCAGAGACATCTTCGTGCATCAGGTTGCTCAGAGCCCCGTCCAACCTGACCTGGAATGTTTCCAGAGCTGGGGCAACTCCCCCCTCTCTGGGCAACCTGTTTCGGTGTTTCACCACCGTTATCATAAAATATTTATTCCTTATATATAATCTAGATTTACCCTCTTTTAGTGTAAAATCATTATCCCTTGCCCCTCAAGGGTTATCTATTGTCTTTGGCCAATCAGCACAACTGGGCAATCAATGCAACGATATTCAAAATCAGCTTGGCATTGTTCTCCCTCTTGTATAGGCAGCAACATGCCAAGGAGATGAGGATACTGTGATGGCCTGCTGGGGACATGGAGAAAAATTCGAGGTTCTCATCGGGAAAGAAAACTGAGGTCATGGGACATGGGGAGAAACTGATACAAGTATGGTCAAAGTATATATACATAGAACACAAAACCACTTAATTGTATCTATTATTCATGGAAAATTTTGTTAAATTATACTTATTAATTCTAGACACTGGAAATAAATGTATTTGGTCTTTTACTTTTGTTTAACAAAGTGAACTTTAAAATTTTTATTGCTAGTTTTATTAAGACATGCCTACTTACATCATTCCATGAGCAGCCAAATTAAAGCCTATCGGACAAAGAGTGCAATCACAGGTTTCTTGGTGTAGTTAATAGTGTCAAAACCTGATCCACACCATAAAAAGAACAGTAATTGGGAAACCTCAAACAACTGGAAAGCCTAGATAAGCACTGGAAATATCAGAATTAAAACTTTATTGTAAGCACTTCATTCTGGTATTCATCTAATAACTATGAAATGTGTTCCCATGCCACACCAATCTAAGGGAGCAAAGATACACAAGTACAGAAAAGAAAAATACACAAGTGCATTTTTAATTGCATCCTAAAAAAAGACAACAAAGCTTCAGGTTGCCTGTTCGCCTTTATTTACAGAATCATTCGAAGTTCATTTTGGAAAGGCTGACATATGGATGGCTATCTAAAAGCATGCTGTCCTTTCCACATCATCTGGTTTGAGGCAGAGCGAAGGGCAACTAGCAAGTACAGGCTGGGTTTTTATGCAGAGGGAGAGGAACTTCTGGTGTGAACTTCAGCATATGGAGGGATTAAGCAGAATAAGGAGTAAGGAGCCCACTGCCAAACCAAGCTTAGGAGGCTCAGCTCCTGGCTGATGGGCTGAGAGAAGCAAGGTGGGCAGGAAACAGATTATAATAGGAACTTCAGGGAACAGTTTAGCCAAACTGCTTCCAGGAGATAGTGTAGTTATTTCTAAGGTAATTACCACTAAATAGCAAAATGATTTTGCATCTTACCTAAATATAAACCTAATACCTTGCATTATTTGTGTACATAATATTCTGAATGGGAAACATGCCGTCGCCTTTAACATGAAATTTTAATGGACTCCTTAAAAGGCTAATGTAATGTCAGGAAAAAAAAGACAGGCCAGAAAATGATCATGTTCCTTTCCAGCATGTATACCTAACTCCAAGAGCTTCAAAACCTCAGACAAGCTAAGCAAGGTTTTTCCTTCTTACATTGCCCAAACTATTCACATTGTCTCAGGCCCATCACTGTCTATCACAAGCCTGACGATGACTTTGAAGACATCTATCTAAAAAGGACATCTTGCAGCAATTAAATGTAGCAGAGTAGAGAGCTCTGATCTAGACAATAAACACGCTTTTCAACACCATGCCAGCTCGCCCAGCTGGGAGCAAGCCTAACTAAGGCAGTACTGAAATGATGTTGGCAGTCAGCAAGCTGTCTAAGACTTTCGTCAGCGCTGCCAGCATTTGTTCGGTTGAATTGGTGTCATCAATAGAGAGAGGTTTTTTTTTCAAAACTTTCCCATGTGTAAACAAGACTTAAGATGCAGAGAGATTCGGGGAACATTAATTTCACACTGTAGTGACACTATAAGAGAAAATAAAAATGAAAACAATCTAACAATGGTTTCATCTAATTGGACTGTGCAAAAACGATTACAGGAAAATAATTGCCTGATTGTTTAAAAGGATCACTAATGGGCAGAGTTAAAGTTATGTGAGTGCATTAGCTGTGTCCTTCTGAGGCTTAGATTTCTATTATGATTTGTCTGGAATCTAAACTTCTAGAATTTATCCTTTCTCTTTCTAGAGAAATTGTAGCATTCCTGTAATGCATTTCACTTTAGCTTACTGATATATCCTCTCAACTCTAATTCCATTTTAATGTAGATTTAATCTAGTAATATAAAAAAGATATTTTATTATTATTATTTATATTTTTTAAATTTATATATATGAATTCCATAAAAATACATATTCTGGTTTTCACACACATCCTGCTGTGGACCAATGGATGTATACAACTATGTATTTACAGTTCAGAGATACCTTAACACCTGTTTACTTTAACAGCCTGAACTCTAAGTATAGAGCTGGATCTCACATACAGTCCTGGAAATCTGGAGTAGTGATTTATCAAAGTTTCTTACTATAAATAAGATCAAATTGTGGCATAGATACTGTATTTTAGATTACTTGTGTTATTGCAGTTACTACAAATTTTTTCTTTTCTATTTTTTTAAAGGAGGAGGTAGAAGGGAAGTCTCACTGCATATTTAATTCTGATTTTATTTCTACCCTTTATATTACATATCTATTGGTTTATTCCGAACAATTTTTATACAGAAGTATATTAAATAAAAACATTTGCAATAATAAACTACATGCAGAGTTTTTTAAACAAAAGTCACTTTTTTCTTATAGATATATGTGTCCCTCCAAAATGCAGACTTTCAGACCTCATTGCCTTATAGGGCAGGTGATATGGAAAAAAAATGTTTCTGCTTTATGATCAGCTATTCGTATGAGGTTACATCACATGTGGAAAAAACACCAACCTTTGGGAGTATGGTAACAGAAGAGTGCCCTCTTAAAGGAAAACATATCTTTACAGAGTAGATGCCAGGCATCAGTTTGGACAGTGTTTATGTTTCATCATCTAGCTTTTCACAACAGAGCTAAGAGAAGTTATTCAATAAATTAATATTATAAAATTATCCTTGATCAGAGTCTTTTTCTCTGCTTGTCTGACTAGCATTACTTTTCTAAGAATAGATTTTGGTTCCAAAACATGATGCATTTCCATGGTTCCAGAATTTTATTTTCTAAACAGGAAAAAGGATAATTATTTTCTATTCAGCTAATTGATTTTAAATTGCCCTTGACTTTTTCAAACATCTCCAGGAGATGCTACATGAAAAGCTATAAAGTAACAGCAATCAATTTAGCAATAAATTTAAAAAGTTGGTATTCAATTAACATACATAGCCCCTTAAATGACATAATAACATAAAAACATTAAAACTCTTTATCTGTTTTCAAAGGCTAATTAGCTTCCAGTTTCATAATTATTTATTTAGACCTGTAATTTACAGCTCAGAGTTGTACTGATTACTATGAATGTGAATATATATAGATTACATATATGCAACACATATACACTAAGCAGGCACAGTAACAAGTATTTATTAGTAGTGCATTACTTCAAAATAATATATATGGATTTGTGAGAGCCTTAGTCATGTGCTCGATGGTTAATTTTAGCATATACAGCTAAGGCAGTATTTATACAGCTAAGGCTAAAGGCTGTTTTGCCTTTAATCTTTAGACCCAGATTATACCTGAGGGATTTTCTGATACTGTAGTGACAAGTTTGGATTTTTTTTTAATTTTACTTATTTAGATTTATAGAAGGTGTGTGTGGTTCAAAAGGTGTCTAGCCTGTGCCCTTCTTTAAGTAGTGATCTCATCAACACAATAGTAAAACATTTGTCATCCTTCCAATGAAATTTCATCCCTCCAAAGTTCCAGGCACCAAAAAAAGTCCCAAAATGCAATAGGACTCATCATGCACTAGCAACACAATTTCTCATCTATCTGGGAAGGCACGAAATAGGCTTTGCAGTATGTCCAGAAAATCAGTACATTCGGTAGCAGTGTATGGAAAAAGGAGAGGTACATTGGAGAGGTAAGAAGACTTCCAGAGATCTTATTTTGTACCACTTCTTTGCCTACCCTTTCAAAAGAAAAAGATCTCAATTCAAGCATTACCGTTGATCCCAAATACATCAATATATACAAAGAGAAGTTGCCAGACATGCTTTCTATTTTTTTAACTTAAAAAAAAATAAAAGTCACAAGTCTCTAACATCATTTGTGTCCTGGGAATGCTAGGATAGTGACAGCCTTCTAGTACAGGATTGTACGACATGAGCAATTACTGATTTCTGACTTTGGCAAAGAATTTAAGGACAGATGGAAGATTCTCTGAAGTCTTAATATTTCCTCTTTTAATCTGTGTCCTATACATTATGTCAGGACAGGCTAAACATGGACATGAACTGAGTATGGGACTGAATGGACTTTCTTGAATAGAAATGGAGTTCAGTTTCTCATATACAGTAAGGATCCTTTATAGCACACTGGTCATACTATAAATGAAAGTCCCAGTTACAGAAACAGCCCAAAACATCCAAAAACACACTAGAAGCGGTTTTGCTCTGGAGCATATATATAAAAAAGCTCCGGACAAAATATCCAGTTTCTTCTGTTACTTGTTTCTATAAAATTAACCTTTTCTCCTTGGATACAGTTATGGTTTGTAGGACAGTTTCACTGCAGTTTGACTGTGGGCATGCATCCTGTTATTCACACAGCCTAAACGTTAGCCACTGAGCAAGAAAAGTTCACTGGAAATTATTACATCTAGATTCTAAATATTGATGTAGTAAGAATCACAAAAGGCCTAAAAGTAATTAAATTAGCGTTCAAGTTACATGAACATGAATTTGTGGGGTTCAGACATTAGAAAGAAGAAACAAATGTAGTAGAGTTACAGATTAATTATGTAGAGAATTATAACAGAAATGTTAAAATTAGTATGAATGGACAATGACTGAGAAAACACATTTGTAGAAACACCAGAAAGACAAAGGCAGGAAAGGGCTATATGATGAGCATGCACAGGTGCATTAGCGGGTTATTAAGATCCTAGGACACATTTAGGTTGGGCTTCACAGGACACATAGGTGGGGACACAAAGGACAGTGAGTAAATCTTGACGCTAGCAGAGATAGGACAGGGTAGAGTTATCGTGGTCAGTTCCTAAGGGGATACGAAGCCCCATCCAAGGGAAATAGATGGTTATCAATCTAAGAAGAATCCAAGCACATCAAGAGGAGAACCCAAAAACTGGTATCTCTTGACTCTCATGTTCTCCTAGACAGTTAACCTGGATACCAACTACTTGGTGTTTGTGAACATGTGAGTATGAGAGCATGAGTATGAACATTTTTATTTCCATTTCATTTTAAAATAAAATCATCTGACGCTTCTATAAGTTTTCTCATTGAGATTTCCTGCACTATTACTGCAATGTTACAACATTATCTCTTGCAATTACTTTTCTTTGTTTTAATTGCAGTTTTTGTTGTAATCTAACTCTGTTAACTTAATTTGCATCCCAGCAAGCTACAGTAGAAAAAGTCTTGCTGTGTAACAGATCACAACAGCTTCATGGACAGATATAAAATGATTCAGTGTTTTTTTTCTATTAGGAGGCACTTAAAATGTGAATAGGTCTGGAGATTACTGTAAATTATCAAAAAGAAACATTTTGTTAAGCACCTATAGTGGAATATAGTGTCTTTTATCTAATACAAACATATTTTCTTTGGTATAGAAATGTTTTCTCTAGTAAGAACAGGAAACTCTATTTTTCAACATCAGTAGAGCTACCTGGATGTAAATTAGAGCTTGAATCAATTGTGTATGTGTTCATTTTCAGAGTGCAGATAATTTTAGTGTAGAAAAGTCTGAATAAGTAAAATGAAAAGCACCAAGGTTTGTTTTTTTAATGTTTCTCACTTATCAGTATACATCGTACAGTGACAATCTGGAAGGAATGCTTTTCACTCCCCCAGAGTGTATCCCTGGCCTGTAAATGCTACTAGTCAATGCACACATTGTTTATTATTCTCATCCTGCTAATAATGTTTGAAAGATTTTGAGAAATCATATGAAAACCTTGAGATTTGTCTCAATCAAAATATTTGCAGCCTAAATGTATTTTAATCTGACAAAACTGTTACTCTGTACACACCTCTGCAGTCACATAAGGGAAAGTTAGATCTTATTTTCTCAGTTTCTTGACACCACCATTGCCAGTTGGATCATTTCTACCAAATCACTTCTGATGGCTAAGATTCATCAGTTGTCACATCATGTCTGTTGAAATATGCAGTTTCATATGAAAACTCTGCATTTGCTATCTCTTTTCATATGAAATGTACTGAAATCTGAAACCATGCATATTGTTTTGGCCCTGCTATCATCACTTTTCTTGATGAGATGTATTTGTTTGGAATAAAAACTCCATTACAGGGTGATCTTAGTTCTCAGACTCTCCTGATGTTGCACTGTAATTCTGAAAATTAGAGAAGATACATACTATGAGTAGGGCTGCAGTGAGAAGAGATGCTAAATCTGTAAACAATTCTCTCTCTCACATTTAGGTTGGGCTTCACAGGACACATAGGTGGGGACACAAAGGACAGTGAGTAAATCTTGACGCTTGTAAACTGTTCTCTCTCATGCCTACTTTAGTTGAAACTGAAACAAGTATTTGCTTTCAAAGCAAAGGAAAAACACTTTGCTATGGTCAGCATTCACTTTCCCAGTAAACCACTCAAATAATTAATAATACAGTACAAACATCTAATTATTCATTTTTATATTACCGTGAAAAACCTTTGCTGGATATCCAGGCATAGACACTGCAGAAAAATGGGAAATATTCTTCACATGTAATATAGGAAGAAAGAAAGGTCATTCAAGAGATAAGAAGATTGTATTTTTTTCTTTTTCTGTGATGAAAGGATGAGGTAAAATAAAAATATGAAGAATTATCCTGGAATCATGTGCTGCCTTCCCAAATCAGACAACAAAATCTTCCATGCAAAGAGATTTCCTCTGTGCAAGGAAATAACAAAACAGCAAAGCACAAACACACTTAAAAACATTAGGAAGGAGTTCTATATAGAAGCCTTATATGTTTATTAAAAAAAATATGAAGAGATGCCAGGCAAGACCATTAAAATTTTTCATAAAGAATTCACTGCTGAATAAAACTTCAAGAGATTTTGATTTGCCTCTTTTAATTTACTCCCAAAGTTACCCTTAAAATTTTATTCTCAAAGTCATATTTCCATACCACGCTCCCCAGCTGATAAGGCAGAAAGCTTATTAGATAAATAACACAAAAATAAACCACAACAGCCTGTATTAGAGAGTGAGACTGAATTGTGGCACTGAGATATATTATCTCTGTATTCCATTTAAGGCCCTTTTGCATCATGTACTGTATTAAATTATTTCAACCTTTCAACAAACAAATAGCTAAATTACCTCAGGAATAGCTTGGCTTGTTCTTTCTGCACTTACCTCTCCACAGGTAGTCAAAAGATTTTAGGATCTGAAGATACTGCTCCTTCCAGTACAGTTCATGGGACAAAATGAAGAACTGTACCCTCCCTATTGCCTCTCTGATGTTTCGGTGTCTGGATAATTTTCAATCTGAAAGCAGGAAAAGCTAAAGTTCTGACTGAAACAGAAGTGAAAACAGAGGATTTTTATATTATGAATTGGATTCAATTAACAGTTTAATGAGCTTTTAGAGCGTGGTTAAAGTGGTTGCAAAAAGGCTTCCTCAGTGTCAGACAGGAGATCTGTCTCCCAGAAGTGTAAGATTAAAGCTTTGTCCAGAGAAGACAATCAAGAAATTGTACTAAAGCTATATGAGTTTGAAGCATTTTAGTTAATGAAATTCCAAAGATGAGGTGGACAAGCCTCCATCTTAAGTTTTGTATTTCTCATTGTATAGCTTTTTTTTTCAAAATCATCCCATCCATAATCCTGATTACCATTTGGGACATTTATGTCTAGAAAGGTTAATTATAGCTGGAAAATGAACACTGAAAATGCTTTACAATGGTCAGGACAACTCTATCTTACATGGGGAAAACTAAAGAAATTTGACTTGTTTGGCCCACCAGAATAGGAGTGACGAGAAATACGATTTCTGTCTATGAATATGCAATGGCAGTAAACATCAAATAAAGAAATTACTATTTAAGCTGAAGACCACTGTTGTCAAGAAAATAAATGTATACAAATTGACCAGAAATAAATTTAGATTAGAAATTAGAAATTTCAAAAACACTAGAGCAATCAGCCTTCTCATTGGAAAAATGGTATAATACATGTCTTTGAAAACAGAATTTTCTAAGTTTCTGGAGGACGATAAAGCATACTGCCTCTAATAGGAGGTGACAACATTGAAGAGGCTTTTCTTGTTCTATTGTCCCTCAATGTGGAATTTACAGGAACACATGCACTGAATAGAGAGAGGCATAGTCTAGTCTTTAGGAAATGCTGCAGAATGATGAGTGCTTATCCCAGGGAGTGATGGAAGCCAGTGCTCAGGCATAAAGGAAGATATACAGAAAACAGATTTATTAGCATTTTCCTGCATTCTAATTTTTTGTGGCTTCTCATTCGGTTTCCTTGCATTTTGGTGCTTTTTTCAATACATGGCCTGCTACATCACTTAATCTTACACACACACTTGTGAGAATAGAGCAAGGCCAACGCAGATGTGTTGTAATTCTCTACATTGTAACATCTACATCCTTTTGGAATGTAACCATTAATTTTACAATTCTTTGCTATCAGAAAATGCAAAATTTGTAAATTTTGCTACAGAAGAAAATTATGGATTTATAGGTTCTTTCAAATGGGTTAGTACAAAAGAGTAGCTTCTTAATTACAGACAGATTAAAAAATTTCTATTAGACATTATAAACAGATCAAGATGTATCAATGTTATAATAATGCATTCTTTAAAACACCATTTAAAATATCATAGCTTTTTCTTAATCAGCAGTTTCAAAAAGGTTCTAATAAACATGTTGACTTCAGCAAATTTTTTCTGTACCTTGGAGTCCCCTAAAATGAGGCACATGACTTTTTATTTATTTTCAGCTCAATGCTAAAGTAGAAAAGTTCATTTGGATGGAGAAAGCAAATAGGTTTTGTTCTGATATTTTCAAAATGAATCATTTAATCTTTGCCTGTTTGTAAGCATTAAAATAAAACTTCTTCTGTTTCTGGCACAAACTGTTCACCCATTTGAGTTCCTAAATATTTGTGGTACTTCTGAAATTAATTTGATGTCATACTCATAGAGAAATTCACTTAGCTTTAATTTTTACAGATAACAGATACAGTCAAGAGCAAACTCTCCATCAAACACATCATCTTTCCTTACTACCCCAAAACCGGTTGTAATCTCCTTGAAAACATTTGCTATTCAGATTTATTTGATGAATAGGTCTTGTTCAGGAATTCAATTTGCTAACTTATAACCTTACTCTTCATGGGAACTACGTAATCAAAGTTGCTCATTTTGCAGCCACTACAGCATGAGGTTTTTCACAGCTTGGCTAAAGTAGAAAGCTTTTTATAATAAGGATCTGGTAGACAGCAGCATACCGGATATTAGACTTGTCCCAGAGGGTCCATTCTCCTATAGCTCTGCATGCATAATGGCGGAAGAAGGATATAGCCCCTTGATCTTTAGCACAGAAAAAAATAAGAAATCAATTATGTCTGACTTTCTAGCAATGTTCTGCTATTAATTACATTTAATGGTTACAAAACTCACATGTAGGCATCCTTATGAAGAAATAAAGAAACAAAGGGCCAAGGAGCCAACACATGACTAAACAGGGCACCAGCTTTTGAATTGATACGTGTAAAGCTGCCAGAACCGTCTTGCATACACAAAAAGTTCAGTTCAACCCCACCCAAAATCTGAGGAAAGTTTCTCCTGTTCTGATTTTTCTTTTCTTATTGAGGCTGTGCATAAATAGTGAGGAATCTGAGAAGAGTCTTAGAAAGCAGATTCAATTAATCTGCTTACCACTTAGAGTACATATATTTTAAAGCACTGAATATTGGCTTAAGTAAGTAAAAGCTTAACACTATTTAATTTCTAGAAATACTGACTTTTTTAATGTCACATTTTAGTCTAGGTTGGTAAGTAATACATCTGTGTGTTTGTTTCCTGTTCATTCTCAGATAAATTAATAAATAAGTGTTTAAAAACTGACACCCTAACATGTATTTTGTTTTTAGCACAAAGCATTCAACCTTTTGAGCTTCCAAATACCTGTGATTCTCCTGAAAACCATTTATTTTAATATCCATCAAAAAATTAGCATTCACATAATAGCATTCAAATAATTTATTCCAAATTTTTAGTGACCATAATTGTTATTCTGTATTGTAATGGTTAGCAGTATCAGCGAGTAGCACTAAACCAATAATTTTCAGGTAACAATTTATTTGCCGAAATGTGTGAGGTTAGGCACTCAAGCACTATCTGTGAAGTAAAGTTAAATATGCTTTAGCACAGGCAAAAAATGGAAACATCAATAATTTATTTTCCCATTTTGAAACATTTTGATTTTTCAGGACAGTTTCACAAGGGGACATAGACGTCATTTTCAAGGAGGAGGCTGGTTTTCAAAGTAACTTTTCATTTCTTTTGCTTTGGTTACAAATCTCATTAAACAAAATATTCCTTGTTAAGCTGCACTTTTTTTTAGAGACAATAATCCTCAAAACATTTAGGATTGTTCCTTTGGGAAAGGAGGAAAAAACAACCCATAGTAAATGTAATCAGTACTTCTTCCTTGTTTTAATATCTTTAAGCAAACAGCAACCAAACAGACACAGCAGCCTACTCTGTTCTTTGCTCCCTTAATGCCATTTACTTTTATGACTGAGGTCCTCATGGATCAGATGGGAATATTGATATAAGACCTGCTTTCTTTTAATCCAAAACCTCTGCTAAAGTTCTGTTCCCAACAGCCACTCTGTCTGAATTTGTGAAAGACATTTCTGGTGCAGGCAGTGAAGAGTGCTTAACAAAGTACAGCAGCTGTGTTAATCTTCTCCCTAAATTTCACTGCTCTTAGAGCTGCTTTAATCACAGAGACTGAAAACTGGAAGGGGCCTCTTGGGTCATTGAGGATAGTCTCCTAGCATCACAAGCAACCATCTCATATGAAATCCTTCATAAACTGATTGTACTCTTCTTACTTCATCTGTTTCACACATAAGAGCAACAGATTACAAACGGACTTAAACCAGAAGTATCTGTTGAGCCAGGCTTATGTCACACTTCTCTGAATAATGTCTGATGGCCACTGGAAGTTTAAAGGATAGGATTTCCTTTCAGTGAACCATAAGTGATGCTGATTCCCCACAAATAAGAATATATCTAAGCAGCATACATCAAATAAACAATGTATCTCAAATAAAATAAAAGGTGTCCTTCTCATAAAACCAAAGGAAAACAATACCAACCCTATTTTCAATGCTTCCCTTTCTTGGGATTTTGGACTATTGCCTTGTAATGACTGTAGGATCTCTCACACTGAATCAAAGGGTTTGGCTTTTCCATGACCCTTGCCTCTCAGGTTTTCTTCAGATGCTGCTTGTGAACCAGTATGACTTCAAACAGTCTGGACTCCGCTAGGATGTAACTGCAGCTTTTCTCTGTGGCTACAGGGCTCTTGGGTGAATGGTGTGGTTCACGCATTCCAAATGCATTTAACCTAGGCCATTCCTCATTCAAGCGTTAGGTTAACACATATATTCCAATCTAATAATTACTGGACTGTAAAATCCACTGTTGCAACCATACACCACACATGGCATCCAAACATTGTCCTTTGGCAAGGAGAAGTAATCATGGGACCCACAGCCTTTGTGTCAGCTTGCATGGCCCACCTTGAACGCATTCTCTTCACACTTGGAAAGCTACAAATCTGCAAGTTCAACTGGGCGTCACTGTTTCTGCACGGACTAGTTACTCTCTTGGCACAAGCACAAAGCACAAGGACTAGACCTTTAACAGAAGCAGAAATTCAGAGATCTTTTTGCTGGCACATTTTAGTGCCATCCAGAATAACAGGCATTTATTTGGCCCACCTTTAGAATAAAATGAAATATTGCTAACAATAAAATGAATACACTTTTGTTCCTGAATAAAATAAGATGGTTTATCATTTTTTAAAAATTATCCCAGATGCTCTGCTGAGACGTTCTATGTTTTTGAAAATAAAAAGGAACAAGGATCATATTTGGACCTCATACCACAGCTTCTTCAGTGAGGACAGAACACTAATTTTGCATTTTGGTAATACTTTGGGACTCAGTGCATGAAAATGGTTTTGCAAGAAGCCTCTTACTTTGTGTGGTATATATAAAAACACTTCTCTTTTTTGTTTTCACAACTGCATAATCCACACCTTTAGTAAGCCTCTTTAAAAGCACTTTTTCTTGAAAATCTTCAGGAAATCTATACCCTTTGATAAACCACACAAAAAAATGTTATTAAGGAAATAAGGACAGCATGAGGTTGGGGTACATACTTTAGGAAGAGGCAAATTTTGCAATGAGACTGAGACTTGAGGGCAGTGGAGGGTGGGGAGTTAGAGGAATGAGAGGGGCTCTGGGTTGAAAGACCACTTATATTTCCCCCTGGACACATATAACCTGTACTGATCCTGAGTGACTTTTTTTTTTTATAAATAAGCTCTAATTACAAACAGGAAAATATGGTAAACTTTATTATTTTTATTATTATTATCATTTTTAATTTGGACACTGAGTCTGACAATCCCAAGAAAGAGCTAAAATTTTCTGCATGTAAATATCTACCCTCAGCTAAATACCTAGGGATGTTCAGGGAAGAATTAATTGGAAGCAACCAAAAAAAAAAAAAAAGAAAGAATGAAAAAAGAGAAGAGTTTCAGTGCCCCAGTGAATAATTTATAGCTGTTTCCTTTTCAACAAAGGGAATGTTGAATTTTTTTGACAATAGCAGGTACATAATTGTTTTATGCTGGGGGCACTTATTGTAACTCATTCATTATATCATCTTGCTAGTTTTCATGGCATGCATTTATTTGTTCTCTTAGTGGAACAATTTGAATGACAACTAGGAGAAATAGTGGGGGATAGAGAGTGAGAAATGGCATGTTAAAAGACTTAAACCAGTTTGATAGACAGCTTGAAAACACTATCAATACCATCAACACTATCAGCACAGGGAGAGTGAAAGGTCTAGATCCAGTAACCACTTTTTCTGACAAATGTCCTTTTTCTTTTCCCCCTCCAGAATTGTCTTTGTTCATTCATTTCATTTGATTTGGGTCAGAAAGGAGACTACCATGCAATAGAAACCTTAAGAAGGTGAAAGAGGAAAAAAAGACAATATAGAACCACATGTGAGAAAATCTTGAGGGAAAGTCAAATCAATGAGGTTCCTCTAAAGAAATAACTAACCCTAGGAGTTCGACCCAGACAGTGAGACCATATATCAGACAGAAGTCTGAGGTTTTTGTGACCCTTGTCATTGGGAAAACATTTTAATTACATTGACTCATTTCCCCTCTATTTTTTTTTCAAGTTGTAAAAACTCAGAATTCTCTGTGTTCTTTCCTCCCTGATCTTTCCATCAGAGAAACTGTAATTCTACGGGATGGTGAAAAGACAATTAATATACATTAAAACATATTAAAAGCTTCTTCAAATGGTCAGGTTCTGCCAAAAGGTCAGGTATTAGAGGTATGGTTTCTGTGACCTTAATGATGCTGCCATAACTTATAGTATCTGATCCAGAAAGCTTACTAAAGTCTTTGTATTATTATTTAACATTACTACTACTGTTACAATTAACATTTCACAGTAAATTGTACATCTAGTTTTGCTTTCACTTGTGTGGACCTAGAGACAGGTATAAAGATGTTTATGCATTACTGGCCTTACTACAGTCAAACATGCTTCCTGGGTTTTATTAATTTCTAAATGGGCCTTTTAAAATTTGACCATCACAAAACAGTAGGATGAGTTCCTAATAAACAAATATGAACTATGAACACAGGCAACCATTTAGCATGATAGGCACACTGCTTTTCTACCTGTACTTCAGTAACCATCTTCTCTTACTTCTGCATCCTCCTCCAGTCCTTTTTGTAAAAAGGGACTTTCATGTCTTACACAGTTTAACTCATTAGTTCTGTAGGGTTTTTGAATTATTATACTTGACATCATATTTCCTAATTAGACAATAGTCAGAACGATTCTCTAATTTGAACATACATCAGGCTAGATTTCAATTATCTTCTGTTTCCTTGAATCACAAGGTCCCTGTGCTTTGGCCTGTCAGGAGCTTGCACTAGATTACTGCAACTTTTAATCTGATTCCAGCAAACACTTTTCCATATAGTATTTGGTTTAAGTTGAATACTTAAATGGTGTAGATAAAACAGAAAAAAAATTGACATTGAGGAGGTTGGATTTAACATGCAAAAATAGAAAAGTGTGTTACATATGAACATACACAGTGCACAAACTCACTTTTTCTAGAGCTATTTCCCTGTTTGAAGGACAAAGGACATCTCTGAAATACTACCAAAATCAGTGGAGATTATTTTTTACTCCATCAGAGCCCAAATCAGTAGAGAATTGTTTCTTATGGCTATCTATATATGTACAGGTACCCTTTTCATTTTCTCTCCAAAATATTTCTATGTGGCATCCTCCAAAGAAAAAAGAAAAAAAAATTAGTGCAGCTCTCTGTGGCTTACCAATTTCAGTGAACAGCACTAAAAAGCAAAAGGACTCCAGATGCATTCCATGGTGTGGATCACAACCACCTGTCTTGGTGTTGTGCATAATAAATTACTGTTCTTGTCCCCACATATTTTCTCTCTCTGTTCACTGCTGAGCTATTTCTGTCAATAGCATCTTAGGTTCTTACAAGGCTAATCCAAAATCTACTAAAGTCAAAGTCGCACCAGTGACTTCAATGGGGTTTGTACACTTGAGGCAAAATCACAGTGATTTTGTTGAGTTAAAGGGCCCAATTTGTCTTTTTTGACTCACACAAAACTTTCACTGAATTAAAGGGTGTAGTTATGTGATGAACAGCAGGAAAAAGTAATAGAAGAGAGGTAAAAATAATCACAGAATCATAGAATCTTTAAGATTGGAAAAGATCTCCAAGATCATCAAGTCCAACCATCAACCTAACACCACCATGCCTACTAATCCGTGTCCTGGAGTGCCACATCTGGCACTAATGAAAGTATTAAGGTTCTCAAAGACGTGCTGAATTCATTAAAGAGGTAAGAAGCTTATGTTACTGTAGAAGAGCTAAAATCCACGTGTCTGTGGATGTCTGTACAACAGAAAGTTTACACCCGCCCTGCAAGTGCGTGAACATCATGATCACACAAATGAGAGCCTAGGACATGCCAAGATGCTAATGAGGGTCAAGCTCTTGTCCTCCTTCAATAAAGTTGTCACTTTCCTTGCATCTGAATGCTGGCAATGTGAATGATAAACTCCATCTTGAGGAGCAAGATGAGACTATGCTTACATGCATATATATATATGAGACTAGAATCTTAAGAGAAAACCTCATTCCATCAAAGTTAATTGGAGTCTTGCCATTGACATTGGATATATGTGACCTATATAAGATCTCATAGTCAGCAATAAACTCCAAATTGACTAACTCAGAACACTATTCTGAAACCACGAACTTCCTCCCCCAAACCCAAAAATACAGGACGTTTTGATAACAGAAGAGCAGTAAGTAGAGGGACAATAAAGGAAATGCTGAGAAACCAAATATATTTAGTTAGTTATTGTTAGAGCTGTAATAATTAGAATTTCAGTATCTGTCATCTTTTAATCTCTATCACATATTACTTTAATTGCATTTAATTTTCTTGGAGTAGGGTTTCTATTTTTTTTTGTTCATTTTCATTTAAAGAAAACAGCTGGAAAAGGAGAAAAAAAAGGTTTTGAAATTATTCAACCCAGTTTTAAAATGGTTAAAACTATGTTTAATATCAAAAGCAATTTTAACAAATCAACTAAGGATGTTTAATGCTTACTGTTTCAGATGTTAATTTATGTTGCCAAAATTAAGTTTTCTGCTTTTACTGTGAATTTTTTTTTTAACTGGTTGAATTGTAGGGCAGTTGAGTATTTGGTCAGAGTGCCCAAAGGAAAAAAAAAACAACACCTTGAATCTAGGATTTCTAGCTCAGAAGGAAATATTTTGGATGATTATGAGTGAAGACAGAGGACAATAATGAACATGTTTTTACAAACTGAATTACAGAAAGTGCTACCAATTTCCTATAATGTGTACGCATTACATATGCATACACATGCACACATATATATATGTGCATATATGCATGCAGATTTTTTAAAAAACGCATTTTTGGAGGAGGAAATCAAAGCATTCTTTTGTTTAAAGACTATATTATTTTCTTACCCTATAGACTACAGTCAGTACATTGAAATTTAGTTAGATGCCTAGCGTTCCTGCTTATGGATCTAATGCAGTATTTTTTGGATTCCCATTCAAACCATCTGTTTATTTTATTCTAATGTATCACGCCATAATTCTGTGTAATTATGGACACCCAGTCTTCCAAGACAAACAGCTGACACCTGGAGACATGTAAGGAATAACTCATAAGTTAAGGTTAGCTGCCCAGCTCTCATTTCATTGACATTTAAAGTATATTCTATGAGTTTGAGTTAAACCAAAAATGTTATTCAGTGGTTCTTAGATTCAGAAATAAACATACAATAGGCTAGACAGAGATTGTCAGCCTGCCATTATAATACTGGCTGTTAACAACCACAATTAAGGAAGACTACATATCAATTATTATTTGTCTGGAACATGAACTTCCCTAAGCATGAAAGGAAGTGATGCAGCCTGTATTACTGTCTCCACTCTTCAGCTAATTAGTACTGTTTTTAATGGCTTCATCTGCCCAGGATCAATTGTCTAATGGGGAACAGTTCTCTGTCAGTTAATAAGGTGAGGAACTGTATAATATGATTATGTCTGGCTCCAAAATAGTGCTTCAAACAACACTAAAACAATCATGTGATGGAATAAATAGACTGATGCAGGACTGCCAGATAATTCTGGAGCAAGCACACTGTTCCAGTAAGGGTACAAATGTCTGATACAAGAAAGTGTGGCACACAGGAAAGAGTAGGACATTGTCTGGAAATGCTGGAAGTTTAATTAAGAGAGGGAGCCAGTGGCAATATGCATTTAAACTGTTTTTTAAAGAACATCAGCATAAGGAATGTGAAAGGGAAGGGCTCTATTTCTAAAAATACTTGATGCAGAAATAAACTGCTTTGTGGTTGTCCTGCTTGGAAGAGTGTGTATTTTAAACTTTCCATTCAGAAAATACCAGCTAGTAATGAAAAGGGTAGAAAACAGCTTGATGATATGTACTCTGTGCTGCGAAATGTGGGCTAAATATACATGTCATATACCATACCTCTGATTCTGAGGGTAACTGGATGTGCTCCTTTTGGTCAGCCATAGAGAATTTGGTAGGCTGTTGCTCATTGGGATGGAGGCAGTAGACAACTCAGCACAGATCTGCACAAGGCAAAGCAGGAGGTGCACAAACAGCTGTATGACTTCAGACTTGATTTCTTTCTGCTACAATTGATCACCATTACCCACAGGCTAATTGGCATTGTTCTTGGCATTTACAAAAAAAAAAAAAAGGATTATGCCAAGCCCTTATAAAAACAAGAAGCAGACTTTGTGGTATAGGAAATAATGAAGCTTTATAATTAAGCAAGCATAGACATCACTGGCTTGCCTGAGTTCAGGAGGGTAAGAAGTTGGTGAAAGCACTAGAATAATACCCAAAACATGCATTTTTTTTTCTATTCCAGACATAATCACCTCATCTACCTTCTTCAAGTATAAAGTATCCTCCTTGGGATAGAAAAGAACATTGAAAACAAATGAAGGGGGAAAAGGGGTATATTTAATAGGACTTCCTTTAACGGAAGAGCTTCTCTCAAGTTCCTGAAGTTCACACATTTACATAGGTATTCAAATATATAAAAGGAAAATATCTGTAAAGATTTACCCCTCCTTCCACAGTTGATGTAAGCTGTTAGATAGCAAATCACATACCTCAATACACAATGGTTACACAGTTCTTATGCCCACCAGGGAAGAAACTAGTGCTTCAGATCTTTGGATCTCAACAAATTCATGCTTTCCTAGGCAAACTGTCTTACAATCCTATTTGAGTGTATTGCCTCTGGAAAGATCATCAGCCATAACACTGGATGTCCAGCCCTTGCTCCTCTTCTGAATAAGTTGAAAGGCCTGTATCTCCCAGAAGACCATTTCAATAATTTGGACAGCAGAAATCCTGCCAGCATTTCAGGATTACCCAGCTAAAAAGCCCTGCTTTTCACTGCACTGTGTAAACAAAGCAGAGCCTTGGAGGAGTGGGCTATTTGTACACACATGGAGACCATTTATGTTACAGCATTGGAAAAAAAAAAAGGCTTCTTTTTTCAGGACTGGTATATGCATTGTATATTTGTGCTGGGGAAAAGATAGGTCACACTGGTATTTGAAATGCTTAGCTATAATACATTGACAAAAAATGTTGCTCTTACAGGTAGAGTATTGCAGGGATACAGCTTAAGCTTTAACCTGTGCTGGTCAGAATACATCAAACACAAAAGCATTGCACAAAGACAGTAAAGCCTGAAAAAAGAGATTATAATCATTGCTATGGGGTGCCCCGGTGAAGTCCATATTTCCAGAAAGAAGAAGATATCTGCATTCCATGAACAGAACAAAATGCAACTGAACAGAACAGAGGAGTCAAAGGTTAAATGTGTGAAAGAAAAAGAAGAAACACATTCTTCCGTCTGAGTTACATCACTTGAGAACAGATATAATTTTCAGCAGATGGACTACCTCATTCCTATTTTTACTTTCTATTTCTGTTCAACTCACTTCCAATAAGCACTTGAGATTATTGTGGTCAAGTGGAATTTGCATCCAATAAGATATTTTAGCTGTTGCACATGGAAGGAGTGTCAGTGACCTGTCTACTTCTCTTTTGCTAACTGCCACAGCTTAGAAAAGAGAAAGGTCTGGTTGGTACTACCTTAGGTTCCTCTTTCAACTCACTACTAAAGATAATTTTTTGTGGTTTTCCCTTAAAAGGTACATTACTGAAAATAGCTACAGTATAATCTAGCATAGACAGCCCAGAACTCAGTCAAGGCAGAATTGCAGTTACTAAGATCTTTATGAAGTTATAATAATGTACTGATTCTCATAGATACATTCTGGGATCCATTGCTTATGCATGAAAATATGCTTTATGTTCAACAGACAGTGAGGCAGATTTGAGAAAGAGATGTCATTTTGGAGTAGGAAAGAAAGAGGCAGTTTTGAATGGGAAACAGTCTGGGGAGAAATGCAAAAGGATGGAAACAGAAGAACAAGTTTTAATTGTCTCCCTTCTCCAAATATGTCTTTCTGTCATTTCCGAATACATTTCCTTAAGTAACAGGTAAACTGCGAGGCATCAGCAATTCACGTGATTTTAAATGTACATTAACAAATATATTCAGAGGGATTAGGAAATCAGCTACTCTTTTTATAAGGAATTATTTTTCATCGTGGAATGACTGTTGTTAAACTGATACTCTCTCCCTCAAATTCTTTCTCACACTCTCTGTCCCACTCTCTTCCAACATTTGAAAGAGTTGGTTAAAAAAAAATCAACAATAAATTTAAGATTGACAAGCCATATGGCAATATCAATTAAAAATTACATTTTCCTCACTGAGAGTTAGGGATTTGGCTTTGGTAGTTTGTATTTGAAATAGGACATGTAAAGATTTTTTTATAAGCCCTGAAGATTTATCAATTAAATGTCTGTCAGAACCACTTGTGCTTTTATTACAGAATAAGGAAGAACATTCTAAGTAAATGGATGCACTTTTGTTCAAGGTATTTGAGACCTAGACATCTCTGCTTCAAAAACAGATTTTCTATTACTGAGTAGCAGAGCATAAATTTTGTTTTTTTAATAACACGGGACTTCACAAATGCTCAGAAGAAAATGTTTCTGCTGGGCCAGCAAGTAACAAAAGGTGTTAACATGGAAAAACGCATAAGATGTTCTTATAGAGAACATAATGAACAGTGGTGTGTGTCCAGCTTTGAGAAAATTAAAGCAGCAGTCATTTTAGTCTAATCTTTTCAGCAGCACTACTGTCCAGGGTCATTTTAAGTGGAAAAAAAAAAAAAATTATGATTGAAAGACACAGTCTTTTTCTCTAATACTGAACACAAGAATAAGACCTTGTTTACGTTCATGAAATTTTAATTCACAACTATAGCCACTATTTTGGAGGAGAACCTGAAGGATTCCCTCACCAGATGTGCATTCACACTCCTAAGATCCACAATTACTCCAGCCTGTAAGCTAATGGTAATACAAAGTCTTACAACATTTCCGTTGCCATTTTTATGAAAAAAAAAAACATTGCCCTCTGCGTAGCTCGGACCTCAAGGAATTCAGCATGTGGGAAAGGCCTCAGCTGTGAGAGGAGAAACACAAGACTCATCAGCAGTGAAGCAAGGCGTGGAAGCAGGCACAGCTAACAGTAACTAAAACTTGCATACCAAGGATTTCTTCTTCAAAGTATATTATAGATTAGAAACACATAACATCAGCTCATGATGCTCAGCTGTTGCAGGGAACTCCTTCATTGATTGCTGTCAGAACACTAAGAAACAGGAGAGTGAAAGGGCAACAGCTGAGTTTGGAGGTGGTGCTCGCTTACAAATGGAAGGCAGCAGGTTTTGCTCCTGTCAGGTGCTTTTACTATCCCTAGAGCTCTCTGTAGGAGCTTACAGAGTCCAAAAGTGGAAAACATCATCATGGAGCAACTACTCTCACTGACAAGTGGAGAATTCTGTCCAGGTGGTACCTTCAGGTCATTGGAGGAGGAGGAGAAGGAGGAGGGGGAGGATTTATTGAATTAAGAGTGAGCAATGAGCTGTGAAATGTCTTGACACTAGGTCAATGCACCTTATCCTTGTGTCTCTCCAACAAGGAAGAAATGTTAACACGAAACTGTATTTTGCTTCAACATTATATTTGGGGCTTTTTGTATCATGTCCTACTTTTCACCCTCCACATTTAAGGTGCTTTCCTGAAATGAGTGCTAATGCCACTAGAGCATCCTTCATTCCCTTCAGAATTCACATCAACAGGGAGGGCTCTTATGAAGAGAACTGATATTCTTTTTTAAACTCATAGGATTAAGCAAAGGCCCCAAAGTTTTGTTTATTGATTCACTCCAAAGGAAAAAACTATCTGCTACCTTTGTTCTTTCAATAGCTCAGTGAGAAGTTTTCTATAAAGGACATTTCCTAAGACAAAACAGTTTTTTACAAATATTGTGGACTAACTAGTGGATGTGATTTTAACATCCTTACTAGTGGCAATCAACTTGGTTTCCAATTCAGAAAGGTATTTTGAAGCTAAAGGACTAAACTCCTGCTGAAGTCGGTGATGTGTAAGTACCTATCTAATAATCGGGTGATTAGATGCATTTGCCTTTCTATATGCTTCCTTTATATAGTACCGGGACAGAGCTCAGGCTTCTGTTGAAGTATGTTTCGATGCCAGATACCACTTAAACATAATGAATGACATAAAAAACAAATAAATAATCACATATTAAATATGAATACAAACTTTCTAAGGACTGGGTAGTGAATAACTGAAAACAGATTGCCTAGAGAAGTTGAAGAGACTCCACTACTGGAAAATTTAGGAACAGATAGGCATCTCTCAGGGCTGGAATTGTCGCTGCTGCTGTCCTGAATCCAGAGGATGAACATCATAACGTTCACTTTCATGCTCATGAGCCTAATCTCCTACCATCCTATTCCACAAGAACTACCCACTCAAAATTTACTATTGCCAACAGTTTGCAGGTAACTGACATGAAAACAGAATTACACAAGCCAAGGTGCTAATTGCATATTGTTTACCTTCTACCAATACCATCAGCTTGGTTACTATCTTGGTCAGTTAGAAAAAAACAAGTTTCTCACATAAAAGAAAAAGTGATGAACTGTAGAGATAGGAAGACTTCAAGATAAATCTGGATATTCCTCATTATTTTACTAATATTAATCCTCTGGGCTATATATTACTGATTGGTTTGTTTGGCAAGATGGAAAAAAAATGGTAGTTGCCTAAGAAATACATGAGAATATTAATTACTGTCCTGGTAGGGGAAGGAAAGAAGGATGTTTCTCATTTGCCATGGTATGATTTTAGGTCAGCAATACTTGAGCCCTGATCCTTTTAATGATGGTTGGCTGCTCCCCCTTTCTCATCTCAAGTGGGTAAGTTGAAAGCCTGCCTCTCTCCCATCCCTCCCTCTTTTGTGTCTGAGTGTGCATGGGAATAAAGCGGAGGTGGGGAAGGCTTTCAGCTGTAGCAGTGCGCGCAGGAGGAATGGAACAGCCCGTTGCCAGCAGGAGGTTGTCGTGTCCTCCCCAGCCCCTCAGCAAGGTGCTAAACATCTCTCAGGATGTTCACATGATCCTTCTTGCTGCTGTCCCCTCCTCAAATCACACTGACCTCTCCCTCTGGCCCTTTACCCAACCATGGGTCTGTTTTCAAATGGGATAAACTGAAAACTTTTCAATGCTGCTAAAGAAAACCAACAATGAGCCACAAAAGGAGTTTAGGCCTGACTTAGGCTCCAGTAATATAAAACTGTTAAGTGGAACAACCAAACTCGGCAAGAACCAAGCTGTGAGAGATCTATACATAGGAACAGCTTCACAAATCTCTCCCTGGGCCACTAGCAGCTTAACAACAGCATGCAATTATTTAGATGTATAGTTTATTCCTGCATAATTTATGCAGATTCATTTTCAGCTATTTTGCCCAAACACAAAATAATAGTTTCATGATTACAGCATCATCTGGTGACATCAAAGCACTCCACCATTATGATTCACATCCCCATTAACGATAATGCACAAGACAAATGTGAATCTTTATTAGGTTAATTCTATTTTGTCCATTTTGCAGATGAGTAAGTGGGAGCACAGAGAGGTTAAGTGATTTGCCCCAGGTCACAGAGTGAAATCTGGAAGTAAAAACAATGTGTAAGTGTGGTCTAAAAGCCATATACATTACAATTAAATAATGAGGTATTTAACAACAAAGAAATTCTAAAAACTAGGGCTTCATATCCCACCTAAGTATGGATTTAACAGGTAATCATGCATTCCTCATAAATGTTAAACTTCCTGTGATTACCAAATAACTCTGAAGAATGGGAAAAAAAAAAAGCAAGAAGAAACTTTTCCTCCCCTCTTTGAAAAGCAAATAAGACCAAAAAAAAGTGCTGCTAAAGTTGCAGCAAAGAGAAATGATCTGTCCTAAAGTGACATTGTTTTTTTGCAGTGCCCTCCCCATCTCAAATGTCCTTAAACAAAAAGCGACATAAAGAAAAGCTCTGTGGTCTACAGGAAAGTAAAACAAAAGGAAAGATTTGTTCTTTAAATAACAAGGTTTTACTGAACTCTCTTTATTTGACTTATTAATAAGGTGGATGTAATTAACTTAGTCAGTTTTAACTTAAGGGTCAGTAACATAAATTGTTAACTACTGCTGCTCCAATTAAGAAAGTTTCTAATAAATGCCTGCATAACTGGAAATACTGTAAAAAAAAAAAAACATTCTTTTTCTTGGTTTAAAAGTATTTTCAACACAATCTTTAAAACATAGTGAAAAAAGTATAGTAAGCTAACACTAATATGCAAAAAATGTTAATAGTTCATATTTTTGAAACAGCCATTGTTTTTCATATTTGTATTTGTTTTTCCTTCAAGGATGAAAAGCTAAGCCAAGTTTCTATCTTCAACCATTTAAATGAGCACAAAGTTTAAATGAGCCCATATGCTTCATATAATTGTAAAACAGCTAACTGTGCTCAGTTGTTTAGTTTGAGACCGAATTTTTAAAGTTTCACTCACAAGAGACTTTACAGTGCAGAAACTTCCACTGCTGAGTGAAAGTTAATATTTATGATGCATTAGAAGCAGAAAAACATAGGGGAAACAGGAATTAACTCCTGCTATATTTAAACTTTCTAAAATTTCCCACTAGGTTCGTCAGACATCATTGTTACTGAAACAAATCTTTTGTCACGTAGTAGGGAAAAATTCCTTGGACCATGAAAGTCCCACCTTTTTCTCTCCCAGAATCCCATCCAGGCTTACTGATGTTACCACGCTGACAACTGACACACCATTTTGCTGATTATGCAGGTGACAGAAAACTTAGCAGTATATCAGAAAAGTCAAATATATTCCTTGACATGGGAATGAGGGAACCTGGCTCTCAGGTTTTTTTATATTATCTTCACTTCCACTATTGTAATGTACAAAGAATCGAATTCCGGAATTTCAGTGTTTACACATTATTTCCACGTGCATTTTAGTGGTTATCTGTTCAACTGTATTGACAACTCCTGTCCCTGTATGGTTGCAAATTTAACCCCTCTGACATGTCGTCCATGCATTGCTATGTTCAATAGTACTCAGGAGTTCAGTGCTGCAGACTGAGTGGGCAGAGAGCAGGATGCCTTGGAGTGGCATGTTTAAAAGGCTTTTTCTAAACTATTCTTCCAGAAAGCTCATCCTTCTGTTTGAATAAATATATTCCTTCCCAGAGGGACTGGGTGTCAGCCAGCTCTTATCCACATCATGATCAAAAGTTATTCCCTACTGACAATCCAAGTATCAGCTGGCCAACTTTTTTTTGTTGTATCCAAATACGAATTTTCAACAAAAAGTCCCCTTGTCAACAAAGGAAGGGTTTGTCATGAACTCCCAGAATAATAGTCTCATTCATCAGGAAGTACTGAACAGTTCAGCAGTATACTCCAGTACAGCCATGTTGTTTTACTTGTATCTCATTTTCATATCTCAAATGAGTTCACCTTCCTCTGATTCACAACGTAGAGATCTACAAGGAGGGAATAGCTTTCTATATTCCCAGTCTCCTTTCTCCCTTAGCTAATCCACTCATTTCAAAACTGCTCTCTTGCAATCAGCCCAATATTTTTGTTAGCTTTAGGTTTGCAGTCAAAACACTAAGGTTAATGTTTTCTAGATACTTGGGAAGTCCATTCATGCAATATATAAAAGACTGTGAACTTTTCCATCTCAGTATATGTTTACAAATCCACTGCATAATTAGTGACACTATTAAGTTAGCTGGCTCAAACTTAAGACTAAAGTAAATAATCATGCTCATTACCTTTGAAATCAATAATAGCCCATTTCACCTCTAGTTTCCTTCACTAATAATTTCCCTGGAAGAAGTTAGTTGCTAAGTGTAGTGTCAACATCAGTTCTAGAAACACTTCAGTTCTATTCAGTTAAAAGAAGAGAACTGATCAAAAGTGAAATATGAAGTTATTAAATTACTTTAACAAAATAAACCCAATAAAATAATTTTATTTAAAGCTCTAAGATCATTTTTAAAAAAGAAAGCAATTATTCATTACACATAAAAAGACAGAGGCTTACAAACTAATGCATATTCCTAGCTTTTGGGAGATATATTCTCACTTTTTCCTACATGATGAACTGCAAAAAGGAATGTATCAGTTATTTTTATAGCTAGTTCTCATGGATCCCTCTGATTGAACATTTTTTACAAGTATATGACATCTACAGGAATACCAAACTAAAGGGCCAAATTTTTGCAAAGCATTTAGCCAGAAGCAATGAGACATATTAACTTTATAAGTCAACTGCTCCCTTGCACATTTCAGTACAGAGCTGCAGTTGAGTAAAACTATTGAGTCCACTATGCAAAGCTACAAATAAGTACAAACAATAGCAAAACCAAAATTACATATGCAGGGGTCACCACAATCTGATCATTTGCAGTTAATAATGTCATTCATTTCATGACATAACTGAAATAGAAGAGAATAAAGCAGTTGATATACCTTACTTGAATTAATGTTCTTGGATTTTTTCAGCTTTACAAGTAACTGGAGTTACTGCTTATTGTGAAAAGAACTGCATTTTTGCTAATTTCTAACTGTAAATTGTGGCAAATTATGTTCTTTTCAAAAACTGAATAAGAATTTATATTTTTAAAAAGATAGCAAATTTAGCTTTCACAAAACATTATTCACTCCAGCTTGCATTTGCAGTACTATATGACCTAGCTCAAATCACTTCTTATCATAGTTGAAATTCAGTTCAGATGACAATATATACATATAAATGACAAGAAGTGTTGTTCAAAATTGTCTGTCCTACTGCAAATCAAGTATATTTCCATACACTTCTGTCAAGCTATGCTGGGTTTATACTGATATAATGAACCCTAAAGATTTTATGATTTGAATGACAAAATGCATGAATCAGACATTTCACTGAGAGAGATTCTTGCAGAATTTCTATTCCTCACAGAAAGCCATGCAAGAACTTGTTATCACAGGTGGAACAGGGAAATATTTAATTATCTTCTTTTGTCTTATTTACCTCTGGAGATTGATTGGAAAGGAATTTGGACCAGTTCTTCACTTTTTTTTTTCATATCCAGTTCTTCTACTTTGATGCCCATCAGAGCGCTAAGATACAGTCAGAAGAACCAGATACTCACTGTCATTAGGCCTTTTAGATCAGATTTTATGGCAAACACAAAACAGCATACTGAAGTTGAAGTTGTCTTGGTCTCTACCAGCTGAGAATTTGGTCTGAATTGTTAAGCAAAAACACTATTTACAACTTTGTCCAGGATTTTATGCATTTTTGGCAGCTCTTCATTTGAAACATCCTTGCTAGAGGGTTTACTGAGAAGTAGAAAAGCTGAACATAGATTTAATAGGTAAAATGGGTTATGAATACAAACAAGGAAAGCCAAGCCATTCTTACTTTTCTCCAACAGCATAAACTGGTTAACAGGAGTTGTTAACAATTAATAGGCTGTTTGGTGGATCTTTGCAAGATCTTTAAGCCTGGGATTACACATGCATATAAAAGAAAACAAGATATAGAGTGTGACATACTGGGTGAAACAGTTGCATTTGTTTCCTTTGTTATACATGAGATGGTGTCGTGGTTTTGTTTAGTGAGGGGGGGCCTAAGGTGGTAGCTTGTGTAGGAAACTGCTAGAAGTTGCTCCCCTTTGTTCAGTGGATTTGGCCAGGCCTAGGGCGGATCCGCTGCTGGCCAAGGCCGAGCCAATTGGTAGCAGAATGTCCCGTGATAACGCCTCTGCAATAACGTATTTAAGAAGGGGAAAACAGAAAAAAAAAAGAGAGAAGAGAAGATGTGAAGAAGCTGAGCAGGGGCAGAGGCGCAGAGCGGGAGGCGCAGGCCTCATGGGCCTTGCAGGCCTCACCCTCTGGCCTCTCGCCAGGCAACCGACTGGGCCTGACTTGGTCCAGCCCGGCTGCAAGAAGTGGAGAGGAGATGAGAAGTGAATAAGATGTAAAAAAAAGATCCTGAGAGACATCTGCCAGCCTGTTGTGAGGAACGGCTGCAGATGCCAAGGTCAGTTCAGAAGGAGGGGGAGCAGTAATGCGGCTCCTGGCCAAGATTCCCCTGCAGCCTGTCGTGATGACCATGGTGGAGCAGGTTGTCCCCCTGCAGCCCATGGAGGTCCATGGAGGGGCAGAGATCCACTTGGAGCCTGTGAAGGACCCCGTACCGGGGGATGTGGATGCCTGAAGGCAGCTGTGGCCCGTGGAGGGCCCGCTGGGAAAGCTGTTCTAGAGGGACTGCACCCGTGGAAGAGATGACCCACGCCGGAGCAGTTCCACGAAGGACTGTGGCCTGTGGGAGGGACCCCACGCTGGAGCAGGGGAGGAATGTGAGGAGTTCTTCCCCCAACCATGAAGCAGCGGCGTGAAACAACGTATGATGAACTGACCGCAACCCCCATTCCCTCTTCCCCCCTGTGCCGCTCAGGAGGGGAAGGTGGTAGAGATAATGTTAAGCTTGGGAAGAGGGAGGGGTGGAGGGAGGTTATCTTGTTCTCTGTCTCATTAGCCTGCTGTTTGTAGTAATAAATGAATAGATTTTCCCAAGTCGAGTCTGTTTTGCCTGTGACGGTAACTTTAAGGATTTCTCCCTGTCCTTATGTCAAACCTCGAGCCGTTTTTCCTTATATTTTCTCTCCCTGTTCTCTCGGAAGGTGGGGGAGTGAGAGAGAGACTGCGTAGTCTGGTCCTGATCGGGGCTGAACTACGACAGATGGTTATGCTATATTTTGGCATATTAAAACCCATTTAAAAGCCTTCTATTTTCAAATGAAGGCACATAGGTATCCAAGTCAGGGATTAAAAAAATGATTAGTTATATAGGTATCAGTGAATCTGAATTTGTCATACTAATGTCAACTTCCATTTCACAGTAGAAATTTTGAATTAAACTTTAAAATTAAGTTATGTTTATGTATCCCTCTTACACGAAAAGAAATTATTAAAATGGTATTCTACTTTACATTACAGCACTGTATATAATAACAATACAAGTAACGTGCAAGTATCAAAGAATCTTTTTATAAGATCTTCCTCACCACAGTTATTTATGCTTGCAACAAGTTAGGAGATCACATTGTTATATGCTGGTAAAAGTATCCTACGGTCCCTGTTTAATTCCCAGAGAAACCTGTCAGTGGTAAAAGATGTGCTACAAAAGGGATAAAAAGTAAAGAACATGTCTATTATCAGTTTAATGATAGGATAGATGTTCCCTTCAAAGTTTTTCCTGTTACGAAGCCTCACCAGTGAATAAAAGTATCTAATGTATTATTCAGATAAAGGCCTCTGAACCTTAGACAGAGGGAAATTCATACCGCCTTACATTGCTTTATTAAGTCTATATTAAGGGCTCCATTACTTTAAAGAAACTGTTTAAGTAACATTAAGGCTATGACCCAAACTGACAAAAGTAAGGAAATACATATAGCTGCATTTCCATCTTTAAAATATGCCGCTGTGGGGAAGAAAAAGGAACAATGGAGTAAGAGACTTTGCTTCTCATCTTGGGCTGAGAGAAATATTTGGGACAAAAAAAAAAAAAAAAGCCAGCCTGAATCTTCACCTGACATTCAACTGAATCCAAATAAAAATTGTTTAAAGTTTGGCTCTCTTCCCATTACCTCACACCATGGGTCACTTGCAGATCGAGGAGCAAGTTTTCAGGCTGCTATAGGAATGCCAGACAATTCCTTCCTTCACTGCAACAGCAAATGTTAGAATAAAGGACCCAATTACTGGTGCTGAAGCTATATGTAAAACACTGGTGCTCAAGGGTTTTCACGTGTTCTTTGCCCACGAGACATACTGTGAAATCTCCAGAGAGTGAAAGATCTCTCTCTACCTTCTTTTTCCTTTTATACAGGGGGAATGGAGGAAAGAGGATATAAGGGGGAGAAAAAGATCACCAGCAAAAAGATCAACAGGTTGCAAAGTAGCCATCACCGTACAGGAAAGGGAAACACCATTAGATAACTATTTCTTACCTGCAGCTCTTAGCCTAGAGGTAAAATTAATTTGCCTTTATACCATGCCGCTATTATATCGGATGAATTCTAACATAATTCTAAAAAATAGTAACTAAACTAGAAATATCTGTTACCTAAATATTGTCTTTTAAGGTTGATATTAATTTTAAGTGAAATTATATTACTCAGGTGAATGTCCTACGTCCTTTCATCTCGCATGAAGGCCTAAAACACAGTTTCATGCTATATCTCTGCTGTTGAAGGCATTGATATAGCCCTAATATCATTATTTTAGCATGTATTTAAAATCTTTGTTAATAGAGGAAGTATACGACTCTATGCTTGTGGCTGGGAATGCCTTTAAATCTCTCAATAGTTGAATGCTAGTTTCAGTCGTAAACTTTGGCTTTATTCTTGTGGACTCACTTCTGCATTGACATAGCATGCTGCCTTCAATTTGTTTATCTCTCATACCAAGATTCCCCGTCAGGTGGACAAAAAAAGCAGAAAAGTTATACAGTATTACCACAGCAAGTAAGACAGTCTGCATTAGACAGGACTATCCATAGGGTCTTACACACAAAGTCACCGCCCTTTCTATCATCAGATTACTTGTGTTGCAACATTTTGTGTTACAAGAGACTTTCCTCTTTTCCTTTGTTTTATGGCCTATCTAAAATATTCTGTACCCTCACCACACAAACATGACATAGCATTTTTTATAACAAACCTGGAGACCAGTGTCACAAATGTTGAACAGAAAATATCCTCTTGTTTAAATTCCTAGCTCTGCAAGTGGGTTTCAGCAAAGCTAAATAAAAAAAAATGAATATCGTTAGGCACCAGCGTTTAACTGTGGGATTTATTAACAGTTGGACTAAACTTGGAAATAAATACATTGGTAACTTCTCCAGTTCCTCAGATCAAGATTCAATGGCTTTCTGAAACATGTTTGGCCAAATCTAAATTTAAACTGCAGTGGGTGAAAGCAAGCAAGTATTTATGTAAGACCTGATTCAACTATCTATGGCCTTTTTTGGCCTTACACACTATGACACTATGATAAAAGTATATGATATCCAACCTAGAGGAGCATGGATTTGTGTAATTTCCATGGAAAAACATAATGAAAATAAAAGAGATTAATTTTGACAAGACATTCATTTAAAAGGACAAATGGCTAAATGGATAACAGGCTATATTTAAAAGGTTCAAAATGAGCAAACAGGCTCAAACAAAATAAAAATTAACCTCCCATGATGAGGCAAGCAGCTATCTTTCAGTTCTTGTCATTTCCATTCAGATGGAAATAACACACACTATATTACCTTTCCAGCCTGTGGTGCTTGTGTTATTGATATATATATTACAAGCCAAGCCTTGCACAGGAAAAGACAATCCCAGAAAGTTACCTTGTACAGACTCTGTCTCCATAGTTCCATCACAATGGGTGGAAACACTTGTTCTTACCTCACCCTGAGGCCACGATCCTTACAGTCCCACATCTGCAAATCCTTTGTCAGTAAGCTTCTCTTGTAGTTCCTGAATGCCTCACCCCTTGCTAGAGTTGTGGATAATGGTCCTGTTGCTTTCCTGGTTCAAAGATACTGCTTTCTGGCAAGTATCTGCATCCATTACTGGTGTGTATTTCTCCCTCCCTAGAGGACCTCTTAACCACCTATTTCCTGAGGAAACTTGTTGACCTTAATCTTGCTTCCATTCCCATTGGAGCCACATGGTCTCAGATACGTGTACTCTCTTGAAACTGACAACAACAGCAATGAGTGATAAGGCAAATCCATACATTACACTCTATTGCTCTCTCACAAGATGGACTTCACCTCCCTCTTGCGACACAAAGCAAAAGGAAAAACAGGAACTACCTATCTGCAAAGAAAGCAAACAACATGGCAAAGAGCCAGAGAGCTCTGAATAGCACTTCTCCCTGACAACGATATCCCGAACAAGTAGAAAATCATTATTTCTGCAGCAAGCCTGATAGACTTACTTGCATTTTCTATAATTTTTAAAGAACTCAAAATAGTAGATGGAGTGTGAGGCCTTTCACAAAGGCTCTTGCTCCCGACAAGCTAGTGAAACATCTGCATCACAATATACCTCTTAATCATCCAAAGTGCATCGCTCTCAACATGCAATTGGAATACTCTCTAATATTTCACCAATCTACTTTGTTACCAACATAGTTTTACTTTTCCAGGTCAGTAGAAATTATCTACTAGGTACAAAAGAAGAAAAGATAATGAATGACAAGATTCTAGCTCTTTGTTTGACACAATGTGTCGCTTACCCTGTCTCAGTATTTTCTTTTGTAAAATGGGAAAAAATAGCTTTCTACATATCTAAGCATAATGTTTAGTAAATGAATGATTAGTAAATTAAATTGTTCTGCAAAAATGAAGAACAGCAATTCTACGTATTCTTCTCCCCATTCACTGCCTGCACCTGAGACTACAGGGATGGATCCATTCCTTCCCTTCTTCTTGAAGGAATCCTACTTCTTTATCATATCAATATGGTTTTTAAGGAAAATATTCTTACTCTTTCTATCTGCATACTGCATTTTTCTATGACAAAAGGCAAAATTTAATCTTAAAACTAGGACTTCTGTGCAAAACATGAGCTGCTTGCTTAATCTGGCAAGAGAACAGCTGAATCTCCATCATGTTGATTGAGCAGGTGAAGACTTCATCCTGCAAGATGCTGTTAACCTGTGGAAAGATCAGGCCTATATTATCATTTAAGCATAAGCGTAGTCCTCTTGCAGGTTGTACAACAATATATACTCACACATATATGCACAAACACACTATCATAGAGCTCTGTATATGAATACACACATGAATAAATGACTGACTGCTGGTTACAAATGCCAACATGTCTCAGGCTGGGACACTTTGAATTATTTTAAACACGTATAAGGCAAATAATCTATTTAAAATCTCACAAAAGGAATATTCTCCCAGGATGCATTCTTGTATGCTAAAATTCAACTAACACTGGACTTCTTTTTGGAAAAATTAATGTTAAAAAGACTAGGTTTCAAATGGAAGTGCTGACAGGCCTTTAAATATTGCAGCTTGAATAGACTCACCACTGTATATTAACAACTGTAGTCATAAGATCTCAACATTTTTCCCCTCCCTGTCTTTCCCTGGAGCTGCTCAAAAAGCTAAGCCCCTTTTCACATTCTTAATGACCAAAACTTAAAAAAATGGGGAAAAAAAAAAAGGAAAAAAAGGAAAAAAAAAGACTTAAAAGTTCAGCTGGATTTTCTTCTGGTTTCCTAATGAGCTTAACATCTCTCAAGACGCCTTTGGTAAAGGAGAAAATCTTTTCAAAAAGACCCATTTTCCTGCTGACAGTACAGTCTTTCTGAAGTAACATCAGAAGACCATAAGGGTGACATCCAAGCCACCTGAGCTGGCGATACAAGCTCTGTAGCCAATAGATTTCTATCCTCTCTTTACACCACATTTTCTAGCAACAGTGTTCTTTAGAATAGGGTCAAAAGAAAAATTTCTGTTTAGTTGTTTAAAGGAAACAAATAACTTTTGCATCAGATCTCTGCTAGAGCTTGACCAAAGTCAAAGTATATTGTAATTTAATTTGTCATAAAAGACCCGAAGTAGCTGGCTCTTAATAAAACAGGAGATCACAAACTTATGTAGTCTCACATCACCTTGAGTATACATTAACAATGGTACCTGACCTATTTCTTTTTTTTTTTTTTTGCTGTTAGATAACAGAGAATAGTCTCACAATAAACTTTAATCTTGCACAGTGGCCAAAAAAAAGTAAGAAGCAGCAACTGCTACATATGTAACATCTGCAAAAAGGAATACTGTCTTGAATGCAATGACTATCTATTACAACTATGCATGGGATTTGGACATGTAAAAAAGTTACTTACATAACTGTCATTGCTCATGTGAGTTATCTCACGGAAAATGGTTGGGCTACCTCAGTGTTTGGATTATTTATGTATCAGAGCAGCTACAAAACTGGGCCTTACTACGTACTATATCAGGTATATAGAAAAAGATATATGTTTTTGCCACTCAGATTATGATTTGGTGGCACTACAATACAGCAAGAGGTGACATTCTCTAGTTAAATAAGTGTAATACCGTGCTATTACAGGAAGAGGCTATGTTATTGGGTCAGAATTATCAAATTCTGCAATTTATTTTTGTGACAGAAATCCATAACAGGTATGGAGACTTTAAGGATGTTAATCATAGATTACACCCAAACAAACAAGACAAGATACTCAACGGTGCTCAATTTTGAAATTTGATGAAGGAACACTTCTCATTTTCTATCTTTTTACAACTTCTATAATTTTTGCTATAGTTGCCCTAATTCTGTAATTTCTGTAATTATGGAGGATCTATTGTGAAATAAGCCATTAACAATCATTTCAGTGTACCTGAGGGCCTAATTAAGATTAATGTGGGGGGGTTTTTCAGAAACAGAACAACAAGACACTGGACCAAAATGCATGAAAAAGCCAGTTTTCCTAACATCCTGAGTTCCCATGTGTACAAGTCCTCCTTCTTGGCATGATTTGACACTCGAGTGGAGCTGGGAAGCCTGGCCAGAATATGGAAGAGTCCAGCATGATACACTTCCAGAATAAGGACTTTCCAAAGACCTTAAACTTGATCTGGCAGTTGATTGTCTCCAGAGGTGGGAATTAATTCTGCCCCCAGATCAGCTTAATCCCCTTGTGAGAAGAAACCTTCAATTATGATAAACTCTACTAAATTATTTATGATATCTCTGTGACATAATGAAGCTTTATTCAGCAAGACCTTTGTCTCAGGCTCACATCGAGAATGGAAGGGGGCAATTGATCACGAAACTCCAGTAACTGTAGACTTCTGGAGCAGAAGTACTAAATGGGTTTGTTTAAATTTACTCTTAGAACAATTCTGTTGATTTCAAAGGAGTTAACATAAGAGGGTGTCTAGCCCGTAAAACCCAATTCTGCCCTGTTTTACACTGAGTATGGCCTCAGAGAGGCAACTGAGTCTGCCAGGGCAGCATTTCAGTTCCTGATGTAGACTGCAGGAAGTCCTATAGTCCTGCAATTCTCACGTAACCTTCATTGTTTTATTTTCAACTGGCTGCTGTAAGCTGTAAAAATGAATATGTTAAAAAAAAAAAAAAAAAAAAAAACAAACCACCAAAAACCCAAAACCCCACAAGATTAGTGCTTTAAGATATCCAGTCTTAGAACCTGACCCAATAAAAAGTATATATGTACATTCTACTTCCACACCATTAAAGCCAGACATTTTCTTTTTAACAAAACCCAGCCCTCAGTTGTAGTCAATACCATACAGAGGCACTTAGAGAGCAACAAAGTCTCACAGGAAATTCTTTATATAAAGAGATTCAGAAATGAAAATACCATACAGGTCACAGTCATTGGCACATAATGGTACAGTTAAGCCGTTCATTTCTAATTAGGCCTGTGATGAGAAAATGGCCAATTTTCCTTTCTGCTTCTTGGTGTGTTCAACAATTTTGTCAGCCAAAAACTGCTAGCTGCTGAATTTTTAACGATCCTTTATTGGATAATAAGGTTTTGTTTTCATTTCTCTCAAACTGCTGGAGTCTCCGTTAACAATTATATTGGGGAAAAGGTTTCCACAGTAGGTGGGCCCCACAGTCTGTCTAAACCATGGATTAGCATTATGGAAAAAAAATAAAAACCAGAGGGAAAAAACAAAGAGAATTTAAGAAAGGCAGGTTTGATTTGGGGTGTGTACAGAATTAGGTTACTTCATTACATAAATTAAGCAAAGGAAATGAATACATTCAATACAGTGAAACTTATATGAGTCTGCTACTCTCTGGGTCAGCAAGATCCAGACACCTAGTTGAAGTGGTCTTTAATTAACGGTCAAATAAAACTATACTTTTTACTTCAGGAATAATATGAGGTTTTGACAGTAGAGCTAGTCAAATCCCTGGCAGGTGCATGCCTGGCTCAAAAGCTCCCTCTGTCCTGCTGTGCTGTGTTACTGACCTGTTCCAAGGACAAGGTCCTTTTGGTTTTTAGCAGGAATTGTTCACATTTAACTAAAAAAAAACCTGTTCCTCTTTTCACTTCAGGAGTATCTTCTCTTCAAACCAAACAAAGTTTTCCCTGTTCCTTTTCATTTCTAAGGCAAAAGAAGCGTTTCTTATTAGGTCAACAAGTTAGAATTCTTCATTTCTTATTTTCTTTGTGGAGCTGTGGATAACCTCTGCTGTGCTCTATGGTCTCACATATCAGCCAGCATCACTTTGGGATCTTCAAGATGGCACATCAAGAAAGAGTGTCTGGTTTGGACAACTGCTTGAGTGTTGAAATTTGCATATACATGAGTGTCTGAATGGTTCTCAGGTTGGAGAGACAAAATCAGTGACTGCAGAAGGAAAGAGGACAAAAATAAAGTTCAAATGCACTGAAAAAAAAGGACAGTGCAAGCCATATAACAACGGAGGATTTTTTAGAGAGTATCTAAATTCTTTAAAAATGTTTTTGCAGAAGAATTGTATTGCAAAGCCTCCAAATCTGTGCAGGTAGGAATGTAGACATCATGTATGTAGGTTTCATTGCACCACCTACTTCCTGAGAGGACTCACTGTCACTTTGTATTAAAAACTCAGTTTTGCTTTTAACATTATCAAACTTTAACAATTTCCCATGTGGGCACGAAAATGAATGATAAAATGAAAAAATCTAGCCATAACAGACCAGCTATTTTCATGCATAAGGTAAAAGAATAATTTGTTTCTCCAATATAAAAAAATAATCTGGTGACCTTTTCTTTCTTTCAAAGACTCTGAAGAAGAGACATAAAATTCAGCATCATGATTGACCATTTTGACAAGGATATGGTTTCTGTTGCAACACCTGGACAAACAGACAAGCCTTTGAAAAATCTCTATTTAACTACATTCATTTCACCTTTTCATCAGATTAAATATCCACCAATTTGAACCCCAAAAGCATCCTCAGACCTTCACACTTTCTAGAGATAGAGTGCATATTCTGCCACTCCACAAATTTGATCTCCTGTTTAGTACCGGACTCTAAGCTGCAAAGATAAATTAATTTTTATGAGTCTTGCAAATATTATGACAGTCACAACAATATGAAAAAAAGTATCTGAGGAAAAATTCTGCAAGGGAGTGAGGTTTGAGTAAAGTATATTTAGTAAGGTAATGGGTCACAGTCTGAATAATTAGGACACCCAGAAATAAAAATCACTATATATAAATACTCATTTAAAGGATGGTATTACAAAGTACATGTGAAAAAAAGGAGGATGGAATTACAGACAGTTTTAAATCTTCATTTCTTAATCTAAAATTTTTTTACCTTACTAAACATCTGTAAAATACAGCTTGATATGTCTAATACATTTATACAAGAAAAGTAAATGTAATTGTGTATGCAGAATCAATGCACATATTCAGGCACATAAGGGCACACAGAGACATAAATTAAATGAATGAGAAACAGTGATGCAATATAAGGATGTAGGATAAATTGTGTCTACCTCATTTTTAATTGCATGGCTCACCGTATGGTGAAGAACCATATGACCCATTCCATTTGGTGTATACTGACCAGGTCACATTCAGCTTAACTTCACATTCTGCCCAAATGCATTTCCTTGGTTGGTGTAGCCCACCAAACTGACAGATGAAAAGAAGTTGTGCTGTCTTGATGCAGCCAGTAGAGCAGTTTCACTCAAATAGCTGCAGAATACTGTAACAGGAATGCTCAAAAGCTTTAAGCTACAAGATGTGATGATAAGCACTCACTGTTTGCTATGAAATATGTGTGTTGTGTGTTTTGGTGCTTATATTTGAATCAACTCAATATTATCGTCAACTGAAAGTCTCCCTGAGGAATCAAACAACATAGAGTCTGTCTGCTGAAGAGCTGTATTTAACCTGCTATATAGTCAGGAAATTGAGATCATCCAGGATCTCCTGACCAGTGGCCTCAGGTTTTTTCGCTTTTTGATTGTACTGATCCAGATTCTTTCAAGTCTCAGAGTTCTTCAGCTTCTGCTTCACCTGCTTTGCCAGGCTAAACTTTTCTATCTGTGCTTTGTACTCTCCATGCTACTGTAATAGGCTGCTAAACCTGAAGCTCCAGATGCAATGAGCTCAGTGAAATCAATGGGAAATATCTGTGTGCACCAAAGGCCAGATTTTGATCCATTGTGTTCAAGCAGAATGATCCTCATTAACCTAACAGATAAAGGCAGCAACGAGCGGCACTTCTGTAATATCCATGAAATCACTATTTCATGATACCAGTGAGAGCCCAGGGAGGAGGTTTCTTGGTTCCAATAATTAATAATTTACAAAAAGCTTTAACTAAGCAAGACATTGCCCACCTGGAAATTGGAATGAAAGGATATTAATGAAGCTGCAATGCAGATGGTCATGTTGAAGGTGATGAAGAATTTATTAGGGAGACAGTCATCAGAAGCTGTGTAGTATATGAAGCATAAAACTGCTATAACTAATGACAGCAAGTAGTTTAGGCAAGTAATGGACAGCACAGCTACAAAAGGGAACATGGAGATATATTATTTAGTAATAAAGTTCTCATAAAAATGTGAAATATGAAGTAGAAAGATTAATATGATTGCACAAGCCATCTTAAATATCTGTACCGAACTTCCGCCTTTTAAAAGTAGACTGAATTTATGCCCCAGCAGCAACACGTAAGTCACAGCACTTATTTACATAGTTTATGCAAACTACTGCAGATCTATGGGCTTAATTTATTGAAATAATGTTTGAAAGTGGTTTAATTTATTGCATTAACAATAGGGCAGATGCTATATTTCTACCTGCCAAATGATCCAAGAAGCATAGGTCAGATTATCAATCATCATATCATACTCCAGAAGATCCAGGGGCCTGCAGGTTACTGGCTGCTCTGCTTTAATAATTTCAGTCTTCCCTGAGCTTGAGTAATAATCCTTTCTTTACATCTCCACTGTTGTAATTCATGTTTGTACAAAACCTGGGTGGAAGAGTTGGCTGCAGAAGACAACACAAATATAAACATTGCTTTAGACACTTTTTTCCTAGCATTTTGTACGCAACTGAAGCTAGAAAACATGTTTTTTTATTAAACCATCTTTTCTATGGTTTTCTTTAGTAGTAGAAAGATGAAGAAGTATTTTAGATTATGCTAACACTGGCATGCAGAGGAGGTGAGTAGGGGAAAATTACTGAGGATTCTGGGCTATTTTTAAAAGCTGTTTAAGCCTGCTTTTCTCTCACCCATCTGAATTCATAATACATTAGGAAATGTGTCTTTAATGCATACATTGCTCAAGCTACCTAATTAGAGGAAGCCATTCTTTTTTCCAGTTCTTTTTAAAATGTATGAATACTTATCTCAAACCAAAACCACTATACTTGAATGTGAATTTTTTGTCCAAAATAAAAGATCGTTCTAGTGCAGATGCCCTGTAATACAAAAAGCACTGCAAATTGCTACATTTCAGTCCGCAATACAGGTTTACCCTTCTTCCCAGCTTGAAAATAAAAAAATACTCTAAAATATTCTTGATGTTATCAAAAAGGGGGATTTTCATGCATTTGCCCAAATTTATCCCTAATACTTGTTTTTAGTGGAATTACAGTAATGTGAGATTGGCACAAAGTAAAACACGAAAGGATTTTCTTGAGACATTGACCTGATCATTCATCAAAAGGACAGCTATTTTCTCAGCCACTCTTTTACTTATTGTGATTTTAATTATTTTTTGTGTCATAGTACTTTTCCACAGAGCAGTAGTTCTGGAAATGCCATCAGTCCTGTGAAATACTGCTTGCATCTCTGGATTGTTGAGATAATTTTGGAAAGCGGCAGATGTTGAACTGATATATTTTTGGCGTAAGACAATAACTGGCAAAAATCTGGGATGTGATAAGACAATTTCTGTCAGAGTTTTCTTAGTTGTCCATTTGAACGTGAAGAGTTAAAATGGAGCTGTCTGCCAACACTGAGGGTAAACCCTGTCTCCAGAGCACTCAGTCTCTGATATTAAAACAGCACTTAAGTAGTGAATAAAATATATACATACATACACATATATATTCAGATAAATAAAATCAGCTTCTCCGAAAATGTTCTTTTTCTGCAGGGCACAGACAACTCTGCAGGGTAGGAACAGGGAGCTATCCCTAAGAAGCTAGGAACTGTAGTTTGCATCTGGAAGTGGAAGCTTTGCCTATAAACACAGGTGACAGACTTTCCTAATTGTGGATATGGAATGAACATATCCTGAATCACAGTCTAAAGACTATCTCATGTGTGTTTGTTTTTTAAAGAAATGGAAAAACTACATTGACAGTCATTTGCATAATTTAGAGACATACTGAATGAAATACAAAGGGTTATTTTGGTATGTCAGCAGTAATACTATATTCACAAATTCAGGGTCACTCACTGTTGAGAGACTTATAAAATCTTCTAATGGGTAGCAGTATGAAGAAATCTATATCTTTTGTTTCTTTGAGGCACTTGTTTACAAATCATATAACATCTGCTATAAGGAATAGACCATTTTCCTTCTAAACTGTTTCTTTTCTTTCCTTCTTTCTCTTTCTCCGTCATTCTTTCTTTCTTTAGGAGGGGTAAAAAGCTTAGAAAAATTGACCTACAAGGTAGATAATTTTCTTTTTCCATAGTACATTGAATTATTCTGCTACTTGGATGTAGTTTGTCATATTTAGTAGAGGGGGTTTTTGAATCATAAATGAATAAAATAGTTCATTTAACTGTTACTGGAATTTTGCACTTTCCCCTTGTGAGTGGTTTAGCTGGCCTTGTAATACTGTTTTGGCCAGTTGAAATCTCATGAGTTATGAGTGTTATTTCCTTACAATTGCACATATTTTCCATATTTCACACAAACCAATTATTTATCACACACATATACATGTGTTTCAAATTATTTTTAAATTAGTTCCTTCCTATTTTATACAGTTTTTAAATTACTCTAAGTGTTTTGAATCTTAAAATAAATGATCTATTCAGCACTTATTAATGTTTTTCAAGATTTCATAGAATAGCTGCTGGTTTGTTTATGAAGAACACACTTTCTCACCTATGCATCATATCCTGTTGCACCAAGGGATCCTTGGCAATGGGTTCTCCCTTTCTCTCCTATGAATGCTGTAGAGCCTGACAAGTATGGTAGAAATTGGGAATGCTTGAGGTTCAAGACACTACTGAAACAATCCTCATCATCTACTTCTGTTGTGCCAGATGGCAAAGGCTGCATAGTTCCACATGTCAATCCTGCAAACAATGGGCATAGGAGAAAGGTAATACATAGGTGCCCATGTGACACAATAAGGTGACATTTAATACATAACACATAGTATATTAAATATATTTTAATGTAAACTATATGCAATGTATTATATATTTATATACTATACATTTAGATTATAGATATTTATAGTTTTAATAGATAGATATATGTATCTAGTTAGCCAGCATTTGCAGAACTCTATATACACCCACAGCACCTTCTGCTGCTTTTTTCTAAGCTCCCTGTAATTGGTCACCAGTAACAAGTTGTCCTCAGTATCTGAGAAGAAACTGTACCAGCACTGTAAACAGAAGGGTTACTATCTTTTTTGGTGTGTGATGTGACATTTCTGCAGATTCTGCCTAGTGTTTCATTGAACCTTACTGTTGTCACAGTGCATTGCAAATTCGTTCCTATTTTTCTCTCCACTATCATTTGTGATCCCTTTTGCAGTGTTATTGCTATCCAGGTTTCACTGTCTCTGCAAAAATCTGAGTTTTGAATTATATTTGGCCCAGACAGATAAACGTTCATTTTTTTCCACATTGAATTTCATTTACTTCTCCACTTAAATTATTTCTTTTTTTTTCAGTAGTGACTGCAACACTTTCAAATTCATCATCAATGATTTGTATGACTAGGCCTATCATCCCACTTCAAAATCAATATGGAAGATGTTAAATGAAATAGAACTTAAAACCAGTTCCTACTGTCATTCACTAAGCTCCTCCCTTTTCAATCTATGGCAGTTTACGTTTTTTCTTCCTTTATGGTTCTGCAGTCACATTTCAGGCTGTGGATTAATCAGTCAGTCATTTTACATGCAGTAAAATGTTATCATCTTCATCTATCAAGATGTCATCTTCAAAATTTTCTTGTTGCTCTAAGTTCCTGAGAATCACGTTATCTACTCTGTTTCCAGTGAAGGAAAGTACTGTTTCTGTAGCACACCAAAAATAAACTATTTATAAAGTCATAGAATCATAGAATCACAGAATAGTTTGGGTCGGAAGGAACCTTTAAAGGTCATCTAGTCCAACCCCCCTGCAAGATAGATCAGGTTGCTCAGAGCCTCATCCAACCTGGCCTTGAACGTTTCCAGGCATGAGGCACCCACCACCTCTCTGGGCAACCAAGTCAAAATATTTCTTATTCAGTTTTCCTTGTGAGTGAAGGAAATTATTTTGTTCCTTTCCCAGATGCAGTTTTTCTAAGTGGCAGGTAATAAGACGAGGAAGAAAAGGGGTGGTTCTTTTTTTTCACTTGTGTCTGCCTGCTTACATAACTTGAATGGAGTTGACTTGAGCAGTAAGAGGACCTGCTCTCTGGGATGTCTGAGTAATCTACTTCCCAGTGACCTTTTTTTCTCTCAATATTTTTCCAATACCATTCTGAGACACAAATTGAATCTTCAGAAAATAATTGCCAAAATCACTGTTCTTTTTTCCCTTTTGAATTTGCTTTGTTTTCTCTGTAGTGTTTTGGCAATTACCCAGATTTACATGTCTCATCAAAAATAATTGCCTGTGGCAGAGTAAATTAATTTCCTAATCACCTTCCTACCAGTTGGCCTGAAGAATTTGTAAATGTTCCACTTTTCCAAGTATTATTTTATCTGGTCTTTGTCAATGTATATTTGAAAACACCATCTTTTGCTAGTTACATAAGCTTTATTTTGTATGCCTCTTGCTTAACAAAGATCTTTCAAAAGATAACTGAATTTCAAGAACTTTTAACCATTACTAAAGTAATCTTCTCCCTTTTTCTAAATGTTATATTTTCTTTCTAGAACTTTTTCTTCCTCAAAAACAATTTTTAAACAATTTTAGTTTGCTTAACTACTTTGACATACAATAACTAACAGAGATTAGTTTTTATTGCCCTGACTTTCCTTCAACATACTTCATTTTTTTTCTATCTATTCCTCATAAATTTGGGTTCATTCCTCTTTTCCAATTTTACATTCTAGAAAAAAAATCTTTCATGCCATTGACGATCCTTTGAAAAATTACAAGAATGCTGATTTCTTCTTCCTTTCATTCTTCCTTAAGAAATAGAAATAAATTTAAACATAAACATAAATATAAATTATGTTTATCCTTAACTAAAGAATACTTCAAATAAGCTGCTCTGAAAGATGGTGGAACATCCTAACAGACATCAAGTCCTGCTATATAGTTCTGCAGGTTGTGGTTGAACAATTCTTTCCTTTTTCCTTCACTAGAGGAAAACAAACACAGGTCTATTCATGTACTTATGTTTTAGTCACAGAAAATTCTTACTGAGGAAGAAGGAATTAGGAAGAAGTAAATGCTGATTAAAGATTTAAACATGTGGACACAGATTTCTTAATTTCTTCCATTAAGTGATTCCTGAACTGTGTTACCTTCTACGTCTTAAGAATCCATTGGCTTAATACTAATTGGAACTGAAAAGAGAATTACTCAAAATTGGTACTATTCCTACATTCCTTTTTCCCCTACTTTTATAAAGACATAAAGAAAGATGTAAGATGAATTTTCTGTTATTTAGTTTACCTATTTTATTAGCAAAGTGATTGCTAACCTCAATGCTTCCAAATAAGTTCAAAAACAAATGATTTCTGTGAGCTGTAGTCATCAAAGAGTTTTTCCTTCTTTCTCCATAATGCTGAAAAACCTATATCCAGTGCCTGTGCTTTTCCTTGTTTTTTTTTCCCTAATCCAATACATTTCACAACAATGTTCTCCAGACGCAATTGTAACTCACTAACATTATACCTATACTGACTTCAAATATCTGGTGCCCCTTGGACTTTTAGTTACAAATTCAAATGTTTTTTTATAATATTCCCTTTACAACAACCACCCTTCTAGGCACCAGTTAGTCCTATTAGTACTAACAGCACTACAGACAGTACTTAATTATCTATACTAATACCTATAGATAAATTCTATCCCTTCCATATTCCCAGTTGGTTTTTATGCTCCTTTTAGAACCTCAATGATATTTAAATACAATCATTCTCCTCTTCCTCATAATTTTCTATTTCATAAACACTTTATCCTCTATTTTATTTTAAAATTACATGCCATGCCATACATGAAGTTGTAAGGTAGATTTACTCTACAGCAGTGGATGCATTATAGAAAATTAAGAACAGAGTGATTGTATGAAGATCCATCTCAGAATGGCTGAAGATAAGAAACAAGATAAAGGCAGTTTATCCTGCTTGTTATGTCTCAAAGGGACCCAAGACCAAGAAGGTGAATCACATGTTAGCAATAGGGAACTTACCTAGACTTGCCCTCAGGGTGGCAAACCACCTTATCACTAAAGAGAAGGAAACAATCTTAAAAAAATAAGGATAAAATATGAGTAGAATAGCAAAAATATAATCTTACTTTTGGTATCAGATGTGGAGTCTATGTGAGTTTCTAAGAAGCTGAATTCTCTTTAATTATCATTGAAAGATAGGCTAACATTGAGCAGGTGGTGAAGGTTGTCAGTGTTACATTGGCAATGTTTAGAACAAAGGATCTCAAAAAATTCCCAAGTTACCATGAAATTCTAAGAGCACTTTAGCTAAAATATAATCTAACGGGAAAAAAAAAAAACCAACCAACAACCTTACCTCTCTGGAAATATTCAGCACATAATTACAGTAAGTAGCTTTCTGCCTAAACTGCGTGAGAGAGAATGCAAATGTTTAACATAAAGCCCTTAAAAGTTGGAGATTATTTTAAAAGCTACATTGTCAAAAGGCCGGAAGGTGTTTTTCTATTACTACTGGTCCCCCAAAAAAAACCAACTCAAACTCAAAACCAGGAACAGGAAGTAATATATCAGCCTTAAGAATTTAAAACTCAAGGTAAACAGCACAAACCTTTTCTTCCAATAAACTATATAGACATTATTCACAGAATTGGTTCTGCTAAGATAAATAAATATTGAAACACTGCACTTTTAGAAAACATAGGCAATCAATGTAAAGATACATGGAATTTTCCTTTTAAAATGAAATAGATACAGTTGAAAAATCTAAGCATCAGAAAATCCAGAAATAATTTAAATAATTAAAAAGTAGCCTATCATAAGATACGCCATATTGGAAGGAAACTGACTGTCCATCAGAAGTGTATTTAGATATAAAATATCTCAGGATGCATGACATATATATGACTGTGATGTGTCCATCATAGTGCTCACATGATCTTAACCAGCTTTACAAGGGATGTTAAGATGAGAAAGGATCATCACTCATCTATTCTGATTTCCTGCATGATAAAGGACCAGCATTTTCAAAGCGCATACATAATTTAGAAACATATAGACTGTGGGGTTCTCGTTAGATGCTCGACTCCTACTGATTCCACATTTGATAAATGACATTGAGTATCTTAAATCTCCAAGGTCCAGATCCTCAAAGGCACTTTGGAAGCTAATTCTCCCTACAATCAAAGAAAATCAAATGCCTAAATGACTTTGAGGACCTGGGCCTAACCCAGTTTTGAAAAATTTGCCCTTTATGTCTCTCTTGATAAAGATAGGTGCAGTTAGATGAGGGGCCATTTTCATTTTCCTTCATAAGGAGGTGATAATGCAGGCACTTGTCTTTAAGCATTCATCCAGGAAGTGGATGACTTGGAATCAGCCCTCTTCTCTGTCTGAGGATATTCTAATTACATCTTCTGCCTCCCAAGAGGACACCCTAAAGAGTACTCTCTGCTAAGCTGTATTCTACACCACTCAGGAGAGGGTGCATTATCCACTGCCATTTGCACAGCTGCCCTATCATGAAAAAAAAAAAGAGAATTCAAGATTCACTGGGCCTGAGAGAGAAAACAAGCAGAAACATGGCACACATTTGGAGAAAGGGACTACATGGATCCTGGTCCTTGCTTGAGTTCATTCCTTATCTATATTATTGATATATTATGGAAAATATAGCTGTGGATATGGGAGCAGGAGTCCTACCTGCTCCTAGCTACCAGGGTAGTGCCTTAGCCATTGGGCTGCCCTGTAAAGAAAGAAATATCAACAACACGAGCACCAGCACAGTCACACGGACCTTCTCTGCGCCTTTTTTTCATATGTGCAGATCGTGCTCTTTTTCTGAAAGACAGTTCGAACGCTTGCTTTCAGGAGAGGATAACAGTCCATGAATTCCAAGTAGGAAATCTGAGCAAGTCTCCTAACCCTCGAGGACAGTTTAAAATGCACTCTTTTCACAGGATATTTCTCATTGTCTACTGTCAACTGCTGCTAACTTCAGATGTCTCCTTGCTAAATTAGTCAACTTTGATTCCCATTCTGAGGGAATGGGAACATTACCAACAGCCTACACAAGGTGCGCAAGTGCTGAACACAGAACCCTGGGCTCCATTCTACAAGACGGCATGCAGGCATGGCTTTAGCACTTAGCTTTTACAATACCTAAATTCATTGTTGGATTCATTTGTAAGACTCTAAGTAACATAGCTGCCCAGTTCAAAAGTGACCAGACTCAAAGAAAGAAACATGGGAATTAAGAATTCTCAGGATAATCCTGAAAATAAGTTAAGCCAAATGGCTGTCACTGCTGGGGTGCAGACAGCAACTTTCCAAAGGTACAAGAGTATTGGTACCACTTAAAAACTCCTCTTACAACTGTCCCAAAATGTAAATACATCTTGTCTTACATGTAGTGCATAATGTAATTCCTCTCTGTGATGAGGAGAAACAAGAGAAAAAGCGAATGAGCTACAAAATGTCCTGATTAATAAAAATCTAGATGGGAAGCTCCTGTACTATTTTCCTTCTGCTAGAATAACATACTCTGTTTAGAAAAATCAACAGTAGGCTTTAGGCAAGACATATAAGAGGGCCACTGTAGGCCTGACCCTACAGTTATCCTATGATTTATAGTCTTCTTACAGCAATGTACTGTATTTGACACTGGCTAAGGGGTTAATCAGTTCTGAGCATTGGCTTGGTAATAGGGTCCTGCCCTCGAGGTCTATTCAATCAATCAGAGTTGTCCAAGGCTGTAATGCCTCAGTTCTGTGTGTAGGCAGATGAGTGTGCTGTCGCTCAGCATCCTGGAGGTATATGGGCTTTGAGAAGCTTAGTGGGAATTCCACCTACATCAGGGTTGTCAGGCTCGCTCCACAGAGAGCACTGAGGATAAGAAGTGAGGTGACCATGCTGAAACAGAGGTCACTGTCTTCTCTGAGGGCAGCCTGAAGCCTTGGACCTGCTGAGAATAGGAAGCTACAGCCATTTCGAAGAAGGAAAATACTTGGCCACATCCTCTGTAGAAGGAATTATTCTCTGGGTCTTGTTGGATAAGAAATTTGTCATTTTGAAGAATACAAAGGAAAACAACCATTAAGTTGAGGACAATTCTTCTCAAAAATACCAAAAACTCCAGAAAGCATAACCTCACAAGGAAAAAGAATCTGGGATATTTCTATAAAGCATATGACAGAGTAGAGAAAATACTCATATAAATAAAGGGAGGTTAGGTCAGAAACTGGAAGAAACTAGCTTGGGTGTTTCTGTTGCCCTGCTGTACAATATGACATCCAGCTTGTAAAAATTAATTCTCAGCCTATCAGTTCAGTGCTTAGGTGCAACATTTTAAACAGTTTCTGAAACAACTGGAGTTGGACAGCTGAACACAACTAGATTGTGTTGCTAGCTCCATTACTCTCTGGTGTATTGTTGCTGCAGAAACTGATAGGCATCAGCCTCTGAAGACCAGTGGTCTACCTGCACTTATGGATGCCTTTTGCCCTCCATAGAAGGGGAATATCCAGCAATATCAGGTATTTGCAGTGCTGGAGGTCCTTCTGTCAACTACCTCCTCCAGATGACCTTCCAGAATATCTAGTACTCATAAGATAAGTACTCCCAAAGCACACACATACTGATAAAACTGACTGCACTCGCAATACAATGCATTCAGACGGTGCTTACATTGTCCAAAACAGCCTGGCTACTGTGGAGAAGCAAGATGTTTCAGATGTAGCAGTGAAGGTCAGAGCTCCTATAAAGCATGGAGGGAGGGCACTTTACTTAAACCTTTTGTTAATAATCATTCACAAGAATATCTGAAGAAAAATAACAGCTCTCTAAAGACAGCATTCTTTATTTGTCCTAATTATAGTTCAGGATGAGATTACCCAGAAGTAGGTATCAGAGGAAAACTAAAGGAGCTTTCTGTGGTAATAGTATGTATGTGTGAGGTCAAGAGTTTTTCCAAAAGCTTCTGAAATACTCTCTGAGCAGGGGAGGAATGGAAATGTGATCCCTCTCTCTGGGTGGTAAGTAGAAGGTGTAGGAGATTGCGTGTGTGCATACAGGGGAAGGTGGGATAAATGTTTCTGTTTAGAGCTCAGCAAAGCTTTCAGCAGCCAGTATTTCACAACATAAATGGGAACACATTTGACACAACTGCATTCGCTCTTTCAATCACAAAAGACGCATCACTGACTTTGGTCAAAGTAGTGTTGACGATAGGAAAGCTAGAAAGCCTCAATACAGTGTGGTTTGTACCACTGGTTTCAAAGCAGCTAGGTAGAAAATCAGTTCTTACTGAAATTGGTAGTTTGCAAAGTTTACACATGTGAGAATCATGCATAATTCAGAGACTGGTCAATATAACTTTAAAAATATAGACCTACAGAAACTGTATTTACGTTTGTCCTGAATAAACTTTAAATAATGTAATTATTACTTATTATCTAAAATATCTTTCTTCTTTATTTTTTTATGCTCCACCAAGTTGTTTGTATCAATATCATTAATTGACACTTACGGCAGTAGAGTTGTGAGAGTCCATGAACGGAGAAATTATTGTTTTCCATGTGTTGCCTCACAACTTTGCACCACCTCCAAATAAGAAAAATAATTTGTAATACAAAGAAGGGAAAAATTACCTGTGTTTTCCCACTATTGGTCATTTCTAATGAAACTGCCAAATAAAATTTAAAATATTATTAGATGTGTTGATGAGGCTTCTAGTTATTTGGGTTTTTTTTTTTTTTTGTTTGTTTGCTTTGTAGGCACTGATGTGCCATGAAATGATGGAAAGTATCACTACTAGGAAAATATCAGCCATGAATTACCTACAATGTGGCTGTGGCATTCAGCATACCTAAACAAAGTGTTAGCTTTCTTTAAGTCCCTAATTATGAAACCAGTTACACAGCCCAGTTCATTAGACAAAACAAGTCAGGATACAGGTTTCAGCTCTCCTGCAGCAACATGTGCAAATGATCTATCTCGTCCTCTCTAAGTGTCTGTTTATCCTCCTCCCTGCACCTGCATACACTTCCTTAAATACTGGAAGCTCTTGGTTCTGTAGACTGACCATCTCCAGGCACTTCTAGGATAAAGCACTTCCAGAGGATGTATGGCCATAGCTACAAGTACTCTTTTTTAATCTATTGCTTCAAAATGTGAGAATGATCTAAAACATTAAGTACAGCAAAAAAAAAAATTGAAGAATTCTCATTTTTCTTTCTTTCTTTCTTTCTGCCAAAATATTTATATTATCTGTGAATGTTTCAATGATTTTATTCTATTCAGATGCTGTTCACACTCTTCACCACTGGAGGACAGGTGAGCTTAGCTAAACTTCCACAACTAGCATAGAATTATTGGGTGCAATAGGCTCATATTAGCTAAGGAAGCAACATTTTGCCACATTTCCATTGTTTTAATCTGTTCGAGGCTGATAAAAGTGTTAAATATGTGACCCTTGAAATTCTGAGGTTTAAATGGTTAATTTCTAAGAAGACAGGTAAGAGAATAATAGCGATATACCAATGTAGTTTCTTCCAGCTCAAGCTCAAGATAATTCACTCACTGTTGAGAGACTGGAATAACAATGTTTTTTGTGAATCTAATGTTTACTATTATTAGCAGTATCAAACTATTTTAGTAATTATATATGAGAATAAATGATGGGGAAAAAAATCACTAAATGAAAAAAGGACAATTTCTGGACAATGCCATGCAGTTTTAGTTAATGCTCAGAAAGAATTTGCAATATACATGACCAAACAGATATGTAATGAAGGTAGCATTTTTAACAGGATGCAGCATCTCTTTGACATCTCTTTCTTTGACATCAGCATTGTAATCAGCCACCAATGCTGCCATTTCAGCAGACAGTACAAAATTACCAGTCAAGAGAGAACAAAAGGAGGCAGTTGATCTTTGTATAACGCTTTTAAATAATGTTACAATTCACAAAATGAATGCTCATGTGGTGCATCATGTAGTACAGCATAGTGCTATGAAGCTTCCTTAACAAATAAGATATTTTTAAGCTAACTGCTCTTGAAGGTAGTATGATGTATAAACTGGCCATGGTCTGACTACAATGACAAGTCGTGGAGAAAAAAAAAAAGATTTCTTCTTCAGGTAGTTCAGTTTGCTTTTGTTTTGGTTTCCATACCTGTCTTTTCAATGTAAATAAATACTTGAAATCTAAAGCTGTAAAATGTGGGTTTTTTCTGTCACAAAACCTTTCTGTGCCAAAAATGACTCTAACGGTTTCTTCTTCACTGTGCACCTGGATATGAGACTATTGTGCATATGATGCTGGGATTTAATAAAAAACATCTATCACCGTAACAAACATGATTCTGTAAGAAAAGCACTATCCTAGTACTTAAAATGTTGTATCCAAAGGTAAATTTTTTAGGTGGGAAGAGAATAAATCAAATAGAAAATAGAAACTACTGATGACCCGAAAGTTTCAAAAGCAAACAATAATTTTGCATACTTGATATTTTCTTGATTCAAATTGCTATAATATAGAGAGAATTGAATTTCAGAAAGTACTAAGACCTTTCTCTGGTGTACACAGTGTATTTTAATTGCAGCACGTTTAGGTAACACATGCTATGCTTCATGCAGAAGCCATTCTAACAGTTAAGACATTGTAAATATGCTGCTGTCGTGGCCTTACTGGTGACAGTTATCACTGATGCCCTGAGTCACTGCAGCAGTAGAAAAATCTGCTAAGTGAAACTGGCCAGACAATTCCATTGAGCGCATTCTGGCCCACAGTTAAAGTGAGAGGAAAAATCCAATAGGTCTGTGTGAACTTGACCTTCCAAACATTCTTAAATCAAAATCTAGACATCAGTTTAGCCCACATGACACATATCAGTCAGACCTCTGAGAGTTTCTCAAATGCCAAGAAAACCTTAAGCACTTCTTGCCCATGTTGCAACACCTTGTTGTGTGAGGGATCTCAGTGATGGTCCGTGTAGGGCCGCTGTGGGAAATTATGAGCTGCACACAGCTGTGGGAACACGACCTTGGAGAGGGGAGCTAGAAGGGTTGTTAGTGAGCAGGATGTTGCTGCTATCCGGGAACCGCTGTTAGCCAGCAGGGCACGTACTTGGCAGGCCTTGCTGCATGCGCTGGCCACGCGTACGTCAACACCTGGTCAGTCCTCTTCCACTGAATCTGCTAAGGGTATAAACAGAGGCGGCTCGGAGCGGAGGAGAGAGAAAGGACCCAGAGCTCACTCTATGAACAACAGGGGACGCCCTGAGGGTGCTGCGCCTACCTCCCCTCTCTGCCCTGACCCCACTGATCACCATCCTCCTGCTCGGTGGTGTCTCCGGCTTAGTGGGGTTGGTAAGACTCTCACAAAGGGAAAACAATACGCTGGTAACTGCTCATGCTAGGAACTGTAACTGCTTATGCTGGTAACTGCTTGTGCAAGGCTATAATAGAGCAATAAATACTGTTGTGCTTTTAAATATCATATGCTGGGTGATTTTTGTGCATAGGAGTCCTACGAACCGGCTACACTTGTGCTCCAGAAAAAGGTGGAAAAAGTAAAAACCACAGACCATACTGAATATCAGAAAGGTGGGAAAAAATCCTTCCTGGCCACTGCTGGTAGCCCTGAAATACACATTACAAAAACGGTATAAAATTCTCCTTCCATTGCTCTTGAAATAACAACTAATTTAACACCCAAAGATTTCTTAAAGGGAAGTTGACAGTAGAGCAGTGGTTTGGGAGCAAGCCAGACAGCTCACTCTTTACAGGCTGGAGTCCAAATCCTTGAGCTGGGAGCATGCTGGGTCTCTCCTTTGGGGCTGAGGGCTGCTGAATTGAGTTCCTCACCAATGAAGTGAACAGCACTATTCAGCTGACAGGATGCTGATACCTGATTTAATGTCAGCTGAAATAACCTTTAGGCTCTGCCTGTTGGCTAAATCTCCGCTGATTACAGTGGCAGCTTAGACATTCAGTGCACATATAGACACTTATATAAAGATACTTAAATGTAGGATTCTTAACTTTGAGTTTACTATATCTCTAGCTAGAGAGTTAGAAAGTGGGACTAAAAAAGTAGTGGCTTTTTTCCCAAAGAAAATAGGCTGTTGACACTAGACATACTCCGTAATGCAAACATAGCTTGAAGTCACTGAGCATGCAGTTTGGTGGTTAAGATACTACAAGTAAAAAAGGTCAAGTGAACGTATGGGTTGCATAAGCAGCATCCACATGGACAACGACTCCCAAAAGCACAGCAGAGAAAATGCCCTCTTCCCAAAAGGTTATCCCAGTCTCTAGCTACAATGCATATAAACTGTATTTCCTGTATCATTTGTCTCTCAGTTATACCATATATTACTCATATGTTTTCATAATACCCTATGTGGTAATAATGCCTTTTTAATGCCTGGGAAATGGTGACTGCAGCATAGTTTGATAAGGAGGATAACCAAGTGATTGTATTGGCCATTATCAGTAGAGCACAATCCTGCATCCTGATATCGACTACCATAGTATGTCCTCTCTGTGTCTAGCTTCTGCTTAGGAAAGCCCTAAGCATTTGTCTTTTTTCCTGAACACACAGCTCTCACAGGCTAGGACCCACCAATGAAGCTGACGAACAAGACATCCAAGGAGGATATGGGCCTCTGCCAAAAAAAAAGGGCAAAGCATATGTGTAAGTAAATGGTTTGCTGGATCCTTTTACTGCTTTAAGTTTTACTTATAAGCTTTGTTGGATTGAGTCCTCACTAATCTTACAATATCAAGTAGAAAAACAAAACTATTCACAGCTACTCGAGAAGTAGAACAACCACAAGAGGAAAAGGCCAAAACTTAAGCATCAGCAGTTAGGAAGCTGATCATTATTACCTTTAACACTGCTGGAAAAATTCATTCCAGACTGGTATCTGGATTCTTACTCATACAAGAAAAATGATTGCATTAAGTTTTCTTAATATTGTAGTCTTTGTGTAAATGAAATGTAATGTTAAAATGTCACCTATTTGGGAAAAAAATGACTTAGTGTATGTTAGACAAGCATATTGACAGAATGATATTTCCTGCCTGAAATCAAAAAGGGATCTATGTTCCCATGGGAATTTATAATACAACTGGAAGAAAATAAATAGTCAATTGTAAGTTAGAGTGTGTGGGGGCGAACTTTTCAATAAGGTTGTTATTATTTTATTATTTTTAGGTGAACTGTTTTCAATGATTAAATCTCATTTAAGGAGTTGATTGGCAAGGAAAAGTGAGTCATTAGTTTGTGTATAAGGTTATTTCTAGCTTTTTGAGTGATTTTTTTTTTTCACTTTCCAGAATTTCCAACACAATTGAATTTTTATTTGTTCAAAGAGCTGGAATAGCTTAAAGAAGGCTAAAAATTGGGGCTGCTTACCATGAAGTAATCCTTGTGTTCCTGCAGGGATTGGACAGTTTCCTCTGAAGTCCCGAGAAAATTTCCTACCTCTGCCTACTACCTAAGCTAGCTGTGTTTGACTTACAAAGGTAATTAAATTTTCTACTAAATATTCATATAAAATACATCATGTCTACAGAGCTCTAGAGCCCTCTACTGCCCATCATTCTACTTCCTGTGTATCTCCTGAGGAATAATTCCATTGATTTTAATGGAGAGACTAATTCAGCCCGCCCATGCACAACTGTGTCCTGCTGCTTTCATCTAAGTTCGTACCACAACAAGAGAAGTCAATATGAATCTGACAGGGAAATGGTAAGGCTGGGACTAGTGGAGTTTTGCCGTGCTGTGATGGCCCACTTACTAGTTCTGCACACAGCGCTAGAGTCACCTGGATGGTAGCAGGCATCTTTTGGAGCTGTGCTGGGAAGAACAAAATGGCTTCGGTAAATTGTATATTGTATTGTATATGTATAGATTATTTACACAGGGTTTTTCAAGGCTGTTTGCTCAGGAGTTTCGATCAGCCTTATTTAAAATATAAGAATATTTGAAATAAAAAATAAGAAGGATGAGCTCAGGAAGATTTAAAAAAAAAAGGAAGCAGAAGGTTTGGATGATAATATTCTATACACTGCAAAAAGCATTTCCCGGTGAGAAAGAATAAAACCTTAATTCTGGAACACAGTATTGACCACAGGAGTAATATATCCTAGTTACCTGCAGAGCAGATGTGTCACTTTGGAGCAAAAATATTCACTGTTGGAATACTGTACATCTAGGAAACAATGTAGAAGGAAAGTGGAAGACAATCATCACAAACCCCTGACCAGATCTCAGACTCCCAAAGCAAACTAGAGGGTTAATTTATCTCTCCAAGTCCTTAAAATGTTCCCAAGGGGCTGTCAAACAATACTGGACAATGGAGAAGCAAACTATTTCCCTGGTCAGAAGCTGCCCTCCAGCACATTGCCCATGCTCACAGAATCAAGATGGAAAGAGACTTCACTGGAAGTGTCAATCTTGCATTATTTAGAGACATCTTCTTCTCAAGTATTCAAACATATACACACATACTCCAGCGGAATTTTTCAATAAACAGTTAAGCAAGACCATGCATTATGCTTTGGCAATAGAAAGTCACAAATTTTGTATGCATATTTATAGTAGTCATATCCTTAACAAGAAAAGAATTGGCTCCTTTTGCTGTTTATGTTGAGTTTAGAGGAATTCTTTTATAAAGAAAGCCCAAAAAGCAAAATTATAGTTAGCATCTATGCACTACTAAAGCTACATTCTTGGTGTAAGTCTTTGGATTCAGACATTTATAACTTGGAGAAATTCCAATCATTTGGACTTAATTTCATAGGTCAGATTCAAGCTAGTATTTTTGAGAGGAGTAGGAACATAAGATATTAGCCATTCCTGATTACAAGGTGAGGTGAATAATACTCAGGAGAATCATCAGTTGTAGGTACAGCAGCCACGCCCAGTCTTTTGGAAGTGGAGGGGAGGCAGATAGACTCTTACAGAAGCACTCAAGATGCTTCATATATTGCATCCGTTCTCTCCATGTTATGTCACTCAAACAAAATGAAGGGCTTTTTTTGTTGTGTAACCACAACACGTTTCATAACATCAGGGAGAGAGGAGAGAGGAAGGTCACACATCAGATCTCATGATCAGATGTTGTTCACACATTGCATATGACATAGGAGGGAACACCTGCATTTTGGTAATGCATGAATGTACATTCAGAAGAGTGGAAGAGTAGTGGAATGTTTGAATAAAAGGAGCTGAATTTTTCTAATGAGTTATAGCCAATCATCAGAAAACAGGGCGTTCTTGATACAGGACATCCATGATACAACTGTTGCAAAAGCTGGAAGAAGATTAAAGAGAAGACAAATCAGAGTCTTATCATTAAGCCATTGGATGGAGTTTTGGACACTTGACTTCCAACCTTGAAATCCACTGAAAAAAAAATGCTGTTCATGCATATTAGATTCACACTGCTTTGATTTTGAGAATAAATCCCCTGAAAACTTCCTCTATATTGAACACACTCCTACCAGGGATGAAACTGTGAATGCAGACAGCCTGTAGCCAGTCGCAGGCCATGCCAGTTCGCTGTTCTGGTATGCATGTTCCTGTTGAGCCTAGAATCAGTTTTTTTCCCCACTCTTGTCAACATAGAGAGAGAAGCCATGTGCTCTCAGTGTAGAGTCCATCAAAGACGTGGGAAGTGGCTGGAACGGATTAGAACAAACTCTGGAGGGTGAAAGAGTGGACTGCTACTTGAGGCTAGATGGTTACGGGAGTGGTTACTAGGAGTAATATTGGGTTAGGATTAGAGTGCCAGGCCTTGTGAAGGACTCTGGAACTGACTGAGCAAGCAAACTGGTTTAGAGGCTTGTAACAGGGCAAAGGAGAACACTAAATTAGATAATGGAACGAACTAGAAATGATTTAACAAGGAAACTGGGAAAAAATGGAAGACGAGACACAAGATGGGTATGAGTAACCTGAACAGTGGAAACTACAACCTGGGAAACTGTCTGCTATCTCTGCCTGTAGCACAGAGTCCCCATATGTAAAAGGTGCAAATAATGCACAGGAAATGACAGACTTGGAGCCATACATTAAGCCAAATGAATAATTTTCTATCACTCTAGAAGCATAATTTTAGAGTATTGTTCACCACGGTAATAATTCAATAAAAGGCTTTTGACACAATAATGCTTGGCGCTGCAATGCTTAAAAGTTATGCACTAACATAGTCAAAAAAAAAGGCATTCACAAAGCTGAGTCAGACATCCAACTTTGTCCTACATTATCTGGAGGAAAAATTAAGTCCCTAGACCGGGATTCAAAGCAGACAGTATGTGGAACATGACAATGCGTGATCCTACTCTATCAGACAGCTTCAGTGTGCCTAAAATGTATTGCCTGGATTTAAACACCTGTCTCATGGTCACTGTTCGGTGTTCCAGGTTCTGAGTGCATGAAATCACTTCCTGCATTCAGACACCGGTTTGCTCCCAGGGTAGTTTAAGTATTTGGCCTTTGATGAAAATAATGCTCAGGACTAGAACCCATGTGACCCTTCCTGGTCAAATGCCCAAACAACTATTTACAGGGCAAGGCTCCTACTATCTGATCTGATCAGCTTTCCCTTTCTGGCTGTAATAGATCTCAGTGATAATAGGAAGAGAAGCGAAATCATGGTCAGATCACTCCAGGGACTGTTGGTACAGATGCCCTCCTAGAACACAAAAGCTGGATGTGAAAATCCTCTTACAGGGGATCAAAGAGGTCCTTTGGCAGACAGTTGAATCATTAGACTATAATGCAAATGCAACATTAACTTCTCCCTGCACCCATGCAGTCGGATAGGATCTCAATGATTCTAATTAACTGTTCATCTCCAGGGTCTGACATATGCTTTTGCCTAACAACCTAGGGTATCTCATACACCCCAGGATATAAGATTTTCCTAAACTTAAACTCTCAATTCTAGCTAAAATGTTTCCTAATCACATGTTTAAATTGACTCTCTTGGTCTGACTGAATATCTAGAAAAAATATATGTGATCATGTAATTAAGTGCTTTATTCTGCCTACACTGTGGATAACGAAAAGCTGCATATGCAGCCTACATTACATTTTTTACTTTTGAGTACTTGCCTCTTCTACTGCAAAAGAGGAATATAACATGACGGTTCTGCACAACAGGCTAGAGAGCTAAAAACACAGCAGCATTAATATCAATGACATTAATATAAAAGGGATATAAGAATAATTTTATACAGTACCTGTGCAATGAGAATTAATACAATTAAATAAAGAAAAAGAAAAATTAAGAGAAAAAGCACTCTGAGCGTTATAACTATTAGACTATTGAATACTTTCCCATGAGAAGTAATAGGTGTTCTGTTGCATTTTTATAAAAAGTTCAGTCAAATGCAAATGTTTTATATCAAATGTTCCTTAATTAAAGAAGAAAATGTACCACTTCTTTTCCACATATGCATCTACTTTCTGTTTCAGTGTTTTGAGTAATAACTCAACTCACTTACTTATAGTGATATAAATCTGTAGGAAATCTTCTGACTTTAGAAGAGGCAGTACCCTATTTTGCAAGGTGCTGAGACCCTCCTCCCCACCTCTAACCTCGGACATATAGATTGAAAAAATACAGAAGTTCTTCTGTTCTTTGCCGCACTTAGGACAACAGTTCAAAGGTGGTTCACTGCACAATTGTGTAATACTAATATTGACTTTCTGGTTCGGTGATAGCAAAAATGACATGGAAATACTACAAATGAAGCTCAAGTCAAGACCATCTCTCTTCTGGTGACACTACTAAATTAGCAGATTCTGTATTTCCTACAGTTTTCTGCAAATAAGAAAAAAGCTGTTAAGTAAATTAATGTAAAGATAGAATAGAATCAGTGACATTCAGGGCTATACATAAAGAGTCTGAGAAACTTCAACTGAATCTAGAAAACCACTGAAAATTGTGGAAGTCTCCAGCAAATATCAGCTTCTTTCAGATTTAATTAAAATATTAAATTAAAATTAAAAGATTAAAATATTAATTAAAATATTGATCAACAACCATTCCTGTTGTGGCTAAGTATTTATAAACATTTTTGCGTTTCTTGATTGAATATCTCATGACATTTAGATCTCGACTGAAAAGTATATTGCCTGTGCATCCAGGTATTATTTGAGATAGAACATGTTTTTTCCATTAAAGGAATATTTAAGTCTATAGGAAAGCAAAAGAATTGCTGATTCTTCTTCATTGTTTCTTTATTTAAAAGAAGAGTCACATGTAGTCAAAGTCTGGGTGTAGAAATAGAGAAGCCCCTGCTGGACTTTTCTCTTGCAACATTATACATTAGAAATCTTCACTTATGTCTATCAAGTCCCAATAAATGCTGATCAAGCACACTGTTCTATATGGTCCATTTTGACATTTACCTAGATCTGCTGTTCGTGTAGATTGGCAAAATCAACTCAAACACCTAGTTTTGTTTAAGTCTGTAGATTCTTGAGTTGACTTAAAAATGTTAAGAGTTTAAAATGGTAAGACTTGGTTTGGAATGAAATGGTTTCAAATATGAGTGTCCTCATGCAGTTGACAGTGGGTGTAGTCAAATAACGACCCAAGACTGCTTGTGGATAAGCTAGAATAACTCTGAGACTTTGCAGCCACCTGCTTAAATTGGATATTTCATATTTGAAACATTTTTAGTTAGAACAAGTATTTGTAGGAAAGAATAGGCTAAACTCCTCTCCTGCACACACAGACAGAAAAAAAAAAAAGTAGTTATATAAAACTGACTCAAAATATTAAAAATATCATGATTTTAAGAACAGTGACTATGCTATAAATTTAACATTTTGCAATATGATTACTAAAGAAACAAAAATTAAAACCCATCTTTCCAGTCAGTTGCTGTGTTTGGGTTTTTAAGCAGGCTCTTGAAAGTCAGAATACTGGCATAAGAGGTAGCTTCCCTGCATACTGTATACATTGGACACAATTTTGTTGTTATTTCATTCAAGTGAATGGGATTGCGTGCAACAGTATTGCATACACGTATTTGACAAGAGAAGTTAAGTCTTAGGGATAATCAGCTGGACATATAAATAATTTCAAAGTCCCTTAACTTTTCTTACTTTGCCCTCTATTTTATACTGAAAACCAATGAGGGACTCGCTGGCACCATCTCAGAGCACATTGTGGTTTGTTTCCTCATTATGGAAATTTGTGGTTAACTTTGCATTTTGTTTTTTCTTTTCAACATTGTCTCATTGTTCTCTCCCCTTATGCTTAGAAGTATCTTGTTCAAAAAAGAAAAGATACTATTTCCCTGTAGAAATAAACCCAGGCCCACTCATGAAGAGAACTATTCATAATATAGGGTTAGAATTAATTTTAAAAATGTCCATCTGTGTTACAGAAAAGACCTCTGATTCATGAAACTATCCTGAATGCCAGTTCAGCCTTCTGAAAGAGCTAATGTTTTACTGTTACAAAGTCTAGACAAACATTTGCTCCCTCTAAGCATTAGTCCGGATATTTAGAGGGGTACTCATACTACGGCAGCTAATCTAGGTACCTACACTATTCTGTTTATCAGTTTCCAAAGGTGGCCAATCTAGTCAATGGGAAGAAACAGAGCCCTAAAAGGGCTAAAGTCAACTATAGGTCTGCCTATCTCTCTCTTCTCCCTGTTTGAAGAGTAGTTAACAGCACTGTTAGGGATGCTTGGAAACTAAAGAGAAGAATCACACTGTTTTACTACAATAATATTATTCATTCAAGCTTCTCTGCCTCTTATCCAAATAAGTGTTTCTTTCATTCCTCTTTTGCCATCATATCAGAAGGAAACTCAGAAAGATTCATGGAGGGCAAATGCTGTGTCATAAAGTGAAAGGAAACAGATGGTCACCCGTGACCTGAACAGCAACATTGCAAACAAGCAGTCAGGGCTGAACATCTGCACTCTGGTTTCTATAAGCAATGGAAGAGACAGGGTTCCTTGCTCAGCTTCATCTGACAGTTTTTCATAGGTTTTACTTTATATTTTATTTATTTGTAGACTAACATATTTATTTATAGACTGAAAGGTAAACTTCAGCTTCAATTTTACAATTGTCTAGCCCTCAAAGATTTGAATGGGGTTTTATCCATGCAATGAAAGGTAGAATTTGGGTCCTGGGAAGAACTCTATGTGTGTGTGTATGCTTTTTTCCAAGTCTGTGTATAAATACACATGAAAATCCTCATGTAAACCAAGAACTAAACCAGAATGTCAAGCATTAAAACACAGAAGCTCATGTGCAGGCCGAAGAGGATCATAAACACTGTGTCTTGTACTTGGGCAATGGTGTATCCCAGAGATATCTCAGTAACACTGTGCTTCCATGAAGATAGCAGGTCTATCAGCCTCAGCAGAACCTTCATTATACACCATTCCGTTATTAATTCAGAGTTTCTGTGAGTCTTTCGCTTTACATGTCTAGCAAGGAATATGCTCTTCCTCCAAGTGGTGCATTCTGCTGATCAATATATTAATTAGCTTACTTGAAGCTGGCAATTTGCCTTAAGCGGCAGAAATATCACATATCGTAACAATTATTCCTCTCTTAGTAGTACTCCTTTTTCACAGAGGATGCATTTTGGTGCTTTTGTTTGGTCTTTTATTTATACAAAAAAAAAAAACCAAAAGAAAAAAAAATGACACTAAGAATGAAGATAAGAAACTTGCAAGAGAAGCTGCCAAAATATTAATCAGTCATTCTTTCCACTTCATTGGTGTCATTTTCAGTGAATTGCTTTGTACTCAGTACTGTAAATGTACTCAAACTAGTTATCAATGGTTCCTTGTCAAAACAGAAGAACATACTGTGTGAGTATGCCTGGGGGGTCTGTTCCAGTTCTGGTATCCATTGACCTGGATGAGAAAATAAAGAGTATTAAATGTGCAGATAATTACATTTTCAGAAAATAAGACAGGAAGCACAGACAAGACTTTGGAGTACAGGTTAAGAATTAAAACTCATCTTGAGAAATCAGAGGTACAATCTGAAAAATACTGCGTCAATAACAATAGTATCAGAAAGAATCAACTTCACAAACTGCTCATGATGCTAGAACAATATCTAATCAGAAGTTCTATGGAAAAAGAATATAGGTTTTAGGGTTACCATAAGAATACTAAAAGCATCCTGGTACTATGAGATAATGCACAAAATGCCTGTCATCAGGTAAACTCCAAACAAATGTTATGTGTCCGTACAGTCATTCTGTATGCTGGCTGGTCACCTATGCTTAAAAAAAAAAAAGCAAAAAGCATTGGTAGCTTTACAGTGGGTAACACATTCAGTATGTGTCAACAGCATCATCCTGCTGCAAAAAAGATAAGCACCATACTGGGACATATAAATAGAATTGCAACCTGCAAAAACTCGAAGAATCAGTCCTTTAACTCCATTCAGAACTGGTAAGTTTTAGCTAGTGTTCCTGCACTTCACAGAAGGTGTGGATCAAGTGGAAACTGGAAGAGAATGAGAAGAATTATCAGGTATATAGAAAATAGTACCTATGAGGAAAGATTGAATACACTTAGTTGTTTACACTGAAGAAGAGAACACCACAGTGAGAGTATGATGACACCATCCCAAAAATATCAAAGATGAGAACAATTCGTTTTCTAAGCTTACGGTGTATTGTGCTTAAAAGGCAGAAAAGAAGATTTGGGTTAGATAATAAGAAAAAAAAAAGCCATAAAAGAAAGTGAAGCACTGCAAAGGATTGGCTGCGGAAGTTGTGGAATCTTCCTAACTGGAGGTCTTTAATACTGTATAAACAAAGAATAACCAGGAAGGATGCAAGTAAAATTAAATACTTGAGGTAGTGATTAGGCTATCTGGCAAGGTACCTTCTAGGACTATAGTTTTGTGAAACACGCTTTCATCCCCACCATTCTACTTAGGAAATATATTTTAATAGAGGATTGAGACAGTATCTAAAACTAAATTGTTTAAAATATATGTTTTTGCTCCACACACACAAAAAAAAATAAGTCCTTCTCAATTATCTTTGTGGCTTTGTAGACCCAACCAGACTGTTTAATTCCAGCTCAACAGTAACTGTAGAGCTAAAGGAGACATTAAGTAAAGAGCACACTAGCCATGTACATCTGCCATTTTTCCTGCTATTCAGTAATATCCTCAAAACTTAATGATCCATTTGAGTAGTTCTCCTTTTCAGTCATATTTTAGATATTACGGTCACTGAACAGACAAAGTATTTTAAGTGCTGGTTGTCCAGTTATTTCAGTGAGGCCCAAGTCATTAAAATTAATCTTTGTAAACTGTATTTGGTTGTGTCAGAGCTCCAGACAAACCAATTTCCCTAACCTGTCTGCACTTACTATTACGATCAAAGCAGAACGGCTCCTACTGAACAAAACCATATTTTAAAAGACTGAGGCAAGGATTAAGAATGAAAACACTAGAACCAGAAAGGTACTACAGCAACAACAGATCATGGAGAATTAAACTGAAGTGATGACATCAGCTGCAGTGTGAATACATTCTAGTACACTGTCAGAAAGTATGGAGCCTTGTCTGAAGTAACTACTAAAGCTGAACAGAACCTTCAGTAACCTCATTGGGAAATTTGGGAACTCTGCCCCAGGAAGTAACACAGCCCAGGTAACAGTGTTTCTGAAAGATCTGTTCAGGAAGATCTCAGGAGTCTGATGTGAACCACTGATCTCCAGTCACTTGGAACCTGTACTCATCACCATGACAGATGCTGCAAGTTCCTGAACCGTAATCCTTCCACTTAGCTCTCCATATATTCTTGGTAGGAATGAAAATGTATTTTGGTTTGACCTAGATAACTCTATATTACATCCGAACAATACTACTACACTTGAATAAAGAGCAATGATTTTTAATGAAGTATATAAATGAATAGGGATGACAAAAGTGCTCATATATTATCGTGACAGAGGCCAATATAATATGTTAGACAGACAAATGTATCAAATTCTACATAATCAGATCCATCATATTCATGAATATGGAATTTGTCTTTTTTTAATGCACAAACATCAAAAAAGAGTGGAATATAGGAAGATTCACAAACACAATTTATCATACAAACAAACTGCAATCACACAAGATTGAACAAGGTTAGCCTTGGAAGAAAGAAGAAATGTATGACAGCAGGGGAGGATTCATCTGATCAAATGTAGACTCCTACAGTGCAAATCTGATCTAGCCAGCTGGATTACCCTTCTTGCTAGTGGAGAAAAACAAGTACACACAGGGTGTTATTCCTCACATCTTATTTAGGATAGGTCAGATTAATTATGTCCTGCAGTGCCTTTGTCTTCCTTTAGACTGTAAATTGAGCCTAAGAAAAGTATTTCAAATGTAAGCAGCTAGACTGCAGACTTCTAAAGTGATGTGAGTTGAATTCCACTCTTAACAGCCAACCGGAAGTTATGCAGAAAAAGGGATTAAAAAGAAAAAACTAGTTAAGCAAGAAGCCTGTATTTTTTCTTGTAAAGTTTTTGGATGAAATATTTGACAAAAACGTGAGCCTGCAAATAGTAAAACATTTTTCATGATGAGATTTTTTAAAATGAACTTTGTAAAAAATATTTCAATTTATTTTTCATCCCACTTCTATTTTAACCACTTATTAAGTTATCTTTTCATGTATTTCTCCACGTGGCTCCAATGGAGGTGAAAAATGAAGATTTGGTACTAATGAGAGACTAAAAGTACAGCTATGGACTCAACTTCATCTTGGTGTGTGTCTTTGTTGACTTCAGTAGAATTCTGCAAAATGAATTTGACCTTGGATGTTTTCAATCAGTGTGTTCCAAATGAGAAAAAAATGTTGTTAGTAAAGACCAAAGAGGGAAATAAATCAAAGACACAAAGGGCAGTCAGTCGTCCAATTCTCTCTGATTCTCAGTGGGAATTGGGTGCTTAACAGCCCTTAGTATCCTTGAAAATCTCCTCTTGGGATTTGAAAATGAAAAGACAAATGGGTGACCTTTTTTACCTTCCAAAAATTGCTCAGTGAGAAGTTAGGCTTTTCTGTTCTTTTCTAAGGGAGGCGAGAGAGAGGAGGAAAGACTGAATAATTTTTGATAAATAAAATTTTCCTGTAGTGGATTACTCTAGTAAGAAAGGCTGGGGGAAGGGATGCAGTCTGTTTCTTTCAGGTTTCAAAATGTGCGTTCGAGTCAGTTTGCTTTCCTTTGAGTAAAGGCAAGGTAACAAAAAAAAAAACCACCTCTAGATCACAATAGTTAATGTACTGAAAGGAGGATGTAAGGTTTCTGCAAGAATGACAGTCATAGCTCTTAAAAAAAAAATAAGAGCTATGGGAAGCATGTACTTCTGCAGGGTTATATAAGTATTAACCCGAAACAGCAGATCAGTCTGGAGAGCTGTCTCTCTCCCTTCCCACTCACACATTAAACTCTGCATCCTTTCACCAACCAAACTGAAATTAAACAACAAATGTACACCATTTCCTTTACACAAGGTGTGGGAGGTAGGAGAAAAGAATCCTTTTTATATATGGACAAAAGTTTAAGATTAAAACATGAATCTCATTCCAGTTGTCACGATGAGTCGGGGTTGAAATGAATTCAAGTCTCTGGACCACTTTGCCTTAACCCAATCATCCATACAGCAAATTACCTGGAATGATTAGATTGCAGAATTGTACCCATGGGCCCCTTACCCATTAAGCAAGGGGTGCTAGAAACTCTGCTGCTGCCTCAATAGGAATGAAAAGGGTAACTAACATACAGGATGTTTCTGTTCTGCAGCAAGTGCCAGGAAGGCTGCAGCATCTAATCCCTGCTAGGGAGTTTCCCTGTCCTTCCTCTTTTTTAAATGCATTTGATTGAAAGCCTTTTACTCATTCCTTGCACAAAAAAAAAGGAAGGCAAACACAGCTGTAGGATCTTAATGGCCTGAAGATAAGTGCACATATTTTTGTTGTTTTGGTATTGCAGGCCGTTGACTGAATTTCAAAGAAAGCAGTAACAACAGAACAGTGAGGAATTGTACTGACTCAGGAGATGCATTAATATTCAGACCATTCTACCAAACATGCTTGGGAATATTTTCAAGTATAATAAATTCACCACAAACTCCTGAGCTGCTACACGCTGCATGCTACTATAGGCAGCTGGTGAAATCTAAGGTAACTGACCAAAAGCATGAATACACACTTCAAAGATGATTCAGGCCTCAAGCGCCCCTTGACTAAGTGAGAAGATGCAGCCAGGTATAAAATGAATAGTGGGACAATGGCCTTTGTTAAAACAATATAAATGAAGACAATCATGACATGGGTATAGCATGTGACTATACTCAGAGCATGCTGTACATATCTGGTGTCATTACTTGTATTAAGCGCATTGTGTGGATGCTGACAAAGAAGAAAAGGAATTATTCAAGGTCTGTGAGTCTATTCTGGTTTAAAGATCATTTAGCTCCACGCAGCCAGATTACAGCTTGCAGCTAGCATTTGTATTTCTGCATGACAGAAAACTCAACTTGACACCATACAGTCACTTGGAGATGCTCTGGGAGCGTGCCTATCTCCCCCCAAAAAACAGAAAAAGAAACAGGCTACCAAAATAGACTGTATAGAAGCCTGAAGTGGAACGGAGCTATAACTTGCTACATATATGTGCACACACATAACACACATGATCTGTCTCTCAGTATAAGTATTTCCTGTACATCCCTACTCTTCTTTTAGAAACGTGAAACAAAGGATCTTCACCACAGCCGCTATAAATCTAGCATGACTCTCAATTACTACTAATTTATCTGGACTCTTTGCAACTCAGTATCCAAGAAATATCCATTTGTGTAAATTTTCTTCAGATAAATGTGCAAAAATCTTTTTCACATTAGGTTCTCCTTTTCCTATTAGAATTCCAATTCAGAAGAGCTACTTGACTCCCAGAGATAATGGATCCTTAAACATGCAGGAAAATACTTCTGTTTTCCTAAGAAGTATCCAGGTCTATAAGAGACGTCCTCCAATTGGAGCAAAATCAGGTGAAAACCTAATAGAGGTTGCATTTACTGTTTAGATCTGATCATGTCGTTAATCCTCCAGTTCAACTTCTTAATTAGAATGAGCAAATAAATATTTTACAAAAAGAATAAACAATAGGTGATATATTGCATGAGAACAAATAATTATAAACTAGATAGGTGACTCTTTCTGGATTTCACAGCTCCCCAGTGAGTGATAAAGTAGAAAACATTTACACTTTCTAATTTGAAAGAGAATGTTCTTTCTGGCCAGTAAAACTCTGTATGTTGTAACATAAAGGGATCGCCTATCCTGAAAAAATTGGACTTACGATGGTTGCTCACTCAGTGAAAATCCACAGTTTCACTGACAATATTACTCACCCATACATAGCTACTTCCATCTCTTGGTCTGGTAAAATAATATACATACCAAGCAGAGCATGGACCAAACCAATGAATAACTGAGTAAACCTCCATTCAGTTGCAGCCCGTCTGTATTATTCATTGTCTGTTATCTGCAAAGTATATGTTTAATCTGCACATAGAATTATTGCCAATTTGTAAATAAATGGAGTAACCATTCATAGACATGACTGATCAGACACATTTATGCATATAATGCTTAAATTCAGTGTTTGCATCTCTGTTTGCTTTAATCAGATGTCTCTACGTTCAAGTATTTTGCATATAAAATTGCACAGCTAAAAAAGTATGAAAAAGTAGGTTTGAAATGTGCTAAGAGATAAAGAAAAACTGCTTTAAAGATAAAAAGAGCATTTCAAGACCACATCATTCTAGTGTATTTAATTACAGGGAACACTGGAGGCAGTATCTGATTAGCTGAGTACTTGGGGCCTCAAATTTCTCATGATGTTTTCAGCAAGAGAGTTCACAAATATCTATCATCGCCTGCCTGGGCTGTAAAGAGAAGGAAAAAAAAAAATCAAGTGCAGAAATTCAAGTACTTTCAAAATAATAATCCTTGTGTACAGGGCTTCAATATTCTCAAACAATTTGGAATGTGAAAATAAATCCTTACGTTGTGAAACTGAAAATCTTAATGAAAACTTTAACTGCAGTCTTACAGCTACTTCAGCACAGCATAGAGTCAGTACTCAGAAAAAAACAGATGGATCAGCCATCCACTGAGAATCAGCAGATTCTCAGACTACTTTTGCAGCCCTGGCTCAGTTCTCTAGAATGAGGAATCTTCTCTTTGTCTGGCACACTCCCTTTCCTCTAAATCCTGAATACAATTGCTTTGAAACACAAAATCCATGATCAGATTAATTACAGTAAATCAATCAGGCACATTGGTTTTCCAATGGTGTCATGGTGACATGATAGCTGGAATTCCCAAATTCTATAGACATGAATAATCCAACAGCCTGTATTCCTAGTGTTACACTTGATAGGAATTTCACTATTAGACTCAGACAAGTGACTGTAATACAAATAGAAAAGCTTAACTGAAAACACATTAGGCCCTTGGAGAAAATTCGGATTTTGACCCAGATTTTGTGTCTGGTCCCAATCTAGACTGGACTCAGTCAAATCATGACCCGGCACTTGGGCAAATTCCCAGCTGGCTTTTACAGTGACAGTTCTGGCTCTTCCCTAATCCATTCTCTAGCTTTGGATATATAAGGTAGGGGTTGAGGGTTGTAGTTTTCAATAATATTCTCTATTTCAGGCCCAGCCAAATAGAATAAAATTTAGTCAGAACTATGCAGAAAAGTAGTTCTCTTCCAAGTACATTTTAACATAAAGAAACATTGAAGATAGTACCAAATTGGATATTGTTTAACTCAAATTCCTTATAGTACACTCTTAAGACATAGCTAGCAGTATTATCTCTCCTAATGAAACGGCTTCCTGAGAGTTTGATATACAAAGGATTAGAAACACCAATTGCATTGATATCAGTGCATGAATGACAAGTAATGACAGTTAAAGAGTCTCTCATAATAATCATGATAACTTCCTTTGGAAATAACTCCTTTAACTTTAATTGAGTCGTAGTAGTTAGTTAAAAGAGATATAAGGTCTTAGGAACAATGTGAATATGTCTTATTATTCTGAGTTTTAAAGGACCTACAGTTTGCTCTGAAAAGATCTTATGAATCTATGAAAGACTTTATAATCAGAATTTTTATTACAGTTTATATATTTGCAAAGATTAAGGTGTACAGTAACTACTTTATTTACCAAGTCTTCTACTAGAGGGGCAAACATAATAATAGCAATTAAAATGGAAAACAGCGGGAACACTGAGCACAGCAGTCTGGTTACAATGGAATTCCTGCTGGTAGGACAACAGGAACACATCAAACAAGAAGCAGTACTGAAGAGAAAAGAAGCCAGGAAAAATAATGAGCTTTTAAATTATAAACAGAAATGGACAACCTTCTCTTTAAACAATGTAAAAAAGGTGAATATAAAATTCAGTTACATGAAATAGGCAGAAAGCAACTATGAATAGAAACACCTTAGACAAGTTATTATAGAATGAGGGCTGTTTGCTGCATGGTTGTCAGTGAAAATGTATTGCTCTTATATTCCTTTCAAAATTAAAATGCTGCATCTGGGGACAGCTGTTGACTGATAAGGAAGGACTGCCTGGATTTCAGTGACATTATTTCTCTGCAACAGCATGTAGAAATTAATTTAGTTAAAGGGAAGACATGAAAATAAAACTGAAACAGAATGGATTTAAAGATGCTTTTTTTTTCCAAAACACGGCGTTTATTATTATTGTTGTTGTTGTTATTATTATTATTTCGTCTTTATTTCCCTTCAGTTTCTGGTGCTGAAATATGTTTTTTTCAGATTATTCCCTCCTGTCTGCAAATCCAGATAACTGAGATGTAATGACAGTTGTGAACATTAGGAAAAATATTCTATACATGTTTTGATTGAGCATTTTACATTCTATATCCTATTTTTAAAGGCTTTATATTAGTTGAGTGAATATCAGCCAATATAAGATGTGTCTGGAAATGGACCAATAGCCACACCTTTGCTGTCATTTGTGCACAATGCCTAGGGATTTAATGGAATAGAATACCTGCTGTATATAAAAATACTCATTTTACAACAAAATTAGATCAGACTTTTTTTTTTTTTTGCTGCCTAGAATCAGAAAGAAAACCATAAACAAACCAATTCCCCATATGCTAGATTGGATGATGGTCCTCATACATCCATATTTGGGAGTGTTTTTCCTGAAAAAAAAAAAAATTGCTTTTGTGTTTATCTCACTAAAACTCAGTATCTCTTGCTTGGGAATAATGTAATTAAATACTGTCTAACATTCTGTGGGAATAAGGGTTCATTCCCACCATTCCCAGTGGAAATCTTAATTATAGGTTGCCATGAGAAGCTGAGTTATTAAAACACTCATCACTTTACAGTTCTACATCTTTCCACTTTTTCTTTATACTACAAAAGGTGGTTCTTCCAGATGCAGCAAATGCCTGAAAATATATCCACAGACTAACATTTTAATATTTAACAGAGGAGACAATACACTTTTCCCCCACCCAGAAATGGAGCTCAAAAACACAGCTACTCTGATCCCTAGATGTTCTGATTCTGATGAAGTTTTATTGCTATGACAGTGTCCTACTCAAACACCAATGTCTAGACTCATATGACACAGTATAAATAATTTACTCTTTTCTTTATAAAGCTCATCCCCTTTCACAAATCAAGATGCTCTAAGCTAACTACCCAAGATGCCGAGTCTATTTTAAATGAGGCCACGATAACTTTTGATAGCATGATAAAGGTGGCCTTTACAAAGCTTTCAAATGGCAAAGATTTAAAAAGAATTAAGTTTGCAAAAGGAAGCACTCACAATAAATGTACCACATATCCTTAAGTCTGCCCTTTCTGTATGTGAGCGCTGACTTTCTCAGTACATAACTACCTACTGTTCTTATGAAAACAAAAGCCTCTTGCTTTCTCACTCAGTGCCCAGGATGTACCCTGCTCAGGGAACACAGGCTGTTTGAAAACCCATTTTACCCACACGGTTTATTTTCTGCACACTGCCAAAGCCCTTCTCCAGACACGGCGGAACAATTCAGCACTCTCAGCCTTATTCGTTGTTTAGCAGGTACTGGGACAGGCTGATCATGAGCACACTGAAGTCAGTGAAGATTTTTCTACAAATTTCAGTGCACTTTGCTCTGACCTGAAGGAGGTGGAGGTCCCATGCAGGAGCAGAATGTTGTCCCTTGAGCAGGGGCAGTAGCACGACACAACAATGGGGCACAGCTGAGCTGAGTCATTTGTTAGCCAAACGGATAGATGTAGATGTACGCAGTATAGATTCGCAGCAGAAAATAGACCTCCCTCCCTCAGTAGAAAAGAATAAACAAAAGGAAGTTTACCAGTCACTTGCTTTGAAAAGAAAAATGTTCTGATCTAAGCAAAATACATCCTTGCAACTGCAAGTCTATATGCACTGGCATGAGTAGCATGTAAAAAGGCTTTTTTTCTAAACCTTGTATTTCTATGTATCCACCTTCATACACACATATAGAGTCAAAGCAGAGAATCTGGTTCAGCCAAAAAGCATTTTACATGCGCATTATGATGCAGCGAAATAAAAAAATTATTTTCATGAAACTAGTGAAAAACAAATCCCTCTATCCAAATCTCAGCTTTCCCATCTACCACAAAAACATCAGATGGCTCCCCTCTTTTAAAAATTAAGGTCTTTTCAACAAAAAGTCCTTCCTCCTCTCCCTTTCTCCTAACTCTTTCGCTGCTTGGGGATAGAAGTATATTAGCTTTTCTTGTTACAGTTTCCAGAGTAAAACTGTCTCTCTGGTAGTCATCTAAAGCAAAAATCTTTTAAGTGAGTGACTCATCAAAAAGGGAATAAAAGCATCTATCAAACTTTGTGAGATTAATTTAGTCTATTTAAGATAATTCAGAGCTGCCCATCTAAAGGCATAATCTTTGGTTCCTCTCCACAAGATGTTTGTATTTTTTCCTTTCTGCTGTGCTGGAATTTGTACAGATGCATGGAACAAGATTATTAGAAAATTAATCCAGGTGAATTTAAAAAAAAAAAAAATCTGTTCTCTTTCCAGTTGAAGGTCTAGTCTGACATAACATTGCTCATTTGCTTAATATTTTTTTTAAATACTCACACAGTCAGTGAGGAGTAGCTGGCCTGACTTTGTTCTCAACATTAAGACCTCAATGTTATTCATCCCAGGAAAACCTCCATCAACATAGCCAGGAATTTGTATAAGCCAGGAATGAAGAAAACTTGGATAACTGTGTCAGCATTTATCTGTGCAAACAGTGAAATTCAAGTTAAACAAAACAAGGTAAATCTCATTAAAATCCATGTTAACTGTGGGACCTTGAAAAACATTTTCAGACAAGTAGTTTAGATGTTATTAAATAATTTGAGATAAATGTCCCAAAGAATTAAGTTTCATAACATACAGAAAATAATTTCAGATAATGTATTAGTCACATTTTTAAAAAAAAAAAAAGTGAAGATTTTGGCTTTGACTGTAACAAAACAAGGCTTTGACCTGCGTTTTTCTGGGGCAGACTCAAAGTCAAGTTTTTGCCAAAGTCAATACTAGGCAGCTAACAGAGCATCTAGGTGCTTATTGAATATCCTGCATACCTATTTCTTCGGAAATCCTACAACTAACAATAGATCAAAATACAGGTCCATGAACCAGTGCAAATATTAGCTGTCTCCAACCAATATATTTACTGAGCTCCCTTCAAAGTGTCCTTGAAGAAAGCTGCAAAACCAGATGGGTTTGCTGTTGCTTTCTTAGCCTGGCATTGTACTAACGTAAGGCTAACGTTTCACAGCCTTGTTATAAACAAAAAAAGCGCCTGACTCGGAAAAATTTTCTGAAGGGGAAAACTCAGGGAAACTACACAGGACCACAGGAACAGGAGTGATTCCTTAACCGACTGTGCCACCGTGAGGCCAGAGCACATCAATGCACCAAAACCACACAAGTCTCTTGTCTTTGGTATCAAATGTTTTTAAAATCAAGAGCCTTTCTAAGCACATAGCTTACAAATGTTTGGTTTAGACATATAGAATTTTCAAAATGTAAGAATTCATAAGCTAACAGGAGAGAAGGACTATTTTCATTCCAAATCCATTGCAAATGGTTTGACAAAGCGTAAACTAGAATTTTCTAATAAATTAGAAACCAACTTTGTTTTCCTTTAGATTCATTTGTATTTACCAGTATATATAAGAGTTTAAGCAATTACAAAAAGTGAGAGATAAGAATAAAAGTATTGAGGATTATAGTAATTAAGTATGCCTGCATTCATGTGAATTTCTTTCCAGTTCTTGCAAATTCAACCTACATTGCTTCAGCATCTATTACACGAAATAGTGCCATGCGGTGCCCAGAAATTGCATGCTACTGTACAAGGGTCCTGAAGGACCCAAACAGAAGCTCACAGATAACATTTAATACCTAGTGATAGCATTAAGACAAGCACAGCAGCAGCCATGACTTCTGGGATGAGGGAAGAGGAATGAAGATAGACCGCTCGACTTTCATAGCGTAACTCAGCACTTCATGCATTCTCCCACAAATAGGAAGAAGAGTCCTCAGCCTTCTTCATCCACGAAGGGATTCAGATCCACTGTCCAAGGTCACACCTCTCCCAGCATGTAGAGGCATGTAGTGAGGCTGTACTATGGACTGTGCAGGGAGAAATGAAAGGGGAATTGCAGACAAGAAAGAGGGAGAAAGGCTGTTTTCATACTGGGTCTGGGGCCTGTTTAACAAAAAAAAATGTGGGGAGCAGAGAGTAGAAGTCAGGCCTTCCCCTCTCAGACGGCTGCTCTCATCACCATGTTATGGAGCCATACTGGTCAAGTTCAACAGGGGTTCTTCTACCCCCAGCTAAAATGATTCCCTGGTGTGCAAGGTAACCGCTTGGGGAACATAGATTTGAGCCCCTTCAATTCAAAAAAAAAAGACATAAAGCCTGACAGTGGAGCCTGCCCCTCTGGATTGAAGGTAAAGATGAGAAGTAGGAAGACGAGGAAGGGCGTATGCAGACTCAGTGGCTGGCAGCATGGCTTGTAGGGTTGTCTCCTTCCTCCAGGTTTAGGTGCACCAACCTGCCACATCCTTAAAGCTGATCCAGCCACTGTGGCTACTGTTATCTCCTAAGACTCCAGAGCATCTGCAAGGAGTGAGGTGAGAAGAGATAGAGGAAGGTTTACTCTATTCCTACTTCAAATCTCATTACCATTTTTAAAAGCACAGACAGTAAAAAGACCACATAAGGAATACATTTCAGGTAGATCACAAGAAAGGACATTCAGTTCAAAACACAGACAAGATCACTTGCTGTCATTGCCTATGTGCAAGATAAGTATCTACTTCGGGGACCGTCACTCTCCAGGTTCCATCAATTCAGAGGCCTGAACATAGATCTGTAGTGACTTTTGAGACACCTGCGTGATTTCTGAAACACCTGCTGGCAAACGTAATACAAATCCACAGGGAACCTGCAGCTGAATCAAAATGGGACTTCTGTTAACACCTACATTTGGGCAACAGAATTGTGCCCTAAATCTCAGCTGGCTATATTGAGAGCTCAGATATTGAGGACCCATGTAGACAACTACCTATAGAAAACTACATTTCAGTTTCTTAGTTGAGAACTAATTCCCATATTCAAGGTTTGAGCTGAAATTTGAGACCTTGCAACCTGGCAGATCATCTAGTGAGCCAGCAAGATGTATTTAGTGTCCTTTGAGATGCCTTCAGATGGCTCACCTGGATCTTAGCTGCGTCTCCAGAAGAGCTGGAGCTTCCCACAGACTCTGAGTCATCTCTGCCAGTCCGTGCAGATGCCTTGAATATCCCAGTGTGTCCCAGAGTGCAGTGAATATCTTTGTATAGGCCACCAAATAAAGACTCTAGTAAACTTTATTCATCCCAGCTGAGATGAATGTCTGCTCACGGAGGAAGCAGCAGGAAACTTGCCAGACCAGAGACTGAACTCAAGTGCAGTCTCCACATAAGATGTAGACATAGCTGAAACATCCCCCCCTCTGACTGAGGGCTTTAACTCTTACCAGTGGTTTTCAGTCTCGAAGACCTGTGAACACTTCTTAAAGAAAGAGTCCAAAAAATATACCTAGGAATAATAGACTCATATATAGAAACTACATAAAAACTTACTTTGAAGAGATTTATTTTATGCTGTAGGTCTCGCACCTCTAATGAAAATTATTTAGGTATGCACAAACCAAAACAAATTGAATGCCATTTCTCGGAGCTGTCATAAAGAAAATGAGAGCTATTTCCTTCTGAATAAGAAAGCTGGAGGAGACTGTAAGACAAATATCTGAATCCTAGCCTAAATGTTACCCACAGGGAGACACTCATGTACACTACTTCTCTGCAAAATCCCTATTCACTGGTTTAGCTGACCCCTTGCTCAGGGGCACCAGTTGTTATGAATCCTACCACAGATGTCTGATGCTTCCTATGCATTTTACAAGTGACTTCGCTATATAGGATAGAATGATAGAAAGTCTGAGTGATGATTCTCAATAGAAATCTTTTTTGCCTGTGTACATGTCCCAACCTGCCACAAGACTGGCAAATGAAAAAGCTACAAAACTACATAATTAACTTTTAATTGTCTAAATTTTCATACTCCTTAGTCATAAACTAACAAATAAAAGAATCTTTAATTATAACAGGGCTGTAATGTATCCATTAACTTTAATAAGTTAAAGCACACACTAATTTGAGGGGTTGTTCTAGGAAAGACAAAAGTTTTTTAACAAGGAAGGGTAGTATTTTAAATTAAATTCAAAGAAGTTACTGATATTATTCATTATTGTTTTGTTTCATGCAATGTTTTATAACTAACGCATAGCACATTCACACACATGTGCGCACACACACAGAAGGCCTCTGTTTGGAAGTTCTGCTTTGAAGACCAGAGCAACATCTTCAAATTTCTCGACTTTGTCTCACTCAGATGAGTTCCTGCCTCCTCATCCTCTTCTACCTCATGTTTTTGCAGCCCATCTCTCATGCATCATCCTGGCAGTAACTGTACAGCAGCTGTGGTGCAGTAGCACGCCCTTCCGTGCTGCATGCCGTGACGTGGGGAGGACTGACAGTTTTGTACAGTACTGCTGGAGAACGGACAAGAAACTGAAGTGGCCCCAATTTTTTATTTTCTAACAAAAAGATCTTTGAGCAAAAGATCTTCTTCTTTATTACATAACTAAAGACAAGAGTAAAAAAAAAATAGGCCTTTCTTTTTTTTTTTTTCCCAAAATATCTCGTTTGACCCATTTAACTTTTAATTCTGAGCCCCATAGCTTAACAGGGATAGCAAACACAGCACAGCACTATGATAAGCTATAGCTAGGTATTCTAATGGAGGAAAAGTAAAGGTAAATCTTATTCTCAGAACCGCAGATAAAATCAAAATGATTTTTTAGAAAAAACTATTGTAGGGATTTCACGTGTACTCACTCACTCCTATGGAATTCTGTCAGAGCTTTTGTTACTTCCCCCCGCCCCCTCCCCAGTTTATTTGAATATTCCTTCAATTCTTCAGACTGACTCAGAAAAGTAACATTTTTGAGATTACTGCCTCATTTTAGTATATCACATTATCTGCATTACTGAATAATGCACAAGACTTTGTGTGACCATAGTTTATTTTCCAGTAAGACATTTTTCATAATATATTGATCTTGATAGCTTTCCTGAGTTCAAGAAAATAAGTTTGTCAGAATTTGGGAAAGACAGATCAGGAAAATCAATCATATATGTTACAGCTATGGTCTTTGCTCTTCAGTAAAGGGTACTTTTTCTCATGTAGTAAACAGAAATGCATGCATCAGACTGATGCATCATGATGTGTATAGAGGTACTTTCCTGCTCTGGTACTTTAGAAGCTTATTAACGTTTTATAGTCTTTCTTTCCAAGGACATATTATGAAATAGGCTGTAATTAATTCAGCATGAACATTCAGAAATGAAGCTATCCAAAGTCAGAAAATGCAAGTTAAAAAAAAGGCTAAAAAGCCTTTTGTTTTCATTTTGATGCCAGTAGAAAGATATATTAGTCCCCAGATTGCTCCGTTTATTTTTGCACTTAGTTTCATTGAATGTAATTGAAATTCTCACAAGAGAAAGGCAAATGGATTTGGCCCTGTGTGTTTCTGAACAGACTGTTGTGAGAAAATGATACAGACACTTAAATGCATCTCCAACTTCTTCATAAAGATATCATTTTCCACATATATCAAATTTCACGCATACTGATTGTCTCTAGACAATTTAGAGAAAGGCAGTTAGATTTAGTACACTTTATTTCGACTTTTTGTTCCTTTTTAATATTTGACTCAATAGAAGAGAGGCTCTTTGGGAACCATTATTTCTACGGCTAGATCATCCTAACTTTTACAGCCCATGTGGTCAAGTCTACACAGCCTACGCTTTACCATTACAGCATCATATTTTATATAACGATAAATGGACAAATGCACAAACACTCAAAAAAAAAAAAAAGCAATAATTAGCCTTATGAAAAACTGCTTGCACCATTGTGTTGACTTGCCCCAGTAGAGGCAGGCAAATGAGTCCATCTAGGCCAAGGCTACTTCAATCACTCTAAGATTCTGAAGACTTTTTAAAAATGTAAGGTTTTTTCCTTCAACTCAAAATGGAACACAAATGTGTTTCTTCTGTCTCATTCCCACACATGGAATTTCTGTTCCAAAACTATGCTTGCCATCATCCAGAATGGACAGCATTTAGCTCTGACTTCATACCAAGTCATAAATCAGATATTTCATGCCTTGCAAGGGGTAGAAATGAGAATTACCAGATTTCTTTTCAGCTTCTAGAGAGAATATAAAGGTTTACAGTCCAGATCAATATACAGCTATTAATATTAATTATTGATGTGATTAATATTAACATTACTCATTATAAAGGGCTGTTGGAGTAATTTTTAGATGTCTCTAACAATTATGAATTCCACTTTTTGTCCTTCATGCCTATTTATAACCAGACTCTTAGTATCCAAGTAGACTTATCTAAGAGGCAGAAGATATTATCTTCAAAAGTTAAAATTAGGTACAGAACAATTTTCCTGAACACAATGGTATAAGGTGATCCTAAATTGATTTTCCATCCATTTGGGATGACTGCATTTTGCATTTTCCATCTCCTGTCTAATTTTACATGAATCTGGCACGGTCTTTCAGGGACTGAATATCCAAATACTGCCTGCCTTTGACTCACTCACTAGGAAGATACTGCAGGTAACTCACCATGCATCAGCTACTTTATATTTTCTGTCTGTGTATAGTCTCTTCCCCTTATCAGTATAATTTACTTTGAAGCAAGCTTCTAATCAGTTAAAAAAGCTACCTCAGATTGACTGTGGATAGACAATATGCAAACAAACCACTGCACAGGACCTGCTAACTCAGACACCTGTCCAAGATAGGACAGGCAAACAGGGTCACCCTTCACTTCCCCATGGGACGTGCCCTTCCATCATCTCACGCTAAACAACTTCAGGGAGCTTAGGCCTCTAGAAAATGCTAAGTGCTCCAGACCTAGAAGATGTGGCTGAAGATCCAGTGGAGAAAATAATTGTTACAAAAGGAGAAAGAAAAATGAACTACAAGACAAAACCACTTGTGTCCAAAAACCATTTGTGCCCAAGAAAAATAAAACGTTGATAGCAATTTCAGTACAGTATTTGCCTGCTTGGGTTATGGAGTTTTAAGGGAAAACTGCAGTTACTGGAAAATGTTACTTGTGCTTGTAGCTTGACATTTGAACAGGCGGAAAAGAAAAATGTATCCTCTCATGCATTATATGTCTGGTCAAAATATTGCTCAGATGTTCTCATTAAAGAAAGTTCTCAAATGATATGGTTAAAGCAGATCTCACTTTGCCTATACATTCCTAATATTACCTCAGATAATCTGTTAAACATAATCTGTTTAAATAAGGAATATTTAGTCATAAACAGTCCTCATCCCAAATAAGTACTGACAATAAAAAACTTGTGACTTTACCTCCCAGTCTCACTCCTACACACACACAGACAAAACACCTCATGCCAAATGAGAAGAAAAGCAATTAAAAGTTAAGCTGCCCATCAGTATGTATTATTAATATCTCACCTCACGAAGACACACTGTATCAGTACCACAACTGCTGCACTCCCCAGACTACTCAGCCAGTGTAAGCCCCAGCCTCCCAATGTGCCCTGCCTGAATTTTCTGTTCTCTTTGCTATCAACTGTGAATCATGGCTTAATGGTGGATCACAGCAGCTTCAAAATGAGAGGATGAAGAAGCCATAGAGAGACACATTTAATAAGTTTCTCAGTGGCTTTCTTTCTTGCTTGCTTTCCAGTGTTTCAAATCTGTCCGGACAAAGCACTGTGGTTCTGAGAATAGGGCTGAAGTGCAGTTACAGAAAAATATAGAGTATTTTTCTTGAATAGGATAAAACCTTTGCTATTGACAAAGAAAATCTGATTTAAAAGAGAAAAAGATTTTAACGTTGCCCTCCTGCTCTGAATTTCCAGTGATAACAAACAGTATTTAGGAGAATCCAAAATCACACATTTAAATATTTAAAAGACCTATTTCATTTCTTAATCAATCTTAGAGGGTTTTTAATAGCTTTTAATAATTTCATTCATCAGCAATTTTAAAATGCCTCAATAAACTGTATAAAAGGAAACCAAATAACACAGGAAAAACTGTAACAAACCCTGCCTGAGTGAGAAACAGCAGCTTTTACAGAGAACTCACCCATTCCGAAATGTGTGCCCGTTCAGTTCTCTTCAAAAGCGAAGCTTAGCTGTCAGGCCCAGACTAATGCTGCCATTTAAATCCTTGCATCTTTGCTACTAATTAAAAAATCGCTTAGAGAAGACGAATACACAGAAAAACCACAAGTGGTATTACTCTCATTTTGCCACGTGAGGGCAGTCATTTCGTGTTCTTTAATAAAATGTTAACATTCCGTAGCAATTTCTCATGTTTGCAGTTAGGCTGTTCTTAGCCAAACTGTGTCACTGACATACAGAAACAGAAAATAAACACAAACTGTCTCTTCTGAATAGCCAATCTGATCTGAAATTCCTCTCGGTCAACCTTTGGGAGAGAAAACTAGAAGCTATGACAAAATCTGTGATCAAGGGATAAGTCCTAAAATGAGAATTTAAAAATAACATCTTAAAGAATACTGAGAAAAATTAGATGCTTTGAATCTGCTAGGCCTGAAGGATTTGCCCTATGTAGACACTTGCTGAAGCAACCTCAGCACTGTTAGTAGTTGTAGTTGAACAAAATGAACAGAAGATGGGTGATGTGCCTAAAAAACAGGAGAAAAGTGAAAAATGTGGGAGATCTTGAAAGCAGGACAGTTTTAGGAAAAGCAAAAATACTATGGATTAGTCAACTCACTTCAGAACCGTAAAATACTAAAATAATTAAAAAATTTGTAAGCTCTTGAAAGGTAAAAGGGAGATGAGCAAATGTCAACCTGGGCTGCCAAGATAAAAACCTTGTCACATCACCTTAGTTGTCATCTATGATAGAATACAGGGTCTTGTGCAAAACAAAGGACAAGTGGATATCATATATCTTGGCTTTTGTCACATCTCAACAACAGCTCAGATAGCTTTAGTGAAAAAAATTTAGGGAATCATGGTTTAGCTAAAGCCATAGTCTAGACAAAACATGCTTGAAAATGTGTACTTAAAGAATAGTTATCAAAGAATCTATAATTCAAACAGTAGGGCAGAGGCAGGTCTTACTAAATCTGCAGAGGTTATGAGGCTTAAGGTAAGGTGAAGGCTTTGCATATCACAGTCAGAAGTTCACTCAAAACACTTTATAGATGTTTCCTTCCTTAATAAACTTTGTACTTTGTATTTCTCATTGATTCTGCCACTCCATTCAACCAACACTCCTGTTCTGCTCTCATTTAAAAGTTCCCTCCAGCCACTGCCTCAGAGTTAATTCAACCACATGATCTTACTGAATTACTCTGCAAGGCCTTCACTCTACACTTCCAACTTCTTTTTCAAAATCCATTTCTGCTTTACTATTAGACTCATTCATTCACAGAAAAAAAAAAAACAACTCCTTTTGCTTCTTGTCTCCTAGCCACTCCTGCTGTCTCTGTATTACAGTCTCCACAAATATTCTTGCATATCTTGATGGTGAGTTGAACAAATGAACCCACGTTAATTATTTTAAACTTTGTATACTTTTACATTGAGATTCATATTTTAAATACAAGGATTTTTTTCTGAATCTTAATTATTTGGCATTTTCAGTAGAAAGATACCTTAATTAACAATATAGCCAAAGTAATTTTTTAAAAAACCACAAGTTTTGCAGCAATTAAAGGACCACGCTCCTTGTTCATACTTCTCCACACCCTGAGTGGGAAACACTTGCATGTGCTCTGTAATAAATGAAAACTATTTATTGCACATACAATGAGGATAGTCCTTGGATTTAATCAGTTATTTTCTGTATACAGAAGCTACTGTAAAGGCCATGTTGACACTAGGCAAGGAAGCAGCAATATGAGGTGAATGGATGATAGAGATCCCTTCATTTCTGTAACAATAACTATCTAAAAGATCTATTTTCTCTTGAAAGGACAAAGGAAAGCTTGTGACAGTGCAACCACAATAAGTCTCTGGAAGGCTGGGCAGCTCTTGATTGAAGGCAGCATCACATTTATTGACACCGCAGATATCTACTGTTCAAAAGGATTTGGGGATCTGAAATGCTGATCAGGTTGACAAGGTTCTATACTGTATTTAGAGCTGTCATTTAATATGAAGTAGGGATATTATCAAAATCTGTATTGCACTTGCAATGGTAGACTATCAAGGCTACCCTGAACACTGGGGGAAAGAGGAGAGAGAGGAATTGTTTGCTTTGCTGTTGTTACCCCACACCAAAATGAACTGCAAAAAAAAATTCAGGCAATCTAGACACAAAACTGAGGGCTGCATAGTTTTAACAGGACCCAGCAAAAACTAGGCATTATTGCTTTACCAAGAAAGAATTTAGCACTGTGATTTTAAAGAATTATGCTGAGTTGACCCAATTGTACTGATTCATTGCTAAAAGAAGAGCTCAGTGGCTCAAAGTTTCTAAATATAGTTTGTGATTTTCCTTGAGATGAAGGACAGGGACTGCTAAACTTAGGATTAGGCCATCCAAAAGCCCTGAAAAGAGGTGGGAAAGTTTTTTGAATAAAGACTTGGAAAAAAAAAAAAGGCAAAGGAACAGTTGGAATAGGTGTTCAAAATTTTGGAGCTAATAATGTTTCCACATTGATAAAGGGCTAATTTATCACCTTTATAATTTTTGTTATTATTTAATTTGTAGTTACTTTTGATGCAAATTATGATGCTTTTTGGCATCTTAAAGGAATGTCATCAAATACCTAATCACAAGTTCTTACTATATTTTGAGTTATTGGCAGCATGTATATTCCTGTTTATCTGTTCAGGAGAAATGGAGCTAGCTGTATGTTGTGTGATAGAAATGTATCATTGTTTTTAGAAAAATGGATATATTAGCACTAATAATTTGAAAGCATTCATCCTTCTCTAGGATATTTCAAGAAATACTGTATGACTTGTTTAGATTATTAGCTAATGTAAGCCTATACTATCTTAGGATGAGATTCACTAATTCTAGAGTCACACATGATCTAATATCAAGCAAACAGGGGCAAATTACACATGGCTCAAAGAAATGTGTAGTTTACGCTATCTGAATAAGACCACATGATTCTTATAGAAAGTAAATCAAAACGGTGATCTCAGAAAGAAAAACTATTTGCATTACTAATAAGGTTAATAATTCAATAATTAAGAATTTCATACAAAACAATGAACAAAAGAAGAAATAAATTATTGCATTCATCATGCTGAAGTGGGAGGAAAATTATACGTCAGTATGTACTGCAAGAGACATCAATTCTTAGGTTTAAAATGTGCTTTAGTGAAGAACTAGTGCGTTTTGGATAAAAGCAGAAGTCAATGAAAGAATATTTTCTATCTTCCTGAAGAAAACGGGATTTTTCTAGCAACCTAGGCCCATTAATTAAATATAATTTTTTTTTAAAGTTAGTTTTCTAATTGTCTTTTGCTGCACTGGTGCTATTCCTCCCAAGGTTTATTTGATCTGGAAGATTCTTTTTCATCTATATACATTCTGCTGACTCTTGCAGTTGGTGTAACACTTTGTAGTTACACTACCATTTTACAGGCATCAACATCGGCCGATCTTACTCTGATTGGTGTGATTTTGGCAACATGACTTTCATGTTTGAACTTTGCTTCCCCTTTTTGTTTCAGATTCTCTTTCAGTTTTGAGATTTCTTTTTCTTTTTCTTTTTTTTTTTTGTTCTCCCATATTCAGGCTACTCAAGAACTTAACTTTCTTCAGTAAGTTTACATGTGGGTTGACAAATTTCCTTTGCTTGGCAAATTTTAATTACTTCAACAAAAATTAGTTCTTTGTGTTTGAGATCTGGGACAAGTCACAACCTCATCTTTTATAAAACCCCCAGCATTCTTGCATCAGTAGGTCAGCTATATTTTCTTTTTTTATCTTGCTTTTATACAGACTTTAAAAACGTACCAGCCTGAGCTGGGACAAGGCAGAACTAAAACTGCTACAGCTGCACACCTGCACATACACCAAAGTGGGAGGTTGACTATGAGTCAATCACTTTGTGCTTTAGAAATATGTAGCCCCTCCAAGCCCATTGAGCTCTCCTGTATGGCAGCAGGCTGCATGGCAGCAAGGTCACCTCCCAGAGTTACTCCTCGAGGCTGAGAGACCCCTTACCCAGTATCTGATATCTACAACGAGATAAGTGCCATTTCACATTAGGTCTAAAAGTATATTTTATGCTACTGACATTTACATATATCCAGCTATACCTTAACTATTAGGAGTGTAGTAAGTAGCAGAGTGCTTGACTGCTGCCTAAATTATTGTCTCAATCACATCTAAATTGTCTAATCACTATCCAAATTGTCATTTAAATCATCACTTAAATCACTGTCAAATCATTCTCTCTCATTGTCAAATCATTCTCAAATCAATCTCTCTCATTTGATCACCTTTGTTCCACCTGCGACAGTTAGACTTCTTTTTTTAACAGACTGATAATTCAGCTTTTCTTACTTTACTAGATGTCCCAGTGAAACAAAGAAATTCATTCAACAGCCAGGAAAAAAAAAATCTTTAGCCAAAATATGAATTTATAGTGCATGTTGCTAGCAGGCAGCAAGGTCTAGTTTTCATAATCATTTTGCTCCTTTTCCTGAGGCTTACATACAAAGGTTAGCAATAAAACATAGACTCTAATGCACGTAAGACCTTCAGAACAATAAAGCACTGAATCTACAGTGTTCAAGACAGACAAGGCATCTGTTGTAAAAATACTAATGCAAAGTGTTCAGACAATGCATATATTGTAAATCAAACAAGGGAGGAAAGAAATAGAGCTGCCCAGTCCATTCAAAGAGAAAAAACATGCCATTGTTTTCCCATGGCATTGTTAGAGACAAAGAATGCTGAATAAGTGATGAACTTAGCTTCTGTGTGATTAAGTGCACCAGCTGTATTTCCGAATTTTAACAGTCAACTGGATGATTTTCAGTAACCTTTGTAATTAAACATTTGCCTTAATTCTTCCATTATGTTCTTTCACATAATGAAGATTTGAATAGCCACATACAGCAGCTACCTGTTCTAGAACAAGTGAGAGGTTTTTAACATCATGTTGCTTCAAATCAACATCATTTGAAATATCAGGCATCACTAAAATTATGCACATGGAATATGACACACCATCAATTAATGCAAAAAAAAAAGCCTAAAAAATAGGTTATTCTGAGTCTCTTTATTACATGTTACTGGCATTACCAAAATAGGCTAGGACTTTCCTACAAAATCAGGAGAAACAGCCCTTCCCAAAAGACTATTTCTCCAAACAGTAAATAAACAGAGAAAGCAAAGAAGACAAATCTGGCTACACAGGAAAACTAACATTGTCCGGGAATGTTCCTTACACAATTAGGGTTTACAAATTATTCACATACACACACACACAAATATTGCGTAATATTAATTCTATCAAGACTATTTTTCACTTGCGCAGTTTTAGTTTCCTCAGTTGGAGGTCTTATCTGACAAAGGAAAGAGAGTACACCATAAAGCTTCCTGATCACTTGCAAGGAGAAATCTCTTTAAGGGGAAGAATGCCTTAATTTAATTAGCTAAAGACATGCTAGTTCCAAGGCCTGTGTTTCGTATGCAGGATTAGGACAGAGATCCTTCAACTGTAACCCTCTTATATAAAAGTTTCCTTCCCTGAGGCTGTATTCAATTTAGAACTGGCATAATGAAGAGTCAATAGAGGCCTGACAGGGACAACTATGCACAGACAAATTTTTGCCCTATCATTATTTTATTTTTGGTGAAGCTTTGAGAAAACTTAAGGAAAAGCTTTAAATTCACACCTAACCATCTTATCTACCTAGAATGCCAAGCTGAAGCAGACTTTTTCAGAAGATTCCAAACCTTTAGCATCTGAACATTTGGTGGCCTTCTATGACAGGCTTACAGTGTCGGTGGACAAGGAACGACCAACTGACATCATCAACCTGGACTTGGGCAAAGCATTTGACACTGTTCTGCACTACATCCTTGTTTCTCTAAACTGGAGAGACATGGATTTGACAGATGGACCACTCACCGGATAAGGAATTAGCTGGATGGCTGCATGCAAAGAGTTGTGCTCAACAGCCTGACGTCCAGGTGGAGACTGGGGACGAGTGGTGTTCCTCAGGGTTCGGTATTGGGACCAGATCTGTTTAACATCTTTGTCGGCAACATGGACAGTGGGATAGAGTGCACCCTCAGCAAGTTTGCCATTGACACCAAGCTGTGTGGTGCCATAGACACGCTAGAGGGAAAGGATGCCATCCAGAGAGACCTTGACAGTCTGGAGAGGTGGGCCTGTGCAAAACTCATTAAGATGAACAAGGCCAAGAGCAAGGTCCTGCATATGTGTCAGGGCAATCCCAGGCACAAATACAAGCTGGGCAGAGAATGGATTGAGAGCAGCCCTGAGGAGAAGGACTTGGGTGTTCTGGTGGATGAGAAGCTCAACATGAGCTGCCAATGTGCTCTTACAGCCCAGAAAGCCAACCACATCCTGGGCTGCATCAAAAGAAGCGTGGCCAGCAGGTCGAGGGAGGTCATTCTCCCCCTCTCCTCCACTCTCGTGAGACCTCACCTGCAGTACTGCATCCATCTCTGGAGCCCCCAACATAAGAAGGATATAGACTTGTTGGAGCGAGTCCAGAGGAGGGCCACGAAGATGATCAGAAGGCTGGAGCACCTCTCCTATAAGGTCAGGCTGAGAGAGCTGTCGTAGTTCAGTCTGGAGAAGAGAAAGCTCTGGGGAGATCTTATAGTGCCCTTCCAGTACCTAAAGGGGACCTATAAGAAAGATGGGGAGAAACTCTTTAGCAGGACCTGTTGTGACTGGACTAGGGGTAATGGTTTTAAACTAGAAGGAAGTAGATTTAGACTAGATATAAGGAAGAAATTTTTTACAATGAGGGCAGTAGAACACTGGAACAGGTTGCCCAGAGAGGTGGTAGATGCCGCATCCCTGGAAACATGCACGGCCATGTTTGGCGGGTCTCTGAGCAACCTGGTCTAGTTGAAGATGTCGCTGTTCCTTGGAGGGGGGTTGGACTAGATGATCTTTAAAGGTCCCTCGCAACACAAACTATTCGATGATTCTGTGAACCCCTATCAAAAACACAGAAGCAATGTGAATACCAGTTACCTTTTACAAAAATAAAGATTGATTCAGGCTTGTCTCTGCTTTCTGGGACAGCCTAAATATCTATGCCAATGCTGAAGTCATGCATTTGGTGAAAAAAATATTTGAATTATGGAAGACACTTCACAAGTAAAATCAATCATTTGGAAGGGTAAAGTCAGAACCTTCCTTCTGATTTGCTGTGTCTTGAAATAACACAGTCATATCACGTTTTATCGGAAATTCATTACTTCAAATAAAATCAGACAATCATCTAATTCTTAAAATTTACTAACTAAAACTAAAACTCTTCATAAATAATTGGATTACATAAGCTAAGTAAAATTAAATAACTTGCCACGTATTCTGGTTTGGTTGCTTCTTCCTTAAAACAAAGTTGATATAAACCTATTCTGCTACTGAATCATATACTACAAGAGGGGATATTGTTCATAGCAAAAGTCTTACCAATAGAGAAATGTGATGTGTGCTGAAAAAAGTTATTCCAGAGGCCACAAAATTTAGGTTTTTAGTAGAAGACAATACAGTTTATAATTTTTCCATCTTTTTGTGAATTGTTAGAAATTAGAGATAAGATTGGTTCAATACATTATAAACTTCCTCTATAAAAACCACCTTCCAAAGCTATCATCTCTCTCTCAGAATGCTGTTTGAACAGCTTTGTATGTCATTAGGAACAAGCATTCAACAATCTTTTGATAACTGCTCTCCATCTGGAAATGAAGACCAGCTCCACAACATTGTCTTTCATTGCTGCAAAAATAGCAGCTGTTGAAAAACTTGTATTGAAACAGTAACACAAATACAATTTAGGGTAAAGGAAAAAAAAGAAAACCAGTCATATTCTGATAAGCTTTAGAATGGGGAAAAACACCACACGCTTAAGAGAAAATACAGTGGTTAAGGCCCTCAAAATTCTCAGTTCGATTTCCAGCTTTGTCACAGACTTCTTATTTGACCTTGCCCAAATTTCAGTGTGATCCAGTTCTCCATTTGTAAAGTAGAAATGAAAGATTATTTTTCCCTTTTTTCTGTCCCTCTGTGCATTAAAGACTCAAACTATGAGATATCTGAGACGGACATACAGGTCTGTATATACACCATATATACACTGATCACTTTGTATAGCTGCATGTGCTGAGTCCCACGAGATGCTTTTTAGTGATGTCAGTGCTGTCAGCACCAGTTATCTGTTCTCCAGGCTGTAAGACAGAACTACTTCAGGGCTCAAGTAAGCAGACACAAACTTTAGACTGAGTAGGGCTTCAGCAAAAGTCAAGGATCTCTACACTGTCAGGGTTTTTCTTGAGTATTCCCAGGTCCTAATTTTAGGTATACAAGGAATTCTAAGGATAGTCAAGGAGGATAAGTAGCCTCTGGAGAGCCACTCCCACTCAGACTTGAGCAAAATCTAGATACTGAGGGTCAAGGTAAGGCAGAATCTAGGTGACATGGATCTTACATTTATTATTATGTGTATGTACAACATCCAAGACATCTTTTGAGAATTCCTCATGCTGCAAGAAGTTGATCATTCTCACTACCAAAGACTAACAATGTACCTTTATTTTCTGGTGCATATTTTACCTCACATTATAAATAGGGGGGGGGGGGTATTGTGCAACAGGGAATGAAATTTACATGTTTGTCTCTATAGATTAAATAGAGACGTTGCCTACTCTGAGTTTTAGACAGTATCTCAAAGTCTGCCCAACAGAGTTCTCTCTCAATGAAGATTGCAGCAATAATGACAAACCTCTTGGTCTATCATTTTGGTCTCTTTTAAGATTAAAAGTACAATTAACCATCTAACTTAATTAAGATTGTTGTAGCTGCAAAATTAACAAAATGACATTATCTGTGCAAAACATTCACAGGTAATCAAGCATTAAACATTTAAGGTGTAGAAATGCTGCTGTTGCTGTCTGTAAAGGCATTTTCTTCAATGTCTCATTTTCAGATAATTTTTTTGATATTTCATAATTAAGTATTGCAAAGTCCATACTACAAAGATATGTTCCATTTTGGATGCAGTTTTAATTTATAAAATGTTTTCTACAATAATTAAATGGAAGATCATAACACAAAGTCTCTTAGAGACATTTGAAATAAAATAAGTGTAAAAATTGAGAGCTTATTCCCCAACCTTCAGGACAACTTTCAGCTGAAAAGCCTGGTGATACATTGGCCATATACCTGCTAAATCCCTGAAAACTCAGGTTCTAGAGCAAGATAAAAAATGAATTATATTATCAATGTATGAAATAGCTGTTTTAAGAAACGAAAGGAAGGGAATTTTTAACAGAAAAAAAAACTCTAGGAAAGACCAAGGTTCTGCCCTGTCCTCCCACCACTACCAAAATCCCAGAACCAGGAGTACTTCCTACTCCCCACTGACTTAAACTTGCTGATTGCACAATCTTATCCTTTCTTCATTTTTGTGAAGCAGTGTTCTCGGTTTCTTCCCCTTTCTTCTAGGGTGGCCTCTAAAGTAGCTTTCTTAATTCCTGTCTTTACCTTCCTAGAGTTCTGTGCTTACCCTTCTTCTGTTGTCCTTCTATCTCTTATTTTGGCCATGGCTCAATGTTGGGGGGTGGGGTCAGGGAGCTCATATTTAGCCATGTAATCAAAAATCTCATTTATGTTCTTATGAATTACCACAATGTCCTTTTTCGGCTTTGGCACATGCCCTGCTTGTACAAAGCCAGAGCATTGTGGCAACAATGAACTTTCTATCCTGTCACTTTGATTGCAGTATTCATTTCTGTGCATTCCTGTATCTGTAGTTTCACATGCAAAGCTTCTAGACCTGAGAAGGGACATCTTTACAAGTCATCTCATTACCATCGCTATTCCTTTTGTTTTTAATGTCTTCAAAAAATTAATACTTAGGCTGCTCCTGTGTTACAATTCTTGCATATTGGGGAAGATCAGGACTGAATTATGCAGCTGTATTCTACTATCCAGTGTCTTGATCCATTGAATGTAAGCTATATAGGAAAACATCTTGTTCTGTGGCTGGTTTAGTACTGTGCCTAGTACTAGCGTAATCAGATCCTGACCTAGGATCAAAGCTTTTTTGTGCTATGGTAGTTCAAATCACTTTTCTTACTGACATTTCTAGCAAAATTCCAATTTCAAAAAGAAGGTAGTTTGAATTATGTGTACGGATTCTATTCTGATCAAAGAATGATGAAAACTGTAGTTGCTTATGAAACTAAAGTGAATGAAACTGTAACTTTGAGCATCAGGTTCAGAGGCCTGATTTAGCAAAATGAGAAGATATGCTTGGCCTACAAATTGCAAGTTACAAGTCTATGCTATGCAGCTATTTATCCACTTAATTAATCTTTTATTGCCTTGAGACAGCTAGCATATGCTGTCCAAAGGCTCTTTCCAGATGGAGCATGCTCTGCTGCCCCACTGTTATGCAATTTGATACTACCTCTGGAAGATACTGCCTGTGTGGATACTCAAGACTCATTTTATATAATTTTATCTGTCTGAGTGTTCATACCTCTACAAGTACAAGGAAATTCCACATATTATAAAATGTCAATGTTCAACTTATTGTACAATTTTATTCCCCTATTTATCACAATAGTACCTGAGGTCATTCAAATAGCAACTAAATCTCTTACAAGTTCTTCCCTGGTAATCTTTTTTTTTTTTTTTTGACTGAAGAAAAAAAACGTTTGCAAAAGGATTTTGTGAAAGTTGTCCTTTCCATTCAGCTCTTGCTGAAATTTGTACTATTTTTCCAAAATATCCCATTAATCTATTGTTGAGAAAGTAATTGCCAAAAGAGTATTGTTTCTTCTGTTTCATGACTGACACAGTTTGTTCTAGGAACACAAACAGACTCGAAGAAATCCACAGTCACAACAGAAGACTGACTCCTGTGGAGGCACTGAGGTTGTGAGTGGGTACGCACAAGGAGCAGGTACAGAACTCTCCAATATATACTCAGAAATGAAACAGCAAGATCAAACAAAAAAAAATACAAACCAATTACTTTTTATAAAACTATGTTTTGGAAGAAAAGATTCAGCAGTATTGATACAGAATCACTGAAGTACATGGTTTGGGAAATAATTATTTTTAAGCGGAAAGCTCCAATATCCCAACTGCATTAATCAAAACTATTAACCAGCTTTGGGCATAGCACTTATTGAATTTGCTTCTTTTATTCTGTTGGGGAAAAAAAAAACACATTAAATATACACATCTACACAATAATGAAAATATTTCTCAGGAAAGAGACAGATATCTTAACAATGCAAAAATATTCCTAAGGATGACTATCAACCAGCTTGAACTCCAAATGTCCAATGTTGTCCTGACTGCACTAAAGTCAGGAATAATTATACTTGTGCAGGAAAAGGCAGGAGCAGGGATCTAAATGAAACCTTCAGTAGATGGCACCCAAAGAAACAACTGAGAACTGCAAACGCCTTGAAAACCAGGAGAACTGCACATGTTTAACTGCCACCTACTCACCAACATTTAAAAAACTACAAGCATCCCACAAGCTTCTGTTATTTAGAAAACTAAGATTAGCCACCATCCAAAATTGAATAGATATTTTTTAATTCTGAACTGAAAATTTTTGCCCAAGAATACTGAACAGAAAAAGATATAGAAAGGGAAACAAGAACCAAAGCTAACATACAGAACCAAAACAAGCATTTTTTCAGTTTTAGAAATTACTTTAGACAAAGTTTTAGAGGTGCTGGCATGTTACCAAGAAATCTGCCTAAAATCATGAATTGGGCTAGATTTGGGATTATTTTCTTTGGTCAGATAGACAGGGTTCTTGTGTTTCTTAGCTGGTTTTAACTGTTTTGGCAGTGAATTATAACCTAAAGTATACAGTATCACTGTGGCACATTTTTGCTGTCAAATTCTCTGGATCTGCAAAGGCATCAGGTTTTGGGAGCTCCCAGAGTCTTTGCTTCTCTCTTCCCTGTCATGCACTGCAACTTTTGGTAGTATTTTTTTTTTTAAATTAAAGATCTTATCTGTTGCAAGATGCTCTCTGCTGCACTGCAAAACAAAAGTGGAGAGGACAATCTTTTGGACAAATCTCTTTTTAAAGGCTTGTACATAACAATAAGCACATGGACTCGCTGACTCCAGTCTTAAATGGATTTCTCCACTAAAACAAACAGGTGTAAGGAAAGAAATCTGAAATAAAATCAGGATTAAAACTTTACAAAATTTTAAATTACTATCAATGACAGTCAAAGAAATACAGGCTGTACATTAAATTCTAAATAAGACTGCAGCCTGAACTCCTGGGAGTTTTAGTAAGACAAAAAGGCATTAAACTAAAAATCAAACGTGGACACTCTACACAGTTATATACTGAGAATAGCCTATCTATTATAGGAGTTACTCACCAATTTGGAGTGGACTCTTTTACTCTTGATAATAACTTTGCCAATTTTAACCATTTGACCTATAAATTTCAGAATTATGTGAGCTTCAAAATGTAATTTTACATCATAAGAAGATTCTTTTTTTTTTCCAAAAACTGACAGGGTAACTCCAACCAGACAAATATAAATCTGATGAGCTCTCTTTAGTCCACATGCTCTGCATGAGGAACTGAACTAAGCACTCAGATTCAAACATATCTAAATCCTTAAAATTCTGAAAGCTACACATGCTCAGAGAGAACTGGAGAGTTTTAGCAACAACCACTTCTAAGATCCCACCCTCACAAAGTACGCTCCAAAGTAGGACTTTTCATTAACTGCTTGCCTGGTACCAGCTCTGGAAACTTGAAATTTTCACCTCTTTTGTTCTCTGACAGCCAGCTCTATCTATCTGGCACTAGATTGCATGGAAGAGGAAGATGCAAAGTCCAAACGTAAATGAGACATGAGCAATTAAAGGGTTCTGCTAAAAGGAGTACATCAGCTCAGGCTTTTCAGAAAGAGATGAAGGAATATGGTGACAAGTCAAAATGACACTTGGCAGTTGTGAAGAGATTAAGAGGAAGTGATACTGAACTACAGAGCCTCTAATTTCTTTGTTCTACCACATATTATCAGTAAGTGGAAAATCCCACAATCTGGAGAAGAGCTACGTTGAATACTAGCAGAATGAAGAACAACAAACATCCGTAGGGACTGGTATGAGAAACCTAAAGTTGGGAATTAGGTTGAAGATCCAAGAAGATTAAAAGATTGAGTTAGAAGAGGGCATGAACAATACAAGATTCTCCAATTTTTGCTTCTTTCACTGTTCACAAATAGTTGTGGAGTCAAGAGGTAAAGTACTACATCTGACTTTAATATTGTAGAATCATAGAATGGTTTGAATTGTAACGGACATTTATGGATCACCTAGTCCAAACCCCCTGCCATGGGCAGGGACAACTTTGACTAGATCACTAGATATCCATTTATATAAGTAATTACACTGAAGACCTACATAGGTATCAGAATTGTCACATGACATGCTTTTTTTTTCTTTAAAAAGAACAGATTCCACATTCTACATCTAAAAATGTGAAAAATCTAAGGTTGACAAGTAAAGCATTCATAAAATATTATGGCTAATGCCTGAATTGAGAATGCTAGTATAATCTTCCCCCCTTATGGCATATGCATTATAACAGCATTATATTACTATAAGCTATTTCTCCCACTTGGAGGGATGTTTTATATTACAATGTTAGTAATGTATTTTTAAGCACAGAAAATGCTACTATGGGACTATTAATCCTCCAAAGTTTAGGAAATGCATAAGCAAGCAATGAAGCTAACATTCAAAAATGAGAAAACCCAAGCAAGTTGTTATTAAAGCGTTAAGAAAATCAGACTCCTTTGTACTAAGACAATGCTGGAAGCCCCAAGGGGAATGAAAAGGAGAACACATCTCTTCCCACTGACGTCAGGAGGCTAAGGGCCAGGCTCTACCCCTGTACACACACAACTTCCATTACCTTCAGCTGAAACAACTTGTAACTTAGGGTAGAACTGGGTCTTGTGCAAAAAAGTCAAAAGATCACAGTAGAGACACAAATGTTGTAAATTATCATCAGTGCTGTACAATCAATATTGTACAAACTGAAACATTGACAGTCCTTGCCCTGAAAAACTGAGTATCCTAGTCTAAGAAAATATGCAATCAGCATTAAGAGTAGGATACTGAGAAACACTGGCAGACGTGTCTGCATCCAGAGTTTGGTTATTCTAAACTGTTTACAACAAGATCATATTACTTGAAAATTCCTGTTGCTGACGATTAGAAACTCATGTACTGAATGCAGCAGGCCTTGTTTGCTTTTTAATTCATATTATTTTGATAGTTATCGAGTAATCAATCTGAATTTACTTAAACAATTACTCCCTCACAAATGGCGTGGAAAATATTCTAGATATATGTTACTACATTAAATATATTTTCTTGATGATGGTTTAGGTTATAAGAAAGTCTATTTGGGTATTGTTGCCATTGCAGTTCCTCTTACAATGTTCTTCCTCATCATCATACTACTTTTGGGTCATTACTTCTGCCATACACATTACACCTCATAAATACAACAAACTGAATAAAATGTGTTCATTTACTTAAAGGCTTATCTATACATAAAAAGCTATAATGGAAATCAAAGAATACAGAAAGAAAGAGCAAGGAATTGAAGGACTTGGCAATGCTGTTGAACAAGAAGCTCAACATGAGCCATCAGTGTGTGCTTGCAGCCCAGAAAGCCAACCGCATCCTGGGCTGCATCAAAAGAAGCATGGCCAGCAGGTCAAAGGAGGTGATTCTGCCCCTCTACTCCACTCTCGTGAGACCCCACCTGGAGTAATAGCTCCAACTCTGGAGCCCCCAACATAAGAAGGATATAGACTTGTTGGAGAAGGTCCAGACGAGGGCCACAAAGATGATCAGAGGGCTGGAGCACCTCTCCTATGAGGACAGGCTGAGAGAGTTGGGGTTGTTCAGCCTGGAGAAGAGAAAGCTCCAAGGAGACCTTATAGTGATCTTCCAGTACCTAAAGGGGGCTTGTAGGAAAGACAAGGAGAAACTCTTTAGCCAGGCCTGTTGTGACAGGACTAGGCACAATGTTTTTAAAATAGAGGAAGGTAGATTCAGACTCGATATAAGGAAAATTTTTTTTTTACACTGAGGGTGATGGAACACTGGAACAGGTTGCCCAGAGAGGTGGTGGATGCCCCATCCCTGGAAACATTCACGGCCAGGTTGGATGGGGCTCTGAGCAACCTGATCTGGTTGGAGATGTCCCTGCTCCTTGCAGGGGGGTTGGACTAGATGACCTTTAAAGGTCTCTTCCAACCGTAACTATTCTATGATTCTATTAATTTAAACAGTGCTCATGGAGAGATAGCTTAATCTATTTGCTTTTAAAAAATATCTGCTGAAACAATACTTCCAACATCAACATTTTTACATACTGTTTCTTCTTAGTAGAAAGCCTATAGCAATTTTTATTTTGTGCATAATTTTATTTGTGGGACCTGAAATTATTTCATCTAAACAGTTTCAGAGAGGACAGATGGACATTAATTTAAGAGGGATAGCTAAGGGTTCTTACGATGCATTCTTACATCGCGTTTCAACATCAGCAAGACTGTTTTGATATCCAGTAAGGACTTCAGTTACTATATTCTCCATCGGAATTGTGATATAATGTTCAATATCTTATATGGCATTGTTGGTGACATGTGGCAATTGTTTTTTCTGTCATTTTTTTTTAATTCTTATGTAAAATTTTTGCCCAGATCTGTTAAAACTGGTAAAATTTCATAAGAACTTTTTACTCATTGTCTCGCTTTCGTTTAAATGCAGTCTGAAGAAATCCAGAAAAACCGTGTTATTAAAGTGTACATTAGTACTTAGTTTAATATTAAAAGAAAGGGGGAAAAAAACCTTATGGCAAACTATGATAAATAAACTGTTTATAACAAAACTATCTCCTGTTCTCCAGGAAACAGCACCATTGGCTTGCACTGCAGAGACTCCAAAAGCATTAGAATTTCGGAAAACACGAAAAGAACCTAACATAGGTAACTGCCACCTAGGCAGGTCCATAGAAGGTAGCCTATTTAGGCAGAAGAAAGTGGATCAGAGTTCTTTTTTATACTCAGTACAACCCATTTTCCTAGTTCCAGGAATATAAACACTGAAGAAGCCTATATGTAGCCTCTTATGTTCTTGTACTACTTCGGGCTGAGGCAGAGTTAATTTTCTTCATAATAGCTTGTATGGTGCTATGGTTTGGATTTGTGACCAAAACAGTGTCAATAACACAGGGATGTTTTAGTTACTGCAGAGCGGTGCTTGCACAGCACCAAGGCCTTTTCTGCTTCTCACACTGTCCTACCAGCAAGTAGGCTGGGGGTGTACAAGAAATTGAGAGGGGACACAGCCGGGACAGCTGACCCCTACCTGACCAAAGGGATATCCCACACCATATAACATCATGCTCAGCAATAAAAGCTGGGGTAAAGAAGGAGGAAGGGAAGACATTTGGAGTTACGGCTTTTGTCTTCCCAAGGAACTGTAATGGAGCCCTGCATTCCTGGAGATGGCTGAACATCTGCCTGCTGATGGGCAGCAGTGAATGAATTCCTTGTTTCGCTTTGCTTGTGGATGCAGCTTTTGCTTTACCTATCAAACTGTCTTTATCTCAACCCTTGAGTTGCCTCACTTTTATCCTTTCAGTTCTCTTCCCTGTCCCATTGCAGGGGGTGGCAAGCAATTCGCTCTGTAGGCCTGAGCTGCCCACCCAGGCTAAACCACAACAGTTCTCCACATAACACATGCCTTCATTAATAAGACGTCTTGTAAATCTGATCCACTTTTACCCACCCTCACGGTCTATGCCTATTTTTACCCGCAGTTCCAAGCAAAGTGGTAACAAAACTAAGTCTGCTCCAGGAGACTCATCTTTATTAAGAACTTCCTGAAGGTCCTAATGCTCATGAAAAGTCTTATATACTTCCTACATAAGTATATGCTTACGTATTTAGACACTTGATCTAAGGGTTTGCAAGTCACTGGTAAACAGCAAAGAAGAAATACCTTTCTGTAAAGCTATTTGTTAACTGTAACATACTTTCTACTGAGAAGTATCACTGCAGTAAACTCAAACAGGTGAGCAGAGGTACAGCCAGGTCAACAAAATTCCCTATTTATACCAGCCTCAGCTGATATGTGGTAAAAACATTTTCCTTTCTCAAAACTTATGACACCACTTGCTCACAGTCATCCTATGATTGTCTAATAGCTCTGAATTTTTCTTTCTTTTCCTTTGTGTTCTCTAGCTAATGAGTCTCTAGTGTATAGTTAAAATTTTGGGCTCTTTTTTTTCCATTAAAACTTCATCCCAGTCCCGTGATTTCACTTCTCATCCAGTTAGCATGTTAATTCAAACATCCTGTATATTGACAGCATTTCTTATCCAAATTCAATTCATTTGTACTTACCTGACAAGACCACTACTGAAAATGCTAAACAAAATCAAATCAAAGATTATTGTTTTTGAAATGCTACCCCTAACTTTTCTCCAGAATGACGTCTTGCCTTAACAGGGCAACTTTTTGCCATCCTTCATATTCCTAGTCTCTTACACATACACTATATCTACCTTATACGTGTCCCTATATCCTGCAATTTATCAAATGGGTTCCATAATAAAAACATCCCTGAATTTTAGTGTTACATGCTACTGCCAACTAGCTCATGCAACTGAAATTTCATAGGTCTCTTCTCATTTCTTAAATACTGGTACTGTCTGACAATCTCCAGGAATAGGGTACCATCTTTGAGTTACAAAAATTTCTTGAGATTTTATACCATATTTTTTCTATTACATTTATATGGAGATTTACTCCTCTGACTTGAATACACTCTTGTGATTTTAGTTTCACTGTGAAAACAATAACTTCCATTTGTATACATTCATTCTTCCCCCTTCATTGTTTTTCCTTTGCTCCACCCTTTACTCCAGCCAGCAACTATCAGGAAAGCAAAATATTTGGTTTGAAGGAGAGAGCCTAGATTTTTCACCCTATCTAAAAAAGAGCTCAACTTGTTAATTTCAGTATCTCTTTACATTTTCACAAGTGATGTACATTTTACTATATATCATTTATTTTCACAATCTAATTTAATTTGAATGTTGGCAAATCCCACCTCACCCTTGCTGTTTTTAACCTCTAAGCCACAACTTTCTCTTCATTTGTTGGTTGACAGCCTGCTTCTAATATCTTGTTTGAAGTCATCCTCTGTGCACTTAAGTCTGGAATTCTTTCTTGTACATTGTTCTTCATTAAAGAAATTTCCAATATGTATATTAAATAGTACAAATTAATACTTTTGGCCCAGGAGCCAAAAGTTCTTCTCTTGACTCTGGAATTTACTGCTACCGAAGAATCATAGAATGGTTAGAGTTGGAAGGGACCTTCAAAGGTCATCTAGTCCAACCCCCCTGCAAGAAGCAGGGACATCCCCAACTAAATCAGGTTGCTCAGAGCCTCATCCAGCTTGGCCTTGAACATTTCCAGGGATGGGGCCTCCACCACCTTTCTGGGCAACCTGTTCCAGTGTTCTATAACTCGCATCGTAAAAAATTTTTTCCTAATTTCCAATCTAAATCTACCCCCCTCTATTTTAAAACCATTACCCCTCGTCCTATTGCAACAGGCCCTACTAAACAGCCTTTCCCCATCTTTCTTGTAGGCCCCCTTAATAATAATAATAATATAATAAGAAATAATAATAATTATATAATAACAATAATATTTCTTACTTTCGCACAGATAAAAGATTTTCTAGTACACTAATCAATCCACTGACTGTGTTAGGAGTTGCTGAACTACGCAGCCCAATAGAAGAGAGGCTGCCATGGCTCCATTTTCCCAGGCCCAGTCAATAGTGAGGCTGAGCACATATTCCTAATAGGCACAAACATACTATATATGTGTACACAAATATCTATGTATCTATGCACGTGGCCAGTCACACAGATCAGCATAGACACAAACGCTCAAGCAAACACAGACAACATGAACGATGTAATCCTCTCTGGCATGGGTCCCTATGACCTGAGGTGAGACTCCTGCTGCTGGCACTTACACCCCATACACACACATAACATGGAGTCATCTTACCCAGTAAAAGAGTTAGAAATGGACTTTAGCAAGAAGATGGGAGAAACTGTGCTGATCAGGCAAAGGGCATAGCCAGACGAGCGTACTGATCAGCAGCCTGTTTACACTGGACTAGCCCTATTTACCTCCTCACCCTACTATTTTCCAACACTTGCTCATTCCCATATCACCTTGATCCCTTCCTTTGGTTTTTGCCCTAAACATCCCATAATAAGCCTTGAACAAGCCCAAAACACTCTTCCTATTATGCATTTTACGTCCTGTAGCCCTAGGCAGTAACCCCTTCCATCTGTGAAGTGACCCATAGAGCTTTTTGGCTGACTGCTTAGTGTCCCCCCCTTCAGCCCCATGGGACTGAGGCTCCTCTGGGACAGCCCTAGGAGGGGCTGACTCGGTTATTTGGGCTCCCTCTCCTGCCCACGTGCCCCTGAGCTCCTCTGTGTATGTGGAGATGAGCCTTTAATCACCTAACCTAACACACTGTAAACAGAGATTAAATATCACCCGTGGAATGCTGCCAGTGCTGCACATTCAGGTCTGCAACGCCAATCAACAGAAGAGGTTCAAGGCAGGGAGTAAACAGGAGCAGCCCAAAATCAGTGCAACTGTAGGACTGCACAGGTACAGAGAATCAAATCAGAGACACTGGCACAGTTAAAAGCCTTACCATAACCACTATAAAAATAAACACAATCAATTTCCAAAAGGGGGCTAAGGCTCAGAATTTTTGTATTTAATCTGAGAGACAGAGATGAAGATCCTTACCTCAATGAGATTCCTCTCCCCTTTTCTGCCTTTCTCTACCACTACAGACAACCTTCCTACCTATAACCCAGCTGCTGAAGCAGCTCTTCTCCTGTTTCAGACCTCACCACCATGGAAAAACATCAACATTTCCAACTTGAGTCTACTCCAAAACCTTGCTGAGGCACCTCTTGGATACCTGGCCAACAGAGCAGGTGCAGCACCCTGGAAACACTGGTGCTCACAACATTTGTGTTTTCCTGGGAGCTCATCCAGCAGGACTTTTCTTGACGAGACACGACCTTGCCTTGCTTGTGAAATACAAAGAGCTCTCAGTCTGCGACAATTCGGCGACACGCGTACCTATCTGAACCGGACTGCCTGGTGTTATTTATGCGGCGACATAGCCGTGCTTGTCCTGCACACAGGATAGGGTCGTGGGTTTGTAAACTGTGACAGGAATCCAGCTTTTATGAGCCTGTTCATTAGCCAGTATGCTCACCGCACTCTGTAACAGAAATAGACATGTGGCCTACTGGTGCAGCTTAAAAATATCAGGATGCCCTTGGTAAGAGAGAAGTGCGTCTGGGTGACCTTGAACACAGTGCCTTTCCTCTGCTCTCCCCTCCCCGGCACAGAGCAAGAGCCACTGCCACAGAAACTCCCCTCCGCCCCAGAAGCAGCTGCATTTTTTAGGGCACAGGCCGCGCAGCGCCTGCGCGCCCCGAGCCCGGGAGGGGAGGGGGAGAGCTGGGCGCCCACACACAAGCAGGAGGGATTACAGCGGATTTTCCTTCGCAACAAGAGACACGCACACTGCTCTCCCGGGGGGCAGGCTCTCCCTTGGCTCCGGCCTCGCAGCGCTGCGGGACCCTGCCCTTCCCCGTTCCTCGCAGCGCTTCAGCCCCGTACGACAGGGCGGCGCGGCGACGCCTCAGTGCCGGGCGCGACAGCACCGGTCAAAACAGGCCCAGCGGGCGGCAAACCCACTTGAGGGGACTCCCGAGAGGGGACGGCAGCACCGGGGTGGGGGGGAGAGGCGGAGCGGAGCGGCCCATCCTGCCGCCCTGCCCAGGGAGGGACCCTCCCCACCCGCAGCCGCGCCGCCGGGGAACGGCGCCGCTCCTCGCAGCCTCCCAGGCAGCGGGATGCGTGGGGTTCCGTGGGACTGCCGGCTCCTCGGTTGAGGGTGGAGCGCCCGGGCCCCGCGGGGGCTCGGGCAGGCGGGCGGAGTCTGCCCGTCTCCCCCTCCGCGGCGGGAGCGGAGTGCGGCGGTCCGGGGAGGGGGCGGGGAGGATGACTTCATGCCGCCGGAGCGCCGTGAATTTAGGAGCAGCAGCAGCTGCTGCCGCCGCCGGAGGGATGTGGGGGTGAAGTGACAGCGGGAGCTGCCGCTGGCTGAGGGAGGGGCAGCGCTGGGCACCCCGCTCCGCTAAGTCCGGGGCCTTTGAGCAGCCGTCTGCGGGAGGGGGGAAGAAAGATGCGCTGAGCCGGTCGCTGGAAAGGTGAGCGGGAGCTGCCGGGGGCGGGCGCGGAGCCGCGACGCTGCTGCTGCCGGGGCCGCTGCCTGTCCGCTGCGAGCGCGGGGAAGGCCGAGCCGGCGGCCCGGGAGGCAGGCAGGGTCTCGGAGTCGCGCTGAGGGCGCGTCGCTTCTTTCTCCTGCGGTTCCCTCCGAATGCAGAAAGGCGGCCCTCCCAGAAGCGCCACGGCGTTGCATCTTATCTGCCGTTGCCAGGCTGTGCGGTGGCTCCGCGCCAGCTCGGCAGCCCGGGCCGCTTTCCTTACCCGTGTCGGGAGCGATCCCCTCGCGTGGAAGGGGGCTTTTTGTCCGTGGCGTCGCGCAGGGCGGGCGGGAAAGCGGGAAAGGACGGTGGAGCCCTGCGACAGGTGCGGGGCTGCGCTGCGGCTTCCTTCTTGCTGTCTCCGGTCCGCCGTGCCTTCCTCAGGTGACGGGGAAGACATCTTAGGGCTGACGGGTTTCAGGGGAACAGAAGCAAAAAAAAAAAAAAAAAAAGGACGACGTCTCGTTTACATTCCTGAATTTGGGAGTTGCTTCACAGGAAACTGAAGGTAGTGGAGAAGTTGGAGGAGCAGCCCCTATACCCAAATGGATTCCTTTCACTTTTTCGGGGACATCTGCTGGTGGTTTTTTCCTTTTTCCATTTTTATCATCTAGCACAAGGTGTGGGGCAAACTAAATAGCAGTAAAATTCAAATGTCTTTGTTTGTGAAATGGAAGGATTAGTGAGTTGCTCTTCCATCGTATCACCTGTAAGAAGTGGAAAAACAAGAATATGTGCAGCATTGTACCTTGGCCACTGGCATTGCTCGTTGTGTGTGGTACATCCACAGGTCTTTACGTTAGGTGAATCATCTTTTGGAACTGAGTAGAAGGGAAAAACCTACCTGGCCTGTGTCTCCATCTGAGATGTGGCGGGTGGTTTTTTTTGGTTTTGTTTTTTCTTTGTTCTGCTTTAAAAAAGGTTGCTCTAAAGTAGGCATGTCAATACAGGAGGCCAGGGTTGGCATGCAGAGGCAGATCATTAGAATGAGCGCTATCTGCATATAGTAATGGCTAATGGCTCTATGTGGTTTGGTTTGGAAGCCAAAACAATGATTGTGCCTCTGGGAAGAAAAGGATATGGTATTCATCTGTTCTTACTGAAAAAAAGGAAGCAGGATGTTGGAAGCTGAAGGTTATTTTATTCAACGTCTATTTACTTGTATGTTCATTTTAAAAAGACCTTGTTATCCTATGCGTTCATAGAGCAGCTCACACAGTTGTGGCATCCTCAGTTGTGGCTGGAGCCTCTGGTCATGGTGCTAGAGTAACAGAAGTAATACTTGGGGAGATCGCAGGCAGTTGCTTGGTCTGTTGCCATTATTTCTGGGAAGACGTTTATTACGTGTATTTGCCTTGGTACTGTTGCTGGTTGTTATGCAGAAGGCAAATGATGGCTACAGAGGCAAGAAATGTGTGTAAAAGACAACTGAGGCTTCACAAGGCTGAAACAGAGTGACTAGTGAATTGCAGTGTCAGAAATCAGTTCAAAAGACAAATCCTTGCTCTGAAGAGCAGTCATTAACTATGACCCTTGTTAATGACAAAGCTTGTTCCTTTTAAGCACTACATGGCACATCCAATGTATACATTTCAAGGTAGAAAAAAAAAAAATTCTTCCATCAAACCTGTATCTTTCATTTACCAAACATTTACTTTGTTCCTGTAAAAGACTTGAGTATCTGGGTTATGACATCTCTACTGTTTTTTTGTTTTTTTTTCCTTTTTAGAAAAGAGTGTGGCTGGCTATCTCAGAGGTTGCAATGTTGCAGCCATTTGTTGATTTCTCAGCTAATTGCCTTGGGTTGGAAAAAGAAACCATGTAGCTGAATTCAGATACTTCTCCTATTAGTACACTCACTCTATATAAGACCATCAAATAAAGGTCTCCCATTCTGTTGTGCAAATACAGGGTAGTACGAGTACTCGCCAATGTTGACGCAACATTAGCACAGTAAATTTAGCTGTTTGTGCTTCCCGGAAAACCTAAATAATGTTTCAAAAGACTGTTAGTTAACCTTTTTTAAAACAATGTGGTGGCAGGGATGAAGGAGTAGTTGACCAAGAATCAGACATTATCATAAATGTGAATGTACATCTGATGGGTTTGACACTGGAAATTTTAATTGCTTTTGTTTTTATGTTATGTGTACTCCAAAGACAGATAGTGTAATCATGTAAAATGCAAGAGTGCATGTGCACATGTCCATAGAAAAAGATGTATATCTAATTATCAGTGTGAATTGAGTTCAATGGTGTAACGGATTTAAATTCACTTCGTATAGACCTCTCTCCCAGAACTCCTCTTCTTCCTTCCATTACAGTAACTTCCATACCTCTGCCAAGCAAAGAAAAGCATCTTTATTGTGGTTAATCTGGGGCAACGACCCTGCTGACTGGAAGAACAGCCTAGTTGGCCAGCTGGTTGATGCCAGACAGACTGGGTAGCAGCTGAGATTTAGCTGCCTTTTTCTCAGAGGGTCTGCTATTTTGGAACTCTTCATCTGGGTTAGTTCTTCAAATTTGTAAAAACTTAATTATCTTTGAGATTTCTAGGCCGCAGTCAGCCTTTGAACTAGCAGGTTCATTTGACCAAATCTATGAGTGGGGGCCAGATGGGTATGTTTGCATAAGACTTGTTTCCTTAGGAGAAAAAACTGGAAAACCCAGTAACCTTGAATGCACTTGAAGTTGCAAAGGTTTGATTTCACTTGCAGTCCTTTCCAAGGCCTGAAATGAAACAGTTCAGTTAATATATTTTCTATTATTATAAGACTGTTTAAAGCTGATGTTTCTAAGTGCCGTTTGAATTAACTGAAATAACCACGTTCCAGAGCAAGCATGTAATTTTTCAGTTATGTTGTTACTAGGCTGTGAGTTGGATTATTTTCCCCAAATTAAGAATTCCTTAAAGGAAGGCTTAAGCAAGGTGTAAGAGGACAGATATTATACAGTGAATTTAAGACTATGTACTTTTGCATGTGCAAACAATCAAGAGTATCATAACAATAGTGATACAATTTTTTCTCTTCTGAAGAACACATGTATTCACAATTCCAAATGCAAGCCCTTCATGTGCAGTAGCAGACATTTCTAGGTGAGAATAAATTTCCGTCTGAGGAAATTCCATCATGCCAGACATGAACTTAAACTTTGTCTTCTACTATGCAAATAGATTTCATGTTGGACTCTAATTATTGTCAATAGAAGATCTTTGAGTGGCCAGTCAACTGCAAAGGTACCAATGGTTGAGGAGAACTAAGAGTTTTATCCATTTATAATATATTAGTGGTGGGAACAAAACAGGCATTAAGTATCTTTTTATCTTTATTTTGACCTAATCAAGTAAATAATCACTTCATACTCAGATAATGAGCCTCTGAGTTTAATATCTGAAATATGGATATAGAAATGCAGAGTTCATGTATGCTTCTTGCAAAAACAAGCTGATTTAAGCCTTTCTCTTGAAGAGGACTGCATGTGACAGCAACAGAAGCATGAAGCCATTCATATGTTATTAGTTTCATGATGCATTGAGAGACTAGTTTCGAGAAAGTCTTCATATTGCATACTCTTACAAAATGACTGCATTAAAACAACATTATAAAAGAAAGAATCTGGTTGTACAAGAACAATATGCTCCCAGTACATATCCCTGTCTTTAAATATAAACATGTCAGAGGAGAAAGTAACACAAAATGAACTCTCATAGGAGAGCTGGTGCAAATGTCCCAGCTGAATGCCAGATCAAATAATTTCATCTTTCTTCCTTTAATTCTTGCAGGAGAACCAATAAGATATGATAGTGGGTTTTGTCCTCTCTAACATGCTGAAGCTACACTGCATTTCTGAGCTGATTGCACTTCTGTGGTGGTAAAACGATTCCAGGCTATCTCTGCCCATCTTCCCTGGGTGAACCAAGTATAAAACATGAATTCTGCAGAAAAGCTGCAGTGGAAGAATTTCCGTGTCAGCTAGGGTGCAGTTTTCTGTAGTAGAATTTGTTTTATTTTCTAACTTTTATTAAAATGAATTTTAAAATTGGCTATGTTGCTGTTCTTTGCCTTTACAGGAATGATGGGCAATTTAACCTGCCCTGTGTTCAGGAGTACTTTAAAGCAACTGGCTGATCTTTGCACAGTTATTCATCCCTTTCTATACTAATGTCCCAATGATTCATCAGATGTAATAGGCAAATAGATCTAAGTCCAACATACAATTTTAGTTTCTCTGACTGCTTTTTTTTTTTTTTTTTTTTGTCACATCTTTGTTATAGCAACTATTCCAAAAGACCCAAAGGTATATGAAAGTTATCTTGGCAGCTGTTAGCTAGCCTGTGAAATGTGCTGCAGCTTTAATGAGGTCATATACATCTTAATATATCTATATAATTATATAGATATTATATAATATATATATTTGCTAACTATTCACTCATTTGCCTTTTACCTCCTACAGAATTTCCACTTACACATATGGTGAGCACATAACTGGTGAAACGATCTCACCACCTGTTGTTTTAAAATAGCACAGATGCTTATTAATGGTCCTTCCATGATACTGTTTATAGTACATGTTAAACCTCACTTAAAATACTGTGGATCATATTGGTAAAGGATATTATTACTTCAGCAGCAGCCTTAAACTGGTTCCTGTTCAGCATCTCTACTTAACTCGTTGATTGTTCATAGGTAGGAGAGAAGTAAACTTCACAGGAGAGTCAAAGCTATGATGCTTAATGAGAAAGCTGTCAGTGACTCCTGTACAAGGGACTCTGTGAAAATGACTGCTGCTGTTTGGAAACCTGATCAGCCTGGAGAACTGCAAAAAGCATGAGTGCACAGATTATCAGAGCGCAGTGAGCTCAAGTCTTGAGCTCAGTTGATGTGAACTCCTTCAGGCCAAGACCCAAAAGCAGAATTTTCACACTTCAAAGCAAGGATGTAAATAATAGGGAAAGTAAATAATAGCAGAACTTGAACCTCGATCTATAGTGTTTCCTAATATTTTTTTTTTTTCATGGAAAAGTCAGTTCTAAACTGACTAAACTAACTTTAGGTAAACAAATGTTCCATCAATTCCCTGTTTCCTTTGTCCAGTCTAATGAGTGACTTGGATTCTCAACTTTGCTTTCAAAGAATTTCTAGAGTTCTGCCTGATATTTCTGGTCTATAACTCTCTAAATTTCTCTTTAATTTTTTTTTTTTTTTTGCTAACCTGGTCAAGGTAGAAATAAATGTATTTCTACTTTGAAATCGTCTATCCACAAGTGAACCAAGACAAATTCTTGATGTTAAGTGGCAATTCACTATCATTCTCACTTCACTGAGATGTAAATTTAAAAGGGCAATCAGGATAAACAGACTCTGCTACTTCAGACTTCCCAAGGTGCTTGTCTGAGGCACAGAAAGTTCTTGATATTTGCATGTTGCTGGTGAATTCCAATAAAACAATGTTATGCACTGCAAAAAAATATATAACACAAACGGGAATAAAGGATGTGTGATATTTAAGTTTAGCAAAAACTCTTAGGAACTATTAGAGTAAATGCCTTTTAAAAAAAAATAAAATACATATGGAGACTTTTTTTTTTCCCTGTGGTGCATGACAGATGACATTGGTTGGGTCTAGTATAGCTAGTAAATTAAAAAATAGTTGTTCACACTAGAATGATGACTGTCAGATGCCTGTTCAAACAGTACAGGATGGACAAAAAGCTCTTCTTATTCAGAAAAGCTGTGTGGCGTATCATTACAGACGTAGCCTGTAAGAATATAAATGTGCTATTAAAATAAGACCGCTGGCAAAATTCCAGTAAAAGATGTTTAGAGAAGTAATGCATACATTAAATGGAGTAATCATCTTTTGGTACAGTCTCCTAGTGTTTGGTGCTCAGCATTGATTAGGAGTTCTGTGAGCGTAAAGTAATACTTGCGCTATTACATTGAATCGCAGGCGGCATTGTGTCCTCGCTGAATGTGTTTGCTTGATCTGATTTATTTTCTCAGCCTCCACTCCTTTGGCAGTTACATGATTCAGTGCATGTGGAGTGTAAGGAAGTAAGTCTCTCTGTTTTGCCTGAAAATTTGTGGCCTAATGATTTAATTGTGGGCCCTTTTGATTGCCATGATGTGAGAAATGTTAAACAATGGCTTTTTTTTCAGTTTCTCATGGCTTCACATATCTGTCACATTCCCTTTTTTTCTCAAGAACAGGGTTGTCTTCATCTATTTACTCTTTCTGCACGTGCAGAATCTGTTCTGTATCTGATTCATTCTTCGTCGCTTTTTTATAGACTTCGTGCAAATTTATTTCTCATGTGCAATGGTCAGTATTTAGGAACTCTTGTTTAGTAGCATGGTAATTTCTATTTCTGTTCCATTATTTTCCCAGTGTTTTCAATATGCATATTTTTTCCAGTTACTAATTACATGTTTCATTTGGGCTGATCTCTTGTGTCCCTGTTACGTTCATTTCCATTGTAGGATCAGTACAATAATGTTTGTATGGCTGGAAAGAACTGGTGACATTAGCAGGAGACATAAAAGTTGATAGCTGGACATCAAAAATTTATATTTCAAATGTAAGAAAGAACAAACTGTAGTGTGTAGCCTTAGAAAGCAAGAGACACTCAGTCATAAACCTTTCCTTTGTTTTGTGTTATTCTTGTTTTAAAATAGCGGGATGATGCCAGCTTTACTTATTTCAGCTAATGTAAGCTCAGACATGGCAAGCAGAAAATAAGAGACTAGCATTCATTAATGAATATAAGAATTGGAGCATGTGAAAAAAATTCAGAATCTAAAAAGGCAGACGTAATGTGAAACATTTTGTTAAAAAAAAAAACCAAACTAAAAATAGACTGCTGCATTTTAAGTAGTTGTTATTTGTAAGGTCTCATGGACTCAAAGTGTGATAAGAGATATGAATGAAGCATGCATGAATATAGAAGCTGTATGACTTGAGAAAGAGATGTAGCTTATCAAAATTGATTACAGCATGCCTTAAAAGCCTAAGGAAACTGCAGCATGTTGTCAGTGAAATAAGCCCATTTTATCATATATTTGTTTATATGCAGGTTACTAATGTTTACTTTCAGTTCTTAGGAAAACACCAAAACCTTTACCAAGCAGAATATTTATGCCAAATATGGAGTCCTCTAGTTTATCCTGAATAGCTAGAGGCTTTGTTGAACACTTTTTTTTTTTTTTAATGTATTTATTTGCCTCCAGGTAGTTCAGGTGTTGATCTGTTGAATGGCAGCTATAATATTATAAACTAGTAAAGAATTGTATAATGTCACTGTCATTCACTCTGAGTGACAACGTGCAAAAATAATGCTACCACCACTACATGTCCTTTTAGAGTGTGATTTTTGTATTTATACCTAATGTGGTACTACTAGGGCCTGACTGGGGCAATGGCAATATTCTCTTGAATTTTAGAAAAGCAAACCCACTGAGAAATGGTGAAAAACAGGTGCAAAGCCTTCGCCCATCCCCAACACACACAAGCATCTCCAGAACAAATAAAGTTTGAATGGGTATTTATAGAAGACGAACATGATAGCCATACACCCAGAGGAACATAGATACTGTGTAAGAAATTTAAGCATGTAACATCACTTCCTTACTGATACTTTAGTATTCATTATATGTTCACCCAACAATAGACTTTTAATGTACAGAAAACTAATAATGGGGAATGATTTCATTAGCACAATAAGGAAGGAATTGCATGAAGATATTTTGCATGGTATGATGCATTAGCTAATTGTCACTCTGGAAGAAGATACTTTTCAATTGCACACTCTGCACATTTACACAATGGCTATACAGACCAAAGAGCAAGAATAAGCATTTCTGTTATCCTCTTTTTCCCAGATACTGGGGAAATGTATTATTTATGTCACACTTTTCATCATGGAAGACCTCAAAATACTTTACAGCACTTCCATTTTCCTTGACAACATTTGCAAGTAAGAATGAAGGCTCTTATTTAAACATTGTTTTCCCCACAGTTGTATAGCTGCAAAGACTGCAGATCAGGGAGTTATTTATGCTAATCTCCAGGAAAAGGTACTGATTTCTGATGACTGCTGCAGCACGCTGAACCATGCTATTTCCTTCCAAGCAGAAAATTCTCTTTCCTATCACTTTTGTGCCACATAGAGACAATTTTTGAAGGCCATTCATCCGTTACAGACTGCATCTCTGCTTCTTAAGCAGTGTTTCTAGTGAGACAACACACTATGCAAATGTATTTTGTATAAGTTTACTAGATTCTCCAAGTCCACTCTTTGTTAGCATTTCTATTCTTCCATCTTCCTCTAGCCACCTTGATCTGGCTAAACCGGGCACTGGTACTCCATTTGCAAATTTTCCAAGTATTTTTTTTTAACTGAATTTTATCAGTAAGTAAAATTTGAGTTTATAGTTGGGTCTCTCTTGGTAGGACAGTAATTTATAAACATGTTGTCGTAGTTCAGCCCCGATCAGGACCAGACTACGCAGTCTCTCTCTCACTCCCCGCACCCTCCAAGAGAATAGGGAGAGATAATATAAGAAAAAACGGCTCAAGGTTTGAGATAAGGACAGGGAGAAAATCCTTAAAGTTACCGTTACGGGCAAAACAGACTCGACTTGGGGAAAACTATTCATTTATTACTAAAAACAGCAGAATAATGAGACAGAGAATGAGAGAACCTCCCTTCACTCCTCCCTCTTTCCAAGCTTAACATTATCTCTACTACCTTCCCCCCAGAGCAGCACAGGGGGGAAGAGGGAATGGGGGTTGCAGTCAGTTCTTTACGCCGCTGCTTCATGGTTGGGGGAAGAACTCCTCACATTCCTCCCCTGCTCCTTCGTGGGGTCCCTCCCACGGGCCACAGTCTTTCGTGAAACTGCTCTGGCGTGGGTCATCTCTTCCACGGGATGCAGTCTCTCCAGAATGGCTGTCCCAGAGGGCCCTCCATGGGCCACAGCCTCCTTCAGGCATCCACCTCCCCCGGAGGTGGATCATCAGCCCTCCACAGGCTCCAGGTGGATCTCCGCTCCTCAGCGGACCTCCATGGACTGCAGGGGGACAACCTGCTCCACCATGGTCGTCACCACAGGCTCCAGGGGAATCCTGCCCAGGAGCAGCATTACTCCTTCCCCTCCTTCTTCACTGACCTTGGTGTCTGAAGCTATTCCTCTCACAAGAAAAGTTCTTCGCAACAGGCTGGCAGACGCCTCTCAGAATCTCTTCGCATCATCCATCTCATCTCCTCTCCACTTCTTGCAGCCGGGCCGGGCTGAGTTGGGCCCAGTCGGCTGCCTGGCGAGAGGCCAGAGGGTGAGGCCTGCAAGGGCCACAAGGCTCGCGCCTCCCCCTGTGCGCCTCTGCCCCCACTCAGCTTCTTCACATCTTCTTTTCTCTCTTTTTTTTTTTTTTTTTTTTTTTTCTGTTTTGCCCTTCTTAAATGCATTATCGCAGAGGCATTATCACGGAACATTCTGCTACCAATCGGCTCGGCCTTGGCGAGCAGCAGGTCCGCCCTAGGCCTGGCCGAGTCCACTGAACAAAGGGGAGCAACTTCTACCTACCACCTTAGGCCCCCCCTCACTAAACAGAACCACAACATATGTGTTCTTAACTACTCTCTCATATATTTATTTGGCAACTAACAGATTGCACACCTTAAACAAATGCATATGACTTCTTAAGCAAACTACAAGGCAGCATTCTAGAAAGAAGAAAATTTTGACACTGTTCTGGGGTCAGCATCGAAATGACTGCCTGTCTTCCTGTATTTCCTGCTGCAGTGGGAGGAAAAAGTACCAAAACCATTCCAAGTTTCCCCTGCTTTCCAGGCTGTGTGATCTGAGCCAATTCCTCAAGGTCATGTGTTCTTTGAGCCTTGGGCAGCACCTGAGCAACTTGTTTTGGTGTCCAGGTGTGCTTTTGGCAAGTAAGCTCTCCTATCCAGCTCCTTACGAGAGGAACTGTTGCCTATATCTTTGCACTTCGTAGTGATTCATTACACTGTCCTTGCAGGAATGGTCTTCAGCATCTTCTTTCAGAATTCTGTTCTTGTATGATTTTTGGTGATAAGTATGGGGTTTTTGAGGGTTTTTTGCATATGTGGAACGGGTATCAGCCAGATCAGAGTTGCAATCTTTGCTTTAAGTTAAACAGCACCTATGAATATCACTAAACACTAGAAGTTTCATGTATGACTGTTAAACTGTTGCCAAGGATTTTGGTACATTTCTGACTTGTGTCAACTTGTTCTTGCGAACAAGTCCAAAACTTAGTCTGGGAATTGATGTTGGCTAGGTGTCATTTCCCAGTAGGTAATTGGAATGTTGTTTAGAAAATAAATTTTCCCATTAGAAGCCTTTCAGTTTACCTGACTTTCCCTTGATGTGGTTGCTGTTGAGGCAGACCAGATTTTCAGCTAATTTGTCTGGCTGTTCTCTGTTCAAACTGGTGAAAACAGTGGAAGCTTTTTATGCATCCTGTGAGATCTGTCTTTCAACTGATGTTCCTTCTGTGACACTCTTCTTGAATACTTCCTTAATCATATCTGCCATTTGGTCTGTTGAAGAAATTTCAACTTCCCATCCTCCTTTCTGAAGTATACCTGTTCTGTTCAAAGAGCGGTAATTCCAGTGAAGTGTTTTAATTTATCTCTGTTCTCTCAGCACGTTTGAAGGCTTTGTCCAGGAAGGCAGATATACAGAAACACTTTGGAGTATCATGGCTTTCATAGTAACAGTTGTAGAGACTTTCAATAGTATTACTCTCTACATGTGTTTATTTTGTGTTGAAGTATGATGTGAAAATCCAAGAGATGTCATAGTCTAGCACCCCAGTTTTGTTGATTCTCCCTATGTAGTGGTAATTCATAGAAGTAATTAACATTCTGATAACATGGACAAAATATGAGGCTTTTACTTTCACCAAAGATTCTCTCTAAAGAGATTATTCTGTAAGTAAGGACATAGGTTACAAAGGATAATATAAATATGAGTTAACTTTCACCAGAAGAATGGGAGGGTGGATCTAGTGAGGGTCTCTCTGGATAAGTCAAATATAGAACTTAAAAACTTCTTCTCTATCTATGCATACTCATGTTGGTATGTCAGTTGTTTGACCAGTGGGTCAATTTTTCTTCTCCTCCACACAAAGTGCCTTCTTCATGGAACTAACGAGTGTGAGACTGATACAAGGGAAGAAGTAATTGCCTTTATAAAGACTCAGTTACTCAGCTTTTACTATTACTAAAGTACAGGTAGCTATGATCTCTACTCTGAACTTTTCCTCTCCTTTTTCTTTTCTGCATGTGTATGTATTTGGGTGGTAGTCAGGTACTTCTATCTTACAGTTTGGGCATAAAGACTTCTTACAAACTAATGAACAAAGGCTTCTGTGTTGGGCTTTCTGTTTTGTTTTGTTTTTCTTTTCGGTTCCTACTTTTCTCTCCAACTAGTCAGCTCATGTAAAGCTAAAATCTTGCACTTGGTGTGGTTTATATTCAACTCAGCTGATATATCACTAAATGAAAAAGTATTCAGGGAAGCATGAAAAGATTCAGTAGGATTAAATAGCAAAGCTTAAGGATTTATTCCATGCAGGAGCAGCCTTTCAAAGCTAAAAGCAAGCTAAAGGAAGAGGCATTAATTGTGGGAAGTTAACATGTAAAATGGGAATCAGAAGATTCTTCAAATTCTTTCAGCTACTGGAAGTATTGAATCTGAGGTCTTCAGTTTACAAGTGATCAAGTATAAAGAGAAATAGAAAAGCAGCCTATTAAGGATAAAGAAAAATGGTTGAAATGGTTGTTATGTACTTCCCCATAATCAGCTGTCTGTGAAAGGGTCTCTTCTCTCCTGCCCTTGAGTGTGGTTTTAGACATATTCGGCCAGAATTGTTGGTTATTTAAGGTGGCACGGATGACATCTGAGAACAAGGCATAGATGAAGTCAGTATCCTTGTGCTTCTATAAATAAAGAAGATTGCATGCAAGGTCTTGCTGAATGCTGGCTTCTCTGTTAACTGAAAGGTCTAACTATTCACCAGTTTAATTCTTCCTCCAAGTGCTTTATTGTTCAAAACCTAACCAAAGCACTGTCTCATTGTGCGCCTCCTTCCCTATTTACTGACTTCTTCAAAAGCTCCACATAGAATTTAATGAAAACACACTCTGGCTTTTGTAGTAGTTTGCTTGGTTTCACCTGGGAAATGTGCACACAACTACATCTGACAATAACCAGTTGCTCCTGAAGGATCCTTTGTCATCCTCTGAAAATCCTTTTGTCTCTGAACACAAGAGGAATAATCCAAGACTGGAATAAGCTTTAAAATGCCAAGCTGAGTGCCTCGCCATCTGCACTTGGATCATCCACAGCACACCTACCTGGACTGTGCACAAGTACATGTCCTTTCCATGGGAACTGGAATGGTAATGCAGAGAATGGGAATGCCTAGGTCTCATCCTGATATTTAATCATGACAAATCTGAAAAAAACTTTAAAATAACTGGGATCACTGTTTGTTTGTTTGTGGCCTCACTCACCGAAAACATGTTTTAGTCAGCATGTTTTGCTGCTTTTTTCTTCAGTTTTTTTTTTTTAGTTTCTACTCATCTTAAAATGACAGAAGCTACTCTACTACCTGCACTAAGCAATACTCCAGCCCTTTTATTTGCTGGAGCAGCTCCAGCAGGATCTATCAGACAGTATGGTTTAGCCCTAGCTTTCTGATGAAAATACGTGCTTTTGTAGAATCATAGAATAGTTTGAGTTGGAAGGGACCTTCAAGGGTCATCTAATCCAACCACCCTGCAAGAAGCAGGGACATCTTCAACAGGATCAGGCTGCTCAGAGCCTCGTCCAACCTGTTTCCAGGGATGGGGCATCCACCACCTCTCTGGGCAACCTGTTCCAGTGTTTCACCACCCTCATTGTAAAAAAAAAAATTTCCTGATGTCCAGTCTGAATCTACCTCCCTCTATTTTAAAGTGATTACCCCTCCATCCTATCACAACAGGTCCTGCTAAAAAGTTTCTCCTCATCTTTCTTATAAGCCCCCTTGAGGTACTGAAAGCCTACTATAAGGTCTCCCCAGAGCCTTCTCTTCTCGAGGCTGAACATCCCCAACTCTCTCAGCCTGTCTTCATACGAGAGATGCTCCAGCCCTCTGATCATCTTTGTTGCCCTCCTCTGGACTTGGTCCAACAGGTCCATGTTCTTCTTATGTTGGGGGCTCCAGCGCAATGTGGCTCCAGCTTATATTCTGGCAAGTAATTTCTATTTCCACAGTTGCTTGGAAGAGGATGTGCTCAGTGCTTTCTCATCTATCTGAAAAGTACATACTTAAACATGTGAGGCTTGTCGCAACATGCAAACATTCTTCCAGGTGCTTTGAGGGAGCTAAAATGGCTTTACTTCAAATAACGCATTTCAGAAAATAAGTAGTTTACCAACTTGTCATTTGTAGTCTTCACTGTTCAAAGTGCCTTTCTGACATGATACTTCATATAACTACTGAAATAATTTTGACTCCTTCCTCAAGCTTCTTAGGAGAAGATTTAGGCAAGAAATATATTTTTTTTTATCTTCAAGGGAGACTTTTCTACAAGCCTTTGAAGTACGTTTATTTCTGTGGAACTTCTATGGCATCCTTCTCATCTTCTGATGACATCTGTGACTAATTTGCTAATATATTTATGTTACTATGCTTATATAAGCTACCAAAACCAGTGGAATTTGTTTGTCCCACATTGCTGGATACAACTTGCTCAAAAATACCCAACTGTGCCATCCAAATTTACATTAAACTGTTCACCATTCTTTCTTCCATGCTTCTCTACTCTTCACTCAAATATTTTTGAAATAGAAAGGAAATAACAGGAGTCACAAGAAAACTAATACAGCATCTTTTATAAAAACAGATAAACATAATGACTTAGTTACCAAAGTCTATTGATCTGATATCAATCCCAGGCAAAACAGTAGAAAAAGTTATGTACTTTTATAGCTTTGAAGGACTGGATTATAATTAATGCAAATCAGTGTGGTTAATGAAAAAAAGATCTTGTCAAACAGACCCTGACATGCTGGCTTTATATATGTTGGAGCTTACGAGTTTAGCTAAAGGAAGTAGGCTTGATAGTGTATTTTACTTGGTGAAAAGTGAAGTTAATGCTATTTCATGTCTGCCAAGTCAAACACCTCTTATATGTTACCTACTAGGTTTGCTAGTTGGCTCCAGATGCCAGGCAACACAGTGGTAGATAGTTACAGCAGAACATATGATGTGTTGAGTTCATACCTATGTCTTACCCACTGGAACTTTTTTGTGCCTGTCATATAGGTGTGATTAATGTCTTCCCAGCAAGTTAATGGTGGTATTTAGATCAGTACTGGCCCAGACTGTAAGCAGCTGCTTCTGGATTCACTGTGAAAAGATTTCTAAAAGATGGAGTAGTTGCAAGAGTCTTACCTGCTCAGGAAATACCAACAACTGTCTATCTGACAAAGAATATCTGGTTTTCCCTTTCTTGCTCAGTCTCTGCAATGGTCTCCAATATTTGTGGGTGTTCCCTTACCTTTTTCTCTCCTCTCTGACCTTCCTCCGCACCAAGAAAGAAAAGAAAGGGGCAACTTCTTCCTACAGTAGAAAGTAGAAACACAATTCAGAAGCACTAAAAAGAGCTGTGAGTATCTGGAGAGCTACATGATTTTGTACAGCTTCCATATTTTATCAATGAAAAAAATTCCTATTGATAACTTAGCTTGACACAGAAACATTTAATCTTTTTCTTAAAATAAAACTTTGAAACCGAAGACATTCAAATAAAGTTTCCTCGTTCAAAAGTGTTGGTAGTTAGAATGTTGTTTAAATATAGCAAATTTGTCAACAGTACCCTAAAATACCTCTTTGTAAGGCTCACTAAGCATTTTGTTAGATGAATTAAAAGATAGGACAAAGAGGCTTAAGAGTTCTTCCAGGCCTGCTTAGTCTTTTTTGACTAGTGCTTTTTTGCCTGTTTATATGTAGTGCATCCGTCTTCATTGCAAATTCATGTATTACATCTACCAAAAAGATCACTTTCTTGCTGGAAAACTATGAAACTGCTGAAACACTGAAACTGGGCATTTCTCTTTCTTTCCATATGACTCATCATTTTGCCTCCTTTAAATCTTTTACACCTCATTAATTCCTTGTGATTACATTGTGTGTCTTGGTTCTTTTTACTTTATTTGTACTGGACAATATGAACTTTGTTTTATTTGTCTTTTTGCATTTTGAACTTTGGTACAGACTGTTGTCCATTACAGCTCCTTGTTCCATCTACAACAGGGTAAGATTCTTCCAGACATCAGCATGTTGCATAAAAATCAAGAGGGGGGACTTAATGTGTTATTACCTTCCCCGCTTCTCTTGTGGATATAATGAAGACTTGACTGCTGTGAAAACAGAAGGCTGCCAGCTGTGCCATATGCATGTTATCTAGTAGCACGAAGAGAACCTCTTGTATAAGGTGCAGTCAGAGCATGCTTACTGGGTCTTTCAAATTAATTATTGAAAATGGCATGAGAAATACAAGATTAAGAAATGCAAAAAAAAAGTCACCAATTATAATGAGTAAGACCTTTTGAGGAGTCTGAGAAGCAGCTCTTAAAAATATAAAACAACAACAAAACAACAAAAAAAACCCCTTGATTTATAAACTACTTGTTTTTCAGTGCTGTGGCCAGAACTGTATGAGTGGTGCTTTTGTCTTCAGCCTCTAGTATTTCCAGCTCACTCTGTTCTTTTCTTTTCATTCCCTTTTCTTTTTGTTTTCTCCCAAAGGACAGATAGGAAGGTCAGCTCTGCGCTCTGTACCATATGTCTGAGTCATTGCTTCATACTATATATCTATTGCTTTTTTTCCTAGCTTCTTTTACAAATTCATAGTTTAAAAACAAACTCACTCAAAGGCTTTAAAAGCTCATAATTGCAATATACTAATGAGGAAACCTCACTGCAAAAATACATTACATCATTTTTTCCAGATGCTGCTAACAGATGTGATTTCTTACTACTTTTTAATTTTACCATTTCAAAAATTTTGTTTAAAATAAGATCTTATTTCAATGCCTGCTTGCCCTGTTCCTAAGGCTTTCTCCTGTGCACCAGTTTATACTGGAGATTATCATTCTGCCTCCTATAGTATGCTACCGAGCTTGTAGATAAGATGTGCATATAAGACTTTATTAGATAGGATATGTATATTTGTTAGTAGCAAAATACATAGCAGTGTTTCTCTTTTCAGCTGTCATCAAGCTCAAGGCCAAAGAATGTGTGTTCTTGCAAATTTAGGAGTTAAATATGTAAATCTTCATCTTCTCTTGAGAAATTAAATATTTTTGACTGTATGGGTAGCATCTGATGAGAATTCAACCAGTGAAAATTCTCCAGTGAAGTTAATTAAAGCTGGTATCCTGAGAATGCTTTGCATTAATTTTGTATCATATTATGCTTCTACTTTCTGCAACCTTAATTAATCAAATCTTAATTGTTACTTAATCCGTAGCACTGGTTTGGGCTTAAAAAATATCAAGGGGCATATGCCTAATTGAATATTGGTATCTGAGGAAGAAAGGAGGAGATACTGGTCCCCTTTTCCAAAGGGGAAATAGACTCTGAAGTCTGAGCAGGGGGAAAAGAAAGAGGTAAAGGGCAGCTTGTCCTTCAGGACAAGAAATGGCAGCAGAAGGCAGACAGCAGAGTAATTAACAGGTCTTTCTCCAGAAGAGAAGGTGGCATTTGCTCAGCCTAATTACACTGACTGTAATTTAAAACATGCTGTCGTGCTATCACAGTTGGATTTTTCAGTGCCTGGTTCCTGCAGGCAGCCTGCTTAAGTTTTAGGCCTCGGAGCAGATACCTAGATAGTCCTTGCCTGAGACCACAAGCTGAGAGGACACATTGCCTTGTGAAGGGTTAGAGCTCTCATCCTTTGTGGATGAGTGTTGTAGATTAATCCTTTGTAGATTAATGGCTTTGGCCTGTAATGCTAATGTTTTGAATTGTACCAGGATACAAAGGAGTATCAGCTTTAGTCTAAACCTGGGTTGTTATCCTCTAGCAAGTAGAGAGCTAAAATCTGATTTTATATACTCTGTGCAGATGTGTGATTAAAAAGAAAATATCTGGTTACTTGTAATATATATCAGGAACAAGCAAGTCTAGAGTAGCTCAAACTAATGTCAGGGAATCATCTTGCCAAGACTCAGTTGTGTGTGTAAGTTGAGGGCTGTATTTCACCTATGACATGGTGATAGTGTCACTAAACTTGCTAATCACAGATCAAACAATGTTTCTGTGACCAGTACCCTTCACTTCTACAGTGCTTTTAATGAGGCTGGGCTCTTGAGCCAAGAAAATGTCTAGGAACTGCATATACCTTTTAGGAGACTGAATTAAATACTGTAATCTTTCTTGTTTTACTTAAAAACTAAAGCATCAAGAACTGCTGGCCAGACTCTTTCTATGTGCATACCATCTGTCTTTCACCTAAGGCTGTTTATGATCTGGTAACTAGGAGTCTCTGATCCTAAACTCTCTAAGAATAAGGCAGCAGTGTGCCATTGCAGTCATTTGGACTGCTGGGTACAAAATGAGATATTGATATACCAACGCAAGTTTAGTGAAGGCTACCAAAACCATTCTGAGGAGGAGCATATGAAGTACAAGCAAGGGCTGAGGTAACTGGGTTTATTCGGTATGGAGAAGACGCTGCAAGGAGACTTAACTTCACTACCCAGGGAGGGGTTATGGAGATGACAGAGCCTTTTCTTGGAGGTGTACAACAAAAGGGTAGGTGGCAATGGTTACAAGTTGCAAGGAGAGAAATTCCAACTAAATGAAACGGAAATCTTTCTCTGCAAGAATTGTTTAGCACTGGTACAGGTGCCAGTGCTAAACAAAGTGCCTCGGGAACCTACATCCTTGGAGATACTCAAAATTCATTTAGAGTCCCTGAGCAATCAGACTGAAGTTTAATGTTAGTCTAGCTTTGAGCAAGTATTAATTTGACTTGATGGCCTCCAGATGTCCCTTCCAGTCACAGTTTTTCTATGATTCTAAGGGATCTGTTGATATACTAGGTGTGCCTTTACAGACCTAGCAGTCCTGACTCAGCGTCTGAGTTTAACTTAATACCTTCCATATGGAGATAAGGAAAAAGCGAATCTCATTGCTTATCTTCCATATAATAGCCTCATGTCAAGGAAGGAGAAGATCTGGTCTCCATACTGTCCTCAGCCTCAAGGAACCTGAACCTATGTCTGAGCAAAGGACAGAACCACTAGTACAAAAGATATATTGAAACTGGTTTATTGTGTACAGGCAAAAATGCTTTCCTTCTGGTCCTGTTCCTTTTTGCAGACAAGTGCATGCCTGACCCCATAGTCTTATGATTTGGATACTGAAAAACAGGAAGCCTTCACTTCTGGGTCATGCTCCTTAGATTACTTTAATTGACTCTGCAGTAAAATATATGAGCAGTTCTGGAAGTCCTTCTAGCTCTAGATGTTATACACAAGACATGCTTTTCTGTCATTCAATGCTTGTTTCACAGGAAGAAGCTAATCTAAGATTATAACAGAGACAGAGCTTCATTTAGGCCAGCCCCACAGGAAGTGTCCAAATGCAGGAGAACCGTACTTGAGTGGCAAGATTGTATGGTTCTCAAACTTCTACATGAGGAACAGAGCTATGGCAAGCTGATATTCTCCTGAACCTGTAAGACATGACTGCAGTGTTGTTTGTGAAGAGAATGCTTCTGGTTTTCCTTATGCTGTCACATGAAGTGAAATTCTCACTAAGACAGTGAGATGCAAACCAAATAAACAATTCCATATTTAGATGTTAGTGAGTTTGTCATTGTTTTATGTGCCTTACTCTGGTGCAGAAAAACACAGATATGTGACAACAGGCATTGCAAACTAAACTTATCCTTCTATCATGTCTGCCCACATAGAAGATATTCAAGAAAACCTCAATCACATGCTGAAATCTGTGAAATCTAAAGCAACCCTGGAAAGTACATTAATTTAAATTAATAACTGTATATCATTCAAACTACACTGATGTGGCACAAGAAACAACAGAAATCAAGCAAAGAGTGGAGAAGTTCATGACTCTTGTTGCCTTTTTGTGTTTTGTGGTTCTGTTTTTGTTTTGTTTTTTATTTATAAATGTTTGTCTAATCATCCTGGACTATTATAGTTTATACTTTGCTTTTACCTATTAATAGTTCTTGCTTTCTTATAACAAAATTAGCATAGGATTATAGCTACTAAATTCTATGCTAATCTACTTGGTGTTAACCATGATCAACACAATATTTTCAAGACTTCTTCACAGCAAACAGAAATAGCCTTGCAATATAACATGTTTTTATCTGTGTGTTTTAAGAAAAAAAGATATTCAGCCTTATAATAAGATACTGAGACTAACTTTCTTAATGAAGCATGTGAGCTGATTTAAAGCTACTTATTCTTCTAGATGTATCTCACCAGCCTTTTGTTTCTAAGAATGAACCTTCTCCTTATCTAGTGTCAGCCATGGTTCTGTCTCTGGAGCCCCTCTGCCCTGTTATTGTTGTTTTAGAGTGCCCAAGATCAATAGGAAGAACGCTGAAGAAAGAACCTAATATGAAGCCGAACAGAGCAAAAATTGTCTGAGTCATAAGGCTTAGCTGAGAAATACTTGATTTTTGCTGTTGTAACGTCAGAAAGACACAACACTATGCAGCCTCATAAAAACTTTATGTGGTAACATTAGAGATCCCTGGAGTATTTGATTACAGGCTTCATAATCAGACTAAAACAATTTGCCATTGTTGGCAACGTAATCACCATCTCTATTTAATCAAATTAGAAGTGGTGGTTTGTTTTGTTTGGCATATCTGGGGGATGAGGGGGGTGTAGTGGTCCTTTTTGGTTTTGTTTCTTTTTTTCTTCAAGTTATCATTTAATTGGAAAGTTGACTGAAAATGTTTCCCATAAGCTTCATTGGGTAAGAAGCGCTGGTTTATGTTGTGTGTGATGAGTGGGAGTGGTGTGGGTGTATTTTTTTGTGGGAGTGTGGGGGTTTTGTTTGTTTTTGAAAGTAAATAAACCCTCTTCTTTCTGTTTATATTCCTAAGGTGAATATGGTGACTGCCTTTTTTTGTGCTACTGTTTTTGTTGTGAGGATAGCATAGCTCTTCATTTTAATCCTGTCTTCAAATAATATCCTCTTTCAATTGTCAGACTCAGAGAATCTGCGCACCTTTGCATACTCTGCAGTCCAGTTGTATATTTTTTAAGAAAAGAAATAAAATCCTTCTGTATGTATTTTTTTTTTTTTGTGGGGAAAATCTGATTAAGCTTGTTTTACTTTCTGTTGAACCCATTAGCTTTGGTAGTCCCTTAAACAGTATACTGAAGTATGCCAAACAGGAGAATAATTCACTTAAAAATAGCTTTAATGGAGCTAAGAATCATCACATTATGTAATGTGACGTACATGGAATTTCAGGCAAATAGCCAAATTCGCTTTGACTTTACAGATAAGTACACAAATGCCAAATAGCCATTAGTCAAATTTGTAGTGATTTTCAAAAAACATCTTGGCACATGTAGATCAATGCTGTCTGGATACGGATATGTTATTCCAGTAATGACATAATACAAAATAGCTCTGTGGAAAGGAGGCGACACATGTCAATACACGTGGATTCAGCAGCGCTTCAAACAGAAGTGAAGTGCCCAGAGTGTGTGAGTCTTCATCCAACAGTCAGCTCTGGGGAAATAGTTTTCCATTTCAATTCCAGATCCTTGACTTTCTTTTTTTTCTTTTCCTTTCAGTGTTTTGCATATTTAAAATTTCTTAAAAGTTTATATTTAATAATTAATAATGGAATTAGTATTTAAAATTGTCATTGATTTTAATATTTGAGTTATTAATATTTTAATAATCCCTTTATGTGGTTGTTAAAGATATTCCTGACAAAGGGTTAACAAGCAAATTGCTGAGGAGGAGGAGCATTTTGGAAAAAAAGATTTAAAAGAGAAAGATGCTGAGACTGAGCAGGATATAGTTAAGATCTCTCTCATCTGAATGTTATTTCACTCAGACTGTGCTGACAGGCTTTTCTGAAATGAAGATACATCTTGTCTTTCCATTTTTAGTTCAGTTTTGATTCCATTGGAATCTATGATGAAAACAAATATGAACTATTATCTGTTATGCAAATACCAGGACTATTTGTTTGAAAATGCTGATGCTGCTTCTATTGGAGCATGAGGAGGCTGTAGGTATAAGGTATGTAGAGCAATGGAAAAATTTGTTTAAGGGAAGGGTAAAAAATACAGTTTTTTGGTGGTTGGGATGGCAAATTTCAAAGACATTGGACTGAAAGTTAAAATTTAGTTAGCTGTGTGAAACACAGGTTCAGTGAAGCTTTTAATCCAGTGTAAATAGTCATGTTAGAAAACATGGACACTGATTGCGTAGTAGTAGAAAGAAAAATGTCTTTGTCTTCTGCCTTCCATCCCTTTCTTCCCTTGATGTTTTTTACAGTATGGGTGAATTTCTGATTTGGCTGAAATCAAAGTGTTTTTTTTTTTTTTCATCCACTTGAAGTCTTGAAGTTTGCACTATATCTTCAGATTTCATGGGTGATATCCTACATTTCAACATTACATTAATTCAGATTTTCAGAAATGATGAGAGGCTCAGACTTACTAGTTCATTTCACTACTTATCCCAACATACTTTTTAAAGATTGGTTCTTACTAACTTCTGAAACTGAAAACACAGATGTCTACATACTGTGTTCATTCACCCAAACTTGGCATGTTACTTGCATATCAGCAAGTGTCATCTTTTTACCTATTGTTCTTATGGAGTATTTACTTTTTAAAGAAGCTAATTAACGCTTAGAGTAAACCCACAAGCAAACATGTTGCCTCCTGCAACGTGCTTTCATCCTTGGCACTTCTTGCTCTTCTGAGAGGCATTGATTCAACTGAAAAATGAGGTGTGATCTTGAAAGAACTTGTAATTTTGTTTCTATGGTGAATATTTTCTTGGACATAGTCTATAGGCTTGAAAAGCTGGTATATACTCCTCCTCTACCTTTCATGGTACAGAAACCTAAAAATGTCAAAGCTAATCTCATGTTTAAGTTATTTAGAATAACAGAGAAAAGATTCCTTGTCCTCTGTCATATGGAACAAAGGCTTCATTCTTGGGGAAAAACACGTTGCTTCTGCTGTCTATAATAAAGTCATGGCTGCTGTGATCATGGTCTTTGAGTGCACTGAGATTTTCTTGGTCTGTGATGGTAAAGACAGGTGAGTACAGAAGAGTGCTGTATTATCTGTCTCTTGTGGTATTAGTTTACTTGCCACATAACTTTTGCTTGGAAAGAGACTGCCTCGTATCAGGGATGAGTAGCGGATGAGATCATCACGTGCTTGTGATTTCCATGGTGCCACACCAGAGCTGCCTGATATTTCCTGAAGACTGCAGCCTGGGGAGAGCCCACACTGGAGCCCATGGGAAGGACCAGTGCTGGAGCAGGAGAAAAACGTGAGGAGGAAGGAGCAGCAGGGAGGAACTGTTATGGACTGACCTGACTGCACCATCCCATTCCCCGTCCCCTTGGGCTGCTGGGTGGTGGGGAGGAGGTAGAGCAGTCAGGAACTGAAAGAGTGAAGCTGAGCCTGGGAAAAAGAGAGGGGCAGAGGGAAGGTGTTGATTTAACTTGTCTCTGTTTCTCACTATCCAAACCTAATTTAATTGGCAGTAAATTAATTTTCCCCAAGTTGAGTCTGTTTTGCCAGTGCTGGTAATTGGTAACAGATCTCCCTGTCTATCTCGACCCACTGGCTCTTTCATCTTACTTTCTCCCCCTGCCCTGTTGAGGAGTGAGAGGGCAGCTGGGTGGGCATCTGGCAGCCAGCCAAGGTCAACTCAACACAGGTGGCTCTTTAAAGCTAATTATTTTAGGTACCAAAATATATTTTTTTTTAAAAAATAGACAAACATCTGGAATATGAGGCAGTTTTTGTACAGCTTACAGAAAATCTACCAAGCTCACAGATTCTACTGGTAAGTATGTCTAGATGCAAGCAGTTAGGCAGATGGAGTGAATATTTAACAGTCCCCATCTCAGCAGAGATATATAGCCTATGTATATTTACCATGATAGATGAGGTAATTTTCATAGTTCCCTGAATACTCGAAGCGTTGTATAGGAAACCTTCCTAGTATCTACTAATTTTCTCTGGTGTTATGGTCCTTCCCATGTTCATCTAGGTCCAAAGGTGGACACGTTTAGTTGGGATGAGGTAGAGGCTTACAGCTAGCTGTCAGCATCCCAAGATCTTTGCTAAGAGGAATAATGATTATAGAGGAGGTTTCTTTCTCTTCTTTGCCTGGAAGCACTTAATGTTGATTGTCTCTTCTTGCTCAGTCTTAAAGTCCACTTGGGTTTACTTTTATGCACTTTCTTACCGTGGTCTGCCTGTATGTTTATTTTCCTCTTCATTCGTTCTCATTTACTTAATTCTTATATTCTCTTTGTTTCTAAAGTTTAGTTTTTATTTGAACAAGGCACTTAGGTAGTGACTGAAATGTGTGTGTGGTTTTTCTGTTGCTTTAGATTTGTAGTAACATATTTTATATAACTATTTTCTTCCTCTTTGGGGTTATACCTGCAGCTTGCCTTTTATGGAAAAAAATGGTATCCAGAAACTCACATCTGCAGCTGATTCTTATTCTTGAGAGGTTTTTTTTCCTTTGCCAGGATTTCAGAATTGGAAATCTTAAGAAACATTCTGTGCACATATGCATTCTTACCGTAAGCAGACAGCTAGTCCTTCCTTTCATTAGCCACAATACACCAGCAGGTAGAAAAAAATCAGGCATTCTGTGCTTTGCATGGCCTCTGAAGGGTAAGGCAAGCTAGTCAAGCCAAGTATGGCAGTACTCATGTAGTCCGACAACATGAATTCCTTTCAGGAACTTTGTACAGTAGTAAGGGTTTATATAGGTTCTTCTGTTTCTGCTCCTATCCAAAAGACATGTCTTGTGCTTTATTGCATTTTGTTCATTTTATGCATGTAGGAAGAACTGTATGTTCAGATTTTTCTTAGGCTCTTCTAACATTTCTTAGTACTCAGCAACTGCTGTGAAAGGAAGAGTTGTGAGCTAGAATTAAGAGCTTGGGCTACAGAAAATGTGTTATTTTCGTTGAATAACTTTTCTTGGCATGAGTATAGAATGTCTACTGTATGTTTTTTTTAATAGGCCATGTCTTAAAGTGATTGAGTAGTTTATTATGGTTGGCAGAAATCACTGCTCTCTGTGAGAGCCAAGAAGATTCTACTTTCTTTGTATGCTTCCATCACCCCCTCTTGTAAGCTGGCCAACCTGTTATCTTCCTCCATTTGGCCCTTTCTTCTTTTAGATGAAAAATTGGGACATTAGCGGGATAAGCATTAAGTATTTGAGCTTTAGTGTGGCTTGAACCTGGGGACAAAAGCATTATTTGACCCTCAGATTCAAATCTGTAACTAGCACTGATTTTAATTAGTTGTGGTTTGCAAAGCCTGTACCTTCCTCAATTGCTGTTGGTATCATATTCATCAGAGTACCTGGGTTTGCATCTAGAAATGCATCTTAAATCTGAGTGTCATGGACAGATTGTGTACTGCAGCACAACTGCTAATTAAATATTAGTATCTGCAAGCCATTTTTTTAGTTTCCATCTGGTACCAGCATGTGGAAACTTGTCAGCATTGTTAAGCACAGCTCTCTAAAGTGCAGATTTTTCAATCCCAAGTGTTCAAAATGATCCTAGGTCACAGAGGATTATTCAGGAAGAAGAGCTGTTGTTTGTTTTGCTTTTTTCCTCTTTGCTTAATTAGATTCTTTTTTTTTAAATGTGGACATGCAAAAGAGGTCAGTAAGGTTCCCATCTTCAGACTTATCATGGCAAACGTGAGGGCTTTCTTTTTGTCATCTTATGTTAGAAATTATTTGACCTGTCTTTTAAATGCCTGTAAATACTGCAAAGTGTAAAATGCAAACTGAACATACTAAAGGATTTCCCCATTATAAGACTTCCTTATTAATGCTTTTCGGTCCTCCAGCTGATCATGCATCATTTTCAGGTTTTAGACTGCTTGCTTACCATGAAGGACATCCTTCCAAACAGTGCTGCTCTTCAGGGCTTGACCTCTTTGCTGTCAAAACAGTATTGATACTGATTTGAGTCTGAGCTGTACTTTTTATGTGGTTTTAAAGAACAGGGATGTGAAATGCATCACTCTGGGAGAGTCACACTCACTTGCTGAATAATGTACTTGCTGTACTTTTTATGTGGTTTTAAAGAACAGGGATGTGAAATGCATCACTCTGGGAGAGTCACACTCACTTGCTGAATAATGTTCTTGGATACCTTGGCTACTATGCATGTATGTGGCTACGCATATAGATATGGAAAATTATCCCTTTATACCACCTCATGTTTGTTTTTGAGAAGCCTGTTCCTGTGCCTACCACAGTCTACTCTTTTTAAGAAAAAGTAATCTTTAAGACTTAGGATCCTGCAAACAATATGAAATTGCTTCTATTTCCCCCCTCTGCCTTTAAAAGACTGCAGATGGACTTGCTTCTGCAAGGGCCTTCATTTAAAGCTTATTCCTGTTTTCTCTGAGTCTGGGATACATCTTTCCTCTCTCTACCTCAGTTCTGAACTGACCCACAGCTCTCCATAGACACAACTGCTGCTGTGCGTGCTAAGGTGGACAAGGAAAAGACAAGAATATGAGATAAAATATTTCCTTTCATTAAAATCTCTTCTGTACTATTAGGCCTCCTTCCTTTGATCCCTCAGCCTAGTGCATAGTAAGGCATTTCGCCCTGTAGAGCTGATTGATGCTTTAACAAGAGCCCTGTGTTTATATTGCTCTACATATTGTTACAGAAATGAATTAACTTAAGATTCCCAAATAAGCCAGCAAGAAGAAAACAAAACACATTGGTCCACCCTTGCAGCAGCCGCACTAGAAGGCTGTAACAAGGAAAATGCTGTTTGAGGCTGGAAAGGTTGAGTGTTTCACAGGAGAGTTTTTCAAGGGCTGCTCAAAGGTACCTCAAAAAGCAAATGCAGCCCCAGTTTGTGGCATCTGTAATGTGGTTTTAAAAATGTGGAACCTTGTCCTAAAGAGTTCTGAAATCAGCTTATTTTATAATGAATTGCAACATGGAATATTTGCATATATGTTCCTTCTGTTGAGCTGATTAAATTTATAATGGATTTCATATAAAGAGGGTTTAATTTTTCCTGACTGGTGGCATATTCTGCATTAAATAGAGAACCTTCCCCCCCCCCCCCCCCCCCGAATGAAGTAGAATAAGACAACAATTAAATGGGATTTTTTCCCCTTATAAATATGATTCTTTGCAAATATATAGTGATATTTGAAATATTTACCTCCCTGTCCTAATGCACAAGGTATGTCCTGAATTTTGCAGGCAATAACATTGGGGTTTTTCTGTCATCTTAGAGATGCACCAAAACTTCCCAGGTGACCACTGTCTAATATTGTGGTAATAATATCGGTGGTCCATTATAAAGAAACAGTGAAGTATTCCTGCTGGAAACAAGTCTAAAAAAAGCACATTTGAGACGATTATTTCAGGAAGCCCTAAGTAGGCTATGCTGTTGCATAGCAACAGAGCCAGGCTGTCCTTAGTCTCTAAAACAGTCAGTGTACACATGGGAACAGAATGCAAAAATGATGGAAACCTTGAAAAAATGTAAGGTTGAGACTAAGAGAAGCCAAAGTGAAATGATACACAATATAAAATGTGAATTTATCATGTGAAGTATAATAAATTGAACTACTTTTAAGTTGCAAAAACTGAAATGCTGTCAGCCAAATTGTGCTTTTTTTTTTGTAGCTTCTGGATAGTAATTAGAAGAAAGGCAGAATGTCTGGTGGCTGCAAAAACTAATTCAAATGTAAAGTAGATGTTAAATGCCTGCCACAGGAAAAAAAAAATTGCATGGAAAGTTAATTTATTATTGACGAGCCAAAAAGTTAATCAAATATACCATGAATGAAATACTGATTAATGTATTGCAGCACAAAGAGGTTAAAATACTTAAGTTATTAAAAAGTTGCTTATCTCATGTTCTCGGGTCTCCAGGTTGGCCCAGTGGTATTTATCTTTGCAAATAGTGAGAAGTGTGGTGTCATTGGGTGTATTCTTTGCAAACTCGAAGCTTGCATGTGAAATGTGAGATCTTAACAGAAGCATATTACGCTGTAGCAGCTTTGGTTTTGTAAGAGGTAATTGATTTTATTGAAGTGTAGGAACCAATATTTAATATTTGCTAGCATACAGTTGTGGATGATCTTTCTATCAAAAAAAAAAAGGCAAATCCCTTCCTTTCAGTACTGTTTTTGCCGCTGCCCAAGAAGAAAGAGCAATAAGCTCAAGCTCTTCTGTTCTGCGTGCTGCAACGCATACTTTCATGATGAGTCATGACTGCATGATTTTAAAAGGTAGTCACATGCAGACAATTGAGCTATTGCACCACAACCTGCTGAAAAGATAGATATTACAACAAATGTTGCACCTGTAATGCCTTAAAGATTTGAGGAAAGTGTCTTGGAAGGGAGCAGTTGTTTTCTAACTGCTAAGAAAGAATTTAGGATGGGTAAACTGTGGAGCATTTCAATATTTTAAATACTCGATAGCTAGACTACATATTGTACTGAAACATTGAGGAATACTAGCAGATAGGTCTGGAAGAAATATGAAAATGCTGGTACACCCTCCTGTCCACACAGGATAATGTATAGCCTAAGTTTTAAATGCTGTCATGATACTGTTACCTAGGCATTTTCTTTTTGCTATTTTAACTGCATGCTTTTCCTTTGAAATTTTTTTTGTAACCTACAAACTGCTGTTGTAGATGCTGTAAACATATCAATCAAATTATCAGAATACAGAACATCACAAAATGCAAGCTTGGGAATGGGAGCAGTGTAATAGGAAGGATTACTCTATTAAGCCAAATCTATTGCAGTGAGATGAGAAGAAAGAAGGTCTTCTAAGACGACCTCATGCACAGCAGTTTCAGAGGAAAATGGGTATTGCAATGATATGAGTATTGCCTGGAAACAAAGTATGCACCATAATAGTGTTAGATCTTGGTTCAGCAGTAAGCCATGGAAATACTCCACGTTCCAAGGATGGGAAATTCAAAATATTTAAGACAGAATCCTCCAGGAGGAGGAAAGTTATATCTATTTTGTTAGTAAATAGGCTCTACAGTGTTAAAATTTGTCTTTTTAATGATTAGTAAATACAAAGATGCCATACAAAGAGTTAGTATAAAATATTGTTAAGCATCTGACTAGATTATCTTTCCATTGTAATATGTCTGATTTTTTTTTTCTCCCTCCTCCTATAAAATGTCTTTTCAGTGAGCCAAACCCCTCATTCAAATCAGTGGCGCTGTGTGAAGTCCTTGAGTCAATTTAGCCCACTGTGTACCTCGTGGTAGAGCATCTGGAGGGGTCCACCACAGTCGAAGCTTTCTGGTTGTACAGGCTTAACTGGTTTCTCTAACTGAACTCTTGAGTTCTTTAAGGCAACTGCTGCTTCCTTCCTATGTCCATCTGCTTTTTTTTCTTCCTGATCTTGTCCTCCAGTCAGAGTACCCTTTTGGATGGTATCTCCCCACCTGAAATCTGATTCTTCATGCACATGTTGTGGTTTTGTAATTCCATCATATTCTCCCAACCCAGCACATATATAGGTAAGTCTTGGCAGTGCTAGCTAATACCTTCTTGCTAACCAGTACCTTTACTAACATTTTTCAACAATGAAGAGCAAGACTTACACTAGTTCTTATCCTAGCCTAACAAAGCTATGTATTTTATCAGATTGGGCATATGTCATTATGGAAGAGATGGTCTATATTTCTTAGCTTGTAACTAGCTAAAGATCATGAATTTTCACGTTAGTGTCATGGTTTGCTGTTAGGAATTGCAGCAACTATAGTAAATTACTTAGGGATGTTTAGCCATTCAAATTTATAGTTCAGCTGAGTATTGCAGCCCTTATAAATGAATGGAGGTTGCCTTGCACCATGGAGCTATTTCTTAAAAAACACAGCTGGTTCTCATTTAACTGGAAAAGTACACAACAATGTACTGCATGCTTTCTCTGTGCCATTTCTTGTTTTACTTTTTTTTTTTTAATGAGAATGAAGTATTTTTTTGCTTTGACCTCAAAAGCCTTAGTACTAGTACAGTAATATCTAGCAAGATGTATATCTGCAGGGGAAAAAAAAAAAAAGATTTCAAGGAGAATAGGTCTTATGTGCATAAGCATTTTATGTATGCTGAATTTAAAAATTCAATGGACCAGAATCTTTTTAGGTCATCTAGAGTAGCATTAATGTCACCTCACTTCATGCATGTATAATAAAGATATCTGCTCACCTTCTAGATATTTTTTTTTCTATTCAGTAGGAAGAGATAAGCACATTAAAGATGCTAGTTGCATTCATTCTAAAACAAATGCTTAATATGGATCAGATGAATCACCTCATTTAGGTACCTACCTACGTATGTGTATACAGGCATTTAAAATTGGTCCAATGAATCTCATTCTTAGCCCCTTCAACAACATTGAACTTCTGCCAAAAACTGGAAATCTATTTGATAGAAACCACTCTGAGTGGCTTCCACATTATTGCCTTTGTACTACTGGTAGTTTAGAAGGCTCATACTGATCTGCAGGTAATGCACAGAACTATTTTTCTATCAGACCTTCAGTTAAAAGTTGGCTAAACCTTTTTTTTTTTTTTTTTTCCCAGTTGAAAGTTGTCTATAAGGATTGCAGTGGCTCATAGCAGTTTGGCCCAAAATGTTTGCAGACTACTGATCATGACTGTTTGGTGTTTTGTTCTTTTTTTTCCCCATAAAGCCATATACATGCTGTTGTATGTAGCTGTGAATACAAGAGATGTGGCTGTTACAAAAATAGTCACTGCAGTGCTTACAACAAGTTCTCTAAAGAATAGACATCAGAGACTCAGCTATGTTTTCTAATGAGAATTGGATTGATCAATACCTTGAAAGCACTGGCTGTGCTGTAACATCAACATTCCCACAGCTTGGATGGATGCAGGAATGTCAGCAGGGTTGCCAGATGCGTGTCATGTGAAGCGCTTGAAAGAGCTTGACAGTCCCATCTTTCCCATCTTGCTTGAGGCCCTTATCCATCTTTATCATTATGAGGTGCTGTAGCAATGGATTTAGTTGCTCATAGAGAGTATCAGTATCAGAGCATCCTGAAAAGTGGTACTTTAATTCCCTCCTTCCCTTCAGAATCCAAGAAGTCCCTTCACCAACTGCGAGTAAGAAAGTCACATAGCAATATATGCTTGTTTTCTCAAACACGTTTTGTTTGCTGTTCAGTATTCTCTTTAGGTTGAGCAGTAACTCCTGATGGTAGATGGTAGCTCACCCTATTCCATTTTCTGTTCCCTAGCATAGGGTCCCCACGTGGATACTTAAATATTGTGATTTGTTTCCTGCATAGGGTATTAATTTCAAAGTATCAAAACATTTATTGTTATTTATAATTACTTGCAATAACCTCAGTAGTTGTCAATGGGAATGACAACTTCTGTACTGTATCTTTCCAAAGAACCAAGGCCTATTGCTTCATTGATTATGTTTGCTTTTTTTTTTTTTTTTTTAATTTGCTGCTGCTATTTCACTACCCATTTTTATGGAATAGTGGAAGATAAAACTGAATTTGTGAGCTGAAGTTAAGCAGTAGATGAGAGAGCAAATCCTTATGATCACGGGCGTAACAAAATTTGCCTGAGCAAGCACATAGTAAGAATTTAACTATTTGGCTTTTAGTTCTGTAGATCTCTTTAGGTAAAATAGATGAGACAGAAGGAAAACCTGTTAACTGTCTTAGTGAATGACCTCTTTGTATAGGTTATGAGCTGAAGGGTATCCAACTTCATAGTGGTTTTTTATGCAGATTGAAAACAGCTTCCTAATTTTTTCTTGTTTAATAAAAAAATCTCAGGTAGTCATTTTCTTTGTTCTGTTTCATTGTTTAGCCAGTTGAATTGCTCAGTAATTTCCACTAAGATCTTATTAGTACTAAGAGTACTACATATACTATGTTCATAGAAAAAAATATGTTAACTGTCAAAAAGGTAAGTGACCTGTTCTACATTATTCTTGTGTAGAAGTGGTCACTTCAGAAACATCAGACAGAAAAAACTACATAAGGGATTTTCAAAGTGCGGATTAAAATACTGTCCAGCTCGCTTGCTGGTATGGATATTTGTATTTCCTTTAATTGGCTTTCAGTAGTTAATGCTACTTTCTTCTTCATCTGTATCTATGCAAAAGCAATACTATTGTATAGCACAACATATATAATCTCTTATGGAAGAAGTATACTTTTGTTGAATTGTTTCTCTGTTTCTGCTTTCAACATGGCAGACCTTACAGCGACCTTCCAGTACCTAAAGGGGGCCTACAGGAAACTCAGGGAAAAACTCTTCAGTAGGTCCTGTTGCAATAGGACAAGGGGTAATGGCTTTAAAATAGAAGGAGGTAAATTCAGGTTAGATATTAGAAAAAATCTTTTTACAATGAGGGTGGTAGAACACTGGAACAGGTTGCCCAGAGAGGTGATTGATGCCCCATCCCTGGAAACCCTCAAGGCCAGGTTGGACGGGCTCTGAGCAACCTGATTTAGTTGGGGATGTCCCTGCTCCTTGCAGGGGGGTTGGACTAGATGACCTTTAAAGGTCCCTTCCAACCCTAACTATTCTTTAATTCTCTGATTCTATGTATGAGGTGAGAATCTAGGCACAGATTGCTGTGGAATAGAGCTATCTCCTCACTGGAAAGAGCCCTGTGTCTAAGCTAAGGCTAGATTTGGATCCAAAATTTATTTTAAAAGCATAATTATACACCTTCTCTAAAACAGACATGCTATTAAATGACAAGTTCTCTCTCTCTTTTTTTTTTCCCCTTATGAAAGCTGAATATAGATAATTATATTTAAATAATGTGCTGATCGTGATACAACATTTAGCAGCCAAAGGCTGGGAGAGTTTTATTTGAAAATCCCTTATTCAATGCTATCATTAAGCATATATGGAGAAAGAGGAGGAGTAAACATTGAAGGATCATACTTCTTAGTCTTATTCTCCAGATTTGCCAAGGAAATGGCAGCTCTTCTGTGCTAGCCAGCAACATATGCCAAATCCCATAGATATGCCATGTGTCAAGTGCCCATTCTTATTCCATCTTCCTTTTAAAATAATAATGAATAACAATTAGTGAAGGTACTTGAAATGCATTTGGGCTTCTTTTAGGTAGCTAGTCCCTTAAACAGGCTAAATTCAACAACTCTAGATACTTACAGCCCATGAACTGTATGGACACTGATTTTTAATTCACGCTGGTATGTCACATACTTTTTGTACTTTCATTTCTAAACTCTTGAGAACAATGACACTATGTAACACTTGATTTCACTGAATGATTATAGAATGCAGTCAAATGGGGATTTCATTTGTGAAGCCATCGCTAACTTTCTAGTTGATTTTTTTTTTTAAGGGTTCTTTCAATAAAACCAAAGTACATAGAAGCAGGAAAACAGTTGTAGAAATTCAACAGTTACCTTCAGAAACTTGGGGGATAAGATTCGTTGTATATAATACGGAAACAGAAAATTTAACACAGAAATTGGATTGTAGAGATCAAAGAGTATTCCGGGAACTTTCTGAAAACACAAATACTGATTCTTTCTGTACCTATTAATTTATACTATTCTTGTCATCCTTCTTTTCTCTTTCTGTATTCTCTCTGGATAATAATTCTACTCCTTATGATAGTTACCTGTAAAACTTCTTCATTTGCATAGGGTATAGAAGTAGGCGTTGGGCAGGTGTAGCAATATATGTTATCCAGAATATTGATTAATAATACAGCATCTTGTTACGCTGGCTAAAATCCAAGATAGCAGCTATGCCTATCTACCATCCTCCATAATTCTTTAAGTGCTTGCAACTAATTTTGAGAGGAAGGAGCTGAGAGGGGAAAAAGACAGAAGTCTAAGATACATAAAACTTCTAGAAATGTGGGTATCAAAGAATTTGAGGAAAGGAAAGATACTATACGAAAGTCCCCAGGGCTGTATTGCAAACTCTAACCCATTATTAGGCAAAGTGACTCTACATGGAGGGAAAGACGAAGCACAGCTAGGGGAGACTTCAGATGGGATAGTATCTTATCCGTTACCAAGGAATCCAATCCTGTGACAGCAGGTTTCATTAGTCCTTATGCTCGCAGAACTGCTTTCTTTAGTTTGCTGGTTCAGTTGACAAGAGAAATAGCTGTTAATGCAATTAGTTAGGAAATTCAAATTATGTTTCACAGAATTATTAGCAAATTCCACTCCTTCTACAGAGACTGAAGGAAAAAAAGGATTTTTTTGCAGTGAATGGTAATTCCTTAACGATTGGTTGAGTGAATCAGTACAGACTGCTGGGCACTGAGCCATTCATTGGAAGGGGAGCTCGGGTGATGTCAGTGGAGTTCCATATTTATACAGTAATGTCTCAAGATAATGCCAATGCAAAACAGAATGGTGTTTGATATTTAGGAGAGGACGCAGATGGGAAAACTTGGAAGTGTTAATAAATGTATGTTTGGTAACATTCTTTTATAATCAGAATATTGTTAGTAATGCCATATTGAGCCTATAGAAAATGAACCTTTAAAATAAAGTTATCCACAAGCACATTTTTCTATGGCTTTATAGCTTGTTTCACAGCTAAAATTAAATAAGCCTGAGATTTCCCCTGGTGCTCGCCATGTTTTATGGAATGTTTCAAGAAGAATATAATCTTACAGAAGAGTATTCTGTGGAGTGCAGTTTGTACAGACCAGGGAATTGCTCATGGAGTACAACGTTGCTCTTTTCACCAGCCTTACAGCTCTATAGCTTGTTCTACCTCAGTCGTAGTGTTCTCTGCTTATTCTGTTCCTGATGCACTGATACGCAGCTTCCAAAATAGCAAAAGAATATTTTGCAAATATCTGTGGTGTTTTTCTGTGCTAAAGTTAAATTAATGTCTTGGCAGGTGTGATAGCTTGTATCAGAAATAGTGTGGCCAGCAGAAGTAGGAAAGTGATTGTTCCCCTGTACTCGGCACTGGTGAGGCTGCATTTCAAATACTGGGTTCAGTTTTGGGCCCCTCACTGCAAGAAAGACATTGAGGTGCTGGAGCACGTCCAGAGAAGGGCAGCGAAGTTCGTGAGGGGTCTAGAGCACAAGTCCTATGAGGAGCCACTGAGGGAACTGGGCTTTTTTAGTCTGGAGAAGAGGAGGCTGAGGAGACGCCTTATCGCTTTCTCCTACTACCTGAGAGAAAGCTGTAGCGAGGTGAGTGTTGGTCTCTTCTCCCAGGTAGCAAGTGATAGAACAAGAGGAAATGGCCTCAAGTTGTGCCAGGGGAGGTTTAGGTTGGATATTAGGAAAAAGATTCCTCACTGAACAGGTTGTCAAGCATTGGAACAGGCTACCCAGGAAAGTGGTGGAATCACCATCCCTGCAGGTATTTAAAAGGCACATGGATGTGGTGCTTAGGGACATGGTTTAGTGGTGGACTTGGCAATGCTAGGTTAACGGTTGCACTCAGTGGTCAAAAGGGTCTTTTCCAACCAAAATGATTCTATGGTTCTGTGACTTTGGACTGGTGCTCTGCTAATGACAAAAAAAACAAGCCTGTGCATTGATAACTTTCAGGTTTTGCACTTCATTTTCTACAGGCCAGTTGCAGTAACAGGCATGAACAAATATAACTTCAGTACATTTCACTTAAAATTTTTTATCTTCTGATCTTGCTGGACAGTACTCTTCAGTGAACAGGTCAGAGAAGTCTGAAAACATGTGCTGTTTTCTTACCTCATCACAACTGTCCTCGCTGTTTCCCTTCACCTTTGCAAGTTATATGCTTCATTATTATGTAGTTGATATATTTGGCATTGTGACGTCTGCACCTTGGGCAAAGAACAAATAGTAGCCTTCTAATGTGCTTCAGTATTCTTGCAGTGTTTCAAGAAGAGGGCACTTAATGGGAAGAAATGCACATGATCTCATGCTCAGGAAAGCATTTGTTAATTGAGAGGCACTACAGTATTTTATGTTTGTCAGGCAGGCTTTCAGGCAATGCTGACCTCTTTCCATTCCCTAGTCATTTGTTGTTAGGTTTTGTGGGTTGGTTTTGGAGGTTTTTTTTAGGTGGTGGGTTGTTTTGGCTTGGTTTTGGTTTTTTTGGGGGTTTTTTTTTTTGTTTGGTGGGGTTTTTTTATTCTTTTTTTTTTTTCCAAAGCAGTTTCCTGTTTCATAGTGGTTGTTCATAGGAGTAAAATTATCCTGTCAGCCATTCAGCATATTTGGCATGGGACACCAAAGCCTGATAGCAATGAACTTCTTTTTAAGTCAGTCAGTCTTGCAATGATACTTGATATAGTTATATTTAGACTAAATAAAATATGGTGTAGAACCTTCATCTTGGCTTCTCAAACACATCATATGCACACCCTCATACAGCTGACTAAGTTGGGGAGGTGAGGACTAGAACGAAGATGAAGAATGGACAGGATTTGTGAAGTTATTCAGCGTTGAGAGTGATGAAGGGTTGGCTGTTATCTTTATATCTATTTTTAAAATAAAAAGTGTTTATAGAAAAAACAGGGCTTTTTCTTGTTATTTAAAGAGAGAAAACTGAATCTTTTGCTGCTGTAGTGTTTGTGGTGACTTCAGGGGCTTCTTCAGCGTCCAGCAACTACAGTAGGAACTGATTAAAAAGATTTGTGTACTCTAAGGAAACATGAAGTTTCAGCTGCTTTCGTAACAACAGCTAAAGCTTCTCACCGTAGGCAACTGCGCAATGTTGCCCTTATGGCCACATCCCCTCTCTGTAGTATGCAACACCACAGAAATACTGCTTAGAAATGAAGGAAGCATACAACTGTGAGGGTGCTGGTTTTGTCTAGTGGTTCCCTTTTCTTTGCAAAGAACAACTACTAAATCCAAACATAATATTTGAGGGAAGCTACATTTGAAGCACGGTAGCCTAGCTTTTTGCAGGAAACCTTAGACGAGTACAAATGGAACTACAGTAAACGCAGTGATCAGCAAGATAAAGTGCCTCCCCCACCCCCTCCATCTCTGGTTACAATTCTATAAATCAAGAAAAAGAAAAAAAAAAATCCTGACAGGTTAGATCTATAGCAGATGCAGCAGACACTCCAGCAGGGATGCAAATCTTTCTCTTACTAAGGTTGAAACAGGATTTCCTTGTATCTTTGGCAGATCTTAAATTAATGCATATCATCATATTATTCCATAATAACATAAGAAATAATTATTTTCTGATAAAAAGACATTCTGAGTTTATATGTAGCTTACAGAGCACTGCTTTCTAACCTCTGCATTATAGTTTAGCTATTCTGCTTGCTCTGTTAGCATGTCTCCACTCATTTCAGTGACTTTATGCTAATGCATTTGCATACCACAACAAATAGTTGAGTCTGAAGAGTCTATATACAATGCTAAAACTAATCATACCAACAGAAAGGAAAATACACAAAGCATAGCTCTGCCTGTTTATGAGCAGTGTTCTGCATGCAAAAACATTATCAATTTGTACTTTCTTACTCCTTACGCTCTGCTTTTTGTGCAGAAAAGAACTTTGTTCCACCCCCTACCTACCTCCTACTTCCCAGCTAATATTAAAAGCAGAGACAGCTCTATAAAGAAATTATGTTGCTGAGGTCATTGCTTTAAAAAAGTACTCACTAGCACTTTATGAAGTATGAAAAATGAAGTTGTTTAAAATACTGTTGAATAGAGATTGCATAAAAACCACACACCTTTTTTGCTTTCTACTCTGTTTCTTCTATAGTTTCTCCAAATTTTGAGACTGAGGCATCTTCTTTTGCTGCTTACTGCTTAATCAGTCTATACCCCAATGAGAACCCTCCAGTTCTTCTATTCCTGTTTCATAAGGTCATCTGTTTTCATGGTGGTCTAAGTGTTGTTCTTCTATTTTCTCCCATCCAGGTACTGCTATGTGGATATTTGTTAGCAATGACTGATGTGGAATCTACATATGCAGACTTTATTGCTTCAGGAAGAACAGGTAGAAGAAATGCATTACATGACATACTTGTGTCCTCTCCGGGTGGGAACTCAAGTGAACTAGCCTTAAAGTTATCAGAGCTTGATATAAACAAAGCAGGTGAGTACATTTTGGTCTGTTATTGTATTTAAACCTAAAATGACAAGAGTGGTACATAAAACATGGTTTATTTGCATGCATTATTCCCTTGTCTCTCAGCAACAATTTTTTTTTTTTTTTTTTCCCCTGATCAGCAGGGGTTGCCTGCAATAAGAAGCCCAGATTTCAGAAATGGGAAGGGTGGTTATTTGCAAGTACAACATATGACTGAGAAAAGAAAAATAATTCTGCAGTGAGTGCCTAATGGCAGGGTCCATTTCAGGATACATTTTATGGAAAATTAAACGTAAGGAAGAAAATAAGGAAATCTTTATTAAGACCCAACTCTTCATAATATCCTTTAATGGAAGTTTTCTGGTTTGAAGCCTGTAGAAGCAGCCATATGTCTGCTTGAAAGGTTATTATGGACTTAAATATAGAATCATAGAATGGTTAGGGTTGGAAGGGACCTTCAAAGGTCATCTAGTCCAACCCCCCTGCAAGGAGCAGGGACATCCCCAACTAAATCAGGTTGCTCAGAGCCTCATCCAGCCTGGCCTTGAACGTTTCCAGGGATGGGGCCTCCACCACCTTTCTGGGCAACCTGTTCCAGTGTTCTATAACTCGCATCGTAAAAAATTTTTTCCTAACTTCCAATCTAAATCTACCCCCCTCTATTTTAAAACTATTACCCCTCGTCTTATTGCAACAGGCCCTGCTGAACAGCCTCTCCCCATCTTTCTTGTAGGCCCCCTTTAGGTACTGGAAGACTGCTATCAGGTCTCCCCGGAGCCTCCTCTTCTCCAGGCTGAACAGCCCCAACTCTCTCAGCCTGTCCTCATAGGAGAGGTGCTCCAGCCCTCTGATCATCTTCGTGGCCCTCCTCTGGACCTTCTCCAACTGGTCCATGTCCTTCTTGTGTTGGGGCTCCAGAACTGGACACAGTACTCCAGGTGGGGTCTCACCAAGGCAGAGTAGAGGGGGAGAATCACCTCCCTCGACCTGCTGGCCACGCTCCTCTTGATGCAGCCCAGGATGCGGTTGGCCTTCTGGGCCGCGAGGGCGCATTGCCTGCTCATGTTGAGCTTCTCATCCACCAGCACTCCCAAGTCTTTCTCCTCAGGGCTGCTCTCAATCCATTCTCCGCCCAGCCTGTATTTGTGCCTGGGATTGCCATGACCCAGGTGCAGGATCTTGCACTTGGCCTGGCTGAACTTCATGAGGTTGGCACGGGCCCACCTCTCCAGCCTGTCAAGGTCCCTCCCTTCCAGCATATTGTTTTTAGCTGCCAGGGGACAGGTCTATCTCTTTCCCCTTTCTGCTGATACTTTGTCCTTCTTTTAAGGTTATTAGCACTAATGCAATCCTAAATCTTACTTCACCTGTAATATCAAAATTTTTAGCTGGTTGTGCACCTTCAGTTGAGGGGAAGCAGAGACAGTGTATGCTGAAGGGCCTTACATTAAATAAAAATAGTAATATGGCTGTATAATTACTTTCATGTTACATGCGTGGGGGTTAATGAATGGGTCTTACAGATATTTGAAAGCCCTTTTCAGATCTTAGGAAAGAAGTCTTATGCTTATTTTAATAATAGCAGAAGAAAAAAAATGCAGCAAAGAACAAACTGTTGATAAGCAGCTGCTGTGTTTGTGCACATATTTTTCTCAGAGACAAGGGCAAGAGTTCTGAGAGACAGTCCCATCACTGGGCAACCAGATGTGGGCAGTGTGATGTTTGAGTGGTTGTAGTGCTATTTGGAGGAGGGGATTCTTTTTTTGGCCTTCAGACTAATGTACATCCTAAGTGATTCCTTCTGCAGTTGGCAGTTTGGGGCTTATAGCTTCTAGATGCATGCAATTCTAGCTGGGCAAGGCCTCTGATTTTTATTTTTTTTTTTTCTGTTTAAAAAGAAAAGCTTTAGTAGTATGTGTGTAGGTGTGTCTATTTATTTTAATGTGGGGATATATGTAAAGTGTTGGAAAAATATAAAGTAGGTGGCATTTGAAATGCATAATGCCAACCATCCTTCTTTAATTTTCTTCAGTCTCAAATTTACACTTATCAAATTTGCCTTTGATCTTGTCCATTTAGAAGATGTAAACAATCTCTATTTTTAAGTTGAGCTGTTGGAGTGATTGTAAGCCAGAACTGTGTCCTTTTGTGAGCTATAAAAAGAATGTGACTTTGTGCCTGTAATATATGTCGGTATGCATTTTGTACATGCAGTTAGCTCTGCAGAGATGGGAATGGTTTAAATAACTGTTAGACTCCTGAATTATGTATTAAAAATTAGGCTATTTAGTTTTTCTTGGAGACCTCTTTTGGAGCTTGGGTAATTTAATCATTGCAGAAAAGTGTGCAGAATTACTCATAAAATTACCTTAGGTGGTAGATGCACAAAAATGCCTGTGTACTTCTTCAGGAGGTTATGCAGTTCAATGCAGATACAATGAAAATATGTTTGGTTTGTACTATTAGTACACCTAGGTGCTGGTAAAAGCCTCCAAACCACAAATATTGGAAAACTTATTTTATGCATTCATATGAGTATTAGTGTATTATCCCATCATCTCTTTCCAAATCAAAGAGAGGCTAAAAAATATTTTGCATCCCAAATTCCAGTTCAGAATATACTAGTGCTTGCGGGATGCATGTATGTATCACACTTGGCAGGATTAAGAGGAAAAAATATATTTGGGGGTTATATCTTATTTCTTTCAAGGTATACTACCTAAGTACTACCTAATTATACAAATGTAGACATCAAGTTTTGATTTTTTTTTTTTTATTCTTATTACAGCTATATGCATTTTCTTACAAAATTGCAAGTACATTTACTTTCAACTGCATGGAGTAATGGCAGAGTAGAATAATGCAGATTTAAAAAAAAAGATTGTTATAAAACATATGTAAATTAAGCTACCCAAGCATATTTGGTACATTCACTTTGAAAAGGCTGCAGATACATTTCCTGTGAAGAACAGGAACAGCTTTGAACAGCACTAGGCAGTGAGGCCTTGTTCAAAGACCACATATTTTCTGCATGCACTATTTGATACCCAAAGTGAGTGCTGGTTAATCCCCTCATTGATGAGCCAACAACAGATAATCAAGAGTTTACTGCATAATTGTGTATAAGACATATAATTACTGTCTAATACTCTCCCTTCAAAACAACTGCTCCAGTATTCTTTGTCCATAAGCTAACAACCTGCTAATATCTGTGGAATGGGTATACTTACCAGAGTTCAAAATATAGGTTCCAAGTGCTCTGTGGCAACGTGTTTTATCTAAATTTAGAAAAGCAACACTGTGTACATCTGATAAGTAGAAAATCGCAACAGAAATCATGCAACAGAAGGCAAAAGAAAGATTTTAGTAGGGAACTCATCAGGTAGCTCCCCTGCTTAACTCTCTCTCAAGGTAACCAATACAATTCCAAGAAACTTTATATTCAGATCATCTTACAAGTGATCTTAGCTAAATAAAGTAGTAAGGAAAAAGTACAATGAAGAACAAGGGCCCGTCTCTGCAAGTCTAACCTAGAAAACCAGCAGTTTGTTTTAGACATATCTGCAGATATGCTACAGAACACAGATTCAGTGCAGAAGGGGAGCTTCCTTGTATAAGTTGTAATGGTCCAGCCATCTACAAAAAACTGGGGATGGCAGAGGCATCGAAGTCATAAAGAACTGGAATGAAAGACTTCTAGAAATTTGTGATTAAAAGTGATTTTAGTTCATGGTAGAAATGTTTTAGGTGTAAGCTCTGGGAACACTGATAGACGCTGAAGAATCAGTAATGTTACAGGAAGAAAAATGAGTTAAAAGCTGCACGTTAGCAGAACTAGTAATTATTGCTAGCTTACCAACTCACCCAACTGCATTGTGGCTTACAGCATTGTATTTGGTTTGGGGTTTTTTAACGCTGCCTGTACTGGGTGTCAAAATGCTGTGTAAGAATCACAACTCTTACTCTTAAGAGGTTATGGCATCATGTTTTGAAGGAAGAATAGTTCAAGAGTATGCTTAGGAAATTTGGGGATTCTCAGAACCTAGAACCAAAATTATTTCCGTAAATGTATGTTAAGGCCTTTGTTAGGAGGGCTTTGCCAGCAGAAAGACAAAGTCTGTAGTACCAGGACAGTGTGTTATAGATTAAATGGATTTAGACTACTGAGTTTTTTCAGTGAGAGAATCTTTTAAGAAGTGGTGTATCAGAACCTTAGTGCTCTTTCTCTGAATCTTTGTGCAGTATGTTTAATATTTAGATAGTGAAATGTTTGAGCTTTGTGTCCAGGATTATTTTTCTTTTAAACACAAATACTTTGCAAGGTTTTTTTCTCTTCACTTTTATCCATTTTGGTGTTCTTTTGGGGGGTTTTTTAGTTTTTTAATTATTATTATTTTTTGAAAAATAAGAATTCTTACAGGAAAGTTTAAATTGCCCAGATAGCATGAGGGATATTAAAGACTTCTAGTACTCAGAATAAATCGAGTATGAAGCAGGTAAAAAAGGAATTTAAAAATCAAATTTCACCTACCTGAACTTCTGCAGTATCAGAACAAATGTAGGAGGCTTTGTAGAAAGTGTTTGGACAACTTGGGCAAAAGGGATTCCTGTCCAACAGGAAATCATTGCATCCAGATCCATCCTGATGGAATCCTTTGTAATGCGGGAGATAAAACTGAGAAATAGAGTTTTCTGAGAAAGTGCCTTGCAAAACAAATTTTTATTTATTACTCAACCAGTAAGGAACAGAACAAACCTCACTGTTTAATACATTAATCAACTTTCTGTACAACTTTTCATCAGGTTGAATTTGATAATTACCAATACCCTCTGAGGCATTTTGCCACCTAAATACTTGGTGCAGGCACAAAACACAGCTGTCACATCTGAGCTTCTTACCATGTTCTTTGCAATGCAAAGAATTTTTTTTTCCACTAGCAATGTGCCATTTCTTCTATATAGAAAAGGTAAGATGTTTGTGGTGCTTATTTCTGTAAACAGAACAGTTGTACAGTGTGATTTCAAATGAGGAAACAATAAATATCTGTACTGAGAACCCTGCCTTTATTCTAAAGATCTATAGATTAAAGTTAAGAGACACTACTACTTCTACTTAGACCTCTTTACAACTTAGTCCGTGGAATTTTCTTAACTACTATATCAAGCCAGTTCAATACCAATTACTCAGAATCTTTGCAAGATACAACTTATGTCTTAATATTATTCCTTACCTAACATTATTCCTTATTATGTACCTATAGCTAATTAGCCCATTGTTCAGGGACTTCTGTCTTACTTGCACTTAGCTTCCAGGCGTCTGAACTTGTTAGGTCTTTAATTGTTAGGTGAAAAACAATACTTTGTACTAATAGACCATTATCAATGCACTGGGGTTCTGGGAGCAAGACCTCTTTGTTTCAAGGTGGATCACTCGTCCTTTTCTTGTATGTTATAGAAGGAGAAGGAGATGCTCAACGAAATCCAAGTGAGCAAACTGGGGAGGCCCAAGGGGAGGCAGCAAAGCAAGAAAGCTGACATCCGACTTTGACTGACTGAAGCAGCTGCTGGATGTTCTCAGACTACAAGAGCATGCTGGAACAAATTTGTTTCCATGAGCAAGCTGGTGGAAAAGAAAGTGCATGTGTCTTCACTGCTGGAACCCACTCAACACAATGCTAAAAATGGGGGTACAAGCTGTGGCAGAAGACAGAATTTTCTCTACCTCTGTCATTAGCAATGGTTGAACGTGTATTGATTTTTTGGGATAGTGTCAACAGATGGATCCCTTCATAATGACTACTTGATGGGAACACTTTTAGAAAGTACAACAGGTAAATCTTGTAGCAAATGGCCTTTGAAACGTCAGAGGATCTAATTGTGTGTCTTAGGCAAAGGCTTGTGTGATCCTCAGAGTTTAAAATTCTCTGGCCAAAGTGTTCACCCATTAGAAGAACTGTAAAGAAAGCACTGTTTTTAGAACTTTGCATCTGTTTTACAGCTCTGTCATTTACAATGGGTTTTGTATTGTATGACTTACATGCTCCACACTGCCCCTTCTCAACTGCTTATGAAGAATATTTCTGTTACTGTGAATTTTTCTACCACGCGTTTTGAAAGGGCTGGTTTTTGGATGATGTGGTGATGTGCACATGATAGATTTAAAACGTCAACCGCTAAATTGATGACGCCTAAACCTAAATGACTCAGCAACACTCTAATTTGTTACTAGATGAGCCTTCAAAACGATTTGTTAATGTGAATACTTCAGCGTGTTTTGTGTCCTTGGTACAGTTTTGCCACTTGCCTGTAGCTAGTTACATATCAGAGACTCAAATTGACTCTTTTATGTTATTCTTCCCCATTTTTCTAATTTTACTCCCAATTTCTTAATCTTTCTCTGAGATATTTTTTAAAATGTTAGTCCAAGTATTTTACTGTTATGGTAGTTTTAAGAATACATTTATAACCTTATATGGGTTAAAATTCAAATAAATTCTGTGGTGCTAGAGATTTTCCTGGTTCACATTGTTAAAGATGGGCCTTGTTTACACATGGGAAAGTAACTGGCATAGGTTATATATTCTGGAATGAGTTTTAGATTGCAGGACAGTCCAACTAGTGGATCATGGGCTGGATCCAGCCAGGAGGACTATTTTTCCTCTTTCTTGCCTCAGTTGATCAGGCTGTTGAGTTTGCACAGCCAGTAGCCTGTTACTGATGCAGCAGGAACAGCCAAGTGCTAGAAGCTGCCACAGCAGCCTTTTGGCTAGAGAGTGGAAAGGGAAGTGAGACACTTAGCATCTAGCACCCAAAAGACTCGATTTTTCCCACTTCAGCTACTCCAAAATGACAGTTCAAACTGGACCTTCATTGAAATTCCAGGATAGCTTGTCCATCCAGAGGATTACTTAAAATATCAACAAATTAATAACACATTCTGCAGTAGCTACGCTGACTGATTTTGTTCCCCCTATCCTGCCCCAATAGTCAAGGCCATAACTGAGGCTGAATACTGCAAAATGGGGCAGCCACACCTCTGTGACTAAGGTGAGTAAAGAGAGTGACGGACTAGTAAACCATGGCAATCACATAAGCACCAATCACAAAGTCAGAAGATTTGTTTTCTTTTATTAACAGGAGGTGATGTCACTTTATATATAGTATATATATATTATATATATTTTTGTGTTGTTGTTGGTTCCAAATGTTATGCACTTTTTAATGTTTGTAAACTTTTACTAATGAATAGTGTGATTGCTTCCTGAATATATTAATCATCAGTTAACAAAACATCTTTGTGGCCACAGCTGTTTGTTTCTACCATATGTATCATAGTATTTGTCACCTGAAATTCTTTTGTGAGATGTGTGGAGAAAAAAAAAAAAAACAAAACACTTCTGATCAGTATTATGAGCTCATTTATAAGTGTTAATAAAAAACAAGCCAGCAGTATGCTTGTGGCTCATTAGTGTAATATTAACTCTCACCTTTTATTGTTTGGAAGCTGAATGCCTCACTGTCTTAGTAGCTGTCAAATGCCCTATCTTTTTGGTAACAGAGGTAGTCTATTTGCTTTGAAAATACTGTTACCCTTAAACTAATTATTTATTCATTTGTTTCACTTGGTGTTCCTTTCAAAGTTAACACATTATTATTGATCTTTTAAAATTATTTTTCCCTCCCTTGCTTTTGCATCATGTCTTCAAGCTGAACTGGTTGCCCCTTTGTCATGGACTAGTTACTGTCAATCTAGCACAAACACCAGAAGGAAATAAGATTATAGGGCTTTTAATAGTGTTATGTTATTGATGATCCATGAAACATCATCAATAAAATATCGCAGGAAAAGGCAATAGTGGAATAAGTAATTAGAGTACATTGAAGTGATGGTTTTTCTTATTTTCCTTCAGTGGTTTTCTTTATTTCAGTACACTTTCCTTCTTAATTCTTCTGTGTTGTGAAATAAAATTCATTTCAGCCTTTCCTCTCTCTTTTGTACCCGTTTCTTCTATTTCTCCTCTTGTTTTCCTCTGTTTTTGAAACAATTATGGAGGCCTTTGCTGGTTTTTGAAACACATCTCTGTGTGATGAAAAACAGTGCTGTTAATTTTAGTAGAGTACAAGGCTGTTTATGTTCCTCATCCCCCAAAAGTATATGAGTGCTTGCTTTATCACGTGAACTCTGCTTGCTCTCTTCATTTGGGGTATTTCTGTAGCATCTATAAGCAGGCCTCACTTTATGTAAACGTGTGGTTAGTCTGTCCCAAATCATAACACTGTATATTGAGTACTACTGTTACCCAAGCAATTACAAGAGAGCTAGTTCATGTATAGTCATACCTTTACTTCTGTGTAATTGCATCGTATAACAGGAACACTGGTGGCAGAACTGGACTTTGACTGGGTTATTTTTCCCTTTACTAGTTATGTTTTTCAGTAAGCCTGCCACTCTGGCATCTGTTCCAGTATCATCTATATGTTTTATTGTTCTCATGATAGGTAAAATATTTAAATGTTTGTTTAATCCAGGATTATCTTAGAAAGATCTCTCCAAAGGCTACATAAACTCAGCAAAGTTAGGTCTTGGACTGTCAGCTTAATAGAATACTCCTTAAAGCTTTGGCTTTGGTGGGGTTTTTGTTTTACTGTCTCTTTAGTTTTATGTTTTCAGTGCCAGCCTCGTCACCTCAAAAAGTAGTTTCTGTACTCATGTTCCTGTTGCCCATAATAATAAAGTCTATGACTGTGTTCACAAGCATTGCACTTGCAGGGTTTAGATTCTCCATCCACTTGAAATGCAAAGAATATAGAACTAGAAGTGGACAGAGATATTGGCATTTCTTTCTTCTGCTTATTTCCATTAACATTGTCCATGTGCTTCAAAAAGTTTCTATTAAAAGACAGCAGCAAACACACACATACCAATATTTCATCAAACTATCATTTTAAGCCAAAAGTTCACCATGACCTTCCACACAACAATTATTAAATAAATACGAAAAAAAGAATTGGTGTACTTGCTACTCATCCCTGCTATTTCCCTTGCCATGTTTTTTTCACAATTTTAAAGTGGAAAAAAAATATCCTGGTTTAAATGACAGGTCCTCAGGAGTTAGATTTCATGCAGATGGATAATGAAATTATCTGGTGTCCAGGAGGGGAACAACTGCTGAAGTGGTTAAGCTGGAACTTCTACAGTATGACTGCCCTCCTCAGTTAAACAGTGAAGAATTCCAGGTGTGTTTAACGTTTGTCTTATGTTTCAGAAACATCAATTAATTTTGTACAAAGGAAACATTGCAAGCTGCTGTTGAGACTGAGCACAGTAATGTAACCTCAACTTTGACAAAGTCTGCCTTATCTCCGCAGTATTCCCATGTTAAACTGCTGTATTTTTGCCCTGACTTGTTTCTTCGTTTCGCTTGGCCTCACTTCCTGGCTGCTTTATTTTCTGTCCTGTGTTTCCCTCATGTAAAATAATATCCTAGAAATATATGGATATGGAGTGCTGTATTGGATTTTCTGTATATTTAATGAACTGAAGTCTTGTAGTGGAAAGGTTGTTTCTTGTAATCTTTTTGATCAATATGCAAAGGAGAATCTGCTTTAAAGTTCTCAGCATGAGAGAAGCAATAGAGCGAGGAAGGGAGTGTGCATTCAAGATATAGGTCAGCAATATAAGGAGGATATCTTTTCTTAATAGTAAGGCAGGTGGAGCCCAGTGCAAAAAATACCTTCTCCCATCATATGATGGACACAGGATGTGTTTGTCTTAGCTAAAAAGAAGGTAAATTGTTTGACTTTGGTGATATTTTTACTTCAGAACCAACTTCAGGTTTTCAACAGTGCTCTAGAACAGAAGTATGCATAAATCTGTGGCCGTTATCCTTGAGACAAATGAGAATCATCAGGTTCTAACAAGAAAAAATGAGAAATTTCTTAGACAACTTAGAATATAGGATACTCTCTGAAAAGCAGAAACTTTTAACAGCTATGAAAGCGATAGAAATCAAGGCAGGAGGAACATTCTCACTGTTCTCTGCAGGCTCAGGCTGAACTCTATTCTTTCCTGCAAAAGAATAAGGACAGAGGTGGTCAATATGGATGCTTGGTACATTTCCACTATTATTTTGTTTATGTAATGTTCTGCAAATATCTGTCTGAGAGAAAATAATGGCCAGGCAATTATCTGGACAAATAGCATAAGAGGGTAGTGAATCAGTTCCTATTGTTGTGTGTGACTAATAAGTCTAATCGTAAGTTAACAAGCTATGAACAAATGTTAAAAGCAGAGAGTAAAGCTAAACACAGATATAACACACTTGTGCTGACAAGAAGCATCCCCCTCTTCTGAAAGTAGCAGGACTTCATGCCCTACCCTTTTACATTTATTTTTATGCTATAGCTTGGAGCTCCTGATGTTTTAGGATGGAGGGCAGGACAGACTTGTCAACTTATGACATGTGTGCATGCAGATGATCCCTTGGTATTTTCAGGCAACACATGCTTCAGTACCCTGAAACCAAGTGATTATAAAATAAAGATCAATTCTAGTGGTGGCTTGACTATGAGTTCTTAAGTAAGCTTTTATCAAATTAGCCCTCAGTATGCATTTTCAATCCTATTTGCTATTAAGAAATTCTCTGGTGCTGATCCGTGAGTGTAGTGCAATAGGTGATACCCTGATACAGGCTTGATGAAGGGGGATCCTCTTGAGTGCTCCCAAAATGTCTGAGAAAAAAAAGTGTTTGCAAAAAAGTTCACACTACCTTCTTGCATTAGCAAAGATAGATAAGTGTTTTGTATTTGTTAAATAATAAACCTGTTGTATCAATGGTTAATCAGTTAATGCTTAGATCTGCTTCCATGAAAACACCTTTTGATTCTGAAAACTTAATCAATTTTAACATACAAAAGGATGAGAGATGAAATTTAAAAAACACAGCAGTAATTTCTAGGAAATAGCGACATCATCCGAGATATGGATGGGAGATATTTGTAGAGTGATCACATCTTGAGCAGCTCTGCAAACCAGTATCAGGGCATTAAAGCTACCTGTCATTCAATGAGTACTACTGTGGCCCAAATAATGCTTGTGTTGTATTAGCATGTCAATTAAGTCTCATTGTGTTAATCAAACATGAATATTGCAAACAGATACACAGAAGCAGTTTTTAAGTGTGAACACATATATATTGGCCTCTAAGGCAGAAAGGAGAAAACACTAGCATGTTTCCATTTGTATGTCCTGTTTTTCACTAGAAAAGAACAACACAGGTGTGGTTGTGTAAAGAAATTCAGTATTGCAATGTGCACATCAGCAAAACCATGCATTTGTCTTGATACAGTGGTTATTACTTGGGACCTCAAAGGGCAAGTATCTAGCCAATGTATTCGCCATATCTTTGATATGGGAATGTTTTATCATTAATTTTCAGTGGCACTGCACTGTCTTTCCTACTAGTTCAGTTGACTCACTTGCCTTTAAAATGATTTGTATTATCCATGTCCTTTTCAGTTCAGTGATTTAGCTGGCTATTGATGTAAGAACATGTACTGTGAAAGCTAAAATCTCATGTACAGTAAGGATATCTATCTGCTGCTTTAATGTTTCTCTTTATCAATAGAACAGGAGTTAAAGAACACATGAGTCATTTGGGTCAGGAACTACTTGGAAACTTCCTGGGACTACTGTCACTGGTGGGAATCCAACAACTACTCCTAGAAGAGCCCATGCTAGGTTTTTGGTGGAATAGTGTTACAGTTGTAGACGAATATAAAAGACCAAGACTATGGTAAATATGGGGGCGGCAGGGCCAAGTTAAGCTTGCAGTTTTACACAGGTAGCCTGAAAACCATATCCTCAGTGAAATGTGACTACTAAATTAGATTTGGCAAACTTATAAACCCCCTAACATTTTAAGAAGGTTGGCCATAACCCATACAGCACGCCATCATATTTGGAAATCTTTTTCAAGCTAATGATTTCTCCTCAACAAGGATGGCTCCACATTGTCAAAATGTGTTGATTGCAAGATGCCACAGAAGGCAGAAATAGTCAATCTGACTGTACAACCATGAAAAGTGTCACTCCTGCACATTGCCCTCCCTCACATACAGCATCTGCAGGCAGTGCTTGTGACTGCTGCAACACACTGAATTTTAATTTGCTTGGAACAGGATTTTCAAGAGACCCTATAGAGTACATCTGAACCATACATTCTACCGTCAGGCATGGCTGATTGTATTTTATCAACTAATTATTTCTTCCTATCTGATGCTCAATGAAATCAGATTTACTATTGACTCTGATGTAGACTTCTGAATATCCATGTGGTAATAAATATGGCACTACTTAAGGCTGTAGTGTCACAGGATGTCTTGCAGTCATTTATAATGTCTGTACATATTTTATGGCTATATTTACACTGAAAATACACTAGATACTTTCCAGTTAAATACCACAGACAAGTGGGAATATGCAACATTAAAATACTGTGTGATATTCAGCTTTTTGTAGTATACGTTCATCTCTTTTTAGGAATCCTGGAAGTCATACACAAGTGCAAATAGGACACAGCTTATGTACAAGATCTTCATTTCCACAGCCTCATCTTTGATCCTGCAGTGCAGTCAAAATGTAGACTGTGTAACATCTCATTACAGTCATCATTTCCCTGGCAACAGACTGATATCCTCAATACATTACACAGAATACTTCAGAGAACAGGGCATGCTGTAAGGGAAGAAGATGGATCACTTAATACGTCTTTTCCATCTATAATTCTTCTCATCCAGGGAGAGAATTAAGAAGTCTCCCTGGACACAAACACAGCATCCTCGTTTGTTTGGAAGTGCAGACATCAACGTTATAGAATAATAATGATCCTATAAAAACTGCTACCACTGTGGCGTTGTTATGGTGCCCTCCTCTCAAAAAAAAAAAAAATAATGCGAGAAGTAAAAAATGTGGGAAGTATCCGATAAATAGCACATGGACACCTCCTGGTGGCACTGGGGATATTTTAAATAGAGGGATTAGAAATTAAACCGACCTATGGAAACAAAGGTCCAAACAGCCACAGTGGATCTGGGATGATTAATGTTTTGAGAAAATTCTTTAGAAATCATGAGGGCAAAGTGTTGTAAATGCATTTTTTACAGGATTGAATTACAGGCTTGGCTTTTGTCCTTAATCTTTAAAATGCTTATTATTTTTCAGAGTTTCCCCTGGATCTGCATCCATACCCCACAAATAAGATGTCCATAACTGCTGGAAGTAAAACTGGGATTTTAAAGTAGGCCTTGCAACTGATTCCAGTAGATGAACTGAAATGAGAAATGCATTATTCTCTTGTCTTTATACAAACTCTGACTGCTAAGAGGATAGCCCACAGAATACCACACTGTGTTTCCCAGTCTGAGAGCACAGTCAAACCAGTCTACCTTCCTGGTGACCTCTACTATCAGGAAATGAAGAACCTGAGTATATCAAATAGGCTTTAAATTAAAATAAGTCATGATAGCAGAAACAAAGAATACTCTTCTTACATTTGTGGGAAGTTTGTGCTTACTGGAATTCCTGAAGAAAAAACAAAACCAAAACAAAACCAAACAAAAAAAAACAACTCAGAAGTGTCATCAAGGCAAACTCAGAACAAGAAGGGATATTCCAAAACATTACAGGATGCTTAGGGTAGACCTCTCTTTCCTGGTGCTAATCCCATGATCAGGGCCAAGTAACTAGATGTTAGAGCGACCAATAATGAAGGGATTTACCATAAGTAGCCCAAGATGTTTCAAAGAGAAAAGCAACGCATGAAAGCAGCTTTTTTAGTGAAAAAAAAAAAAAGAAGAGATCATATGGAAAGGTGGATGAGAAGCCACTTCATTTTGTAATCTTTTAAACAAGCCTGTCTGCCATTTTCTCACAGAGAGGCTTAGTGTTGGAGGATAGGAAAGGACACAATGTGCTCCTAAACTAACTCCAGGCATGACACCGGGAGAGGCCAGTACTTACGTGTTACTATGCTATCTAAGTGCAGAAGTCTCAGAAAGCTGCTTTTCTGAAGATTTTCAATACTATGCAGCAATTAACGTCCTGCCACCTCTTTCACCTCACCTACCACATTGTGTCCTGTTGCTGACAGTCTCATATTTAGGCTTTAGTTTTTTATTTCTTCAAAGAAACACAACTTTTCAACATGTTTTTACAAAAGACCAGAAGAGTCCTGAGCTAGGATGTCAATCTCGGATGCCTAAAACAGACCAGACACTTAAAAAATCTCAGAGAGAACCTTTACTCCACCAACATTAGTGCATTTTTATATGAATACAGCTAAGAAGATGGAAGCTTTCTACCATTTCCAGTCCAAAATAGCTCTCTAAGAGATCAATTTTAATCCATTTTATTCCGTTACTGCTTCTCTCTTTGTTTTAGTGTTAATTCCACCACATTTCAAGAAGGTTTGTCAGGTGTTAGAAGCTCTGGATAAGTCCACAGTCTAAAATACTTGCTTTTCTAAAGGCAATACTTGCCAAAATAAAGGATTGTCCATTTACCTCAACCACATAATGTTTGCTTATGGTAATACATAATCAACATTGCCACAACTCTGGTGAGTAAACCTAGTTTCTACCTTCTTTCCTAGTGTCTGAAAAGTAATCTAGTGCTGCAGTGGGTTCCATTTTATATCAACAAATTATGTGTTCCTTCTTCAAAATCAAGTCTTTAGACCAGTCATTTTTCAGGATTATGAAATAAAGCCACACAGAGAAATTACGTTCCCTTTAAAGCAGGCTATCTATGCTTTCACAAATTCAGGGTCCACAGGATATTGTAATATTATGAATAATGACAGTGATGGTAAGTTCTTGTGCAATGATACTCCAAAACATAGGAAAAATATTATGCTTGCCTTACTAAAAAAATATAAATTGCTAACTAACTATTCCAAACACAGTTCTGCCACATGCACATCTCTCCAGTGGAGTTACTGATACACCTAAATGTATGTAACCACCTATGAACCTTATCAATTGTGGATTTTGTTTCTTTTGTTTGGGAACACATTCTTCCCTAAAACATCCTTGTTTTTGAAAGCTGCAAATGATAAATCTCCCTGATGAAAACTATGTACTTTTCTAATATATATATAGGCAGACATTCCTTTCTTTGGTGTCCTTTTTACTACTTACTGGCCTATGAAAGTCAAAGCAAAACAAGTTCCCATATTTAATATTACAGAAAAATCCACACCCTTTACTAAATAGCATTCTTCTACCAAGTTTTGGCCATAAAATACCTGATGCTAATGTCAGCTCCTTGTGTTGTCACTGCATTGCCCTGCAGACACTGTTGTTTCAAAAGATGAAGTAACTTATTTATTCTACCTTGGTGGTTTTCCCATCAATTATGTTGATGCAAAGCTTGTACACAGATGCATCAACATAATATTTTTATCAGTGTTTGACCTGCAGGAGAGCTGCTTTCATGTCAGCTACCCGCAAGGCCAGTCAACATCTTCCTAAGAGCTCACAACCTCTTTTTGGTCTCTCCCTGCTGTCTCCCATGAAATATTCAGACTCTCTTCTCTGAAGTATTATTCTGTTTCTCTAAAATACTTCAGTGATTGTTACTCATGTGTTGTGAAAGCAGAAAACATTCAGAACTCACTACTTTTATCCCCCATATTAAAACTGTTATTTTTTCTCTACTGTTTTTATTTGTTTAGGGCAAGTGAGACTATGCAGTAGATATTCCTGTTTCCTAAATATTTTAACAGGAATACCGAATGCAAGTAAATGTAAAGAACTGAGCAGTTAATTTGAAGCTACAAAAGAAGCAAGTAACTACTTTGAGGTTTTTTTTGACACTACATATTCACAAATAATAAGTTGACAGTGCTCAGTATATTTGCAAAAATAACAGTTTTTTAAAAAAGAGGGGAATCTGATTTATACAGATTATAGAGTGTCGTAGTTCACAAAATCACAGCATAGAGTAATCTCATAATAGCTCCCTTCACTGTAGACAATAGACTTGGACTAGTATAAAACTCACTTGGAGGTACACTATGACTACCAGAGGCAGATTCATCTGATAAATTTTTTGTGAGGAGTTCAATCACAAGGAGAATTAATGGAGTATTTTTTTGCCCTGAGGTTTCACTAAATAAATTGCCCCAATTTAAAACCAATGATTCCTATCCCTCATCTCACCAAGTGTACTAGTTCTGGTTGAGATAGAGTTAATTTTCTATGTGCACAATCAATAGAGAGAGAGAAGCTTCTCTAGGGGATGATTAAGAAGCACAATCTAGGTTAGGTTCTTTGAATTGCCCCCTACAAAAAGTGCTGGGGGGCACCACCTGGCTTAGTTACACAGACAATTCCCTTCAGTTTCTAGTATGAGTATTTCCCTCCACCTACACACTGGAGAATCAGGACACACAAACTTCTCTTTTAATCTTGATTTTCTATTCATTTTGTCCTTTCTCATGAAATGAGATAGCAAGGGCTCATATCCAACATGGAACAGCTATTCAAAAAATATGTAACAGTTTCACTGTAGTCATTATTACGTTTTAGGAACCACTTTAACTTGCAAAATATTTGAAGTGAGGCTACTGTATTTTTTCCCTGAGTGAATGAGGCTTTGCAGATTTAGACACAAGATGATTCGCAATGAGGCTGCAGCTGATAAACCACCAATACTCAACATATAATAATCTAGTGAGCTGAAAAAAACCAACTTGGAAATGGTAATCAGAGTAGTATCCCAAAAGACACTAATTTGACCAGCTCTGCAAGGTTCTAAAGAAAGGATATTAATAACCCTGGTAACAGCGTCTGGAGTTTGTTCGTTTTAGCAACCATATTGCACATAAAAGTGCCTGACTGAGCTGACAATTAAGTGGTTACAGGCAGCTACAAGTTTCTGCTTTTAAACCTTCAGTAATATTTGATATGAATTTGAAAATTGTTCTTACACAAAAACTTGAAAACTTTGCCATATATGAAAAAGCTGTGGATTGGGTTGTGCCAGTGGTTTTACTTTAAAGGGACATGATGACACTACTATATTTCATATTATTGTATCTCTTTGCAGTTACATGGCAGAAGGAGGAGGGAGATGTATGTCACTTTGAAACATATTTCCTCTCCATCTACTACCATGTTCTTTTCTATTTTAAGATTTGGATGGTGCTGCAAAGTGAACAGAACAGAAGAACTATTATAACGAATTAGATCAGTGGTGATGTCTGGAATTGAACATGATATTTAATATAATTCAATACAATTACATAGAATTTATTTCTTTTTAACTAATACATTTCATACATATTAGTAAACTGATTTCCTTTTTTTTTGTTTATGTACTATGTCTATATGTCTATAATCTATGATGACTAGAACAGTACAATTTTCCCAAGCATAAAAATTGCTTGACTCACCAACTACAATTACATGGCAAACCTGTCATTATTTTTTCAGTTTCAGCAACAGGAAAAGCAGAACACAATTTTCATGAGCATTATAATACCTTACTAGTCCAGGCAGGCTGAGATTGTGACCTTTAAAGGTCATCTAGTCCAACCCCCCTGCAAGGAGCAGGGACATCCCCGACTAGATCAGGTTGCTCAGAGCCTCATCCAGCCTGGCCTTGAACGTTTCCAGGGATGGGGCATCAACCACCTCTCTGGGCAACCTGTTCCAGCATTCCACCACTCTCATTGTAAAAAATTTCTTTCTTATATGTAATCTGGATCTACTTCCTTCTATTTTGCAACCATTACCCCTTGTAATGGTTTTACAACAGTACCTGCTGAAGAGTTTCTCCCCATCTTTCCTGTAGGTCCTGGAAGGCCTCTGTAAGGTCTCCCCAGAGCCTTCTCTTCTCCAGGCTGAAGAGCCCCAGCTCTCTCAGCCTGTCCTCATAAGAGAGGTGCTCCAGCCCTCTGATCATCTTTGTGGCCCTCCTCTGGACCCTCTCCAACTGGTCCATGTCCTTCTTATGCTGGGGGCTCCAGAACTGGACACAGTACTCCAGGTGGGGTCTCACCAGGGCAGAGTAGAGGGATAGAATCCCCTCCCTCAACCTGCTTGCCACACTTCTTTTGATGCAGCCCAGGATGCGGTTGGCTTTCTGGGCTGTAAGTGCACACTGCCAGGGCATGTTGAGCTTCTTGTCCACCAGCACTCCCAAGTCCTTCTCCTCAGGGCTGCTCACAACCCATTCTCCTCTAAGCCTGTATTTGTGCTTGGGATTCCCCTGACCCATGTGCAAGACCTTGCACTTGGCCTGGTTGAACTTCAGGAGGTTTGCACGGGCCCACCTCTCCAGTCTGTCAAGGCCTCTCTGAATGGCGTCTATTCCCTCCAGCATGTTGACTGCACCACACAGCTTGGTGTCAATGGCAAACTTGCTGAGGGTGCACTCTATCCCACTGTCCATGTTGCCGACAAAGACTTTAAACAAGGCTGGTCCCAATATCGACCCCTGAGGAACGCCACTCATCACTGGTCTCCACTGGACATTAAGCCGTTGAGCACAACTCTTTGAGTGCAGCCATCCAGTCAATTCCTTATCCACCATGTCGTCTGTCCATCAAATACCTCTCTCTCCAGTTTAGAGATAAGGAGGTAGTGCAAGACAGTGTCAAATGCTTTGCACAAATCCAGGTTGATGACGTCAGTTGATTGTCCCTTGTCCAACGATGCTATAACCCCTTCATAGAAGGCCACCAAATTGGTCAGGTACGATTTGCCCGATTATGGAGATATAATGCCATGTTAGCATTTATATTCCAGTAAAGATAGTACACCAACCCTTTTGCAGATACATTACAGGGAAAGTAAGCAATTTTATCTTAAAAGCTTTCATGCTGTAGCTTGACAGCTTTGGCTTTGAAATACAGGATTTCTATGAACCAGTCTGTCAGGCTGCATCACAAGGAAGCACAAATGCACTGTACGTGAAGTGAAGGTGCAGCATATAACCCTGAAGCTTCACACGTGAAAAAGGTTAGCCCTTTCTTTCAGTTATCATTTTTTAGCTGTAAGCTGATATGCTCACTCGTCCTTACTAGGAAGCTGAAATAAATGTTGGAGGGAAGGGTTCTCCCACTGAGATTGTTTTCGACTAAGCTAATTTAGTGGCTCTGAGTATGAGCCACTGCATATGAAACTACTGAGGCCAGAACTGCGTCCTAATACTTTCATTCTTCCAGGAAGGTGAGTTCCTTCTCTTTTAGATAGCTATTCATCACTTTTGCCAGCTGATCTTTTTTGAGTCAAAACTCAAAACCTTAAATAAGGGTCTTAAATATAGCTCAAGGTCTAGATGCTGTGTCCCTTTGTGGTTGACGGTTCTGTTGAAAGCCACAGAAACTTTAGGGCATTTTATTCTTTAAAGAAAACACCTCAAGTTAATCATACCTCGTGATTATTATGAATATGAAACAAAACAAGGGCCAGATGATCATGACAGTACATTGTGTCTTAGCCTAACATTCAGTCTTCCTAGAACACCACTTTATCAAAGAATGTAGCAACAGCGCCTGTTTTCACAACAGTTTGAATATTAAAGCTTTGATCTGGGACATCAAAGGTTCAGAATAAATCCCATTCTTTGGCTGAGGCTTTGGATCTCCATCATCTACCTTCTAGGTAAGAAAGTATTCTGGTGCAGAGCCTCTCAAGCCTTCTTTTTAAAGCATTTCCCCACTGTGTAAAAAGAAATTAAAGGCCTTACCTTCTCCCAGGTGAATGCCCTAACCCCTAGACTGACACACTAGATCTGACAATGGGTCCAAAACTACATTTATTGTTTTCTTTAAGGAAAAAGAGTAGGATTGATAAGCTTATCTTCAAAGGAAACTATTCGAAGGGATTTACATGCTTAATAAGAGCAGTCAAGCCAAAGAAGAGAAAGCCACCCCCAAGCCCAAAGGGAGAGATTTACATCCTTGACAAGCAGGTCTTAAACACCATCTTGTGCTGTTCTTTACAGGCTTATGCACAGGCACATGACTTCCATAGATCTCATTTCTATGAGAAATAGAGTCAGCCTAGGCGCACTCAAGGGACAGAGAACTGCAATAGTTGCATCCTTCTCATGAACGCAGTCCGACATTTATTAACTTTCTTCAGCTCCCACAGGAGCTGTCGTAAACCACGACTGATCTGAAATCTAGACATAACCAACACTTTCCCTCCAATAAGAATAATAAAACCTCCTTAAACTACAACTATTCAACCAATCAGTAGCATCTAGGAGCAGATTTCATTCTGGCATTAATATTCCAGGCTAATTTTGGGAGAAGCTAGTGGGAGAGAGCTGCTTTTGAAGCTGTCAGTTAACCACTGCTTCCCCATCCTAGGGTCTTTGCCTTTATAACACAACTTGCCTTTTTCATGGTAGTTCATAAAAAATCCCAAAATATCATTTATCAAGAGAAACATACAACTGGATGAATATAATTTGGGGGTGCAGGAAGAAAAAAATCTACCGAATCATTGCAGTTAGTAATTTGGGGGAGTTGCTTTTACAGGATTTTGAACAAATATTTTGACAAGACTTTTATAAATAAAGACCTGTTCTTTACTAAATAAGTATACTTCAAACAATACAGCTTATACAACTGTGTTTAACAGATAGGTATATCTGGTATGCATGGAAATAGGAATATATTTATTCTATTCTATGTTATATGACAGAAAAGTATACCATAAATATATAACTATGATGAGAGAAAATGCTGAAGTCAGACACTGAAACTGAGTGCTCATCTGAAAAAAAGTAAATTACAAGTAGGAGCTTTCCTGTGACTCCATCTCTCTGTCCCTCAGTAGATGTGAGACTGCCTGGGCAAATTCAGTTCCTATGATGTAAATCTAGAATAATAGTGCTGAAGTGAATATTACACTTATTTATTGGCTTTGAGAGCAGGAATCAACTGTACCCTATAATTTCTGCATCAAGCCCATGCTGTAAATCAGCTTCATATGGATTTAAATCTGTGTATAGATGTATTTATTCCTAGGGCATGTTTGCTGCATAATTACTACTTCAGGTCCACTAGAGGGGGTTCCAACATTGGACTGGAGTTCCTTTTATGCAAAACGTCTTTCTCCTAAAAAATTATCCTTAGCAGAATCCAGCAAAGATATTTCAGAGCTCAGTTCTTTCCTTGAACATATGAATACAAATATTATTACTGTTTACAGTGTTAGAGCTGCATGGCATCGTCTAGGAACAGCATATTGTTCTGAAAGTTCAGAAGACCAAACAATAAATTTGAAACACAAAACCACAAGCCTTCAAACAAAATCTTAGTTATTTTTATTCCCCTCGTATTTATTTGCTTTGAATCCTTGAGGAGTCATGAGGAGGGATTATGATTATTATTATGATTATTATTAGGTATAAAAATAAAATACTGAGTGCATTTTTTTTTGTCATGGCTTGGCTCTGCAAGACTTTCTCACAAAATAGTAACCCAAACAGAAACACAGCGTCATCCATATAAGGGTAAAAAAAAACCAACTGCATGCATGTATTTAAGACATAGCAAGTAATTAATTTAATATAATGGTATGTATCAGCAATGAACATCTTCTGCATGCCTCCAAGTTTTATCCTTGGGACACATCCACCCTGGTGACTGACATACCTATGAACCCAGGTGATGCCACCTCTCTACTTCACCCTCACTTTTTTTACTGGGAAGGGAAAAGGGTAAGGTCTCATATGCTAAATCCTCTTTATCTGAGACACGGTGCTTTTTGGAGCTTACTAACTATATTTGCTGAGGTCAAGTGCTATCTTCAGTACACTTGACTTTCTCATTGTCCAAAACAGAGACTTTTTAGGCCAGCAGATGCAATTTCCTTCTAATGGAAACCATTAGAGTGGGAACAGTGAGCTGATACACACAAAAATTTTACTTCCCTGTGAGGGGGCACAAGAAGCCTGGGTCTTCCAATTTAGACGTTCAATGCTGTATTCTAGGAGGGATCATCTCATGCTTGCTAGACCCCACAGACCTGATCCTTTCTAAACTATGATGTCTGACACATTGTGGAACACTTTTTCTTCACTCAAAGTATGTAAAGAGAAAGGTAACTTTGTCAACACCATACACTGCCCAGTTAAACATATTTACAGTAATACGTGTGAGATCTGTTGGATGAATTCTTCATGGTTTGAATGCTTTCAGAGAGATGACAGAGGAAATTTTAGAAATTAAAACATTTACAAGGCCAGAGGACACAGTAGACAGCCAGAGTACACTGAGATTTCGAAAACCTGATGCACATCATGCTTCTGGTTCAATTTCTGGTTTACAGCAGTATTTTTAAGAGTGGGATAGGACAGTTAGGTTTCTTCTGCAAGGACATGTCTTATCCACCACTTCTGTGAATACCTTTCCTCAGACTTTCCCAGCCTGGTTCTTCTTTCCAAAGTGTGTCATTAGCAACTCAGGTTCTAGAAATGCTGAGCTTTATCTCCAGTCCTGCTGGTTACAGAATGCATTGCCTTTCTGCTCCAGCTAGGACTGGAGCTCTCCAACAGCACATAGGCTTTTGGCTTTCTGTTGCAGCCCCTTGGCAGGCATGAAGCAGCCAGATATCCCAGACTGAAGCATCTTCCAAGTCAAGTTGGAATTTTGTTTTCCTGAACAATCGTAGATGATTTTTCTCTCTTTTACACTTCACCTTGTCCCATTTCATGTTTTAAGTCCTGCAAGGCTGAGTTATGGAGAGAGGTACTTTTCCTTAAGAGTTTCAGAAAGCCATTTGTAGTCACCTTTTACGTAGTCACATAGCAGATGGATGCAGCATAGCATAGCAAGCTATGAAGTCACACAGCAGATGGATGTCTATTAAGGCAATCACATGACAGGTTCTTCTTTGTCCTCTTTTTTAAGAAAAACATTTATTTTCAAGATTTCTAGGTCTAATACGAAGCATTTTGCTTGACTGTATTTCACTAAGGAGAGAACACTTACAAAGCTTCTCCTGTAAGCCAGTGCTCTGTACCCAAAACAATCACGACTTACACATCTGGGGATCTGAGTAGACAGGAGAGATAGCACTGCTAGTCAGGGAGAATGTCCTCTCTGGGCAGAGACTCTCAGACACCAGAGGACTCCACAGGCTTTACTGCTGTCACTTGTGTAAGGTTCCATTCAGAAGAAGCTACCAGCGAGAGATCTGTTCTCCTCACACTTCCTGGCCTAACAAATTTGCAAGGACTGACTAATTAAAAAGCTCTAAGATATTATTACAGTTATGACAATTGCAGTTGGTGATATATGCTTTTCAGCACTCTTTAGTGACATTTGGATAGAGAATGATAAACCTTACTAAGTAATTAAGTCTTACTGGTTAATGTAGAAATAGAAGACTATGCAGCAATCCCTTCATGCATTACTAAAAAGCTCTGGGAGTGAATACCGTTGTTGTTTAATATAATCACATAATCATAGAATAGTTTTGTTTGGAAGGGACCTTTAAAGGTCATCTAGTCTGGATTTCCTTATAGTCCAATCCCCGTGCAAGGAGCAGGGACATCTTCAACAGGATCAGGTTGCTCAGAGCCCTGTCCAACCTGGCCTTGAATGTTTCCAGGGATGGGGCATCTACCACCTCTCTGGGCAACCTGTTCCAGTGTTCCATCACCCTCATTGTAAAAAAAATCTTCTTCCTTATGTCTAAATCTACCCTCTTTTAGTTTAAAACCATTGTCCCTTGTCCTATCACAACTATCTGCTAAAGAGTTTCTCCCCATCTATAATATTATAATAGCTCTCATAAGAAGGAAAAAAGTACTCTGTCAGGCCTTGCCTAGAATTTTAGGAATGTTGTTAGATAAACAGCATTACTATTTTCAAAATGGCATTTGACCACATCACTGTGTTTCTACTCTGGCTTATAAGTTTCCTAACTGAGCTGAACCTTCACAACTTTAGGAATTCATCTTTGAATAAAGCATAGGGGCATTTTTGTACAACTCCTTCAGGCAAAACTCTCTTTGAAATGAAGGAGAGGTTTGCATAGGAACTATAAGAAGATAGAATAATGTAAGAAACTGTAAGAATGTGAGATCAGATCTCAGGTTGATGGTTTTGGAAGCACATACTGAACACACGAAAGGCTAAAAGTGAGCTTTAGCATCTACTAATAACAAAGGGTCACATTTTTTCTACACTAATTATGTGGGTGTAACCTCCTTTAGCCAGAAAGTCAAGCACTGAGGTATTTGAAAACAAATACCACTCTTTCAGTTATTATTAAGTAAGGGGGAAAAAAATCCCATCTTGCAAAATGAAAGGCAGAGCCAAGTAATAGATCAATGTTCTCATTCACCTCTTTAGAAAGTGAAATTAAAAAAAAACCCAAACCTCTAACAAATATATTTACCAAACCCCACAGCATTTCTGTATTAGTCACAGTATGTATACAAACAAATCTGTTTTTTCTGTACAGAGCTAACATAATGCCATTAAAAAAGAGGTAGCTTCATGAAAAAAAAAAAATTTCTCAGTTTGTTTTTCTGCCTTGAGGCAAATAGTTGAATAGCCATAACGAGAATGATCAAAATATATAAAACTGATATTTATCACCTACTCTCAAGCATCCAGAGAAATCTACATCCCCTTATTATTGATTTTCCTGGAATTATAGAGTTGCTGTGAGAAAATGGCAGAATAAACTTGTTTTATTGTTCTGATATTCCTTGACAGTGCACGCCCATATTGAGTCTCTCAGTTTTGCTTCATGGTTGTACAACACTTTCCAGTTTTTATTATTTAGCATCCAGCTGGACCAGGAAATTTTTTCTTACCTTTAAGGATGTCCTTCCATTCAGAAAAAGGCTTTCTACTTTAAAAGAACTGTAGCTAAAAATGAGTACTGGAATAGAAAAACTCTTTTGAAATGAAGTGAAAATTAAGCCAAAATAGTTTTCTTGCCAAGTCCTACAATCATCTTGCATGGTTTCCTACACCTGTACAAAGCCTTGCTTCTGTCAATATCACTCCCCAAAGAATGACTGATAGCAGGATAAGGACATCAGTCATCTGTACCAGAGCAGCCTACAAATTCAGCCTCCGTGCTGTTTTCATAGTGTTTTAATGATCCATAGGAGTAATGAGGATGCTTCATAACTAAACGATATTTTCTATTAAAATGGTGTTTTCTCAAACTGGGAGCAGCTGGAGTTTTAGAGCTGCAAACACAAACCTTGTGATAGGACCTGGAAAGAAATACTTTCTCTTAACCAAACAAAAAAGAGGAAATTTTGCCTTGCAGGGTGTGCATATGCCATTTTGATAGCAAGTACAGATGTCTGGATTCACAGTGCAAATAGGAACAACACAGAGCTCCTGTAAATTACTGAATCAAGCAGAATACTGCATGCTGATCTCCAAAGATATGAAACAGGGACCTCGGCGCTTCTACTAGAACGGAGAAATTTGTTACATACAAAAATAGCTACACAGTAATTGTACATCATTGGCAAGAAAAAAACAATTACCTCAAAGAATGTCAGTGGCAGCATTTGCTTCTAATATTTGTTTCTGTTTATGGCAAAAATAGTAATAATTTTGTTAGTAATTACCAGATGTTTATGCATCAGGCATATTAGCTGAACTGCCATACACACAACTATAGGATAAAATACACAAAAGATGACTGATTAAGATAATGGATGATTACACATCAGCTGATGGAAAGGATATTTGAAATTTCTGTGGAGGACTTACAGGGAAGCACAGAACTGGGAAGAGCTAAAATGGTAGTTCAAATCTAAGGTCCAAGGTCCAAAATGTTTGGGGTCCAAATGCAGGGAAACTAAATGACCTAAGAGAAATCTGTTCATCCATAATACATTGTAGTTCTAACATGGAAATATTAGTGCAAGGGGATGTTCAGACTCTGACAGGAACTGTGCTGAACTTGTATGTTTGGAAGGAATTACAGAATCATAGAGTGGTTGAGTTTGGAATGGTCCTCTGGAACTTATCTGGTCCAACTCCCCTGCTCAGGCAGGGCCACCTAAAGCTGGTTGCCTAGGACCACATCCAGACAGCTTGTGAATATCTCCAAGGGTGGAGACTCCACAACCTCTCTGGGCAACCTGTGCCAGTGCTTGGTCACCCTCACAATGAAAAAGTGTTTCCTGATGTTCAGAGGGAACCTCTTGTGTTTCAGTGTGTGCCCATTGCCCCTTGTCGTGTCACTGGGCACCACTGAGAAGAGCCTGGCTCTGTCCTCTTTTCACCCTCCCTTCAGATATTTATATACATTGATGAGATCCTCCCTGAGCCTTCTCTTCTCCAGGCTGAACAGTTCCAGCTCTCTCAGCCTTTCCTCAAAGGAGGGATGCTCCAGCCCCTTCATCATCTGCATGGCCCTTTGCTGGAAGGGCCAGTATGTCCATGTCTCTCTCATACTGAGGAGCCCAAAACTAGACCAACCACTCCAGGTGTGGCCTCACCAGTGCTGAGTAGAGCAGCAGGATCACCCACCTTGACCTGCTGGCAATGCTTTGTTTAATGCAGCCCAGGACTCCATTCACCTTCTTTGCCATAAGGTAACTCGATATTGTAGGACTGGTCAGCAGGGAGGGTATGTCTGTGTTTAAATTTGGGCTAAAGGCTAAATTCAGCAGGTATGCAGAGTGCTGACTTGTTAGACACAAATGGGGCTTGCTTTACAGCGACTCAGACACCATGCCCGAAGCTAAACTCTGCATTTGTCTGCATGTACTGCATGCACTTTAAAGCCCATTTAGTCCCATATTTATTTGAAGTGCAAATAGCCCTAGTTCCCAAAGCCTGGTCGAACAGCTTCCATCTGTCCCAACTGCATACAGTGATTTTATGTCTGGCACTGGACAGATGTGAGAACTTGGGGTACTTTGAGATGGCCAAGCATCTCCTTTTACAAGGTCAAATCACATTTCTACGCAACTTCAGCTTAAGTTAGTTTGCAGGTAAAAGTAGATACAAGTAGTCAAGTCTCTACTGACTCTGCTCTCCTAAATTTTGTTTATAGTGCATAAATTGTATACAAGGGATAGTATACACATAGTCATCCAAGCCAGCTCAGAGAGGCAAATAAGGAGCTGGCCTCATCTGGTTCTGCTTACAATACAGAGATCAGTGAGGGGAATAACAGCCTGAGGGCAGCGATAACCAAGAAGAGAAACTGAGGTGGCAGGAGGAATTCTTGCAAGCAAAGCTTTGGAAAGAAAAGCTTGAAAATTTGGACAGAGGACATAGGAAATAACACAATCTGAAAGATCCAGAGAAAGTCAAGCCAAGAAAGAAACATATGAGGCTGATTTTAAGGTATTCAAAGGAATAACAGAATTCAGTGGAGTTTCTATCTGAACTGGTGGTTGCAAGACATTGCTAAGTAATGTCTTTCTGGTTTATTGCTAATTAATTTATGTCCACAAAAAGCAATGATTTCACACTGGTGGGAAATGAATGAAGTGGTCCCTAGAACCAGAGGGAGGCAGCCAAAACTGCAGGAAAGAGGATACTGTATTGCGAATATTTCAGGAGCTGTGGCAAGTCAGTATATTAGACAGGTAAAAGAGTCATGCTGGCTTAGTGGCAGTTAGATACACACAAAAATTATATTAAAAAATGCAAACTTGGGCTTGAAGCTTAGTTTGATTTCCTATTTCTCTTTTTCAATTTTAACTAGACCTTTTAGAGAATCAGTTCTCCAAAAGTATTGAAAGAAAAATCAAAGGAAGAAATCAATGAGGGGGAAAACCAGCAGTGCCTGCCAGCAAAACCCCCTTTTTTCTCTCTCATTACTGCCTACAGTTGACCTCTGAATAACTCCTTTGCACTTTAATTGACAACACTTGGCATCATCTGATGCATTTAACATCTAAATGGCTTTCCCAAATGGACATAAAAATCTACTGAACAGAGCACTTAAAACATGTTCATGGATTAAAAACTAAGTAGACGCACATAAGAGATGTGGATGTACACATTTACAAAATAAAAAATATTTATTTGAGGCATTATGCCCTGCCTGTTTTATCTTAACCTTATTTTATACATTATCTGTTGAGAAAATAAAATTGAATCCCATTTAAAATCAACACGCTCCCCAAGAATAATATGGAAGTGGTATAAGGAAAACAAAATATCCCCCACCCTACTGCAACCGTAAAGAGTGTTGTAATCAATGTGGCATTCTTCTCAAAATCTCCTTTGCTACCTAGTATTAAATGAAAGCCAAATGCCCATATTTAAATTTTCATTTTACAAGTATTTAGCTTTCTTCATGCAAGGTGATTGTGAGTAAGAGTCAGGGGACGCAATTTCAACTCTTCATTCTGCTTGTGATTTTTTTTGTGTGATTGCACTTCCCCTTTCCATGTCTTACACTGCCAGTCAGTAACAGTTGGAGATCAAAAGGTTTTCTTAGTTGCTGGCTATTATTTTCATAAGTAATAGCTTCTATATATCCAAACAGGTTTTTTTTTTAGACTGAATATCTTAGAGCAAAGATCAGCTTAATATAGGCTCTGAGTTCAAAGTGTGTCTCATGCTACTGGATAAAAACAGAAATCTTCACTCAATTTCAGTTTTGAGACCAATGTATGTAAATCTTTTAAATCAATATGAAATTTCACAGTTAACCAAAGAAGAGATTGAAATATTAAGCTATATCTAATCAAATACTCTCCAGTGAATCAAATATTCAGATTTTTGCAATTCTAAATTCTACAGTTTGACCAAATAACACAAAGTATTTAAGAATATATTGTGAAAATTATTTTGAGCTAGCATATTTCCCTTCTATTTCTGATGTATAAGATTAAAAATAGAAGCATGCCACAGCCCAGTTGCTGAATTAGTTCAGTATAATGCCATAAGTATGATGGGCCCATTCCTCAAAGTGAAAGCATTGGCTCATATTTCTACATTTCTTGTTGAAGAAATGGTGATTTTTGATTTTTTGATTGGTGATTTTTTATAAAGATGTGAAAAATAAAACTTCACACCAGATGTTAAATCCAAATTAAAAAATAAAATGCAACATTTTATTAGTTCTTTACATTAGAACTTGGAGTAATTATTAAAGTAATTCCTGAGAAACTCTTCATCACCATGAATAATGTTTTACAATCTAGTCTGTGCCAAATGTGTCAAGACTCTTCTTTAAGTATTCACATGAATCTGGAAGTATCACTGGAATTGTATCATATGGTGAAATTAATTTTTTATCCAAACATCTAACTACATAGCAAAGCCAACTTGTACAGAGAAAGACATCTCAGAATAGCTCAGACTGAGAGCCACCACATTTACCACAATAACTTTCAGTTTGTTAATAACTTTCAGTATACTCATCTATACCTAAAAAGCCTTTTATTGCAATACTCTGTTGAGTTGGGTGGTAGAGAGGCTGAAGACACAATTTTCACTCTGCACCATAAGTAGATGTAATCACTGATATTTCTTAATCCTGGAAAACAACATGGAGCATGCAGGTATCTGGTATTTGGAAAAAAAAATCATAAAACATTATAAGACAGAGAGAATTCTCACCATATTGATGCACCAAATGCTACTGGTAAGAGGATATAGAGGGAGAAAGGGAAAAGACATATGGAGTGATGCTGTGGCTTTGGAGGGAAAAATACTAAGACAGAACCACTGGCAGACCAGCTGCAACTAGAACAGGCCTGGAGAATTCATTGATTGGGCTCTTTTTGTTTGACTTAAGGAAAGCACATCCAATTTAATGATACTTGGATTAACTGAAGCTAAATGTTCATCTAAAACTAGATGAAACTTTACTGTTTTCCTTCTTTGTCAAACTACTATGCAAAAATGCTTTGTTTTAAGAAGGATTTTTACCACCGTATCTATGGTTATATATTCCCAAAGAGAAGAATTGCAAATGTGCAAATGTAGTCACACCTCGCAGGGTGATAAGGGATGATATGCACTGCATAATCTGTCTAGGTTTTTGTCTAAGAATAGAAGGATCACAGGATCACAGTCTGAGACAGAAAATGGCAAGAAGCCGAGTATCTTAAGTGGTAAATAAAAAAAGGAAGCCAATAAATCAGAATATTTTATTCTGAAACAAAATCTAAGTTTAGTCAATAAATTCTGCTCTTACTATGATTAATATGACCTTTTCCTCTGCATCGTGAAGAAAAACACTAAGAAATTAAACTATAAATATGGATTAAATTGCAATGCCATTTCAATTTCTCAATTAAAAAAAAATGTCCTAAAAGAGTGAAACCACCTCATCCCAACCCCAGGACCATGGTACATATGCATAATTTTAATTGCCATACAAGGAATTTGAAGAATTCCAGAAGAGCAGAATATTTCACCAGCTGGGTGGTCAATTTGTTTGTACAATACATACACACAACCAATTTTTACATGCCTGCCAGCAAAGTCTGTCCTCGAAGCAAGCATTTAGGGAAGAGAAACACATAAAGTGCTTTGTGGAACTCTGTCATATAAAATGGCTTTGTAAAATCAGCTTTGTAGCATTGCTTTGTTTTTCAGTAATCTCTCAGTTCTGGCTTGTGCCATGCCTTAGAAAACAAGATTGTGTCCTAAACCAACAAGCTGAAGAGTGGAAGTGTGTTGGAAATGAAACACAAACAGTGCAGGAGATTGACTAAAAGTTAATCTGCTTGGTTTCCATGTTCTGTACCCTGATTTTCCCACTCATTTTTTAAGAACTAACTTGCTAGTAGAACTGTGAAAACTAACAACCCAACATCTGAAGACTGTTATATAGGTTGCAAATGCCAATATATGGAAATAAGAAAAAAACATCAGAAGTACTACATGCAGCAAAACTCTAAGTACATCTCTAATGAGGACTGGGAAGCAGATAATACAGAAAAATAATCCCCTGTTTCTTCAGTCCTGAAATTTCAGCTTCTCAGTACTGGCTTTACAGATACCACAAGCATACCTTAGTTTGCAGCAGAAGGCTGTTATCCTACCTAAAGGAGACTGACACCATACTCTGAACAAGAAGGATTTGGTCTCGCTGTCTTCTGGAGCTCTGGTTTCTCCCCTGTACTCTGGGCAGTATGAGGTATTTCGAGGAGTGGAAAACAGGTGTTAGGAGAACATCTGGCAGAAGCAGAAGCAATTTGGGAAACCAACTTCTCCAGAAGTTCCCACTGTTCTAACAGTTTAGCATTTTTCATAGCTGCTATTTTAGGCCAGTCTCTAAACATTTATCTATCCGGGGGAGCAACATGTCAGAATTTTTTGAAAACACAAGGAAGAAGAAAGGGTAACATCCAACAGTTTGTATTTCAGCCAAACTGAAAAGGAACAAACAGGAATGCCTGTTTTTCTCATTTTGTCCTTTCTGTTTTTGAAATGGCTGCTACAAAACCATGAAAGGATTTGAGCTCATTTAAGTAATAAAAAAATTTACTTCTCTGAGACTTGTTTAATGGACCTGTTAGGGTTTCATATAGCACCTTAGAGAGAGCACAACCCCATCCTACACACAGGGCTGTATGTCAAGTGCTGAGGTTTTTGTGCTTTTGGATCAGAAAAAAAACATGAGGCATTTTAATGGGCACGGGATATTTAAAAAAAAAAAAAGCACAACAAAATCAGAGATCAGGAAGGCTATTTAACATCAGAGGTGGGAGATTAGAAACTCACAGTCTTTTCACAAATCCCCAGGCTTATTGCTGGAGAAAAACCTTCACATTTTGTCATTGTCTCCAACAGGCTGACCCCCAGTGACTCTCAGTTTTATCTGCTTTTTAAACTAACACAATCTACCAATGGAAGTGCCAGTTCTGTCTTGTCCAAAGACTGGCTACCCATTCTGGTTTTGATGCAGACACCTTTCCCTGTCCTGGCACAGCTGTTCATATAGCTGGCAAGATGCACAGATTGGATAGGGGGGTGTTGGAGCTGGGTAGATTCCCAAACCACCTGAGCACGTGAACATCTGGGTCAGCACAAGGAGGAGGACAAGGAGGTGAGAGTTTAGAGCTGAGAAACTATGGTCATTGGAGAAGGACAACTGGTTTCGGTGGCAACAATGGTTTACTGATCATGAAGGTACGGCATTACTCCAGCAATAGCGTGTCCAATGGAAAAAAATAAGTCTTTATTTTGTTGTTTTCTATCCAATTGAAGAATTACAGCCTCAGATTAAGTCACAGTCCCTGGCCTCCTTCTATTACTGGCTATTTGCTTGAGAAAATATACCTACAAGCATGGGATCCTAGAATTCAAACTCTTTTTTTTTAATTTGTGTTTTGGGCATTATTACATCTAATTTGCTCTACTACTTCCAGTTTAGACTCAGATTTATAAATTGAACAATTTGTGTTTGGAGAGAGCAAAAGCTGTTCACTCCAGCACTACTCACCAATTCTCATTGTGGCCTCTGGTCTTGTTCTGTCTAATCTGGGAGACCCACAGCAAACAAAACTATAAAAGTGTACTGAAAAAAAACCTGGATTGCTAAAAAGATTGATCGCAAAATCACAATACTCTAATCCTGAATATAAATTGGAACTACAACCCACAAAAGAACAAAAGCCACTCTTGTAGTAATTCAATTGAGGAATTATTTTAGAAGAAGAGTAATCATTCTTGTCTGTAGTCCTCAATAAGTCTTAATTGTAAGAAAAAGCTTATTAGGAATATTTAAATTGTAAAGTCCCCCTGTGTGAGCATATCTGAATTCCCAGAAGCTAGTTATAGTGCAAAGTGTATTAATTAAAATGCCACTTTGGGAAATCCTTCTTTATTATGTTCATTATTAACATGAAAGATAGTGAACAGGTTTTGATTTTCTAGAAAGATTTTAGTCATTGTGACAGGGATTCAAATGGTGAAGGAGCATTTGAAATGTTAAGGAAATTCTGATTATTTTACAGAACTTAGTCCCTTTATGACACTTCTGCCCCAAATGAAGGATTTGCACAGCTTTGCAAAGATCCAGGGCAATGCATTGTCAAATTCTAGATCCCAGAGTCACTTTCGAGAGTGACTAAAGATTTAGAGCGCTTCAGTTTAGGGCTTTTTCTATACTGACACATACAGTAAGCCGTATTTATTCCACAGCTGCTATTGGCCTGTTTAAACTGTTTATAAGCCTCATAGCCCATTTCCTGCAGCAGCCCTCCTTACCTAAGTTGACTGTTGGCCATATGAATATTTCTAAATGCCAGAATCCTCTCCCCATTGCATTTTACTAAATATATCCTGTGACCAACATGTGCCTTTCAGACGTTCAAAATCCAGGTATTTCTGTCACATGAGGAGCTGCATGACAAAGAGGGCTTACACAGAAGAGATGGCTTGAGTTTACTGTGTGACCAGCAAGCTCTGCCAACCATCATGTCCAGAGAAAGAGACAACCTTACGTATCAGTAATACACCTAGGACCTGTGGGTCCTCCAGTTCTTCTGCAAGAGGCCTTGACAAATTCTGGCAGAAATATCTGGTATCACTGCTTCCCTGCATTTTGAAATTCAGGACACTTTCAAACTTTAGACTGCAATTTCACTTCTCTAGACAATTTTGAAGATGATGTCTTATGCAACCAAAGATCCAGACTAATCTGTAACTTATATTTATGCCCACAAACCATAGGGAAAATGGGTCTTTGTAATTTATCACCAACTCATAACTTATCATTCACAACTTATCTCTGTGGGCAGACTCCTCTTTTTTACCAACAGAAAGTGAAAAATCATTTCTTTACTGACCAGCAGAAAAAGACCTAAGTCTTTCCGGAAACTGTGTCATCTCTATACTCCTGCCTAATGTCTGTGCTTACCACAGATTACCTTTTACCTCTTCTTCGGAATTCCTTCTGGGATTTGGTGATAGGTAGTCATGTTTTTGTTAGTGTTTGTATTTCAATTCTTTAAAACAAGTCTGAGCAAGGAAGATGTGACTTTTGCATTTAGGGACACATTTTCTTGGTCCTTCTCAGAGATGCTGAAGATTCTGAACAGAAGGTATTCAGACTGTATTACTCCTTAGAGGCAAAAATTCCTATCACCATTGCTGCCTCTGCAAAACACCTGAATGGAAAATGAGCTAAATGTATACTGGTGCCTGCAAGCTTACCAGAACATAGCAAATGTAACCTAAGATGCATTAGTAGAAATATTCCCAGCAGAGGCAAAAAACTGTAAGTGATGCAGTAAGATCACCCCTCAGGGACAGTTTAAGATTCTGATCATGTATGAAGTATGAACTAACACATAACACGTGCAAATAAAGGCTACAGAAATGGAAAGCATAGTTTCTGAGGATAGTGCAGAAGAGCTTTATTTTGTTTAGGCTAACAAGCCAAATACTGAAACAGAATGCATGCTTATTGCCTATAAATACACCAAAGAGATAAATAATAAGGAAAATATTTAAGCCAGAAATCAATGTTGGCACAAGCATACATGGTGCAAACTAGCAATTAATAAATTTAGCACAGAATTTGGAAAAAAATAATCCTAAATGTTTTAGGAATGTCATTGCAGAACAGACTTGCATTTGGAGTAGCAGGTCTACAGCAGAATAAAACAGGCTTAGGTTGTTTTTCAGTATGGAGCTATGCTAAATTTATAAAGGCATTCATGTAGCAAAATGGCTATGGTAACAGAGGACTAGTCCACTGTTTCCCATATGGACACCACAATTAAAAGACAGCTACTTTTCAGCATCAGCAGTCTTTTAAGGTATGCTGTCCACATGCATTGTTACGCAATTGAATATTCACACAACGGTCACAAAAGCCAGGAAAACTTTTTAGCTTTGCAGAATGGCCGCTTGCCTATTCATTTTATAAGCCAGCTCTTATTTCTTTCACTTCTCAGATGAGTAATGGGATGACAAAGTCAATCAATGGCATCTTCGCAGAGCAAAACTCAGCAATATGTCTTTTCAGTACAGGATTCAGCCTGAAGAAAGTTAGAGTAGGATTTGACTCCTGTAATGTGAGTGTTGAATATTACCTGTCTCTGATCCTGAAAAAGGTGCTACATTTGGCAGATTAAGTACCCTCAAGCTTGTAGACTATATTAACTACAGTGACAAATCTCTATAGACTGTATCAGGGAACTTGACAGGTAGCTCAGATGTGCGCACCACATTGTAGGCTCTTGAAGACAGGTGAGCTGAAGTTCATAGAACCATTTAGGTTGGAAAACACCTTTAAGATCATTGAGTCCAAACAGAAGCCTAACACTGCCAAGTCTCACTTATCTTTTATTTTAGTTTTTAACAAAAATAACCACAAATTTCAAAGAGAAACAACAAAGCAAACAAAATGCTCCTCTAATTTGAAATCCTTCAGTAAACTGATAAAAAGATAAAAAATATGTGTATGTTTTTGTTATAAAGGATTTGCCTGCTGCGAGATGAAATGATCCTAGGCCTCTGCAAAGCAGTGAATGTTTGATATTCTACCCTGATGGGTTAGGTCAATGTAATAGTTTAGCCCTGCTCGCAAGCAAGCTACATAGTTTTTCACTCACTCTCCCCACCCTGTGAGAGAATGGAGGAGAGAAAATATAACAAAAAGCTTGAGGTTTGAGATAAGGACAGGGAGAGATCATTGAAGTTACTGTTACAGACAAAACAGACTCCACTTGGGGAAAACTATTTATTTATTATTAACAAAACAAATCAGGATGATGAGAAAGAGAACAAAAAACAACATCCCCCACCCCTCCCTCTTCCCAGGCTTAACTTAACTTCAAATTATCTCTACCTCCTCCCCACTCCCTGAGCGGCACAAGGTGGGAACAGGGAATGGTGGTTGCAGTCAGTTCATTACATGTTTTTTTCTGTCACTTCTTCCTCCTCGGGGGAAGAACTCCTCACATTCCTCCCCTGCTCTGACATGGAGTCCCTCTGGAACAGCTGCCTCCACGGGCTACAGTCCCCTTTGGCTGCATCCGCCTGCCCCGGCGTGGGGTCCTCCAAGGGCTGCAGGTGGATCTCTGCTCCACTGTGGACCTCCATGGGCTGCAGGAGGACAACCTGCTCCACCATGGTCATCACCACAGGCTGCAGGGGAATCTTGGCCAGGAGCTGCATTGTTCCTCCCCCTCTTTCTTCACTGACCTTGGCATCTGCAGCCGTTCCTCTCGCAAGAAATTCTTCACAATCAGCCTCAGGCAGACGCCCCTCAGGTTCTCTTCACATCTCATCTCCTCTCCACTTCTTGCAGCCGGGCCGGGCTGAGCTGGGCCCAGTCAGCCGCCCAGCGAGAGGCCAGAGGGTGAGGGCTGCAAGGCCCACAAGACTCGTGTCTCCCCCTCTCTGCCCCTACTTCTGCTACTTCACTCCTTTTTTTTTTTTTGTAAATTTATTTTATTTTCCCCTTCTTAAATACGTTATCACAGAGGCGTTATCACTGCTACCAATTGGCTTGGCCCTGGCCACTGGCATGTCAGCCCTAGGCCCAGCCGAGCCTACGAGACAGAGAAGAAACTTCTGGCAGCTTCTTGCAGAAGCTGCCACTGTAGTGTTCACCCCCCGACCCCGAACCAGGATAGTGAACAGCAAATGTTTGCCAGATACAGGCTCATTTAAGTTTCATGTTAAAGATTTAATGGATAATTTGCAAAGTTTAGGACTCTGCAACATGGTGGCAAACTAGTTCCTTCTGGCATGGCCTGTAATTTTATAAGCATAAGCTCTATAGATCACAAGCAAATCTGAAATATATTTTTAGTATGGTTCTAAACTACCTAGAAAAACTGCAGCTAGAATAGCATATATATTCAGGCTTTTGGTCTCAAAGTATGATTTTAACAATATATTAATCATGATTTACATGCTGGCTATTTGGCATGCAGCATCTGGATCTTTGTCCCATGCTAAGGAGATGCAGAAAGACAACACAATCATAACCTCCAATTTAATTTAGGTTTTATGTATTTATTTCGCTTTCTTTGAGTTGCTGTGTTTGGGAGAGTAACTGTGATTCTATGGACAAGGAAATCTGTATCAACAAATTTGTCTAGAACAAGAAAAGAAATTATTTGCATGTGTCTGTAAAGACAGTAGTAATTTCTGTAAGATTTATTGTAGCTTATATAGAAAAACTTTATTAATTGCTCACAGCATATTGACACAAGGAAGCAAATAAAAAATCTTAAGAATTAATTCTAAAATAATATATTGAAGAAAAAATCTGGAAATGCTTTTTTTTTGCTAAAAACATGGAGAACTCTTGTAAAAGGAACAGAAGAATTTCAAAATCTATCAGGCATTATTCAGATTCACTAGTCAACAGCAATTTAGTAGTACCATTTTCCAAAAACATCCCTTACTCAAAAGGTATCCTGTAGCAAGAGATATCCTCAGAGATTAATTTCATATTAGTATCTCCTTCAGTTAAGAAAATAACAGGAGTAAAAAAGCAGAAAGCATTCGTTGCCTGCAATTATTTTCAGGACATGAACCTGAAACCCATTTTTTGTGTTTTTCCTTTGATTGTCCACAGTTTTCCTGCAAGCAAGGGGGCCCTGAAAAGGCACACGCTGCGCTGCACGCCAGCACCCCTCTTTTTGGCTCACTGGCACTGAGGGCAACAGGCTGCTGGCACCATCTCAGTTGCTGCCCATGTCCACCCAGAGACTGACAGCTCTGTAACTTTTTCAACGGCACAATTATTTTTTCCCACTTGGTTTACTTTGTACTTCATATAAAGCACTACTCATGGAAGAAAAAGATCCTGATCATAGCATAACCTCAATGTATGGACTGTACATGTCAGATTGTACTGGAGTTGGACTAAGACAGTAATGACTTTAAACTGGAAGAGGGTAGGTTTAGATTACACATAAGCCAGAAATTCTTTACTGTGAGGGTGGTGGAACACTGGCACAGGTTGCCCAGAGAGGTGGTGGATGCCCCATCACTGGAAACATTCAAGGCCAGGCTGGACTGGGCCCTGAGGCACCGGTCTAGTGGAAGGTGCCTCTGCGTGGGGGTTGGAACTGGATCATCTTTCAGGTCCCTTCCAACCCAAACCGGTTTGTGATTCTATGATTCTAAGACTGGGTTTTGCAGGAAGACGCTCAGACCTGGTGCCCTTCTCCCCGAAGGGCGGGCGGCACCACCCAGGCCTGGCGGGGCGCAGCAGGCCTCGGAGCTCCCCGCAAGGGCCCAGGTCGGTAAAGTGGGGTGGGGCAGGCTCGGGGCCGGGGCGCTGAAGCAAAGCGGGCAGGGAGGAAGGCTCGGAGGGCAGCGAAGCAGCGGCTGTGGGCACTGAGGCAAAGCGGGCAGGGAGGAAGGCTCGGAGGGCAGCGAAGCAGCGGCTGTGGGCACTGAGGCAAAGCGGGCAGGGAGGAAGGCTCGGAGGGCAGCGAAGCAGCGCCTGTGGGCGCTGACCGTGGGCGGGGCCGGTCCGCCCGCCGCGGGGCTGTGCCCGTGAGGGGCCGCTCGGGCCCGCCCGCACGCGCCGCCCGGCCAATGGGAGCGGCGGTTGTTAGCGGGCCGGGAGGTGGCGGCGTTGCCACAGCAGCAGCGGCGGGGCCGGAGCTGGTGGTCGGCGTTCGTCATGGAGGTGCTGGAAGGTGAGGGGCGGCGGCGAGGGGTTTCCTCTTCGCCAGGGGCAGCCGGTGGGCGTCTGGGCCGCCCCGCGGCTTTGTGTTGTGGCGGGGCGTGTTTGGGCGGCGTCGGCGGGAGCGGGAGCTGTGGCCCAGGCGCCCCTTTCCCTGTTAGTGGAGCCCCCGGAGGCGGCGCGGCGGCCTCGCCTCGCTCCGCGGCCGGGAGTGCTGGGGGGCGACGGGGCGGAGGTGGGGCAGTGCCGCAGGAGCGGGGCGGCGAACAAAGGCGGGCGGCAGCGGGGCCCGTGCACGGAGCCCGGCGGGCCGGGCCGGGCCGGGCGGGGCAGGCCCCGCTGCGCCGCGCCCTGTGCCGGGCTCTGATCGGCTCTCGCAGCCGAGCCGCGGGTTTGTGGCCGTTCCCCGCCGGCCTCTCCCTCCCGCTGCCGAACTCGAAGGACGGGGAGCCTGCTCGGTGATCCGCCGCTGGCGGGGGGTGCCCTGGAGGGAGGGTGCGGCACCGAGTCGTGCGGGCGTCTTTGCCAGGCATCCTTTTTTTTGCAAGCAGATGGCTAAGGTGGGTGTTAGGATACGCTTATAATGCCAAGGAAGTGTTCAGCGCAGGGAAGACTCGGTGTGTATTTGCTGAACAGAGTATTTGCAACTTTATCCTGTGGCGGTTGCATTAATGAAGATATCATTACCCCACAGAGTATCCATCATAGCGCAGATATCAGCTTGGAATTCATGAAGTTACAGCTTGCTATCTGAGCATTTGGGGAGGCTTACCATTACTATTTTGCAAGCTCCTTAAAACATATTACTTAAGAAATAACCCAGACCTATTCTGAGTAGCTATCACAAAACAGTAATTTAGCCTTCATGCTTTGCTTCACCAGAGGTAACTGAGTGCTTACATAGGAGTGAGCACAAACTAACCTCTGTTCTTTATCCCTTCTAGCACAGTTGAAGAACAGATTTAATTCTTACTGAATACCTGTCTTTAGTAGATTTTACAGTCATCAGACACTGTTCTTAAGCTTAGTGACTTCATCAAAATGATAAATTTGGCTATGATTTGGCATTAAAATCCCAGGAGGTTCTCTTTTATTTGATTTACTCATTATACTTTGCTGACATTTAATGTCTTTTAAATTTGAAAGCTGGTGTCCAGTGTTTATCAAATAATGCTTTATCAGTTGCTCTGACTCTCATGGCAATCCTGTGAATCCTATGTTGCCTGTTCAGAAAGGGAAAACTTGCTTTTATTTTGAGTAAGCTATGTGTTTGACTGCAGTTGGGACTGCATATCATCTGCAACCCATCCATCAATTTATTTGTCTGTGAGCTAACTTACCAAGGCCAGCTGTGCCAGCTGTGTTGTATAAGCCCTAGCACCTTCATAACAGAGGGTGGGAAGAAAATAGATCTACAGATAACAGCAGAAGCCTGGAAAAAATGTGTAATTTTTGCAGTAGAATTTGTTCGGCTTCTGACCTTGCTGGAAATGGTTTACGTTTTGTTTCTATTGCAGTAAGTACTGGGAGTGGTGGGAGGAAGAGCTGCTAAATCATAGCCGAAATCTCATGTTTACTCTGTGAACCTTTTTATTGAAAGTATTTTCAAAAGCTGGAGCTTATCAAAGCATTTTTCCATAGTGTGAAATGTTCCTTCAGAACACTTGAGATTAATTTGAGAATAGCATGGGTAGTAAGCCATTTCTAAACTTCAGTTGTCCTTGCTTTGTGAACGCTCATATCCCACACTGTTATCCAGGATCCTTGAATGCTAAAGTTCTTGAAACTGAAGAATATATTATTTTGTATTTTTGTGGGTAACTTTGTGCTGTGTTTTTCTTTCTCTAAACAAATTACCACAACATAAAATACTTCCTTTTTTTTGCCTGAGGACACTTGAAGCAAGTGGTTTTGCTTTTATTTGCAGTTTTTCAGTTTAAGATGTTTCTTGATGGACATTAGGTTAGGCTCAAATGAAGTTTCTGTAGAAAGGTGGCCCTAAGATAGAAAAAATGTAGGCAAAACCAATAACAATAATACATTAGTTCATTGGGTATTATGCTTTTTTTCCAGTTGTTGCTCCACTGACAACTTGGAAGAACGTTGCTGCTTGCCATTTTAGATTAAATTTGTGTTTAGAAGCATAGTCGTATCCATCCAATGTGGAAGTATGGGCTGCTTCTGAAATCTGGCTCAGCTGCTGCCTCTCTGTATTAGTGCTTAGCAAAATCATTTCCCAGAGCTGGTTTGTACCGCAGGTCCTGGCAATTGTGTGTGTGGGGGACGTGATTATGGTGGAGGGCAGGACTTTGTCTTTTGGCAGCAGTCTGTTGGTGTGTTTTTATGACTATGGAAGATCCTCTCAGGCTCAGATTGCTTGGCCTTGACTTTCCACCCTCAGAAGCTGGTGCTTTGCTTTTCTGAAACTCAGCATTATAGATGCAAGATCTTTTTTATTTCTGTTTTTTTTTTAAGCATGCTATTAATAAGGAATAACTCTACTCAATTTATAATAATTCCTTCCATAATGTGGAGAGTTGAGTGTGTATTAGTTAGCTTGTGGAGCTGCATTAGTGACCTTTAAAAAGCTAAATAATATTTCTAGTGTTGCAGTTGCATTTTCTCACTGTGTGCAAGTTTAAATGTTCAGTGAAATGACAAAGTAGGTTTCTGTGTGAATTAAATGTTTCTTTTAAAATGTACTTTTGTTACTTTAAGTCTGTTGCTTTATTATTTTATTTGTATATCTATATTACTAGATTTTTTTACTGTAAGTCAAATTTATAACTTTCAAGTTTTGCAGAAGTGTGCACTTACATCATTACAAGTGACAAATTTGATGTATACTTTGGAAGTTAAATCTAAAGTCGCTAGCTCAGCATTTGTTACTTTGCAGCCTGTGTGCTGTTTGGCTGTTATTCTATTTTCATTTAATTTACTGGTGAAAATACTGAGCGCAATGGACTGTCTGTGCCTCAAACTGTAGTGATCTTTAAGATGAGTTTAAAAATCTTTTCCTGACAGTCAACTGTGTGCTGAATCTCAGGACTGTTTTCGAAGGGTTTAACATGTGCTGGTTGTTTTCACTGCTGGATGGCAAGAAAAAAGCTGTCACATTGGCATGTGTGTTGCTCTCTGTTTTGCTGAAGGAGATGGAGGAGGGGATCCAAGCATTGAATTCCTGACATCATTTTAGCTGGAGCAGTCCAATGGTGGCATTTGATCGGCTTCTCTCCAGTCTGTTGTTTTTTTCTGGGAGGATGCCGGCAACAGCTGCTTGAGCCAACTGAGTGCCGCTTCCCACACTTGTTCACAGCCCATTCCAGCTGGTCGGGACTGCTGCTGCCTGAGGAGTAAAGGGCAGAGGGGCAGCTGTGTTTGAGGGCAGAAGTCCAGCTCTCTGTGGTAGGTAATGGCAGCGCTTACCCAGCCCCAGCGTTCTCCTTCAGCTTGTGCTCTAGCAGCCCGGGAAGGCTGGTTGTGGTTGGAAAGGGATGGGTGGCTGCTTGCTCAGGAAATAGCCTGCAGTCTCAAACCCAGAGCTTTCACTTGCAGATGCCAAGTAAGAACTGCTGTGATTAAGCATTTAGAGTCTGAGCAATCTGGGTGTGCCCTCCAGGTCTCCTAAGAATAAGGCTCACTGTAGAGCATCTTCTGAGAGCTGAGATATGTGCTGTAATAGTGTTTGTCTGTGGCCCCTTCACTGGCACCGATAATGTCTGAGACACTCCACCCCAAACAGTGCAAGCATTCGAGTTTTAGGTTTTGTATTAGTAACCTGACTGTTGAAAGCAAGTGCTTATACTTGTTCTGACAGAATTTCTGAATAAGCTAATAACCAGTCTTTTTTCCCCCCTGATGGTATAGGATGTTATTTCTGGTTTGGGGAAAAAAATGTTAATGTGAGTCTTCCTTTCCCTTTACTGTTCGTCTTTGTCTTGCCTCACTGGATACATGCAGGAGCTTCCTTACTTTGGCAGCCATTTTCTTAAGCTCCATTTGAGAGACTCCTGCCTTTTTGTAACACTTCAGCTTTTGTTGTTTTCCCCAGCTATCTTTGTCTGTCCAACAGAAGGAAGAAGTAGTTTGATGGTAGTGTTCTTAAATCAACAAGTTGGAAACTATTGAAGATTGAAATGCAAAACTAATATTAATATATATTGTTTTTAATAAGTTGTTTTTCTCTGGTAGCCATTAAAACACAATGATAAATATGAGTTTGTGTTGAACTGCTGTGTTTCACTAGGCACACTCACACCTCTGTTAAGTGATCTGTTTTTGACATTTAAAACACTGGATAATTGTGGTAACATGTTTGCTTTTTCTAAAGCAGTTATGCTGTTATTTTTTTATTAATGCTTATGTTTTGGGGAAGAAATTGAAATTAAATGTTTTACTGAAGGAGAAATTCTGAAAACTATGTTTAGGCTGATACGATAGGGGAAGTACACTATCAATATGCTTCAAGTAATATGTGTAGACAGGAATTTGAGTGTGTCGGATTACTTTCTTCAGCGTGTTAGGACAAACAGATTTTACTCCCCTTTCTACAGCTTTTGTAGAATTCTTGCATTTTTAACTTGTATTGCAGAAACTAGACTGATCTAGTAAATGAATTCAGTTGGTTGAATATAGTGGAAAGATGAATGTATTTTACCTGCACACACACTTAATGTCATTATTATCAAAAGCAGTTGTTGCATTTCAGTAAAATCTGGTTCCAGGAGTCTGTTAAACAGTTGACTAGGGGGTGAGGAGTTGTCTGTCTTTGTAAAGAAATGCTGGCGTGAGAGAGCAAACTAAGTATCAATATATTATAAATGAAGTTTATTACCAGAGTTGTTTTTAACACATTATTTTATTGTTAGCCAAGTAATGTTCTGATACATTTGGGTAGTAGAGTATATAAGTTCAGGAATTGCTTTGGGGGTCAGTGATGCAAAGCAGTCTTGGTTTAAGGCAAGTGTGAGAAGGCTAATCTTCGCTTGACTGCCTGCTTACAGTCATCGTGGTGCCTGTAGCCTAATACAGAAGAATAGGGAGGTTATGATGCTAAAACAAGATTGTGTAACGTGTACATAGATTTTTGCAGGTCACATACTTCCTAGTGGTTTGAGCTGGTCTTAAAGCTGATTAATAGAAGATCAGGTAACGTATTGGGAAGTCAAATCGATCAAATAGCGCTGCGTATTTGCCTTTGGTTTTGTTGTGTTTCCGTATGCATTACAGGAGGAAGCTTTCGTAGGTTTTTCTGGATAGTCATCACGACTGAGTGCTTTTCTGAAGTGCCTGTACATTAACACTCACAATATGGGAACAAATGGGAGGAACTGGAGGTCTGCACGTAGTTGCAGAGCTCCGATCTTGTTGAAATCACGCTTAAGTGGTAGGACAGCTCACAGGACTGCAGTGTTGTGGTGGATTAATACAGACTTTTCAGGAAGAACCAGCTGGACGGCAAGAGAGGAAGTTGCCCTTTATGTGGGAGAGCAGCAGGAAAGCATGGAGCTGTGGAGCCACCTGGCAACTTACGGATCAGGGTTAGCAGGCAGACCAATGTGGGAAATGTTGTGGGTGTCTGCTACAAGCCACCTGATCAGGAAGAAGATGAGGCCTCCTTCAAATAATTGGAGGAGCCTTGTATTCAGAGGCCCTGGTTCTCAGGAGGGATTTTAGCTACCCCAATACCTGCTGGAGGGAAGAGTCAGGAAGGCACAAGCAATCTAGGAGGCTTCTGGTATGCGTTGATGGCAAATTCCTGACCCAGGTGATTGAGGAGCTGACAAGGAGGGGTGCTCATGCTGGACTTCATGCCTACAAACATGTGAGATGTGAAGGGCAGGAGCAGCTTTACCTGCAGTCACCATGGCATGACTGAATTCAGGATTGTGAGAGGAGGGGGCTGGGCAAGTAGCAGGATCTCAGCCCTGGACTTCAGGAAAGCAGACTTGGGCTTGTTTAGGGATCTGCTTGGAAGAACGCCATGAGATACGGCCCTAGAGAGGAGCCCAGGAGAGGTGGTTGTTTTTAACAATGTCTAGTGTGACTTTGGCATGTTTTCACATTAGAAGTTACACTTCATATGAGGAAGGGAAGAAAGAAGGACGGACAGTTATAGAAAAGGGGAGGACACCATGATGCGAATTGTGCATATGCTGCTATTACAACTGTTCTTGACTGTATGCGATTTATTTCTCAGTCACAAAAAAAAAAATCCTCCTCCAGGTTGTCACTTTGAGGCAGTGGTACTCTCCTTGATATGTTATTTTCAAGGAAGTAATACCAAACTCGCCATCATGGAACTCATGTTCAATGCAATAACAGTAATTTTGAGAAATATAATGCATTTTCATTGTCAGGCTGGAGAGCTGATACAAAAACATGCAGAGCTACTATGAAAGTCTTACTGAAGCTTTTCAGCTTGAAGGAATGGAAGTTATGCTGCTCTTTATCTTTTGGAAGCAAAAGTGACAGGTTTATACAAGATTAGACTGCTTTGTCAATACAGAAGTAGAAAAGAATTCATGAGGCTTTCCTCTAAAATTAGGGGTAGATAGATAAAAGTAGATTTGTTTGCTATTAGTTACACCAATGTGAATAACCTAATTGTAGAAAAAATTCAAAGTATGCAAATGATTGAATGTGGAGAGAAAGAGCTTACTATGATTTCGTCTTCCTTTCTCTAACTCTTCCTGCAAACTGCTGAATAGCATAGGTGAGAAGGAATTTGCTTGGCGGGGTAAATCATGCACGTCGTCAGTTATCAAGCAAACTTTGATAAAGTTCGGCAAGTACTGCCTGTTGTTAAGCAGTATGGTGTATTTGTCTGACTTTTATTTGCATTTCAGAATTCATTTTGGCAAAACAAAGAAAACTTGCAAAACTTACACCATGTTTTTTCAGTCATTGGTATACTTTTTTTTCTAGTTTTGTATGTTCATCTTTTCATTATGTTATTTAATGCTTTTTAAAAATTAATGCTCTGAATTGTATTTGACTATTCAAAAAAGTGTTCCCTACCTATGTCATTGCATCAGTTTCATTTTTAGGTGACTCTTGTTTATGCTATTTGTCATTAGTCTTTTCAGACTGTTGTTAGTTAACGTGTTGATTAAAAAAATATAACCTGGTCAGTATTGATTAGTGGACATACATTGAAAGAACTAGATGTTGTGGCTCAATGATGTAGTATCCAGTTAATGTGGGGAATGCACTGCATTTGTTTCAAACCTGAAGTATATGGAACTCTTAAGTGGAAAATACCTTGCTTTTGGAGATGAGAGAGGAGTTATGCTAAAAGCAGTAAGTACAATTTTGCGGGAGAGGTATTTGGCAAGCATTGTTGAAGTAACAACTTTAAACAGTTGTAGATGACTTACTGGTTTCGAATTGGTACCTAGTCTCAAGGCTGGAAATACTAAGAGTGTTTCTGTAAGTTTGAATTCGGTGAGGCTTGGTGGTTCTAATTATCACAGTTATCTGGCCAAAGTTGTTTAGTACTGTCACTGCTGCAAATAATTAAAAGGTTTTGAAGGGTAGTCAGTCAGATTTTACAACATGATTAAATACTGTCACTAAATGCAGTCTTGTTTCTTTGAAGTATTCTGTACTTTATATCTAAGTGCAGACACATATCTGGGTATACGAAGATCTCCAAAAGAGAAAACTGTACTAAAACTTCAATTAATAGCTGTTTAGCAGTACTGAAAAGTTCTGCTCCCTCCAGGTGTGGAGTCTGTTTACATGACTGCTTAATTTGTGAACATGACAGCACATTGTGACTGTGTCAGATTGAACTTGTATTGATGGGTCCACACATTGTACTGAGAAAAATCTGCGAACTGTCAGCTTGCACTCTCCACTGTAAATCGCTTAGTGTATTTGAACACAGAATCATAGAATGGTTAGGGTTGGAAGGGACCTTCAAAGGTCATCCAGTCCAACCCTCTTGCAAGGAGCAGGGACATCCCCGACTAGATCAGGTTACTCAGAGCCTCATCCAGCCTGGCCTTGAACGTTTCCAGGGATGGGGCCTCCACCACCTCTCTGGGCAACCTGTTCCAGTGTTCCATCACGCTCATTGTGAAAATTTTTTTCCTAATACCTAATCTGAATCTACCTCCCTCCTAGTTTAAAACCATTACCCCTGTCACAACAAGCCCTGCTAAAGAGTTTCTCCCCATCTTTCTTGTAGGCCCCCTTGAGGTACTGGAAGACCGCTATAAGGTCTCCCTGGAGCCTCCTCTTCTCCAGGCTGAACAGCCGCAACTCTCTCAGCCTGTCCTCATAGGAAAGGTGCTCCAGCCCTCTGGAGCCCTCTTTGTGGCCCTCCTCTGGACCTTCTCCAACTGGTCCATGTCCTTCTATGTTGGGGCTCCAGAACTGGACACAGTACTCCAGGTGGGGTCTCACCAGGGCAGAGTAGATGGGAAGAATCACCTCCCTCGATCTGCTGGCCACGCTCCTCTTGATGCAGCCCAGGATGCATTGGCCTTCTGGGCTGCAAGGGTACATTGCCAGCTCATGTTGAGCTTCTCATCCACCAGCACTCCCAAGTCCTCCTCAGGGCTGCTCTCAATCCATTCTCCACCCAGCCTGTATTTGTGCCTGGGATTGCCATGACCCACATGCAGGACCTTGCACTTGGCCTGATTGAACTTCATGAGGCTGGCATGGGCCCACCTCTCCAGCCTGTCAAGGTCCCTCTGGATGGCATCCCTCCCCTCCAGCATGTCGATAGCACCACACAGCTTGGTGTCAATGGCAAACTTGCTGAGGGTGCAGTCTATCCCACTGTCCATGTCACCAACAAAGATGTTGAACAGGGCCATGCCCAACATGGACCCCTGAGGAATGCCACTTGTCGCTAGTCTCCACTTGGGCATCGAGCTGTTGACCACTAGTCTCTGAGTGTGGCCATCCAGCCAATTCCTTATCCACTGAGTGGTCTGTCCATCAAACCCATGTCTCTCCAGTTTAGAGAGAAGGATGTTGTGTGGGACATTGTCAAAAGCTTTGCACAAGTCCAGGTAGATGATGTCATTTGCTCATCTCTTGTCCACCGATGCTGTAACCCCATCATAGAAGGCCACCAAATTGGACAGGCATGATCTGCTCCTGGTGAAGCCATGTTGGCTGTCACCAACCACCTCCTTGCTCTCCATGTGCCTTAGCATGGTTTCCAGGAGAATCTGCTCCATGACCTTGCCAGGCATAGAGCCCTGTAGTTGCTCGGGTCTTCCTTGTTCCCCTTTTTAAAAAGTGGGGTTATGTTCCCTCTCTTCCAGTCATTGGGGACCTCACTAGACTGCCATGATTTCTCAAATACGATAGCCAGCGCCTTGGCAACTTCCTCTGCCAGTTCCCTCAGGACACATGGATGGATCTCATCAGGTCCCATGGACTTGTGCACCTTCAGGTTCCTCAGATGTTCCCAAACCTGCTCTTCTGCTATAGTGGGCAGTTCTTCATTCTCGCAGTCCCTTCCACAACTTGGGTGGTGCGACAAGAGGCCTCACCAGTGAAGACTGAGGCAAAAAAGTTGTTAAGCATCTCAGCCTTCTCCATGTCCCGGGTAACCAGGCCACTCATTTCCTTCCAGAGGGGGTCTACATTGTCCCTGGAACTTCTGTCTCCGACATATCCGTAGAAGCCTTTCTTGTTGCTTTTGACATCCGTGGCCAGATTCAATTCTGTCAGGCTTTAGCCTTCCTCACCTGATCCCTGGCCACTCTCACAGCCTGTCTGTAATCCTTCCAGGCTACCTGACTCCGCTTCCACCCTCTATAGGCCTTCTTCACTTTCAGTTGGTCCAGGAGCTCCTTGCTCATCCACGCTGGCCTCCTGTCCCTTTTGCCCAACTTGTTCTTCATCGGGATGCACCTCTGCTGATCTTGGAGGAGATGCTTCTTGAATATGGACCAACTTTCCTGGGCCCCTCTTCCCTCCAGGGCCGCCTCCAATGGCACTTTACCCATCAGGTCCCTGAAGAGGCTGAAGTCTGCCCTCCTGAAGTCTGGGGCGTGAGAGGAGAGAAAGAAAAAAAAAGTTGTTCCCTGGAAATCTAGGTTTCCAAGAAGTCTAAACTTATCTGTAAGAGTATTGAAAGCACTGCTACATCTGGGAGGCTGACCGTACAACTATGCTGTCAGACTTTGAGGTCCACCCAGACTTTACAGCTGAAGTTCAACTTCAAGAACAGAAAGTATAGGTAACTAGACTGTAGCCATATTCAAAAGTAACATGTACAATAACTTATGTGTAGGTAGAAAAAAATAATGTGGAAGCTGGTTGTACTATGGAAGTATCTGACAGGGACAGTTTAGAAACACAAATGATGAGATTATTGTAGTGCTGCTAATAAAGCTTCCAGCCTAGTTGTTTAATTCAGATACCCAGCATCTTACTAGGTTAAACTGTTTTTGCTTGAGACCTCGTCTCAGGCAGACAGTAGGTGAATATGGTGTAGAGCTGTATATCGTGGTTTTGGCATCATTTCAATTGAAATACTACTTCTTTTAGTATTCACATAACCATTTTGAACATATTTCTCTTTTCCCCAAGTGTGTTTAGATTAGATAAACAGTAATAATTATGTCCATCCTTTTCCAAGTTAACTATGTTCATTCATGTTTAATACAGGCATGTAAACTACTGGTGAACAGTGGTATTAAAGATAGTAAAAGGAAAAAAGAAGTGTAGCTGCTGAATCTTTGGGTCTTCTATGGTTGTGTAACCAAAATTAGGGTAATCCCTGCATTGTTGCTAGACTTAAAGAAGACTGAAGAAAATTGCTACGACACGATCTTACTGTTCTCAGTTCTCGGACTCATTTACCAAGCATATCCTTCTTCTGTTTCTTGATATGAGTGTTGACTTTTTTAACCTTCCCCGCCCCCTTTCCAATAAATCCCAATTTAACAGCCGTTTCTGTTAACTTTTGTTCAGGAAAAAAATCAGTCAATCCATGACTGAGTGCATTAGATATCAAGCATGAATGTCTTAAAAACAACAACAAAACAAAACCAACTCTTTTCCAACTTTCATAATTTTATACCCCAATTCTTAAATTATCAGATTTAATGTTGATGACATTTCTAACCCCTCTGTAAGGGCATGCTCATGGGCTCCGAGGGAGAAATGTTAAGGTTTTGTGAGTTTTGTTTTGTTTTTTGGTTGGGTTTTTTTGTTTGTTTGTTTGTTTGTGGTTTTTTTTTATTGTGAGGTTTTTTTTTTTGTGGTTTGGGTGGGGGCAGTTGTTCGGTGTTTTAGGATTTGGTTTTCTTACTTTAAAGGTGAGGAAAATCACAGAGGAATGATTAAAACATTGAAGGGATAAGTGTACAAATTTGAAGGACTGTAGGCTTCTAATTTTCAACAAAACTTTAGGAACTTTAATTTTAAAAATAACTTCCTTTTGTGTTTTGGGTCAGTGATTTCTATTATGGGAAGGAGGTGTTGTCAGTAGAAATTGCTCTTGGCAAATGTGGTTGAGTACCTGCCAGTAGCGAAGGAGGGTAGAAATGCTCTCAGGAAGTCAGCTCAGTAACTGTAGCTGCAGTGAGTGCTAATTGGCATTTGTTATGCATTGGAATGTCGTATGTAAACACTACTCAATCAGGTGAGCATCTATGAAGTCTGCTTCTTGTAAAGCTGAATTTAAACACAAGCTCGAATTCCAGACTTCAGTGAACAGAAAAAAATGGTGGCAGGTGGAGCTTTTCTTCTTTTATTAAGCCAGATGCTTGAAAGAATTCTTCTCTTGGTCAAATCCTTAATCTTATACTATACACCTGATTTCAAGATCACTAATTCTGATTTATTTCAGCTAACTTCTTAAAGATGCAAACAATGTCACTTTTTATTTCCATGAAATGCCTCTCACTTGTTTCTGCAAAGCTGAGGGTTGTACTAGGTTAATGTGACAGAAGGAAGTTGAACTCTTTAGCAGAACTAAGTTTGCAGTGATGTCTGTTAGCATTATTAGGAGTGCTGAGAACACTGAAGAATGAGGTAATGAAACAAAAAAACAAAGTAAGTTTGTGCATACCTTGTATTTTTGAGTGGGAGAATTGAGAAAAGCTTACAACTGTTGCTTCTTGCCCTTGAGGAAAATGGTGAGGGCATGTTCCAGCCATCTAAGCTATCTATGACCAGTGTGCACGTTATTACTTGTGATTAATGTTATGCTGAGGCTTGTGGATTTAAGAAAACAAGCCTATGGTAAAATTTTCAGACATGATTGTTTAAAGTAGAGATTAAAGAAATACAGCTAACAATAAAAATCAGTTCATAGTAAGTATTGATAACGTACAAGTAAAATTCAGATGCAAGAATAGAAGAAAACAAGATTTACACGCATGTTTTCTATCTTTCCTACACTCTCCTGCCTATGTACATCTAAACACACAAACATTTAGATGACACAGAAAGAAGCTTGATTGACTTCAGTTGTAACAGTTGGTTAATGTCAGTACAGTACTGCTGTGCTGTGACAAGGGCCTGTTCATGTCTACATGGAACAGGTATATAAATTAATTAAACATATTAATCTACATGTTTTAAACTGCAGAACACTTCATATGATTTCTGATTCTTAAAATGGATTATGCTTTGTAGTATATTAATACAATTAATATGTTATACATAGTTACATACTGATGATGAATTTCATTCAAGTAATTGAAAAAGGTAGAAATAGACCTAATAGTTACATATTGATATTAGAAATCTCACTCAATTTTAGTTTTTACATTTGGAAAAAATGGTTTTTGGTGGGAACCATGACTGCTTGAATCTACATTTGTTTGCCATGAAACACTTTGTCAAATTACCCATTTTCTTTAGGACTGGCCCTACAGTTACTTGACAAGTATGTATGTTTAGATGGAAAATTGTTTTCCACTGGAGAACTGGGAACAAAAACTTGTCAAATCATTGAATATTGCTATGTTCATAACTTTTTTAGATTAAGCCACGGGTTTGCCTAAAGTACAAGTCAATTCAAAGTGGGTTTGTTTTAACTTTGTATAAATAGAGGGAGCTGCATTGTCTGCAATAGTCAAGCTGAATACAGAGAAAGCAATTATTAAGTCTCAAACTTAACCTGAACTTACTTCCTCTTTATTGATATATATGTGATATAAAAATATCCCTCTATCTCAGGTTCAGTATTAAATGTAATAGTTGCCTGTTATTGGGAAGCCTTGTGGAGTTTTTAGTCTCTGCCGTGTCTCCATTGCATAATGTGTACTGTATGAATGTATTTGTTTGCATAAGCTTGGATACTTTGATTTGTTGGTCTTTTGTCTGGTTCTGTAAGTCTGTTTTATGTCAAGTATACCATTTACATTTTTGTTACCAGTGCTTGAGTAGTAACATCAGAAATGCTTTTGTAAATGGTCAGCAATAATCCGAATAAAATATATAGTAAAAACAGTATTAAAGATTTTTTTTTCTTTGCAAGAGCAAGTGGACTAGTTTAACTTAGTAGAGAAAAATAAGTGATGGAATGTGACTTATATTCGATACTATAACAAATGATTCTATTCCAAAGACAGTTCTATCCACTAAGTACCCCCTAAGTCATTATTCTTGGTGTGTGTTTGGGATGTCATTGTGACTTACAGTGAATCTGTCATTTGTACGTTGACCTACAGACATCCTTTTAAAGGTGCAGTTTTATATTGTAAATTATCAGACACGTTACTGAGCCTGTCTGCTTCCAAAGCTACATAAGGACTTGTGTATCATCATTTCCTTTCTGATACTTACGGTCTCTGCACAATTCAAAGATCATACGCTTTTACAGTAACAGCTGTTACTATTGCTAAGTATATGAGATAAGCAATCTAGGAAGAAATATTTGTCATGACATTAAACAAATTTTCTTATAGAAGGTTGTTTTTTTTTTTTTTTTTTTTTAAGGTGAGGTTACAGTGCAAACTGGAGATCTGTTGCCATGTAGGATTTGTGGAAGGACTTTCTTTCCAGCAGCACTGGTAAGTAGTATGAGCACTGTTGGTGTGTCCTTAAATATGAACACAGATCTTGGACCTCCGATTTGTCTTGCCACTCCATGCAAATGCAGCCTACCTACAATCGATTTTTTTATTTGCAAGGAGCAAATACAGGTGCCTCCTATTTTTCTTGTTCATCTCACAAGTTTTTGTAACCATGTATATGGATTTGTGGATTCATAAAGTTCCATTCTAAAAGTAGTGACTGGTGTAAATGTTTGAGTAAAAGCAGTCTGATCTTAGTCATTGAGAATTGGGCCTTGTTTACTGATTGGCATTTCAAGAAAGAGGAAAGAACATGTCAATGACTTACGTTTTCAAAACTAAGTTCTGTATTCTGCTTTTGTTCTTCTTCTGCTTGTAGAAAAAGCATGGACCCATTTGCCAAAAAACTTCTGCCAAGAAAAGGAAGACATTTGATTCCAGCCGACAGAGAGCAGAAGGAACTGACATTCCCACAGTAAAACCTCTTAAGCCGCGGGTATGTTATAATTTACTCTGCATATGAACATTTTAGGCAAACTATATGTGCATTATAATAAGGCTTATTTCTGCTGGCAATTTGTGGTAATTAGATCGACTGGGATCTGGAAGAAATCTAAATATAATATTGTCTGCTAAAATAAGGCATGTACTTAGCTTGAAGTAGGAGCTTCAAATGTATAAAACTCCTTCTTTTTTTGACTTCTTAGCCAGAACCACCCAAAAAACCTTCCAATTGGAGACGAAAACATGAGGAATTTATAGCAACTATACGAGCAGCCAAAGGACTTAATCTTAAAGATGGTGGAAAACTCCCTCCACCACCTCCACCATCCTATGACCCTGGTATGTATAACAGCTAAGCGCTTTAGAATTTTTTTTTTAACTTAATTTGTAAAAATTTAAATTGGAAAGGAATTTGTTGGAATGCAGTGTTGACAATTTCTTGAAGATGACTGTCTGATTATCCCTCTTCAGATGTTGGTTTGTGACTGTGCATCTGGCTGGCTAGCATCCTGTGTAGCTTTTGATGCCCAATACTTCGGTTTTAATGTATCAAAAAGTAGTTGTAGCCAACTTGCAGATTGCTACCATGTTGTAAACCGTAGGTTGGACAAACTGTTTCAAAACATTGGTTTTGTCCACAGCACCAGAACTACGCAGAAAGGGCAGACTACCTTTTAAATTAGCTGCCGATGCTGGACACTGACAGCCTATGTACGTTGTAGGAATGCACGTCGACTACGTTCTTCAAATGTAGTCCCTCTCATTTCTTGCTGAATTCACATTTAGTTTCAGGTATGCAGTGTATCCTCTAGAATGCATGTTATCCTTCCTCATGTAGTGGGAGTACTTGAGTTTTGGGTATGTGAAATACTTGGGATTTGTATTAAAAAGGGACTGACAGTCCTTAGATGCCTTCAGAACTGAGGCTGGGTAAAGTGTTGAAGCAGTCTGTTTTGAGTGAAAAGGAAACAGACTTTTCAGTTAACTTCTGTGGTGTGATAATATGTTGGGCAATATATTTCTTCCTCTTGTCCTACGAGCTAAACCATTTGATCAGCTCAGTGGCTATTTTCAGAAAGATCAGGGAAAAATGGAAAAAAATAATCTGTTTGCTGCTGCTTGTCAGTGGTTAAGTGAGGATGGGAGTGTTCCCTGCCTTGTTTCTTGACAGGAAACATGTTAGTCCAGTATTAGGATTGTAATTGTGCATTTACAGAAGGAAGTCAAGTTGTATTATTCAGCATTCAGTACACTCCAACTTGAAATGCTATATGCGTTTTAAAGTAAGGTAAAAACAATAGCTAACGCTGTGGATAAGAAACATAAGGCTTGATCAAGGAAAGGATCACTAATAATGTAGTTGTATAGGTTCTGAATTACAAGCAGAAGGGCCCAGAACTAAATCAAGCTTGGAAAAGCTACTAAAATGGTGTTCCCTTGGTTCCAGAGACTGCAAATGAGTTTCAAGCAAAGGAAGTAATTATTTAGCCCACTTGAAAGCAGATAGGAGGTGAGGGGAAGAGAAAGCCTCTGTTTCTCCTCTATTTTTTACTTTTTCCAAGCTGAATCTTACTGTCTGTAGTCTCTTGGTTTCATCCTTCTGCAGTATGTAAGACCTAGGAGGAGGCAACCAGGAATGAAAAGTTGCATGGATTGATCAGAGGATTTTCTTCTCACAAACAGAATGAAACAAAAATAAGAGCAGAGGCAGCTACTGGTGCTCTTTCCTACTTTATATGTAGGAGAAAGGGAGAATTATCCATGGTATCATGGAGTATATCCATCCTCTCCTACTCAGCTCTGCCTTTGGCATGCCTATTCCTAACTAGCTGCTAGTCTTTTTCCTTTTAAAAAAGGAGTTTTATATTAATATTTCATAGAATCATAGAATAGTTTGGGTTGGAAGGGACCTTCAAAGGTCACGTAGTCCAACCCCTCTGTAAGGAATGGGGAGATCTCCAACTAGATCAGGTTGCTCAGAGCATTGTTCAGACTGGCCTTGAATGTTTCCAGGGATGGGGCATCCACCACCTCTCTGGGCAGCCTATTCCAGTGTTCCATCACCCTCATAGTAAAAAAATCTTCCTTATGTCTAAATCTACCCTCTTTTAGTTTAAAACCATTGTCCCTTGTCCTATCACAACAGGCTAAAGAGTTTCTCCTCATCTTTCTTATAGGCCCCCTTTAAGTACTGAAAGGCCACAATAAGTTCTCCCTGGAGCCTCCTCTTCTCCAGGCTGAAGAACCCCAACTGTCCCTGCCTTCACAGGAGAGGTACTCCAGCCCTCTGATCATTTTTGTGACCCTCCTCTAAACTCGCTTCAACTGGTCTATGTCTTTCCTGCTTCATAGTTTGAGTTTGCAAACAAGCAGTTATTACTTGTTCTTTGATCTTTTGTTCTACCTTTTCCTCAGAAGTGCAGAATAGCCTCATGATATTAAGGACCTTTAGTCACCCAATTTGCTTTGAACTTGACTGCATGTGTGTGCTGCCCACTTAATTTGATTAGTTTGTGTTCTATAAAGCTTATATTGAATCCTAACAGTTCTTTTGGACAGTACAAACAGTACTTCCAGATAACCAGGTGGTGGACTTGTGAAGCCTTTTACAAAGGATAAAGATAAAATCCCTGATTCTTAAAAGAGTGTGCATTAATCCTCTACAGTCTGATCCATTTACTTTAGTGGGCTTTGAAAGTCTTTTGTGGGAACTGAGCTATGCCTCAGCTAGAAATGTATTTTCTTATTATCTAGGAGCTTTATTAATCTTTATTAAAAAAAAAATAAAAGGCTAAGTAGATTAACTTTGTTTGCGCCTATCTTGGTTTGACCATAGAGATATTATAGTTCTTTTTCTTCTGAGTTTCTCTTAAGGTATAGTTTATGTTTGAGTATTCTGACAGTAGTAGAGTTTATGTAAAATAAACAAATAAAAATTCATCATTGTTATCATATCAGATTCCCATGCTGTCACTTGTCTGAAGGATTCCTGTCTTCTTCCTGTGTCTTTTGCTCACACTTCTTGGGTCACAGTTTATCGTTTAGTGGCCACTACATCATTTGACGTACTCAAAATTGATTGTTAATTTAAAAGGATAACTTCTTAAGCCAGTTCTGCTGCATTTGGAGTAGGAACATGTCATCCAAATTTTAATTTGAATTATATAATATCTAACTATAATCTTGAAGGCAGTGACTGTTAGATCTTCCTTTTCTTCAATACATTTCTAAAATTACCTAGGAACAAACTAATTTAACCTGCTTTACCAGTGTCCAGCTCTTCTGAAGTAGATGTTTACATAGTTTTGAATATTGTAATCTGGGGAATACAGCATCCGTATATCTAGACATGAAAATGTCTGTCTGAAACTGCAGTACAAATATTTTACTTTCCAAGGGCAGTGTATCGTAAGGATTATATTTCAGCATACTAATGAGGAATTTTTTAGAGTTTTAAATGCTTAAAATAGCCTTTCTATTTTTTTCACCAATGTAAGTAATATTTCCTACAAGTAGTGTTGTTTGTAATGTGACTAAATTAATCTTGAAAAATAATATAGGCACCAATTACTCTGACTTGCATGGCTTTATACATAGCTCCTAATTTTGGCTGGATTTCTTCTGGTTGTTTTTTTGTTGTTGTTGTTGGTGGTTTTTTTTTAAAAATTTCCATTGTTTTTTTTCTTTTGGGTTTTTTTTTTGTTAGTGATAATTTTCAGTATTGCAGTTAGTATTTCTCAGTCCTTTCAAAATTGCCAGACGAAACAGATTTTGTTGTCTTTTGCTATTTTTATGGGGAAGGTTTTAATGCATTTTCGTATCTTGAAAAAACTGAACTGTGTGTTGTTTACCCTCTTCTCCACTTCCTTCCAGCTGATATCCCTACCATGTCCGTATACCTCTTTGGCCACCTTCTCTGCTGAATATCATCTCTCAAAGTGTTTCTGATTTCATTTAGGTTATTTCTGATCCTCAACCACTCTTCTCATTCTTATCCGTCAAACAAGAAACATCTTTTATGTTACATGTGGACAATATTCTATTTTCAGATTCAAGAAGCCTTAATTTTCTCTGGAGCTGGGGCTGGGGCTGGTCTTTAAAGGACTGTAAAGCACTTCATTTTTTAAATCATGTTAGTAAAGTTAGGTTTTTATGTTTTAAAGATTACATTCAGTGTCCATATTGTCAGAGGAGATTTAATGAAAATGCAGCTGACAGACACATCAATTTCTGTAAGGAGCAAGCAGCGCGTATTACTAATAAGGGGAAGTTGGCAGCTGATACCAAAGGGAAGCTTCCTACTCGACCACAGGTGAACTATAACATTTTTCTTAACTTGTAACTTGTGTTTGACATCAAATCAAGCTTGTTAATGTGTGTGTTGCTCTTAAGTAGAATTAACTATTTTATTCTGTAATTTTATTATTTATGTTAGATGGAAATTAGACACTAAGCATGGAAGAGATTTTTTGCTTTCTTATGACAGTTTCAGAGATCCATAAATCAGATGGCACCAGTTGCAAAGCCAAAAGCAGTCATAAATGTAATTCAGAGATTTGTGGAAATGACAGGTAAGGGTAGCAGCAGGAAGTAGAGATGCAATGTTTGTAAAAAAAGTTGGATTTGTTGTGCAAGTCTTCTGAATCCAATTCAAGACTTTTCCTTAAGTGGGCAAATAAAAGTAGTTGACTACAGGGCAACTGACAGCAATATTTTGGCTAATTAGAGGCTTAAAGGAATTCAAGTGTATTAAGGTAAGCACTGTAGTAGTTAACTTATGATGGAAACAAATGAAGGATTAAAGTGTGTATGTGTGTGTGTGTGTTTTTATTTGGTGGTAATGCTCTTTTTTTCTGGAACCTGTGAAGACCTAAACAGACACAACCAGTTACCTAGTGGTTCTTGCACTGTATTCCAGATTAGTGCTGGGACTGGTCCAGAGTATAGAGGTGAAAGTAGGATTTGAAAGACAAATGTGATCCTGACCTTGAGTATTCTTTTTAAAGTTAGCTGGTAAAGAGATGATAATGTTAATCTCATGAGATAGCTATGGAAAAAAATGAGGAAAGCTGTAGAAAAGCAGATGTACAGTTAAACGAAACAAACAAAACCACTGAGTAAAGTTATATAATCTTTCCTACTAGCGTCATCTGTATGTATAAGAAAGCAGACTAGCGGAAACTATTTGCATGATCCTGTACCAGAAACAGTTTACCTAATAGGTAATCATAGTCTGTTTTCCCACAGTACCTCAGATAACTACCTATGGTGTTATATAGATAGTTTGATTTAATTGCTTAAATTTCTAGGTTGTATTTTGTTACAGTGCAAACCTGCTGCAGTTAAGAAGATGCCTTCTGTAGGATCAGCAGCACCATCATCATCATTATCATCACGCTTACCACAGCCAAGTGGTGTTAGCAAAACTGTTGTAGGTATGAAATGAATGTTATGAATTTTCCACTTCCTTTCTATATTAGTTCTCAAACTATGCAGTAAAAGTAGTATAATTTTAATAGCTGAAAGGATTTCTACAGCATTGCCTAGTTATTTAAACTGATGAAGTAAAGAAATCCATAGGAGTTCAGTGTTACATGAGTAGATAAGATGGTGTCTGTTTTTCATAATACAATTGTTTATCAATGTTTATGTGACTTGATTTTTTTATTTTTTTTTTTACTTACATATGTGATGGCTATGTACTTTATTGTTGAAATTGATATAGTAGTTCATAAAAACTCATTTAAAGTAAAGGTGGAAGGGACACTGATTGTCATCTGTCCCACAAGACTCTTGAGCACACAGGATTCTCTTCTGTTTTGTATATCAAGTCCATTTTTTTTTTTTCTGAATTGAACCTGCAAAATCATTCTGGGTAGTAAGGTGTAATTTTATCTAATACTGATCTCTCACCTGAGGTTTTTCTGTTGCTTAATTCTGTAATTAATTTGTATGCTGAATATTACAATGAGTTGGTGAAAATACATAGTCAAGCCATGTATATAATAATTATGCAAACACTGGTCTTACTCTGATTTCAGATATCATCAGATATCTGAAACATGTTCTGTTTGTACATACTTTGACATTCCAGACTTCTTTTCTTTCCTTTTCTTTCTGAAGAAAGTAAATGAGATCCAGTATTTTTATTAGAATAGAACATTATGTCCCAATTATGTATTTTATGTAAATTTCTGGAAACATACTTGCTTTTTCCTCATATCTGGGCATTTGTTCATATCTTGATATTTCTAAAACTCTTGTTTTGAATTTTACAATTAAAAATAAACGTAACGAATTGTATCGTTCCAGCAGGAAAATTTTACGTTTTCTTATATTTCCATGCTTGCTTTGTACATGCAAGGTACCTCTTCAAATAAAGCACTATCTTTGTCTGGATCCAGTGGGAGCAAAATTCGGACACTATCACCAGCTCATAAAAACTCATCGGGAATGGTGAACCCGCAAGCAGGGTAAGTTTGCATTTAATATTGTCATTTTATGCTTTATTTCATATTTATGTTGTGCTGGTTCTAAAGTCTTTGGTCTTTTTCACTTGTGTGTTTGTTTTTTGTTTTTTTTTTTTTTTTTCCTCTGAGCTTCAGAAGTGCAGTATTTTGAATTTATCCTTTATTTATAAACAAAATTAATGTTTAAGGAGCATTGGAGTAGGCAGTTTTCCATTTCCTCTTCCGAAGCTTGGAGAAAGAACTGTGATGTGACTGAGCCAAATAGCAGTTAATATATGGAGAGATGTTTGCACAGGTTCTTTCTGTTCACACATGCTGCTAACCACAAATAGATGACTTCTGATTGGCATGGCTCTCAGATAATGATCCTTGCTGAGACGCGGTGAATGTTAGCGTGGCTTATAACCTCATTTAATTGCCTGCACAATTTCAATTTTTAAAAATATGGATGTGATGAGAGTGTTTATGCCTTCTCACTTCTCTGTTCTAAAAAAACTTGTTCTCTTCTTGTCTCTGACAACCACTTGTTATGATTTCTTGCTAGTCATGCTAACCAGTCTTCTCACAGATGGCTCTTAAATGTGTCTCTTTCAGCCTGAGACCTAGCAATTCTTTTTTTCCTTTGACTACTTTGTGTTCACTTCTGAGAACAAATTTGTTAGGAGTTACGTTGAAGCAAGGAGTTGTAGGAGCAGTTAAAAGATGGAAGAGTTGTATGCCTCAGATTGGTCACTAGTGACAATTTTTGCCTTATTAATCTCTGCCTTAGTATTGGAGTGTGAGGGGTAAATATGTAGGGCTCTGTTGAAATACCTACAAAACTATACCAGAGCAGGAACTGAGACACCAACAGTCAACATCTGAAGTCAGAGGGTGAGGTCTGTCTCTGTAGTGACACAGATTTTAAACATTAAAACATCTTATAATTTAGGCTGTAGAGAAGGCTCTTGGGAGACCTTATAGCGGCCTTCCTATATCTAAAGGGGGCCTGCAGGGAAGACCAGGAAAAACTCTTCAGTAGGGCCTGTTGTGATAAGATGAGGGGTAATGGTTTTAAAATAGAGGGAAGCAGATTCAGATTAGATATTACGGAAAAAAAAAATTACCATGGGAGTGGTAGAACACTGGCACAGGTTGCCCAGAGAGGCAGTGGATGCCCTATCCCTGGAAACATTCAAGGCCAAGTTGGACAGGGCTCTGAGCAACCTGATGTAGTTGGGGATGTCCCTGCTTCTTGCAGGGGGGTTGGACTAGATGATCTTTCAAGGGCCCTTCCAACTCTAACCATTCTATGATTCTATGATTCTAGTTGCAGCTAGAATTATTTTATAAAATGAAAGCACTTTTAAAATTGAGTTGTTAGTGAACTGATTTACCAGGCGCAGTGTTGCACATGTATTGTTTTCAGAGCAGTCTTTCAAGTGGAACATTAAGAGATACGTCTTTTTTTTTTCTCCCTCTCCGACCTTGGCAAATATTTAAGAGCCTACATACTTTTTTTTTCACCAGGTTAAATTCCAGTTTTTGCTGTAAAAAACAAGCTCCTGCAGTTTTTCCTTAGGCAAACTGTAATTTTTTTTGTGTTTTTTACATATTAGTTAAGTGGAACCTTCCATTTTTGCATAGATTGTTGTAATTCCAGATTTGGCAGAGAAGTATTGAGGCTTAATAGTAGAGTTACAATTATATTGTGCAATATAAAGGATGAATTATATGGATATTGGAGGGGGGCAGTTTAATCAGACACTTCTTCTTTCTGTAGAATCTTGGTACCTGTTCTCTGTGATGAATATGTAAAGTGGCAAGAAACTACTATCTGCTGGCTAGTGTAACAGCCAGAAGTGATTAAAATATACAGGCATGCAGTTTCCTTCTTGCTCTTTAGGTGGCACTCTTGAACTGCTGCCTGAAACTATTGTGACAGGCACATGAAGCTGATTTGTGCTTTTTTGTTACAGGTAGAGGCTAAAATGAACTATATCTCTAAGGTGTTTAGTTCTGTAAACGAAAGATTCTTGAACTTCATTTCATATAAAGTTCAACTTCAGTATCACAGTATAAATTTTTATTTAGTATGAGCAAAAATGCAGTAGAATTTTATGAACTCCCTTATTTTAAGTATTTTTTGCTATACTAATTCTTTTTTAAATTTGAATTCTCTTCTTGTGCTCACCAAGCAACAGACTACTGAGAGATCACACCACAGCATCATCAGCATAGGTTAGTGTTAGTGAGGCTTACTGTGTTCACATAGATCAGGCTGTGTCAGCTGAGCTCTGCTCTGAGTTTTGTTTTTCTGCCTGGACAGAGTAAGAGCACAGCCAGTTATAAGCATGAATGTAAATGTAGCATAAGGGCATCATTTCTGAGTCCTAGAGAAGCAAGAGTGGAGTGTGACTCTGTATTGGAGTCAATAGGAAAAGCTTCATTCCTTTACCTGAAAATAGGGTTTCATCTTTTTGATGCTGAGGAACTGGGAAAAGGAAAACTAATTCTACAGAAATTGCAGTTAGGCCTAAATTTTGATAGTGAATCATGTTAAGATCCTAATTTTAACATGTATTTTGTCAGCGTACAGAGTTTAGCACAGTTTTACATTTCTTGGTGGGTAGGGCAGTTCTAGTAAGCTGTAGATCTTCAGGAGAAAAAAAAAAAGGGTGAGTGGTTCTTCCTATCCTAAGGCTAAGCAAACTCCACTCCCACATGCAAACTGGTTTGCGTAGCAGAACGCTATTTGTGGCCAGCCAGAAATCTTTTGCATGTACTGAGTAATTGTCTATGCATGTTTCATTTATGAAACATATTTTATTTTTTTTTTTACTGGAACTTGGAAAATTATGTGATGTTTTTCAGTATAGCAAATGAACCTTTAGAAATTACTTTGTAATTTTTATTTTATTTTGAGGATAAAACATACTATTTAACATTAAGCTGATCAAAGTTACGCCTTCTGGGAATCATGTCTGTTAGTGACACATCCAGTACTGTCTTATGGCTGAAATGCAATATGAATGGCACACCTAACCAATATCAGTAAATTTTAAATTCCACATATATTTGCCATACAGCCTTTAAAAACATTGTATTTTTGAAATAGCTTGTTCCTTTCATTAAGACTATAGCTTACACAGCTTTGTTCAATGAAATCAAGGTAAATAAGAAGTTGTCTTGGTGGTCTTTGCATTCCAGAAGATTTTTATGATTTGGCTCTTTTTCATTAGTACATGAAAGGGCTGTCCACTGTGGGGTTTTTTTTTTGTTTTGTTTAAGTGTGGAAGAATACTGTAGTTCTTTATTTTGGCAGTATCATGACTGCTGCTAGTTTATTGTCTTTGAGAATCTAAGCTGCAGGTGCTTGGAGTTCTCAGATTATGTTGATAAATTGGTAAAGGTTCAGAAATGAGCTAAGAAAATCATGGGTTGGAATGTGTCTTGCAGTGTCAAAGACTTCCGTCTTGCTTCTCAGTTCTTGGCAAATATGTAAAGAGTATGTTTTTGGTCCAACAGGAATTGATTAAGCATTTCCTGAGTTAATTAGTTTGAACTACAACATCTGTTTAGGGGGAGGAGTGGGAAGAGGAACTTATGTTACAGCCTGTGGTATTTGGAGCTGAGTTGTTAATACTAAAATCTCCATGTTTCCTGCTGACTTTGTAATGAAATAATATCATATAGTGTTGTTGAAATTCTGTTCCTTATGGGGAGATTTCCTTTGATGCTTTACAGATGTAATGTAGATTGCAAGATTCACACCAGAAGCTTCCCAAAAAAACAAATTATGTCGCAAACTTTATAGGTTCTGTGCCTTTTAATAGAGGGTATCATAGGAGGAGTATGAAAAGTAGTATGATATAGGTGTTGGAGATATAAAGTATCTTCAAAAAGCTCTTGTATATGTATTAAAAGCTATATCAATAATAATATACTTCCTTGACAGCAATTAGCTGTTTAGTAATTTTTCTGGCATTGTACGTTATTAAGATTGTATGACAAGAATCAGAAAACCATACAGTAATTTTAAAAAGAAATTTATTTCTGTGTGGGGATGTGTTTTGTTGGTTTTCCTTGTTTGGTTTTTTCCTTATGATGTCCCTTTAGGGATGGGAAGCTTACAGAAGAGCTAACCTTCAGCTAGCCAGACATTTCTTGCTTGGTTTGTTTCTTTATAGTTCTTTAATTTCAGAAAGATCAATGAAAATACTTTGCCATCATTTTCCACTTAAGACATAAGTTACTAGGCTTTTTTGAGAATAAGAAGAAACTTCTGTTATATTATTGAGGTAGGGGTGGAGATATAATGGGCTTCTTGCAGCTTTTACCCTGTGATTTTAAGATAATAAAAATGCAGAACTTTACTTGAAGACCTAATTTTTCTAATACAAATTGTGATCTATCAAAAGCTACTGTTCTCTTTATGTTGATATATGGGAAGGAGGGGTGGTGATGTGTTTTTATTTTGGTGTGGGTTTTTAAAATTATTATTTAATTAATATGTTTACGGTTTGGATTTTGGTTTATTCTTTTTGGTTTGGAAATGTTATTGTAATAGTAAAAAAAAAAAGTATTAAAGTATTGCCTGTGTGTATAGTACAGTCTGTTGTGAGTGGGGTTTTTTTAAAATATTAAAAAAAAAGCTGGTTTTGTTTCAGGCTTTCCTTTTTTCTCATCACCATTAAAGAAAAGAGAATGGAAGACCTCTTATTCTCTCTGGGCACAATGTTCATCCTTTACAAAAAAAAAAAGTGGAAAAAGAAAAATTTTCCTGCTTACTAATTCTTAAATTAAGGAGGCTTGTACTTACATTATTTTCTAACCTCTTAATAAAGCTACTGTCACTTGTAATTATGAGCCCTCTTTTGCAGATGTGATAAGTTTGACATTATGAAAGCTATTTTTAAAAGAAAAAAGGTCAAATGTGAGTGCATTGTGCAGATTGTGAGGATAACTGGCACTGGTTTTTTTGTTTTGTTTAAAAAAGAATTAAAAAAAATGCATTGGAAACCTAATGCAAATATAAATCTAGGAAATGCTCTCCTCTTTAAAGAACCACCGTTCTGTTTGCTGGGTTACTAAAGTCTGATTTGCACATTTTTATAATGGTATTCTTTGGGAATATAAGTATTTAATTGTGAATACTTTTTTTTTTTTTGCTATAACTTAAATAGCAATCTAGCAATCTCCTTATGAGTACTCCTTTATATATTTTAGTAGTCAGATGGACAAGTTAGGCCCACCACTGCAAACTGGAAGAGATGTGCAAAGGTTTTATGACACTGATACAAAAACAGACAGTACCGTCAAAAGACCAAATGAGTTGTTGCCTATGAAGAAGTAAGTATTACAAATCAGCGTGGGTTATCTGTTTTGCAGAAATGTTGCTCCAAAGCATTGGAATAGTAAAAGTGTGATCTTGACAGACATCTGAAGTGTGTCTTCAATATAAATGCTGTGGGAGAAGAGTATAGAATATAATTAGTATAATTAGTATATATAGGCTGTTCAGTAGGGCCTGTTGTGATAGGACAAGGAGTAATGGTTTTAAAATAGAGGGAGGTAGATTTAGATTGGATATTAGGAAAAATTTTTTTACAATGCGAGTGGTGGAACACTGGAACAGGTTGCCCGGAGAGGTGGTGGAAGCCCCATCCCTGGAAACGTTCAAGGCCAGGCTGGATGAGGCTCTGAGCAACCTTATCTGATTGGGGATGTCCCTGCTCCTTGCAGGGGGGTTGGACTAGATGACCTTTGAAGGCCCCTTCCAACCCTAACCATTCTATGATTCTATGATTCTATAAGTGTCTGTTGCATGCTAGGTAAACAGCTTCATAGTAGCACAGGAAAGGTGAAGGCTTTTCTCAGATTTTATTTTTTCTGCCACTTACTGGTTATGTACTAAGTGTAATGAACTTCTGTCTTGGTAAACCTGAGATAAAACTGAATTTGTGATGTAAACCTGAAGTAAGCATTTAAGCCTGACAACTCTAAGAGAAGAAAATTACTTTGTCATAAAATATTTGCCTGTAAGGCAGATATTTGTAAAGTCAAGTATTTATTTCCTACTTATATAAGGTAGCTGTGGTGGTCTAAGAATGTAAGCAAGGCAGACTTTATGATGAGAGGTGAAGTCTTTTATTTAGTCCAACTTATCTCATGTAAAGACTTCTAAATATTCAGCAAATTTAAGATCTAAGTTTGGAAGAAAGGGTATTCTGATCTTTTAAAAAGAGAACAGATACTGTATTGTAGTTAACCATTTGGTATAATCTGGAAGATGCCAAATTCAGATGAACTGATTCTTCATAAGCAATACCTTAAAGCATATTGCAAAAGAGAAATTAGTAGTGAATTGTGTGGCATATACATGGAATGCAATGCTTTAAATAGTAGAAATACGTCTAAATCTCCTAATGCTGTTTTAGTGTTGTAACCAAAGCTGAAGTATCTTTGAGATAGGGCCAGGATATTTTAACTTGAGTTTCTAATTGAAGGAGCAAAAGGAATGAAGAGGGGGGTAAGCTCTCTTTAGACAAACAGATTTTTTTTTTTTTTTTGTTATTGTTACCTTGCATACTTGGTTAGAGCTATAAATCCTGTGCATTATCAAAAATTAGATTAGTTTTTCATTTTATAATACATTACCAAGATGTTTAAAATCTGGCTTAGTGAGTTACTAAACATGCTTACAGTAGCCCCTATCCGTAGAGCAGTGATTTGATTTTTCTTCTTGAGACAACTTCTTTAAGAGTACAGTCGTTTATTCTGCTCTCCATGTTTTTATTCAAATGTCCACTGGGTTCATAAATAAAATTTACCTTCCTTTGTAGGAAGTTTTTCAATGTTGTGTGCCAACAGTACTGGACAAATGTGAATAGCTACTAGCCCAATATTGTTAAATTCAGCATAGCAATGTGGATGGTTATAGTTTATGGCAAAGGTTTCTGGACTTTGGCATGCATGCTGTTAGTCAGAAGGAACGTATTCATAATTTTCCACAGAAGTATGAGCTGTTGTGGGTGACTGATAGCTGCTGAGAATATCTCAAAACACCCTGTCTTGGAAGCAAGCTTGATACTTCAGTGTTCTGTAGCAAAATCCAGCCACATGGTGAATGAGTAAATAGAAAAAGGCAAGCTTCTTGTAAAAATTTCTTTCAATTTTTAATTTTGCAAGCAGTGGTAATTCAACTAGATGTACAACATGAGCTGCTTTAGGAAGGGAGGTCCCCTACAATCTTATTTCTTTTGAAACTGAGAATGGATAATAAACATCTTTAAAGGTATGTCAAGATTTTAAGAGTGCCAATTGGCATTGGTACACAGCCTCATCTGCTGTCAGGCTCCATTAACACTGCACATGATACAACTTAGAACAGAGATTTATATACTTTTGCAAAAAGAAAACAAACAAAAAAATCCAACCAAACAGGTCAAAACAACAGAACTGGACAAGTATATAGAAATGGCAGAGGTCGAACAGATCGGAACAGACCAAGCTGCGGTGATACAAGTTCAGATAATCAAGAATGTCTGACTTTGTTGGAAGATATGTGTCTCTAGAGACCACATTGCAACTTAAGGATGCAATTTCAAGATTTGTCATCAAATATACATGAAACATGATGCTAATTACATGTCTAGATCTGGGATGAATAAAGTTGTAGACAGTGGCAGCCTGCTACTTCTGTTGATTTACTCATCAAAATGGCAGAAATCATTGCAGTTAATTTTAAGGCTCATATTAAAGTTTCTAGTCTGAAAATAGATGTGAGGTTTTTTTCTGCATTTTTAGAAAACTAACTGGGAAAAAGTCTACAGAAATTATGCAAAATGCTAGATTTAAACACTTCAGAATTAAGATGTCCTGTTAAACCTTTAATGAGTGATGATGTTATCTGTTCATGGGACTCTGCCTCCCTTAATAGACTAGGTGGACAGTGCACTTTCAATGTGGCTTTTCAATATTTTGTGGGGCTTTTTTCTGTGTTGGTTAAATCAGTGGCCTCTATGTTGTACTAGACACCATATAAATAATGTTTTTAAGACACTGCTTTCTGGGAAATTTCTGTAGTATACACTTAGTGTTAAAGCATCAGGTGACTTTTCAGAGTACCTAGCAGGATGAGGGTATATTATACATATTTTAGAGAATGGAACAGTTGAAATACAAGAAAGAATGGTAGACAATTTTTCATGTTAATTTCTTTCAAATATCTAGAACTCTTAGCATTATGTTCAAAAACAATTGATTCAAAGTACACCCTGAAGAGACTTCAGTTTAAGAAATGAATGCTGTTAGTTTTGAAAAATTAGTATGTTGGTCCCAAGTTGAAGAAACAGACAAAACTGAGTCAGTAATACTTTTGAAAAATTTGTTTTAAATTACTTGGAGTTGTCTGAACAGGAATTGAGCCACAATTCTGTTCTTTACATCATTGTGTGGTCATCCCTGATCCATGATGATCCATACCATTTCTGTGTCTACCGCTGAGTTTTTCATTATATGCTTTCCTAGCTTCCATAACAAGTAAAGTAACAGTCCAATATGTTCTTTCTGCTATTGAGCTCTCATGAATTTTACTCAATTATAAGGAAAGGGCTCTCTTCAGTGTAAAATGAGATGAGGGAAATAACACAAGGTAATTTAGTATCTGTGCATTATATGCACTGTTGTGCATATTTGTAAGAGTGTAATTTAGGTTACGTTTAGAACTTTTATGCTGGAATTCTGAAACCTCTGACATAACTTTTAATAGGTTTTAATTCTGATATAACTTGCTGTGCAGACTGAAAAGCACTACACTTTTTTTTTTTTTTAATAAAACCATCTTTAGAATCTCCTTGCTAAATGAGAGGGCAGATAGGAAAGCTAACAGAGAAGATTGGTGTTCTGCCCAGTGAGGCAGAATCTTTGATGGTTCCACTCTACCTGTTGCCTGTAGAAGCCATTCTTGTTAAACTTGAATACTTTACTTAAATTACATCAAGTGGAATTATATCTTAAGTTTAGTTCCTGATTTCCACTTTTGTGCTTAATCTTTTGATCACTTTTCCACTGAAGTGTTTAAGTGATGGAAGGAGCTGAAAAGCCATCTTTAGTCTATGTTCATAGCATGAAGGAAGAAATGTTTTATGTAACATGTTTAAAATGCAGGAGTTACTACGTTGTTCCTCAGTTGTGTCAGTGTTGCTTTTTGAAGTCACTGGAGTTGAACACATTTGCTGATACAGTCTTGGTTTGGTTTTCAAAGTATAAGTTGTTTATAATTCTGAAGGGAGCAGTTAGGTTCATCTGAAGAGAAGAAAAAAAAAATCACTTTTGGGTTTTTGTTGCTGATTGGGCTCTTGGTGACTAATTTTTTAAATGGAGTCTTGTTTTAATTTTTTTTTAATGTCCATGAGCCAGTCCCAAATTAAATTTCATTTATGCATCTGTGTTCAAGAACAAGAACAGAAAAACTTTGTGGGTCATGCACAAGATGTCATAGTCACTGAAGTCTTGCCAAAGAACCAGAAATCATGGTGAATGATAATTCTTTTGAGTAATGAAGAAAAATTCTGTCCTTAGTCATTGCTCATAAAAGGGTGTCCCTTCCTATCTCTTTCTTAGTGTTTCTCATATTTTTCAGGGGATTATGATGTTTCTCTACTCACCAAAGCAAGCAGTGAGAATATTCTATATGTTTAGGATGTTCTATTCATTGCAGACTGGCTTCTCATAAACCGATGAGTCTTGACGAAAGTAGTTTTCACAGCGATGTAGTCATAGTGTTGAAGCCAACTTTAAGAACACTGTGACAGGCTAGAAAAAAAAATAGGCCCTAATGCCCAGCTAGATTGACTTTTCCCTCTGCCAGTCCTAAAAAGGGACTTGCAGTCTGTCAAGGTAGACGTTAGAACATGCTACAACAACTAGCAGTGCAGGAGCTGCCTGTATTTTGGTAGCGATAGCAGGTGAAACACATGAACAGGAAGGGACTGGCTGTTCCATTTAGCTTGTCACTCTAATAATCAAGTCATACACAGTCCAAAGTATGTGAGTTCATGTCAAAGCTCTTCTGTCTGCTCTTGGTAGGAAATAAGTTATATTTTTCATACAATTAATTGATGTGTAGATTATTGAACTAATTTTTAATAAATCTGTAAATGCATATTCTTGGCTATATTTCTGTGCAGATAATTAATCAGATATTTATTCTGTTTTAGAGGCACAACAAAAACACGGACTTCGACCCCTCCTAGTGTGGCAAGAACAATGAGCACGGGTGCTCTAACAAACAAAAGAAAAACTAGCAATTCAGACAGTTGCTCAAGGTAACTTTTAACTTTGTCAGCAATAGAACCTTCATTAAAGGGGAGTACTTATTACAAAAGAAGTTGGGGAAAATACTGTTCTCTGCAGTAAATAGATAACCTCATGGTCAATATTGTTTGATATGTTTGAGATACTCAATATATTTTGCATACTATCATCTAACAGAACACCTTTGTCATCAGCTCTCTCAGATGTGCTACTAAAATTGGGGCATTTTGTGTTTTCTTGCAGGGAAGGGAAGGTGGTATCTGGAGATAAGTAGGGGAGTCTGGGTAGATCTATAAGGTATAAATAGGAAATGTAAGCATGAAAATTACAATAAAAATAGCAGTAATTCACTGCAAGGATTAAAATAATTTTGCATCAAGTTATACTGAAGAGAGTTCAGAGAATGTTCTTTATCTGGGGATTTCCAGGTCTGATGGCAGAATTGGGTATGACAGTGGAGACTGCCCATCCTCAGTCAATGGAGGAAGTTCAAAAAGCAGCGAAGGCAATTCACCTGTGCAGTTATCAAAATTCTGCCATGAATGTGGAACAAAATATCCAGTGGAATGGGCAAAGTTTTGCTGTGAGTGTGGAATTCGAAGAATGATTGTGTGAACGCATTCTTAAAACCAAAAAGAAAATGATAAATTGGAAGCATATGCTGTGTACTGCTGCATGGAAAGCTAGAGCATTCCTTCCAGTTAGACTTCATGCTGCAAACATGTTGAAACATCTTATTTTGATTTTCTGAGTGCAATCTTCTGGTTACACAATTATTTATAAACAATATATATATACTGTATATAAAAATAGCAGGTACCTAAAACTGTGCCATTCAAGGAAATACTCTTTAATCTCAGTTGGAAATATTTAAAATTAAGGTAAAAATGTGTTAAGTAACTTAGGTAGTAGAAGTAGTTCAATGTTATTTTTCCTGTAAATCCTGTTAGATGAAGGATTATTTAAATCGCTTATGTAGGATAGTACAGACGCATAGGGAACTAGCCATGAAGAACCTGGGCTTCAAAAGTTTCTCTGTGGAGGCATTTCCTTCATATGTGACAGTAACTTAGATGCTATGTTTGAAGTGAAAACAACATGAGCAACTCCTAATAAATTCCTAGTTAAAAGTACGAAATGTCTGGATCTCTTTAAACTCTTTAACTGTAATGTTCTAATTGGACTTTCCAGTTAACTTCCTAGGATTTTTTTAGAGAGTCGAAGTGGAAAAACTACCTGAGAACTCGGTTCACATGTAAGAAAAGCAACATTTTTGTTTGTGGCTTTCTGTATTCTGTTTCCCAGTAAGAACTTGTTAATATTTTTATGTATTTATAAGGACAAATGTGGTATTGTCATTTTATTAAGTTCCTTTTGTTCAGAAATACTTGTCTTCCTCGTCCTCTGTTCCACCATGACTAGCACATCTAAAAGTTTTGTGCTTTTTGTCTTAAAGGTTTCCAAAGGTCCCGCTCCTTTTTCTCTTTCCTCATTTCCTGAAGGAGAGACAAAGTCTATGCTTATCCTGCTTAAATGTTGAACTCTTATTTTGAAAACAGCCTTCTTGATGTATCCAGTACAACAAAAAGAGTTCCATGAAAATGTATGTCATTAGAACGGTAGAACTTGATGTAAGTAGTCATTGTTTTTTATTCCTGTGCAAATAGCACAGCTCACATATGAGTGCATAATGGAGTAACTGTGCTCCATAGGTTTATGTTTTAATACCTTACATGGTTTTTTTGCAATCTTTTATATTCTTTGGCTCTGAACAGCAGCCTCTTAAAGTTAGTAACGGGCTTTGTGTTAATTCATTGGAAAGAAGGGTAAGGCCCTGGAAGTAGCCGTTGTTTGTTTTTTTGGGGTTTTTTTTTAAATAAATTATACAGGTTATTAAAACCATTCACAAGCTGAGTCACTTAACTTGTACCTGAATGTAGTAATTTGTTTTGTGAAGTTTTGCTTTGAAGCACTGGCACCATCTTAGTTACGTGTGAAAGAACAACCTGAAATAACTTAATTGTGCCTTTCCCATAATAAATACACTCTTTTTGTCAAAAATGGTTACTTCCAGCTCACAAATGCTATTAGGATCAATTTATATAATTTTCTTTGTAGCTTATGCAAAATATAATGTAGTGTTCTACAATAGTATTATGATCATTGTTTGCATTTTCAAAACTTGTGATTACTATCAATGGGGCCAATTTTGAAGAAAACATGATTGAAGAAAAGCATTTCCAAAGCAGGTACCAGTCTTGGAAGATGAGAGATTTAAACGACTTGATGTAGTCATGTTGCAGGCCACGAACTATTAATGTTTTAGAATTAGTTCAATGGAATGAAATTGTCTTACACTTTTTATAAAAAATTATTTTTAGAAATTATCCTGCATTCAGTGTAGGCTTGTTTTATTATAATTTGTGTAAGCTGGCTACTGAGCACGGCAAGGTGGATGACTGGTAAAGACAGTGAGAACTGACAAATCTTAGCCAAGTTATGTTCTAGGTAGTTTAGGTTCTAGGATGCATATTTTGGCTCATTTGTTTCTGTACTTGGAAAAAATGGAATCCTGCCTCCTTTGCATAAATAAGCCTGCTTTAGAAAATCTACCCTGCACTTGGGCCATGGAGGTCTGCAGACTGAATTATTGCAAGCTGAGTGTCCATCAGCAAAGATACAACTCCAGAATAGGTTTCACCAGTTGGTGAATCTACTGAGGGATTAATTCCTTTGTCTGACTTGATGAATTTCCAGTTCTTGTTTCTGCTGGAAAAATGCATTTTACCATTTATTGAAAATGCTTTCTACAAAGGGATAGGTTTGTAAGGGAATAAATATCTTCTAGGTTTTCCAGGATTGTTGTAACTGTAGAAAAAAAAAAATATTGATTGTTCCTCCTTTGAATTGTAGGTGGCAGATTTCCTAGTTTTAAGTCAATCTATATACAGTTACCATAATTTCTGCTTTTTGAGCTGTTTGTGTAACTCTTTGCTTCCAGTGCAGCATTTAGTAAATTACTCAAGTGACACATCATTTACTTTATTTACACTTCTATGATTTATAGCAAGGACTAGACATGGGATTAACCTGAACTGAAATACAAATTTTAGAGAGATTTCCTAAACTTTTAATTTGGCCTTACAAGAAGGTCTATTGGAACATTGACATTCTATTGAAGGTCTATTGAAACATAAATGACTGTTGGCAGTAACATTGGATAATGTGCATGTGTTTAAATCTACAATAAGTATAAGCAGACAATGAAAATATAATTGACTATGCAGTTTATTACTGCAGAGTGAGACTATCAGAGCCCTACTATGTTTCCCCTTTATCAACTGATTTTGTTACTGAATGACCTAAGTTTCTAAAGTCTTTGATGTTACAGACCGTAGACTGTATTACACAGTTTATCAGCACAGATCACTGTGATTTCCAAATAAACAAATCTACTACTTCCTAATAAACATTTATTAGGATATAGTAGATTTGTTTTCATAATGCTCCTGCAGAACTGAATATGGGAAACAAATTTGTTATATTTAAAAAAAAAATAAACTGTTAAGGGAGATAGACTCTGAATTTTTAATCTTTAGGTACATTGCATGTGTCAGAATGTTCCCAAATTTAATTTATTAATGGCCTAGGTCCAAACCCTCTTGCCCTGGTCTTCCCCCTTGCCTTGGTTTTCATGGGAGGAAAAAAGATGGATACATATACTGAAAGGAGAATGTTCCAAAATATCTGAAGAATCAAAATATTGATAGTTGTGAAGACAAAACCCCTAGATGAACTATGCACTGCTGGTGCACTGGACTGATGAGTCTAAACTTAGCTAGTGTCAACTCCTGGATGCCTTGTTGACAGATACTTAACTTAAAAGCCTAAATTCCTTAAGAGTTCATGTGTAAGATTAGGATGATATGATTACTCCATTGAGCATCTGTCTTTCCAGTTCTCTGTATTTATGTGTGTACATATATATATATAGGCTGTGCACATGAGTACACACGTGTATTTTGTGAGAACTCATTATTTATACAAATGTAAAAAGTTGTTTTGTTAAAGCAAAGTTGATTCAAAAGAGGGGTGAATGCTACTGGAGGATTGTGAAGCCTCAAGACAGTAGACTAATGTAGTTACTGTCCATTTAAAGTTAAATTTACTGATGTGATTATTTTAATGATTTCTACAGCAATGTCTGACCCTATGACAAATTTTCTTCTACTATCTGCCACTATATCATTCTAATGTGCTTACTAAGGTTCTTCCAGTCAACTTAAAAAATCAAAAGTATCAAAGGTAGAACTCCATCTAAAGAAATAAGGAGAATGCTGGTTTTGAGGTCTGACCTGAAGGTGTTTGCATTCCCATTCTGCTTTTGTGAATATCTGTTGTACAAGGGACATCTCTGTGCCAGAAAGGAGTGCAGCATCATTGGAGCTATACTGATACAAGTGCAATGGAGTTATGAAAAATACCAGCTTCAGTAGTAAAAACAGCATAGCATAAGGCTTAATCTTTATATGATGTATCTTACACAGGTTTATATTTATGCATGATACTCGCGCCCTAGGTAGTTTCAGGACTGGAATCTCTAAATATACAACAACTTGAGTGTATGGTTATGTGGATAATTAAGCCCTCAGTCTTACATGCCACTCCTAGGAAGTGGGCATGGGGAGGTGCTTTACCACCATTTCAGCTTGTCCCTGTGAAATGAACATTTAGGCAGAACTTTTTGGATTTACCAAAGAGACTCGAGGAGCCATTGAACTCTCCTGAATGGATTTGAAGAGCTCAACCCAAAGGGTTCCTTGCTCGGGAGCTCTCCGTGGTGCTCCAGGTGCTGAACCCGTTCTTGCGGTGCTGCGGGCAGCGGCTGCTCAAGCTCTTCCACGTGTGCCGCAGGTAGTGAGGTTCATAGGCTTGTAACTCCAAAATGTATTTTAAGACCTGACCCAGTCTTCATGCGTCATGGAGGTTCTCTGTCACTGAGAGAGACTAGCTCATAATTCACCATTGCAACTGAGAGTTAGTGCCTGAAATGCAGTGTGCAAAGAGAACAGTTTCATGATGCACACTTATCAAATCAGTGGAAGGAGGTAGGGTTGCAGTAGTTTAAATGCTAGTAAACAAGACACGTAGCAGTGCACACTGATGTAGGCTATGTAATTAGTCTGAGTGTAAAAAGAAATGGTATTGTCTCTGTATTGCAAGGTTCTCAAGAAGTGCTAGTTTCCATCACATAGACTTTGTGTATGTGCAAAGAACAAATTTGTTACAAGTTTATATTTAAACTTGGCTGACAAATTTGTTTTGTAAGAGCACTTTTTGCAACCTTAATTCTTTTCAGTTTGACTAAGCTATGAATAATTATATGGATTAAATGACAAGGTAGAATTTTCATCTTTGGTGAAATTGGTTTTGGTGACTCTGGTGGAAATAGTTTTATTGCCATTCAAGTACAGCTCGTTCCAACTTGTGATGGTTTTGTTGCTGGTTGTTTTTGTTGTTTTTTTTTTGTTTTGTTTTGTATTCCAACTTGCTGAGTAATATTTGATTTGCCTAATTGTGGTGTTGGAAGAAATGTTAGGTAAAAGATTCTCTAGCTGTATTCAGCAGTTACTTGATTGATGTTTTCTTTCCAATGTTCACAATATAAGAGATTACTCTTGCATACTAGTTTGTTTGGTGGAGGTTTTTTTGGTTATGTCATTCCAGAATACATATTTTTGGAGGATCCTACTTAGCCCCGTTCCATTTCGCCTTGCCAGAAAACAGCCTATTCAGATTTTCTTTTAAATAATTAGTGTCTCTTCTTTACAAAAATAATCAATAGGGAAATCATATTTCTCCAATGTGAACATTAGCTTCTGAATCAGCAAATCAAATATTTAGTTTAATATAGCCGAATATTGAACTTAAGTTCTAAATTATAGTGCATGGTTTACCATAATTCTATATTTGTATTTGGGTTTCTGGCAGAAGCATGAATGGATTTGGGTCTGATCTGTAAAGTGCTGAGTATTCTATAACTGTTACAATACCTACTTTACATTGATTACTCTAACTCTTGGTGTTCATCCTTCATATGATACTTAGTATGTATCTTCATAAGTTTATTTATTGATGTTCCATGTTTTTAAATGAAGTGTTCATTCATGCCTTTGAGATGATCAATTTTGTCAGCATTTCATTTATTATGTTTGCCTTACCCCTCAGTATGTGGAATACTTGTGTTTGTGACCATCCAGTGGTTTTTTGGTTTGGTTTTGTTTTGTTTTTTCAGAATTCTTGGGTTTGTTTGCATCTTATTTGGTATATTATTTTAAAGTGTCAGTTGTTTTAATTAATAAGTGTAAATCGTCACCTAATGCTAATTTGCCACTTGTTAACAATAAAGCAAATATGCCAATAAAACTTCTTGTGATGCACACATTTTGTAGCCAATTGTGAAATTGTCTTAAATAAAATAACATAGGGATAGGTAACATCATTTCAGCCTTATGAATACTGTGATGTCTTTGGTCTCAAGTACACCAGATCTGTTGTGAGGACCATCCACTCTCTTCTCCTAGTTGAAGGGAGAGAATCCCTTAGTTATTTCTGAAGGATAGGTGTAGTTGACTTACGAGATGAGATTTGGATTCCTCAGTCACCTTGAAAAATACTCTAGACCAGATATTTAAGTCAGTGTGATCAGCTTATATAAAGTTAACTCTGTATCTCTTATTTTTCCCAACTCTGAGCAACCTGATCTAGTCAGGGATGTCCCTGCTCCTTGCAGGGGGTTGGACTAGATGACCTTTGAAGGTCCCTTCCAACTCTAACCATTCTATGATTCTATATGGAGAGTATAGTTTATATGAAGCCTATCATTGTGATACCTGTAGTAAATTTATTTTTTTTTTTAACTGAGGTTGTAAGGTATGATATATAACCTAAGCTTGATCTTTGTTCTCCTTCCTGAGGTTAGAGCACTGTTTTGCTGATTAAATGATTAAGCAGGAAAAAAGCGGACTTTTTTTTTTCTTCCTCCTGTGAAGCTCACTTATGTGAGTAGAACTTGCAATAAGGGTTTAGGTTCCTGATTTTTTTTGCTAAATACAGATGAGTAGAGACCAATTCCTCTTTTCTTTCCTCTTTTTAGGGGAAAGTTAATCCTTCTGGGCTCTTTTGTTTACTTCACCACACCCTCTTCAGAGGAAGGCAGATATGTTTTCCCCTTAATTCTAGATGAACTTGATTTATGTGCCAAGAGTCTGCAAAATCATGTCATTGCTGAGATTCCATGACAGCCCTTATGCTGGCTTCCTCTTTATTCTAGTTCACCATGAACAATTCAAAACAGATAGCAGGAGAAAACAAACAAACAAAAAAACTTAACAAAAACCTAAGTAGCTGCTGAATGAAACGTATCATAAAACCAACATCTTTTTTGCTCAGCACACAGCTGAAGCAGTGGAACTGGAAAGAAACATATACCCAGCCTGGAGACGTTTACATCTTTAGCTGAAGAACTTCAGCGGTAAAGATGTTTGATGGTGCAAACTGAGATTTGAACATTCTCTTCCACTGACCTTCCTTGACCTGGCTTCCTAAACACCAGAAATTCTTCTCGTTATAAACCACAGAGCACCTAACTCATTCTTCCCGCTAGAAATGTGCAACATCATTATCTTGCCCACAGGGGTTAGTCACCTCTTTCTACTTTCTTATAATGCCTTGCAACAATAGTGCTAAAATTCTTTTTGCTAACTTAAATACCTAAATTGTCTTCCTTTGCCACGTTCCCATAAATTTAATGTATTTCTAGATCATGGTTTTGACCTACTCATGTTCCTTTGCAGTGGCCAAATAAATAAATAGATGAAAGTGGCAGAGAGGTGTAGGCGTAGTGGTGATACCCTGCAAGGTTTTCATTCCTTCACCAGTTCCTGCAGAGCAGTTTATTGTTGTCACGTTTGTAATTTCAGGAGAGACTTGAAGAAGGTTCTCAAATGGAAGGAACAATGGAAGGAGCACAAGTCACTGCGTTTAGCAGTTACCACTTACATGCAAAGACTAACTCAGGAAATTTGGCAAGAAGAATGAGGCAGGCAGGATATTTATTAAGAGAAGCAATCAGAAAAACCCCACAGTCTCATAATCACTCAATTTAAATTTCTGCTCTGGATCTAACCTTGGTCTTTCCCCAGGATAGGCCTGAAATTGCTTGATTTGCCTCAAGATTTAAGTTGTGGGCAGCTGCTAAAGTCATTTAAGCTGACTGAACTTTCAGTTTTGTAGTAGCTAACATTGCATCTGTGTGTTTCTTTTAATTCCCACTGACCTTTCCTTGCCAAGTGGTTATTAGGAAATAAATCTTGGCTTTTAACCATTTGTGCATTTCAAATAAAAGCAAAACTGTTTTTCAGTTGCAGAGACAGATTTAATCCCCAGTCTCCTGAAACTTCCTTCAGTAGAAGCAATTTCCAGAGAAGTCCTTACAATAGTGGTTACAGTCTCTTATCTCAAGCATAATACTGGGAAATCAGTTTCCCTTTTCTATTACACAGAAGAGTTATGGGTTTGGTTTGGGGTTTTTTCAGTGTTTGCAGTTAAAGTTACAATCTGTTGCATCAAGAGCTAAAGAGAATATGTGAAGGTCTCAGTCACAGTTCTACAAAGATACTACCTGAAGAAATCTCCTCACCATAAATAGATGGGAGGTTGGAGGGTGTGTATGGCAGGAAAGCATAACAGTATTTTTGCTTTGGGCTTAACTTCCCCCCTCACCATTAGCAGTAGGGCACACTGGGTTTCATGGATTCAGTACAGCAGATCTTACTCCAGTCGAAGGAGATCTGTACAGTTCTTTGAAGCACATCCCACCATTTTTTCGGGTCTTTGTTCTGAATACGAAAAGATTTTCAGAGTAGTTCCACAGAAAAATTATTTTAGCACACATAAAACAATGTATGTTACCTTACTCTGAACCAGGAAACAACAGGCTGACTTCACTAAAGATTTCCCAAAATGGGAATCTGCCTTAGTCCAAGGCAGATACCTGGTATGGAAATATCTACCTAAATTGGCCAAGTTATAAGCAATTAAGAAATAAGTATTTTATAATGGGAAGTCCCAAGTGGCTGGAGGTTACCCTATCAGCTATGCTTTTAATGACTAGCTGTGAAAAAAAGCTAAAAAAGGAGTTAGGACACTCAAAAAGTCAACAGTCCAATTCCATAGAAGGTAAATATTTTATTACCAAAGGAGTTATAATATCAAAGTAAGAAACTGCAAAAGAGTTATAAACAACTATAAAAATACTTCTATTTATCCAAAATTAAATATGAACACTTTATTAGTTAAATGCCAATATATTATTCTCTGAAAATATTCACACATTTTAAGTCACGTTTGTCTAACTTGTTGAACACGTTATATAAAATAATTGCATATGAGAAATCACAATCTGAAGGTAAGAAATTCTAGCTCCTCCTGGAGCTAAGTCTAAGATAACCAAATACGTAAGGCTAGTGTGCTTTCCAGTCAGCTGAACAAGCTTACATTCAGGCATCTCCTCTTTCGCCTTCCATAGGTCTCACTGTCTTGCCTCTACTTCGGCCAGTAGGTGTGTGCTACATCGCTCAACAACCAGTACCCTCCCTTAAGTTTTTCAAAAGGTAAACCTATTCCCTATTTTTCCAAACCTAAATTAGTTTGCCGACCTGTTAGATGACCACGCTGAAAACACTATTGCATCAGCAGAACCGACCCAAGATCAGCTGCTTTTTTGGTAAGTTGTTCCTTTTAGTCCTTGATGCGTTTTATACAGCTATAAAGAAACCAGCTACTTTTCCATACTGTTTTCTTCACCTGGATCTTGTAAGATGTTTTTATAAGTTGCAGTAGACATGTAAGTAGACGGCTTTCATATGACAGTATTACAAAGTCAGTCAAAAGATCAGAAAATTCAGTCATTTCCAGAGCATAAAGGTGGGACACAGCCCTCTGCAGAGTTCTTTGTTTCAAATGCTGGTCTTTTACTTCCACTTCTTGGAATTCAGCAGCTTGGTTTAGCCATTTCTGTTTATTCCATCTCCAGGAACAAGGTACGGTAGCTTTCCATCAGAATTCTGGCATAAAGTGTTTGTATCAGCGAGCAGAGTTACTCAATGAATGCCTATAAAATGCAAAGACACCAAGTAATGCCACTTTGAAAGAAAAGAGCAGGATTCACCTGGAATCACCTGGAAATTACTTTTTCAAATTTATTCCAGCAGGATCGAAGGCTAGATATATTTTCTTTCAGTTCACAAAATTCTTGGTTACATTTCTTTTTGGACTGTTCACCTGTTTCTGTATCTTCTTTATTAAGCGTATTTACCTGCGTGCAAACCTGAAAAATAACAGTTTGTATTGTTAATTGGGAAGCACTTATTCTTTTAATACAGACATATTTTAATAGCAAACTAATTCCACTATATCTCAATAAATAATGGTAATTAAGCCAGAAAGCTGGGCTACTCACAAAGCATGCTGTGGTGAAACACAACCTGCATCAGTTCTTGCTCTGAGCACAACCCTGCTGCCGCCCCTGCCCGCCAGACTGGGAGCATGCAGCTTTAGCACACAGCAAATATGGCCATCTGAAGCCAGTGCGTGCAACTGAGAACGTGTACATCCTCTGCCAGTGGCTTAACATTTATCCTCCATTATTTGAAGGACTGGAAAAATAAAGCAAGTTCAATTGGGAGCCAAACTTCAAAAGGTATGAATACATGTGTGGTACCTTGAGACTGGTGGAACACACAAACCTATTCCCAGGGGTTGGTGTTGTGGCCTAGTGTTCACGGTCTCACCCAGAGACAAGAAGACCATAGTTCTTGTCCATATTCAGTGACTGTTCATTATTTTTACCAAATGACTTTAATTGTTCTTTAACTAAAACCAAGCATCCACAATGTTAGGCAGCAGTTTCAAGGGTGACACTCTGACTTCTATGACTTAACTGGGGTATGTTTTATGGTAAGGCAAACATTGGGATTCACCACAGGTAGCTAAGCAAAATATAGACACATTACTTTGAAGATCTGGTCCTGGATTATAAGAGTTTCTGCATTTCAAGGAGAAAAAGCATGAGTTCAGTGCAGCCTCCAATCCAACTATTTAAGCCAGTCATAAAGAATGATATCCTTTGGTGCCTATGGGGAGGCTTTTTGATGTTGGTCAGTATTTTTGTGTTCAATAGGTAACTGGGAGCCACACTTAGAAGAATGCTTTTCCTTTGCTATGGTAGTCTGTAGATCATTGTGCTAGATTTGAGTGACACATCAAAAAGCAGATTCTGTCAATGACTAAAAATCCTAATATTTTCCTATCTAACTGTTCTTGTTGAGTTTGAGATATTGTGGTTAAAATAAAGATCAAAGCAATTATGGAAAGGAGAGAAACTCCCACTAATTGTTCATTGAAACAAACCAAATTAAGCATTTATCTTAAAGTAGAACTCCAGTGAGAAGTAATCACTATGATTTTATACACTAGAGAAATTAAAGGCCTTCTTCACCCAAGTGTGGTCTTTGTCTTTTACTGAAGAATTAACTTGGGTATTGCAGTACTGAACCAGAGTACGTATCTTCACTGTAGACTTCCAGATCATTTCTTAGTCTTTGCACTGGGCTTAATGTCTATTACAAGACATATGCTATACAGAGCAAAACTGGTCATGTGTATAATGTGCATGATAGTTGTACCTCTGAGAGGTAGATATGATGTTGTCTGTGTTGAAGAGCTCTAAGGAATAAGTCACATATTTGCAATAAACTGCAGACCATCACTACCACTCACCTTTTCTTTTCTATACCTTTCACATTTGCACTGTAGAATCTGTAATGTCCCACATGAGACTAATGCTGCTTTCCATCTGAAGTCTATCCTGATTTTTTGCCTATGAAAGAATCTGAGCATGTTGCATGCCATACTCTGTAGTGATTCTATTTCCTGTAAAGAGAAAAAGAAAAATGTGTCCTGAAAAGTCTGTGCACCATTAATTCTTTATAACATTGGTGTGTTTTAAAACAAAAGCTCCATCAGTTACCATTAGTTTCTTTTGCTTTCGTGGTGTCAATCTTTTCCAATAAACCACATGACTAATCTGACCTACTTGTCATCTCTTAAAAATATTTAAAGTAACAATTTGTACTAGTAATAATAATAGTGTAAGGATGTTAGGGAGAAATCATAGCTGTAATGAAATCAGCCAAATCAGTCAGGAAAACAATAAATGATTTTTGGAGTCAGTCCTTTTATCAACTCATGATAAAATTTGCAGCAACAGCTGATAATTGTGCTTTCCATCATTTGAGATCTGCCCAAACTATTACTGTTAAAGCTTTTCAGATCTGAAGTGAAAAGCTTAGCTAATACAATTTTCAGTATAAAAATGAAAACAGATGTGTGGAAATTTTTATGTTTACTTCCATTGGCAAAATAAAATAAGGTTTCTGTACTATTTGGATTTAAAATACAAGAGAATCTTTACAGTAGGAAAAAATTATTTCTTGAATATGGAATTGCTTAATATTTTAATTTTTAAAATATCAATTTACTTAACAAATTGTGTGATTCCAAATTCAAAAAACGAACAATCCTAAATATTATAATTAGACTATTAAAAGGTAATATTAGTTGCTATCACAACATGTTATTCAGGGACTGGACTGTACAAAGAACCCATTTGGGTTCATTTTCTCTAAAGTAAATTCTGAGAAGTTAGATTTTACCTGAGTATCGTTGCAGAAAAACACTTTGCTATTTTCATGTTTTTTATTCCTGCAGCACCGGTCACGATACTCCGTAGACATATTTACCTGTAAAATATAATATGTATTTAATCATGGAAGTACTTTTAATCAAGTGAGCCAAGTTTCTCACTAACAGCTGGCAACATCAACACTAAACTGTTCTGTAGGATCTCCTCGAGTGTAGCATGGGCGGTGTACAATTTGGAGCTTTTGCTTGGCAAGCAGGCAAAGAAAACCTCAATCCAGCTACAATTTCTGAAGGTATTCACAGAATCACACAGAATCACAGAATGGTTGAGGTTGGAAGGGACTTCTGGAGGTCATTCTGCCTTGCTCAAGCAGGGCCACCTAGAGCTGGCTGCCCAAGACAGTGTCCAGATGGCTTTTCAATATCTCCAAGGGTGGAGACTCCACAACCTCTCTGGGCAACCTGTGCCAGTTCTCGGTCACTCTCAGAGTAAAAAAGTGTTTCCTGATGTTCAGAGGAAAACTCCTGTGTTTCAGTATGTGCCTATTGCCTCTGGTCCTGTCACTGGGCACCACTGAGAAGAACCTGGCTCTGTCCTCTTTGCACCCTCCCTTCAGGTATTTATAGATATTAATGAGATCCCCCCAAGCGTTCTTTTCTCCAGGCTGAACATTTCTAGGTCTCTCAGCCTTTCCTCAAAGGAGGGATGCTCCAGTCCTTTCATCATCTTTGTAGCCCTTTGCTGGACTCCGTCAAGTAGCTCCATATCTCTCTCTTACTGATGAGCTCAGAACTGGACACAAATCTACTCATTATAAACCTTTGTATTCTACTGAATTACTTGGTTCTTTGGCATTTTAAAGCACACAGGAATATTTAAATCTTACACAGACATAAAATACAATATTTGTCAATGTTTGTCTCCACAAATACATGCCCCAGGCATCTAAATGGATTGTAGCACTCACTTTGCATATGCACTAAGAGAAGATGTCCTGAACAGAATCACTTGCCCCCTTTGTGTGACTGTAATCTTCTATCAATTATTTATGCCCTGTTTTTTTTTCTCTTCTATTTTCATGTGTGTCATCAAGATGGCAACTGAACCCAACTCAACAAAATTCCTTTGTTTTCTTCTTCAGCCTGTATCCAGATAACCTAAAACAACCAGAAGGGCTTTAAAAAAGGCAGGTGATGGCAATATTGTGTTATATCTCCCCACTTAGGCATGTATATGAACACAATAGACAGCTTAAAGTTTTCCTGCAGATTTTTTGTGTAATGTTGCCTGTATTTCAGAAGCTCACTCAAAATGAACAGAACTTCAACCAGGAAGTGTTTTCAAAACCAAGAGTTTAGGGAGTCAGATATTCATTGACAAAAAAAAAAAAAAACAAAAAAACAAAAAAAAAACCCCAACCCTTTGAAAGATAATACACAACTCTGCTTGTGCCACAACAGAACAAAGTTTTGCTGCAGTCACACAGCACAAAGCTTTATAAATAAATAAATAAATGATCATCCTAAAACCTATGTGTCTGTGGCTCCAGTTGCTAACTGCCAAGGGATTTACCCATTCTCACTGACTTCCTCAGATCATCTTTAGTATAACATGCAGTAACCATTTCTGAAGGCAGTTTATTGGCTGTAGCTAAAGCAACCTAAAGGAAATCTTGGCCTCAGAAAAGGCATTAATAAAAACCAGATTAACTTATGGAGGTCTAGTATATAACCCACTAATCATCTCCACAACTGCCTCCAAACATCAGGCTGTTATGGACTGTGGCTCTGCGATTGCAGGAAAGCATCTAGTGGGCCGTTGCTATCACCCAAACAGCACTGTCTGTAATATTTGCTGTTAAGTTATAGTGAGGAGACTACACTGATTTTACATAGAAGACAACTGAGTCTCTCCTAAACTGGGAAAAATAAAGGCAGGAAAATGAAGAACTGTGCACAGTAGTTGTTTGTGCATGCCTGTTCTAGGAAGCGAAAGCTTCAGAGTTCAGTACCCTCCCATTACCTTTCACAAACATTAATTCACTAAGGATTTATTTATTTATTTGTTTGTTTGTTTATTTGGATAACAGTTTTAGTGCTCATACAGTCTCCTAAAAAACTCTATCACCTAAAAAACTCTACAATATTTATTACAATAATAATAAAAAAAAAGATAAAGACTTTCAAAGTATATCTGGAAGAATGGCATTGGTCCACTGAAATCCTTGATGGCACCCTCGAACACCGAGTGCATCAAGCTTCATCCTGCAATTGGGCAGTGGCAAGGCATTGCCACCTCCATCTTGGGACACTTCCCTGACCTTGCAGCTCCAGCAGAGCTGGGATGCACCTCATGGCTCTCCACCACAGGAATACAGCAGGATTTGCCTCCCAGAGGCTGTTATTCCTGTCGTATTGTTTTCTCTTATAGGTCAGCTATCTTACAACTGCTCACCAAGAGGTTTATTTTTGTTCGCTAGGAAGCACTTGCCTTTGTCAGAAATAAGATGACAAACTAAAGGGGCTACTTATCTGTTCTAATATGGCCATGAATATTTTCCTTAACTTTGGTGCCTTGTTCTAGACAAGGTAATTTATCTATGGAGAAGTACCTTTCTCTCTTCATAATCTCAACAAAGACAACATGATCGGAATGTTGCTGAAAATTAAATGATCGTTCCTTGACCCTAAAGGTATTTTGTTTCCAGCTGGGGGAGGATGTGTCTTGGCAGAGAAAGGTTGGAAAACACTGGCATAATGCTCTGAAGGACAGTGGTGTAAGAGTAAAGAGTAAGTGTGAAGAAATACAATGGCTCCTGATTTCACCTTTGGAAAAGCTGTATATCACTGTATATCACTGTATATCATGTATCTTTCATGCAAACAGATTTTAATTTAAGACTGCAACAGAATGGAAAGTTCTTGTTAAGTGATGAACTGTTAGAAAATCCCATTTTATAGAAACGCCTCTACTAATCTAACTGTGGAAAATGCTTTCGTCCATGAAAGTGTTCTTGATGATGAATTTAATTCTTAATAATTATAGAATCATAGAATCATAGAATGGTTAGAGTTGGAAGGGCCCTTGAAAGATCATCCAGTCCAACACCCCTGCAAGGAACAGGGACACCTCTGACCAGATCAGGTTGCTCAGAGCCATGACCAACCTGGCCTTGAACGTTTCCAGGGATGGAGCATCCACCTCCTCTCTGGGCAACCTGTTCCAGTGTTCCACCACTTGCATTGTAAAAAGTTTTTTACTAATATCCAATCTAAATCTACCTCCCTCTATTTTAAAACCATTACCCCTCGTCCTATCACAACAGGCCCTGCTAAACAGCCTCTCCCCATCTTTCTTGTAGGCCCCCTTGAGGTACTGGAAGACTGCTATCAGGTCTCCCCGGAGCCTCCTCTTCTCCAAGCTGAACAGCCCCAACTCTCTCAGCCTGTCCTAATAGGGGAGGTGCTCCAGCCCTCTGATCATCTTCATGGCCCTCCTCTGGACCCTCTCCAACTGGTCCATGTCCTTCTTATGTTGGGAGCTCCAGAACTGGACACAGTACTCCAGGTGGGGTCTCACCAGGGCAGAGTAGAGGGGGAGAATGACCTCCCTCGACCTGCTGGCCACGCTCCTCTTGATGCAGCCCAGGATGCGGTTGGCCTTCTGGGCCACAAGGGCACATTGCTGGCTCATGTTGAGCTTCTCATCTACCAGCACTCCCAAGTCTTTCTCTTCAGGGCTGCTCTTGATCCATTCCCCGCCCAGCCTGTATTTGTGCCTGGGATTGCCACGACCCAGGTGCAGGACCTTGCACTTGGCCTGGCTGAACTTCATGAGGTTGGGACGGGCCCATCTCTCCAGCCTGTCAAGGTCCCTCTGGATGGCATCCCTCCCTTCCAGCGTGTCGATGGTACCACACAATAATTCATAATTCATTATGAAGAGTTGGAAGGTAGGTTTTGAGCATGTATTGGTAAACTGTTATGATACTCTTTTTGCAAAGCTGCAATAAATCTGTCTGATAAAGCCATAATGGAGATTTGCAACTGAGAAAGTTAAGTTTTTCTCTGTTACCATCCAGAAAAGAGGATTCTTTGTTGGCTAAGCAAGGCATATTAATAGGTAAAACAAAGAAACTGTCACTGTTGAATGAATTTTGTGCCTCTGTGCATTTGTATTCAATGGACAACATAAAACTTCAGCCACAAAGTCTACAATCAGTAGAACAAATGACAGGTTGTGTAATGCTTTCTTCTCCTAATCATAGAATCATAGAATCATAGAATGGTTAGGGTTGGAAGGGACCTTCAAAGGTCATCTAGTCCAACCCCCCTGCAAGGAGCAGGGACATCCCTGACTAGATCAGGTTGCTCAGAGCCTCATCCAGCCTGGCCTTGAACGTTTCCAGGGATGGGGCTTCCACCACCTTTCTGGGCAACCTGTTCCAGTGTTCTATAATAAGAAGATACAAACAGAACTAGTCATGAAACTTCTTCAGAAAAGAGTACTTCTTAGTATAATATATTATACTACTTAGGGTCAAATGGGACATGTGCTTAACTACACGGTGCACAGGCACAAATACCTGTATCACAGTATTTGTACGTGCAAATAGGCAGCATCCACAGATTTCAGAGATTTTAAAGAAACTGAATTGTCGCACGTCCTCAAATAAAGCCACCATTCCAGGATAATGTGTGGTTTTAAATTGGTCTTTTATTGTATTTTAACATTAGAGGGTTTTTTTAATTATTATTATTTTCTATCATCTAAAAATATCAACATTTTCTGAAAGTCCAAGAGCTATTACCTACCAGCTCATCAATGTCGTGGCTTAGTATATTCTCATACTTCACACGGATTTCAGTTGTTTTATTTCCCATTGCACAACTGGATGAATTCACTGGAGACAGAACAAGGAGCAGCGGCAGAACCCGAAAGATAGATCTAAAAAAGGCTGAATTACAACAAGAGCAGTTAAGTACATATTAAATGCCACAGGGCATTTGTCCTATTAAAAAATTCATCCTGTAATCTGTTAAAATCTTTGTACAACCAAATGACTCGTACCTTGAGGGAAGGATTCAGCTCCAGATTAAGACACTATTTGGGTGTCTAAACTCCCTCATGCTCAAGGATGATTCAGCCAATGCGGTTAAGAGCCTACAGCTATTGAGCTGAGCCGCCACTTGGTGTCTACTAGGGCTGAATTCACCTCCAGGCTTCACTGCGAGCGTTGACAAGGTCTCTCCATTGACCGTAACTGGACCATAACCACCTAGTACATATGTAGACAAGTGTCTTAGATGAGTGTAGACATTTAAGTGTCTTAATCTGCAGCTGAATCCCATCCTAATTATCAATTTTCCATATGATAAATTCTACAAACACCCATAAACATGTCTTTACAACAAAAGTGTGTTTAAACACATTTTTGGGCTGACCAAATATACAAATCCATACTAGTGGCCATTACATGAGATAAGACAGCAATACACCCTTCCGTGCAAACTTTTTGCAATCTTATGAAGCAAATCTCACTGCCCCTCACTGTTTCTCTCTTCAATGGACCATCCTGGTCTTCAGTCCTTGCATGACACCCAGGAAAAATATCAGTTCTGTGAGGATGTGCAGAAAGAAAAGACAAAAATATCTAAAGAGCCTGAAGGGACTGACAGGGTAGCTGGAGGCTGCAAGTGACTGTCCTGATGCTGAGGAGGAAAACTAGGTACAGGATTAGATTGTGATTACAAAGCTAATAATTGGACTCTGGTCTACAGCTAGAGTGGCTAAGATGATGCTTAAGTGAAAGGTTTTGGAAAAAAAAAAACAGAGCTAGAAACTTAGCATGGAGGATTAGCAAAGATCACAGCAGGTTCCTGGGCTAACATGAGCTGTTTCTGCCCATCTCTGCTACTCAGTGAGAACAATTCCCCACAGAGCTACTGTGGGATTGCAGTACAAAAGGCAGAAGGGATGCCCTGACCCTAATGGCTATTTTCCCTCCTCTCTGGCAAGGATGAGAGCATCAGGATGTCTCTGAACTTGGTCTTCAGTAGTAAATCCCAGCCTCAGACAGAAATCTTGGATAACTAAGAAGAAAGCAAAAAAAAACCTTGACCATAATCTTTACTGAGCCACCTAACCTCTGCGACACAAGAGCAGCAGTCATGCCACATGCTCGCCTGCCATTCAGAGGAAATAATACCCTATCCTTTCAGTAAACTCCCAAAAACATTTAAGTCGTGTCTGGAAAGCCCCAAAAATTTCTCCCAGAAAAGCCAAGAAGAGTTAACATTCCCGTATTTCCAAATGTAAAAAAGTCCCTCTTGGTTTTTCTATCAAAATAAAACCAAAACCCCTCCTGTGCACCCAGCCTGGACGCGGCACTCCAGGCGCGCCCGCCCCTGAGGCGCGCTCCCGGCCGCCGCCTGCCTGCCGGGTCCCCCCTCTCCCCCCAACAAAACCACCCGCTCCTCCGCGGCCGGCACCCCCTGCCCCCCTGCCCCGGCCGCCCAGCCCCGCTCCGCAGCCCGCAGTCCCAGCGGGAAGCGGTTGTAGCAGCCGGTTGTCTTCCCTCCGCCTCGCCGAACCCGCGCAAAGGTGCGGACGGGCGTTCCGCGGCTCCGCCGGTGGCTCCCGCCGGCCTCCGGCGGGCCAGGCCACTCCAGGAGACCCCAGCACCCGCTCCGCGGGGCAGCGCAGAGGGGCGCGGAGCTACCCTCCCCCCCCGCCCCGCACCGCCGCACTGCCTCCGCCGCTCCCGGGCCCCGCTTCCCGGCAGCGGGCGTGATGGGAACCGGGCGCTTTTACTTTCATTCTAAGGGGAAAAGGGAATTAAAAAGAAAGGCGGTAAGCAAACCTGGGAATTTCCCCGGCCGTCACCGCGGGTTTAAAAGGGCACCGGGCGGCACCGCGCCGTCACAGCGGGGCCGGGAGCACGGAGGCAGCAGAGCCGGTGAGCAGCCAGCGCAGTCGGGGGCGCGGAGCGGCGCGGAGTCCAGCCCAGAGCAGCCCACCGCAGGTGGAGCGGGGCGCCCCGCGCGGCTCTGTCCGCCGTGCGGTGCGGTGCTGTGCGGTGCGGTGCGGTGCGCGCTCCTTACCATGGAACATGGTCCGCGGGGGGGGCGGCAGGGAGCTGTGCCGGCGGCTCCGCGGTCATGGTGGCGGCGCCGTCCGGGCCATGGCGTCCGCGGGGTGCCGCGCAGAGCCGGGCGGGGGGCAAGAGGAGCCGCGGCGGCCGGGCGGGCTCAGCAGCCCCTAGCCGCCCACCTGCCCGGGGGGGCCGCGGTGTTGCGAGACGCTGCTGCGGAGCGGCCAGGCTCCGCTTTTCCCATGGGGCTTCCGCCGGCGACAGGTACTTTCACTTTCTGCTGCGGCGGCAGCCGCGGTGCTCCGCGGCCTCAGCGCGGCGTGGCCAGTGCTGGCGGCTGACCGGCCGCCGGGGGAGGAGGCATCCCCACTCTGGTACCGCGGAAGGGCGCGGAGGCTGTGGGGGGGGTGGTGTCGGCAGGCGTCCCGGGTCGGGCGGAGGGGCCGAGGGGGGTGAGATCTCCGCGGGCGGCCCGGAGTGGCTGTGGCGGGGCCGGGCCGTGCCGGCGGGGGTTACATAGAGCCCCGGCTACACGCCCAGTGCCGAGTGCGCGGCCAGGGAGGGAAGGATGGACCTTGGCAGCGCGCGTGGAAAGAGCCGCTCATCCACGGGGAGGAAATCCTGGGGAAAAAAAAAAAAAAAAAAAAAAAAGAGAGAGGGTGGGAAAAACAAAAACCAAACACAACAAACCACCAACCGTGTTCTGGAGTCACTCTTCTGGAGGAGAGAGACTGGGTTTGCGAGCAGCTCCGCTGCGCCCCGTCGCTGGCCCGGTCGTCCCGGGGTGGGCGGTGGGAGGCGGGGCTGCCAAACAGGCTCCCGCGGGAGGGGCAGGGCTACCCCGGGCTGCCTGCCGCCCCCGGGCAGGGCTCCCCACTCCTGTAGCTCATCCTGAGACATCTAAGAGGGTTAAGAAAAGAGGGTGAAGGGCTCAGAGAGGTGTTTTGGTGTAGAAGAAACGCAAGTTCTGGAAGATAGAGCTGTAGCCGGATGTGTTTTTCTGGGTAAATTCAGAATGCAAAAATTAACGGTTAGGTGCGGATGAAAAGACTTGGAATAGAATAGGGTATGAAATGTCTTTGCAGCATCCCCTTCACATCTCCTCCTGCCCAACATACTTTTTGAGCTTTGAGTTCTGTATCACTTTTCCTGCTCCCCATGAGCACAGAGAGCTGATTCCGTAACCCCTCTCATCAGGGTGCTCATGTAAGGAGGGGGGATAGATACTGGGGTGTGAATATCAAGGAGCGTTGGCTCCTTGATATTCATGGCGTTGGCTAAGGTGTAGACTGCTTGGGATGGTTTCTTCCTGTTCTCTCCTGCTGGAATTGTGCCACTTCATTCACGTACAAGTTGGTACTTAGCCCTCTTTCCTTGTCTCTGGACTACACTTTGCTTTGGATTGGGTATGCGTTTCTCATTAGTTTTTTTCTTCTTTGGAAAAACGTGGAATCAATCCTTCTTCAGAAATATTCTGACAAGATTCAAGCGTGAGGCTGTTTTCCACCCCTTCAGCACTGAGCAGGTTGACTTTAGTAACCGTGTCACATCACTACTGTACTTTTTGGGCAAGGGACACTGATCCATATCAACACAGCTCCATACAAAGAGCAAGCATCTGTCCTTCCTTGTGCCCTTCATGTGTGCCAGGCTGGATGTGATGGATGGCTCAGATCTAGAATCTGGACAAGGATTTTGCCTCACTAATAGCTACATGATCTAATTCTTAGGTCTGCTTTAAGTTGTCACTCTTTTAAATTTTTTTCTTCTTTTCCCTTTTCTGCCAAATATTGTCAGAAAATATCCCTCCATGCACACTTGAATTTGCTGGTGTGTGCAGGTCAGAGAATGCCACAGGACCCTTCTTTTTGGGGGGAACAGTACCTGGTGTAATGCAAGCTCACTTGTGACTAGCTGCTCCTAGGATCTGGCACTTTCAAAACTTAAAGGTTTTGAAAAAGCTGCACTGTAAAGCTCCAATCATGCAAAACCACGTCCACAAGATCAACTTTCCTCCTATTCTGATTTTTACAATAGTACCTGTGTGCTCAAAAATTAAGGTGTTTTATGCAGATGCTAGTAAATTGTCAGGGTGTAAAATATAAAGCAGAAGTTCTTTAACTGCTTTGGTTATGCTAGTTTTCTGGCTGGAACATCAGGAAGAGTGATAATAGCTTCAAATTATTATTTTTTTTTAAATAATGTGTTTGTTGGAAGGAGTCAGCATAATAGCTTCACCTGTGAGTGGGAACATGACTCTGAGAGGCAATGCTGGAGTGTTAATAGGAGTTTTGCTCTTTTTGTCAGTAGTGGCAATGTCTTGTCTGCTTTTTAAGACGATGAATAGTTTGTCCGTTGAAATGTATGTGGAACTTTTTCTTTAATCAAAGGGACAAATAGGTGGTACGGTTTGTACTTTGCCCCTAATCATTTATTTAGATCCCAATCAAGCCCAGTTACGTGACCTAACCCTGGACTGTGGCATACGCTCACGATATAGATGTTATTTGATGTATTTGTGTGTACAGGGTGCTTAAATATTCAATCTTTGACTGTAACTTTTATGTGCTTTTTAAAATATTTTGAATCATTATATGCACTTTGTTTTCAAAGTACTTCTTTTAGTGATTTAGCAATGATTTTTTTTTTCTGAAAAGATTACGTGTAGAAGAATGAAATGCAAGTCTTCAGAAGACTCTGTTCAGCAAATGTCATTGCCTATTTTTTAAAGAAGGAACAGACACCAACCAGTTTAAATATTAAAAGAAAGAATTTAAGAATGATTATATGAATATCATCTGAACAGCCCATTTTATTCAAGAACTCATGAAAGGAGCCTTGAAAGTATAAAATTTTATCTCATCTGAGACTTACCTAATCTCAATGACTGATACCGGTTTGCTCATTTTGTGAAATGCAGTTGGTGCCGAGCCGTAAATAGAGAGCTCTCCCTCTGGAGCTGAATTAAGCTGTGGCTTGACTGTGGCTGTGGGTAAAACCTTCGGGGAGAGAATAAAACTGAAATATTTCTGTAGAATTTCTCGGACCTTAGATGCCCCGCTTCTTTTTAGTACATTGATGATTTGTAGGGCTGTCTGTTTTAATATGAGATGTATTAGCTTTACTATGTAAATGATTTTGCTAAGCAAAATTACAAGTAAGTGACTTCTGGAAAGATGTAGTCTAATGAAGGACATTAGTGCAAATGCGTGCAATTTTCTCTTTCACCAGCCTTTCAAAAATATTGTGAAAGAAGGTGCTGCAAATTACATAGCTAACGACTGAAAGGCACCAGTAATTTTATCAGTTTATGGATGAACGTATTCCATGATTCTTGTCGGTGCATTTTCTGAGGATAGTTTCTCCAAACAAGTTTAAATTTGAAGATCCAATTATCTTCTAACCTGGTAAAATTTATTCTTAGAAAAGCAATTACTTTGGCATTACATATTAACGTCTACTGAAATACTAGTATTTCTGTTGGCTACGTGATTGCAAAGCACATGATTTCTTGTTAAGATTCAGTTCTCGAAAGACTAAGCACTTCTGGGAATGTCACTGTCTTTCTGCAGCTGTTGCTTGTCAGCTTGAAAAGATCTTTTGCTCATGACTTTACATCTGACTTTAGGATGCTTGCCACTTACAGTACCATTAGCGAATGGTTGTATTATTGGATAAAAATAGTTGAAAAGTTATAAATATTTTATTTTATTTTGGAGTAAAATGTAAGTGCTGCAGTTGTCACAAACTGGTGGAACTCAAGAAAGCGTGGCCACTGTTACTGATGCTCTTGTTTTTAAGAATAAATGTGTCTGGTGCTCACCAGATACTCACCAATTATTCTCATCTAACTAAGGGGGATGGGGAGAAGAAGAGACATATTCCCTCCTATCCCTCCCTCCAAAAGGATGTCTACTTAACTGGGATTCAGAGTTAAGTTTATTGTGCACTGAAAAACCCCACTGATACTTGGGTCTGGGAAGTTCTAACCTTCTGTCGTGTTTAAGCAAGATCAAAGGACTGAATTTTATTGTTATGCCAGAACACCCATTTTGTTGAATTACCAGTGCTACTTTTTCTGCACAAATCATTTGTCTTGTCATTGGAGTGTGTGCTGGAAAAAACATGAACTGACTAATAGACTGGATTTTAATGCAGAATGATATTTTATGTTCACTGGAATGTAATGTATCTATCTATCTTTTTTTTTTGTGAGAATTCAGAGTAATTTTCTCAGTGGAGGTTAGGAAAGAAAAAATATTTATAGAAACCTGTTAAGATAAGAATTGTGGAAATATGGGAAGCTCACAGGAAATTTTTGTTGTCAAGCTTGGAAAAGCTTATTCCTTCAATAGAAAGTGGTAATTATTTTGTTTTCCTGTCTTGCTGTCCAGGAAGATGCCAATAAAGATTTTATCAGGAACAACATGCCAAATAAAGGGGTTTTGATAAACCGCCACTGGGAAGCGGGAGTTTCTGAAGAGCAGAACTACCGATGTTGAGGAGATGCTGTGGTGTAAGGCAGTAGGAATGGGAATCAGGCTCCTCGCTTCTGGCTGCCAGGGGCATTACCCACGTTTCTAGCCATCAACCCACCCCGGAGCCAGGTGCCTAAGTCAGGCTTTGCCCATGCCGGTCTGGCAGTGTGAAGAGGCTGGTACCCTTCTGGGCTTTCAGCCTGCAGGTCAGCACGCGCAACCCGAGGAGAAAGCCCCTTGCCACCGCCTTCTGGGCTCTCACTGCCCCTCCTGTTAAAGCTCTCCTGCGTGATGCTGAGTTATTGTAACTGAGGTTTGATTGCAGGTAGAAAGCACAGTCCTAGTCCAGTTCACCGAGGAGAAGGCTCGGTTTCCAAATTGCACTCTCAAACATCTGTCTTCATTTAAACTTAATTTAAGATGCAGAGCAGCCTTGACAATATCTCCAAGAGTCTGCTGGGGTGGCAGACTGCACGCGAGCCCGGCAATCGCTGGGCACTGAGCACAGGACATGGCCCTCCTCTTCCTCCCGGCGATGCTGTGGGCGAGGCATTGGGCTGGCACCTGGAAAGTGTCCATCAGGCATGAGAACCATTTCGGGTCTCCATTTGTTGGCACCTGAGGTGTGCCCGCAATCCTGCCCTTACTGTGCCCATGGGTCATGTCAGCTGCTCACATTGACTCCACGGCAATGAGAGGCTTTAGTGGAGTTGTCCTCTTCATCAAGTGGAGGTTTTCGAGCTGGTTATTGTCTGCTTCGGTGCCTCGGAGGAGACTCTCGAATGTGGGAGAAATGAATATTTCAGCCAAGACAAATTATGAAAATCCTGCTTCTGCTTTAGTGGGCCACAGAAGAAAGAAGAGATTGGGAGGGGGGGGTGGGGGGCAGTGTCTGTCAATACATTTTGTCTTGCTTTTCCTACTTTTGAAAGTGCAGTTTCAGGGAGGGAGGGAGGCTTGGTAGCAGCAATGGTCTTTGCAGATATTCACCCTTATTGAAATTATGAAAATTTCATTGCATTTCAGGATCTTGGAGGTCTATTTGGTTTTGGTGTTGTGCTTTTAAGAGTGTTTTTCCAGAATGAGAATCAATTATGTTTTATGATGTGTGTGAACTTACATGTCTTTTAGTGGTGGCTCTTTTTTACAATATTACATATAAAAGTACAAAAAGGCATTTATTGAACTTTTCTTTTTAATTCTTTCCTCCCCTTTCCTTCATTGCTCATTTTTTGATCTTGAGAAAATGTAGTTGGTGAGTAATATCCGTGGCAAACTGTCCTTGAAATATTACGCCTTTTCTTTCTTTTCCTTTTTCCTTTTTTCTTTTTTTTTTTTTTTTTTTTTTAAGAGAACTGAGAGTCTTTCTCCTGGTTTTAAAAGCAGACAGAAGGTTGCACTGAAAAGTGACAGTAACCTTGATGGAGTCACTGTGCCAGGGAGTAAAACAAAAGGTTGCACTGAAAAGTGACAGTAACCTTGATGGAGTCACTGTGCCAGGGAGTAAAACAAAATAACTTCAATTTTAGAGAACCAGAATCTACCTGAGGAGTAAGTTTCAGGTCTTAAATCTTAAAAATATACTGTAAGGTGTTATTGGTTATTTTCTCTTTGCTTTGGATGTACATTAATAAATGTATGTGTCCCATCACAACCATTCTGATGGAGGATTTAGGTGTGTTACTAAATTCATTGAAAGACTTTTTTTTTCCATCTGAAAGATTTTTTTTTTTTTTTTGTAAAATAACTTCTCTGAATAAATGCTTATTTTAGGAAAGGATATTCTGTGTCTTTCATACATAACAAAAAGCTGACTAACTTCTCCAAGTGTGAAAACAAACGTAAATGGGATGATTGCTGTGAACTTCAGAGTTTTTTTTTCTTTTGCTACCCATGCCTTTCTAGTCCTGACAACTTTTACTTGACTTATTTTGTCCAGCAACGTGTTTAAATCCATGCACATAAGGAATGCAGCTCCTTGGTAGTGAAGAGTGCATTTCATAGGATTCTTTATGTACTGGTAGAGTTGCCATTATTTCTTTGTATTGATTGATTAAAAAAAAAATCAATTTTAAGAACAAAAATTCCTCTTCAAGATATTTTTTTTTTCAGTAGTAAACTATCTTGAAGAGGAATTCTGTTCTTAAAATTGATTTTTTTAAAAAATCAATCCATACAAAGAAATCACTTCAAATAGAGATCACTTATTGTAAATGTGGACTTTGTGGGTTTAATCCTGTAAGCATGTGCCTGCTTAGCCCTGATTTCAGCATGCCTAACTTACATGCTTAGTTTTAAGCAAAAGATTATTTTGCAGATTTTAAGCCCAGCTGAAAACAGAGCATCTCCACTTTGAAGCTTTGACTTATTTATGACATTTATTTTGCTACTCTCTGGAGTTACCCTACAAGAATTCCAAACACAACTCTGTCTCTGAGGTGCCCCTTACAAATGTGCCTTTCTCCCTTGTTTGCAGTGATTGTGAGATCCATGCAGGGTCAAAGCAGGAGGTGGTGGTAAAGAAGGAAGCAAAATTACAATTAAAGTACAATGTGCTAATGCAATTTACCCAATAGACATCACTTGGCAGATCAAAACAGCTGGTGCATGCTGAGACTTGAATTAATTTTTTTACAGAGAAAGTGCACTTAAATATTCCATGAAGACCTACAAAATGTATTTCATAAGAACAGTATGCAGGTGCTATGGTTTTTGTTTTATCATAACCATTTTAAAGGGCTGGCTTTGAAGCAGTGAATGGATACGTGTGTGCCTGTTCTGTGGTGTTTGAGCCTTTCACTGGCTTTGATTTATGTTCTCCCCTTCAGCAGAGATAACAACACTGACTCTCAAAGATAGCAAGTGACTTGAAATGAAAATGGGTGAAGAGCTATAAATTGTTCTAACCTACAAAAATGGATCAAAAACCGATGTAAACTCTAAAACTAAAAGGAAGAAATGAGTGAGAGGTGAATAGCAGCTTTTTAAATTGTCTTAAATGATATTTAGAAATTGTTCTCAGACTATTAAAGTCACATTTTTTTAAAATGGTGGTGAGGGAGGAAAGCTCAATGCGATTGTCCAGACTCTCTTTGCCTTGCATCACAATTCTTACGGTTTAATTAGTCAGTCTTTAATAAGCTGTTGTGATTTCAGAAACATATTCTAGAATGCCCCGCTTTGCACTGAAGATTTGAGTCTCTTTCAAGGCAGATTCCTGTAAAAAAGCCATTTAATTTTGAAGGAACAACAGCAACAGCAGATGCAGCTAATGTACGTTAGTAAATCTATAGTAAAAGTTTCCTGACTCAGCAGGTTTTAGCCCCTACCTCTCTAGAAGTACTGAAGAAATATACCCCATACATCTCTTATTTCTTATCTCTGGCTTGTTTGTTTGATTTCTGGGTAATACAGTTTTGCAAGAAAAAATAACTTGCTAGTAATTCACAGGCCGTTTCGCAGGCAGAGTTTCATTTTGCCCCGTTTTATTTAATGTGTTTTTATATGGGTGCTGAGGAGCTGTGGCATTTTCTGTGTGTGTCACACCCAGCGTTGTCTGTTATCTTGTCTGACCCAGATGATACAATTTAGTGCCTTTTTTTCTGTGTATGGTTAAGATTAGGGCACGGCTGTGAGCAAGACAGTTAAAGATGTATCTAGGTAAGACTCTGTGACTAGGACGTTTAAGTGGAGGAATGGGGTTTGCAGAAGGGGAACAGGGGCCTCTTTAGGGGTGCTAGTCCATTACTGGCAACCTGGGCCACTAAATTAGGAGTGGTTTTATAAGGAGGTAGAACTGCCACATCTTCTTCCATGGAGGCACAGTCTTGCAGACGTTATGGCATCATGTACACTGTGTTCAGTTGCTTCTGAAGAACACCCTAGAAAGAGATCCCTGTGCCATAGTGTTCTCACATTTCTGTTATGATCCCTTAAGGCAATTTTGGTACTGCTGGTGCACCCGTACTTGAGGTACTCCTGGGCAAAACACCAGTCTCAAATCCATGTGCCATCCTTCCTGCACTTATCCTGTCTTAACTCAATATTCCTTGTCCCTTGCCCCGCTTAAAAGGGTCTTGTTTGAATGCAAACATTACCCAGTGATGCTCGTAACACAGCTTGCGAACCTGGGCAGAAAGTCTTCCCCAGTGCTTATTGGTGTACACACTAGCAGGTCAAAACCTCAAGCATTTGCTTCCATGGGTTCAGAGTGAGGCATTCAGGAGCTGTACGGACAGCTTCCTGTAGCTGCGGATCCTGGGGCACAAGCCAAAACTGCCATCCCCTCCATTTCCCTGGCACGTAGACACCTCCTCCTTACTGGGAACAGCCTCTAGGCAATAATTAGAGCTCCATGTTATTCTTTGTTTGGCAAGCAGAAGACATGGGGACTTCCTGGAGTTTTTGTGGTTTTAGGAAAAGAGGTACTAGGGGAGTGAGTATCTAGGAGACAAGATACAAAGAAACTGCCAAATGTTCTAATTCTCCTAAAAGAAAAACAGAAATCTTTACTGTTGTATAAACCGAAACACCTTGGCTCTTAGCACTTGGAGATGGTAAACAGAGAATGTACCCATAAAAAGTAGGATCGAGGTCTCGGTGTCGTATGGAGAACTCTGTTGGCCCCGCGGCAGCCAGTGACCACGAACCCCTTGACAGCAGGAGTCTCTCCTGCTGCCTCACCATAGCTGAGTAAAATAGCGGAAACAAACCTGTGCTACGGGAGCAGGTTGCAAAAGTGTTAAAAAGCCGAGTCTGTCTCACAAGCAGTATTTTAGATGATTACAGCACTGCTTGTGTGACTGCAAAGCTAACGTTATAAAAAGAGTTTGAACTGAAATACCAGGAGTATTTCCCCTTGAAACTGGATTACATAGAGAACAATATGAAGACATGGTGGTACTTGGGCACCACTGTCATCACCACCAGTTAGACTCTGTCTTCCAAGGACTGATCTCTCTTGGCCTGGGTTCTCAGTGCACTTTGGCATGTGGATATTCATGTGCATATAGGTTACCAGCAGTTGTCTAGTGTATGGGAAGTGCTAGCAATTATTAGCTTTTCCACTTTTCCTTCTTGAAAGATTGTCAGCCTTTTCCTGTTCTGTCCTTCCTGTTCACGCTGGTTGGAGTCCATGTGCGGCACAAGGCTGTGTTCCCCATGTAACAAATGTCTTCTGTTCATCTGGAAACCACCTAAGAAAGGATCCTGGAATAAGCTTTAACCAGGTGCTGGAATGAGGCTTAAGCTGCTGGAAACCTGCCTCTCACTGACTCTGTGGAAAGCTATCTTTGTAGCTATGGCCCTGCAAAGAAGCCCTGTGCTGTCAGTAACTTGCGGTAGGCAAATTACCTAGAAAAGTAAAAAGTGCTCAGAATTGTCACGGTTGGAGTCACCGCTACTAAGACCGGGAGCACAGCTTGGACAAGTGCCTTGGGAAGAACCAGGGGGAGCAGGCGAAAGCAGGACAGGGCCAGACCAACTGGTAAACCAACTTACTAATTACTCAGGGATTCCTTCCCTCCCTTTTCAGCCCTGCACCCAAGGTGTGCACCGGGGATGCACACCCCGGTGTACCAGCCTGAGAGTGCTGAGAAGGAACTGGCTCCATATGAATGGTAAGGTGACTGGTGTTTATGGGGAGCTGGGGGTGTGACAACCTTCCCTTCCCAGGCTGTCTGCATGATCTATGGGCACAGAGAAGTAGAGGGCTACAGCATTTGCCTTTCTCTCCAGAAACGCTTCATGAGAATACTTTGTGGTTATCTTGCCCCACCACAGATAGGAATTGAAGGTCATAAAAATGACAGATTGGTATTTCTTTTAAAATAATGTTTAAAAAACTCCCAAATAGTAAGAAGCTGAAGTGGGCATAACTCTCCCCATGCAACACTAATTATGAAAATGCTGGAGATCCTCTTTGAATAAACTCAAGGGCTAGCCTGTTCCTTTTTCCCTAGTCAGCTCTCCCCACTGTCCCTAGGAAGCCTGCCAGAACAAAATCAGCCTGGTGATAAACTCCCCCTGCAGAAGTAGCCTGAGACACAGGTGAGAGCCTGGCTGTGGTGGCAGGAGATGGGCTGATGGCTGGGTGGGACGGAGTCAGTTCATTACTTTCCTGTGCTGACAGCCCCAGGGGCAGCAGCTGGGATGAAGCTGACATTCTGGGCTATGTGTGCCTGTCAGGGACTGGGCCGCTGCTCAGCACCTTGACCTCTTAGAGTGTATTGGCATCACTGCACTCAGAGCAAACAAGGAAAGCAGTCGTTTGAGAATAAAATGACAAAAACATACATATGTGTGCTGTGCTAGCTGGCACCATGGGTGTCAGCCACAGCCAGCTCCCACGTTGGTCTTTGCTTGTTAAATTACATCAGCACACTTGACTGGTCCTGTTCTAACAGGGGCACCAGACAAATGTGAGGAAGAGGAGGAGGGGAAAAAAAGTGGGTAGGCTGGAAATCACCCTCATCTTTCACCCAGGCAGCTCTCTGCATGTTGCTCTGGACAGAGACAGGCTTTGACTGTGCTGCCTGTGAAGTGACTGCCCCATGCCATGTGTCGTTCCAGGAGAGTCAGCAGCTAAATAAACTGATAAGTCAGGTGTGAGATGTACCTGAAATAGCGGCAGGCTGGAAAGGGGTTCATTTCATGGACCACATGGAGATTTCTGGTACAAGGCTATAAGCTAGACAGTCTGGAAAAGCTAAAGGTGCAAGCAGGACTGCAGGATACTTTGTCCTCAAGAGAATGAAATTGCTTATAAAGCAATTGCTCATTAAGGGTGCTGCTGGTGCTCCCCGCAGTGTTCATGCTTTTAAAAATGAAATTCTCCATTTCTTACATATAACTTTTATTTTTTAATGTCTCTGTAATAAGTGCTGAAGAGTTACGAGATTAAACAAATTTACACAATACAAGTATGGGAAAAGTGAATAAAGCATGCTTCAGTGTCAGAAAGACATCTCTAGCTTCTCTTACTATCAGGATATTTCACAAATCAATCATTCTTTACTAAAAATATCTTCACCAAAAAAAAGGTTGAAGGTCTTTTTTTTTTCCCTTCCAAGGCTATTTGGAGGGGAGGAAGTGGGCTAGAGTAGAGTTTTTAAGCCGAAAAAAAGCCCCCAGGATGACTGTGATTCAACAGAAAATTTATGATCCAACAACTTCTTGTCTGCTGCTTTATTCTTCTGTCTCTTTACTTTTAAACTGAAGAAAGGCATGTCCGTTCCCAGCCTGACAATATTATTGATAGATTATTTTAGGAAAAGTTAAGTAAAAACAGGCTGACTGACTTCTGAAAGGAGGACAAGTACTAAAGAAAAATACTTGTTAAGATGCACATAATTTATTTACTCTAGCTGCCGATAAGCAGGAGAAAATTTGGCATGGCTCACACAAAGCATTCTTAATGTTCCAGTAAAAACTTGGTACGGTCTGTCAGCTGTAGCAATTGTTTGTGCTGGCTTTTGCAGAGATCTGTCGGTGTTTGCTGGCTCTGCCTGCGTGTGCTGATGTTAACCGGTGCCCTTTCCTCGCTGTCTGAGAGTGAGTGCAGTAGGATGGGAAAGAAGGTCCTCTGCTCTGGAGCAGTGTGGAAAGCACCTGACAAAGGCTCATGGAAAGCACTTCATTACTCCACATAAGCAGGGCCAAAATAAAAGGTGTTTGCATATGATGGAAACGTTGGCGTGCTGTTTTTATCCTTTAGCAAAAAGCAATCTGATTTCCCTTCCTGCATATCAATAAACAATGAAGATTTTGTTTATTTTCCCCTTTCTGTGCCTGTGTCTGTGAGACAATCATTTTTTTTGCCCTTGTAGGGGCGTGGATACAGGTTGATTTCAGAGCTACATACTTCTGAATAAAATAAGCAAAAAAAAAAAGTAGTATCAGTAGAAGTGCCAAGGCTGAAAGTTTATTTATTTTGTAGTGATAAACTGGTAAGTGTAATGCTAACTGAATCCAATGGCATGCACCACAGTGATTATTACGCAGTTAACTGCTTCTGCTAAGTGCCACTGTCACTCAATACTGTCCTTAACAATTAACATGCAGTTTACACACTCAAAACTACCACTACTAGGTGTCCTCCTGATCATTCCTTTGACATGGAAAAAGAAGCATGGAGATAGAACTATTTTTTATCTAATAGGTCACTTGCCTCTTGCCCTGAAAAAAATGACCCATTAGGTAGAAGTAATGCTCTAGAGTTTCACAAAGTAAAAGATAATTATGGGATACAATGACCTGTTAGAAACCTGAAGAATTATTTATTATACACATGTATTATCTCTGGTGGAGCTTCTAGGCAAATAGATCAGTAAGCCAAACACTTCTTGAACTTCCAAATACGTAGGTATTAAGTAATACTGATGATCATAAAGGACATGATATTTTTCAATTGAGGTGAATAATTGTACAACTCAAGATGCCATGTTATTTCAGATGCTTTTGTAGAGCAAACACTGAGCTCAGAAGAAAAAAAGATTTGTTCAAGAAATATGCTTTTTGCTTTTGACTGCCCCCCATCTATGGTAGAGATGAATGCAGTTTTGATCTTACCTGAAATCATGTTTGAGAATTCTGAATAGGTCTTTTACAAAGTTAGTTGCTTACATTCAGCAATGTGCAAAAATGAGAATATATCTTCAGTCTCATCTCCAAAGCCACAAATGCCCGACGGTCGTTCTGAGTCCTTGTCTTCTGTCTCCTAGTTTAGGTGAGTGGAGCCCAGCTCAGAGGTTGGAAGAGACGTGTTATGCAATGCTTGTTTAGTGTAAGAGATTTTGGCCAGCGCATACCAGCTGAAACTTGGCAGTCTAGGTAGGCTGCGAAGTTAAATTCTGCGTAGACATGTTTAAACTTTTGTTAGCTACAAAACATGTTTGGGGGATTACATCAAATACTGTGCTCTGATTACAGGAGCTGTACTCTCACCAATTTGGAAATTTAAGTGTCTGACGTTAGAGATATCAGACTCATACACTGCAGTGTGTATGAAACTTTCCCTGTAGCTCATCACTATATCCTTACTGGATGTCAGTTTAATAAGGTGAGATATGCTCTGTACTTATAGAAGTTTTAATAAGTATTCCTATAGCTGCTGGTTTATTTGAGATTATAATATTCTGACCTCCTGTTGTATGTAGCTATCTGAAATTGTATGTGCTTCATAAATGGATTAGATTACTTTGTTTAACTTCTACTAACTCCTTCCAAGTACACCAAACTTTCCTAATGTGCCATATTTTACAGGTGTCTCCTTTCTAAATCTAGATTCTACATTCTTGGAAAGAACACAATTAGAAAAAATAAACAAACTAACCTGTGCAGCAGTTGGTCAGTTTCTGGAATACCGATTGTATTCCAAATTAATCTTAAAGTTCCCGTCTACAGATCTGTTCGGGCTACTACTCTGAGAAGTGGTGCTCTAATGATTTTTTAAAAAGTTTTCATATATGAGGGTGTGAAGTGCTAACAGTGAAGGACGTCAAACCTTCTTTTATAAACTTCTGAGATTCAAACATGTATTAAAGTATTGACTTCCTATTACATGGCCTAGCACTGGGTCATGCAATAATGTTGGACACAGGTCTGATAAGCTTCTTTCAGGGTTAGACCATAAACAATACCTACTGCCTGAATATCACAAAGGTGTCCCTCAGTTTTTTTTTAAAAAGCACAGGCTTTACTTTCTTATTTGATAGAATCCTGTTAGGGATTTTATATATGTAATGTATTTTAAAGTTGGTTTTAAACCAATTGCTAATATGTAACCAAAACTGTCAGAGTACTAGTAGTATTTTGTGTGTAGACCCAGACTATAAAATATTTATAATATTTACTTTTTTCCTTAGAGCTTTTTCCTTTTTAGTAAGAAGGTTATATAAGATTTAGACAACCCCCATAATTAACCCTTTTCTCTGTAAAAAATAAATGAGATGTTAGTTCTTGTGGTCAGGAGAAAAAATTTCAAAGGCTCAGTAGAATAAATAAGATTGTTAGAACCAAGATTTCCAAATTTTAGAACTATAATTGACTTAAACCAATTTTGGAAATGTTTAATTGTTGTCAGTACTTTACTAAAGAGAGCATATTTAGAGCCAGTTAGTACTTGACTTGTAAGCAAATATATTATGCAAGGAATCCTTCCTTACCCGCTACATTGTCACTGCAGCCTCCTCTCTTTGCCTAACACTCCCTTTTCAGCAGTGCTGTCACTGGATTTGTACCTTCTTATCTCGAAATGCCGGTTTCATGGGTTGATGCGAGCAGCAAGTCAGCAGTCATGAAGATACGTAAAACCTTTGCAGCCAATTTGGTAGGCAAAGCTAGAGAAAACCAAGTGTGGTTTGGTCCCTGTGCATATGCAGATTTTTTTTTTTCTCTGTACATGGCGCTGTCCTACCACCACTCTGTGCAGGACCAGGGCTTAGGGATATGTCTGAGGCGTCCTAACAGGGCTGTACAATTCTTCATTATGGTTTTTCCTAATGGAGCAGAACCAGAAGTTGTTTGCCCTTTTCTAAACAGGAAAGGTCAAAAGTGAATGACACTGTAGTACGCTGATAGTTTTGTCCCCAGGTTTGGGTTGCCCTGACGAATTCTGATAGGTTACAGTTACGAGCATGTATGAGTGTGTATGCACACGCATGCATGAGTTATGCAGAGCTTAAAAGGAGTTCTGCTGTTGAAATGGTGTTTCCTGGAGCCCTTTTGCCGTCTCTATGTCTCTCTGAAAGTCATTCTGTGGGTTTGAAAAATGTAGTAAGAAAACATTTTTGCAGACATGGATGCTCTAAATATTTGTTCATTTAAGGGTTTTGGAAGCGCTGCTCTGCAGAACACTTGTTGGTGGCCCTAAGACAGCTGGCTGACCATGTTGAGCAGACGCTGCTCCAGACACTAAGTACTTACAGGATGGTATCTCAGGCAGTTCATAGGATAGATTCGGATCTTGTGTGGCTGCAAATGGAGGTAGTGAGCTCTGTATATCCGTTGAGATACAGCCCTAGGATAAAATCATTGGAGAACTTCCATTCTAATGTTAAATAAGGGTAACACCCCCTGCAATAAAATTACGACCACCCAAGTCTTCCTTCTCAAATAAAAAAGCAACTAAACAAACTTGAACAAACCATTACATTTATATTAATTTGCTCTTTTGCATATCCACTCTACTTGCATGAATTTTTTTTCATTTGTTAGACTTAATTTTTTTTCAGACTTATGACATGGCATCATGGTGGTCTAATACATGAGATATATTTTAAATAGATTTTTCCCCAGCCTAGTTAGTGAGGACTATTTCGTACAAGTAAAACTCCAAGATGCTGAGTCTTTGCCTATATTATCATGATTTTGGGTATAGCCAAGTGTGAATGATGTGGAATTTTTAAACAAATCTTCAGGCTTGAAAACTGGGGATGTGATATGACCCCAGAGTTTCTGTAGGTTAGCCCTTTATTTCTGAACCTGTCACTGGAGAAAGAATGAAGAAGGAGGAACAGCAAAATTACTCCAGGGGACTTTCTCCTGAGAGGAGGTCAAACACTGCTGTCACCAGTAACTAGAAGAAGCAACGTAACCCTGTTCGAGTTCTGTGTATTGCACCAACTTTGCAAAACAGGGTTGCAGATAGGGATGCTTCGGCTGGGGGAGGATGGGTCCTTGCCCTTCTGACTCTGAGCTCTAATCCTTGAAGTTCTTCTCAAAAGGAAAGGATTTATCTGACAAGCATCCTTTAAACAAAGAATTAAAAAAATAGAGAATTGCATGGACAAGAAAGAGGCATAAGCAAAAATGGATTCCAGTACTTCTGTGCAACCTTATGTACCTGAGTTGTTTATAGATTTTAGCTTATTAAGCAAAAACCAAAAGCAAATTCTTTGAATCTTGGATATACTGCAAGATCAGCATCTCTTCGTGAATGCTTGGGAGAAAGATGAGAAGCTGTCAGCACTGGGTAAAAATTATGTTCTTGTTCAAAAGATATATGAGTAAAGAGTGTCACACTGAGTAGGAAAGAGAGAGTCAAAAAATGAATCAGCAAGCATGGAGAAAGAATATTTAAAAAGTCAAAGACTAGACATCTGTTATGAGATACATATTTCTTTCTTGTCTTCAATTTCAGCCAAGACTCTCCTTTTTCAGGTTGCTCTGTGGTCTGCTTTTGGGAATATACTGATTAGACCTATCTGCCTATTCAAATACTTTCATTCAGAAATAAGGAGAGAAAACAAAAATATGCCATGAAATAAATTATATAGTATCCGTGTCATTTTTTGTGATCTTCATTAGTGTAAATATAATGTTGTAATATATTAATCCTTTTCATTTTCTATTCCTAGTTTTCTTTCTTTCCCTTTTTCTAAACTAGAATATCTGATACACCCTTATGCAAAAGATACAGATTTTTTACTGATTTTTTAAACATATTTCTGTTATTTTTTTACTGAATGTGAAGTGCTAACTTCTAGACTTGACTAGCAGTCTTATTTTCAACAGGGAGTTGTTTGTTTGCCTCTGATTGTGCCTCTGATTCTGAGCTGTTTGGAAATAATCATAGGAAGCATGCCTGCAATTTATACTATTAAGTGCTATCGTCCTTCTCCAGTAACAGAATTCATAACAGCAATGAAGAGGCAGGATGCTGCATCAGCTAACATTTTAGGCACCCCCAAATTAAAATTGTTCAAAATTGTTTCAAAATCAGAGCTGCTTGCACTGTCTGCAAACTTGGAAAACAGGGAAAGTACTGAGAAAACAGATGTGGTACTTATCTTTAGAAGGAAAGGGGTGGGCCGGCATCTGTAGACCAGTCAAGGAACTTCAATTTCCAGATAAATTCTGGAATAAAAATTCCAAACACATGTAAGTACTTGAAAGATCAAAATTATATTAATTATAATCAACAAGTTGTGTTGAGCCAATATTATTTATTTCTTTGATAGGATAACGTGTCTTTTGGACAGAGAGGAAGTAGTGAATTTAATCTATCTTGGCATTATTAGGGCTTTTAATAAGGTTATTTATTACATGCTCATACAGTAAATAAGCTAGAGAAATATGGCCAAGGCAACGTGTAACTGGCTGGGTGCAAGACTTAGAATTCAGATTTCAAACAAGCTTGCCACTGAGAATACTGTCAAAGAAGTACAACATGTCTTGGGTGGAGTCTTGCGGGGATCTGGCTTGTGGTCCATACTAACCCATGTTTTGCATCAGTGATGGAACGGGGAGTCTGCTATTGAGCTCTCAGATGCCATGGACCTGGAAGGAGGTTTAATGCTTGCTGGAGGACAGGCTAAATACTCATGAGCTGGTGTAATTCTAAGAGCAGGACAAAAGAAATAAGCATTTCAATAGGAAGATGTGGAAGAGCCACAGCTGGTAGCAGTAAGCTAATACAAAAGCAAAATACAGACTTGTGAATGTAAAAGCAGATAATGAATAAACATTGCCTTTTTTTCTGTGCCATCTCATTCTGTGGTTTTCCTCTTGCAACATGTGTAGATATGTGTAGACAGTGTTTTCTTCCAGGCAGGCCTGTTGGATCTGCCTTTGTGCCTTGGACAGCCTCATTCTGTTCCTTCACACTTCAAAAATTTTTTTGGTCCTCATTCATTTCCTGGTGTATGCTTTCTCCTTGAGTTCAGATTATTGAGTACCCACGAGTTTGTCAACCTGATGTCTTTTTATATTTCCTCACTCTTTTTTTTTCAGATAGTGCATTGCTTTATTTTTTCTCTGAAGAAGTGTACTACATTTCTGCCAGTGAAATAGATTCAGTTCCTTGAAACTGTTGTCTTGATGTCCACTGTTCTTCCTCTTTTTTCCCTAGAAATGCTAAACTTGCATGTAACAAGTCCGCTACTTGACCTGCCTAGCTGATTCTCCTAGAAGTACTGCTGGCCATTGGAGGTCTCCTTCTCTAGCTCCTTTCCTCACCTTCTCTGTCAAAGCTTTCCCATCCTGCCCCCAATCATTAATAGAACTTGCTTTTCTTTCGCAACAGTAAGAGACAAATTTTTGGACAACTCTATAAGTCACTCTTCTGACAAGGTGCTGGGTCTTCTCACCTTTACCAGGGCACTTCCAGCAAAGCATCTTCCACAATCTCTGTGCCGAGGGGGTGTTTCCCTGGCACAAGGTAGCAGCATGTCATTTCCCAGCTATCTTCCTAAACGATCTTACTCTGCTGCATACCAGCCTCCACAAATTACCCCATCTGTTCTCAGTTATGCTAGCTGGCATAGATAATCACACTTAACATATTCGGGGTCTTCTATTCAGTTTCCTATATCTCTTTCACTGATATAGATGTCTAAAGTGTTCTGTAGAAGGGTTATTTGGTTTTTGTTTCTTTACCATCTTGTGTGACTTATTTTAAGGAAGAATGTCTCTCTCACTTCTAGGCAGACAGAATTGGCAGGTCATGGGAAAAGCATTTCCCATGAAGAGAGGAAATATTAGTGGTAAGGTGCTGTAGAAATACAGATCCGGAAGAAGGGGATGGGAGCATATTCAAGAAAAATAAACGTTGACAAGAACTAATGCAGAAACTTGATATTTAGGGGGCAGAGGTCCTCTGGTGCAAAAGGAAGCATTTTTTTTTTTGCCTAACAAAGACAGAAGATGGGATTGTTACTCACAGGTAAATCTAGAGACTGAGCACAATGGGAAAGAGGTGGATAAACTAAAGGATGATTGATTCCAGAACAAGTGCATGTAAATCGGTTACAAATAACTTCAGGATGGGCACTGGAAGATGACTGCTAACCACGGGAGAAAACACATTCCTGGAGCAATTTCCACTAGAAGAAACATTTAGGCTCTGTTGTGGCAGAGATAAAAAGAAACTCCCTCCAAAAAGAGTGGTAACAATATGAAAATACTTTCACTAGGAGGTTGTAGGAGACACAGTAAAGTGTCCCAATCGTACCTTTCAGTTCTGAACTTTAGAAAAGGTTTACAATACACTAAAGCCTGTCTCTCATACTCACTTTAATTTTCTTTTTTGATACAAACATTTTTATATCCCCTACGTAATTAAAAGCAAGGATAGATTTAGCAAAACTGCAGAAATCCAACTGCTGTGATTCTTTGAAGCCAGTGAAGAGAGTGATTCTTTGGTTTTAATGATTATTTAAAGGCCTAACTGGTAACTCCTGGTTATGTTTAGCTTGTTCTTTGTCTCCAACAATTGATCATTCCTTTTAAAATCAATGGTTGCCTAGCGACAAGCAATTAAGATGTAATTTGATTGCTTGTGTATAAATAAAATATTTTCTTGGCCTGTAATGATGATAACAAGCCTAAAGGTATGATTTTATCAGAGGTTTGGAGGTTTTAACAAGACACGTACACAGGTTTTGGCATTTCTGTAATCCTCTTCCAAATTGCAGTTGATCTGTGGAGCAATTTGTTTGGTGTAGTTTGTGTTTCTGGTCAAGGGTACAATAAGGAGACACACTTGAGTTTATTTTGGTTTTTTATTCTGCAGTAGCATATTTTTAAAAAAACCAGAAAAACAAAAGATCTGTGCAAATATCTGCTAGGAGCTCTGGCTGGCTGAGCACCACTGGCACTGGCAGAATCAGTGTTTGCCACTTATTTCTTCCAGTTAATCTGAGTAGGAGGATAAATTCCTGGTAGATGTGAATTCGCTGATTGTGAGTTGCCTCAAAATACTGAAATAAGACATTGCAAAGACTACTCATAAAAACTGTAATGAAAGTATGTTGTTCTTATTTACTAAGCTTCATTTGTGCTTCCACAGATTAATGTTATTGCAAATTAGATTCTTTACAAGGTGTAATTGTTTTTCTGAAAAATTAAAGCTAAAATAAGACATATAACAAATGTAAAAGGAGGCATATTACCACCATATCATCCTCAGTTTATGAGGAGCATGAAGTTTTCAAAAGATGTTTATTGTTTTTGTCAGATTTCACTACTACAGTAACAAAGATTAGGCTACCCAAACAGTTGAATCTGGGATAATCAAGTAGCTTGCTGTGGATTGGATTGGGATTGCAAAGACGTTTTCAAGCCTAGAATACATGTGAGAGATGTAGGAGGTGTCCACTGTTTCTCCAGGAGCATCTATATTACTTATTTTGGCTGCACTTTCCTAGGAAGCATCTCTTTTATTTGTTCTCTTTGCAGCCATGGAGGTGAAATTCAACATTTTGCCATTCTGGAACCATTTTACTGCTTCAGTGGAGCCTGGGAAAAATGCAAGTAAGCCTTATCTAAGAGATGCTTCTGTCTAAAATCATCCACCCCTCTTACGATTTTTTTTTTTTTACTTATCCATTGCAATATCTATTACCACTATATAGACAAAAAGAACTCCCCACGTCATATAAAAATTGCTTGTTTCAGTTTATTAGTGAACAACAGGAGTAGTGAATGGCGTTTTAAGTGCTACAGAACACTACTGTTATGCCATCACTTTCCTTTTTCTATCTATAAGGCTGTACAAATCCCTTTTTAAAGGAAGTTTTCATATTAAAAATTCTTGCATGTGGTCTGTACTTTAAATGCAGTGATGAACATGACACATGCCAGAATTCTGACCTGAAGAAAATATTGCTTATTTTGATATGCCATATCAATGAATCCCTTATATAAATAGCCCATAGAAAACTTCATGTGAAAATGAAACAAGGTACCTTCTCACCAGTCAGACACAATGTGGGAGCATCTTGTAAGGATTTAAGTCTAGATGATGGGCTTTTTTTTCCCCTGGTTCTTGTTTAATTTTGCTTTTTCTTCTCTTTAATGAAGGAAAGAAAGGACTTCAGATCAGGAAGGACCATCAAATAAACATGAGCACTTAGTAAAATGATGTCATCTTCATATTTTATGCATCCATGGACAGCTGAAACGGGTATTACTTCTGTATGTGGCATCAGCTATTTTCTTACCGGATTACAATGTCACTTTTTATGTCACTGCTATGAAAAAAAAAAAAAAGAAAGAAAGAGCTCAGAAAACAACCACAAGAATGAAGTATAAATATTGTCTCCGAAAAGAGCTCAGTAGGTTTGGTTCATTCTAGAGGTTGTCATCAAATTTGGCATGATGCTGAGTGCCAAGGGAGAGGTCTGGCAAGAAAAGGATCTTCCATCTTCAGACATGGCGCAAGCAGGAGCTAGAGGTTTACCAGAAAGGTGGATATCACACAGATGGAACTGGGAAAGTGCTGGAGAGAGAAAGGAACCTTATGAAGCTTTGCTGAAGTCTGATGAAGAAACAGGAGTATTGTGCTGATGAACGAGGTGGTTTAGTTTAGGAAGATAGGGCAGATGAAGTAAGTATCTTTATAGAAATTAGAGTGTGAGACCTTTTTAATCTGTTTAATAAAATAGTTTATCTTATTTGTATATAAACTTTAGGGCCGGGAATACATAAATATGTAACCAGTATGTCCTGTTTGTAGCGAAAAGGTTGCCTGTGGCGAGTTCTCCACGAGAGGGAGCCAGAACTGTCTTAAAAATGTTTGCAATAAAGCCTGTCAAATCATACAGCCTAAACTCGACCTTAAGTGCTTACATTATCTTCTGACAAAGCCCGTGTTTTCGTTCAAACGCCATACGCAACAAGCTGCTCCTCTACGGGCCTCACCCACCCTCGCGTCAGAGCAGCCGAGATTCCCTGGGCTGGGCGCAGCGCAGCGGCAAGGGAGATGCTCTGATCTAAACTGCAACCACCACTAACCCCTCCTTTTTTTTTTTTTCCTATCTATCCAATGTATATATATCAAATCGTCTATCTAGATCCCATTCTATATATCTCTGTGCCAAGGAATTATTGGCAGTGCAAAGACACAAGTGCCTCACTGCTATTAGCACTGTACGGATAATTAGCAAAAACTGCAGTTCCTTATCTCCGACTGTAATTTATTGTGCTGCGTATCTGAGGGAACAAATGCAGGAGGCAAACTGGGCGGAGTGAAACTGGAAATAAAATATGCAGCACCTCGCTGTGCAGTAAAAGGCAAGGGTAGCTTCTGGATCACTGAGCTGGATGTGTAAAGCTGTACTTCCTGCTCACTCAAACACAAACGAAACAACAAAGCCACTAACTGGAACCTTCTTCTAGGAATATATGTGCTATATGGAAAAAAAACAGACTTATAAAATCAGTTAGTGGATGAGAATGGATTTCAGAATGACTCAGGGTTTCAAAATTGACTGCAGTAAAAAATAACTGGTCTGAAGGAAGAGGAAGGGGTACTAAAAAGTACTACATCTAAAAAAACTTACTCTGGCAGGTAGGTGTCCCTTAAGAAGGTCAGCTGGAACTGCTGGGTGAACACATGAAGCTTAAACTGAATCATAGGATGGAAATGTGGAGCTGGCTGAGCAGCGATGTGTGCTGAGGGAGGCCTGTGAGGAAGCCTTCTCAGGGAGATTCCTGGGTCAGAGAAGTGTCCAACATCAAAGGCAGAGGTCTGCCAGTGTGAAGACCTGTAGGTACATAAAGAAAATGAGAAATTATGGAAAACTTTGAAATGGGCAAAGTATAGAAATACTTTTAATTTCAAGTCAACAACACTTAGCAACAAATCTTTTTTTTTTTTCAGTGAAAACTATTGGTTGTTGCATCATCGGATGTTACAAACTGGAAACCACTCTACTTTGGGCATAAGGTGGAAGGATTTCAGGATTTGACATGTATGCATGTGTGAAAGTGAGGAAGTGCAACACTTACCGCTCGCTCAAGAGGCAAAGTGCCTTGATTGCTGCACACAGTCCCTGGTCAGTGGCTGCTTAGACTGGTGTGTGAGGAAAGCTGCCTCGCCACTGAGATCCGTGGTGGGTTTGCCTGTGCGTGAAGTTGGTCTTGTTGGCCTGAGCTTGGTGTCTGATGGACCTGGTGGCCAATGTTGATTGAGGGGCAGTAAAGGCTAATTAAAAAAATGAATGAAAAATTGTGACTTAAGGCAGGAGATACGTTCCATATTGAAAAATATTATTTTTATTTATTTGGGGGAGTGTGTGTATGTACAAACACTTGCTGTATCATGCCTAAGGTGGAATTGTTAGCGCATCTTTGTCTTACTTGTGCTGAGAGTAATGGGGGCTGTGGGAGGAGGGTGGAGCTCTAAGCAGTATCTTGTTCGTTTGACTCCTGAAAGCTTCACTTGACATATGTAAAACTGACCTACTCGCAACTAGACACTAAATTGGGTAGCTTTGGTTTTGCCAAGGCCAAAAAGCTTTTTTTTATCCAAAAGGTTCTCGTAATATATGTTACTTTGCCCTTTGGTCTGCTTGGAGCAGCTAAGTGCTGAAACGTGATACTCTTGAGGATTATGCAAACAAAGGGAATATTTGCATATAGAGAATAATATTGACATTTGGATGTGGCTCACAGTGCCACTTCAAATTACACTGAGCAAGGTTAGAATTCTGGTTTCTTTGTTAGCTTTGCATGCTGTATAAATTGTGACTGATTCTTAAAAACACAAAGTGCATCACTAGAGAGCTCAGACACAAAGTAATGTGGAGCTAACACACACTTATAATCAAGGTTAATATTAACAGCTAATACAAACAACTGGAATGTTGTATAGCACCAAAATGCATTTAAAATATCTACTGCCCAACAGTTGCAACCACACTCAGATTTTTCTTCAGCCAGCTTGTTTTATTGAAAACATCCCTTAAAGAGTCAGTGCAGTACAATTATCCTGGTTTTGATGTTAGCAGTCGTGTGATAGAAGAGCTGAGTGGGAAGAAATATCTTTGAGGAAGCACCTTAGCAAGGGCCTTAATCGTTAAGTAAAAATAACTTTCCATCTGGCAAGGGGAGAAATACTTGCCAAGGATTACTTTCATGTAAGTGTTACAAAATCATAAAGCAAACCTTTTCAATGAGAAATATTTATCTCATTTGTTCTTTTTTAAAAAAAAATGCAATATATTCAGCATATGTCTTTAAAAAGGAAGGGAAAAAAAACCCCTAGGAACTTAAGGGTTAGGAAATATACTGGTATACTTACTGACTTCTTTTTTGTTTTAAGTGACAAAGGCAAAGCAGAAGCTCTGCTGACCTTTAGGAAAGAACAGGTCCATGAGGAAAGAAGGTTTCTGAATGCCAGGCAGGAAGCTATCCTACTCAACTAGTAAGGGTAGTGAAGGAGAATGTTTGGTTCATCTGTCATCCCAGTGAGTGAAATGTAGCCTCAGGGCTGTTGTTTCTCTGAGGCTAAAGGCGAACTTACACAGAACTTCTCGTTTACAGAAACTATAAAATACTCTACTGCAATTAGATTAATCCAATAAGCTAGCTGTCTGCTAGTGTTTCAAAGTAATATTTAATTTTAAAATATGTATTGTTTTTCTTTCGACATTTATTTTTCTCACTGTGCACATAATCCCAAATTTAATATTTTCATTATTATACTACATAAATCTCCATGTCTGCTCTATGTTGCAAGGTGCTCTGTTAATCATTGTATTACACTTCAAAAATCTTAAGTAAGCTTTTTCTCTGCTTATGCAAAAAGATTTTCTGGTTCCAAACGCGTATCTGGGTATTGAAAATAGTTATAGATAATCAATATTTCCTAAACCAAAGAGTGAAAATTAGGAATCTCTGACAATAGGTGTAATCACAGTACAGACAATAGTACTACAGCGACTCACTATGTAAACACAAATGATTGTAATGTATTATAAGTAATTAGCCTATGAAATTCAGGACACCCAAACTCGGTGTGATGCATATTTATATAAAGAAAAAGAAAATACATATCATATAAAAAAGGCATCCTGACTTTATACAATGAAAAAGAAAACTTCCAGAGTAGTAGATACTTGTTAGCAGTTTGTTTGTCTTCCTTGGCTTTCTTTACAGCAGATTGTATGACTACAGATTTTCTCTTTTGTTTGTTAAAACTTCTCTTATAAAGCCAGCCAAAACACCATGGTTGCAAAATGTTGTTATTTTAAAAAGTATTAATGAGACTGTGGCTTCATTTGTGTTACACAGTGCTCTCATTCAAAGAAATTAAAATGAAACAAATGTAAAACTGAAAAGGGAAGAACATTGCTATGTAAGAAGATGCAAACTCGCAATAAAATAGCTGAATCAATATAAAAACAAAATTACAATGCCTAAATACCCAGCATGGTGGGTGGTGAGCAGAATACAAAGGGGAAAGGGAGCCTAGCTCTCCCACACTGACTTTCAAATCTAACTTAACGGTGCATTCTTCTGCAAAACTAGCATAGAGTTAAAAATAACTCCAGTTAAGCAATTTAAATTTAAAATGTTTTGGTACAGATAATTCTGATTTCTGTAGAGCATCCCATGTGTCACACATCTGGTAATAGGGAGCTCACTCTGGTTCACATGTTGTGATGTCTCTGTTGCTGTCAGGTTGAGGATGGAGTAGATGGGATGCGCTGTCCCTTCCCCTGAAGCAAGGTCCCACAGTGTGTGGTTCTCCTTACTGACCCCACGCTGCTCCTGGTCACCAGCAACTGGGGAGCTGCTGCTGTGGGAGCCTGGGCACTGCCAGCTGGTGTCGCAGCCAGAGAAAATTGGCAGAAATCAGAGAGGAGTCAGAGGCTGAGAATGTGGCAGCTGAATATTGCAGAGTGCTGTGAAGTGCTAATGTTCTGGTGGTTAGATAGTATCAACATCCCCAAGCAATGGCAATCAGCAGGCAAGTCCTTCAGAGCCTTTGCCATGCCCCCTGCTCTTTCGGAAAATCTTCGGACACAGCCAATGTAAACGCTGCATCACAGCTTTCAGAGGCTGGTCAGTAACGAAAGTGTAGCTCCCAACCTGTTCATTGCTAGTCATGTAGCAGACCCTGTAGCAAAATCCAGTTGGTAGAATGGGGCAGCTACACAGTTTCGTAAGACAAACGGGAGGCTTCAAGTTGCTAAGGGGTATCATAAGTCTTTCTTTCATGCGTGTAGGTTCCTCTGGCTGGGTTATAAGCTGTACCTAAATTAGGAGTTTACAATACAATGAAATATTGTGGAACCAAAGCCTGTAATCACTGCCACTATATATTTCATGCTGAGTATAAAATACCTTAAGTTCCTTCAGTGGTGCTGCACGTAGATAGTGTTGGGCAAACATTGATTCCCTGGTTATCTGTATAATGGATACAGTTCATCACAATTTACACGGCACACCGGCAATCACAGCAGATCAAATGGTACCTAAAGTTCAGGCTGAATGGAAACATGATTGCCTGTGCTAGTTCTGCCCAGGCTTGCTAAGCAAATTGATGGTTGTTCAGAAGGCTCCAGAGCATTGTCTGATTAGGTGTCCGCTGAATTTACAGAACCAGACTTGCTTAATTTGAGAATCTTTACATTACACTTTGTCATAATAGACTCCACTTAAGACTGTGGCAAGGACTGGCAGCTAATACAAATCTGATGGAGTGTTAGCTGTGGAAGTTTTTATCCAGATCAGGCCAAAAGCATAAAATGAAAAAAAAAAAATTATTGTTCTTATTCTTGAGTTAATATGATTTGACCTCCATTATAATATCTACTGTAATATATTGGCATCTAGTGGGAGATCTTGTAACTGCAATGTAAATTTTGAGCAAACCCTTCATGGTATTACTGTATGGAGCCTTACATCACAGCCACCAATGTATCCCATTGCTAGAATAAGATGTGTTTCTGCACATAATCTTGTGATCATACAGATTTGCAAAGAGCATAAGTAGCTGAAGCTCTGTATTTCCTAAAGAAAATAAATATGTACTTTTGCAAGTAGATTTCATGGTGGTGCCTAGGGATGGTGTAAATTCAATGCCTTTTAGCAATTAGAATTTAGGAACTGATTGTTCAGAGCTCATATGGCTAGCTTACCACCAGCAAATTATTTGCCAAGGAAAACACCATCACTGTATAAAAATAGATGAATTATTATAAAATATTTGTCTCAGTTTACCTTCCAGGGAAACAAACCTCTGAACGAACAATAAGAGAAAATAAGAGAAATAAAAGAAGGTCAGGATTTGAAGTAAAATAATCTATCTTCTTTAGATGACAGTAATAACCAAATACCAAGAAATGTCTGTATATCTTATTTATGAACATGTCTATGCACAGCTGAAAGGGCGTCGAAGAGAATATCTTGTCTGTTGCATTGAAACTGGTGACTTCTTCAGATGCTACCCTCGATCTACAGCAGAAAAGCCATTCTTTTTTCTCTGTAAATAGGAACAAAAGAATCTGGACTCCTTCCAGGTTTTTTCACTGGAGTAGGTCAAACTAATAATGATCATTGTAATAACAAATGGACTTCAATACCTGCCAATGGTGTTGATAAAATGGTAAACTTTCCAAAATTACTGGAGTTTAATTGCATGGAATGAAAGTATATGAAAACTGAATACAGGCAATAACACTGAATACAAGTCATCTGAATATTTCACAGAACGGTTTGGGTTGGAAGGGACCTTCAAAGGTCATCTCGTCCAAGCCCCCTGCAAGGAGCAGGGACATCTCCAACCAGATCAGGTTGCTCAGAGCCCCGTCCAACCTGGCCTTGAACATTGAAATGAACAGTTAAGGTAAACCTATTTTTTTTTTTTTTAAAAATCTCCATTGAATATGAAAAGAGTAAGGAAAATAAGCTTTTATCCAAAAGAAGATAAGGGAATACAAGCTATTCTGGAGTGCATGAACAATGACTCAATAGATTTATTTAATATATTCAGGAATAAAAGAGGACTAATAGGCAAAAGTTTAAAAATATAATGAAAACTGAAACTGAGTATTCTTTATTAGTCTTGAATTAATTGAGGTACATATTAGTAAGTGTTATTGAAAAGCATGATTTTAAATAAATTTCCCAATAAACATTCCCTAGAAAACTCTACATTACATCTTTAGTGAATAACTTCGCAGGTAGGATGCCATTTGCTAATGATTAGTGAGATCAATCATAAGCTAGAAAGCCATCTTTACCAATGCATGTAACAAAAGAATATAGCTGATAAAGACGTATAGAATTATTTCATGTTTGTTTGGAAATAGATACCTCTTTGCTTTGGTTGCTTACTGCAAATTAAGATAAATATTCTAATGAAGTGAAAACAAATGATAGGGCAACTGAATTCCTGATATAAAGCTCTCCTATGAGTTCTTGATTGTGAGGCTGATGTTTGCAGGCTGAAGTTACTCTTGTAGAGTATCAAAGGTTAAGTGAATTCCTGCTTTTCGTGCAAAATTCATCTCAGTTTTAATTATAGAGCTATGACTAATGGCACCATAATTTATATACATACATTTGTACATACAGTTTTTTTAAATGTAGCATATGCTTTATTTCAAGTGAACGTTTGCTTAACTGGAAACATTTCCTAATTTGTCATCTTCAGATCGATATCAATAAGAAAAAAAACCACGTTGTTACTAGTGTAGTCCTGAGTCTCTTTTAGCACAAACAGGGTTAAATATTGAAGTGAAAGGGCACACTTTCCATTTTCTATCATGGAAGTACAACTGGTGACTGCGATGACTGTGTATCTCAGGAGGTGAAAAATGACCAACCAGTGATGAGCAAACACTAGCAGAAAACGTAAAATCAGACACATAATTCACGGGCCAGACAGCGAGAGATAAGACACTGCATACGAATAAGAGTATGTGGGTGTGAGAGCAAGAGAGCGCTGAAGGAGGGGATTTAACTGCTTCACTGAAAGTGCAATTACACAAACAGCTCTTCTGACTGCATTTCAGCAGTAGATACTACCCAGTGGCATAAAATTGTTAAAAAAACCCCGAATAAACTGTGAAGATGGCAGGCTTTCTTCCAGGCAAAACAAATAACAGTCAGTTAAAAATACCAATGTATAACATCTGCCTTTTAAGTAATCATCTTGGTTTCTGTTTCTTCCTCAGAATGTGTATTTTTGGCTCAGATTTAGAGGTTTTGTTCAGGTTTCCGCAGATTATTTGAACAAGAACATGCATTCTGGACCTAACTATGTCAGCTGTCTGAATATACATTAAATCAGGTAAAAATAGTGTTTCTTCCATTAATTAATAGTTTTCTTCCATTAACATATTTTTTTTTAAAAAAGACCACTGAAAAATACCGTACTATTATTTCTTTATTTCCATGAATACCCTTATGCTGTAAGAGAAAATAAGCCTCTGCTTAGCCATTTGGTAAAAGATCTTTATGGGCTGTCACTGCAGATATGACTTGAAATAAGAACAGTATTCCAGTTTCTGAGGATTTTTTTGGTGCCTGCAGAGAAAAAAAATCAAGACTTTTCTTCCAGTGTTGCATGAGAAAGAATGGGGCCCAAAATGAAGTTGAAGGGAGTTTGTTCCACCAGGAAGCAGCTTCAAAATGTTAGGTTAATGCAAACAATTATTTATTTTGGTAAAATTTTAATTTTTTTTTTCACTGAGCTCTAATTTCAGCCCTCTGTGGCTCATTCTCAGGATCAGCCTGTAAAGGCTTTTGGGTATCTCAGCTCTCCTAAGAAGAAACCTTTTATATGCAAGATCAGCGTTTGAAGCTCTAGAGAGCTCCTGACTGTATGAGGACCTGGATGTGGGAAGGACTTCCTTCTTCCACCATTGAGCACGATGGAAATTCTGGCTGTTCCCAACTGTGGCAGGTTCAAGCTGTGAACCTCTTTCATGTAGGACAGGCGTGACTGGGTTTTCAGAAGTGACAAATTCAGGTTTTGCATGATCCTCTTACAAGAATTTTGGATCCAGACAAATGAGTTAAATTTTCACCCCAATCAGTCAGTACTTTTGCATTGTTTTTAGTATTGCATGTCCATACTGCCCTGTGTGTTTCAGTAGTGGCCCCTATTTCCTTGTTAATGTATTTAGCTTTTTAAAGATCAGACTTGAAAATATATCTCTTTATTATGAAGTAAGAATACTTGTTCTCTCAAAGTCACAAACCTACAAGCAAAACCATTTTATTCTGATCTCCCAAGCATTGTGTGAAGGACAATTTATGAGTAAAATGCATCAACATTTTTCATAGTTCAGACTGCTGAGCTGTGGGCCACTTATACTAGCTTTGTCGAAGTAGCTGACTGCACTTTAGATTTGTAAAGCCAGTCTGGATTTCCTGCTTATCTGTTTAATTTAACTGCCTTTAATGATCCAGCACATATGGCAGTAATACTGGATTACAAGCCATCTAGCTTTTATGCTGGAGAAAGATCCAATTACTGTGACTGTTTCACCCAGCCGTTATAAAACTTGGCTGGAATTTTCCACACTGTCTTTCCAAAGAAATTGAACTCCTTCAGTAAAGGCTTCTCCATGCTCTTGCAAATTTCAGGATTACACTATACGAATATTTAGTTCCACAAGTTTCATTTGACTATTTAAGTAATGATATAGGCCAGTGCATACTCAAATATACTTCTCTGGAGTTGTTTTTTTTTTTTAATATTTTTATAAATTCTAGTAGTACTTTCCAGCTGGTGATACTTACATTGTCTGGGTCTGATTTAGCCAAATTACAAACAAACACATTCTTAAATGACTAGCTCTCCATTCAGAAGTCTCATAGCTTGGTTTTCCAAATTATGTGTCTGAACTATTCAATTTTTGATAGGGTGACTAACATTAGATTTTACAAATTATTTGTAAACCAGACAAAAGTGGCTGAATAAAATATAATTATAGTATATAAACATAGGAATCTCAGTCAGGATCTGCTATTCTAGCATTAAACTGCAATGCAATAGGGCCTTTAATTTCCAGAGTATTTGTGTCAGAGGAGAACATATAGGCAAAAGGTTGATTGAGCTCCACTCTGCTATATTGTGCCCCTACACTTCCCAGGTGGAAGGGAAAGCATGATCCAGACACTAAATTCCAAGGCAGTATGTTCATTCAGGTGAATTAAAGTGTTTTAACGCATTTTTACAATGTACATATATAGTATGGTTTGTATCTTCCAGTCATGCCACGTCTTTTCTTTGTACTGTTGAGGCACTCATGTCTTTTGGAGGTAGCCAAAACAGCGTAGTCCCTCCATAGCTCTCTGTCTACTCTTGGCCATGAATTCTGCCTGTAGAAGAGTTCATTACTCTTCCTTGAGTTGAGAGGAGCTGGGAAGCTGTTCTGTAAACAGCTAACATCTTGCCTAGAGGTATGAAAGCAGAGCATCTCTTTTGCCCTCTAGCTCCCAGCCTAGCTGCAGGCCCTCTTACATGGTTTTAGCCTTTCAAATTTAATTGTCATTCAGTGCCCCACTTAAGTGCATTTCAGACCCTGCATTTTAAACCAACTCTAACTACAATCTAGGGACCTATACAATTGCACTTAAATTTAAATGCCATTAAGTGAGTGAATAATTTATTGATGTATACAGCAAAGGTTAATTGATGATACCATTAATTCTGTGGATCTTAGAAGTATTTTAACATTTTCTGATGATCTTTTGAAATGTCATAAAGTTTCTTCTCCAAGTCAGCCTTAAGATCTGTAGAAACATTTCAATTTAATTTTGTATGTCTCAGTTAGAGTCAGACAGTTCTACCTGTCATATAGGAAATACATATTTTTTTTGTCATGTGCTGAGAGGACCAGAAGAAACCACCTCTTCAGGTGCTTGTATTTGTTCTGCTTCAGTAGCCAATAACTATGCACCAACCTAAACTAGAAAGATCCACAAACAATCCCTGCAACCACCAAGAACATTGACGTGATTCAAGCCCTCATTGCAAAACTAGACCAGAACTCCAATGCACCATGGCTAGCATAGAAGCGAAGGGCATCTTTAACAAGATGCTTTTGGACTAAGAAATTACACAAAAAGAGTAAGTCCACCTATTTGCATGAAACTTCAGGAAATTATGGCATTTGACTTTACTGGCTCTCTTACAAGCTGAGAGCATGGAAGTGACTTACCGTGTGCCTACCCCAAGAATTCCAGGTTGCACCTCTGTAGCATTTCTCTCCGCAGGAAAGCCTGTTTGTCCACATCCGGCATTATGAATGTGAGCAGTTCTGTCATTTGCGTGCATGTTCTACAGCATGGAATAGGTATGATTAGCTTTGCTTTGCGGAGAGAGGACTCAAAGCAGAGAAAAAAGAAGTAACTTGGCCAATATTGTATCAGAAGTCACTAACAAAAGTAAGACTGAAAGGCTTCAGAGAGTCTGTCCAGTGTTTCTCCACCAGCTACAGCCTCAGATGGGCAGCTATAAACACCCAGTTGTTTTAAATTACTTGTAAAAGTGCATTCTGTGATGCTCTATCTCAACACAGTTACAATGCAGAGCTCTTATTGAGATTTTGAACAAGCCTATAGAATAACATTTATAAAGTATAATGCTTTAAACGGTTTTGATTTGATGGCTACCATTAGCTACTTTGTGCAGTCACAGCAAAACAAGGAATAACTGCAAAAATGCCAGTAATGGTTACCTTTTGATTTCCTTGTAATTGTTCTTTCCTGTACAATTATTTGCTAATTGTTTTGGATGATAACTTCAAAAGTTGTATTTAATACCTTGCACTAAGTTTCTAGATAGTTACATACAATGAGCAATTGCAACTCTCTGAATATATTTTCTCTGCTTCTCAGCATCTCAAACTCTGTGTAAAATCCCATTAACTAGTCCTTATGGTTAGTTTGTGCTGCAGTGTCTCACTCACATTTTGCTCATGAGTTGAGTGAGCCCACACAGAGCACAGCAACAGGATATGCAAAAAGACCAAGACAGTTTTCATCCAAAGTCCCGACTCAAGAAAGAATTCTTTATCCTGTAGCTCAATAGACCCAAGCTGAGAGGCCCAAAGCAATTAAAGTAAAATTCCTTAAAAAGTCAGTTCTACAGCTGATCATATAAAAGTGTTTAAGTTTGATTTTCCTTCCCATTCCCATTACTTGTCAGGCTCTTTGATAATGAGCAATTGTTAATGATAACTTCAGGGGTATCTGCACAGATCCTGCCTCAGCTTACTGTCCCAACTATGCCATCACTTCAGTTTCTGTAATTCATTACACCTTGCAAATTATATTGAGGATTATCTTATTTTTAAGATGAAAACTATAAGAATTGCCCAGCAAACATTCGTAGTCTACCAACTGACACTCATTTTTTTACTACGTAGTCTATCTACATGAATGTCAGTGTGCCCACTGAATATCTTACATGAAACTATAGATAATGGAGATAGATAGAAACTTTAAAATGCAGTAACAATGTGTAAGTGTTTATGCTATATTAGCTAGATTCCAAGTTCCATAGTACCATTTCAGAGATTTTTAAAGTTTAGATGTGATACATGATCTAACAAAAGGTGCCATTCAGAGTAGGTAACAGTTCAAATAGTCATTTTGAGGGCTCTTTAACAATAGTTGCTAATCTAAGCACTTTGTGTTAAATGAAGCAGTGATATAGTATTGAGTCATTACAGACATGTCAATTAACAATCAGCCATCTTTAAAAGAAAACAAAAATTTGGACTGATGTGATTAGAGATAAGTAACTACAGATGTATGTAGGAAGCGTACATATGTGTGGAACTGGTTATAAATTTAAATTTCTCTTTCTGCATATGGAATATCCAAGCTGTTTGTGAGCAGGCGTATTTTGCATCTGTAGCACTGTTTGAGAATCCTTGTCAGAATAAGTAACTGAAGCCCATATTGGCACCAAAATATCAAGTAAGTAACACTGTATTCTCTGTCCTCAGTTTTTCTTCCAGAACTCTTGATTCCATCCACCCCAAGTAATTAAACATTTCCTTGGAAAGGATTATCAGCATTTTAATCTTAATTCTATCATGAAATTATAGTCTTCAGATTAGGAAACCTAAACATTCTCTTATAAAAGGCAACAAAAAGATATTTTGTTGATTTAAATTTAAGAGGAAACTTGATATAATGGAATAAACAAAAGCTATTAAACTAATTACAAGCTGGAATATATTTTTGACAGTATGAAAATTACAAGTGAAATACAAGTAATGATTGGAACAGTAACAATCAAATTTTACTCACTAGGCCAATTTTAATTTCCTATCTTGTAAATCACAGACAAACCTCATAAACAAGCCAACTGCAAGATTGATGTAATTAATCAGTTTTTATAAATATGCTGGTGCTGGGTGACCAAGTTTAAACAATGAACATAGAAAATCTGGAGAATCAGAAATGAGAAGGCTCCATCTTATTCAATGTGAATGAAGAGTGAAGTTGTTTTGTTTTTTATTTTTTTTCCCCAAGGAGGGTAAAATAGACTTGCAGATGTCACCATGGAGGAGCTGCATTGCAGTCAGCTCCTGCAATACTCCTGTGGCCACTGTCATGATCTCTAACATTCCATCTGCAAGGGCTCTGATGCTGCTATTGCAAAGGCTCTGATGCTGCTATTGCAAAGGCTCTGATGCTGCTATTGCAGCTGTGCACCATTTTAGCTTGGAGCTCCAACCTGCCTCTGCACCCCATCAGCAGGGCATCTGTATCACAGTGCACAGAGTGATCCTCCTGTGATCCACAGCTGTCCTTCTGCTCTGACCTCATGAGCAAAAATTGTTCCACATGGAACAAATTCAAAGAGAAATATGTTGTTGTGGTTTTTTTTTTGTTTGGGTTTTTTTTTTTTGTTTTTTGTTTTTTTCTTAAACCTGAACAAAATAATCCCAACTGTGGACTCTCATCAGAGTGAAATTCCAGAAAGAAGTGTTTAGAACAATTGCCTTTGCAAAGCCATTATGACAATAATATCATTGCATGGCCAATTGAAACATCACCTGAAAAATGAAGCGTTAAATCTACAGATATTTATGAAAAGTGAGATGGTAACAATTAGTCTCATTTAAAAGTGCAAATCACCAATATGGAATCAATACTGGTGGATTTGTGATAAACATTTTGTTGATGTGAAACTTATTTTCACACACTGAAACATAGTACTAAAAAGGCATTGCCAAAATATTGAAGTATTCTCTACTTTTTCTTTGGAGCAAACAAGGGTAATTTTTTTTATTAGCTAATGATTAATGCATAGTATTATGATTATGATGAAGTTGTTTTTTATACTTAGGTCTTCTGCAGAAGTTCTGGAAAGTCTTATGCATGTCTTTGAAAAAGTGGTGGTTTTTTTTTCTCCACTGTTGGACCTAACCATTCTATGATTCTATTTTAAGAGGAAATGCATCACCAGAACTTACCATGCTGGAGCCTTGAGGGACAAAGTACCATATTATGGGACCCAGACAGTTATGGTCTTAGCAGAACAGGTACAAGTGATGTTTTCCACAGACTCCTAAAAGGCTTTTCAACAAAACATGTTGTCATTGAACTAGCAAGTGGCCCTAGCTTTTCTGTCAGCTCTCCCTCTAGAATGCCATTAGAAAGCTAAGATACTGTAGTGCAAGTATTTAACCTAAAAGCAAGAAAGCATTGCAAGAAAAAAAGCTGCAAGCCCACCAAATGAAAAAGCTGCATAAAGATTAATGCCTTTCAGTATCAGGGAAAGCTGAAATTAATGTGAGTCCTTAATTAATAATTCCAGTCACCTTGGAGCATTTTAAATGGTGTTATTTCACCAGTTCTTTTCCCCAACCCTGATCCTGATCAGCCACCATGTATGAATTCCAGTCCAAGCCATCTTCACCAAAATGCCATTTAGTCATTTTAATCTATTAAATATCACTTCAGTAAAGTGTCATGCTCCCCATCACAGACCTCCATGTAAATAAAGCCCAAATAAATGGAGGACAAAGGCAGCTATCAAGGGTAAGGGAGCAGACTTTATCTGCTTTGTGGTGCCTAAGGGTCTGACTGGACTCTTGTATAGTTGATTTTACAGACTGTTGGGCTAAATGTAGGACCTGCCTACATCCAATGAACCTTAGAGTGTAATAAAAAAGATAAATCTGAAGATGTGATGATGTATCTGAAAATATGAAGACTTTTTTTTTCTCCTTTGAAGACCTCTGGGGACTCCTTTGGAGTCTTTGGAATCTTCTTCTCCACCTTGATAACATCACTGTTTGTATACAACAGTGTTTCTTACATAGTGTCTGCTGCTGAAACTGTGTTCCGATATAACATTGAAACCACAAGAGTTTGAGTAATCATCCAATGTTTATTCTTTACTTTGATCAGCTTCTCTACACTGGCATCACTGGGGAAAAAGACAACAATATTCCAAAGATGCTAACATAGCTTAATTTAACTTAATCTCTTACTTCAACCTTGTCAGAAGAATATATTAATGTGGGACTTTTCTTTCTCAGAGTAGTCTTTGTTAGGAGTTTGAAATGTCTGAAACAAAATAATTAAAGAATCCTTAAAAGTGTACATCAGTGTTCTGATCTTTCTTAATTTTTTATACTTTGTTTGAGATAATTTCAGCATATCCTTCGGAAAAAGAGCTGAGAAACCAGTCACATTAAACCATATTTCTTTATTGTAAACTAACCTCCTGGTAATATTCGACACCATACTTTATGTTGAGTTTTGCAACTCTGGATGTGGAACACTGATAAACAATTCATGATACTAGCATGGTAGAGACTTATTTATAGACCTATTTTACAAAATTAATTTCTATAAGGAAAAGTCCACCATATATAGATTGAAAAAGACCTGTTACATTATTTCCTGTTCAACCTACTACAAATGCAAGTTGATTTTTACAGTATACTAACTGCTTGCTCCATAATTTGTTATGTAAAAATCTAGGGCTTTACATCTTTGAGAAATCTCTGCAGCAGAGGAACACTTTTTCCTCCCACTCTTACAACATTTTCCTGACTTAAAAATTCTTCCTAATTAACTGTGCACATTGATATACTGTCGTACCATTCTGTCTTCTATCTCTGTTCTTCACAAGGAGCAATAGTTTTTTTTTACAAAACTTTTCTCATTACTAACTATTTTTAGCTATTACCAGTGTGCTTCCCAAAGACAATGAAAATGTGGACTTCTTTTTTTGCTTACATACTTTTTTTTTGGTTTAAGACCAGTACAACTATACTTCCATATTCACTAAAATGTCTGGAATATAACATACAACTATCATGACCTCAACTTTTGAAACAACTCACACATCACACTTCCAGTTTATGCCAAACTCTGCTTTCTTTACACAAAAAGACACTGTTGCTTTCATAGAGTAATTAATCCAGCTTTCTCTGATCATTCTCATATGTTCATAAACATAATTGTCCCTAATGCTGTTCTTGAGGTACCTCATGCTTGGGTTCACATGTGTCAGGAAGAAACAAGAATTTGACTGTTTCTGGAGATTTAGGTCAGGTTTTGCAGTAATTGCTGTGTTTTCCCCTTTCTAGCCATATGGCTACAATGTGAATATGGATTCTGCAAATATTCTTTTTAAACGAATGGGTTGTTGGTGTCTGTAGATAATACCATTCGTCCGTTTGCAATTGTAGAGAGCTATAAATATGCAGGTACTTGTTCCAATATAAATACAATGAAAACTGTGACAAAGATGACAACTTTTGAAAATCTCAGCACATCATAATTTCTGTTAGATATATCCTCTTACACAAATAAAAAAATAGCCTTAAAATTTTCATTTTAACAGATTAAAAGAATCCCAACGTTTCCACCTTTATTGGTCTTAGCTATAGTCTCGCTGTCATATGCTTTGAAATACTGACGTGCAGCATTTGGAGAATAACTGTTTCAGAGAAAGAGCATTCCTGGAACCTGATTTCTCAGAACGGCTGTAGGCAAGTGTCTTTCTTATTTGCACAAATAGATTTCATGCCTGTGTGCACAAATTGTATCCTAATGCGGCCAACAGAAGCCAGGTTCGTAGTGGGAATCAGCACTGGGGAAGCATTTGGAGAGCAAAGGAACGTGCACTGAGGATCTGGCACTTGTACCATATGCGTCTTAGGGGAAGTTTCCTTTACAGCTTGGTCCAAATATTTTAGGGATTGGAGGAGCATGCACATCTTGTGGTTTGGTTTGCTGTGTAAGGAAATCTGGCTGAGCACCGAGAGCCTGCTCCCTGTGCGTATCTGGCTGGTAAGTGGAGGTGATCAGCCGTGTCTCAGAACTACGCTCCTGAACTGAAATAAGACATGAATTCAGGACACCTAGAGCTAGTCAAGCATCCAGGCAGCATATTTATCATACTTAATCCAGGAATATAATTATTCACAAAAGCAAAGTATTCCAATGTCTATTAGCTTTTCTTTACCATATACAGGGTTTACATTTTGGGAGGGGGTTTGATGGTTTAATTTTTAATTTTTTTTTTTTAATTAAATATTCTCTAGCATTCTTTTTTTTTCCTATAACAAAAGGTAAGGGTCCTAAGAGACCTAGGGTACCATTGTAATTGGGCCTCTCTCAGCCAAGTTTCTGGATGAGTGCTTTGACAAATAACTCTTCCTTTCTTAAAACAATGGATATACTCCTGAGCAAAATTGTACAATCCATCAATTCTGCATAGATTTACAGATTGAAAGGACAGTTAGAGAGAAGACAGAAGAGGAGGACTCTTAAATAGGCAATAAACAGTATTAATTCCCTTTATTTCTTGCATTTTGAAATCTGCAAAGTGTAAGATGTGTCATTTAGTCACATATGCATTGTCTGAGTGTTTCTCAGGAAACATTATTCTGGCACTGAAAATTAACTTAGTGATTTTGCTCTGAGATAGAAAAAAAATGGCTGAACCAGCTGGGGAACTAAAGGCCTTTGCAAATCATCACCAACACCAAATAATTTTCTTCTGGTAGTTTTTAAAGAACTCTTAACTGAAACATTGCATTTGGAATCAAAAAAGGAGACTAAAGCAAGTGAGAACAAGATACTTGTAGATATTTGGTTTTGCATGTTTTAGAATAGATTATGTGTAATTTAAGTGTAAATTAACCTTATATTTTCATGTATGATTTATATAAGGCAGTAAAATCCTATCTTCTACCTGTTTATTCTCCATTCAGCGAAAGGAAAAGAAAATAATTTTCATACCACAATTCTTGAATTTGAAAAAAAAGGAGGATACACTTTTACTCAAATTTAATGAAGTGCCAATCAGCAAAGCATTCGAACTTTGTCCTAGGGGTATGTGCCTCTGTTTTAACCTGAATCAAGGCCAACAAATTGTTGTGTTCAGGACTACTACACATAATTGCGTTTGCTTTTTAAATGATAATAGACTTCTCCAGTGACACAGTATCTTTTCTATCATAGCACTATCACTAGTAGGTGGGAAGTTCATAATATTAAAATGTAATGTTAATATTAGCAACACAAAACATTTTAAATTCCCTAGTATTTTTTTTTAAACCCAGACACTTATCTGTTGTATACAGAGTTATTATTTCTTTTCTTATCTCCAGAGCTTCTTAGAAGTACAAGAAAATCTGGTCACAAAAGCCCCCCAAAAAATAAAGTCTTAGTGAAGACATAAGGAATTTGGGCTCAGTCATGAGCTATCTTTTTGAGTGCTCACTTTTGAAAGAGAAGACTGTGTCCAAGAGAATCATTGTTGAGTTTCTCAGCTTTTCTGCAGTTGGTCCCCATAGCAGAAATAGGTTTTGAAAATGTCTTGATTTCCTTCCCCCCCCACGATGAATATCAGAGTATAAAATAGAAAATTAGTTTTATGGACATATGTATCTGAGCCTGTGTATTCTGAATATTTGGCAGATAATACTTGAACTTCAAAGTCTACAGTGATTTGGTAACTTGAGAAGGAAGGAATCTGTCTTTGTTAAAAGGAAGTATAATAAAATCTATAAAGCGTCACTGCCTTTGTGGTTGTATCGTGTGATACATCCTGTTGATCAGGAATTACTAGGTTAAGAAATAAAGAATATATTCTACTTTTCCTGTGGCCTGTCTCCTCTGAAGAACTACTTTTCTGTCAGTTCTGTCTCATTTGTGTTTTGTACCTGTTTTGCTAGCATTTACTCCAATTATAACACCTCTACTGAGTCCTCCAAACACCAAGAAGTGATATCTCATGTCCAGAAAAAAAGGCAGATTATAGAAGATTGATAGAATTCTTCCTGGGGTTAGATTTACAGAGGATGTGAGGCACTGAGATTTCACCTGAAGTCCCTTTTAGGGCTATGCACCCCTTGATGACCTTCTGTGATAAGTTTAACTTCAAGGTACTGTTAGATCTTGGTCCAGTCCTGTCATGCCTTGAACACAGACTCACTGCGTCTCTCTCAAACTCTCAACAGTAAATTTTACGGCAAACATACATAAAACCAAACCGACTCTACTGTCTCATCTCTCCATAAAGACAGAGGATATAAATTGGATTGTTCATGATATTTTGCATGAAATAAGTTGTGTTTAGAAATCTATTATCTGATACTCCGCAGATCTTTGTTGTTTATTGTTCATATTAGGAATGTAATACAGAATTCAGATTTCTTTGTGCATTAGTCTACAAGTGTCTCTTTAGATGCTAATTTTAGTTCTACAATTCTCTTACTGTTTTCATTAACGTTTCTAGAAATTTTCTTACATAAACTTAAAAAATTATAATCTTGATATTTTATAATTATAATCTTGCAATGCATGAACCTGCATGTTCAGTAAGATCAGAATTGGAACCTTTTTTTTTTTTTTCAGAAGCAAGTAAAACCTTGTTGCAAAAACCACAAAGACATAAAAATAACAAATATAGTTTTATATATACTACCCTAGTGTCTTTCTTTTGCCAGTCCTGTCTAAATCGTGAAGGCTTCTTGCTTTCAGGGTCAGCTACCATCCGTCAGTTTCTGTGACAACTTTATCGTAATCGTTACAAATGTTAGGAGTGAAGACATATTTTACTCTTCTTACTCTAATATAAGTAATAATCTATGCTAGGTTGCAACTTGTAAGTAAACTACAGTTTTGAATGGAACAAAACAAGTCACTGAAAGTGTTTTGTGGAGGAAATGTATGCATCCCTGCAGAGAAATGTAGTGTAGGTCAGAAACTGTTTGCCAAGGGTGATCTCTGATTTGGGCTACACTCATGTTCAGGACAGGAAAGGGAACTCCAGGATTTAGACTCTGAGACTGCTTCTCTATCAGCACACTTAGCATGGCCCGTGCTTGGGCTAAAACACTACCTAAGTCATTTATTCTCTTAAATTGTTAACAAGCTCCAAGGAACAGTTTTAGTTCATATCCATGCCAATAAGCTCTCTGCTCAGGCATGGAAAGGAATAGCACAGAGTATGGGAAGGAAAAAAGAGTAAGCCATGGATGTAAGCCATGATGTTGCTTGTGCTTAATTTTATTTACTGGTGCAGGTGTAGCCCTGGATTTTACATCCACTCCTCTGAGTATTGTGTGCTACTGAGGAGGAGTCAGATATGATGAGGGGTTGACGGACACAATTGCTTTTAATCATACATTTGAAACAAGATATCAAGGTTCATAAATAGCAATTTACATAATCCATTAATTGCTACTTGTTGCACTAAGGAAGTATATAGCAGAACCCTTCTGGGGAATGGAAATTCTTCACTTTTGAACACAAGACCAGAGGACAAGTATATTGATCTTTTTTTCATAATTGTACTACGATGTTAGGTAAGAGATTATGCTAGATCTACCAGGATAGAGCTTGACTACTTTTTTTTTTAGATGAACTGATTTTCCAATAAGTTTGTGAGTACAGAATTGCCCTGTGGAAAGGGCAAAAAGAAAGATTGTTGATTTTATATTACAAGACAATGGGTTAGCTTGATCTTGTTAACATACACTGTAGTCACTAACATTCAAATCACTAACTTACTATCTCCAGCAACATACTTTGGATCCTCCTAATTTTTTATATTTGGCAAAGTGTATGTACTTGTTTTGTCAATAATCAGAAGATACATGACTTATTTTCCCTGGTTAAATTCTCTGACAGTAATAATATATATTGAACAAACATGTTCAAAGAATATTCATAATGCACATAGGTTTCATTAAAATATTTCTTAGCAGCACAGTCTTTGATTTGTGTTTTTCATTATGATAAAAAGCATGATGTTCCCTTTCAAATTGAAAAACCCTGAATAGATTAATATATTTTCATATGAGGCCAAAAAGTAGTTTTTTTTTTTCTCCCAACCTCAGTCTCAGAAATGTTGCGGGGGGGGGGAAGGTCCTTATCCCTAGGTGAAATAGAAAACTTTCATTTAAAACTGTTAACTTTTAGAAAAGTTCCAAGCAATTGGAAATAAAGCTTTTTTTCACACAAAACAGAGTTCTGTTCAATGTCACGGATGGCTTTGCCTATAGTTAGCAGACACATAAGGCCTTTTAAATTTTGTCAAATATTTCACACTGAATGCTTGCTGAATTATTTGCATGAATAATTCCTGCCTGGAGGTTGTCTGAAAACTGCCTAGTGATATTTGTTCTCTTGGGTTATGTGACTAATTTTATCACGCATTACTCACAATAAAAACAATCAAGCCCCAAGCCAGGATCAGGGTGCTGTAGGTATGGCCAAGTACACACACACACTTTGCCCGTAGCAACTTGCATTCTAATACAATACAGGTCTCAAAAAGCCATGGCTACAATAGTAGACAGTGGCAAACACACTGAGTGCACTAATGAGCATAACGATGCTAGGAATATGCTTTTGTACCAGCCTGATTCTGTCCCTCTGCCAGTAGTTGATTTCAGTAACGCAGCTCCAGGATAAGTGTGTGTACCTTGGAAGTGCTAAATCATTAAAGATTGCTTTAGAGGCAAATAAATCTAGTGCATTTGTTCACCAATAGATACACATGCATACGAGTATCTCAGTCCCTTTCTCACTCTCCCATTTGGCATTGCAGTCTGGGTCTTGTTTTGCTCCACTGGCTGTCGCAGTGCTGGCAATAGACATGGACACGGACATGGACACGGACATCAACATGGACATGGACAGTGAGACTGAGTCCACTCTCAGCAGGTTTGCTGATGACACCAAGCTCTGCAGTGTGATCAACATGCTGGAGGGGAGGGATGCCATCCAGAGGCACCTTGACAGGCTGGAAAGGTGGGCTCATGAAAACCGCATGAAGTTCAACCAGGCCAAGTGCAACGTCCTGCACGTGGGTTGGGGCAATCCCAAGGACAAGTACAGGCTGGGTGGAGAATAGATTGAGAGCAACTCTGAGGAGAAGGACTTGGCAGTACTGGTGGATGAGAAGCTCAACATGAGCTCACAACATGCACTTGCACCCCAGAGAGTCAACTGCGTCCTGGGCTGCACCAAAAGAAGTGTGGCCAGCAGGTCAAGGGAGGTGATTCTGCCCCTGTACTCTGCTCTGGTGAGACTCTACCTCACCAGTTGGAGTACTGCGTCCAGCTCTGCAGCCCTCAACATAAGAAAGACATGTGCCTGTTGGAGAGAGTGCAGAGGAGGGCTACAAAGACGATGAGAGGGCTGGAGTGCCTCTCCTATGAAGAAAGGCTGAGAGAGTTGGACTTGTTCAGCATTGAGAAGAGGAGGCTTCATGGAGACCCTTTTGTGGCCTTTCAATATTTAAAGAGGGCTTATAAGAAAGATGGAGAGAAATTTTTAGCAGGACCTGTTATAGGATGAGGAGAAACAGGTTTAAACTAAAAGAGGGAAGATTTAAACTAGACATAAGGAAGACATTTTTTACACTGAGGGTGGTGGAACACTGGAACAGGTCGCCCAGAGAGGTGGTTGATGCTCCATCCCTGGAAACATTCAAGGCCAGGTTGGACAGGGCTCTGAGCAACCTGATCTAGTTGATGATGTCCCTGCTTCTTGCAGGGGAGCTGGACTAGATGACCTTTAAAGGTCCTTTCCAACCCAAACTATTCTATGATTCTATGAAGGCAGCAGCCCAAGCTCCTCAGCTACAAGCAGAAGAGGGTGAGGCTGTGAATACTCTGCTATCATCAGTTCCTGGTATTTGTACATAATTCAGTAACAGAGACTTGTTTGTAGTTAAGAGCATTTATACAGACTGTCTGAAGTTGCTGAGGATTCACAAACTGTCCTGCAAATAGCTGTTGTCACAATGGCTGCACATCAAAATCATCTCATGGATAGTAGCCAGGCCCTCATTCTTGAAAATATTTGAATTGATATATTCAGTTATCCTAAGATAACTTGTGCAATGAGTAAGCTATTAACTTTTATATGGAGAAATTAATCAGCTATATGTGTTCCTTTAGCGATCTTGCAATCTACTTGCTCTGTAATTAAGATTCAGCACAATAGTGACAATGACTGTTAAGGGAAATCAGTTGGCTGAGGAATGGAGGCAAGAACAAAATAGTTCTTTTGGCTTGTGGCTCTGATGTTACACATGAACTTCATCCTCTTGGAAGGCTTACTCTCTTTCTGGCAATACCCACACTGCTTGATCAAAGGTGGTATTTGAATCTAGTGAAGAACATCTGCTGTGCTGGCTCATGATTCGTCACATTGGGCACGGTCTTGCTCTGATCGGATCAGAGTTCCTGAAAGAAATAGAAGCAATAGAGATTTGGAAAAACATTTGTCAAATCTTCCACATGAAGGAAGCTTGGAGTGGACCAACATACTGAATATCTTCAAAGCTTAAGTAGTTCCTGCAGTGGAAGGCAGCAGTCAGCCCTGCGTGTTCTTGTTTACATTGATTCCTAGATACTTGCGATTGCAAGCAATGGGTAAGCAGTTCCATTGACTCATATAAGTCATTTCAACATCAGAACTAAAGTTAATGTGAATTTGTAGTTCAGCACAATGTTAAGGGAAATGTTGCTGCTGGAGATTCTTTGCTAAATGAGAGGTAAAACAAAGCCACTTCTGCTCATTGCCAATATCATAAACCAGAGAGTTCCACTCTGCAGCTTCTGAAACTGGTATTTTGCTTCCTGCAGATGCATCTTCTTCCGCAGGTCGACAAGGAAAGAAAAGTACTGCTTTACTTCTTTGTTTTTGTTGCCTAAGGACTAGCAAGTTTGGGGAAACCCATCACAGGCACAGAGTATGTTTTAGGGCCAGTTATCCTAGCTATAGAGTATGTTTTATTGGGGCAGGTATGCTGAGTACTAGTGACTGCCGAATACTTAATCAGGCAGTAATATGATTTTGCCTTATTTCTGCATCATGTCTCAGTTAGCTACTGAGCATTCCCCATGTTCTTCCCCAAAATATCATGCATTATTGTCATATGCCATTTACACATACATATAGATAGATACACACATTCATATTTTTGTATGATGTATACCTATACTCACATATAAAATTTGCATCTTCATTTGGATTTGTGAAACATGAAAGGTGCTGCAAAATATTAATTGTCATTGCAGCAGGTGGCCCTGGGTCTGCCAGATCTGTTGAGACACTGTGCTTCATTTGATGAAATATTAGGAAGGTTAACTGAGCCACAGAAGGAGATGAAAGAGCAATGAGGAGAACTGACAAGCAAGTAATGGTAGAACAATGCTTAACCAAAATGTACAAGGAGGGCAGGAATGAGTGAAAGGGCAAGAAAATCAGGTTCATAATCTAGAAGCTGCAGCAGACAGGCTCTAGAAATTTTAATAGCACCTCTTCAATGATTCTGTAAAATATCTGAAATTCCTCATGGCTGCAGGTGACTATGCTTGAAAATCATATGTTAGACTTTCAATCAACTTGAATGGGAGTATCAATGGCTTTAAAAGTCTCTGTGGTCTTCCAAAAGCTTGTCTAGGTTTGCAAAACAATCTGCCCCAGCCTGCCATTCCTCGTTTCCTTTTCTGGAGTTGACGGAGAAGACATGCATCCCTAATAAATATCCCTGACAAGTTACTGGCGAGAGTTGCTGAGTCAGAAGGTGGGATAGTGAGTCATTACTGGTGATTTTTGCAGAAGGATTTTGCTCAAAGAGGCAAAATAGATATTATGACCAAACTGATTTCGGGGGGCATCATCTCTGAGTTTCATCATAATCTGGGACTAAAGTGTTGCAGCTTTTGTGCAAATACCCTATCTGTGCTCCTGGACCTCTTTATAAATAAGCTGTAGGTACAAAAAAGTAGACCTCAGGAAGTTGGTAAGATGTAAAACTGTGAGTGTCTGCATTTGTATTCTGTTTTTGCAAAGAAACAATACTGGCTCAAGAGGTGTTGAAAATCTTATGACAGTGATTTTTTCTCCAGCAAGAGAAATTATTTATAAAAACATCTGATTTTTATTAATCCATGAATAAATCAGTCTCTGCTTTGGCCCTAGTTTATAGGATGGACTGTGAAACTGAGCAAGAAAATAATGCTTTTTTCTTTAAAAAGTGCTTTAATATTTTATATAACACTTTAAAAAAGAGTAAAGTGTGATTTCCCATTCAACCCCTGTAATTTTTTTTTACATAAATCCCTGTGATGATTTGAGGAACACATAATACACCAGTTCTTCTGCTGCACTGTGTTAACAGAAGCACTTATCTTGTATCTGACAATCCATCAATCTGGAACATGCTGTTGGCTGTGATGTCCCCAGGCACACGATGAATGAAGGTATCATTGCCCTGCCACTCTGCAAGGAATGTGGTTTGTGTGTTTTGGCAGTGACCACTTTGCTTTCCCTGTCACATTTACTGCTGAACAGTCTGCAGGTGGTTGTTTGGCTTTTTTTTTGTTTGGTTTTTGTTTGTTTGTTTGTTTAATGAGATGAGAGCATTTCTTCCCTTTCATATTCCTTTCCCCTCCATCCCCCATTGCTATACTGGTTCACTGGAGAGAACAAGCAGAGGAGTCCGGGTCTTGTCCATGAGAGTATTTTTGTAACTCATGCTGCAAGGTACCCTTCATCAGCATTTATATCCAGGGAAAGCATCCATAGTAGTACTTGACTTTACTGCAAAAGGAAATATAGGTTTGAGTGCCATGAGCAGTTCATCCCACCTTCTCAGTATATACTGATGCTATTAGAAGAAATAATACTCAGGATTTAAATGTCCAGTTTCCTTAAAGAAGTTTGCGCTGGGGTGAAAGACCCTTAGGAACAGGCAGGTAGAGGCTGTCTGTAGTGGGAGAGAGAGTTAGTTAGTACTTTGCCAGAACCAGGCATATATTGCTTTCCCTTTCTCACGACCTTTTCTAGGTCTTGCTTTGTTATTCATCACAGTTCCCAGTTATGACTCAGACATCTTGTTGAAACACATCAAAGAATATTGTATCACAGCCATGAGCCACACATCTCGTTCATGTGGTGCATTTTAATCTATTCTACAACCTTTTCCTGTGAAAGCATTTGTTTCCTTTTCACAGAAATTGTTCATTTCCCTAGTTCTTGGGACAGTAAAAAACTTTAAAAATTGAGTTACCTTTCTCCAACCCCTGTTCTGGCGAGCTTGGGTATATCAGTTTTCTGCTTGAGAAGGAGTTGACATTTTCTGAAGGAATTCCTTCTCAGCTCAGTAAGGGTTGAAAATTGGACAACCTTGAATCTGTTGTCTTCTCAAAGCGTGTGGTGGAAAAAGGCGTTCACACACTGTGCAGATGACTTGATTTGTTTGGCTACTTAGTATTGCTCATGACATTTCTGATAGTCAAACCAGACAAGCATGGCTAGGTGTTGCAACTGGCTACAAAAACCTTTACAAATATTGAATAACTTCACAGAATTGTCCTAGCAAGTAGTACTATTGGGTCTAGATTAGAATATCTGCAGGATTTATATGCAAGTGCATGCAATTGTCACTTGGTCAAAATCACCAAGACAAGCAGTGATGAAAGAACAGTGAAAACACTGGCAGGTCTCAGCTTTATTTCAGTGTCTAGGTTCCTGTGACTTTTTTCTTATTATCAAAGTAAGACAAACAAAAATTCCAAGAAATAAATAAGGAATTAATTAATTTTTTCCATGTTTTTCTGGTGAACTTTTGTTATGATTCAAAATGTGTCTTTGTAACCATTAATGATCTCTGCATTGATGTGTTTTATCACAAATACTAAATACCAGTTGCCTCAAAAATAGTTCTCCGTTCTCAGGTTGAAAAGAAGCCTCCTGTGGATAATGGCCTAGATGAACAATAGAGGAATTATAGGTCTCTGTAGGGGAAAATATCATTATACTGCAATGACAAACTGAAAATAGATTGCTGGTATTATTCAGCCTGGAGCACAGAAGAATTAGAGAGCACTTGACTGAGATTCTACAAATGATGAAAGGCCCAGAATTTTTTTTTTTAATTAGCTATATTTTAGTGAAACTCAGTAATATATTAAATTAAAGAGCACTAAATTGAAGATTGATGAGTTTTATAAACCATACACGGGTGTGGCTGTGGTTGTGTGTTCGTGTGCAGGCAGAGAGAGAAATATAAAAGCTGCAACATTTTCTACCACTCCAAGAAATAAACAAGCAAGTTATGAGTGGATTAAGGATCAAATATTTCTTGAACTTGTACTATTTTCTGATGTGTTTTCTCCTTTGCTCTGATATTTGGTTTCTAACAATCTTAGTGTATCAAATTACATGGTATTACAACAGCCCTTCTTTCCGTGGAGTACAGGAATGCAGAATACCTTCGGAGTCTCTCTTTAATAACCCCTAATGCTCATCATTAGTTTATAATGTAAGTCAGGTCAATTCAACACATCAGAGTAAATGAAGGGAGGAACAACAGACTTCATTTTAATCCACATTACTAATCTATTTTATGACAGTTATAAATCGTGTAATTGCTAATTTGGCATCTAGTGATATAGAAGGAAAAGTTTTGACAGCCAAATATTATTCTTTGTATTTCTTTTGTAAACAGAAGATGAAAAGAAACACTTAGACTGCTAAGAGAAACTACTCTTGGTTAAGCTATTAATTACCTAAGAATTTGGGCTCAGACCTTCAAAGAACTTACACTTCATTTTGGTTTTTTTTTTTTGTTGCAATATCTATCCCTTAAATATGAGGTTAGTCATTGCTTTTTTACCACTAAATTGTTTCCTGCTTGTGCAAATTATTTCAATATTGACACAAAGACACTTTGATCTAGAAAAGATGTTTCAATCACTGTTAAGTAGCAGCTGTCTTAAAGTTTCTAATTTTTTTTTTTACAACAAAAGCATAGAATGTTTTAACCATTTTAACTGTCTTAAATAAAAAGCCTTCAATAGTATTAGGTGCTTAATATGCATAAGAGAGGCATACTGTCAAATAATTGAAAAATAATATGAAAAGTCAAAATGAACGTTCAGAGCTCTATGATGAACCTCTTCTTCCCCAGTATCTTTTGGATGTTCGTTTCAGAAGGAAAGCTGAAGATAATACATTTCATTTTGCATCAGCATAAGAGCATGTTTTGCAATGTTGGCTTTTGCTCTGTGTGGAAAAGAAAAGTCTTAACTTATTCTCTGAATTCTGAGAATTCAGAGCAGGCAGTGAGCTGTGAGACAGCATGAGCACCTCCCCCAGTTTGTCACGGCTGACCACAGAAAAGTAATTCTGAGAGCATCAGCAATGCTCAGATGATGACAGTGAGTATCTTAGGGCTTTTGAAGCTCGTATGTTTCCTAGGAATAGCATATAGTTTGTCCCTGCTTCTCTAATTAGGTGTATTGTTCTCCAGTTCTCATCCTACTGTTGTTTTTGCTTTTCTCACTCTGAGCATTTGGTATTCATTACCTATGAATGTGTTGAGGACTGAAATGCTGGACGAAGTCAGTAAACTGGCAGACCAGTTCAGTGATTCAGCTAAAAATCCTCTGTTGAAACCTGAACCCAAATAGCTTCGCTAACCTACTTAGTAATTTCGAACATGTTTCATTAAAAACTGCTGTTCACAGAACAGTTACAGGCACAGATGGCTTGCAGTCAGAAATAGTTTTCTTATGAATTTACTTAACTTGAGTGATTAATTTGCCCTGTGTCAGCGAAGAACAGTTGGTAACCCACTGCTCTTTATCCTTCAAACCACTGAATGTGGGACACTCCTCCTTTTGGTAGCTATGACGGTGAGCAAGCAGTGGTCATTTAGACTCCATCTACATGTCCATCTTTTTATATGGGATAATCGATTGGGTTAGTGCCCCCATGTTTGCTAATGTAGCTCTTCACACTTGCACTGCCAGTAGCTGAGCACTGATAATCCTATATTAGACAACCCTATAAAGACAGCTTTATCTTGCACTGGCCATAAATCCCACTACTCTGCAGTTTGCAGGATTGGGCAGTTCTGGGAAAGCTTACATGACCAAATGGCTGTCTATCATCAACAACACAACAAGGGCAGATGAGATGGGTAATGCCACCTTCTCCCTTCTACCACGTATGCGTGCATGCATTGAGTGGCAGGGGTCCACAACATCTCCTTCGTTATCTCCAATTATCAACTAAAGACTCTCTCATGGAGAAAGTGAGACATGTTTGGCTTCAAGAATAGGCTGACGATTGCTTAAATCACAGCCTAGATGCACTTGCTAGAGAGCTCTATCATACCTCCTACCATAGCTTCTGTCCAGTATTAAGTAGTCATGCTACGCATCTACACATACCTGCCTTACTTGGTGCAAGGATATCCTCCTAATTCAGGCAGGCAATATGCACTCTTTTGTCTTCAGTTGTTATTTCATGGCCTGCAAGCAGGTTGGAAACACAACTTAAAGCCTAAAGGATGCAAAAGTGCATTAGCTGTGTTCCTAGTGTTTACTGCGGGATAATAAAAGTTAGCATAAGGCTGCTAAAACTGAGAGTGTACAGAAAAACGTTAACTACAATTACCAGATGCATTTTGTACACACTTAAAACTTTTGGTAAGTAATACAACCATGAATCTTGTGATGCTTTTCCTGTTCCTTGACTCAGTGTGTACTATAGGAGATTACAAATGAGTTAATGAGCAGCTAGTTTGCATATTTTTTCATTAGAACCCACAGACATGAATCGTGAATAAAGAATAACGAGATTTTGAAAGCCACAGCAAATTGAAATAGAAGTTTCTATTGCAATAATGCATTTTAACCAGAAATTGGTTACAAATTGACCCACTTCCATTGGAAAGCAATTCTTTTTTTTTTCAGGAATATAATAAATATACAGATAAGAATATAACAGGTTTTGAATTAAATACAACACTGAAAAATAGAGTTGCTACTGTAAGTCTATGTTAACTCATAACAGTGTACTAATTCAAAATCTGAACAGTCTTTCTTTGATAATTGATTCTTTTAAAATATAATTAATTTGTAAATGCAAACCTAGCACTATCTTAAAATTCAAAGAAATCAAAATAACTACATCTTGATCAAAGTTATCTTGCCGTAGAAAGCTTGGATATGTAGTCGACCCACACAGTGAAGTCCAGGAAATGTTGCACTGTGTGGACTTAACAGCTGTGACCCAAGCCAGTGTAGCTGTGTTGATATCCCAGTATTTGTGAACTGATCAGTCCTGCCATTCACAAGATGCATCTGTGGGTATTTCCATGTGGTGAGCTTGGGTGCCTCTGCACTACTTCCAGATCTGGATTTATCTCAGGAGGCATCAGTTTGACCTTGGCTGGAGCTTGTTCTTAAAATGACTGTTGCAATCACCCTTTTTTTCTGAGGTCCACTCTGGCATCCTCTTCTGTGGTTTGCGAGTCCCCTCTTTTACTGGCAGCAAATCATGCTGGGGATACACTAATGCAACATTTCTGATTTTAATGACAAATATTCGAGTCTGATTGTGTGTATTACAAATTATTCTTTTCAATAGAGCATAGAGAGAAGAGTAAGTGGTTTGGTGAACAGACCAGGGTGGAGCTTCTGGACACTCAAAAGCTAGAAGCTGTCTTTTGCCCATGATGTCCTATATGACTCCCAACAAATCATGTCCCTCCAATTTCCGCTTATATATATATATGCTTCCACTTATATATATATGCTCTTTGTCTCAAGGTGGTATCTCAGTGGGGATGGGCTGCTTTTTGAAATAGTGAATACAGTACCTGTATCCCCTGATTTTGTTTGTTGTACTTAACCACTACCAGAATATGAATGCTAGGCAGTGACAACATGTAAATACTTCAAAAGAAAACATGCAGAAGTTCCAATGAAAATACTGTCAGAAAGTGAATACACAGAGTGAATGTTCATTATGTGTCAAGATCTTGAAGAGCTCCTTTCCAACTTGTTCATGGAGATTTGAATTTGTAAGTTCATAAGGGTGGAAGTAAAAACCCCAACAGGTCATATTCAGAAAGAAATATCTTACAAAGGTACCCAAAGCCTAAGGTAAGGCAGCTCATGGAGTATCTGAAGTGTCTGGAGTAAAAGAGGTGTTACTATTGATTTCCAACGGAGTTTCCGTAGAAAGTCAAAGCGAATCAGACACATGACTTAACCTAAGCACTTTTCTAAACACTGTCAGGCATTTATCTGCACCTTTAAGCAATGGTTAGAAATCTGATCACAGAGCTGAAATCTGTAGAAGTCATTTGTTTATGTAATAACCACTTTAGTTGTTTATGGTAATTTTTTAGGCCATACAGCTTTTGTTCGGTCCTCCATGTACTTAAAGGCCTCTCATGTCCAAGCTAAACATATCTAAAGTCCCCGAGGGATAGAGACAAACGTGGTTGTGGTGGGGAAGCTAGTCAGATCAGTATATCTGGCCTGTTCTCTGCAGTATTTCGTATTGTATAAGTTGTTCATCGATATATAAATCTCTCTGTAAATTGCATGGTGCCTGGGCACTTAACCTGGGGCTGAGGTTTCAAGAGACAAGGCCCTTTTTAGCCACTAATAAACCTCTGGGTTTGCTGTGTAAGGATCACCCCTCATGAACCCAGAGCTGAAAAGCTGCAGCAATTTAAGCCATTACAAGACTTTCCTTTCTTCCCTTTTTTCCTCTCCAGTTAGGTGCCTGCAGCCTAACTATCACAGCTTGGGGTGTTAATAATTGAGATGGGTTAAGTCCAGAGGATGGATTAGGGGAAACAGACTGTGCACATGCTGGTCCTTCTGCTATGGAGGTGGTTGCATCAGAAGAAGTATAGAGCAGACAGCTGATGGTGGTAACATCTCACATGAATTTCTGTAGCAAAGGTTCTTCAAGCCTATTTGTCTCAGTCCTAAGTCACTGAGACTCATTTATGCCTTCTGCCACAAATACTCCAATGCTTACCAATTATTGTCAAATGCTGCATATTTCCAAATTTAATTTCTAGATTTTTTTTTTTGTGGCTTTAAAGCTACATTAGTGCAGAGCTGGGTGTTGTTGCTGATGACGTTTCATGCAGCCGCCTTTGGGACTTACAGTGGAAGGAAGCGGAGCAATTGAAGAACCCCCAGCTCTGTTCTGACTCCTGTAATTTCATAAAGAAAAATGGTCTTGAGAGAAGTCTTGTCAAGAACAAACCACGTGCCTGATAATGATTGCTCTTTGCCCCCTTTTCCTACCTGAATATCACATCTATTGAAAATTGAAATTGAAAGAGCCTTGTCCTTTCAAAAATAAATTATTCTTGAATACTCTTCTGAACCTGGACTTGAACAGTCTTTCTGCTGAATATCAGAGGTGCCAGTTTTCCTTTTATTTCACACCTTTAAGTAGTGTAAAGATATTTTTGTGATAGCTCTGTCTTTGCTGTGAAATGCTGTGCAGTGCAGGATTCTTCACTGCACTTGTAATGTCCTTTTGTCTTGACCTAACTATAAAGTCCCCTGACAACTAAAGAGCAGAAGGAAATAAAGAGTTTCAGATATTAATAGCTGTCTTTTTTGTGTGTGTGCGTGTGTGCTAATACCTTTGCACCCCAGGGGATGGATTAATCCATCTTCACAAACACAGAAACACAGCATAGAAGCGGAACATTCTTTCCCCCCCACCTCTTCACAGGGTGATTGTTCATGTGAATCATCTATGTATTATTTTCTCCAAGTCACATTTGGGATATATTGATCTATCAGTATCTTTTTACACATCTGGTTTTTCCAGTAAGATTTTCTTTGCTTTTTCATATTCTGTGAAGGAGTTGGTTCCCATTACTGATGGATTAGTGTGCATTGCAGCTCGAGGTGGAATATCTGGGTGGAAAGAACAGCTGTTGATACTTCCACAATAAATTAGAAAGCCAGTGGGTTGCAGCTACAAAACGAATGAGCCAGATTGTAGACTTTAACCATGTTGAATTTGAATTTACATGGAACCAGTTTTGTTCGGCTACACAAAGAACATTACTGCATGAATAGACCCATTGATCAATAAAAGTAATTACAGAGCACAGCACTGTCGATAGGAAGCTGGCAGAATCTGATTCTTTTCTCCAAAATTTCCACCTGCCTCTACTGAAATAGTTTTTCTCCCTTAAGGGAGAAATTTTTTTAGCAAGTGATGTGTTATTTGTCAGAGATTACCATTCTGGGTCAGTAAGCAGCTATGTTCATTCATAGGATGGGTCTCACTCAGTAAATTGGTCATGCAAGGCCAATTATTTAAGGAAAGATATATTAAATTGATGAGTTACTGTGCTCGTCACTGGGACTGCTAATAACTTCAGAAGTGTGCAGGTGAAATTCTTGCTATTACACTTCCTGACACTTTAAAAAGTTAGTATTGTTGCTTTTCTGCCTGTGCCCTGTGCCTGCTCCGTGCAGTCTGTTCCGTCTTCTTCTTGAATTCCTTTCTAACTCTTTCCTGGGCTTTTCTATTCTGTGTGCTCATGTGTGTATGAGAGCCTGAGTGCAGCAACTGAAACCAGACCGCGAGTCAGAGGGCCCGTGTGCTCATGGGGCAGCCACTGCTGTGAGTGCAGGTGTACGAATGAGTGAGTGATCACCAGCAAAGATGGAGACAGTGAGTGAAGTGGCCTTGAGAGCCAAGGTGGTGAGTGGGTCTGTAAGAGTCAGCTCTGGGAGTGAGGGGAATGTGTGTGAGTAGCTTCCCCCAGCTGCCGGGGAGGCTGAGCACGGGCAGTTGCTGCAGGGATCCACCTTTCACATGTGTGTATATATATTCTTGCTAGTAGACCTCCATCCTGGTGAGCCAGAGGGGGAGCAGGATGAGGCTGTTGGTGCTGTGTGTGTTTGTGTGGGTGCTCTGAGTGTCTGTCTGTGATCGCTGGGGCCAACTGTGTCCATATAGAATCATAGAATCACAGAATAGTTAGGGTTGGAAGGGACCATTAAAGGTCATCTAGTCCAACACTCCTGCAAGGAGCAGGGATATCACCAACCAGTTCAAGTTGCTCAGAGCCTCATCCACCCTGGCCTTGAATGTTTCCAGGGATGGGGCCTCTACCACCTCTCTGGGTGTCCTGTTCCATCACCCTCATTGTAAAAAATTTTTTCCTAATATCTAGTCTGAATCTACCTCCCTCTATTTTAAACCTATTACCCCTCATCCTATAACAATAGGCCCATATTTCCTGTAGGCCCCCTTTAGGTACTGGAAGACCACTATAAGGTCTCCCTGAAGCCTCCTCTTCTCCAGGCTGAACAGCCTCAACTCTCTCAGCCTGTCCTCATAGGAGAGGTGCTCCAGGTGCCATCGGTTAACCTGCCTGCAGCACACTTGATGTCTCTTAAATTTTCCCATCTCACCTCTTTACACATTCCCATATTTCTGAAGAGGGTGAAGGGAATAAATGAAAGCTTGTGAGGATCAGAATAAAATGCCTTTAAAATATTCTGTAGCTAACCATATTCCTTATATATCAAGATTTTTCAGCCTCGTGAGTGGTTTATCTGTTTGTTCTCAGGCTCTATCTAGACTACAATATACACAAATTGTAGTAATGTAAACTCTCATTCCAAAAATAACATGGAGCTGAATACAAAATAAATAAAGTTTTGACAGTGACACAAGATTTCTGGGCTAGTGTTGCTAATCTAAATTGTTCTATTTCTTTGAAATTATAGTTTTGTGAGAACCTTGTTTCTATTGCAACAAATTTACTAGAATATGGATTAAGGATCTTTAAGAACATTTCTCAAACTGTCAGCATGGAGTAGCTGAAGTTGCCTCAATGTCATGTATTTACAGGCCCCTTTGTCTTAGAATGACATCTTGCTCCTGATGAAATGTCATGACCCTTCCACATACCTACTCCACATTGTTTGTTGTTGTTAACTTTCTGATAAGCTGAAAGTAGTCCTTAAGAACAAGAGGTTACAGTGCATTGTAGTTTTAAAACTTTTAGTCTTGCCAAAAAAAAGCTTAAATCATCACGATACCTTGATTACAAGTATAAGAAAAAAAAATTCTTAAGGCAAGAATTTCTGCTCTGTAATTGTCTAAAAAGAAGTAAAAAAGTTCAAGAGTAAAACTTTCAGATATTTCCCTTTACTGCTCTCAACTTCTGGTCACTGTTTTATCTGAAGTTACCTCTGTCAAAAATTCCCTTTCTGTCAGATCTTGCTGTGTAGCCTGAGATGACTTATGGTAGTGTTCAAACTTGACACCTGAATGGTAGTGGCAGTGAAAATTATCATACGTTAACTTTATTCCATTAGTTTCATTGCTATCAATTCAGTTAGTTTTTCTGCTCTGTTGGCATAAAGATGGCCTGTTTCAATATGTGACAAGCGTGTACCCATAGGAATTTACTTCATGCATTTTTCTTTTGATGAAGTCTTTCTAGCATTTTCAGAAGCAATATCCTTCAATAAGACAAAAAGCTTCCTAACTAGTTCTACAGGGAAACACAATTCAGACTAGCTCAAGCTTTTATGAGCTGCTGTATGGCCACTTTTTAAAAGTAAGTTTCTGCAGTTTTTATCATGGTTGATTCGTAAATATGTTACTTCATACTTGGCAAGAGTGAGTTAGCATCAGAGCATTTTTCTTGTCCAGAAAGTATAGCCTCTTAAATATCACGTATGTACCTGATAACAAGGGTAAGGATTTCTAGAACCCTGAAGCACTACCTTCTAATCCAGATTTCTGTTGTCCTTGTTGAACTTGTTTCTTAACTCATGCCTGTAGCTCTCTTCTCCGACTTCACTTGTCGCTTTGGTAGACGCATCTTTTTGAATGGCAGAGTATTTCTTACAAATGTGTTCCATTTGTTCTCTCTTTTGTTTGCTAATGCAAAAAGAACTCTGGCAATTCATGGCTTTGTTTTTCAGAAATTCATACTTACCTGTTATTCTGCATATTTCTAAACAGTGTGCTCTTTTTCTCTTGTGCACGCATCCACCTGTTTTGCCTTCAGAAAGTCAGAACGATACATATGTATGCAATTGTGTATGTTATTTCTTTTGATTAATTCTCCAGCTTTGATATTTTCCTGTTCCTTGACAGCAATTAAAAAGCTATCAATGGCAAAAGCTTATTTCTGCATGTTTGCTTTTTTATTTAGTATTTTTAAAAGAGTCCTGGTGTATATTTCATTAGGTTCTGGTGCTGCATCTGCTTTATGCGTTACTTCTAACTAACTTTCCAGGTAGGCAAATACCAGCAGTGTGAGATGAGATCCAGCAGAAACTTTTGTCTCCCTTGAGCCAAGTGAAACCTAACCCTTTGCTAAAAGTAATAATTATCTCAAAACTTACACAAAAATCTTCCATCAGTGCTCAATGATAATTAAAGATAGAGGTATCAGGCAATGAATATGGACGGATATGTATGTCTAGAAAACATGTGACATAAGACTCTGGAATTGTGAGACATCTACTGTGAAAGTGGTGCTTTTATTGATCTGCTTAATTATTTTCTGCTCTGTGTGAAAATTTAAGTTATATTTTAAAAATCTACTTGGTTGAGATTCTGCTTTCCTTTGGCAACTTTGCTTTTTCCTTTTCCCTTCTTTATAGAGGCATTTAGGAAAGGAAAAAAAAGAAAAAAGTCCTCCACAAAATGTGAGGTGAACTTTGTAGAACTCTTAGGATTTGCTTCTAACCTTAATTATCTATATTCCTCATTTGTTTCCCTGTGACGTTTTTCCCCTTCTAATAATCAGAAGCAAATATTCATGAGTAAAATTATCCTACAGTGTACCTCTTGAAAAATGATAAAAAGGATGTAAAAAACCTTCCTAAGTGGATGAAAACTAAATTTCAGTATGTTGATCTTTCCTTCAGAACTTTACAGTAAAAGTTTGATAAGAAGTTTTGAGAGGAAGAGTTAGAACAAAACTTAAAAATAACTCATGGTCTCTCGCCTGTGATGCGTGATATTGTAATTTCAGGGCAGCCCATAAAGAGTTGTCAGTACTTGGAACTTTAGAAACTGGTCATCTGAGGATGCAGTGCCTTTATTTTTTTCTCCCTTCCTGTGGCTAAAGACTGGAACTTACAGTTATAATTAGGTTTTGTTAGGTGAAAGCAGGTAGAAGTGGCTTTGGTTCACCACTTAGGTAGTAATCAGGTGGGGATAGTAATCAGGAAGTAACATTTCAACATCAACCGATAAGGTGGCTGCAGCCATGTGTTCAGATTGCTTCTGTTATTCATGTCTCTCTCACTTAGAATTTAAATTGCTGCAAGATCCAGAAGATATATAGACTGAGGAGCTTAAATCTATTCGGAAGCTGAAGTCAATCAAAAACTGGCAGATTGTTAATTGTCAGTAAAACAGCTCTAAAAGTTGTTTAATCATCGTAGTTGTCATAACTGGGGATTAATTTTTCATCCTAGTGCACTGTACATTAGCAGCAGTTGTGGTACGTTCATGTGGTATGTGGTATGTATGAGGATCTCTTTGTTTCTTTAGAAATCAGGGCATTGAAGATGAATGCAAAATAAAGCACTTGTTAACATGATATGTTATCAAAAGCAAAGTGAAAAAGAGGTAGACAGAGAGGCAAACTCTTCCAGTAGCAGAAGGATATTGTCTAGGCTTGTTCTGATGAGTACATCATCTGTGACATGATACGGCTAGGAGAAATCCTCTGCTAGAAAACAGTGGCACGGAGCCATGACTTCAGCAAGGTTGTAGAAGGAGCATTGCTCTGGGAGGAGGTCAGTGGATCTTGGGCATAGAACTAAGAGCTTGTAGACAGAAATGGTGTTTGCTGATGTTAAATGATGTTAGAACTTAGCAGAATAATATAAAAGATGCCAAAACGAAATGGTGAGAAAGAAATTACCTCCTTTGCAAAATCTGCTATCTTACTTGTGTGGATAAAGCATTGTCCCTCCCCCTGCCCGTCCCCCCCCCCCCCCGAAAAGTATTACTGATAATTTTATATGGCTACAAACATAGGCTTTTGCTATAGAAATGGTAACTAGAACTTATTTAACAAAAAATTTACAGAAAATTATCTATCCCAGGGAAAAAGGGTGGTATATAAAAATTAGAGTTGATGCATATAAAAAAGATCAAGACAAAGCAATTTACCTTGCATTCCATAATTAATGCCAATAACTCCTACTTCTGCAGTCATTTATTACAGACATTTTCTGTTCTTTAGATTTCTATTGCACTAGAAACTGAAGTGAATTTAAACCAAAATCTGTTTCTTCTACCTTCCCCAAATCTACTTTTGTAGTTTAAGGATATTTTATATCATTTGACATGAGTCTATGACAATAGGTTTTTTTTTTAATGCTGAGAGGTTATAAAGATCATTAAAATCAACAGGGTATCCTCACTGAAAATGCAATGACAAAGCCTATGCACTTTGTCTACCTTTTTTTTGGAGCTTTATTATATTTTGAGTGATAACCTTACAACTGTGCCTCATTTGTTGTTTACAGGGTAAATGACACTGAAATTCAGGCAATTAATGCAAACTCTTGCAAAGCCAAAAATGCAAACAGCAAGATGAAATTTTGATCAAGCAGCGTAAAATCCATCAGTGCTGCCAGACATTTTTTTACTGCCTTTCTGAACGAAGGTGATTCTCACTTTCCAACAGGTTGTGAAAATATTCCAGTAAAATGTTTTCAAAAAATATGAAGCCTTCAGGATTATAGCATCGAAAGGTGCCATCTGAATCTTTGTGTTCAGTTCCCCACATTCACAACCACCTCTGTAGTAGACCTGGAGAACAGAAGGCATGTGAGAAGTCACCGGATCTTCTAGGAAATGTCTGATGTCCAGCATACAAAGCTTTAAAATGGTGTACTGTAAGTCAAACTCTAAGCTACAGATACAAATAAAATTCCTCTTAGGACTCTGCTCTTTAAGACTGATGCATTGTTTTTCTTATGCCAGATGGAAACTGTAGGGAAAAATAGTATTTCAGTTGTTTTTTTTTTTTTCTAAGATTGTAGTAATAATGGTAAGCCTTGTAGAAATTAATGGGATTCGGTATTACGGAGCAGTGGGAAGCTGTGTCCTTCAGTTTTTGTGTTTTAGAGCAGTATCATGGGACAAAAATATTAAGCCAAATATATGGAAGGCCAAGAATTTTGCAGCCTAATAGCTAGCCAGTTGTGTATATGACTCATGATCCATTCCTTGTCCCAGTGGAAATTTGCAGTAAGTAGATGAGCTTTAACAAGAGCAACTGAGGGTGAGGACACTCTGCTAGTCCGGAGCTTAATGCCCTGTTCTGGCAAGTAAGAGACTTTGGCTTAGTTTGCTGCTATCTTAGCAAATGCAGGTGAAAAGTTGGATTTCTCTACTTGTGAGTGAACATTCGAGTTGCTGAACTGTTGGTATAAAGACTGGCCTCTTTCTTTTGAGCTTTGGGGAAAAAGGAGGAAGGTCCATGCCTTCAAATCCACAGCAGGAGAAGGTGCCTTCTTCTGGTACAGAGCTCTACATTCAAACCTGGAGAAAAGCAAGGTTCTTCAAATCCCCCATCTCCTACAAGGAGCATCCATCTACAGTGTGCTAACTAACTTTTGTGGATTCCATGCTCAGGCTCCATTTTAATGTTAACATTTTCTGAGTGGTAACACCAGTTAAAAAAAAAATCATCCTTGCTTACTTCAAGTTAGACATTCTTCTTCACTTCACTCATTCATTTTGCAGTCCTCTTCAGTTATGCTTATGTCACTGTCTGTATGAAAGAGTAAATGGTTAAAAGAACAGGTTTTGCCTCTAATGAAACTACCATGAACAGGACCCATAGGTACCTTTTTCTTCCTCTGCTGCAGAGAAAGCCGTGAATGACGTGAAAAGGCAGGTCTGGCATCACAAAGGTGAGCCTACATCTGCATTACGATTCCTGCATGAAGAACAAGAGTCATCAGTAACAATAACCATCCCAGGAGAAGGAATGTCGACAGCTGTACTCACTTTTGCAGCAGTGGCATGGTCTAGCTTAGCACGTTTTGTAGTGAATATGTAAAGAAGCCTGGAATATCTTCTGTTGTTGTACAAAAAGCAAAAATATTCCATATGAAGAGCTTGCTTCTGCGTTCAGTGCAATGTAAACAGAAATCTCTACTGCATCCCATTAGCTTCAAGTGACGTGGATCATGTAAGTAGGATTCTCATGTGACTTCTTTTCTGAGCACACAGGTTACAATCTAAGGTCTTGTACTATAGCATTATGTTAATTTACATAGGAGAAATGAATTATGTTATTCAAGCCAAATAAAAACATTTTCTTTTTAATCTGTATAGAACTATAAACAATGTAAATGAAGTTACACCTCTGAAGTGGTATCACATTGATGCAGGATCCATGTAACTTAAATGAATCTAACTAGAACAAAAGGAAGCACAGTTTTGCACATCTTATGACTCATGTTTTAAACAGTCATATTTTCTAACTTATTTTGGAACTTGACATCTAAACACTGGGATTTAGCAATCCCAGTCCTGTTCCTCAGTCTTAAATTCTTCTTAATTGAAGCAAGCAAAAAAAAGTTGTTTTATTTTGGTTTTAGTTTTATTTTCCTTAGAAGCTATGTGTTTTATAGACTAAATTTTTAAAATTTTCAATTACTTAATCATTTTATGTTTCAAGTTTTAAATGCTGCCATGTTCTATACTAGAACCTGACTGTAGTAAAAAATATGTAGGGTGACAATCCATATGATAAATTACTATTTTGATTTTGTCTTTTAATTCTCAGTAAATAAAAGATGTTGCATTAAATGTCTGACGCTCTGAATGCCAATCTGCAATATTTCACGTACATGTCAAATTACACTGCATGGATTAGAGACAATTACTCTGAGGATCAGAGACACAAAAAGGCCTTTTTACAGATTCCATTTCACAATCTCTATTTCAAACCATTTGATCTTCTCTCCTCCGTGCTCTTCTTTAAACTATCAGAATATGTATTTGCATTGCCTTTTCATGGGAAAATTGCCTACAACATGTAAACAAGGCATTCAGCCTTTTTGAGAGAGATAATGCTTTCACATGTATTATATAGGCGTTAGTAAGTTTAACAATATTCTGAACTAGTAAGGACTTGCATTAAGCTTTCCAAAACAGGATGAAGTTCTACCCAGGCTGTATGTTTACACTTACTGTCAGAGAAATTTAAAAATCACCATTTCTTTCCGTAATGACATCTTTATCCTTTATTTATGCTGTGTTTTATATTTGTTTTCTCTGTATTTCCTTTCCAGCCATATTATAAGCAAAAAAAAAAAGGAAGAGGAGAGAGTGAGACAGAAAACAGTCTTTTGCCCTTGTTATTAAAAATGTGGGAGCATGGTTACAGAAGAGTAGTATATCTTTGTGCGAATACTAAACTAGTTAAACGGTGAGGTGAAAAACAAAGTTTCCAATGAAAACCTTCAGGCTTTTTTTCTTGATTTCTAAAATTAAGACAGAAAAATATTACAAAAAAGACCTTCCATACCGCTGTTGTCATGTCTGGTCTTGATGGCTTACTTTGCAAAGCAACCAAAGACCAGGATGGCTTGCCAAAAGACTCTGCCAAGTGAAATTCATGGCAGACTTCTGGCATGGAATCCAGGATGCATCCATCTTTGCAAAGCAGGAATATGTGATTCTGCAGGCTTTCCTGCCTAAGCTGTAACCGCGCTTCACTGTATCTGGGCAGCAAACTGTTGTGAAGAGTACTGACCATCCATGTGAAAAAAAAAGATAACCCTATGTCCAGAAACTTTGCGCTCTGTAAGATCTAGGACGGCTTGTGTCCTGGCAACATCCACATTCACTCTCAAAAAGAGCTGAGGGAACCCTTCTAATAAGCAGTTGGCACCAGTCCAACTGCTTATGCTTACAGCAGATGTTTGTGTAACCAGATAGCCATATGTTCAATGACCACTGTTGTGATACTTTTTTTTTAAATGGACATTCAAAAATCTCCCCAGAGAAATACCACTGTCATTCCGGAAGTAAAGAAAAAGTTGAATCAGGCTATAAAATTCAAGCCTAACTCTGAGAAACAGATGTAAATGAGCATATAAAGGCAATGCACTCCTGCAAATTTATTTACTTTTTCAAATTTTACATAGGCAAACATAGGCAAATCAAAACCTGAAAATAAAGCCAAAGCAAGAGCAAAATGGCAGTTGAGGGTTACCCAGTCAAATCTTTATAAAAAAAAAAAACCTAATTCTTGCCAGCCTTGCTACTAGATACTGTTTTCTTCCCTGGGGATTTCTCTTCTGAAATAAACTTCAAAAAAAATGAAGAAATAGTAAGATGCAGTACCAGCAGCCAGTAAGAATCTTTCCTTCACTCCTGGTTTGAAATTTATATTGATTGATTATAATGTATTATTATAATCTTTGCCTTCTGTTAGATGCAGTTATTCATTATTCCTTGTAATAGAGAGAGCCAGATAGCTGATGTTTCTGCCCTTGATATTACTCCGTTACCAATGTCCATCACAACATTTTTGAATATTTATGTGCCTTTTTTAATATGAGAAATTGCAAATGCTGAATATTATCTCTATATCTAGCTTGTCTGGAGGAAATTTTGGCTCCTTGCTCTGTAGGATAGACTTTAACTGAAGTTCTGCCATATGGATTTGTACCATTGTGGGTCCAGGTTGAAATACAAATTGGATGGAATTGTCAAGTACCTTTCCTAATTTTTGTTCATAAGCTTCTACAAAAGCAGTACCAGAAATGTACAAATTTTCTGAAAGAGCTTGACCTCTTCCCTTCACCCCAAAACTTCTGCTGGTGGTGGACTAAAAGCAACAGAAACAAATATTGGAAAGTTCATCCAAGAGTCTGCATGCCTGACGGGGAAATTGCAGTGCTTGTGAGAAGAAGAATAATGATAACACTTGTTATTTGTAAAAATGAATAGAATTTCAGTTGGAGAAAGAGACGTCAGATATTATTTTTTAAAGCATATAAGTAACTTAGGAATAGTTATTTGGAAAAAATACCCGCCTTTAACAAAGGCTCATATTTCCAAGGAAAACACTCTGACTCTGAAAGCATCTGGAAGATAGGGCATATATTCCCAGCTAAGCTCTATTTCAAACAACGACCAGAACTATCGACCAAATCAAATTGTTCATATGAACGTCCTAGAATAGCTTTGAGAGCTAAGGTGTAGCCAGAAGAGAGTCAGTATATGCACTACTGTTAAAGGCAGCATTACAACAGAGGACAACTCTATAAGCCAAGATGATGTTGTTTTAAACAAGTTGGTGCAGGACTAGGTGACCTAATAACATAGCAGATGTCAAGATATCATATTTGTTTACAGAGAAAACATTGGATTTGTCAATAAACATTCCCAATTTAGAATGAGCAATAAAAGTAATATTACTGAAAGTTGTATTTGTTTAGCAAAGAACAAAATGTGTCCCTCAAAAAACTCAGGACCTACTTTCACAAAGGCTTGGCTTTCTCAGCAGCCGCATCATGCAGGTCCTTTGAAAATTAGCCTCCAAGTATCTATTTAAAGTGAAAGAGGAGAAATGTACTGCCAGGTGTTTTTAGGTTTGTGATAATGCCCTGTTCTCACTCTTTTGAGACATGTCACATTCTGAAAGCAAAATCTCCATGCTAAAAAGAATTTGTCTCTAGTAGAATTTAGACCACAGCTAGAGATAAAGTGAATTGAGTGTCCTCATAAAAAGCATGAAGAAGAAATCAAGAGGAAATCTTAAGAAAGGAATCTGTCACTATTCACTTTGCTGTTGCTATTCTATCCCAGTTTTTAGAGTTAATTTAGAACATGAGTGGCTGATTGTATTCTAGATATATTATAGTATAATCCGTAGGAGTGAAAACACCAAAATAATTTTGCTGTTACTACCAATAAAACTTGCAGTGCTTGTCTGGCTGGTACAGTTAAAATCCTGAGAAATCAAGATATTTATAAGCCATCTTCAATGTTAATATGAATAAAAATGGGGCATGAATATAATAAGTATTTCTCACTGAGATGCATAGGGAAAAAGGAATAGGGAAACTGTGGTTAGTGTTGGCTATTTCGAACTACTATTTATAGAAAATACATTTTTAGTTTATCTAGTCTGTCTCCACCTAGGAAATATTTCCGGAAAAAAAAAACGACTTGGTTTCTGCTTCTTATTTCTAAAGCTTAGTGAAAATTAACAAGTAGCAATCTTGGCTTCTAGCTTTAATTAACAATTGAACTTATGAGAAATGTAATCCTAGGTGACAGAATGTATTTAGGTATTCCAGAAACACATATATAGTCAAGTCCCAATTAGTTGGAATAACATGTGAAAATAGTTGCGTAAATAAACACAGACTGTATTTAAACTAAGATACTTATTCCATTAATGAGGCTGCTATAGAGAAAAGAAAAAAAGAAAAGGGAGGCAACGTTAGCTTCAATAGCTAAATTGAAGTACTGACCTGCAAAGATGGTTGCACTTCTTTCTAGTATAAGCTGACTCATCTGAAGTCAATGCAAATGCTTGTTTATAGGCAGTGCGATTAAACCATGATTTGCCCCTGGGCAATTGCCTTACCTTATGGGCAGGCTGCTTTGGAAGGATTTTGAAGAACTGAAGGACATTAATAAATATTATTTGGGAAAACAAGCATCATCTCTGGCCAAAGTCCAACAAAATTCTGTGAGGGCTCTATCTGTATAAATATTGCTTCTACCTCCCATTGTACTGGAGGCGAATGAAGCCAGAAGCTTCCCCCATCAAAGGTGGTTGCCACTGCCTTCCAGTACCTCCACAGTAGGCAGGTCATCACCTCAAGGGCTGTGAGCTTTTGCTGTCGAGTAGATGCTTTGAAAATGGCAGCACTATCACCCTTAGATATTTGTTTTCCAATTGTGCAGGTATATTATAAACATACATGTTTAAACAAATGTACTTCTGGGTAATAGTAAGTGTGTAACAGGAAGGCAAAGAAAGTGAATGTATCTAGGACAATCCTTGTTGCAAAAGATAAAAGTGATGCATGGTCCAGCTGCCTAGTGAATCCTAGTATTGCTTGCTAGCCTGCTCTGGTTTCATTTAACTAATCCTAAGTGATTATGAATAGTGTAATTCAAAAATAAAATAAAAATAATGTGGCAACATTGTCCTTAGAGCTCCAAAGTTAAAATGGAATTAAGAGAGATTATATCTTTCTACAGGTCAGAGTAAATGTCATTGTCAGCATGAGAACATTTAGAAGTGTGTCAGTCCTTCCCCAGGGCAGAGGCCCTACAGATTTTGGGGCTGGCAGCTCTGTAAAGGGGTGCCTCTAGATGATCTCCTCATGGCTGTGAAGACGAAAACATCTTGACTTCCAGTTGATGGGGAAATGTGAATACAGATCCAAAGGGCTCCTGTTTCTTCTCCCCTATGTGGATGGGCAAAGGAAGAGTGTTAGCGGATGGAGCGCGTTAACATCATCCTGAAAAGGAAAGAAATGCAAGCCAGCATAGAGCTACTGCAGAACAAGTGGAAAGCTGTGAATTTCACTATGAATTTATGAATCAAAATATACATTTCTCGGCCCATTTCCAAGGTGGAAAAATCATGTGCTTCCCCTTTCCAGGGCTATGTGCAAAATACAGCTGATTCGAAAAGTAGATTACAGTTTCTTTGGTAAGGGAATACAGCTAAAAATGAAGTACATTACCTGGATATTCCTGTTGTGTAGAAGTACATATGTTTAGATACATGTAAGGGAGCACAGAGGGTTACAAAGCCAAGTTTCCGTTTGCATAAGTAAAAGCCTAATTATGCTGCTAGCAATTAATTTGCTGGCACACAGACCGAATGAATTGTCATGCTCGTGCACGTTGCAGACATGCCTCGTTTTGAAAATCAACTCTTCTGCTGCATTGCAGAACTGCAGCTGTTTCTAGGTCTTGGTCTGATTTTAGAAAAATTGTCCTGAAATGCAATTCTCTGCTCCCTCATTTCATTTCGCCGAATCAGCAGCAGATTTTTAGTTTTCAATGTCTAGAAAGTAAAGGATGCGAAGTCTTCTCACATCCATACTCTGATGCCATTTAAGACTGCAATCTCATAAGAGAATTCTGCCTCTGTCAAATCAAAAGTTATATAATTGACTCGGTTGCTTACCAGCTCCCGTATATGCAAGGTGACAAAACCTGTACAATGGTTGCACATTTTTTTAGAAAGCTGTATACCACTTCACTCTATTTTTTTTTTTTTTTATTATTCAGGAAAGCATTTTTCCTTGTATTCCATCACACTTACCTGAAGAATATAAAACACCGACTGGACCTTCTCACAAGCAAATAATTAAATACAGTAAAAGCATGTAGGATTTTAATTGCACATTTTAAGTTTAGACATTTAAATTTTAGCATGCTGCAACAGCTTTTAAGACTTGGGTAATCTTGCTTTAGCTTTTTTTTATATTAGAGTCCTTAACTTTTTCTTCTCTTGTTGGCTCTGAAAATGGAAGGCCAGTGCTAACAGACCATTAAAATACTGTGACAGGGTTGCTGGACACTTAAATGATGCATAAAGACAGGGAGTTGAAAGATATTGTTCGTGATTTACTAATGTAAATCACATTGGTCCAAACTCCTAAAATAAAATATACAAACATTTGACAGTGCCCCAAAACTACCTTAGTTAAAAGAACACTATTCCTAGGATAGGCTGAAATACAGCTACATTTTTGGCTTCAGAAACTTGAGCTGCTCTCTTAGTAACCTTTCTGTTGCTGTGCCACTAGAGCATGTAATAAAAAAGAAAGATAGCTTTATATAGCATGGCTCTTGCTCATCTTCTGAGACAATAAAATAGGAGGTGATAGGTGATAGCTCTGTTAGTGTTTCCTTGTTTAGGTCACAAATCTATATTTTCTATTGATTTAATGTAAAACTATTGATTAAAAACATCAATCCCAAGTGATTTAACTTGCATGAAAGTGATTGTAATAAAACCCACAGTGCTTTCTCTAGGATTGATCAGCTTTAACCTGAACTGAGCAAAACATTTAAACACCTCCTTCTCATAAGATCTATTTATTTCAGAGAAACTCTAAAGTATCCATTTTCTCAATTCCTTTGCTCTTCATTGCACAGATGGAAATAAACTTAGTTATGTACGAAGGTATATGGGCCAGCTCTTCCACTGGAGAAGGTTTTGCATGCCTTTGCGTCTTTGAGAATCTTTTGTCCTGTTCTCGACGGAAACAGCTGTAATAGCTGTTATAGAACTCTAACTGTACACAAATTTGCCAGTATTTTTTTAATTCAGCAGGGGAGCAAGAGAAAATACTGACTCCTGAAGCAATGAGATCTTACTCTTCCAGAATAAGGGGACAATGTATGAGATGGTTTCTTAACAGTTCCAGTAGTACAAATGCCTTCTTTGTGGTGGAAGAGGTAATATTCCAGTCTCAAAAATAAAATACACTGGAGAGTAAAATACCAATTTATTTATGAATTTTGCTAGGAAATTTTTCCATTTTTAATAAAAATTTATACCTATGTGTAGCATAGTTGTCTGCCTATAAATACAAATTTTATAAATTACAGTAAGAGATTTGATGAGAATCATGGTTAGATGAAGGCAGTTCCCTAATATAATTTTACATTCTACATGGTCGAGACAAGGCAGATATTCTCAAACCATACCTGGATGACTGCCAGATCCAGAGAAGATATACTGTTATCTGTGATCCTGAGACATCATCCCATGAGTTATTGCTTATTTTATCTGAACCCGTTCCCTCATCTGTGGATATAACATAAACAAAAACTTTCATAAGGCCAACTGAATAATCAAAGGCTACTTTTGCTGAAGGTGATTTAGTATTCTCCTGTAACATCTGCATGACCTCCCTTCCTTGCCGTATTCTCCTGGTACAAGATTAACACTGAGATCAAGTGCCACATTCACCTTCTGGAAAGCAAGGAGAAGTCTTTTCTTTTTCTGGCAGACAAGTGAAAAAAATGCAAAGCAGCATTTCCAGACAGAAAGCTGGTTTATTTTGAAAAAAAAAAAAAAAAAGAGCTATTTCTGACACTTTTTACACTGAATATCTGCTCTGCTCTTTTAATTAGCCATAAAAATGTTTGCCATAAAAAGCTGACTTATATGCCAGAGGCAATGGAGATGAAAAACAAGACAGCTAATACCCTACAGAAATGATCCACTGCTTGGCCTAAAGTGATAACACCGGAGTGCTGCCCATTTTTCACTGTGGACTGATGAGACCTCTGTTACATGGTAGGAAACGCTGCAAGTGATCACAGAACCAGTTTCAGCATAACAGAATTTAAACAGAGGGGCTATGGGGAAACTTGACTTTTCAGAACAAACCTGCTACAGAGGAGTACTTCTCACCACCATGCAGGACAGGTCTCCACTGATTGGCTTCTTACTGTATGTGCCTTTCTTGTCTTGTTTCCTGAGCCCTTTTTCCATATAGTATATGGTCACATCCTTGTACAACCTTGGTGAGAGTTTCAATTCACATTTTGGGTCAAGAAGCATACATATCAGCTCTTCCTTGTCTCACAGGTGGCTGTTTGAACCCCTTAATTTTAGTTTTACAGTTTTCTGGAGTGTTTGGTGAATCTTTATTTCTTCCTGCAGTAGCACTAAATTCTTCGCTTAAGTATTAGTCCCAAAACTTGTCTTGCAGGTGACTTTGCTACTTCACAGAAAAATTGCATTTGATTCAAATAAATATAAAGTCAGATTAAAATTAAATGCTTTTATATAGCAAAAACACTAGTTCATATAATTATTTTAACATCCCAATGTCACTTTTTGTTTAAAAATGAGTGATACATTTCTTCCCACAGTATTAATAAAGTAAGATTGAATTACTTATTTTAGTAGGCAAAACAATTTATTTTATTTTATTTTCAGGGACTTATTTATTGAGAAGGTTACTCTCTTTATGCCAGCTAATGAAATAGGCATCTTTTAACTTGTTAATATCTCCCCACTCTAATTAATAATATATTTTCACTACTTGAGCTAAATAGTCATTATATCCAACCATCCATTCTACCCATCAGTTTTTGCAGATAGATTATTCACTTGACTGCAGTAAAGGGTGAGCATGAACCACTCACTGGGCTATTCTTATAAAGGCAGAACTAAAGAGATTGCCAAGTTATTTCTACCATGTCTACATGTTAATGTGGAAACTTACTAAAAATAGTCCAAAAATAGAGGAGAAATCTACTCCTCTTTTTCCCTGGAGCTTACTACAGTTTAACATCATTTGTCTGGTTATTTATTACAACTCCTTCATGGTCCCTAGGGGCACCTCAGCCATGAACCAGAACACAGTGGCAAATCACTAGCTAGCACCGCAGAGGTAACACATTAGTCATTTGATTTTCTATGAAATGTGACTTCCAGTTCCGGGCAAAAAGAAGGAAGAAATTAGGGAAATCACCTCAGGCAACACTCTGAGTTATACTGATCCTGATTTGGCTCAAAATGCCAGAAGAGAAAGGAGAAATAATGGGTCAGAAGGCCTGTGGCCAAACACTCATTTAGTCTAAAGGGAAAGAACAGCGGGTACATCGTGAAAATGTTAGCATCTAATAAGGTACGATTTTCCACGGAAAGACCCCAAGCAAATTCAGTTTATACATCTTTTACAATGGTGAGTTCAAGCATAAGGAAAACCAACTTCTCCCTCACCTTCACTGTAAGCACCCAGAGCTGCCACATGGCTGTTACCTTCTCATTATGCTGAAGTGCACAGTGAGAACTGGAAAGGCAGAGGAGGATTTTTCCAAATGTTTTCCAGGTTAGGACCTACCACATACTAGTTTCCTGGAATATGGAAGCGAATTTCCAAGCTGAGAGCGGTGAAAAGCCACTAAGACCTATGAATCCTGTACAGGCCTTATTTGCCCCCTTCCTAGTTTTGATACTGTGCTTCCAGGTATTTGGGAACCGTTCAACACAGCAGCAGCAACAACAACAACAACAAGAAGAATAAGAATAACACAAACTACAGAGTCTCCTGTGTAAGGACAAAGTCACCTTATATAACACTAGCTGTTGACAGTGAGCCAAAGGGATTGGATGTTTTTCAATTTGAATTGAAAATGCTGTAAATCAGACATAAAATATAATGTATTACAGTCCTGTATATGCTCTAAAGTGCCTTTCACTCATGGTATCTGAAATGCTTCAGAGAAAGCGATTCAAATACAAACTGAAAAAGAATAGTAATCTTAAGGTCACATTCGAAAAGATAACTAAATCATTTTCTTCCAGCAGAGAGTTCTGGAGAGCTAGATTTTCCCTGTTAAACAGTGATCTTGATAGTGGTACTAACTTGTCAGTTGCTTAACTGCCTTCAGCAAACAGAGACAAATCCCTCCTCGCAGAGCTCAGAATAACACCAGGCCATCTACTGGCCAGGCCAAAGCTGTAGTTTCTAGTTTCTGGAAATCTTTGCAATAGAATCATAGAATTGTTAGGGTTGGAAGAGACTTTTAAAGGTCATCTAGTCCAACTCCCCTGCAAGGAGCAGGGACACCTTCAACTAGATCAGGTTGCTCAGAGCCTCGTCCAACCTGGGCTTGAATGTTTCCAGGGATCCACCACCCCTCTCTGGGCAACCTGTTCCAGTGTTCTACAACCCTCAGTGTAAACTTTTTTTTTCCTAATATCCAATCTAAATCTACGTCCCTCTATTTTGAAACTATTACCCCTAGTTCTGTCACAACAGGCCCTTCTGAACAGTCTCCCCTCATCTTTCCTGTAGGCCCCCTTGAGCTACTGGAAGACTGCTATAATGTCTCCCCGAAGCTTCCTCTTCTCCAAGCTGAACAGCCCCAACTCTCTCAGCCTGTCCTTACAGGAGAGGTGCTCCAGCCCTCTTATCATCTTTGTGGCCCTCCTCTGAACCCTCTCAGACCGGTCCATGTCCTTCTTGTGTTGGGGCTCCAGAACTGGACGCGGTATTCCAGATGAGGTCTCACCAGAGCGGATAGTTTCCAGTTTCTTGAAACCTTTGAAAAAATGCATTTTCATGGTAGGGAATGATCTACAGGAGGTAGGTGTGAGTACGTCCTTACAAACTCTACGCCTTTGTCAAGTACTCTTACTACTGTGCAAATAAGATTGATGCATTTATATGTAAGGTCTAATTTTGTGTTGTTTTGTGAGGGGCTTTGCTTTTGCATGGCTCATTCTACATCTGTTTGTCTGGCATAAATAACATATCTGTCCTTTCTACTTTCAACTGCAAACCAGAATCCATTTGCTCTGTTTCCATTGCATTTCATTTGCAATTTCTGATGAAATTCTGTGAGGCCCTGGCCTGCAGAGATCAGTACCTGAGTCACTGAGCCTTAAGCTGAAGTTTCAACAGCTATGGGAAGAAGAGCTTTCAAAATATCACCTTTGTGCCCCCTTTCCACCCCTACAGCTCCTCAAATGTCAAAAGGTAACCCACAGAACCAGCTTTGTCAAAAGATACAGATAGAGATTAAAAGATGGACTGGGTTTTATGTGCAAAATATCTGAGTTTTATCTGTTTTGTCCAACAAAAGATTGTGAGGAGGCCTCAAAATGGATGCAAAAATAACCCTGGAGCAGGGTAAAAAGGTCTCATAAACCAGAATGAGACCTACCAGGGCAATCTATAATCTCTGTTACAGGAAGGCACATGTCCTTTGAAGTCACTGTGGTTGTATCCACTTGCATTGTAACTATGCTTTCAGAAATTCACTTTTACAGCTGAATCAAATGTTTGGTAAATGTGTTCAAACTGTAAACACATTGTGTTGACGAAGATAACATAAATTTGCATCAAAGTAGCTCAGTCACGAGCTGTGTGTAAAACCAGATAGTCTAAAACAAACCCTTTTCCAAACTGTTGGTTTCTGGACAATGTTGTTTACAACTTTTAACAGCTGCTCTCTGGTTTTCTTAAATTTTGAAGTTTATCACACTACATTCTGTAAAACACCATAATCACATTTTCCTCGGAGTTTTCTCATGGGTTGCCTTCAGCATGTCATATAAATAAGCAATGTTTTTCAAGTCTTCTTCCTCTGAACAATCCATTTTAATACATGTGTTTATTGATGCATTTCTGTCTTTGGAATAGCAACAGGATATAACAACAATTGTCCACCATCTGGGAAATGTACAGCCCAGATAAACTGGCAATGGGTTTCTCTTGTTCACAGCTGTACAGCCTAGTGAAATTGAGGCTCCCTCCTTGCAGCCCAGCTCCTCCCAGTGTTTGCCTGAGACTGGAAATCCTCAGAAGTAGCAAAAGATGGGCAAGGGAAGGCAGCCTGCCTAAAGAGATGTGGAGATGTCTAGCATCTCTTTTCAGAAAGCCTTCAGGGTGCCTTGTGTGGTCTCTCTATGTGTGAAAATTTTGGAATATGGGAGAGGCCTGGTAAAGCACAGGTGTGCTGAATACTTCTCATAGCAGATAACGGATGGAAAACTTTGAACCTCCAAAGATTTATAAATGAGTATCAGACCCCTGAAAATGGATCATGGGCTTGGCCAAGGGGCTCCCTGGGGACTGAATGGAGGATGGGGTGCAGCACAGCAGCACAGGACTTGTCACTGCAGCCTCGACTGCACCTTATGTTTTTGTCATGCCTGTTACCTGTTTTCCCAATCCACCCGCATATCCCTGTCTGAACCTCCACTGTGTCACCAACAAATGAACCACTCCTTCGCTGTATATTAAAAAATCTGCCTAATGTCATGGGTCTGTGTTATGGGGGACATAGTGGAGCAGCAGGGGAGACTTGCCCCAGGAGACTGGCATCATAGTGTGAACAGGGAAACCAAGTACCATCTTCAGAATTTCCCGGGGTGGCCAAAGAAGTGTTTGCATCACACAGTGAACAGGCAGTACTTTATTCCTCTGTTGAAATATTCCCAGACACATTAGCATGCCTAATACTCCCTTTTTGACCTGAAGATCACCTAATTATGCCTGACTTCTCTGGAAGTAAAAGATTGCAATACTTGCATTTACAATGAACCTGACCATGTCTTGGAGGACAAAATAGCCTGTTTGCATTGCCTGCATGCAAATTGTTGGGCAAACAGGATGGTGATGTGAGTAGCAAATCTCATATCTGGTAATATGGATATCTAATCCAGAAAAAAAAGACTGTTCTTGCATCTTCAGCTATCTCATCTGGTCTGAAAAATGGGAACTGGAGCCTTACACTTGCTGAAAAACTGTATGACATCATCTGCTGTAAAGTCAGAGTTTGTAAGCAACGTTGCAAGACGTTTTGGAGACAGGTGTCTAGTTGGTCCTTCATCCCAGGTCCTGACAACATCTTTGGTTAAGGGCATTGCTGCAGGAATCACAGCTGTAGCCTGTGAGCCTTGGTCTTTATCTGCAGGCATTACGGACTACAGTCATGCACCTATCGTTCATGAGAGTGCAGAGACTCTTTTTAATAGTAGCACACCCCCAAGGAGTCTAGGAAAAGAGAAAATAAAATTTAATCAGTGAAACCAGCTAGTTGCTTGTTGTGTGATCAGGGAGGAGGTGGAAAGTGCTTATTCTGCCTGTGGGTCTACTCCAAGAAGTACCTACAGAGCTTCTAACTCAGGGATGATGAACTAAACATGTGTCTTGTTCTGGCACTTCTATGGGGTTATTTATTTGTGAAATAAAACAAAGTCATTAAACCCTTCAAAACAATGACAATCCATAGTAATGCTTCATGTGCTGCAACTCATATTAAGGAGTAGTGCTGCCTTTCAGCTGGGAAAGGCTGGACCTTACTCAGTGAATTTGATCTATAGCCCTGGTGTTTTCATGCCTGGCTCTTTGCAAGAACAGCCTGCCTGTCAGTGATGTGTGATGGCACTGAGCTTTTCACAGTACTGCAGATAGCACACTTGCCGCTGGTGAGCTGAGGAGCCTACCCAACTATTTGCTGTTAGAGAAATTTTGTAAGGATCCTCATGAGGGTATCAGTTGCTCCTTTCCCTCCCACATGCCTAATGCCTCTCCCTGTCAGTCTGCTTTCAGGACCTTGGTCATGCCACTCTGCTCCATGGTGGAGGCTGTGCTGTCAAGTGCTTCAGCAATGCGGTGACAGCACTTGGCCAGGCAATGCCACACCATTTTCTCTTTAGCATGTGTAGAGCCTTGCTTACTCCACACTTTGGGCAGCTCTGCCCTCCTCCAGCACTTCCATGATGAGAGGCAGCAGATAAGAGGACAGGGCATGTAGCCCACCCCCAGGCCTGTCCTCACCGCTGGGACAGAGCCAAGAGAGCAGCGAGGGCTATGAGATTGCAGCTGATAATTTTGGCGTCAATGGGTGTTGGGGGCACACGGATAAATATACTGTTGATGCTATTGGTACTAATGAGACACTGTTGAAATAGAAATATGTTGCTCATCACTACTTAGACTTGAGGAAGTGACTGATGCCAGGAGTGTGACTATGGGCAGTACTGGGAAGTACAGATAAATAAATAAATGAATGAATACAGATAAATAGATAAATAAATAAATAAAGCTGCACTGGCTCACATGCTTCTTGAAAATGGCATGAGGGAAGCCTAAACAGTGCAGTTCACTTTGTCATTTTTCATTAAGACAGAGAGTACAGTTTATTTATAATTTAATGATCTGATTTTGATCTCACGCATGGTAGCCCACAACCAGCACTGTAAGTTTACAGAAGTAACAAAGCTGGATCCCCTGGTTCAGGCCCATACTTTTCTCTAGAGGCAGCAGTCCCTGCAGAAACAATCCAGTTATTTTGTTCTATTTGACAATTTTACAGCCATCATAAATAACATGAAATGACCTTAACATGAACCATTCTGGCACCCTGCCCTCTCCTGCCTCAGGTCAGACTGAAGATGGCATGAAGTTCAGCACATCTTAAGAAAACATTCATGTGAAGATATTCACAGCTTAAAAGTAGTCAAGATTAAGGGCACTTTGTTTGCTGGGACACAAAAATAGGTTATTTGTAAGTGAAATCTATTTATGCAACTCAAATAAAAAAAAGAAAATTAAAAATAAATACGTTTTGAAATTGTCCTATATGAACATCTTTTAAAGAACAGATTTCGCTGTCCTTGTCTGGAATTACTTTTCTTTAGAAATTTAAGCTGACTACAGTAAAACTACATCAAGTGGTTGAAATCGAGTCAGAATGCAATACTTTAATGGCATTTTTTTTTAATTTGTTTCTGCTGATTTATGGAATATTTCTAAATTTCCAGTTTCTAATATTTTTAAATTTTTAAATATCTTCACCTTGACTGGCAGTAAGACATTCTCCCTATACTTTCAATGTTTTGTAGCTGAAGAACTGACGTGCAGAATCACAGAATAGTTGAGGTTGGAAGGCACTTCTGTACATCCTTCCAGTCCGAACCCTCTGCTCAAAGCAGGGTCAATTCAAGCAGGTTGCTTAGAACCTTCTTCTTATCTGTAGCAAATAACTTTGCTCAGAACATGTATTTTTTTAATACAAAAAAAAAAGTAATTGGGAAAATAATAAAAAAAAAATTAATCAAGCCAGAATAGATTCACATAACAGTGAAGCAGAAAGCCAGACAACACCCGGCTTTCATATACGACTTCTCTTTCAACCACAAAGTAAGCAAAGCCTGACATTTTGTCCTGTAGAGTGCTGTTGCAGATACAGAAAGGCTTCTTTTCTTTGGAGTAAAGACTTATTACCCAGTAACACCAGTGTTCGCTGGTCAGCTCCCTTAGATGCATAGGCTGCAATTTCAGTAATTTTTTGTGCTGCTTGTGTTGCATAAAAAGTGTTAGTAGGCTGTACATTGTTCTAAGGAAAATCATGGCATGTTGAAGGACTGACTTCAGTCTCCTGGTGAATAACACGTAGGGGACTAAAGAGCAGATTTCCACAATCTGTCTAGGAAATACAGAGTTTTGCCGGCCACCTTAAACTGTGAATTCACACAGTCACTGTGACCTGAGGCAACCCAGACACTGCAGAACATGCCAAAATGGGGTAATAGAGAATTGCTGAAGTCTAGTTTTGATTCTGCTCTAAGTTCTGTGGTGTAACCTAGAACCAGAATTTTCACAATATGTAAGTCTTGGATTTAAATAGCTCTTCTGAAAGCTGCTATGCTTACATTCCATTTCAATGTGTCCTGAAAACACTGGAATTGTGCCACCTACTTCACTAGGAACAGAAACTGTCACTTTAGAGGCTATATTAGAGCCTCTATGTTTCTCTAATGCCATCATGACTATTGGGAGGGCTACCATTTCTGTAAAAGACATTGAAAATTTCATTAAAAGGGAGAGAAGTTATTGTTTGGGTATCTATGAGTATTTTAATTTGTCCAAACTGTACTGCAGGGGGCATCCAGAAAGTCAGCTTGCAATGCTTTGTTTCTATCCTTAAAATCCCACCTACTCAGCTCATATTTCCAACTCTGTTTATTAAGTCAATTATGCACTATAAAATAGTATTGATTCATTGCTATGCTATATCACATTCTGTGGGAATTTAAACTTTCTTAATTTGAGCATCAGACATGTTCTGAAAATACTGAAATAAGGCAAAATAAAAATTTCTTAACATTATTCACTTTCATGTGATTTATTTTGTTCTTTATTCTACTGTCATTATTCTAAGATAGCACACTTTATATTATAAAGTTTTAAGGGCAGTTAAAATTTTCAGAATATTGTCAACAGTATTTGTCTCTGGATACAGCTAGAAAGAAGTTAAAATTGTAAAGGTTTTACTTCATTTTAGCATGCAGCCTTTGCCATCTGTATCATCGAGTATGTACACATTTTCCATAGCATATTTATCTTCAATAAGATAAGAAATGGGTTTCTGACTTCATAATGATATAGCAACAGACTAGAGCAGGGGCACATTGATATAGGACCTTTCTGTAAATGTAAAATTAATACCTTCTCTGTGCTCAGAACATGAGGAGGGAGGCTTAAAGAGAAATGAGTCTGCAGAAGTCAAAAGTTTTCTTTCAATAATTATTTCAGAGAACAGATTTGCCAGTGCTGTAGTCCCTGAAGAAAATAGACAACCTGACAGTCTCACAGATGTCCCCAAATCTGCCTTCAGCCCACAGAAAGGAGAAGCCCAGCCTACCTGATGTAGGGCCTTTGAGCTCCACTAAGATGTAGGTCCGAAGCCTCAGCTCTGGGAGGAAGTTGTAGCCACTTGTTGGCTAAGAAAAGATGCTCATACCAAAGAGTGATTGAGTCTGATGTTTGAGCGGGCATAAAATGTATATCAAAAAAGTATGAAGGTGAGATGACAAGTGAGGAAACCTTTGAGGTCCAGACCACAGATAAAGAGCCAAGAGGAATGAGGCTTCCATAGATTAAAAGAGGGAAAGCAAGCTGTTCTTGTTAGTGAGATCAGCGAAAAAATTTCATACCATCTGCAATGCAGAGATACAAATAACTCACAGAAAATATCCTGGTCTAAGGAATAAGCTTCTGAACGCATTCTAGAAGTACAGTTTTGCCAGTGGTAAACAGGATTTTTCAAGACTGAAATGGTGATCTTCCATTTAATACCAAGAGGAATAATGACAGTCAGGGAGGATGGCAATGCAGGTCCTTCCTATGGTACAGCTGGCTGCAGAAACACTGTTAGACAATGCCGGACAGACAGCCATATCCATCCCCCTCATCAGGAGGAAAGCCACAGCTACATGGATCTTTGTAGCATTCACTTAGAAGTGGCAAAATGAAAAGCTTCAGGACAGATGTCTGAAATGTTACAGGAAAGTCCCTATTTCCTGCAGTTCAGGATCAAATGAAAAGTCACACTGGCAAGGGAAGAAAATCTTCAGTTGAAGTGAATGTTAAAATACAGGAATATATTTCACCTGGCAGCTTGTTGCACTTCGCTGAAATATCTGAGCAGGCAAGTGAGTTGATAGCATAAGCTGAAAGAATGCCTACTCTCATATCCAACTTGATGGCAATAGCAGAAGGTGCATGGGAATGCAGATCCTTGCAGAGAGGCTGTGTGCACACTTGTTCCTCACCCTTTCATCCCAGAAAGAAAAAGGAGAATGACAAATCAAGAAACTGAGTAAGAGAGAAAAGAGATGGCAGATAAAGCCTTGAGGTAGCAGACAAACCTCCAAGCAAGCATTGAACAGCTGCACACATGCTTTACACAGAGCCAAATCTAGAGTGAAGAAGAAAATGAAGGGAAATAACCATATTTTTTAGTGGAAGTTTGTTGGACTGCAAACAGCATTTGAGGATAATGCGTAACAGATGGTAACTTAATGGGAAGGGAGGCAGGAGGAAATTTACAGCATATAAACTATTCTATGAAATATGAGAGCTAAAGAAAGCGCTGAAGGGATTAGGGGTAACTAGCAAATGATACAGAAAGTGAAGAAGCTGTGGCCTGCTTGACGTAACTGAGGACCTGCCGTGGCTGGATATGTTCTGGGCAAAAGATAAGAGAAGAAGGTATGCACTGACAGTAATATATATGAGAAAAAGGACAAAATGTACAGAGAGATAGCGAACATTAGGACATGTGCAAGGTCAACCCACAGACAACCAGTAAAACCATAACAAAATAAGTGTCTGTAGGAGCACTCCAGAGTCCTTTATCTGAATCCTAGCAAAAGGAAAGTTAGAAATCAGAACAACAACAAGCTAAAGAAAAGGAATGAAATCTTAATTCTCCTGTGTTGTGGTTTTGTTTAGTGAGGGGCAGGGGAGGAATGTGAGGAGTTCATCCCCCAACCATGAAGCAGCGGCATAAAACAACGCGTGATGAACTGACCGCAACCCCCATGAGGGCCTGACACTGTTGAGGTACTTGCAGTGTTCAGTCACGCTCGACTCTTAATAGGGTTATCAGACTGGGACCTCCAATGATCTTTCCTTAGGGAAAGGGAGAAGGACCTTGAATCTTATTCCCCAGCAAGGTGTTCTTACGTACAGTGATAAGGTGTGCTTAGGTAGGGAGCTTTGCTATTAGGGCTTCTGCACTTGTACAAGTAGATGAATCCATATTTACTCAACCCAACAGGGCAACTCTAACCCAACCATCAAGGCACTAAATTAGGAGTAAGAATTAACAGATGAACTTTGGATATTAAACAAAACCAGAAATATTCCTGGGTTAGCCTTACTCCAGAATTAAGTTCTAACAAGAGAAAGCCTATGCAGGAGTTTTGAGCTGAAGTGACTACTTTTATGCCTAATGACTGAAGACCACAAAGGAAACCTAAGTAAAAGTAGTGTGACAATGTCCAGCCATGAGGACTGCTTTCCTGAAAGCCATAACTGAGCAGCATCTATGCTCTATATACAATACACGAGGAGACTAATGTAGCATCCACAAAAATCAGCCTATGGAGCCAATCGACAATGTAGCTGACGATAGGAAATACCAAGGGAAGCAGATTTTTGGAAGTATTGCACCTGGATGCGTATCATACCCAGGCTGGAACAGCAGATCTTTTTGTTCAGGAGTCACAGCTCTGATTCTTCTCCTGAAGCCCTATTGATTTTTTTTTTTTTTTCAGACCACACATGAGAAAATCAAGCAACTCCCTTTTTAAATTAGAGTCCAGAGATAAGGGTAGTTAATTAGGTGATAGCCTACCTAGCCTTCCTTTCTGCAAGACAGTATTTCCACCATCTGAAGAAGAATGAAAAAGGAAATGGATAAAACAGAATTCTTGTGAGAAAGAAGCCAGTTTCTTTTTTTTTTTTTTTAATGGAAATAAATATCTGGGAGGCTGTTTATTTGGCAAAGTAATATATTATGAAATTAATTATAATGAATTTGAAAGCAGCAAGAATCATCAGTCTGGAGTCAAGCTGAAAACATAAAAATGAAAAAAGAAACATTTCATAAAATTCATTCCTTATGTCTGTAGCTAAGAATATTTTCCTGCATCTGTTGTATTCTTTTCAGTAGTTATTTAGCTGAATGTAGAAGGAAACTAGTAAGGCTCAGTGTGTGTTATCAATACGTAACTCATACATTTTAATGGGTCTGTATTGGTTTCAATGCATCTACAAAACTCCTGCTAATAGCAAGTAATATGTGTTAATGCGTAGTGCAAACATATTATGGGCAATATAGACCTCTGGACAACAAAGCCATGAGAATTACACAATTGAGATACTACAGCCTGAGTTTAATGGTGTTAGGCTTGTCCTATAGATCCTCCTAGCATCTAGAACTGACTTGTGCCTATTAAAATGCCAAATATGATTATTTTAGCAGTTTGAGTTACAGTACCAGTCTGAAAACTACCAAAAAGTGGTTTTTATTAATCTATCTATCTACTTTTTCTCATTGGTGACTTGTAACTACCTGCCTAGTTACTGAAAACTTTTTGCTAATATTCTTTTCCTCCTTTAGCTCTACAGTTCCTTCGCAGCCAAGCAGATTAGGTGGATCCCACTTTGTTGTGAGTATCTGCAGCAGAATTTGTTGTGAGCAATGAATGCACAGTTGTTACTAATGTCCTAATCTAGCCTGCTGAAACTTTGTAAGTGCTGGAGGTGAGCTGGAACATTGTGAAGATGAAGTACAGTCTGTGGCTATAGTATGACTATAAACAGCTTCAAAAAGTCTTTAAGCAGCTTGCTTCTATATGTCAGCAGTAGAACTAGCTGAACTGTCAAAATAGATAACATCTGTAGAATCGTTAGACTTTCTGGTGAGAAACACATTTCAATCCACTAACAAAAATCAAGACTTGTTATTAAATGCCATCATATGCATCGCCTCCTTTGTTGACATGAAGTGGGCCCTCCACGTTGCAGCACAGCAATTCAGCTAGAAGGTGATTGTGAACACATCATGGGAAAGGTCTCACGTATTTATAACAGAAAATAATGTCTTGTCAAGTTATTATTAAAGTGTATACAGTGTCCAAGATATATTAGGCAATTCATGTAACAAAACTGTGGAACTTTCCCCAAATGGATAAAGGATAAGCAAAATAATGGCTTACAAACTGTTTTATATCTGGTAGTCTCTAAAGTTAACGACTTCTAATAACAAATGAAAAGTTATGCCTCATTTGCAAATAAACATGGGCCTACTGTTATTCACTACACAAGACTTAAGGGAACAGAAGTGCCGGTGGAGGCTGTATGTACCAAGGCACAGCTAAAGGCTAGCCAGCCTGGGATAACCCAGCTGTAACAGGTCACATCTCCTGGAGTGGAGACTTCACTTGCCTTTGCTTGTTGTGCCATGCAACCTTGAGGACTCAGGGACTGACATTGACCCCCATTACGTGTTCTTCTTATAAGTAATATTTACCATTTTTCTTCAATCTCTGTGTTTTGTTGTATTATGTTTTATTCAATGCCAGAAAACTGCTTTAGGTTTTTAGATCTAAAACTATGTGCACAGGAAGAATGGATCATGGTTGCTTTGTGTGATCTTCTTGGACAAATAATTAGTTGGACTACTTTACCTTTCAGAACAGCACAGTACCTGAGATAAAAATGACTTTTACACCAATATTGAATAAGGGAGTATTCACATAAATCTTCTTTTATATTTTGCAGAGGCAATTAAATCAGCATCCTATAGTTCAGCATAACAATCAGCGAATAAAACTGGTAGATACTGAATGCAGCAGGACTTACTTCCCATTCATGTCAAAAGTGGTTTATGACGGCCATATATTATTGATGCTCTGTCTACCTATAAGATTCAAATACTCTCAAAAATGAGTGAGGCCATGTGTCCCACAAGTAATTTTCCTGCTATACATAATAAAACACAGCATCCTTGTCAGATTTTCTGAAATACGGGCTGATAGGCAAAATGGTGGAGTAAAAATATCTGTAGAGTGGGAGTCTGTTTAGTCACATTCCTCCTCAATCAAATGAAAGGGTTAAAATTTTAAATTTCTTGACTATGTCACTGAATCAGTCCTTTCCAATCACTTTCTCTAGCCTGAATGTACCTTATTCTGAAATTCCTCCTATTACTTAGATGGCTATGTTAGGCTGATTTTACTGCACAAAACCTTCATACATACAGTATTCTCTCTGCTTCTTTCCTTCCCTTCCACTGGGCCCTGTCATAGCTGTGTCTAATTTGTTTGTTGCCTTGGGCTGCTGACAATTATAACTTAAAAAATGATGTCCTGCTGTACACATCTAAAGGCAGAGCAGATTGCTGAAGCATTGGTGTGGGTCCAGTGTTCTGAATTCCCTACAACCCAAGCTTGCTCGCTGCCCTGTGTCCTAAAGGCAGACGTGCTGAGCTGGGAGGGCATGGCTGCATGAAGGAGAGCGATGGGAACACACGGCTGCATGAAGGAGAGCGATGGGTAAGCAGAGTGGGAAGAGGCCTCTGTCCCTGCCCCTGCTCCTCCACCTGTCCCACAGTCCACAACTGCTACCCCAGCCTCCCCAGCTCAGCTGCATCCCACGGGCAGCCTGCTCCCAGGGGAAGTAGCAGGCACTCTGCATTAGTTGTCTGAAGTGGCTACAGGGAAGTCACTCATAATGACAGGGGAATACTTCTGGGAATGTCTGCCCCTCTCAGCATCCAAAGTGTAGAATAATAGAATCATTAGATTGGAAAAGACCCTTAAGATCATTGAGTTCAACCGTATCACAGGTGAATATTTCTTCAGAGGATGCCTGAGGTCTCATGTATAAGCTATACTGTTGGCCTATCTTGTTCTTGCATTAAAAAGCTTTCACAGCAATTGAATGGGTGTGATCAGCTCTCTGCCCTCTCCAGCTCTGCTGGCTGTACCTGCACAAATCAGCTAAAAAAAATTATGGGCCCTTACAGAAGAGCCCACCCTGCTCTGTAACACCCAGTACAGATGCACCGGGATCTGAGATGCTTCTCTTTTCACTCAGTCATATTTACTACCAATCCATTGCCATAATCTTAGTTATTATTTTAACTTTAATATTGTGGCTTCTTTAGTACACATTGAGAATTATTCTCTGAAAAGAAAGAGTTTTCATTATTTCTGTTTCAAGGTGAGATACAGAGGAACAGAGAATTGCAGTGACTTGTCTGTAATCAATAGCCTGGGAAGGATGCGGTAAAGGTTTATGAAGTCATAAGTGCATGGAGAAAGTGGGTTACTCACTTCACTCACGATTATTTACTGACTTCTACAATTTAGAAACTAGAGGATGTCAGGTGAGATAACCAGATGGCAAATTCAAAACCAGCGAGGTTCTTCATGCAGTCCTTGGGCAAACTTTGGGGCATCACTGCAGGGTTGTTTGGTTGGTGTAAAACTTACCCGATCAAACAATGCAGTAGACAAAACTATGGAAAGAAAATTCAGTCATGGAGGATCTTGAGCTTCAGATTGCTGGAGGCTACAAGAGAACATCATAAAAGTAACATTTGCCATTTGTTTATTCTTAGGCTCTGCTAATGATCAGATTGGGGATAAAAGACACTTGTCCACGTCAAATCTTTCCTCTGATCCAGTACATGTGCCTTAGTGTCACTACACATTCAGAAAAACTGTACTAGAGCTGTGAATAAAACTTTAGCTGTCCAGCCTTTAGTCTAGTTATCACGCAACAGCCTGATTCTGTGGGCTATCTTCTTCCATTTTGTGTGTGTTACTAAAGTAGAGAATATGATAAAGTAAATAAATATTTGTGATATAAATGAGAGAAGGTAGAATAAGAAAATAAAACTAGGCTACAAAAAGCCAATAAAACAAATAATGTTAGCATGGTGAAGTGAATGAAGGTTAGTCTGCAGTGTTACATGAGCAGTTTTATTTCCTGCGCTACTTGGGGCTTCTTGTGCCTCCTAGACATATGGCTTATCGATTTCTGTGTTTCATTACTAACTATGAAAGCCCCTTTCCCTTTTCATAAAGGATGATAACATGATAAGATGGTAAAATGAAAGTGAAGTTTTTAAAAGTTCTCAAGAAAGAGGAGCCTTCAAACCTCAAGGACAAAACCGTTAAAATAAAAATATTCAAATGAAATAAGTAAGTATGAATCAAAAGGAAAGAGAAACTGGACCTTTAGAAGTGTTAGCTTTAATTAAAAAAAAATGCAATTTCAGAAGCAGTCTCTATCTAGGTATTATTTGTCTACTGCATATACCCAAGATTATTGTTGAAAAGCATCATTCAGTCTTCCAGTACATTAAGATAAAGTGCTACAGCTTACATTTCCTATTGATATTTTTTCATTTTAAAAGCATCAGAGCACCAAGAAGGTATTTTAAAATGACATGCATTGACTTGTATATTGGTGCTAAGATTTTTTCTATACCGCCTGCAAGCAAAAATCACAGAACTATGGTGTTTCCATAGCAACTGCATTTTAATAAGGTGAAATTTCCAGTTTGATAGAGCTGAACAACTAATAATGTCAGCTTCCAATGTTGCAGAAGCTCAGATGTCAGGAAGGGTCAGCATAAAACGTGGGGCTAAAATTGATTCTTTGCAACATTCATCTTTATTGCTAGTATAATTTTAGGAAAAGCCAATAAAAGGTATGATTAAAACAGTAATCTTATTTTCACACACTTCTCCTATCATAAAGCATCAATATTCAAAATACATCAGCTTAAAGCTTATTTATATCTCTCTGTAAGAAACATCGTGCTGTTACTGCAAGCTCACTTTTGAGTTTTCGTTCTACAGTGCTTCATGGGAGAGATCTGGGAATAGTTTTCAGGTAGTGGGTGACAGTAAACTCACTGATCATCAGTGTATGCTGATGTCTGTCAGTCAGAACATCAAAACTCATCAGCAATTTTTGCTGTAAAATCACAGTTCCTTTAAGGTTAAGAACTGAATTCAGGTGAGATTTCTTCTTAAGAAGAAATTGTAATTTGGGATCTGTCTTTTAAATCTAATGGGAGTTCTTTCAAAAGCTAGACAGCTCTTTTCTTTTCAGTTCCTTTCTCGGTGTCGGTGGCCTAGCAAAAGCCCTTCTGGAGGTTTCCAGTGACTATAGGCTGGAGAGACTTGGTAAAAAGTGAAGCTAAAGAATAAATTAATCCCTGTGACAGGAGACCTATTTCCTGGGTTAACAGTGCAGTGGATGGCGAATGTTAAGTGATCTTATTCAGCTCCAGCATGATACTGACTTTCTCCAAAAAAAAAGTGATGTTTGAATCAATTCAAGTCACAGTGTGAAGCTGCTGTCTGCATCTCCCCCCTCCCAGTGTAATAAAAATGAAGATAAAAATTAGAAGTGAAGACAAAAACAAAAAAGCACTGTCAAGATGCTTTTCAAAAGGAAGCTAGTATTTAAATCACTTATTTCCAGAATTTAAGATTTTAACTAAAATATCAAACATCAAGGTACTTAAAATAGGAACTTGTTCTGAAACTTCTGTTTAAGAGATCATTTTTTCCCTGTGTTTTTCTCATGAACCATGTGGCTCCATCTATGTCAATATGCAATCATGCCATTATCTGGCTTGGAGGCAAACTGTCACCGAAGACCTACATGCATACTGTAGAATCATCTAAAAAAGGGTGACCATAGCCAAATTCCCTATTGGGAGTGACTGGTTTTGTTTTCTAAGCTGCTTGGGACTGTTGGGAACCACTGGCCAGCTTGGGCCAAATCTGTGACAGTGAACATCCTCATGGCTGTGCCAAGTAGACAACAGACATCCTTCCCTGGAAATGTTCCCCAGCACTTCTTTGGTTTATAACCATCTGCTTTATTATATCTGTGAAAACAATGAGTAAACAGTGGCCAAACCTCTGTATATATTGTTTCATTAGCAATGTGTGCTACAGGCTGAAGATCATATAAATTTCCTTATAAACTGTGAAAGAAAAAAATATATCCTAGTATCATTATAGAATGTATTTAGGACCTACTGAATACAATTGCTGTGTAGTATTTTTGTTAATTTAACTCAGTTTTTACTGTAATCACAATTTAACTTGACCAGAGTTCAGAGTTTTTGAAAATTTCACCACCTGAAAGCTGGTACACTGCAAAATCCCTGTAAATCAGTTTTTATGTATATATATGTCTTTTCATGACAGATAATTTTAGTCCTCTCTATTCAAGTCTCTGATTTAAAATCTTAACGTGAGTTAAGGAAAGTTTATATTTTCCATAGATAATATGTTAATGTATGAAAATTAAACCATCTCAAAATATTGCCCACATAGCCCTACACGTAATTTCATTTACTTTTTCGTTAATTTCATTTCCTTATCCACACAGCGACTATTAGCCACATTACACACAATTCATCACAAAATTTCATCTTAAGCCATGAATATGAGAAATGATGACAACTCAAACTTATAAAAACATGTAAACTAAAGTATTAATATAATAACAGCATATTATCTTGAATAATTAATTTGATTTCTCTAAAATTAGGTTATTTTGCATGTAGAGACTCAGATGCCATTAATTCAGCAGGACTGTACATGATATATGTTACAATTTGGGCCCAGAGATTGTGTTTCTGTTTGCTTTGAATTTCACACAAATGCTGATTTCAGAGTGCCTCTCTTTGCAGCACATGTCTGTGTGCTGTGGTGGGGTGGGGGGTAAGAGGTGATGTTGGAGATCAAGCTGTGGTGGGGATGAAGCACCCAGGAGAAGCCATGGAACATATTTAACTAAGACATCTTGATATCAGCTTTAAACCAGCCTCATCCTGCAATCCTTTTTCTGGCCGGGCTCTTTGTAAAAGAAATGGTGAGCGGGACTCGCGTCTCTCCGTGGTGGTGGTTATGGGAGGTACCACAATGACAGAGCTGGAGACAGATTCTGTATCCGTGCACAGGTGCCAGTGCAGCTGAGGATCACACTATGCCCTCTAAGCAGCCACAAAGAGGCATAAATGACAATCAGCCTTCTGAGATGGCTGAAAGCCCCTGACCTTCTCCTAATGTCCTGAGAGCCTGTTGCCAACTTCCATAACATTTCCGTCACGAAGCCATTAAGTATTGGATATTGTCAGTGAGAATATCAACTTTATGGGAAGGCTGGCAAACAGGTTTTACATGGTAAGTGTTCCAACACTCTAGAAATTATTGTGCTTGCTTTGGAGAGAAAGGCAATTATTGCCTTTCTGTTTAGCTATATTATTCTTAAGTGACGTCTGAGACTTAAGGCCTAGCATCCCCCTGCTCCTACCTCCCCCTTCGAAATAGATCTGTGGGATTAAAAAACATCACCTGGGAGGTCCCCTCCCAGCATCCTTCAGAAAGCTGTTGAGCAGAAGCATTGCCAGCTCTGTGCAGAGGGGCAGTGCAGCTTGTGACAGCTGTGCCTGGGCTCTGCCTCCTGCCTGGGTAACGTGTGCGTATCACGCTGCATCCTCCCAGCAGGAGCAAGAGGTCAGACCGATTTGACTTCATCCTTTGCTGCTGCTCCTCTGTGCTTACGCATGCCAGGGCTCCTTAATGCCCCAGCCTCAACGCTAAGAAGGCCTTCTGGTTGCAAAACACAGATGTTTTTGCCCCTTCTTGCACACAAAGATCATGAGAGGTTTTGTATTCAAATTGTAACATCAGGACGTAGCAAGTCTCTCCTTAACTGTGATTTAATCTAGATTACTATGCTCTGTTTAATGGCATTACTTAACCAAGATGGAAATTTATGACATATGAATAGTTAGAAGCATCTTATAAATGGTGTTTCAGTGTTGAATGTGACTTATGAATATACAATATATCAGCCTTCACCAGATTTAGAGAATACAAAATGCAAGAGATGGTCCCTGCCCTATAAATCTAACAAGCAAAGTACAAGAAGGCAAAACGCCTGATGTGATGGATGGAAAAACAAAGGGTAAAAGTAACGTTATCATGAGGAGCCACAGTAGTCTTGGATCTGCAGGACATTGACCTTGCTAGGGAAAAGAATTGAAAAAGTAATGCTGAGGAGGAGAGTGGGAGATACATCTCCTACCTAGAGCCCTACCTGATATTTACAATTAGGTTGCAAATATCAGGCATATGATACCTTTATAATTTCTGTTTCCTCTGTAAACCATATTAAAGCTGCTAAAACAGCTAAACAGGCTGTGCTATAATTTGAAAAATGTTTTAATACTGAACAGAGGATTCAGTTTTAAATCACGTGACAATATGGAAGTAATTAGAATTGTTCACGTTCACTGGGCCTCCTCCTAATTGTGGTATTTGCATAAAAATATTAGGCAAGCTACTGGATAGAAAATTATATGCCACTGTGCTTCTCAGAATGTATTAATTTGCTGAACTTCAAAATACCCAGCAGCACAGGCACAGAGAAACCTTACCATTCTGAATCTTAACTAATGTAAATAATTGAGTTCTCTCAACATTAACTTCTGTGTTACTGGCAGTGATTCTCCTAAGAAATATATTTATTACAAGCACTTGACAATGATGGCTTATTTTGTTTCATCTTGCATAAAAAAAAAAAAAGACTGGAAAAATCTGTAGCACAGCTGAAGAATATGTATTTGCTACTAGCTGTAGTGCAGCAAACTGTCACCAGCCTGACCAGCAGCAGGACTGTGTGGTGCTCTAATTAGCAGGGTTCCATGGTATTTATTGCTCCCATTAGTACAGCATGGCAAACGAGGGCATGGCATGTAAATAGCTGGTCTAATGATAGGCAATACGTCTGCAGCAAAATCAGATGAGCAGCTAGAAGCTGTAAACTCCTGGCTCTGAGCTCCATCCACTAGATCGCATCGCAATCAAATTTCCAGATGTCATTGGATTTCAGTAACTCACAGACAGACTCACAGTGGCATTTTGGCATAAAGGTATTTAGACGGCTGGCTAGAAAAACTGCGCTCACACAAAGAAAGCAGCTTAGGACTGTGTATTCTGGGGGTGATCTAACTAGTTTTACAGCTTAGACTGTATTCTCCTAAGCTTCTTTGGAAAGCTGGAAAGCCGTTGTCCAGATGGTTCATTACAAAAAGTTACAATGTGTGAGTTTAAAGAATGGAAAATTACACCTAGGGACCCTGCCCCACAAATTTAAGTTCTGTAGCATTTTCCTCTGTAAAGTAGTAACGTCACAATAAGTGTTCATATTAATGCAGTGTTCCTGGATGTCTCTGGGCTGATGTTTGTCTTCATGATGTGTATTTCACATAACAACAGGTAATTTAGCAAGCACTGGGGAAAAGATCATTAAAACGAGGATCACTGTCACCCGAGGTGGCACACTGACAACAACAGGTCCCAGTGGGCTCATTTTATATGGCTTATTCACATGAGTGAGTGTGGGTTCCTCTTCATCATGGCCTGAGCTTCTTGTGTCCGCAGTGCCTGTGAGGACAGGGCTGGGGTCGGAGCCAGCACCCATCGTGCATTTGCCTTTCCTCACATGGCACATCAGTTGAGTGGCTGCAGGGTTAAAAACTGCATGAGGATTATTTAGAGAGTTTCAAGGGTGAGCTCAAGCCCAAGCTAAAATGACAGCACAAATATATCAAACAGAACGTTTCATTTCAGCCCAAGGTTTTTAAAAGCCGCTTACCCTTATGTTATTTTCAGAGAAAATGTCTCATGGAGACATGAGATAGCACTCAAAATATGTTAGACTGGCAGAAATGACTGGTGGAAATTCTAGTTTTTCATATTACTGATCCATGGGTATTTATATCAGATGTTAGGGAGATTCTGATTTTGTTTGAAATAAATAGGAACAATTTATTATGGATTCTCTTAAGTTAAGATGCAGTTAAACTTATTCTCAGAGTTATATGTGCATCAAACACTTAATACGTTAAACACACAAATGCAGCAAAAATTTCAAGCAATGCATTTTAGTAATTATAGTCAGGATTTTGAACAGGTTCATAACCAATGGGACATAAAGTATCTAACAGGCAGTTCAATTTATGGGTCTGTTGTAAGCCAAGCTTATATTTAATTTTTATTGTGATAAATAGTGCTCAAGGGGATGAGACATCTGCGCATAGGTGGAGTTTAATTTGGGAGATTAACAGTGTTGAAGAATTATAATCAACGAATTTTCCATCTGTTGGAAAGTTTTATACACAGTCTATTGATCAAGCAAGAAGAATGGTTTAGCAAATTATGCTGGTTCTTCCTATTTGCTTGAAATACAAAATGGACAAAATCTCAACTGGGAAGTCTGCAAGTTGTTTTACTCCACTCAGTTTAGTATTTAATGAGTATTAATGGTAATTTTTTTGACAACAAAATTTAAATTAAATTGAAAAGACAACTGTTTGTAAACATAAAAGGCATCTTACTCACAGTGATAAGGAGTAAATCGCTGTGCAAATTTTCAGTGCCACAAAGAGAAGACATCACAGCTCTAGGTAAGTAGTATCTGCTATGAAAAAAGAACGTGTTTCCATGTAAGTCTGTAAGATTTCTCCCAGTTTTCCTTGTGCAGTGGGCATTGTAAAGCCTTTCTCCAGGTGCACGCTTCCAGTGATGCTGCCAGCACACTTCCTTTTCATTGTCACTGTTGAAATCTGTGCAACTGCAAGCCAATCCTCGTGCAGGAATCAACTAGTGAGCATCCTCCATCCAGCAGCCATTACTCAACTTTGGCCTGTGCTACTCAACCCCTCCCTGCTTCCCTCTACCTTCCTTCCTGACAAGCTTTACATGCTTGCGCTCTTTTAGCAAGAACTTTTCCCAGGATTAATCTTGAGTTACTACAGAATTATCTGAGGCATCCCTTGGCAGCACACAGAAAAGAGTTGCTAGCAGGATACTGAAGATTATTGACAGCTTGTCACAGAGCCAAGGAATTCCTGGCACGTATCCTATCTCAGCATCTGAATTTGGGTATACATGGCAATACACAAAGGCAGTAGCATCATTGTGTCCAATAGGATGGTGGTTAACCATACTCAGCCCTATTCCCAGTGTTGTCCTGGAACTACATCTATCTACCCATCAGCTCTCAGAGTATTTTCTGAGGTGGTTTCGCATAAACATTTACAACAGAGGGTAAAAGGCAATAACACTATAATTATAAAAGCACGCTTTAAACTGACACTACACAAACACAATGTCCTTTGCAAAACAGTAATAAAATGAAACATAGACAGAAAAAATGACGTGACTCCTTCACAAGACCAGTTCCTGGGACTGTAGAAAAAGTGACCAGTGATGCATTTAAAACCATGCAATCTTTAGATGCATCAGTAATGTGAAGGAAGCTGCAACTCTCCTTCCCTCTGGTTCTAAAAAAAGAGTAATTTCTCAAATACGCAATAGGTTACCTGAACTTAACAAGCAAAAATATTTATCAGACTTCTGAAGCAGAATGTTTAAATCATTCACCCAAAAATTCTGCAGCCCCAGAAATGTATGCTGCGATACAGATTCAATACAAACAGAGATTGCAGAATTCTTTAAAGCCAAGGCAAACATATCTCAAGGCAAAAGTCAGAAGCTAAAACTCATGTGGCATGGCTTTTTGGGTACAGAGTAGCCAGTTGTCAGGAAAGCTCTTGATAAACAAGAATGTGTCTATCTTCAGCACAGTACCAATTTACTAAGACATTTCCTTACACACAAAAAAAGAAGAGTTTAGATTTAGCATAGCAGAGAGTGGCAGCGGTGGTCATTTTCCTATCTATGCAGGAAAATAACTTCTAAGTTTTTCATTAAGTATAAAAACTCTGACTTGACAAAAAAAAAAAAGACTTAGAAGCCTCAAATATTTACAGCACAGTTGAGGTTTTTAAGGATGATTTTTTTTTCAGGAAGATCATGTGAATTGCTGTAGATGAATAATATGTTACAGAAATTTTGAAGATTGAGAAATTTTCTAGTCCATATTAAGTTCTACATATACAAAAATGTTCCTATTTCACATAATAAAAATTCAATAACTTTAAAAGTAATTTTTAAAGTGAGAACAACTTTCTGACCCTCCACAGTAAAAAAAAAATCACACTTTCACAATGTTAGGGCAATCAGCTAGAAAACAGGACCAGACTGATTCAGCAGAAGCACAGAATCATAAGAAAAGTATGTTGGAAGGGATTTCTTGAGGTCATGCGCTCCAACCCCCTACTCAAAGCAGGGACAACTTCAAAGTTCGTTCAGGTTGCACAGGGCTTCATCGAATCAAATTTTGAAAGTTTTCAAGGATGGAGGTTCCAAAACCTCTCTGACCAATTTTTCCTGGTGCTCTCACGGCACAGCATAAGCCCATTGGTGTATTCCTTGCTGCAACATGCAGCCATTGCCTCTTCTCAATTCCTGCACTTGTCTGAAAAGAGATCAATTTTCTCTACAGTCCCCTTTAGACAGAGTAGAGCAAGAGGAACACCTCTGTTCTCCTCGCTGAACAAGCTCTGTTCCCTCAGCCTCTCCTTGCACTTGGTAGTCTCAAACCCCTGGCCATCCTCCTGGCCTTCTACTGGACTTCCTCCAACTTGTTGACCTTGCCTTGTTAACTGTGGAGGAGCCCAAACCTGGACACAGTATTTCAGGAGGGGTCTCTCCAGTGCTGAGCAGAGGGAAATAAACATGTCCCTCAAGCTCTCAGTTATGTTTTTTCTATGCAAATGTGCAGGTAGCCAAAGAGCACATTGACACATGCTCAACTTGTGGCCCATCAGGACTTGTAGCACTCTCCTTAAGCATCTGAGGCTGCTTGTTAACAATGCAGGACTTTGTGCTCCTGTCAAGGTCACTATGAATGGCAGCCTTCCCCTTCAAGCAAGGCTTCAATACCAGCTATTTTCTCATCCATCCCAGTTTTGTATCATCTGTAAACTGGGTGAGTGTGCAGGGTAGGTGATGAAGATATTGAATAGGATTTGTTCTGAAGATACTGACACCTGAAGACAGTCACTTGTAACTGATTGCCACTGGCCATGACTCTCTGAGCCCAGGAGTCCAGCTAGGTCCTCCTCACACCTTATAGACTATCCATTTAGGCTATTTTGCCTCTCTTTGGGTATCAGCAGAAGTGTTTGTGCTTAAAATCCTGCCACTTTTGAGGTATACAAAACGCCCTCCTCTCCTCTCTTACAGTGAGCCAGCCATGACAGAAGTTTATCAGGTAGTTCAGTCACGATTTGCCCTTATTGAATGCACTGGTTCACCTTCTTTATCTTTAGCTATATGCCTGAGAAAATGCAAAAATGCTCCATAGTCTTTCCAGGGATAGAGGTGAGGCTGACCAGCCTATATTTTCCCAGACTATCCTTGCTTTTTTTGAAGTTGCAACTGACATTTGCTTTTTTTTCGCCAGTTATTGGAAACTTCCAAAGGTCACCACACCTTTTCTGAGACTAATAGCCTACAACTTTGCTGTGTTATCTATCAGTTGCCTCTGCACCCTTGAATCCCATCTGATCCCACGGACTTGTGTGTGTCCAGCTTATCTAAGTGGTCACCGACTTGGTTGTCCTCTGCTGTGGATAATAGTACTTCTCTTCCAAAGCTGCGGCTTGTCGTGGAGGCATGGGGAACCTAAGGGGACACTATGCCAGCAAGGACCAGGGCAAAGGAGACACTAGCACTTCAGCCTTTTCTGTGTCCTTTTTCCCTAGAGCCTCCATCCTATCCATGCCCGGATAATTTTTTTCATATTTGTCCTTGGTTGCCTATCCCATTTCTGTAAGCTTCCTTTCAGCATTTGAGCTCAAGAGTAATCTGTTGAATCAAGTTGGCCTTGTACTATGACAGCCTGTTTGCTTGTCCATTAGGTCAGACTGTTCTTACACGTTGAGGAAATTGTCATTGAAAATTTATCTCTTCTGCCTCCTTTGGCCTTTCGGACAGCTTCTTAAGGGATCCTGCCTACCAAGGTCCTGAAGTAGCCAAGACTGCCCTTCTGAAATCTAGTGTCTTTGCTACTTGTCTTCTTCATTTTCCTCAGGTGCTTAAACTCAACTCATGGTCACTGCAATCATAGCTCCCAATGACTGTCACTTGTTGGAAAATTAGTTTTTCTTTCTTCATCAGTAGCAAGTTCAGAAAAGCATCCTTCCCAGTCATGAGAAGCAGGTTAAGAATATGTCTGATTAAATTAAGTCTTCTGTCTGAATAAATCATGGAGACTTGCAGGCTTTTTAGTGGTGAAGTACTGGCACCATTATGGAGAAATATAGCTTTCTTTTGAGCTGCAGAAGGAATGATACTTTCTCCTAGAATTGATTTCTTAGTGATATTTATGTTACTGATAAGACCATCCTCACTTGATAGAAAGAAATTGTTTGGGCCTTGCCTAGGAACACTAGAAGTTACTATATGACTACCGCTGCAGAGGCTTAATTGAGTGCTTATGAAGTTGAATACAAAAAAGGAGAGATGACAAGCCTCACCATGGATTTATCAGGACAACAGCCCAGCATAATGTATGGCAAATTGGGTTTTCTTCCCAAATTAGTATGGTAAGGCAACAAATGTGCTGAATTGCAGTGTTCACTGGCTGAATCAGCCTTCAAGATTGATCACTATGCACTCAACACGCTGGTGAGCAAAGGTGCAGGACATCAAGGGCTGGTTCTCAAGTGGGGATTCAATGCTTGGGTCTTCTTCCCATTTATACTAACAGCAAAATAATTTGTAAAGTCCCATAACTGAGCAGTTTAAAGGACAGAACAACAACTGTGATGAAAGAAGAGCTACCTGAGTCATTGTGCTGATTTTGGCTAGGATAGAGTTCATTTTCTTCCTACTAGCTGGTATGGTGCTGTGTTTTGGATTTAGGATGACAGTAATATTGATAACACACTGATGTTTTAGTTGTTGCTGAGCAATGCTTACAGTATTCGGGGACTTTTCAACTTCTCATACTGCCCTGCCAACGAGGATGCTGGGGTGCACAAGAAGCTGGGAGGAGGCACAGCCAGGACAGCTGTCCCAAGCTGGCCAAAGGGATGTTCTATACCATATGACATCATGCTGAACAATAGAACTGGGAGGAGTTGGCCGGGGGACAGTGGCCACTGCCTGGGGACTGGCTGGTCATCTGTCAGCAGGCAGTGAGCAATTGCATTGTGCATCACTTGTTTTATTTATTATTATTATTATTATTTTCCCCTTCTTTTTTGTTCTATTAGAACAGCCCGGTCAGCCTGTCTCACATCTACACCTAAAAATCATTGCTTATGCTCTGCTTTGTTGCCTTTCCAGCAGATATTGGGGTGATTAAAGTCCCCCATGATAACCAGAACTTTTATCTGTGAGGATCCTTTTAAGGCAGCATGCATTAATTTATAGACACTTGAGATGGGGCCCCCTTTGCTCAGATCTCTTGGGCGAGTACAGGAACCTCTCCTGTCACAATGTGTTAGGCATACTCATCCCCTATTTCTCCCCTTAGAAAGGCAAGGAGAGAAATTCCTTACGGAAACTAGCATAAGGATAGCAAGCCTGGTAGCAAGAATGCTTCTGCACTGCTTTGTCAGATGCATCCCATCTCTCCCTAGTAGCCCTTCCTTGTTCCTTTAAAAGAGAGTTCCCAAGGTCGTAGAAATCTACTCCCTGTGAGTAGAACCAACTCCATCAGCAGACAGTAATCTGTGTGCTGCCTCCACTGCTGCTCAAGATGTTACCTTTCTTCTCTTTAATGAGTAACTGAAACCTATTTATCCAGAAAGAGAGAAGTGTGACATAGCTGTAGGCACTGTAACAACTGTTAAATTAAAAAACTAAAACAAACCTCAGAAATAATTTGCTTTTCAGCTGGTGAAGGCCAAAATTTCCTTTTAAATTACCAAAATAAATAGCGTCTGCTAATGGCTACATTAGCCATTAGCTCGGGACATGTTACTGCATATATCCACCTAAAACATGTTTCAGGGTCTTTTCTTCAGAGGGATTAAATTAGCATCTGGAGTGATTTAGGTACCTGTGGTACATCTTTCGAATTTATTTTCTCCCAAAAGGAATACAGCTTTTGCTCTCTAAGACTGCTGTGTGCTGTAAACCGATTTCCTTAAAAATGCACCAGTTGGATCTGAAGTACTTATGTAAATACATCCACAGAATGCCTTAAATTCTTACTGTTGCACAGTGAACCAGACTGAGTGTGTGCATATCATTTTATTTTCAAGGCTACAAGCAATAAAGTTTTATAGTTTTGGGGTTTTTTTCCATAATTGTGTCATAACTTTTAAATTTTATTTCGTGTTAACTATGGCAAAAGTCCATAGACAATCCTTTCAGACAATTTTCTTCAAAATATTGCCAAAGGACAAGAACAGAAAGTTATACATGAGCTCTGTATTTCAGCTGAAACTAGTAAAAGAATTTCTACTGATTCTGTAAATTATTCTGACTTAGGTCTAGTCTGATTCCTCAAGATAATTGCAGACGGAAAGAGAAAAACCTTTAAAGGAGATATTCTCCAAAGAAATCACAACTGGAATATACAACCATTGAGAAGTCCTTTAAGAAAAATAGTCCCACTGCCAGACTGGGGATGGTACAAATTAATTCTTTAATTTAATTTGTAATTTCTGAATTCAGTCATGACAGATTCATTTAAAGACTTTTTTTTTTAAGAAGGATTCTAAGAACGCAAAAGCATGTGAAAAATAAATATAAGCACAGCAAAATTTTAGAAGTAGCTCTTTGTAAACAGTTTATTACTGAATTATTTTGGGAAGCTGTGACACTGGGGAGTTTTGACCTGGGATTTCAGATATGTACTTCAAAATCTTACTGAATACTAGAAACTTTCAAAGTCATGATAAAACACTGGAAAACAGTTGTTTTCTCTTGATGACTGCAGGACCAGCTGTCCATTTACCCCAGGCAGGCAGTTGTTGGATATCATGGAGAATGTACTGGCTCCTCGAGACGGTTATCAGATGCATCACCCTTTTAATGAGGAAGACCTATGTGTTAATTTTACGTATGAGTTAAATTATACCTAACTCAAGACAGATTTACTGGGTTGCTTCTGACATTTTTTGAGTAGGTTTTTGGCTATTTCCTGATGACATCTATGCACTCATCTATTATTTCCTTATAACAGCCACTGTCCTTCACTGCTACTTTGTTCATACCTTATTCTCATCATAAAGATACACATTCATCCTTCTTAAAATATCCACTATGTGCTGAGCTTATGTTTGATGTTAATAAACATCCCAGTTAATAAAAATTCCCAGTGAGCCTTGACTCTTGTTATACTAGCCTATTTCTTACTGCATTTTTGGATTGAATCTGGCTGGATTCAAAGCTGTTCTCTTTATTTGATGAAGAATTACACTATCAGAAGCTTCTTTGGTACAATACAACCATATCCATTTTTCCCAAGCCTAATGAAATCAATGTAATCTACAATTTACAACTTGTATGACCTGTTTATTTCTGGCTACATACCTCCAAATTGAAAATATTGCATCTTAAAACTCTTGTGTGACTTGTGTGTGTTGAAGTTCAGCTTGCACTGTGGAGCATGGATGCACTTTGCCAGTGAAGGTCCAAACATGTGTCATCGTTATATCCCAACTTTAATTCAAAACAACACCTGAACACAGCCCTTTCATGCAAAGCGAATGGGTTCATCGTCTGGAAGGGAGACTCGTGGTATGCTGGCTAGGCCCCTGAACCTGACACTTGGGAGTCCAGCAGGCAGTGCACACCATAGAGCTTATGTGTTCCACAGACACGCTAACCAGCTCCTTCTGGTGCCAGGTCTGGGTTCTCATTAATTAGTACAATGGCCCTTAAACATTCAGATTCCTGAGCTATTAACCATTCTCAAAAAGGAAGCTTTGTCAACGGACAGTTTTTTTATCCTTCAAACACATCCTGAAGAATTTACAACCAAAGTAGAGGGCAATGTGCTAGTCAGATTGAGATTAAAAAAAAAAAATGCACTGAGTACCAGATATTGCCTCCTTCTTCTGTCATTACTTGATTTATTTTTTTTTTATTATTCATTTGAAACCAGCTAGTGATTGACTGTACTTCAGTCACCCATAAGCACACTCTGCCTGCATGGCAGTGAGAGCTGAGTGACTGATTGATGCCTATAACTGCAAGACTCCATTAGGAGAGACGTTTCAGTACAGCAACATGAACAAGCAAATATTTACATCTTAAGAGAGGATGCACTGACATGAGATTTCGTAAGCTAAGGGTAGGATAAAAAGGATTTAGCTGAACAGATTTCTGACCCATGCAAAAAGCCCTAAAATGAACAATCAAATGAAAATCCTTGTGGCAAAATGAAATTCATTGCCTTTGTAAAAGTTCTGTTCTTTTCAAGCTCTCCTTCAGTCTGGTTTGTTCTCTACATAATTAACTAAGAAATAAAAACATGCCAGAAAACTAGTAATTTTCAAAAGCCTTGAAAACACTGCTTTTAGTGTGATACTACTATGCTAATTCGATCCTGGTATGATAATGCTAGAAATACTTTTTCCTTCTTTCTAAAGAGAAACTATCAGGAAACTTGTTCTTGTTTAACTCCTGCACAAATCTCAAGGGGCTTTGGTAAACTATATTTGTTCCTGGAATGTCTACATTTTTTTCCTTATTTAATCTAGTGCCAGAAAAAAAAAAAAAAAAAAAAAAAAAGGTTACAGGGATGTAGTACATGGTTCATCATCTGTGGCTCACTAGCACTCTGAAGTGAAGCCATTGGGTGCACAGAGGTATTATGTGCCCCAAATCGTTGACTTGAAAGCCTATATTTTGCATCTCCAAGAAGTAATTCTGAGTTTGCTAGCTATTTGGTATGGCTATAGGTTAAATTGTAACATGTTTGGTATAAGTTGCAGGCGTCCAGACACTTGCCAAGAATGGTGATAAAACCTGAAAAATTACCAAAATCAAGCTGCCGCTTCTGCAGAAGAGCTTTGGCAAACCCACCTAGAAAGTGGAAGGTGGCTACTTTCTCCACATTTCACAAGGGCACTGAAACTTTCCAGCCCATTGTTGTATGTTGCATTCCACCCTTGAAGTATGTATTTGTTCATTTGAAGTTTTTAGGAGGGCAGAAGAAAGACAGAACTTAGTTTGATAGTCTCAAAGTATTAAAGGTCTGAAATGATCTCCTGAGTCCAGCCATTTGTTAAAGCAAATTCCATGTTACAGTCTGGTGGGTGGGAATTCCACGGTGGTCTATGTGTTTGACACCTTCCTGTAACATCCACACATTTATTCATGGGTAGTTTATACCCACTTGCTTTTGTGCCAGCATTTTATACAGTCAACTGTGTTCTATTTTTAGTATTATTTTCTGACATGCACAGATTATGTATTCAGCGGCAACTGGGTAACCTAAGCATGGAAGGATCATTCAATATTCCCATGTCAATAAGGGTGCACTTGCAGACTCATCTTCAGATTTCTTCACCTTCTTGCAGTATAAATAAGGATTAAATACAGAAAAACCTAAAACTCTACTAGAACAAGTGGAACTACCCTCTGGGTAATGAAAGAAAAGGAGAAAAGAGAGTCTGTTATTTGAACAGCAGGCAAGGACATAATGTGGTAGAAATGATGATTGTTTTAGGGAGATATTAAAACAATATCTTTGTGCTGCTACAGTATAAGGCTTTAATAGCTAAATTAAGTGATAATTACAAATACTTAGTCATTATCATAGCTCCAAAATAATTCTTTGACATTTGAGAAATAGAAATACTTTGGGGACAAAAACACCATGAAAAAAACTACAAAATAAAAGCTCAATTTGCAGTACAAACTGAGTTGGTCAAATACTCAAAATAAAAAGTAAGTTTCAACATTTTATTGCAAAAAAAAAAGATTTCGCCCTTAGGTGGTAATAGTAATTTCACTGTAATGCAGTAATGAATCAAACCCAGAAGGACTCATATTCTTGCTACATGATTTCAATTTGCTGAGAGTTTCCCAAACTCTACTGTGGTTGTATTGATGGAATTTTAACAAGGTATGTTATACCAGATATGAGCAGTATAATATTTGGAAGTAGTCTTGAATATGGTTAATATATTATGCACCTTGGACTTTGTCTCATGAGGAATTCCGTTCTAGTTGAGTAGGCAGCCTCCTAGTGACTTGACATCCTTCCACTGTCACTCACAACAGCATTTCAGACAGTGTTCCTGTCTTAGAGTTGCTATCTTTGATAAAAAGAATGAAAAAGATTGTTTTTCGAGGCACCTCTGGGTACTTGGCCATACATACATCAAGTCAAGTGTATTTGGCTGATATATTGAACTTCAAGTTTAGTGAAATTTGTTAACACTTGATTTCTGATAAATTCTTAAACTTCCAGTCTTTGTGGATCTTTCCATGCTGTGAAGAAGTTCTCCATAAATACAATATTTAACAAGCATCTTTGAATTTCTAAAAGTGTTAAAGAAGTCTAGTTTTCAGAGTATAAATAGCAGTGGTAACTTCTGAGCAATGAAAAAAAAATTCTAACAAAAATTGAAGACAGCATACTGTAACAATCCAAAATAAAATTAATATTCCAGGCTTGCTATTGCAATTAGACATGTATTGTCCAGCTTTTCCAAACTGATAATTTCAGTTCCTTGCACCACCATAGTGCATATAGTTTCGAACTTGTTTGTTTAAGCTCTGAATGTGGTAACTGTAGCAACATTACAAACAAATAGCATGTTCTCTGATCAGACAGGCATTATTTTGGGAAATCAAAGAATAATACAGGAAGACAATAACTTGTGAAGTAATAGCTACATTCATACTCCTTGCTTTACCTGATTCACTACCAGCTTGAAAATAGAAATTGCAGAGCATCACTAAGTCTTGGCCGTCTTGAATACCGTCAAGCAGAAAGCACAATGTTTACTCAGAAAATAGACAGTAGTGACAACATTTACGATGTAAAAAGAGTAATTAATCAGCTGTCATACACAGGGGTGTTTTGATAAAACTTCACCCGTATGGATTTTTACGTGGTAACTGGTGTCCACCTATGCTAGTCCCACTGTCACTTGTAATAGCTTTCTTGGGACTCCATCTTTTTTTAAAAATAACTTACTTGAAATGGGCTTTTGACGTTGTAGTAAGAAAAATTACACCAGATTGGCAGGACTATTGTGATATAGATGGCATAATAAAAAATCACATTCTCCAATTTGAAGATTTCCATAACTTGGAATGACTTTTTAAGTTCACACTATACTTCTGCCCATTGTTACTGTATGCTATGTTCACCTGTAACATGGAAACACTAGAAAAATCTACAGTCAATGTGAAAAAAAATAATAAATCTAAGACAATCTATCTGGAGCTCAGAGTGAGGTTTGTCTTCCTCTAAGAGCCTGGATGATCAATTGAACTCTTCCTTGTGCTTCGCTGAGATGATGAGGGGCCTAGGATGCTCCATCGAGGTGTCATGTAGCATCTCTGCCACCATATAGCTCTCCAAGACATCCATACGGCAGATGTGGCACAAGATTTAGGGATACTCAAGTCCTGCAGGGGAGATGACTAGAGGCCAAATGGGATATCTGACATTTTTTTCAGAGGCCTAAACAAAGACATCATGTGCTGTAGAGTGTCTGAGATATCCATATGGAACTGGCAGATATGGTATCTACAAGGGGTCTATGTGCTTCTACACCAGCAGCTGGAGACAGGATGCCCTACAGCATCTAAAATGTCACTGACAGCTTAGGTTGATCATAGATCATACTGTAATAATTTTTCATAGGAATCTAAGAGCAGACATGTAATTTATAATGAATAATTAACATGGACAGTTTAGGCCTATTTTTCCTACAGAATCTCTATGAGCAGATTAGGCTTTATTTGAATGTCTCCATTATTTAAAATTATTAGCTTTTTTTTTTCTTGTTGCAGTTTTTATACTCTATGGATTGATTGCGCTTAATTTTCTGAACATTATTAATATTTGGTTTTAAGGGTAAATTATTTGCTTTACTCTTGTACCTCCCACAGTCAGTTGTAGCTTACCAACTGTTGAGGGCAGGGGAATGTTTAGCTAAGCAATAAAGCCATCAGCCACCTCTCCAGATCATTGTCTCTCTCCATCTGGAAAGTTGCCTTGGGATGACCACCCTGTAGCACCCTCTGCAATCTGGTGGTGCCTTATGCCACAATGAGAGCCACAGGGAATCAGCTACATTTCAAGAAAACATTTGAGTCACAGACAGAAAGGGAGCTGAAAATGAACAGCAATGTTTAATGTTCCAAGATGTAGAAAGATTGATTGTCCTGAAGTTGCAATTTCAGTAGGAGGAAATTAATCCAGTTACTAGGCACAGCAAACAGACTGAAACATATCTGCCCCCAAGCTTCTTTGCTTTACCCAATGGCTTAACAGAAAAAGTAAAATGCAAGAAATTAGCAAAAACCTCCAACACGAACATTGTTGTCTTACATTTGTGAGGTTATCTGGGCATTTCAGAAGCTTTTGCTATTTGCTGACATCCCTATGGGTCATGAGAAGCAGGTTAAGAATATGTCTGATTAAATTAAGTCTTCTGTCTGAATAAATCATGGAGACTTGCAGGCTTTTTAGTGGTGGAGTACTGGCACCATTATGGAGAAATATAGCTTTCTTTTGAGCTGCAGAAGGAATGATACTTTCTCCTAGAATTGATTTCTTAGTGATATTTATGTTACTGATAAGACCATCCTCACTTGATAGAAAGAAATTGTTTGGGCCTTGCCTAGGAACACTAGAAGTTACTATATGACTACCGCTGCAGAGGCTTAATTGAGTGCTTATGAAGTTGAATACAAAAAAGGAGAGATGACAAGCCTCACTATGGATTTATCAGGACAACAGCCTAGCATAATGTATGGCAAATTGGGTTTTCTTCCCAAATTAGTATGGTAAGGCAACAAATGTGCTGAATTGCAGTGTTCACTGGCTGAATCAGCCTTCAAGATTGATCACTATGCACTCAACACGCTGGTGAGCAAAGCTGCAGGACATCAAGGGCTGGTTCTCAAGTGGGGATTCAATGCTTGGGTCTTCTTCCCATTTATACTAACAGCAAAATAATTTGTAAAGTCCCATAACTGAGCAGTTTAAAGGACAGAACAACAACTGTGATGAAAGAAGAGCTACCTGAGTCATTGTGCTGATTTTGGCTAGGATAGAGTTCATTTTCTTCCTACTAGCTGGTATGGTGCTGTGTTTTGGATTTAGGATGACAGTAATATTGATAACACACTGATGTTTTAGTTGTTGCTGAGCAATGCTTACAGTATTCGGGGACTTTTCAACTTCTCATACTGCCCTGCCAACGAGGATGCTGGGGTGCACAAGAAGCTGGGAGGAGGCACAGCCAGGACAGCTGACCCAAGCTGGCCAAAGGGATGTTCTATACCATATGACATCATGCTGAACAATAGAACTGGGAGGAGTTGGCCGGGGGACAGTGGCCACTGCTTGGGGACTGGCTGGTCATCTGTCAGCAGGCAGTGAGCAATTGCATTGTGCATCACTTGTTTTATATTATTATTATTATTATTATTATTATTATTATTATTTCCCCTTCTTTTTTGTTCTATTAGACTCTCTTTATCTCAATCCATGAGTTTTACCTTTTTTGTGATTCTCTCCCCTATCCCACTATGGGAGGAAGTGAGCGAACGGCTGTGTGGTGTTTAGCTGCCTGCTGCGTTAAACCACAACAGTCATGCAAACTGTCAGCTGCTGTCTTAAAAGGATAACATAGCTGCCTTTGAAGAGTGCTGCCTGAAATGTCAGTCACTAGATGTCTGCTTCCCTCAAGCTGTACTGCTACAGAGCAAATCCTCCACAATCAGCAAAATGCAACTTATTATAAAAACAGGATTGCAATGCTTAGAAAGACAAAATTTCATTAAACACTCACTGAACATAGATATATATTTAAAGCTATTGCAGAAAAATGCTGCTCATGCAAAACGCCTTAACTATTTTCAGTGTGAGGATGCCAAATAACAAGATTTAACAGCAGGAAAGCTGAAACCCATGACAGTTTATCAGAAGAGAAAGCAAAATGAGCATCATGGGGATATCTGTAAAACACACGAATCTCAAAATTTGTGCAAGAAAGCACAAGTAACAAGCTATCACAGAGAACAGAACTGCCCAGGGACAGACCTTTTCAGATGTAGAGCAGATTGGGAGCAACTAAAATGTTATTTCCATCTTAAACAAATGTTCTAAACCAAATGATTTAGGGATTTTTTTAATGCAATTTCTAGTGATGGGAAACTTTATGGAATGGAATAAAAAAAAAAGATTGTCAAGAGGAATCATCAAAAAACTAAACAATGACAAATGAAATTACATCTTTAGACAAACAACTTCAAAGAATCCAAGAAAATATGTTGGGCAGACCACTGGGATTTGGAAGGCTACAGAGTTCTGCCTTGCTTTGTTAGGGCTTCAGATTAAGGAGCAGATATGGAAAACAATTTCCTTCATAAAAAAGAGATGGAAGAGAGTTTTCTTCTTATGGGGGCTTGTTTGCATAAGCCTGACAGGTGAAGCTGCAAGTCCTACAGAGTGGCTGGAGAGCAGAGAGGCTTTGAGGAAATAAGCCTTGAGCAAAGCAGAGTAAGTAGCTCCTGATGGTTTAACCTTCTCTTTGGGTTACCAGCTACAGACTTACCAAAAAAGACTTAGTAGTAGGGCAACAAGTGGAGACGTGCTATTGATTGTGTCCCAGTAAGGAAACAGAGACACATTTTTTTAGTGTATTTCATTCTCTCCTGCAGCCCTGTAACAATAAGAACTGGGTCTTGTTATGCCCCTGTGAACCTGAAGGCTTTATGTAACCTGAAGATTCATTGTCAGACAATGGCAGCAGGAAAACGGAGGAAATAAAGGTTATAATAGACCTTCTATTCCTTTCTCTCACCAACCCACTCAATCAGTTTAGGATTGCTAGAAAGACTTCATTTCAGCTTCAGTTCAACACACCTATTTTCACCGTAGCCTAGGACCAGAGACTATTATAAAAATGCTTTGCACTCTATTTATAACATCACACTTTCAGACATCGTCCCTGGCCTCTGAAGTGGCAAGTATAGTGGCACAATGCAATGGAGATGATTAAAATCTGTCTGGGATTTTTTCTCTGAAAATACTTTGCAAACTAAATGAGCATTATTCTGACAGGTCTAGCCTTGTAATAAAATACAGCTTCATCTCCTCAGCAGTGGTGGAAGGCTGGGAACACAGATGTGAAAAATTGGATTCTTAGAAATGAAAAAAATTTCCCAATTACAATTTTTATCATCTGTTAGACAAATCATGCTAAAACTAATGTGGCAGCAAAGATTCAAGCTCTTATTAGACTCAATGAACCTTATCTGTTTGGTTTGGAGAAGAATGCGCAAGCTTTGTCTTTAAAAGCACACAGTCACACTAAATAGCCTTTTTTTTTTTTTTTTTTTTTTTACCTTGAGACAAACCTAATCAGATCAAGGGATCTACAGTTTAGCCAGAATACTCAGATGAATGCCTTTCATTCACCAAGGGAAAAAAAAAAAGTTAGATTTTGGAACATTTCAAGATGTTTCATATCAATTAAATAAAATTTAAATATTTCATTTTGAAAATGCCAAAAATATTAAATTAAATATTCTTTGGTACTAAATTATTTTTTCATTTTAAAATTACTGTTTCATCTAAAAAAGGTATCAAAATTTTCCCTTTAAAAAGACAAAAACTATTTAATAATTCAAAAATGAGAATAAACTAAAACATCACACGTAGAACCAAAATAAATTTACTATTTTATTTGAAAAAAAACCAAAAACATTCAGCTTTGGTTTAAAGAAAATTTCTTTTTCCCAGTGACGGGAGGCAAATACACAGGTAGTGAGTACATGTTATTTCCTGATAACGGGCTTGCGTTTAACAGTGACATTAAAATATGTAATTTCTTGGCTTATGTTTTAAATTGGGATATTTTTTCTGTCATTCTACATCAAGAGAATACATTTTAAGATTGAGTTCCTTGCACTAGATTTTGAAACATAGGAACCATCATACTGGGGCATAGCTGGGAGCATATTCTGATACTCTGGTGCTCTGTCTCTGTCTGATTAGCACCAGAGCTTATAGAAGCACCTTCTATTTGTGTATGTAAATATTTAATAAAATACCAGTAGATGGCACTCAAGAATGCGTAGCATTGATCCTACCTAAGAAGTAGCAACCTTGTCACACTCTGCAAATGGCTTCCTTTGCCTTCTCTGCAGATGAGATGTTAACACCAGAGGCTTGAAAGAAAGCTGAAAGAAACACAGCACTTTCGATTTCAGTTTCACCTGTTACTCTCCGTGAAGTACGTAGGTCTGTATTTTGTATGTCTAATAAAAATAATTAGAATTAGCTGCTGACTGCAGTAAAAATAAATTAGAAACCTGTAGGGAATATTTTTTGTTCCTTTTTGGCTCTATATAATACTGGGCTTCAGTTGGCTAATGTAAATTATTGCATTTTCTTCAAATACAATATGTTCTGATGCTGTTTAATATCCTAAAACATTTATTATTTTAAAATAGGCCTTGTAACATTCCCTTTTAACCTGATATAAATGATTCGCTCAAACAGAAGAAAAATGATCAGCTGAAGGAGGTTTCTTGCTTTTCTCGGGGATTCCCTCGGCACCCCCTCAGAGCCTGGGTGGCTCTGGCCTCAGCTGGGAATGTGGGAATGTAAAGACCACCCTTCCAAGAACCACCATCACAGAGGGAGAGAAGTCCCTAGAGCCAGCAGTCTGTGGTCTGAATGGCTTCCAGCTCTGGCTCTACTGCTCAACTGGACACAAAGACCTGTCTGATATGGGAAATATTTATAAAGACAGACAAATCCCTGGACATCTTTTTTTTAATTTGTGTGGTCTTGTAGAACTAACGGCCAAATTTAACATAGAGTCAGCTCAAAGCTGTGTGATTCTGGCCAACATAACTGCTTGTCTGAAACATTTCTCCTACTCCTGTGTGAGCCTGGCATCATTAAGTTGTAGGTTAGCAGGTTACAAGTTAAAATAAAGAAAATTAAGAAAAGAAAGTCAACAAATTTGGCAAAGTTAAAACTATCAGAAGGAACAAAATCCATCTGGGAAAAGCAAGAGTAGAGTCAATTCTAAATTTCTCTTTGTGCAACCAAGATAAACCTCTCCCCAGGTATGAGGGGCATGGATTACTCTGCTGTGGGAAGGGGAAGGAGAAGAGAGGAGGAAGCAGGAGGGGGAAGAGGAAGGAGGAGAGACAGAGACAGAAGAAAGAAAAGCCCTGGAGAATTTAGTTCCCCGCAGGGCAATCGGGGAACGCAACCAGTGCTGAGGTCCAGGGCAGCCCTGCCCCTCCGTTCCACTAGCAGCTGCTCCCTGCGACAGCTCAGCTGCCCGTGGTGCTGCCCTGCTTGTACTCACGCTGGCCCTGGAAAAGCGCTGGGTTACACACCGGCTGATGGAAAGCAGAACTGAGGCATGGCCATAGCACAAGGCATCCTTGTCACCTCGGTTTGCAGGGAAGATCTGACAGCCTGCATGACCTTCATAGCCACGTGGCCATAGCTGAGTTTATGGGGAGGTTTTGTAATGGAGGTCAGAAAAAATAATTTCTACTGTAGGATACAAAATCACTAAGCAATACTTGTGCCATACTTATGGACCTGAGAGCTGACAAACTTCATGTCATGCTATAATATGAGACTCATATGAAATGAAGTGGTGCTGAAAAATGATCTTTCTAGTTTTATGGCTTAGAAGGAATATATCTTCCTTAGCTTCCAACTTTCCTAACTCCTTTTCCTAACCATCACGTGCTTGGTCTCTCCGTCTCCTGCAAGCTGAACAGGCTTCAAGGCTCCTTCCAGTTCTTATGACAACTGTTGCCTCCATCTTCAGCTCTTACTGTTTTGATAGGTTAGTGCATTTCCTACCTAGGTCTTGTTAATGCTTTTCTGCCTCTTTTTACCCAAGCTGTTTCAAGCTTACTTTTCCTATCTCACTTATGTCAGCCTTTCCATGTCCCCGTCATTCCCTCATGCACCAACCTGCCCCAAACACCCTTCTCTGTTGGCAAGCAACCGCCTAAATTTAATTTAAAGAATACAAACACACAGATAAGGAGTAAGAAGAGGAAGATTAAGAATTAGTACAACCGAGCAGGCCCTTAAGGTGCTAAATGACCCTGCTCAGTAGCACAGGGTTTGTAAGCCATCTCAAAGTTTCTAACCCATCTCAAAGCAGCAGTAGTTTTGGTTGACAGGGAACACGTACTGAGGAGTGATTTCATAATTCCAATATCAAAGAAAGAAGAATGAATGAAAACCAAGTGTTAATGGTTTATCAAGTGGAAGTTTAAGCAGCTTTGTACCAAGAAGCAGTGCACCAAGAACCTTTCCAGTATTAAAACAGAAACAGATAAGACTTATTCTATTTACACAAGAAGAAACATATGTCCTAGAACAGTTTCAGTTGGAAGGCACCTCTAGAGTTCTGCTGCTCAGCCCTCAAAACCCACCACCATCTCCTCTCTCTCTGGTCAGAGTTTCCCGTGCTACAACTTCCATCAGAAGCCTCTTGTACGTTCACAGACATCTCTGAGAGGAGTCTGACTCGGCCTCCTCTATTACCAGCTGTTAGGTAGCTGAATGATTAGTGATTAGATGCCTTCTGCATCTTTTTTTTTGTTCAGGGTGCACAAACTCAGCTCCTTCAGCCTCTCCTTGTATGTCATCTTCTCCAGGCTCCTAACCATATCCCTCCTGCTTGGTTGACTCCAGTTTGACAATGTTTTTGTCAATGCCTTTTTCTAATTTCTTTGGCTAATCTGATGGCATCACAGCCTGTGCAGTTCTGTACGCTAATATGGTGTAAACTGTCATAACCACTATGGATAAGATATTGTTATGTTCCATAATAGTGCAATATTAGCTAATCCAGTGCGTTGTACTCTCAATGAAGTGTGTTTCAAAGAAATACAAAGATGCAGTTGCTTCTGCAAGAGATTGCCTCTTTACAGGAGAGTAGATTACAAATACATGGTTCCTGGGTTTGCTTGTTTGTCCACGTCAGACTGGATTACCATGGAATAGTTTCCCATCACAAAACAGTTAACCACTATTCAAGTCAGGCATCTTGCTGTGGATAACAGGCTTTCCTGTGACGATGAAAGAGATTAGTTTCTCTGAATTTGCACAACTCTGATCCTGAGAAATCATAATCTGCCACTCTCAGAAATCATATTTCTGGCAAGGTAATATTGAGAAGATTCTCTGCAGCAGGGTATATAAAAACAGAACAGATGATTGACAGTAAAGGTCTTCAGCTTACCACTCTCCCCTATCTTCCCCCTGAGATGATCACTTCAATTTAACACCACATGTGATTGGAAACATCTGAAGCAGCAAAAAGCAGCACAGATGGGAGACGGTTTTGAGGTGCTCTGAAAATAACAATGCTCTGTGCTCACTGTATTTAAACTGAGCTAAACTGAGTATCTTTCCACTCTTTTCTCTGGATATTTTTCAATGCTGGCAAGGGTTATATAATCATAGAATTATTTAGGTCGGAAAAGACCTTTAACATCATAGAGTCCAACTGTTACGTCCCAGATTTTCTTCCTGTCACTAATTCCTACTGACTACCAAGATTCCCAGGTTTGGTCCATAATCTGTGGGACATGAGGGAGGTGATTCTCTCCCTCTACTCTGCCCTGGTGAGACCCCACCTGGAGTACTGTGTCCAGTTCTGGAGCCCCCAGCACAAGAAGGACATGGACCAGTTGGAGAAGGTCCAGAGGAGGGCCACGAAGATGATAAAAGGGCTGAAGCACCTCTCTTATGAGGACAGGCTCAGAGAGTTGGGGCTGTTCAGCCTGCAGAAGAGGAGGCTCCGGGGAGACCTGATAGCGGTCTTCCAGTACCTCAGGGGGGTCTACAAGAAAGATGGGGAAAGGCTGTTTAGTAGGGCCTGTTGCGATAGGACGAGAGGTAATGGTTTTAAAACAGAGGGGGGTAGATTTAGATTAGAAATTAGGAAAAAATTTTTTACGATGCGAGTCATAGAACACTGGAACAGGTTGCCCAGAAAGGTGGTGGAGGCCCCATCTCTGGAAACGTTCAAGGCCAGGCTGGATGAGGCTCTGAGCAACCTGACCTAGTCAGGGATGTCCCTGCTCCTTGCAGGGGGGTTGGACTAGATGACCTCTGAAGGTCCCTTCCAACCCTAACCATTCTATGATTCTATGATTGCGGCAGAGACAGACCTTCTTCCTGCAAAAGATTGCCTAGTATACTGGAATATATGCCTTTCTTAGGTACTATTTCCTTCCAGATCTAGCACAGAAGAAAGGAAAGAGCAATTTTCTTTCTTGCACCAGTAGCAGCTCTCGGTGAACGGTTCTGCACATCAGTGTCTTCACAGCAAGCCTTGCTCGGTGGAGCAGAGGAGGTATGGTAAAGGCCTCCCAGCACTTCGATAAAAGCTGGTTTGTGTACTCATATGAACTGAAAGAAAGATGCAAGATTCTGTCAGAGATTTTTATAGAACAGTGCAAGTTCATGCTGCCTTGTGCGCATATTTTTTTACTTTCTTGGTGTGTGTTAAAAATACTGAATGAGGAGTATGTTTGTCATATTCTCCTAATTTCCTCTCTGTTCTTTTGTGTAGCCCTCCTTCCCCTGGGCACCTTAAACTTATCTGACATCAAAGTGATGCACTAACATTTGGAGCCTCTATACCAACAGGAGCTGACCAGCCTGGCCTCATCCTGGCCCAGCTTTGCTAGCTCCTCACATAGCTAAGCAGCCTGATGTAAAACACAGGTCCTGATTTGAAGCCATATTTTTCTTGCCAGTTGGACTCATTTTTGGAAAGAGCACAGTCATTTGGAAGGTCAAATACTGTAACTATAACGATATCACGTACATTATTTTAATCAAAAAAAGGCGAGGACACAAAAATAAAACATTGCAATATAATATAAAGCGGTGTCGGGGCATTATTTAATATTAAAAATTGGGGAAAAGTGTCAAAACCTAAACTGAACTGCCTACAGAAGAAAACTGTGAAAGAAGCACAACATTCAATTTTGTACTTTACTTAAATAGATCTGAAAACCTTGTATATAATAGCAAGAATTTTTTTTCTACAGTGACACATAATTTTTACAAATGGTTTATCTGGTATGATTTATCTTATTTGTCAGAGAAAAATGTTTTTACTGCACCACTCATCACTAGTTTTTGCTTTTTTTCCAGAGATACACAAAGTAAATTCCCACATGGACTAGCATTAAGAGTATGTCATTATCTAAACATGAAGTGACTCTGAAGAAATGCAACTGGTGTGAAACTAGTAGAAAATTTGGTAGAATGAGTGCACACAAGAGGACTGGAAGATATCATGAAGATTTTTTTCTTACAACTACAAAATTTTTAAAATAATTTTTCTTTTTCAGAAAGAAAATGCAGATGACAACAGAGAGTCTATAGATCTTACTGCCTTAGGCCCACTTAATGCACAGCACTCAGTACTCTATGCCTAATGGAACAAACACTGTAAGTAAAATTTGCAAAAGTGCCTAAATCACTTGGAAACTTAAATTTAATTAGAAATCAAATATTTTACCCCAAATTTATTATTTTCTTAGCCTGAAGAGCAATCACATTATAGGGGAATGTTTTCCAAAAGCAAAAAATGCAAAATTAATCAGATAAGGCCAATCAAAAGGTAAATCTAGAAAAAGCGAGTGCAAAAAAAGATGTACATATATTAACTTATACAGGTTCCCTCACCTCCTAGCTCCTGCCATTTGAAAATCCACCCTCACTTCTCCTGTGGCGTCTATCCACTCTCACCCAGTAAACTGGCAGGTTGATAGCATTAACTTTTCTCCTCAGCTGAAAGGCAGTGATTCCAGCTGTCTCTCCCAGTTTTCCGTATTGTACAATCCTTTCATAACAAAACAAAACTGAAATTAGAGAGAATAAAAAGACCAAACAATTTAAACTGCTTGATATTGAGGTCAGATATAGTTCCATGCCAAGACTCACCAGGGAACAGAACACAAAGCTGTTGTACATAAACCTCCCCAAAGAGCAAGAATATTAAAGATTTTTATTAGATGATGTTTTAAAGTGTCCCTAGGCGTAATACAAGCTTTTATATTTTTATGTGTTCAAACAACAAAATTGCAGGAGAATGCAGCTGTAATATGCCATGTGTCAGTAATTCAAAAAAAAAGCAAGCTCGTAAAAATTAACAGTCAGAAAATAATAAATAGCTATATATCAAGAGAGGCATTATTAAAACAAGAAGGAACTCTACTGCCTGCATATGGTGAATATCACAAAATAACAAGGCAAGAGTCATTATGCCATTTGAGCAGCTAACACTTTTATGAGCCCCTTAATCTGAAAATGTCAGTGGAGGCAATGATTAGCCTCTGAGCATCAACAGAGGTAGCACTGTTACCCCCACCAGCTCTTGTTCATTATTGTTTGGTTTTAGCATATCTTACAGCGTATTCTTAACTGTTGCAAGCTAGGAATAAAATACTTGACAACAGCTCAGTTTCTTGCTCACACAGGATATCGTATAGCCCAAGATAAGCCATGATGCATATTCACTCCAATTGCTAATCCCTGCCCCAAAAGCCATAATTCAAGATATTACAATAAAACACAGTAGACTCACAGAGAGACAGAAAGACAATGTCTTCTTCTGTCGCTTGTTTTTTTTTTTTCCCCCCTGCAACTCATTGCATACAGGCAGAATCTGATTCCAAAGTACCTAAAATTCCAATTTGCCTCCATGCTTATGACTGCAAAGAAACAGTCCAGATATGGAGCTACAATTTAGTACATTACTTTTTCTTACAGTAATCACATTGCAGGTGCTGCTTGGCTGTTCAGGACTTTGTGTTTGGGATTGTGTTCAGATTTAGATCAAGGATATGAAGGCTCATGCAGCAAATACCCTTGTTTGCTTCTTTCTTAGACGAAGGATTCCATGGCTGCAAGGTCAAACGTGACCACTGAAGGTTGCCATGGTAACTATATATTGATTCATTAAATATCAGAGTTTGTTCTGAAGCCTGTCCAAAGCAGGATATTGTCCTACCATAATCATGTTTCTCTGCTCTTAGTCTTTAGTGTTTTGTGCCGTGGCTAACTGATTCTGAAGGCAAAGAGAGGTAAAGCACGGTGATGTCTCAGTTATGGAAAAAAAAAAAAAGGAAAAAGGGAGGGGAAGGAAGCCCAGAGAAAGAACAAAAATAACTAAATAAGGCTGAAGGGTGCACAATGTGCATATCACAGAGGAGAAGAGGAAAAAAAGGGGGAAAAAACCTGTTCTGATGTTGACTATTGCACACTGAGTCAATAAATTCACTTCAGAATGGCTGGAGCATAAATGTGCTCCTGCCTGATCCGAGCTGAAACCAATGCTGTTATGATATGGTGAATCCATAATCCCAACAGCTGGCTATGGAAAACATGAGACAAATAAATGTCCTTTCAAGCTGATGGCAGCAGAAATGCTTTTGTAGAAAAGCTACAGCCTAGAAGCATGAGTCTATAGAGCCCATGAACAATATAGTATCGTCATTCTGACTGCTCTGTTTATGCAGTATTTGGAGGACTGTGGAGTAAGCATTGATTGTTATAGTCATAGAAGCACCCTATGAGTATGCACACATCCACAGACATTTCCAAATTTGTGTTTGTCTTCTTAGCTAAATACAGAAAAAAAATCCACATGGTAAGATCTCACAATAGAAAAGTGGATTTTAGCTTCTGATTTCATATGGACTGAGACATGCAGGCTTCAATATAAAAGATATTAATTCAGTTTATGTTTGCTATTTACATTAGTATACCTTTGACTGGAAGCAAATCTATGTCCATCCATAAAGGATGAACTGAATGAAGTATAGCACTGGGGCTATGATGTCTCTGTAATCTTTTTCTATTCTGTTAACCAGGAGAGCCTCCTTCTCCCTTCTCCTGATCATCAGCCGTATTTCTATTTCAAATTCACATTCAGCTTGCTAGTAAAAGGGAACTCTTCAATGAGGTTTTGCATTTTTCATTCAAAATAAACCAGCGTCTATAACATCGAAAGCATATGGCATGTGGAAAAAGACAAGCATTATGGGGTTTTTCTAATTGTTTTCTGGTAAGATCTCAATTCTCTCTTTCATTCTAGGAGTTACTAAATATCCGTCACAGACCAGATAAGCCAGCAAAGCCTGCCACCACCTCTGAACTTTGGTGAACTGCAAAAGCGTCATCTTTTTACATGGAATAAGCAAATGACCTTCAGGAGGTTGCACCCAAACCAGTCTTCACAGTCTCTCTCTAGCAGACGTGTCACCTGAACAAACCCGATCCTCCAGTCAGTCAGGAAAACCAGTCTGCAGACTCCTGCCCACCAGCAGAGCAGGAACATTCATTTTTAACAAACATTATGACAAACTTACCCTTGCATTGACAGTAACAGATATATATATCCCCATTCTTACTTCAGTGCAGAGCTTATAAAGCTGACATAAAAATTGAGCATTATAAGTGGCAGACAAGCACTGAACACTGTAATTTTCTGAACCTCATGCAAAAATCAATAGGTTGAAAAAAATTTTAAAATATGAAAGATTTAAATTCTGTTATTTAACCATCATTGCTTCAAAGACGGTTAAAGCAGAAGGTTTTCTGCTACTGATAATCAAAAATTTAGTAATTCATCTCTTCTTGATAGATACACAATAGCAGATATAAGCAACATTTTCAAAAATTTTATGTTTTACCCTCAAAAGCCTGTGTTGACCTCTATATGACCAGTGAAGCACAGCGTTATGTCACAGAAAAGAAAATTATGACCAACGGCTACAGCTATGTTTTAATGTTATCCATTTCCGCATAAGCCTTTTCATTAAATTTATGCTTTTCTCTCTCTCTTCTACTGTCTTTAGGTTTGCTGGGTCACCTTTTTCCTTCTAAAGACTAGTTTGTTCTACTTTTTACCATTAGTAAAGGGCAATCGAATCACCAGCATCTCTCTGTCAAATTTCCCTATGAAGTATCTATAGTTATATGTTGTATTATACCAATATAGAGGGAATATAATAATGTGTATTGCCAAGAAACCCTTTTTTGAGTTTTTTGGCAGAGGAGTCACATGGGTTCTCTGGGAAAGCCAGATACCAGTTTTTATGCTTATCTCCCATCTCAGTCAAATGAAACTTAACTCCACATCCAAATACATTGCTTCACATTGTTTCATCAGCTCTCAGAAGCTAAGTAGGATCAGTCTTGATCTGTAAGTAAGTGTAAAATATTAGAAATACTGGGAAAAGAGTTCTTCTGGAAATGGGATTCCCTGACAAACACAAGACACTAGATCTGCTGATTTTAGCTGACTTTGTACTTACTTTTAATTCTTGGAGATCCAACATTGCTGGGTTTAAGCCTCTATTTTGTGACTATGTTTGAGTACAGGCAACTGCAGGTTTGCCCCGTATGTTCTGCCCTGTAGTGCAATGCAAGTGTCTGACCCTGAGGAGGTGTGGTGGAGTGCCTCGCCTCTCCATAGTGAAGGAGGACCACCTAGTCTATGCTGGACCAGCCAAGGGAGGTCTGTGTCTGGCTCAGTACAATCCTCACTTATCCGAGCTGGTGAAGACTGCATGAATATGAACACTACTGGGCAGAAGGAGACTGTGTGGGCTGTTTCTCCTTCCGTGAGAGCAAGCATTGTCAGAATCTGTGTTTACTGTACTTGCCCTCTGTCCTCTTCACATCAGAGTGACTTGACCTTTTCAAGCACAACAAGGAACATGGAGCCAGAATTTCCCTGATTTATCGATTTGCCACTCAGATGCCTTCCCCTTGGATTTCCTGTGACATCAGGTCTTCACAGCTGAAAATCGCACTGGGCCTGGGTAGAGCACCCATGGTGGACTTCACTTAAAAGCCATCCACTGAACTCCTCTGGTTAGGTAAACCAGACTGAGTTTCCAGGAGGCAGTGGGTGGGATGATAGCTTGTGAATGGTATCAGGATGGCAGAGCTCAGATCACATCTCCCACACACCCCTGACCCAGACACTGTGAAAAATGGAACATATCTCCCTACCTCAAAAGTGTCCTCCCTGGTAGTGTCGTGTGTGGGTTAGGGTGCTCCAGGGACGCTTGTGCAGCAGTGGTGATTTGACATGTAAACATGAGTAACGTGACATTGACAGACCACAAGAGCTTCTCCACAACCCTCAGTGAGACAGGTTCTATGGGACCAGACAGCAACTGAGGGACTGATTTTAGGATCAGAGCCCCACCTGCATGTCCCTCTCAGGCAGCTAATTGCCATGACTGCACTCCTTTGTAAATTAAGTTCTTCACTTTGCTTGGATGGCTTATCTTTTCTGGTAAATTTCCTTTTCCATTTGAAGTAAGACCTTTAAAATTTCTATAGTTAGTCTTATGAGAAATATCAGAGAACTGCAGAACCATGTTTGTGCAGTGATGAGTGAATACAAAACCTTCTGAGAAAGCCCAAGCACAGACCTTTCTTAATGCTGAAAAATCAGTCATGCAAATATGAATACCAGCCTACATTAGTGTGCACCAAGAGCTTATAGTTATTTAGAAACTTGTAAGAAAGTTCTAAAGAGGAAAAAATACACAAGCTTACTCATTTCTGTGTTTGCAAGGATAGATTGTATTTGTTTTTTTAATATGTTGGTAAACAGCTGGGCATTTTCTAGGCCAGATCCTGCCATACTCCTGCCAGCTACTTTTCATGTGTTCTTACTGGAAGAAGTATTTTGATAACACAGGAAAACCAAAGAATTTGCATTCAAAGGTTAAGGAACCATCTTTGAAAATCTAATCTGTATGTTTCAGCATAAAGGGAACACTGCTGAGGGTCAAGAGCTGAAACTCAGTGATCATTTTATGCAGAAGCTGGGTGGCATGACAAGAAATAGAAGGTATCACTCTCTCTTCTGAAAAATGTGCTCTAAAACATCAGGGAAGAAACACAGCTACAATTAAGTCTTGCTTAACAATGAGTTGTATCTCTTAAACATCCGTATTTTTTTTAACAACCTGATCTGTAATATCGATCACAGGGCTGAATTCAGGTCAGCTCTCCCCACAGTCATTTGTTATTCTTGTCTTGTATCTTAAACACGCTGGTGTACGAAATAGCCTGTGATTTTATTACTACTCACAAGCACAGTCAGCGAAAGGATCAAAGAACATGCGCATGTAAGAGAGCATGGAAGTGAAATTTAGGGGTTCCAGTCACTCATCTCAGGGTGTCAGCATTCAGGATTATGAATAAGAACCATTTCAGCATAATTTTAAATGTGGTTTTGATTATTTTTTTTTCACAGACTATTGACCCAGTAATTGGCATAGATTAAGAAGGAATCAAAGCCCCTTCAGAAAGACTTTTGTCTCAACAGTACTAAGTCTGGCATGCAATGCAAACAACCCCTATGCCATTCTGGATGCTAATACAGCTACATAACCTTTAGGAATGACAGACAATAAGTGACGAGTGACAGCTGCAAGTATCAAGAGGTCATTTTAATCACTGTATTTCTAGATTTGTAATTTTCAAAAATATATTTCTGGACTTGTCTTCAAACAAATTATGAAAAAACAGACCAGTAATCAATGCAAACAGCAATCAAAATGTAAGGCTATCCCCATAACGTCTGAAAATATACCTTTCTCATTTGGTGGCTAGATGTTTTCCTCAGTACTGTGATTGCCACTTATTATCTCACAATGAACCAGCACCAGTCCATTCAAAATAAACGTTTTAGACATAAAAAAAAATGCTGTAATGGTATTTCTATATCTGTATGACATCCTCAAAAAGAAATATTATTCACTGTGGTCATTTTGACAGCATCAGTATGAAAGGAAGAGATAGAATTAGTATTCACTACTGAGCATTTAAACAAAGGAGAAGCTATAAATTCATTCATACAGGATCAAATATTTGAGCATGTTAAAAATTTCTGCCATTATCACCAGAAATTATATGTGCTTTGAAAATATTCTGTCATATCACAGCAGTTTTGTAGGAGTACAATTTATTTATCAATGAAGTTATTTATCAAATTTTATGGAAAAAAAAACATCTCCCACTGTAAAATAATAAATAATCCAAGCTGAAAAAACAATTTCCACAAAATTCTCTTCCAACACAGTGTTACGGACTTTCACTGAATCACAAACGTGCATAGGCAAATACACAGAGCCTCCCAGACTCTTTCTTTAGAGGAATAAAGATAATGAATTAAGGTTATTGCTGTGCTTAATGCAATTTGTTGCTGTTTGAACCTGTAAGTGAATAAAGCCTAGGCAGCAATAGCCGGAAATATTTTCATCTTTCTAAAGTGAAGGACAAAAATATAATTAATCTTTTTAGTTAGATCTTGCTTTGAATAAAAATACTACTTACCATAGTTCTAAATTAGCTCTTAGTATATATGATAGGCAAAATACATAAAACTGTGGAAAAATACTGTTTTCTAATTGCAACTTTGAGATGCAAACTGAAGGTGAGGTAATACAAAGAGCAGAACAGAGAGGAATGAGATGACACCATATTAAATGAAATAAGGGGTTATTGAAGTGAATGGAGAAATAAGGGATCTTAAATCTGAAGCTTTACATTTGATTAATTAAACCGCATCCTGAATTTGTTAATTGGATGCTTTCATGATATGTTGTTATGGGACACTGACAGATGGCATTGCATTCATGGCAATTAATCCTAGTAGCACTTCTAAAACAAGGCATGAAAGTATCTAGTTATCCTTATTTTTGCAGTCATTTCTCTGAAAACCTAGGACAGAAATAGCTATGAGTCTCAGTAAAAGGAAGACAAAAATGATGAGTATTCAACCAGCTCTAAATAACATTTAATTGCTTGTTCCTGTGTAATAGTCTTCAAGTAAAGACATTTTGTGACATTTACTGATAGCGTCTACCTTTTAGTTAACATCTTTAGTAAGGATAGAAATGTATGCTTAAGTTTACGTCTTTTATTGTATCCTGTACGAGCAAAACATGAAATTTAAATAGTCGATAATGCAAAGTCACCAAAGCAGAAGCAGGAAAAAGCTCCAATAGACCCATGATAGGAAAATCACATTTCTATTGGTCCTTGTTGGTTTTTTTCCTCTCTATTTTTAATATCACAAGAGTGCATGTGCAGGAGCAGGTGTCTTTTGGACTGAGAATCATGTAGATTATAAAACATTTGACTGCTGCTGTGAGTTTCCATGGAATTTGCATTTTATGATATACCAGAGTATGAAATGTGTGTTTATTTAGCTTACTGAAAGAACCTAAGTGAGAACTTCACTAAAACCTCACTGAACTATTCCATGAGAAAGAATTTGATACTTACTTTTATTTAGGTCACTTAAAAATAAAGACAAGGAAAGTAAAAGTTCAGTGTTGTACATACTGACTTGCCCTTTTTGTCTCACATAGTAGCATAAATTGGTGAAAAAGTCCAGGTCGTTGGCTTCCATCACTTGTAAGTCACATGTGAAAACAAACTTACACATTGCCACAGTCAGAAAAAAATATTTTGCTAAGATTACGTTTCACAATTGCCCTCTTTTTTTTTTTTTTTACAGGCAATCAATGGTTATTTCAGTCAAAAGCCATAAAGAATTTTATTGAAATTACTCTTGATCAAAACATTTGGTTCTGCCTCAAGCTTCCTCAAGGCTTGGGAAACCCAGGAAGTGCTCTGCAAATAGAGACAATAATAATAAAAATAATAACCCTTTCCTTTGTATTTTTTAGCCAGTGATGTAACCCTGCAGCAAGGAGTACTGAGGCAAAGAGTAACTAGGTTACATAAGATCTTAGTCCAGATCTTTAAGAATACTGGGATACATCTCTTAAAACAAGTATGTCCATTATCTAGAATTACCTCAGCTCAGTGAATGCCTCTAGAAGTTACTGTAACTGAAATAACAAATTTATTTGTGTTTCATGATGTGAAATCTCCAGGTCAGAGTAGTCTGTGCAACTGAATGCGGAATACAAGTTGACTGCAAAATATATAGGAGAAAAAAAAATCATCTTGCTTTTTGTATAGAAGATGTACTTATAATACGTCAAGATTTCTTAAATTAAGAGGCTGCATTCTTTGCTCTTTGGCACTGTTTACAGCCCTACTGAAGTCTCACGCCGTATGAATGCATACATACAAATTGGATTTATGGCACAGATTTGAGCGTAAATGAATACAGGATGATAACCGTAGGACATAACAGTAACATTGTCTACCCTCAGAGCATAAGAAAAAAAAGAATGAAAAGACACTTTTTTCTTTAGTTTAATAAGGCCCAAAGTAATAAGTTTCCACCATTATTCCAACCACCTAATTTGACCAATGCCAAAAGGTCTGAATTGTCACTTCCAGAGCAACGCTGTGAAATACTTCTCATAGATAATGAAAGGGGAAGATTTCTTTTAACCTGACCAAGAAAAGCATCAGCCCAAATCTCTATTTTCACTTACACATCTTCATTTGAAATGTCAAATACTTCTTAAAAAGTAATACTGGATCTCACACGAAATAAGCAGTATCATTTAACACTTTTTCTTTCTTATCAACACGTCTTCTTCTAGAGGATAGAAGAATTATAGCAGATTAGCAAAATATTAATCCTTTTTTGATCTCATGAATTGTAAATTCAGGTCATATGGAGAGGTTTGCACTAGAAGTCTCTTATTTCCATATTGATTAGTAACACTTTATAGTCTGCCACATTGTTCTATGTGGTACTTCTGAAAACAATTGCTGTTTTACAACTATCTGCACATAATCTATGTGATAATAATAAATTAATGCATTATGCAAGCAGCTGGGACAAATCTACCTGAGAAGCCTGGAACAGCAGTATTTGAACATGGAGAGGGACATACTGCTGACTCTCAAACTGAACTGAGATTTCATGGTGCCCAGTTAATCTTTGTTGATTTTGCTGGTGAAGTTCGGACCATGACATTGTGGTAGAGAAAGTATAAGTTTATTTGAACAGAAGCTTAGAAAGTAAGGTTATGATTACTAGAAACAAAGAGCACATTTCTAAAGCAAAACATTGGCAGCAGTTTCCTATTCTGTGCGTAGTGAAAGGCCTTTGGACAAAATTACCAACCACTTTTAAAGATGTGATCTTGGATAAACCTGTGAAGCATTTTTCCTCCAACAGTGTCTTTCATAGCTCCAAAATTTCAACTTATTTGTTTGGTTAAATGTATTCAGTGGTGTTTTTGAGACACCTTATTCCACTGAGTTGATCTACAATTGTGATGGTTTAGCCAGAATCACCACACAGTTTGGAATTACCTCAATTCCACATTTACAACATCTTTATGGACATAGTGACTTTACAGTATCTTACAAAAAGCCTTTGGTGAGAAATCAGCAAAAGCCGACAAGTATCTTGACAAAACATACCTCATGCCCCAGAGTCAGATCACTGTCATCATCTATCTAAACACATTCCACCCTAACGTAACAGATTGACAAATCATGTTGCTAAGTTACTTAACAAAAGAAACCAAATATATTCTGAATCACAGCAAATACTTTAAATTTCCATTATTCCAACCATCATTGCTAAAGCAATGAGCTAAGTTTTTCCGGAGCATGGATTTTTATTGACACCAATACAGTTAACAAAACCATTTAGACTGTTAATATAGTTCATACTGATATTACTAGTCACTTGCCAATAGAAAGAATAAGCTGTATTTCTCTCACCCAGCCACGGGGCGGGGGGTGGGAAGGCAATAAAAATAAGGCTATCCATTTTAAGATTGAGAAAATTGATCTAAACTAACAAATATTTCATGGATAATCAAAGCTACAGAAGAGGAAAAGCAGCTCTTTAGATGCAATCTCTAAGTGAAAGCAGTAAATATTTGTGACATTATACAAAATCTTTCAGGGAAAAATCACTAATAGAAATAAAGAGAGTTTCATATCACTGCAGTAAATTAGAAAATATCAAGTCAAGTCAAGTGTAACTGGTTTGGAGGTGTAACTTTATCTGTGGTCACAGTGCATTGAAACCTTTTAATAGTTTACCTGCCCAGGCAGTTAAAAAGGGTTTTTTATAAACTAAGAGGTGAGATGTTACATGAGATGAGGACTGATGATGTAGACCTTTCAGGAGCTCTCTGAACACTGAAAAACTTTGTTCAAGCTATATGATAGGGAAGAAATGTTTCAGCTAAAGCAACTATAGGGAAGAGGATTCCTTGCACAAAGTTGGGGCAGACAATCTGGAACACTAAGCCTTCTCGCCACAGCTCTATCAACAGCAATGAATATAACTGGTTTTGACAAATAAATAAATTATGAAGACTATAAAATAAAGATATATTAATATTACTATATACTAATACTTCTATAATAAATATTATATTAACAATTATATTTATAAATTACATTGTGATGTAAAATTGCATAATCATTTTATATGTTATAATATCATAGTTGTATGTTATAATATTAAAATATTTGTATATAAGCATTGAGAATAAATATTTCTATATTAAAAATGAATATATAAAATACAAAAGATTATAAAATATTTCCTGGAAGAAAACTTAGAATTGCATACATATGAAGATCTATGAGGCTTCCCTCATTAAGGAAAATGTTGACGGCCCTATCATACATGAGATTGTGAAATACTTGAAAATACAGTAGTTGTTACCAAACAGAATATGAGGAAAGCCCTGCTTTAGTTACTAACCATTTAGCAAGCTGAGAAGGTCTTATACAAGGAGAAATTACACAAGTGGAACATATGAAATAGTTATGTGCAAAACTGGAGGAAAATACTTTTCCCTCCAACTAAGACGAGCTTGAAAGAAATTGCCTATAAACATTTAAAAACTTTTTTCTGTACATTCCCTTAAAGTTTTCCTTTGTTAAGTGCACCTATTATCATCTATACTTCCCCCATAGTTTTTTGTCATTGTACATTAACTTGCACTAGTACCATCTGATCCTAAAATGATATCTCCTTGTCATGAAGGTGTTTGGTTGTGAAGAGTAGCAGACATGAGACACATCACTGACTTTCACTCCCTGTAGAATTCACTGAAGCTGCACAAATCCAAACAACGTCTTAATGGACTGGAAATTATATTCTGCTTAACTTGAGGCAAGCGAGGCCTTCGAATCAGGGAACTTGCTTTTCATTTTCCTGTCAAGGGAAGAAACAGAGACATTAGTGGAGAATTTGCATAGCACAGCTCTAGACTCTGTTAGCAGTGGAGTGGGAAAATGTAGGTTCTGTTGATTCAACAGCCAGACTCCAGAAAAGTTAAATGTAACAGACCTTGCCCACCTGTTATTACTGACGCTTGGATACATATATCAACTAGAGAATGTTTCCATCTCTAACACAGGAGATTATGAGAATTTACTAATATTAAAAAAAAATTGTTATTCAAGTTTTGAACAAATAAGCTGAATCCTATATTTACAAGTGTCAGTGCCTCAACTTTGTACATAGCCAGTATGATTGCAGAAGTAGCACAGCATAGGCCTTCAGTGACAAATATGCTTCACAAAGTGAGTGATGTAATGGTTTGATGATATAAAAGTTTGGCATGCTGGCAACTGAAAATAATAGCAGTGCTTCATTTTTAACCCAGGGGCCCAGGATTTTGCGTATAATCAAGCTTACTTCTCATTATATTTTAATTCCTGAGAACATAAATTGTTCATAGGAAAAGATAAATTATAGTTTGACCACATAATCAGGATTTATGGGGTGTAGCAAACATACAGACAGAACTGCTGCCTCTACTCTTGGATATGTTCAATGTTTTGGAAGCACTTGTTTTACCAATGTGTTCACATATCTCAAAGACATTACAGCCCACTGTATAAAGACCGTCCCCTAAGGGTTTGGAAGATTAGTATTTCCAGGAGAGACTGCTTATGTGTGCTGTATGAGAAGTCATCGAACAAAATGCAACTACTACAGGGGAAGCCACCAGTGAGTTACTGAGCCCTACTCTTTTTTTTTTTTCTGTATGCTGTCATAAATCTTCCATTCTTTTCAGCATGGTAGCCTAAAGGAAGGGTAAAAAGGGCGGACAGTTCAACGTTGCCCACGGTCTGGGCTGCTTAGCTAGCAGAGGGAGATAAGGCTGCTGCATGGGTGCAGGGTTGAGGCCACCTGTTCCTGGGAGGCACCCAGGAGACGCTCTTTGACAGAGGAATCTACTGCTCAGTCCCCATCAGCAGCTGTACGATGCCGTTGACTATTTCCTATCCTCAAACAAACGTTTAGTTCAACTGAATATAGAATCATGGTATCATATAGAATCACAGAACCTTAGAATGCTTTGAGTTGGAAGAGACTTTTAAAGGTCACCTAGTCCGCCTGCCCTGCAGTGATCAGGGTCACCTTCAACTATATCAGGCTGCTCAGAGCCCCGTCCAGCCTGATCTTGAATGTTTCCAGGGATGGGGCATCTACGAGCTCTCTGAGCAACCTGTTCCAGTACTTCATTACCTTCATCATAAACAATTTCTTCCTTATGTCTAGTCTAAATCTACCCTCTTTTATAGAATCATAGAAGAATCATAGAACAGTTTGGGTTGGAAGGGTCCTCTAAAGGTCATCTGGTCCAACACTCCTGCAAGGAGCAGGGACATCTCCAACTAGATCAGGTTGCTCAGGGCCCTATCCAGCCTGACCTTGAATGTTTCCAGGGATGCGAAAATGTTTGTAGTTTAAAACAATTATCCCTTGTATTATTGCTACAGGCCCTGCTGAAAAGTTTGTCCCCATCTTTCTTATAGGCCTCCTTTAATATTGAAAGGCCACTATAAAGTCTCCCTGAAGCATCCTCTTCTCCAGGCTGAAGAACCCCAACTCTCTCAGTCTTTCTTCATAGGAGAGGTGCTTCAGCCCTCTGATCATTTCTGTGGCCTTCCTCTGAATCTGCTCCAACAGGTCCACGTCTTACCTGTGCTGAGGACTCCAGAGCTGGATGCAGTACTCCAGGTGTGGTCTCACGAGAGCAGAGTAGAGGGGGAGAATCACCTCACAACCTGCTGCCCATGCTTCTTTTGATACAGCCCAGGATACAATTGGCATTCTGGGCTGCAAGCGCACATTGATGGCTCATGCCCAGCTTTTTATCCACCAGTACACTCAAGTCTTTCGTGGCAGGCCTGCACTCAATCACCTTCGTCCCCCAGCCTGTAGTAATGTTGGGAGTTGCCTCGACCCAGGTGCAGGACCTTGCACTTGGTCTTTTTGAACCTCATGAGGTTTTCATGGACCCAGTTCTTGAGCTTGTCCAGGTCCCTCTGGATGACATCCCCTCCCTCAGGCACGTCATCTGCAGCTTGGTGTCATCTGCAAACTTGCTGAGGGTGCACTCTATCCCACTGTCTGGGTCATTGATGAAGATGTTAAACAGTACTGGTCCCAGTACAGACCCTTGAGGAACATAACTCATCACCAACCTCCATCTGGACATTGAGGCATTGATCACTACCCTCTGAATGTGACCATCCAACCAATTCCTCATCCACTGAACAGTCCACCCATCAAAACCATATTGCTCCAATTTAGAGAGAATTATGTTGTGGAGGACCGTGTCAAAGGCCTTACAGAAGTCCAGACAGACAACATCCGTAGGTCTTCCCTTGTCCACTGATGTACTCACTCCTTCATAGAAGGCCACCAGTTTGGTCAGACAGGACTTGCCCTTGGTGAAGCTATGCTGGCTGTCTCGAGCCACCTCCCTGTCCTCCATGTGCCTCAGCATAGCTTCTAGGAGGATCTATTCCATGATCTTTCCAGGCACAGAGGTGAGGCTGACAAGTCGGTTGTTCCCAGGATCCTCCTTTTTATCTTCTTTAAAAATGAGTGCGATGTTTACCTTTTTCCAGTCAGCAAGGATTTCACCTGACTGCCATGGCTCTTCAAATATCATGGAGAGTGGCCTGGCAACTACATCAACCAATTCCCTCACAACTCTGGGATACATCTCACCAGGTCCCACAGACTTACGTATATTCAGGTTCCTCAGGTGGTCACAAACCTGATCTTCTCTTAGAGTGCGAGGGATTTTGTTCCCCTAGACCCAATCCTGCATTACATCCACTTCAGAGGTGTGGGAAGAAGGGTTACCAGTGAAGACTCAGATGAAAAATTTGTTGAGTACCTCAGCCTTCTCCTCATTGTTGTTACCAGTTCACCAGTCTTGCTCATCAGGCAGGATACATTTTCTTTGATCTTCCTTTTCTGGCAAATGTACTTGCAGAAGCCCTTATTATTCCTTGCGTCCCTTGCCAAGCTCAGCTCCAGCCATACCTTGGCCCTCCTGACCCCCTAAACAACTGGGCAGTGTCCCTCTACTCTTCCCAGGATACCTGTCCCTGCTTCCAGCACTTGTGCATTTCCTTTTTGCACTTTAGTTTGACCAGCAGATCTTGACTCAGACATGAAGGTGTCTTGCCTTCTTTGCCTGCTTTCTTATGTCTAGGGATCAAGAGCTCTTGTGCTCTGTGGAAGGTGTCCTTAAAGATCTGCTAGCTCTGTTCTGCTCCCTTGTCCCTGAGGGCAGTTTCCCAGGGGGCCCTATTGACTAATCCCTGAAGAGTTGGAAGTTTGTTTTCCTAAAATTCAGAGTCGTGACTTAGAGCACCCAGGAATTGCCTCACACCCCATAAAATACAACCCAATTCTGGGAGGTGGTCTGGTGTGTGCACCAGGATTGTATTTTGCTAGACCGTCTAGCTTTCTATTGAGAAAAGATAATCGGTTAAGGTCCTGGGGCTATCCCAAGTGTTACAGAGAATCCTGATTAATGAGCAGCTTACTAAAAAATAGACTCTTCCCAAGGAGCTGTCAAGCACTGAAGAATTGTGCCAGCATTCCCTCGCTGTGCCCTCCACACCTCAGTGAGCCCAAATTGTTCAATTACTCTTGTAGCTTTTTGGAGGCATGGGAGATTTTGTCATCTTTCACAGTGGATCCGTCAAGATGTTTTGCTGTCAAAAAAAAAAAAAAAGGTCTTTTCCTATCCCAGAGTATTTATTTTTTTCAGATAAAGTTATATAAGAAATCGCTTTCCTTTCCATTTTGGGTCATAGCTGCTGGCTCTGTATTGAGCACGGACTTTGATAAGGAGCCCACATCCAGCATCTGATACAGGTGTCCGGCTAAGCCTGCCTGGAAGAAGATTGCAATGGAAGAAGAACTCATTTTTCTTTCTCATTGTTTCTCCAGTCTGGTAGAAAGTGGAGGGACAGCCATTTTCCCTTCCACATAGGTTATAACAATGCCAAGTTTTCTTTTATCTATATTAGCTGGCAGAACTTCTTTGGGGTGATTATATTGGTCAGGAACAAGTGAACTCTAATAAAATCCATTGTTTCTAGCACATCCCTTTGCTAACATATACTGTTGGCTAAAGCCAAAGTTTTCCTAAGGCCAAGAAAAATCCTAGTGTCCTTTAGGATATTTTTAGGATTCATTGTAGGATTCATTGCACAGGCTAGAGATAAGGCAGACTTTATATCAGCAGTGGTCAACCTTTATGACCATGAAAGTCCTGTGTCAAAAATCTTCCCATAGCCAAGATCCAAAACGTAAAATCTCATTCCTCAGATAATGGAGAGGAACTGCTGTGGGATAATGCTCGTCCAGGGATTCACAGTACTGCAACCCTGCCCTGTCCTGCAGCGCAGCATGGAAACAGGAAAGTTAACGAAAGAGACTGCTTTGGCCTTCATCTCTCCCAGAATAGGAGGAGTCGCCTCCTAACAGAGTGAAATGATAAATGTGAAATGTATATACTCTAAACCACTTAGATTCATTGTAACAAATGAGTTTGGTTACTGACTACCAGTTTAAAAAAAAATTAAAGATGGGATAGTGCAACTAGCCCAGGCTATTATAATATTAATTAAAAACAAATTAAATTCAGGGTTCATTGAATTTTGGTATTTATTTCAACTGCTGTACCCTCATTTAGCCTCTTGACAAGGGTGCTGGCCCAAGATTTCCCTCTGAAATTAATGGACTATGGCCATAGATTTCAGAAAAGGAAAAAAATTTCTTCTTCTGTGACTGAGCACTCAATTCAACTCTCAGTTACCCCTGCACAATCCAATTAGCATGGAGACAATAAAGAAGAAAGAATCAAAGAATCAACAATGCCTCTACAACTTTCAGTCTTTTTGCTTTTAATATACTGTACTGAAATTACTTCAATGTAGAAGAAAGAAGAGACGTGTAAATATTAACGACTTATTTTGAGATAGACAGTAGTCTGAATACTTGGCATATCTACAGCAGATGGTGCATCTTCCCCTAGATTTTTAAGAACTTGTAAGCTATATCAATGTTTTTATATATAACTCTACTGTGAAGGCAGCTCAAACCGTTTCTGCATGATCTTCACAACCACTCAAAGGAATCAATTAATGATTCCAGTGTCTTCTTGGATTTTCAGCGTCCTTTGTAATAAAGAAAAATCTAAGGTCAGGACAAGAGTGAGTCTCAACTTACAAACAGCCCATGGTATTTTGAAAAATAGGTTTAGCAGCAAGGAGTTTTGCTGCTGAAATTGGTTCTTTTTGCTATCCTGTATCTCTGTCACTGGTGGACCTAGCCATTTCACGCAGAGGTCAGAAAGATCATTCAAATATCTAAGAGAACACTGGAGGATTTAGGTTTTTTTTCTTTAAAGAAGAGAGAGAGAAATCAAGAGCAAAAATATACACAGGCAATATACTCATTATACTACATTTGAAGAAAAAAAAATAATGCAATCATACTAAATTTGTCAGAGGCATCAAGATTAACACATACGTCTATGATAACAGTACTAGAATAGGCTTCTTATCCTGATTCAAAACATGTTTTCCATTTCATTCAATAACTTTATGATTAAAATAATAGTCTCTGGAAGCCTCTGGGTGTAATCTTAGTTGACTTTCAGCTGTCTGCATCTCTTCTCTCGTTGTCCTTTTTTGGTTAGGAAACCAAATTTGAAACCAAAACAGGTAGTTTATTTGGACCTCATATGGACTCTGAACACACAGGGAGGAAAAAAACCCATGCATGCTGAGTCAATGCTTTCTTATGTAGAATGGAAGAATCCTAAAAATGCTGTTTCATAATAGGAAGCTAAATTATTTCTAAGCTACCACCCACAATTAAAGTTCAACAAGGTTAAAAGAATGGCAAAACAAAGAAGTCATGTATGCTTTTCACTGTCTGCATTTTCCATCAGGCCATAATAATTATGCAGTCCTGTGAGCACAGTTAATACTGCCTCTGCTCAGAAGCCATACTCCACCGCTATGGACTGTGATTACTCTATAATAAAACTAACGTTAGGTCCATCACTTGGTATTAGAAAGCAATAATTGCATCAGCGCATTTGAGGTTTCTTTCCCTTCATAAAGCTACCTTTCTTTAAAGGATTACCCTGACAGACAACATGCTAAGCTTTTTAAAGAAGCAATATAATTAGCTTCTTCCCACCCGGCTGCTGCTTGTTTCTCTTGTCTCTGGATTGATCTGAGAAATACAGAGCGGTGGAAATGTTTGCTCTAAGTTAGCACAATGGCAGCAGAAGCGAAACTGTTGCCTTGATTTAGTGGGTCAGGCGGGTCCCTGCAGATGCAGGAACCCCAGGCACGTAGCCCTGTTGCTAGGGAACTGTATCGATCCTTTCCAGCATCTTCACTGACACCCTCTCTGCTCTGCTGCTGTGATTGAACACCATCCTTTACAGGAGTGGGTGACTTAGAAGCTTTGGCTTGGCTTTAATATTTATGAAGTAAACGTTTTAAACATTGAAGCTTTAAATGTCTAATGTTGTTTTCTTTTTCCAGAGCAGTAGCTTACCTTTGGGAATTTCTCGATCACTCTAGTAGGGCAAATTACTTTACGTTGGAGGCAGATAGCTTATTTTCACTGAGCTAAATGAAACAGTAGGAGGTCTAACATGCACACAAAAATAATTAAAGTATATTTTTCCTCATTTACTTTAATTCTCTTATTAAGATAAGAGAATTAAAGTAAATACAGATAATTATTCAAGATAATTTACATTTGAAATACCTCATGTGACAAGTCTAACTGAAAATCATCAAAATCAAACTGAAAGATAGATCAGGATATTTTGAATATTTTTATATAGGCTAAAAAAACCCAAGGCATAAAAAGGCAGTGTGTACATACAGACACTGCTATTGTGCAGAAAGTGTTAGCATAGCCCAGGGGGGCACTGTGGGAAATGCCCACTACCCTTACCCAGGGGGATGAGGATTGCAGGTTATATATCTTTAGACAGCTAATTTGGAGGTTTGTCACTGTGCATATACAATGGGAGGTTTTTAACATCAAGCTTTTTAAGAAGATTTCACAATGGGTCTCCTCAGCCAACACTGCAGCCCACACTGCTCTGTCAGCACCTGTGCTAGCTGATTTGTAGCTTTGGTCCTGCACGTCTGGCTCGTATGCAGCCTGTAGGCACCATGCTCAGGACATCAGTCCTCTCTGGAGGAAGGATAGGCCATGCAGATACCTCAGCTGTTGCAGGCAGTGCACTGACATACTGTGTCAAACATTATAATTGCAGGAGATAGAGCACCTGAGTCCTGTTCCAATAGATTGTCATAGAATATGTACTTATAGAACGGTGACGTCACGAAGTCTCACAGATTAGGAAGGTTATCAGATGATAAGAAGCCAAAATGAGACAATATTAAACCATTCCATACCACCTCTCCTACAGTAGTGAGCAGAAGCTGAAGAGCTGGTAGTTATCCAGTTTAAATATGGAAAATTCTCCATCTGAATTTTTAAAATCTCCATTAAAAGTAAATAAAAACTATATACTTAAATAAACTGCTGTTGATCTTACTTCTATATAAAAATCAATAAATTAAAATGTATGTGAGATTATTAAGCTCTTGGGATCCTTCTTATAAATACTCAATATTGGCTCTAGCCTTAGAAATTGAAATAATCACTTTAATCAGATACCAGATGCCTGATACAGACCTGAATGACAGATCCCACAGTGACCCAAGGGAAGTCAATGTAACATGGACTCAGCAATCTTAAAATGTCTTTTCCAAACTTAATGATTCCATGATTCTATAAGGAGAAGATACCTCTGTGAGTAGGAACAAATTTATGAGAACAGCTATGGGGACAGTAACTCCCTATTAGAATTATCCTGTGTGACACATACTCTAGTCACATGACAGGAAATTATGCTTTGTGCTGTTTTGCTGTCCTCCTAATTATTGGGAAGGCCACATCTGGCCCTGCATTCAGTCCTATTTATTAGGAAGCCCACACTGACAACACCTGCCACAGCAGCTCCTGGATGGTAATGTAGAAAGTCAGGCTTGTGAGAGATGTAAGGGTTCCCTGCAAGGCAGCCAGCAGTTCACACCACATTAGCACACACACAAAAAAAACCTTGGTATTGACATCATGTGAGTGTGCACAATTGAACCAGGCTTGTAAGCCAAATTCTGCTTCTTTAACCTAAATCATGCTGCATATCCTATAATTAAGTAAATTTCTCTGATTGGAATATAAAATGAATAAACAAAAGAATAAATTTATTTAAAAATTAAAATTAAAATACTCAACACACTTGTGCTTTATAAAAGACATCAGTAAGTTCTAGAGGATCTGTCTTCAGTCTTTCTACAGTCTTCTTCATCCAGAATAAATTCTCATTCTTCCTCATTTCAAAGCTAATCTTCTCCCACTCACTCTAATATTCAGTGTTATTACGTTAGAGACGATGAATTAGGACAATGGCTGTTAACACGGTACTGAAGTTCTTTTTTCTTATGTCCTTATAAATTACAATGTTATATCATTTTCTATACCATGCAACATAATGGTCTTCAAAGAAACTCTTCTAACTAAACTGCTAGCACTCAAACTAGCATTCTTTCCTAATACAGCGCTGACGTGATAATAGCATAATACCTCAGGCCATTAAGTCTATTGAAAGTAAATTATTACCATCAGACACGATAAAACCTAGTCAGATGCATTAACAACCTTACATTCTGTCTTCATAACACCACTAAAATAGTGATTGCCTCTGTTTAGCCTTGCGTAATATTTGTTATCTGTTTCTTCTTGAAGTGCGTTGGACAAATGTCCTGCCTGAGTCACTGGGCACAAAACATTTAGGGAAAAAGGCAGCAGTGCAATACTTTGGGCCCTAATCTAAAGTCTGGTGAACTCAATGGGGAGTCTGCTATTAGCTGCAATGTCTTCAGCTCTCTATGTCCTATTTCATGTAATTAATAAGAGATATTAAATATTCTACGTCCCCTAAAGTCTGCTGGTTATTAATGTTATACATATATCTATGCATATACATATGTGCATGTACTATACATACACACACACATATTTGTTTTACTTATTATCCTATGAATAACATGAATTCCCATGAATCCTCTGACACGTAAAAACTATTTACCCACTGTGTCATAGTTTAGCCCTGTTCAGGACCAAGCTACGCAGCCTCTCACTCACTCCCCCCACCCTTCAAGGGAATAGGGGAGAGATAACATAACAAAAAGGCTCAAGGTTTGAGATAAGGACAGGGAGAGATCGTTAAAGTTACCGTTACAGGAAAAACAGACTCAACTTGGGGAAAGCTATTTGTTTATTATTATTAATAAAACCAAAGCAGGATAATAAGGAAGAGCACAAAACAAATTCACTCCACCCCTCCCTCTTCCCAGGCTTAACTTCATTTCAATTATCTCTACCTCCTTCCCCCCACCCCAAGCGGAACAGGGCAGAAGAGGGAATGGGGATTACGGTCAGTTCATCACACATCGCTTTACATCCCTCCCTCTTCCTTAAAGGAACAACTCCTCACATTCCTCCCCTGCTCCAGCATGGGGTCCCTCCCAACGGGCTACAGTCCTTCGTGAAACTGCTCCGACATGGGTCGTTCCCTTCCACCGGGTGCAGTCCCTCAGGAACTGGCTGCCCCAGCGCAGGCCCTCCATGGGCCACAGCCTCCTTCAGGCATCTGCATGCCCCAATGTGGGGTCCTCCATGGGCTGCAGGTGGATCTCTGCTCCTCCGTGGGCCTCCACAGGCTGCAGAGGGACAACCTGCTCCACCATGGGCTGCACCACGGGCTGCAGGGGAATTCTGGCCAGGAGCAGCATTACTCCTCCCCCTCCTTCTTCACTGACCTTGGCATCTGCAGCCATTCCTCTCACAAGAAATTCTTCACAACAGGCAGGCAGACGCCTCTCAGGTTCTCTTGACATCTCATCTCCTCTCCACTTCTTGCAGCCGGGCTGGGCTGAGTGGGGCCCAGCCAGCCGCCCAGCAGGAGGCCAAAGAGTGAGGCCTGCAAGGCCCACAAGACTCGCGCCTCCCCCTCTCTGCCCCCTGCTTCAGCTTCTTCACATCTTCTTCTCTTTTCTTGTTTTTCCTTTTTTTTTTTTATTTGTCTCCTTCTTATATACGTTATAGCAGAGGCGTTATCAGGGAACATTCTGTCACCAATTGGCTCGGCCCTGACCAGCAGCGTGTCCACCCTAGGCCCAGCCGAGTCCACTAAACAAAGGGGAAACAACTTCTAGCAGCTTCTTGCAGAAGCTGCCACTGTAGCCACCCCCCAGTACAGAAAACCAACACATGCTGTTTGTTTTTTCAAAATTTCATTTGTGATTTATTTAGACAAATGTTATAAAAAAATGTTGTTAGACGTATCTGAGAAACGTGTCTGAGGTTGAAAGGCTTCCAGTGAGACATATGTCTTTCTTTCATCGCTGAGAATTTTATCTTTCTTTTTAAACTTGAGGTGAGTGTAAGTGAGCAAAGTTATTGAATTTTCTAAAAGTGGCTGTAAGTTTCCTAACATTCAATAATATCTATTTTCTAAGCAGAACATGCGAGTTGTCTGACAGGTATCTAAGTAGTATAATTTACTTGTAAAAATATAAAAAGCTGTAACAAAAATAACATTAGAATTTACTAGATTTTTATCTAAGACTCTGGACCAAGGAATGGGAGACTTTTCTTTGATGCATCAATCTAGGCATCACTGAGCATAGGATAGAGAAGTAAAACCAAAAAAGATCACTTTCAGTAGCTGTGAACTCTGTTCCCAGATGCAATCAATTAAGCACATGGTAACAGTATAGTCTGTGGACATTTACTCACCAGTAGAGTTGACAATACCCACAACTACTTGTGGAGGTTGATAAATCAATCTTAGCAAACAAGTCTAGGTCACACTTAGCTCTGACTGCTACAAAAACTTCAGTTGCAGATACCTACCACCCTGCCGGGGTCACGGACTGTCCATGTGCATGTAACAAAATACAGGCAGTTTCCCTCCTCCACTACTGTGTCAGACTTTGTAGCTGCCCCTGTAAGTAAATAGATTCTTTCTTGATCAAAGCAATTAACTGAGCTGTTTTCCACATCCTGGACTACTACTTTATTCTTATTCAAAGCTGCATGGTTTCACTGCGGAGGTTAGTGTCAAATGCACTGTGGAGTGACAATGCTCACTGCTTAGCATTCAGCTCTGAAGCCTTTCAGAGTGCAAGTGTGACGGTATCTGGTTGCCTGTCAAAAATTCTGGCCTGGATGAATTGCAGCTGCCTGGAACCACATGGTAAATAAGACCAAAAGCTTCTACTGAAGGTTTACGTCTCTGGGCAAACATGTTCACTCATAGTCATTACATCTGACAGCTTGTAGCCCTCAAGTGATCCTTGTGATTTTTAACAAAACTTCAACTTATTTCCTGTCAATGAGTTTAGCTATGTTAAATCTTTCTCAGGAAGATGAGGTTTCTTTTTCATTATGATTTTTTCTGTGTGCATTTACTGGGAGAAGGCAGTGGCAGCAACCTAGCCTCTCACGTGTGGTTTGTCTTGACCAGGTAACTGATTTTTTTGTTGTCCCCTTTTCCCTCGAAATAATATAGTGTGCTAGCCAGACAGAGGATCAGAAGTAATACAGCCTCTACAGCTTCCTGCAGCTGTGACACTGTGTAGAAGTTTAAGTTAAGCAGTGTGTGGGTGGAGGGAACATGACCCACATGCCTTAGCCTCTGCTTGGGGCCCTCAGGAGTCAGCGCTGGCAGTAAGCATATCTGACGGTGAAAACTTGATGCTGGTCATCCTTTAAATCTCTACACATCTTTTCTCCCATTTACGCATTTGCAAATACCTCTGATTTTAAGTATTCAGAGTTATCATCCCTTAAGTGTCATTAACATAATTATTGATTTTATCATTTGCCCACTGTGGGGTAACGTTAGAAGGGATGCACGTACGCTGGAGGGGCGGTCCGTGGCGACTCACGCACTGGACGCGGATGAATCCATCAGTGCAGGGGTTAGGTGTGTCCATGTACGTGGTGGGCACAGATAAGTCCAGGAGTGCAGGGGGCAGGTGCGTCCACGTACGTGGTAGGCACGGATAAGTCCATGAGTGTAGGGGTAGGTGCGTGGCGGGCATGGATGGGTCCATGGGTGCAGGGTGGCGGGTGCGTTCGCGTGCGTAGCGGGTGTACGGGTATTTAACCCTGTGTTGCGCAGCATTAAATTGAAGGCTTGGCTTGACGGTATCCGTGTGATGCCCTGCTTTCCCCGGAGCGGGGCTCCGGTGCGTGTGGGGTAGGTTAGCTGGCAAGAGAAGCCTGCACCCACTGGATAGGTTCAACATATTCTTAGTTCTTTTGCATACGGAATAAGTTGGGTGTTGCACATCACAAATACTCTTCAGGAGTGAAGATCTTAGTGTGCAATAGAAAAGAGTGAGCTATTTAAAGGTGTTCCTTTACTTGACTGATGACTAAGTGCACAGGGAACTTAATAGCATTGGGATGTTAAAGACTGGAGATTAGCATCTTTTAAGAATGTCCTATGTGTCCAAACAATCACTGGTAAAAGCTTTTGCAAGCCATTTAAGATGACATTGACTCCCTTTTTCTGACAAACTGGAAGAATTACATACAACTTAATAAGAGAAAAAGAGGGAAAACTAATTGACATAGAAATGTCAAAGCGATGTGATGTTTTCTTGACGGGAAATATCTTCATGGCTGAAAAAGAAATGAGGCAGGTTATTGCAGATATGAATATTAAAAAAAGCATGCTGTTAACATTAACATCTGATTTGCCTAATATAGAGTTCATTACTGCGCAACATTTCATCTAAATCATTTTCTTATTAATGCTCACCTAATACCAAATAACACCCCAGCACTTGCCTCAGACATCTCTATGCATACTGAACAAATTTATTATATTTGTATATTATATTTATTATATTTGTAATGAAGCTGCAGTGGATTCATAATGATCTGATACTTAGAATAAGCAGTGAGCATTGAGAAGACTCTTCCTTCTGCTTGTGTGAGCGCAGTAAAATACCAGAGGTACGCTAGAGACCTCCTCAGAACTGGACAGATAGTAAAACTGGGGGAAAAAGATCTACTTTTTCTAGTTATAAAGAGGCACATTTGTCAATATGTGCAAAAAAATGCTAACTTGAATTCATCTCACTGCTCCAGAGGACTGTACCAGGACTGATTTTGTGTACCAACTATTCAGCCAGCATTAGCTGGGGAAAGGGTAGCCTGTTGACTATTTAACATGATGGACTGCATCCTTCACGAGGGGAGTAGAAAACTTTAAGAACTCCCTCCCTCACTTGAGTTTTAAATTTCAAAATATTTCCCAACGGAAAAAAAAAATAAAGTTCAAGGATGCTAATAGTTTGGACTCAAAGAAATAAAGCAATCAGTGCCTCACCAAGGGAAGAGGTATGTGATGACAAAATGTGTAATATCTACATACTAACAGCAGTGTTCAGAAGGCATTATTCTTCACAGAACGTCATGGGAAAAGATCACTAGACATTGATTATGAACAGAGTGTCTGTATTGTAATGAACACAGGAGAAAATATGCATACCTAACTTTGTAAGAAAACCGTATTCCAGCACCTTTTTCTGAGCACACATCGTCATTGTCAGAAGCTGTATCATTAGCAAACTGTATATTACCTACATTAAAAAGAAAGGTAGATGGGAACATGTATTTTTTTAAGGTGGCATTTTCTAACTTTGGTGTTCAGGTGACTGCACTGCAGTCCAAGTATAATATTTGTTTGGAATTTAATTTGTTCAATATTTTATAACAGCAAATCTTGATGGCACAGTCAGTAGCTGAAATGGCTTCTGTAATGTGGCGCACGATATGTCACAGGTGTACTGAGGACTCACCCTGGGCCATTTAAAATGCTGGTCACAGCGAATATTGATGTACAGTAGATGGTAGCCATGGAAACCAGTCACAACTTACCTTTGTTATATGTATTTTTTAACAAAAGTAGATTCCAAAGGGTGATTTTTCTCTTACTTTGGTGTCACAGTATGTTATAATATCTAGCAAATTATCCATCAGATATTTTTAAAAGCAATTCAGTCTTAAAATCCCTTGCAGATGTTGCACAGGGCCCATTTCTGAACACTAAAGACCGGGTGTGTTACTAAAGCATGCTAAAGGCTCCAAAACCTCCTTGGGGAATGCAGTAAATGTGAGGAGTGGAATCAGAGCACACCACAGGCTGCATGAAGAGGCAGGTCCGCTGCTGCCAGCCTCTCCTTGTTTCCAACCACTTCTGGAGACACCAGACGATTGGGTAGGATGTGCAAAGAGACAGGGAAGAGAGGCAGCCAGGCAGCTGGGGCATGTGTGCAGGACAGAAGGTAAGAGGTGGAGTCCTGGCTCCTGTAAAGGCAAGATGCAACGTGGGATTTAATGCTTGGAGCCTGGAAATAAGGCAGACAGATTCTCTTGGTAACTAGGGGCTTTTCTGTGAAACTTACAGTGTGGAAAGTGACGTTTTCATGAGGAAATAATAATTTAGAAAATATCTTTCATAGGAAGCAAAAATGCCTTAAAAAGCTTTTTTGACAGAACATTAAAATCAGATACTGAAAAGGGAAAATAAGATCTCCCAAGGTAGAGGATAACTGGCTGATTGGTAATGATCCCTGGGGAGGTGTGTTGTCCAACCTGAGTTCTCTCATGAGAAAGACTTGTCAGTTCCTTTGGCTGCAAAAAGTGATCAGGGAGATCTGACTGAGACCATATTTGTAGATCAGGTTTAAATATAAGCCTTATAGCTGTGGGAAGTGTAGGGATGGAGAGGAGGTAGGAGAAAAACCTCCCCTTCCTTTAGCAGGGAGTCTGCTCTTGCCTTTACCCTGATCTGTGAGGCAGAACACCTCCACTTCAGCTACTTCTGAGAGAAGCTTTGAGCCAGGTCTGCAAGTAGCAGAAAAAGCAAGGGAAAGAATATCAAATGCACAGAAGGGGAAAATCAAACGAAGAACAAAAGCAGAGCATAAGACATTTTCCACTGCTTTGAAAGGACAAGACACCTATCAGTGGGTTATAAAATACTCTTAGCTGTGATATGATCTAATGAATGTTTCCCTATTGGCAGTTCCTGTAACTCCTGTTGAGTTATTGCATTTTTCAACATTAAGATGGCAGATGAGGAGTTTGGAAAGGCTGGCTTATCCCCTAATCACTGGGCAGTACACAGATGTGGGTTTATGGCATGGGAAAACCTGAAAATATCCCCCCAGTACAGCAATGAACTCCCAAGGCATGCTGGTTTGTTCGTAGCTTTATTTAGAGAAGAGTTAGAGCTGGAGCTTCTACTAAGGCTTGAGAAACTCACACCTCTGTCTAACCCACTTACTGGACTGAAATCAAGAGTTTTTCAATCCCTGAAAAACAGAGCAGTTACTTAGGATGCTTCAATAAACAGTAAAGTGAATGCAAAATAAACATATTTGTAAGAGCAAAATCAGTTTGCATAATGCATGCAAAAATACTATTAATCATTTTGAATCAAAAGGCCCTATCAGAAAAATGTGTGGAAAAGCAATGGTGCCTTTTTTAACATATACGTTGAGTAGATGAAAGTATGAGGCTGCACTACCACTCTCCTATCGGATGTAATGCGATGAACCCAGTGTCTTTTATCCTGCAAAGTAAAAAATGCAATTACTTACACTTTTAGAGTGTGGAAGGCAGTGTGAATAATTCAAGCCAAAATAAACACAATATTTTAAACTTTAACTAGTGATCCGTGAAGGCATAGATCTGTTCCATCTGAAGAAAGAGTTTAAATATTGTAGATTATTAAATATATTGTGCTTTCTTGCTATATGGACCTTGTGTAATACACAATGCTACAATTTGCTGTGGCACATGTGGGCCAGATCTATTTGGCTCATAAACAAGTGGAAAACACTTCAGAGTTATCAAAAGAGTCTTCTTATACAACTCATATTCATAACATGAAGGCATTCAACTACTGCATGTAGAGAAGACAAAGAAGCATGTCATTTCAGTAGATATGTGAACAATGAAAACGAAATTTAATCACTGAACAGTTGTTGCGGTTTAACCCCAGCCAGCAACTAAGCACCACACAGCTGCTTGCTCACTGCCCCATGATGGGATGGGGGAAGGAATTGCAAGAGTAAAAGTGAGACAACTTGTAGGTTGAGATAAAAAGAGTTTAATAGGTAAAACAAAAATAATGCACACAAGCAAAGCAAAACAATGAATTAATTCATTACTTCCCATCAGCAGGCAGGTGTTCAGCCATCCTCAGGAAAGCAGGGCTCCATCATGAGCAATGGATCCTTGGGAAGACAAACACTGTAACTTTGAATGTCCATCCCTTCCTTCTTCTTCCTCCAGCTTTATATTGCTGACCGTGACATCATATTATATGGAATATCCCTTTGGTCAGTTGGGGTCAGCTGTCCCAGCTGTGTCTCCTCCCAACTTCTTGTGCACCCCCAGCCTACTTGTTGGTGGGGTGGTGTGAGAAGCAGAGAATACCTTGACTCTGTGTAAGCACTGCCCAACAGTAACTAAAACATCTCTACATTATCAACACTGTTTTCAGCACAAATCCAAAACATAGCCCCATACCAGCTACTATGATGAAAATTAACTCTAACCCAGCCAAAACCAGCGTAACAGTTATAGACAAATCTCCTCAAGGACTTGACACGCAGTTTTACAGTTCAGCTACTGAAGGCACAGAATTTGTCAAGAAGAGCTGACACTGAAGTTTGGCAATAACAGCAGGAAGACAATGTGTAGAAATTAGATGGATCTCTTTCACTCCTTAAAATTTCTGTACATTCAAGTTTGCCCATGAATACTCACTATAATACAATCTCCCAGTTCCATTAATTGTGCATTGGTAAGCATATGATCCCTACAAGTGTTTCACCTTACTGGGCTTCTGTAGGCAAGTTAATAAAAAGTAATGTCCAAATAATCGCCTGAATTCACCCTTGTCACATTTTTCATTACTTTCCATGCCAGAAAATAAACCCCTTATGAATGCTAGATACCTGCCATACTAGTTAGAAAAGAACACCACTAAATAAAAATGTCACTTGTAGTGCACATAGTATCCACAGTATTAATTTCAATTCGCCCTTAAATTTTGCAGAGGACCAAGAAACATCCGAGAAAGTTTGAGTGAATCTGCAGCTGAAACCATATCAAGGTCCAAACTTCATAGTACAGTAAAGAGCAGTTAACAGCAAAGAGCTGATAGATTACTATGCAGTCTTCCTCATAAACCAAATATAAAGCTGACTTACTATGAGATTATTTCCTGGCAAATTAAGAACCATTTTTTTCCTGTCTGGTTGGCAGTTGTACAACACTTACATGACGAGCTAGCTGTCTGATCTCAAATTAAATCAGCAGATTTGAGACATTATAACTGTTCTTTCAAAAATTCTAGAGCATGGAGAGGACAGGAAAAGCAAGAGCAACAAATTTTATTATATTTTCCATCTAGATTCTGAAATAATTCCCTAGTAAGATACTAGCTTGCCTCTACTTGAATAAAATGAAAATATAACAGATGCCATCAGGATACATGAGACAGCTCTGCAGAGACACTGGAAAAGCAAAAGCTTGAATAGCATTCATATTCCTCAAAGAAATAACTTACCATTTAATTGTTATGAAAATATGACTCGTGATAACCAAAAGCATAGATGACTATCCAACAGTTCTAAGTACATGTCCTCTGTTGTTAAATATCAATCACAAAGTGCAGCATAGTCATTAATATTTAAGACCGTCACCACTGGGAAACAGAGAGCCACTTGAATACCTTTGCTTAAAATTTGTCATCACATTTCAAAATGATAAATGAGATTTTTTTAAAGTTTTGTTTCATGGAGTTGTTTTGATTGTCTTCTGAAGTGCATGAAATAATGCATTCTTATACAGAAGCTTTCTGATGCTAAGAAAAAAAAAAACAAATGAATTTACACTTATGAAAGAGCTTTTTTGCGCCCTTCAGTGTCAATATGTCAGAATCAAATTCATGAGGCCTTTGAATCCAGTGCAGAAAGAAACATCTCAATGTGGCCACTGTTCCCATGTGCCCAATTTCATGTGTCCCCACAAATAAGAATTCTTTCCATTGCTCACTGAAACTGTCTTAAGAGACGGCCAATTGTATGGGTTTGATTTTTTTTTGCTATTAATCAGGTGTTATGCCTTTCATAAAGGCACCACTTTCCTTCTGCACCTCTCCTCTGACAAACTTACTTAATGTAGAGAGCTTTTAATGACTTTTTGTGCCAAATGTTAATCATATTTATTGAGAAATTATGGAATGAGAGCAATTATTCACAAACTTTGTAATAAGTATTATCATATAACAGGGACTCTCAGAATGAAGTGAAGATTTATAATGAAGGTACCATCCCTTCTCTCCCTTCCCCTTCTTTCCATTCAAGGAGCAAAGACAAGGAAACCTACGGGAGAACTAAAATTTTACTAAGGAGTAATAAAAATCTGAAGAGCCTATGGCTTGCTGAAAGTACAACAACAAACATAGAAATTCCCCAACATAGGAAGGATGTGGACCTGTTGGAGTGAGTCCAGAGGAGGCCATGAAGACGACCAGAGGGCTGGAGCATCTCTCCTGTGAGGACAGGCTGAGAGAGCTTGCACTGTTCAGTCTGGAGAAAAGGAGACTCTGGGGAAACCTTATAGCAGCCTTTCAGTACCTAAAGGGGGCTTATAAGATGGGGAGAGGCTCTTCAGAAGGGCCTGTTGCGATAGGACAAGGGGTAATGGTTTTAAAATAGAAGGAGGTAGATTTAGATTAGATATTAGGAAAAAATTTTTTACACTGAGGGTGGTAGAGCACTAGAACAGGTTGCCCAGAGAGGTGGTAGATGCCCCATCCCTGGAAACATTCAAGGCCAGGTTGGATGGGGCTCTGAGCAACCTGATCTAGTTGAGGATGTCCCTGCTTCTTGCAGGGGGGTTGGACTGGATGATCTTTAAAGGTCCCTTCCGACCCAAATTATTCTATGATTCTATTCTACGAAACACTTAAAAGGTCACAATTCAGTAATATTATGCTGAACTTGAAAAGGAATGATCTATATTCATTTCAAATCCCAAAATAAAACTCAGCACAGATCCTTCCTTAATATGTAAGTGTCGTATTTCTCTTAAAAATGCAATTTAGACTGCATTTTAGCTCTATATTTGAGAATTTGAATTGGATTTTGAAGTGCATGGGCCTTTTTATCATTAAGCAGACTCTGATTTCAGAAGATTGGGAAAAGCTGTGATAGGGTGACAGGTGAAATGGCTGAGTAAGGAAGAAGGCTTATCCAGAAGCAAACCTTACGCTCCAGTATAAATCACATTAAAGAGGTTAAGAAAACAGTCTTCTTTTGATCTGGTTTAGCATAGAGATAGAGGTAACCAAATACTAAAGAAATGGAAAAGCTTATTTTGCTTTTTTAGGAAGAAGTACGTGAATCCTGGGAGCTCCACTGATGTTAAAAGCACATTAAAAACAAATAAAAAATACCACCCACACATATCACAAACCCAGACTGAATAATATATTGACGCTAAGCCTAGCATTTAAAACTAACTTTTTGACATCTTCTGTCAGATGCAAATAAATAATGTATAAAAATGACAATTATTCCTCACAACAGAACTAACAGAACAAGATGTACTTATTCATTTAGCAGGGACGAACTTACCTTTCTCTTCTCGGACTCCTGGAATTTATTGCAGATTTCTCAGGCCATTACTTTTTATTCTTTGCCTCTACCCCTCAATTCAACTTTCTCTTTTTTACAAGCTGAAGTAGCACAGTTTATTGCATATAAAATCAATCAATCTATCTCCTTGGAATTCCCATAATTTCACCAAGATCTTTTCCACATCTTTTCCTGCAGTCTGTTCCATGGCATTTCAGCAAATGTTACTTCAAAGATCCTATTAATATGCTTACCACACGTGACACAAATGAGCATTAGCATTAATTAGTTACAATACCATTCAGTTTTCTTGTCAAATGACTTACATTACTCCCCCTGGAAAATCTCTTTTTTCTTTTATCTCAAGCAGTAGATGCAATCCCACCAGTACTGTGGCTGGTGCAGTCTGTGCAACATCGTTAGGATGCTGTACGTTTAATGGTATGTCTCCATCTTTCTTTGGCAGAGAGAGGTGTTTGGTTTTGTGGTTGCTGTGGTCCAACTTGTTGGCCTATGAAGTGTGCTGTGGATTTTACAGAGTTTGAGTCCAGGCAACCAGAAATTTCAAACCTTCTTAGGCCAGAAGAAAAATCCTTAAAACACGCAAATATGTCTGCTGTGTCATACTATTCATGATGGTACCACCACTTTTTTTTCAGAATGGTTTATTTGACTCACTTTTATTGCTACAATACAACTGGGGATAAATAGGCTTTACTCCCAGTTAGAAGATACCACCCAAACAGCAGACAAAGACTTTATGTATAATTCTAACCAGTAACACATAGTTACTGGGCATCAGAAGGCCTGTACGTGCTGGATGCCAACAGCAGAAACAATCACATTTAGTCTGTGAGAGGAACCTTTTCTAGAATAAATAAAAGGATTATTCAGATCTTGAGCATATTACCTCTGAACCTGAAAAACTAAATTTTAACCTTTCTAAACATTTTCTTTCTCACTTACCAGTCAGCAACTCCTGAGAAACTGGAAAACCTGAGCAACTATATGTTGATAAAGAGGGAAGGGAAAGAGAGAGAAAGAACTACATACCTAAGACTCTAATCCTAGGTCAAGTTAGTCTGGGATTTTTCCACCCACATGTTCTTCAGGCTAGAGAATTACAGGTTAAGAAGTCCAGTTTGAATGCGCACCTAACCTGCCTTCCAGTCCAAGGCAGTCAGCATCATGAAAGCTATAGATCACATAGCTCTTTGCTACAAAATCTGTTCTGTTCTACTCATTGCAGATATTACTCCTGTGACATCATTGCCCACCTGCCCTGGCTGCAGATGGCATCATCTTTGAGCTACTACTTAGCCCATCCAATTCCACTCATAAAATCACTGCACAGAGGACTCAGACTTTTCAGGTGTAGAAAAAAGGAAAAAAATCCCAATCTTTTTTGCACAATTCGATTTCTTAGAGTATTCTGTACTTGCTATTGCTCTTGATCTATAGGGTACAAGCTTAAACTTGCCTTTGTTTCATCTAAATCCTAGGGTCTATGATACTTTGAAATATCAGGATGACTCACTTATTCCAGAGTACATATTGCATAATGCTTTTATATATTTTTAATACAGTTGTAGTAATAAGCTATTCCTTACATAAATGCAAGCAAATTATAATTGTAAAGAAATTATAATTTAAGCAATAAAAAAAAAAGAAAACTGGTGTCCTAATTCAGGTACCTAAGACTGGTCATAGATTTTTTTATCTTCTAGTGATTTCCCAACCCAAGTTCTAGGTTTGAAGCTTGTGCTCCCTACTCAGACAGGAATTCGGACGTTGGGCAACAATAGAAATGAATATATTTATTATCCATGTGATTTGGTGCAATCCTTGCGCACAGGCTTGGTAAGTATCTTCTTCATAAGCTCTGCCATGTTATGCAATAGTCATTTTTCTGTATTTCTCAATTCTCCTGATCAACAGTAGATGCAAAAGATTTGTCATGCAAAGACTCCTTTGCCTTTTGGACCATCTTCTCCTGCCTTTGGATATGGTAGAATGTACCTTTTAAAGCCACAAAGACACACACTGCCATCTGACATATTTTGGAGATAAAAGTATATATTTGTTCTTGTAACTCTAGGCCATAACCCTCTCTGTCACTCAGATGAAGAACAGCCCCCTGGGACAGCTTTCTCAACAAATGTGGCAGCGAGCCATCCATCTCCTCAACAACTGTTGCATTTTATCCCACAGAGGCAGGGATGGCAACAGAGAGGCCCCGGAAGCTTTAGCAAGGGAATTGCGCTGGGTGTGTGGGAGAGAAGGGCCCACTGCTCTCCGCATTGTCAAACACGCACACAATACCCGTTACATTTCCTTGAGAAGTGTGTTTTGCAGTTAATGTTGTACTGAGCTGCCTGGGGCATGTTGTCAATGACAGGGCTATTATTTCAGACTCTGTGGACTCAGGCAAGTGACATCCCATTTGTTATGCTTGATTCACATTTTCAAACATTTCTTTGAAAAATTAAGAGTGAAAATGTGCCTCTTTTTAATGAAAACAGGGATTACTTCTTTAATCATTCATGATAGGCTTGTACGCTTTAGACAGAATGCACTACTACAGTCTAATACTATTATAAATATTCAGTACCTAGAGATACGTGCTCTTCAATTTCCTTTTACTTACCCATTTACAAGAATTTGTAATCAAATGTCTCTGGAATCTTCCTTCTCATAAAAGTGTAATCTGGACCTTTTCCAGGTGCATCAACAATTGAATCTATGTAAAGACCATTGCAGATGTCTTTTTTTTTTTGAGGTGGCAAAGGCAGGAATAATAATAATAGTAAGGTGCAGTTATGGGAAGAGTACAACATACTGACTGGAGGCAAAGCATGAAGAATGTTGGCAACTCATTGCCATCACTGAGGGAACATTCCAGTCATGGTCTGTTAACTCTCATAAATCTGTCACTACTTACTGAAGAATGGCTAAGGAAGTATAAGGCAGGTGATGAAGAGGACATATGAAGTAGCAGCATACAGAAGATGCCAGAAGTTACATCTCCATACTAATCTTTGGACCTATATACTTGCTACAGAAGAAGTGGCAGGAGGACATCTTTAGTAGCCAGCATGGAATCTGACTTCACATGGACTCTAGCTATGGTCTGATTAAGTGTTGCTATTATTATCAGGCAGACCTCGAGGTGTACATTACCCCATGGTTTTTGTGATGACCTGCATAACTACAACTCACTCCTTCCATTTGCTCCAGAATTACCTCGGAAACTTCTTGTGACTTTTCTGGCCGCAGCACGTGAAGTTACACAGAATCCCAACTTCTCTGAGAGAAAAGGCAACTCAAAGCCTGAGGAAGATTCAGGAACATCCTATCTCCCAAAAATACCTTATCACCCTCATAACTGGAGTACTGCTCAACAAAAATTAGATAATACTCTAAAGTTATCACACACTGAACAAAACACCCAAAAGCAAAAAGGAATCCAAAGTGTTGGACACATAGTAAAAGCCAGAATCTTAGAGAACTGAAAGCTTAGAAGATGAGACAGACTAAAGGCAGAGGAAAGAAGGAATCCATTAATTAATTAAGCCTTTAACAATTGTGAATTGAGATATAGCATGGTTAAATGGCAAAAAAAAAAAAAGGAATAATTAAAAAAAAAAAAGAATCAGCTAGGTGAATGTTTAGATTAAGGATGGGTTAGCAGGTATTTACACAGGGCTTTGGAGGAAGTTTGTCACATTAATCAAATAAAAATACTTCAAAATTCTCACATTTTAGTACCATAGTTTCACACACTTCCCTAACCCTCTCCATTCTTTTCTGTACGTCTGCTTTATGCTACAAAGTGTATATCAAAATGTTTAGGTCTATTATTTTTCTATTTATCAAATGAAATTTTTCTGAACAAATGCCTTCTTTAGAAAATGGGTATGAGTCTTTTCAGTTCCTGGTTTCATTTCACAGGTTGGAAATTAATTCCTAAATCTCTCCTGCAGGTTCCTTATGACAACCGTACACTTTTATGAATAATTGACCCACTTTACCCTGACAAGCACTACATTTCTGAGAACTGTTTATCCAGAATGTTGAGAAGTTTTTTACCTTGATGCAACATATACTTTACCAGATGTTTCACTGGGAAGACAACCATACTGATGAAAACAAATTGCTGTATGAGTGAAGCTTTACTGAATTGGTTTGGATTTTAGTTTAACTTCGGGATGGGTTGATTCTACCGCTCTCTAGTAGTGGGTATCTGATTTGTTTTTTTTCATGATTGTGGTTGTAATGAGCTCTGCAAGAGCCTTCTGCCCCTTCAGTTGTCAAGAACGGTATCTTTAGAGTGAAGTGTTTATAAAGGCAAAAAATGTACACAATGATGTCTTTATGTAGGTTAGAATATATCACAATTGCAATTGTTTTTTTAAGCCAATCTATTTGCTTCAATTTGCATTAATTAGATCCACAACAAAATTTTCACTGTGATGATGAACGGCCACAAAGAAAGCTCACAAAACTTGCAGTTATTTCCATTTGCTCAAAACCATCTGACTGTGTTGCAAATGTGACTAAGTTCTTACTGTAACTCTCAGTTACACATACTCACTGCAAACATTCCTGTACACAAGTCAAGATTCAGGAGAATATAATTAGGTTAATTTGATTTCTACTTTCAATTTCTCTCTTTTCTTATATACAGCAGGGACTAGTTGTCTTCTTTATGAGGTGTCTTGCTTTTCATCCTATTTTTTTCCTCAGTAATTTGTGATTGTAAGATCCTTCTCCAACTATACTTTATCAGTGCTATTTTTTTTGTCCAATAATTTAACAATGTTTTAAATTCCTTTACAATATTTTAAGAATAATTGATAAGAAACTTGTATTTTGATGCCATTCTGACACTATTTCAGTAAAAAATAATTAAGCAGAAGAATGTTTATACTACATTACTATGAAGAGATGGAATAACTGTTATGGAGCATGACTACTACTACAAAAAAAACCAAACCCTGAGCAAGCCTCCTTTATAATTTGTGGTAGAAATTGAGACAGTGGTGTGTGGTTTTTCCTATCTTTTTCACAATTCATATCCACAATCTCCCAAAAACAGAGCTGAAGAAGGGAATTGGACTCTGTTGATAAAAAATAATTTATATGCAGACACATTGGAATTTTCCAAGCCTCAGCATGAGAAGGCATTACAGTGGATAACCTGTGCAAAAGGGGAGCCATGTATTTTGAGTGCTATTGATTTTTCTTCTTTAAATTTGATATTGATTACTCCTGTCCATTGATTACAGAAAAGGTCTATTTTTCACTTTCAGGAGAATCATTTTCATTGCTTTGCTGCCCTTTATTCCTAAGAAAAATCCTTATAGATGCCACACTTCTGGAATCTCTAGGCATACGTGACCTTTTAATTATTTATTACTTGAATGTCTATCAGCTGAAAACTTACAGAAAGAACTGAGATTAAGTTGCTCTTAAAGAAGAATCAGGTTCTGCAAGTTGTATCCCTCACAAAAGCATGGCATCCAAAGACAATCTATTGTTTTGCATAGATATTGCCTTGTTATATTAAGAATAATTTGAAAATTATATGTCCAAAATTCTAGTCTTTTGCTTGGTTTCTCAGCAGATAGGAGGCAACGTCATCAACATATTTAAGAAGGAAAAGTAAGGGCTGTTCCTCTATCAGAATCTGGTCTTCTAACTCACCAGCCAGCAGTGCTGGCAGCCTACCTTGTTCTTTCCCAAAGGAATACAACTGCATCTCCACTCCGCAGAAGAACCAGCCTTAGACCTTACTCTGCAGAGATACAGCCCCACAGCCTCCAGCATGGGCATCAAGAATATGATCAAGCTCTTATGAGATTTTGTTCTCCTATGCAGACATTATTTGAATTCATTAGAAAAGCCAGAAAACAAATGCTAGCTGCTATTTTGGAGTTTATAATTGTGGCTGTAGGGGTTAGATGATCTTATTTTGTTGGCTAGCATTACATTGCTACTGTAAAAATAAATGGGCAGTTAAACTTACAATGTGCTCATACTCCAGAGAGGCACAAAAGCCAGCCTGATAAAAATGGGGATTATGGAGGGGGGAGAGTGCTTTCTTCTTTTCACATTCCTCTGCAAGAGTTTTACCGATTTACCTTCAGTCATGCAAATTTGATATTTATTTCCCAGAAGAAGTAAAAGCTAATTTAACATTGCTAGTGTCTTTACCACTTCAGAAATGTATTTGAAACATGATAAAAACCCCCTGCTTTTAAGTATGTTTTCTCCAAAGTCAGTTATAGGTCTTAATGGCTCAGAAAGAGTATCATATTACAACATCATCAAACCTAACCTGCCATAAGAAGAATAGTAGTATCAAATGGCCTCTCCTATAGAAATGAATTGTAATTAATTACCTAATTTGTTGGAGCATTTGTAATATATATTTAATGGCACTGCTTTCTGGCATAGCCTTCCAGTCAGTTTTCTGAAGACACATGATCTAAGCATAGCCTCAAGCTGATATTATCAAATTATTCACCATGCAGTGTAAAAAATTCAGATAAAACAAGCAGCTAATGTTTCACCTTCTAGGGCCTCAGGAAAGCATGTTTCCACCCTAACATTTATCTCTGGCAGCCCCATCTCCTGTGCCTTTATGTCTGGAACATGCAGTAAATAAGTATTCAGCACTGGCCTCAGTGTAGGTAGCACGAAGCAAACAATAGCCCATTACTATATATCACACTCCAATTACTAGAGATCTTGCCATATGTCTAATAGTGTGATATAAACAGTCCATTACGCTTTCTAATGGTGGTATTAAATAAAGGGTGAACAAATAGTACTGGAACAGTTAGAAGCCCCTGGGCAGCTTTGCATCTTCCCTTGCCACTCCTTTTAATGACATTATGCTATTGCTTTGGTCAATAGAAACTGTCATATGAAGGTTTCCAGTTCTCCTGCCCTTTTGGATCTGACAAGGCAGATGTATCTAAATTTCTACTTTTTGCCTATTTTCTTCAACAGTGTAAAGTTCTTGCCTTTTATTCCCCACTTACATCACTGCCTCTTTTTGCAAGATGAGGGTGAGGGATCTTTGGTGCAGACCCTTTCAGGAATCTAATGTAGCCCCTGAATCTCTCAGCATCTTTGAGATACATTAGTCATCCAAATGACCCCTGTATCAGTGTTCTGGCAAGGTGTTGTAAGAGTTTATTCAATAATGGTATAAATTTTTTTCCCAATTACAGGAATGTCCATTATTATTCTTTACTTGCATTAAAAATAGCAGAGCCTTTTAAACTCAGAATAAGTACAAAGAAAAGCTTGTTAATACTTATAAATGTAAACTCAAAAGACAATATTCAGAAGAGTAAAGTAATTGAAGGAGAAGTATTAGGTTAGAATAAAAATGCTCACAGAACTATAAAACCAAGTTGCCCCTAGAAATGCTACAGCATATGTGGAATATGCTATACAGAGGATTAGTAGTGAAACACCAGAAAATAACGCTGAGTAATGTTCTGTGTCATAGACTGAAACTGTATTAGCTGCTGAGCTATAGTATAAACATATAAATATAAATTGGATACAAGCAGTTGTGCAGCCTGATGCAGTGGATTAATATTGAAGAGAATGACAAAGCTGATTTTAAACCTCTGAATCTCACAGACTGATGATTGTTTAGTTTAGGCTATAATGAACAGCAAAGCTGTGGATATGCTCTGTTTACTTTTAGAGATGTTAGTATGCCAGAAGAAAAAAAGCAACTAAACAGCCATCTGAGCTCTGTGGTTTTGATATATCTGTTAAATTACTGTAAAGATTCAAATTTGATGTTATCCACCAGTAAACTCCAGAATGATGGTGTGTGCTTCATATGTAAAATACAATAAAATGTTACTTGTAACATTTCACTATTTAGCATTTCAGCAGTGTTTCTTTCTCTGTTAAGTCCTCTTGATTTATAATCACAAAAAAAAATGTTAAATAACAAGCCTCTGTTGATATATTGTCTCTGCAGCTAATGGACACAGCATGAACAAAGACATAAACCAATATTGTAGGACTGCACTATTGCGGTACTGCACCAAAGGGATCACCTTTCAAGATCAGAAAATAAGTTGGACTATGAGTGTCAGCCAGGGATGACTGAAATGATGGTCTACAATGTGAGGACTCTACCATATAGACAAATAAATTTTTAAAATAATTTTACAGTTGTCATTGAACAGACTTTGGAATAATGTTAGCCAAAGACTACATGATGCCTTCTGCTATACATTTTAAGGATTAGTGCAAGCAGATTTTCACCAGTAGGGTGAATGAAACATTGTTCTTATACTCTTAAGTTTGACTTGTGGGGCTCTCAAAGGAAAGGATTTCCTGTTTGTGATGATGTTGTCCCAAATCTGTGTTCATTTACCCAGTATGCAGTATGTCAGTCTTACACATGGAGCAGAGGTATTTATTTATTTCATTTCTGCACAGAGGTAGATGCTAGGGGGTAAATCTACAAAGCTAGCACACCTGGTTACAATAGATTACATATTTATACAATTCAGAATAACAATTCCACCTTTTGGTCACACCTACTTAACTATACTTGGTTAGTTTAAAGATACTTCTTAAATTTACTACACATGCTCAGTGAGTAGGGGTCTTTATCTGAGAAGAGGGCAATTCTAGCACTAGAGGTACGTTTTTCATATTATAGTGAGAGAGTTCACTTTGAGGATACTAATTAGTGGAACTTTGTTAACCTTTCACAACCTTTATCAATGTTATGCACCTGCAAGGATATACGTCCCCTTAGTTTAATAAATGTTTTCATGCTCCAGATCCCTCCTTATCTGTTTGGGCTTCTTCAGTAGGTCTGCTCTCCTTGAGCTTATCTTGAAGTTTCTTTGTTCTGGCAGATTTACAGCATCATCTTGCTCTTTCAGGCCATGTTTGACGTGTTACTTTTGCTTATTCTGGTTCTCCCTTAAGTAAGATCCTTGCTTACTTCATGCTCCTTTGACATTTGACTCATCCAGCATTTGGCACCTTCTGGGGCAAGATGTTTCTTTCTATCAGTCACTCAGTTTCTCTTCAAGGATATAGTTGTTAGCAGGCTATACATTGTTTATACAAAGAAACTTGGCTTGCTCAAGTAAGATTCTATTTCACAAAATATTCATGGTCCTTGCCTAATGGAAAATTTCTTAAAAACTCTTTAATGTAAATTTCATTAAAATTTCATTCGTAGATATCAATTGAGAGTACTACTTGCATCTCAATACCCCACGAAATTTCTGTGAGCAAGTGTTAGGAAAGATGGCTTCAAAAGTAGTACTGCTGTATAAAAGTTCCAGGAGTCAAGAAGAGAAGACTGAAATATGGGAACATATGGCTGATTTTAACTACCACCCTCTTCAGAGTGATGACACTGCAGCAAAGTCATCAGTGTTTTTCAACAGAGGTGTCAAAGCTTCTCATCAGGAGCTTTCCATCATGGTTCATGGATGTCCCAATCAGTTTTGTAAATCCAAGCACTAAAAGCAAAGGGTGGCATGCCAAAGGGGATGTAGAAAGGGGAATTTCTGAGCCATCGTTGATTTGTACAATATTTGGTAGGGCTTTCTCTAAAGACTCAAATGAAGCGCAATAAAGAATGCTGAATAGGGAGTAAAAAGAGGCACCTTATGGCACTAAGAGGCACCATGGGCATTGACCCATGACACAGCCTCGAATAGAAGACAGTTTTTAAACAAGTGGGTGGTGCTCCAGAACATCCTGGTGAGGGAAGGTAATCTCTTGGAAGCCCTCGTGGACCACAGTGGGAGCAGAAACTGTAATTTCCTCCAATCTATCAACTATTAGTTCTCATTGTGTAGGAGTTTTCTTTATACTTGTTCTGGTTTTGTTAGTGAGGGGGGGCCTAAGGTGGTAGCTTCTGTAGGAAACTTCTAGAAGTTGTTCCCCTTTGTTTAGTGGACTCGGCCAGGCCTAGGGCGGACCCACTGCTGGCCGAGCCAATTGGTAGCAGAATGTCCCATGATAACGCTTCTGCGATAACGTATTTAAGTAGGGGAAAACAGAAAAAAAAAAGAAGATGTGAAGCAACTGAGCGGGGGGCAGAGAGGGGGAGGCGCGAGCCTCATGGGCCTTGCAGGCCTCACCCTCTGGCCTCCCGCCGGGCAGCCGACTGGGCCCAACTTGGCCCAGCCTGGCTGCAAGAAGTGGAGAGGAGATGAGAAGTGAATAAGCTGTAAAAAGGATCCTGAGAGACGTCTGCCAGCCTGTTGTGAGGAACGGCTGCAGACGCCAAGGTCAGTTCAGAAGGAGGGGGAGGAGTAACGCGGCGCCTGGCCAAGATTCCTCTGCAACTCGTGGTGAAGACCATGGTGGAGTGGGTTGTCCCCCTGCAGACTATGGAGGTCCACGGAGGGGCAGAGATCCACCTGCAGCCCGTGGAGGACCCCACGCCAGAGCTGGTGGAGGCCTGAAGGAGGCTGTGGCCCGTGGAGGGCCCGCTGGGACAGCTGTTCTAGAGGGACTGCACCCTGTGGAAGAGATGACCCACGCCGGAGCAGTTCCACAAAGGACTGTGGCCCGTGGGAGGGACACCACACTGGAGCAGAGGAGGAATGTGAGGAGTTCTTCCCCCGACGATGATACAGCGGTGTAAAACAATGTGTGATGAACTGACCTCGACCCCCATTCCCTTCCCCACCCCCTGTGCCGCTCGGGAGGGGAAGGTAGTAGAGATAATGTTAAGCCCGGGAAGAGGGAGGGGTGGGGGGAGGTTATCTTGTTCCCTGTCTCATTCTCCTGCTAATTTTAGAAATAAATGAATAGTTTTCCCCAAGTTGAGTCTGTTTTGCCCGTGATGGTAACTTTAAGGATTTCTCTCTGTCCTTATCTCAAACCTTGAGCCGTTTTTCTTATATCATCTCCCCCTATTCTCTCAGAGGGTGGGGGGAGTGAGAGAGAGACTGCGTAGTCTGGTCCCGGTCGGGGCTGAACTACGACAATACTTCTAAGCTGTTAAGAAAAGATCAGCTAAAAATCTGAAAAGGACAAAATGCAAACTGTTTACAGAAGTCCCAGGACGAGAGGAAAAGTTCTATTCCTTAAAGAAGATGAGGCTTGATGTCATTTGATGCTAAGAAATAAAGCAAAAGCTCTTGGAAATGAAACTGCACACCCAGATGGAAGCCATACGCAGAGATGTCAGAAGTTTCTGGTGGAATTGAGAGGTATTAGGGCAATCTACATAGCAAGTTTCGCATATACATGTTACATGTCGTTAAGACTGACCTCACTTTACATACCTAAACTGTAGATTTCTACCTCTGATCTCATCACCAGAGGTTCTTCTTGTAATTAACAGAATAAAATACTTATATAGATAGTTTTAGGGCATGTTTCATCTTAGCTGCTTTAGCTTGAGACAAGTCTCACTTTACAAGTGCATATTTCTTTTCACTCACCAAAAATTAATTTTAGGCCACGAGTTCAGACTCAAAGGCAGATCTACATTTTAGACAGTTACAACAGATCAGATGTACAGCTGGAAATGCCAATGTCCCAAACCACAAAGTTCTTAGACCAGAGAATCTGAAAAAAACATCTGGTTCATGAGGAAAAAAAAAGGAATTTGGAAGAACTTCTATCCTGCTGGATTTTAACTTGGAGCTAAAATCATCCATCAATTAGTGTGCTGTGAGAAAACCAACAGATATTGAATTTGGACTTTTTGTTACTGAGACTTCATAGAATGTCAAATAATGATTAAACCAGAGTGTGAAGCAGCTGCTATGCTGTATACCCCTGAAAATCATTTAGATGTAAAAGAGATGATAAATCACAAAGCATTGAATGGTCTACTTGAACAACCTTCACCACCTCAGATATTGTAAGAAAGCCAAGTGGTGATGTGAGGCTGCACACCGATGTTAAGAAACCATTCATAAATACTCTCTCATGTTCACAACACAATAACTAAATAACAAGAGAAAAATAGTTGCAGTTTAAACTTGATTTCCATAAATTATCATTTTCAGTGCACCTGAGGATGAAAAGCAAAGCCTCTTGATTGTCTCAGTTCCACAGAAGACTTTTAGACTATTCAGAGTTAATAAATGGCCCTCATGTAAGATATGGATTAAACATATGCACTCAGGTAACTGTCTTTAATTCTACTGAACAAAGAAGAACTATTTGGTGGGAGGTTAAATATTTCTTTAAAACAGCAGCTGCATAACCAAACAGGACCGGGAAGGGAAATCTGGGCCATTGCATCCAGTCATATTCTAAATTATTTTCCTGAATTTATGAATCTCCATCTAAAGAAAAGGGTTTTTTTTTTTTTAATCCTAATCTCTGATTGAAAGTCTATTGCAGAACCATCACTGAATCTTTAAACGGAAGATTGGTTTGGGTTTTTTTTTTTTTTTCCCTAATACCAAGAAGAACTGCTGCAATTTATTTACAGGCTAGGCTAATTAAAGAGAATGACAACTTTTTAAAAATCTCTGCCTATCTTGCTTTCCATATCAGTCCTTCTGCCAAGCAGCGGAACTATTTTCAGCCTACTCACATCTCATGGTGAACTTTTTACTCCACTGTGGTCTCCTTTTCAGAATGCTTCTTTGTACCCTGTTCTTTCCTCGTTTTAAAGGGAATACCTGTAACAAAAAAATGCATAGTCAGATATTTTAAGACATGAATTTTTAATTTCTGAATAAAAGTAACCACATGGCTTTAAAATATCCTATGGAATAAAAAGCTTGATCATGGACTCTAGCACTGTTAAACAATGTCCTTATGATCCGTCTCAGAAATAAAATAGGTTTAATGGGTCTCCACCATCATTGACAGATGAAGCCTACTTATTTCAGTTCCGGCAACATTTCTACAAGATCATCCCACACTGTAATCATGTGGAACAGCTTTTATCGCTAATGCACATTAATGAAGGGGAAAAAAATGGGCATACTAAGGAAGAGCAAGACAGACTGATACAAGGCAGATGTTACTGCTTGTTATTCCTCCAGTACTGGTTAGAAAACATTTACAGTAATCTTATGATATCTTATTTAAAGCAAGTAACCTTAAGATTCTTCGTACTAAACAAAGCATCTATGGGTTTGGGATTTCCTTCTGAAAAAAAAAATTAATAACTTAATGTCTTAGACATAAAAAATCATCTAAAGACCAAAACTGACAAAACTGCTCTCAAATTATTCAAAGAGGAGTAATCTGAGAAAATGAAAATGTGTCGTCCATTTTTTAATCCTACATGTTCTGGTTAGCCTAGGGGTATATTATTTAGTTTGCTTTACTGAATATCACTGTAAAATAAGCTTATTTCTTTGAAAAAAAAAAACCACTAAAGGAATATGTGATGAGATGCATATTATGAATAATTTTTGCTGTTACAATTAATACAGCTATGATGTCAAACTTATCAGAAATGACAACTGCTTGTTCATTGATGTTTTACAGTCTTCCATGACAGTGTATTGTTTCCTTTTGAATATTGGAGTCATACCAAGCAAAATTTCCCTGGCTGCCAGAATTCTGCCAAGAGTTAACTTTCATCTTCTGTGAATACTCAGTCCCATTTAAATAGCTGTATTTTCATTATATTTTTAGAAGTGTTTATGGGTCATTATTTGTTGTAGCTCCATTGAAAGTTCTGTGGATAACCACTAGAGAAAAGAAATGATACTGTGTGAGTTAGATGTGCAATCACATTTTACAGAGACGGTAACAACCAGCAGACAGTTGAGATGTGTAATTAGGGCTTGAAGTGAAAAAGCTGAGAGTTTGAGGGAAGAGGGTGCAAAGGTTTAATGTTCACAGGAGATGGAAAACCATATTAGAAAAGATTTCTCCGCAGTAGCTCACCGAATAAATGTGTTAGCATAAAGGCGTGAAGGAAAATTGCAAAGAATGGAGTGAGTCATAAACACTGACGTTCAAATACAATCGAAAGGCAAATGCCCAATCGATATTTATTTACAAAGACATATTAACAGAACTTGTTGTTACCCTTAGTGTTACATTAACTATAAAAGAGCTCCTGCAATAACAGTGTTTTGTCATTGTCCTGATCAAACTCTAGGGAAATTCTGGAAAACAGCTGAACTTAAACAAGTCTGTGCAGTGAGGTCAGTTCCCAAACCCAGAGAAGCTCAGAGGAAAAGCCTTCTGCAGGCTGTGTCTGTGCTCTAACCAGTTCCTCACAAAGAAATTCAACTCGCAAATCACACTGAGACAAAACCTAAGTGAAAGAAGCATCCAAAAAATAAACAGACACTTAGGAGCATGAATTCTGCTCTGACTTGTCAGCCCGCTCCGGTCAGGACCTGGACTTTACTTTTCATTTGAAAGACCTTTAGCAAGGTCCACTTGGCCTTCATGAATTCAGAGACAGGAGAACTTCGGCTGAGACACCCACACTGGTCAATATGAGAAGTCCTTCCAGGTCTCCTTCACATAAAACATACACACTGAAAAAGATTATTCGGTTGCTGCTACTGGGCATTGTGTCCCAAGTTTAATCTGTTGGCTATAAGTTAATTATTTCCTACTGTATGATATACTTTGTAAAATAAACTGTTAAAAGCCTATACTGGGTGAAAGTCCACCAGGGATTTGTAGATATAAAACACCTCCAGAGAAAAATATGCGAGCAGAAAACACAGAAGCAATTATTTTAGGAAAGGCAAAAGGAGATTCTGAGAGACTACTTTTTCCTCCTCTAAATAATTCAGCAACTGGGAGATCTCATGTGAGCCGATTTCATTATAGGGATGAAATTATTTCACAAACCCCTTCCTTTCACATTTGACACAGGTTCAGGTCCTCAGAGAGCCTCTTGGATTCTTAAATGGCAATACTATTGCTAATAGCCATCAGCCCTCTCACTTTCTTGCTTGCGTTTCCCCAGCACATAGAAGAATGGATCCTTTACTATCTGGTTTACTGCATTTCTGGAGAGAATGGAAAGAGAGCTTCACTGTAACTAACTGGGCATAATGAGCTTTCTGTGGGATTTAGAAGCTCTTAATAACCACAGCCTGTCTCCATAAGATAAAAACAATATCTGGCTTCTTATAGTTTTCCCTTACTTGCTATCTGTTTGTCTTGCTCATGTTTTGTGGTGGCTCTTATTGCATTTATTGTATTAGAGTTTAAGATTTACCAAATGGAAGATGTATTTCTAGGAAAAACTGTTAGCACTGTACAGGCAAGATAAATACTGTCCTTTAAATAAATACGAGAAAGGCAAGCACTTTGACTGAATGTTTTAATCTTTGCACAAAATATTGAAAACTATCTTCCTGAAGCAAGGAGGAAATATTAAACCAGCAGGGCAGTTAATGCATTTCCTGGGACTAATATAAAAAATAAATGATTGAAAAACAGATAAATTATATTAAAGGCAGGATATGAAAATGCAGGCATAAGAGAACACCTGCAATAGCTAACAACAGGGAAGTAAAAACAAATGCTGGTCTGTAGCACAGCCCATTGGCATTAGCATGCAGAGAGCACATCTTTACTCTGTTGATCTTTTCTAATCTGGATTTTGAAAGTATGTATATTCTCCCTGAAAATTCCATTTCTAGATTCTGATACAGTTGTATTTCCTCTAAATACTGCAGGAACTGTTTTGTTCTCTCCGTATTTCTGTATCGCAGTGGCACGTAGTCCCTACCCTTCTCAATTCAGCCGTGCACAGGTGTGGGCTCCAGAAACATGGACGTAAGCTGTATGCAAGCACAAGAAGGGATAAGGTGTTGGGGGACAGGGAATTATTTTCCCTTTCCAGTCACCCTGCATTAAGTACTCCACTCTCCATTTAGTAATGGTGAGAATTACAAGATGCTGACGCTTAAGGAGACCTGTATTAAGCAGGCTGAGAAGACAAGGGACACAGGCCCACTCCCTGTTCTTACTCCCAGCTACCTTTCCTCTGAAATGACTTCTTGCAGATGCTGCCCAATTTCAAAATGCTGCAACGTGTTCCCAGGCCCTCAGGTCTCCTTCAGGGATGATGGAGACCTGAGTCCCCAGTCTGGCTCTCCTCTCACAGCTCCAATGAAGATTATGTTTCAAGAGTTCTTTTTTTATATAGTCTTTGAGACATGCAACTATTTACTTTCTGGAATCTTTCTTTATCATATTTTAATCTGGTCTGGTGAAAGGGCTTCCTATAGCTGTGGGGAAAATCCAGTTCAGATTATTTGAGAGGTTTATTTTCTTTCATTATGTATTTCATTATTCAAAGAAAATTCACTGTGAAATATGTGGAGTTTACTAAGGGAAGACATTACACCTTTATAATATGTGAACTCCTAATATTTTGTAAATAATATGACTGTATCTCTATATATCTTGGAAATTCAGTATTTTCTTGAACCAATAATTTGCCAGTGTTAATGATGCTTGACTGTGACTCAGTGCTTTAATCATGATCAGTCATTATTCTCTTCCTATTGTCTCATTCTCTCACTGGTAATTAATGCCTTAAATGATGCATCCACCAGAATACAGGAAGAGACTTCTGATTGACCACTTAGGCTTTTTTAACTTTTTCAGTTCTTTCTCAGAACTCACTTCCAATAATTATCTTTCTTCCAACTAATTGTTATTTTTTTATAGATTTTTCCCTCCCTTTCTCTCACACAAACACATATACACATGCACATGCACATTCACATTAAAACAGTTTTCCCCAGGAAGTAAGAAAAGGCAATGGAAAAGGCAACATATCAAGTCCAGTTTTCATGAGAAAAATAACCTTCTTTAAGCCCAGTTCTTATCCTCAGTCAAACAATCCTAGATGGTTCCTGGTATCATGACTAATAATAGTTTTACTCTCCCCTTTACTGACATTGCACACACCACAGTACCTTTTAGAAGGCTGAGTCCATCACCAGTGAAAGCTATCTATTGCCATATTTGTCTGCATGAAATCATAGAATTGTAGAATCATGGAATGCTTTGGGTTGGAAGGGACCTTTAAAGGTCATCTAGTCCAACGCCCCTGCAAGGAACATGCTTTCAGGATTCATGCTTTCAGAAGGTAAAAAACTTCTGCCAACAAATTATATTCAGAAAAACACTACTTGATGTCAAAATATTGGTAAATAGAGGAGGAAATCATGTCAGTGGTGCCTAGTGTTTGTTTCTTGGAGGCACTTTGTCCTTCGTGAATTGCAAAAGCCTTTAATGGAAAAGAAGAAATTAGATTTTTTTGGTCTCTCAACATGCAAAATTTATTGCTTTCCCCGTAACGTAAATGAGAGGAAAATTATGCAGTTGTTATTACATGGACAGATTAAATCCCTGCTTTAATACCTCCTAGCACTTTCTGCAATCTTTGGAATTCTTCTGATATCCTGTTGTATGAGATATATATGGGTCACTTCAGAAAGTGTAAATCCGAGCTCTAAGAGCTACACTTACTAATTAGATTTTCAATAAATAATTTAGCGAGCCTGTTTCAGATGAGAGGTTTCACTAAATACTTGAAAATATTAACAATTTTGTTTCTTTTCACATTTGACACAGGTTCATGTCCCCGAAGATGTCTCTAGGTTTTTAAATACAATAGCACTGTTGTTCTGATAAACCATTTGCAGCTATCCTGCATACATTTGCTTTGGCATATTGATTATTTTAACTCTATTTTTTTTTTTTTTTAGAGTTCATTGGTATTCATCCTCTAAAGCAGGAAGCCTTAACCTGAGACTAATAAATGTCTGTCTTGCCTCTGGAAATTTTTCTACTATGGGATTAATAGAGGTTACACAGAAAATAATTCAAGAAGAATAAAATATTTTACTACATTGCCCTGTTTCACAAATTGGATTGACTGTCTTAATTTGAAATCACTTTTGCTTCATAATTAGGCTGTTGTTGTGTTCAATATTTTTCTTTCTTATCAAAAACAAAGCTTCAGTCTGTTAAATCTGCATGGGAATATAACTGAACGTTCCTGTTTTGTGGGTGGTGTTTGACGTCATTATAGGATCTTATTAATGGCTCCGTTGTACTTATCTGAATAATTAAATTGTGCTAATGGCTGTAGTATTTTATGAGCAACATTATCCCTTTTTTTTTATTATTACTGCCAATGAAGGATAGTAAGATGCCAACCACTAAAATGCAGCTTTTGTTGAGCCCAGGGAAATATTTTTAGCATTAATCAATCCAATCAGAATGAAGTACAGAACAAGGCAAAGAGTTTTTCTGGAAGACTTTCGAAACACCATCAATAAAGTGATGCTGCAATTGATTGCTTCTCATTGTGCATTCTAAGATAAATGACCTATGGTTCCATTTAAAAGTTAATGCTGAAAAATCTTCAAATGCTAATAGCGAAGAGCAATACATTAAAGAATTGAGCAGACATTTGAGGTAAAAAAACCAGGCATGCAGGTATACCACAAAAATACACATAAAGACCTCTTTCAATACCCAACAATGTTAATTTCACAGCTATTCACAAGGTAAAAGACAGTTACTAGACAAACAGATAGAACAAGGAAACTTCAAAAGTATAATTCAGGTAATCCACAAGTTAAAACCCTTACAGCAATATACAGATTGTTGCTGAATTTGGTTATTGATATGTTGTAGCAGTTACTGTTTCAACTCTTAAGTTTATCTTTCAATAAATACTTGAGGGCTAAATCATGCCACTAAAGCCATAGCACGCAGTAGGGTTGCTTGCTCCCAGTTAGTTTGTCTCAGAGGCAGCTTACGGCAGGACTGGTCCACAACAAAAATGGGAAATACACACATACCTGTCCTCCATGAACCTTGACAGTTCTGTAGATGTGCACAAATGTCAGATACACAAATAGCATGACACAGAAAAAAAACCAACCAACCAAATAGACTGTAAACCCTTTTTTGGCCTTTGCATTTTGGAAAGATAATTTGTTCATGATGTCATGTCACTACTGCCAGCCCAGCCAGACATACACAACATGGCCAGCATCATTTAGGAGCCAAAACCAATTTTCCTGATGGGGCCACTTCTGGGAATATCAATAACATGCGTGCATTGCATTTAGACTGGCAGCTAGAGAAGGGAGGTACTGTAATACTTTTCCACGTAGAAATAGTGGATGGGAACAAACAGCAATTTTAAGATCAAGGTTTATGAACAATTTATGGAAAGTGACATTGTGGAAAGGCATATAATATGTTCACCTCAGGTAACCAGCAGCTGGACATGGTAACCCAGTTTGCTCCTTCCAGTCAGGTATTCAGAATAGACTCACAGCATCAATTTTTTTTCCCAAAGGATTATGAATTAATCTGAAGAACTATGAAAAGTTGCTTTGGTTTTTTGATGTCTTATTAAAAGATCATCTCATAAAAAATGCTGGCTCATTCCAATGTGTTTAGTTTGGATTACTAAATAACATACACTTGCAAATATGTCTGATGACTTACATAATATCAGAAATTATTTCACTTATGTGTAATTTTCCTACATCACTGTAGAAAATACGTGGGGTGAGCACACAGATTCCTCCATTGTCAAAGATATCCATTGTCAAAAGCTGAATTCACTTCTTATGCATACAACCAAAACCTATATAACTGTCAGCCAAACTTGGTGGCTAATTGTTTTTCTGTAGTGTATTATCTGTGTTCTGCTAATAGAAATAATAAAAGCTTTAATGTTCATAGAGCTTCTAAAGCAGAACGGTGATAAGTGTGCAATTTTTAAGAACAGATTAGTCTACTGCATATAATGCTTCTTTTGACAAGAAAATGAGCGTATCACTCTTTATAGTATAGAGAAAAGGGAAAAAAAAACTCTGTTATTTCATTTTATGATCAGAATAATAGTACATTGCATATTTTGTCTTTAATTTTTTTTTTTTTTCCCAAAGAGGAAAGCTTTGGTAGACGTGTAGTTTGTTTGAAACTCTAGTGCTGAACCAAGAGTGATGACAGTATATGAGTTCATCTTAAGTAGTGAAAAGAAATAAGCTCTTTTAGTTGAAAGAGTTCAGAAGAAGTGACTACCCTATCTTAGTCAGGATATTCTGAATGAAAAGCTAGCAGTTTTAGAATACGCCTAGTTTGAAAACACAGGGAAAAACTCCTTGTTGCCAGGTAAGATTTGATAGTGATGTACCATTTTAGATCCAGCTCCTTCATTACAAAATAAATATTTGACATAATATCAACAACAAATTTCCAGCTCCTCATACTTTGATCATCCCCTTTAATTTCTCGTTCTGAAGAGTAACATAAGCAAACAGAGAAGCTTTGAACATCATTCAGATCCACATTGAACCTTGAGATAATTACATGTGTTCAAGATCAAATGTCCTTCAGTGATATCAGTTATCAGTCATTGTCTCCATGCTTACTGTGCTGGCCATAGGTATTCAGATACTCTGTATTACCTCTAAGGATATGGCAACTACTAGCAAAAAAGATCACCTAACAATGCAAGAGAGTGCATTGATATTGCGATTACAGGACGTTTCTTGCATATTAGATAAATAGTTTTCAATTTGAAAAATATTATTTAACAATGAATTGCTTATTCACATCTGTACCTCTAGCCCAGATTACTAAAGTACATCAAATATTGACAACAATCATTAATATCTAGCTGTCTGAGAAGAAATCTCTAATGATATCATGATTAAACTAAAAGTGCTGAGTACGGTTAATAGAATAGAATAGAATAATTTATTTTGTTACTTTCATTATAGCTTAAAATAAACCCTTTGATGTATCTTATAACAAATACTTTCTTCTAGCTACAAAATATTACAGTGTTGTGAAGAAACAAGGTGGAGGATCACTTTTTTTAGGAATAATTCTGATTTAAATCTCCTCACTACCACAGGCACTTACTATGTCTCTGAAATACTCTTTATATGCCAGCTTAAACAAAGCCTTCATCCTAATTGGACCTGATTTCCCTTCCTCCTCCTCCCCCACCACCCAGGATGATCTGACATACACAGGACATTATCATAAAGGATGATGAACAGTTCTAAACACCCACTTATATAAAAATCAGAACCTTTGTAAAGAAGATCTGCATTTGGTGAGTTGATCTACTCTGACATCAGTGCTGATTCTGTTGGGCCATGAGCAGACAATGGGAATCCACCACGAAAAGCCCAAGGTGTCCCTGACAGGTCATTAGAAGGAAATCCAGAGAAAGACAATGAAGGCAGCCATACTCATCATTTCCCAAACAAAATGGTAGTCTGCGTTGAAAGATGTAAATGACTGTGTTTTGGATGGTAAAAGTGAGAGAAGATATAAAAAGAGCTGCAAAAAGGAAAAGCATAACTTCATTTTTGTATGTAGTGGGGAAAAAGTGATAGGCTTGCATGGTAACAAGGAAAACTTATAAATGTTGAGAAAAACTTCCTACTCATAGGGGTTACTAAGCAGTGGAGCAGAGTCCATATAGGTTACAGAACCTCTACCACTCTACCTTTACCACGGGCAATTTTCCAAAGCAGGTTAGACAAAATCTGCCTATTTAAGGTGTGGTTGCTTCTGGTTTGGAGCAAGGGATAGACTCAGTGACCTCTTGAGGTCACTTCAGCTGATTTTCTTTGATTTCCTCTGAAGTCAAAGAGAATTCAGACTGGAATAGCAATTTACGTACATAGACTTTCCAATATTATCAGAGCTATAACTTATAATGATAAATAACTCCTTCATAAAATCTGAAAGGAGGCATTTTCCGTCAGCACTTACTGTTCTCTTATAGCAGTCCTATACTACTATTTACTTAAATGTATTTCTTTTGTTTAACAGCTACATAATGCACTGCATAGATGCCTTCTATAGAAACCTTCCTAGGTAATTGTTAGACCTCAGAAACATATTTGAAACCACCAAGATAATTTCCTGCACTTGGTAGATGACTACAGAAAATTACCTAAGAGGTTTCTCCTCTCTCAGTGTGTCTCTTTGTGTGTGTCCATGAATGTGTGCGTACATATAAAGAAACAGGGAGAGATTAAATTGCACATACTGTGGATTTTTGCAACAAATATTTCCTTCCTTCTTGATGTATACAATTATTATTTGTGGCTCACACTCAGAACTCCAAGTTCAATTTCTAGTCAGGTAGGATTCCAGCATACATCAATGGGAGTGCTAATAATTTCAAGGATGAGTAAAAAAATTGAATTAAGTCCTCAGGTAATAACATTGCTTACTGCAAGGACATCTCGTTATGAAGACCATATAATGGTGTCCTCCAAATCTTTACGAAGTAACAGGTAAGGCGTCAGCTTCAAGCAAAGATCCTTTCAACTGAAATGGTCCCATGCACAAACTCTCTTCTGGGTAAGTGTTTCTGACCTGAGGGGAAACACAGGAAACTGCCTTGACTTGCAATCAAGTTCTCATCTTAAAAGCTTTGTTATGGAAGATCATAGGCAAAAGAACTAGCGGCACACTGTCTGGCCTTGCTATTTTGGTGACCAAGCTCTCTGTCCTCATACCAGAATACCAGAATACCAGGTATTCTGAAATTGTAAATGGTTGTCATAAGAAGGTTATGCTTCCATTATCACTTTTCAAAGCTATCAGTGAAGCATCTTCTAGAAAACCACATGGGCTTGATTTCTGCATGACTGAGGTTAGATGTTCCTCTGCCGATGTCCCTCTTCTCTGCAAAGAAGGCAAAATACATCCTTCACAGAAGAGGCAACAAGATTAATGAAGACCTCTTCTACGTGTGAATGAAATACAAAGGAGCACTTTATGGACAGCTGGAGATCACAGATGAGCTTTTCCCATTGCTGCTGTTTTACCTTGCAAAGGGCAGTTAGACACCTGCCATCCTGAAACGTGCATCTAAAACATCTACTTTAGGCTTCCAGAATCCTTGCAAATCCTACCAAAGTTTTCAAAACTGTATTGCAATGAAAGTTAAAATAAACTTGCTGGTGATTTGTTAGAAAGTGTATGGCCCATTTTATGCATAATAGGATTATGCTAAATGTCCTGTAGTTAAGGAATCCTTCCTGCACTGACTGAGCTGCTGCATATATTTCTCTAATGTCCATTCCTGCTTAGATTTATGGTGCCTGCTCATTGTCCTTTATTAAATGCTTTCATTAACTTTCGTGTTACATTTTTCCCCAGCTTGCAGCTCTATAAAATAGAGTTACTAGCTATGCAAATTCGTACCATTTGCATTTGTAGAAGTCCTGCTTCAAATAAATGTGTTATGTCTCTACATATTTGGTATATTTAAATTGAAACCTCTGCCTAGTTTTTCAAGATGCACTGACTTTGCATATTTCTCCAGATCTGGTTGAAATAAGACTCTGTACCACATTGTGATGATGTGTGAGCAGGGTACAGGGTCAGAGGCAGATCTGACCAGTATCCAGTAGTGACAATGATTCTTTGAGTCATTAGCCCTGCTGAATCAAAAAACTTCCCAAGTTGCTCCTATTTTCTGTCTGTGGACTAGATCCAGAAAAAAAAAATTGCATTACAATTATTTGAGGATCTGTTTTGAAAGAACTTGCATGCTTACCTCTAGCACAGATTCAGTTTGATGAATTTTCAGTACTGCTGTGTCAGGTGGTTAGAATATCACCATATGCAAGGATTTACGACCTTTCTTTGTTCTTAGTGTGTCCTATTGAACAGTTCAGGCAACTTCTATCCCAGTGCCTTTTGCTCTGCGTACACAACTTGGAGGCCTCATTTAGGGCTGTACAAAGTCCCTCCAGGGCTCAAGGTATCAATAAATGGGTAGTTCACAATCAAGGCAAATAAATGCACTTCTTCCTCTTGTACCCTGTTGTATATTCCTTCCACCTTATTGCACTGAAAAGGAGTGGAGTTAAAACTTCCATCTGTATTGACCATTGTCCAATTAATCTTAGTGTAATCATGAAGAAAACATTTTAATTTCGCCTTTCTCTTTTTAGTGTTCCTGCTACTCAAATACCTACAGACGGTTCTGCTAAACTGATCAAACTAGTGTTGTCTCTTCACTGATCTATTAATTAAGGATTTGGAGTTTTTTTTCAGAAGAAGAAGTTATGTGGTCAGCTGTGTCTTCCTTTTGTCTTTAGATCTTTTATTTTCCTAGCATGATCTGTCTTTCTGTTTCTTTACCTAGGGTTGGACACATTCAGTATTGTGGAGCTCTTATCAGCTGTCTGGGAAATAGATGCTTTAATAGATCACTGCCTAGCTGTAAATAGTATGACAAAAGCAGAAACTCATATCAGATGGATATCATCTTAAAATGGCTCAGAACATCAGTCACCAAACAGAGTTTAAAGCAGCAAAATTTAGTCTTCCCTAGGCAGAGGATAAATAGAATTGAAAACAGACTTCTGGAACCTTCTCCAAAATTAAATTAAAAGAGAAGGAAAAGAAAAATTGATGTAATCCTGGACTCTAAGCACACACATGCTTTGACTATAAATCTCTTAATGATCACTTTTCACTTATTATTTTCTGAAACAATCATACACACTAGTCGTTTCATCTGAGCTCCTTTTCCTTGAAGTGTACTTCATAAAATATTTTTATGCTCTTCCCTGTTGAGTAGATCCATCTTGTCTCTGGCTTGCAGTGTGATCACTTGTTCTTAAGTGCTCGTGGGTAAGCAATGTCTCTTTTTCCAAATGTGTTTCTTTCCCTAGGATTCTGTTAAGTTCTGAAGTTCGGAATTCTATCAGTGTAGGAGTAATTAAAATTCCCCTTGATCAGTGCATTTTAACTTTTTACAGGCTTCTTTTATGTGTACAAATATGGTTTCAAATGTGCTTTCTCTCCTTAGAGGCCAGTGACAGATCCTAGTAAACATTTTTTTTAGTTCAGCCATACACTTTGTCCCACTTACTCAGCTGCTAAAGATTTTTCTCTTCTCTTCTCTTCTCTTCTCTTCTCTTCTCTTCTCTTCTCTTCTCTTCTCTTCTCTTCTCTTCTCTTCTCTTCTCTTTTCTTTTCTTTTCTTTTCTTTCCTGGGAAGGCAATATTTTGATATCACCCAAGGCCAGTGACCACATTTTTCAGACCAGGCCTGGTTTGCACTAAGGGTACCTGAGCTTTTTGGATTAAGCACCAGCTCCCCTCCTGCCATTGCCTTGCCTACGGGAGAGATCCTCCCAGCCATTTTAATGGTTCAGTTACGTCTAGATAAGGATTTCCTCCTCCTTTGTATCCAAATGTTTCAAACATCATGCAGATCTACCCAACATCTGCTGTATTTGAGAACAAGTTTTATGCTCTGTGAGACGTCTCAGTCCAGACCAAGGGTGGAGCAGGTGTTAAGGCAATGTGGAGAAAAGTGAGAGAATGAACTGAGAAAAATAAGGGGAAAAAAAGAAAGGAAAGCCAGTACGCATCTTTTTTCTTGAACAGTTTTGTCTGAATCACCTTTGGTTGTTCCTCTGACCAAATTACAAATATTCACTCCTCTGGGTTTTATTCACTAGCAAATTATTTGGACTACATCTGCCACAGAGACATTCACCCAGCCACTCCTCTACAGGACAAATTTTAAGGAATAAATAAGTCATGACCTCTAGTTTCTTTGTAATAGGGCCACATGTACTACTCTGAAAACAGGTGATTTTTTTTCGGATGCCTCTTATAAATAGTAAACAATTGAAAGTGTATAGTAAAAAGATGTTCTTCAAACTTATCCTCTTAATTTTTCTCGTATTTTACTTCAGATAATAATTCATTCAAACAAGCCTGTATTAAGAGAAAACACATTACATATAAATAGCATTGTTAGCACTCCACAGCTGTTAACAATACATGTATTAAAGCCTTTCATGTTAGGATTCCACTTACTGGACCAGAACAAAATCATATTGTTGTATCATTAAAACAAAAAGTTAAAAAAAAAAAAAGCAGCCTACCAAACCCAGCTCAACATCCTGAAAAGCCACATAAGTATGGTAAGTATGACCAGTTTGTAAATGACAACTTAGGTATGGCAAGCTACCAAACAAAAAGCTGTTCCTCTATTTGTTTTTTGTAACAATGATTCTGAAGAACACCACACAGATGTTAAAGTCTCCCCAAACTCATATAGCTTGAGTTGTACATTATTCAGAGATTCATCACTCCAACTCATCCTTTGAACACCTAGCACCATTTTTTGCACGTGATTTCATAACAGAATGTGACATTCTGTGAAGCTGTTCCATGAAGTTATGCACAGAGGGGAATAAGCAGTCAGCAGTTTTCAACTGCTGTAAGCATAATGGATTAGAGGAAACAATATCTTGTTCATCTCCATAGTGATGCAAGAAATGCGGCTTTCGCTCTCCACCTTGAAAGACTCCAGCAGATTCCAGAGTCCAACGCAGCTCATTAATTTCTATCTCTTATTCAGTCTGTCTTGCCTAAAATTGTAAATTTTCTCTTCCCCTCTTTTTGTCTTATTCCATTTACAGCTGGGCAGGCATAGCCTTCAGTCTGACACACAGAGCACTCTCCATAAAGGTGGAGGATGTGATGTGAATCTGCACAGGCTAAGGAGGGACTGGAAAATATAGGGAAGGAGGAAGAGTAACACCGTGACAACAGTCCTTAAAGGAAAGCTATGGGGTACTAACTTTGAAAGAGGTTGCTGGACTTAGGACCTACAGTAGAAAGAGTCGTCTACTAAAGTCTCAAACCCCAGAGAAGGACAAGATATTGGTTACAAGCTTGTTCTCAGCTAGCAGAGGAGCTGCCTACCTTGTCAGCAGTCTACCCTAGGTGACTCCCAGTCAAACATGCTACTTCTATGGATCTTAGGGAGCACAGATCTACTGGGATTTATACCTGAGATGGGCACTGAAGAAAAACAACAAATGCTGAAACACTGCAGCCTGTGGTGATCATAATACAATGTAAAACATCTCTTAATTTTTCCTTTAAGCACTGATTTACAAGGTTTTATGTACTCGGACTCCCTCTCATTTGCTGCTCTGTAACATCTGCCTAAAGCAATTGTTTAGTGAGTCAAGTCCCAGAGGTGCTGAAAGAGAGTGTCTTGACTGTACTCAAGGTAGTGAGGAACCTACTGAATTCCTCTACATCCACAAAGCAGACAAATTCCCACCTAGTTTTCCCTCGTGCCCTAATCCATAGGTATTTTCAGAGCAGAGTATCAAAGGAAGTACCACTGTGATCACATGTTGGCTTTTCTAGTAGTTCTTTCTTTAGAGTGCTCTCATGGGATGCAGAAATACTAGTTTCCTTTCCCATTCTGTGCCTATTTCTGTTGTTCGGCTTCATATCTGTCGCAGTTCAGCCCCGATCAGGACCAGACTACACAGTCTCTCTCTCGCTCCCCCCACCCTCCGAGAGAATAGGGAGAGATGATATAAGAAAAATGGCTCGAGGTTTGAGATAAGGATGGGGAGAAATCCTTAAAGTTACCATTACAGGCAAAACAGACTCAACTTGGGGAAAACTATTCATTTATTTCTAAAACTAGCAGGAGAATGAGACAGGGAACAAGATAACTTCCTCCCACCCCTCCCTCTTCCAGGGCTTAACATTATCTCTACTACCTTTCCCCCACCCCGAGCCGCACAGTGGGGAAGAGGGAATAGGGGTCGCGGTCAGTTCATCACGCGGTGTTTCATGCCGCTGTATCATCGTCGGGGGAAGAACTATTCGCATTCCTCCCCTGCTCCTTCGTGGGGTCCCTCCCACGGGCCACAGTCCTTCGTGAAACTGCTCCGGCGTGGGTCATCTCTTCCATGGGGTGCAGTCGCTCCAGAACAGACGCCCCAGTGGGCCCTCCACAGGCCACAGCCGCCTTCAGGCATCCACCTCCTCCGGCATAGGGTCCTTCATGGGCTGCAGGTGAATCTCTGCCCCTCCGTGGACCTCCATGGGCTGCAGGGGGACAACCTGCTCCACCATGGTCATCACCACGAGCTGCAGGGGAATCTTGCCCAAGAGCCGCATTACTCCTCCCCCTCCTTCTGAACTGACCTTGGCGTCTGCAGCTGTTCCTCACAACAGGCTGGCAGATGCCTCTCAGGATCCTTTTTACATCTTATTCACTTCTCATCTCCTCTCCACTTCTTGCAGCCGGGCTGGGCCTAGCTGGGCCCAGTCGGCCGCCTGGCGGGAGGCCAGAGGGTGAGGCCTGCAAGGCCCACAAGACTCGTGCCTCCCCCTCTCTGCCCCCGCTCAGCTGCTTTACATCTTCTTTTTTTTTTTTTCCTCTGTTTTCCCCTTCTTATATATGTTATTGCAGAGGCGTTATCATGGGACATTCTGCTACCAATTGGCTCGGCCTTGGCCAGCAGCGGGTCCACCCTAGGCCCGGCCGAGTCCACTGAACAAAGGGGAACAACTTCTAGCAGTTTTCTACAGAAGCTACCACCTGAGCCCCGCCCCCCTTACTAAACAAAATCAGAACAATACCTGAGGAATGGGGTTCAGTCTCCGTTGAACCAAAGAGAAAGCACGAGCCTGTAGTGCAGAGGCTGGAGAGCTGCCTGGGAGGCTGTGGAGGACACCTTACTCTTATGATGCTTTAACCGCTATGCTGATGAATCCCATTCTTGTCCTAGTCCATTGCACGTGAAAAGTTTGTTCTGTCAGTCAGGCTAAAGTGAGAGCGAACCATGCAACGGAGAGTTCACTGAGATCTTTGAGCCCCCAACATAAGGACATGGACCAGTTGGAGAAGGTCCAGAGGAGGGCCACAAAAATGATAAGAGGGCTGGAACATCTCTCCTATGAGGACAGGCTGAGAGAGTTGGGGCTGTTCAGAAGAGGAGGCTCTGGGGAGACCTTATAGCGGTCTTCCAGTACCTCAAGGGGGCCTACAAGAAAGATGGGGAGAGGCTGTTCAGAAGGGCCTTTGCGACAGGACAAGGGGTAATGATTTTACAATAGAAGGAGGTAGATTTAGATTAGATATTAGGAAAAAATTTTTTACACTGAGGGTGGTAGAGCACTAGAACAGGTTGCCCAAAGAGGTGGTAGATGCCCCATCCCTGGAAACGTTCAAGGCCAGGTTGGATGAGGCTCTGAGCAACCTGATCTAGTTGGAGATGTCCCTGCTTCTTGCAGGGGGGTTGGACTAGATGACCTTTGAAGGTCCCTTCCAACCCTAACCATTCTATGATTCTATGATCTTGCCAGATCTTCCAGCCTTTCTTCTATTTCTGATGTAAAACCTTTAAATATCCTGCAGACGGGCACTGAGTAGAGAAAAATGCTTCATCAACAAATCTGAGAAATGAGCAACTGTTGCTTCTGCTTACTAACACTGGAGCAATCTGGAATCTACTGCATCTATTTGTCCTTGGCTAGCCAACTGACTGTGAACACAAGCATAACGGTAAAAGTTTCTCCTAAGGTGAGAATTAAAAATATCTGTTTGAGTGAATGTTTCACTCTATGAAAAACAATTCCATTGTCTGAGGAGCATTTCCTATGCCATCACAAATCAACATTTAACAGATAGAAAACAGCTTGATGTAGGCATTGATGCAAGAATTACTGTAATCTCACTTATGTTTGCTCTGATAATTGTGTTTGTCACATCATTCTTCCTATTTTCTGAGCATTTTAGAGACCAGACCCCATTTTTCCAATCAAATCCACGTTAGTACATGTATTTCAGAAAAATGTATTGGGACTAATGCAAAAATCTTGTTATAAAATAATAAAGATTATGTGAGAATCACCCAAGAACAAAGTGAAGCATTATTCCCGAAGCAGAAGGTAACATCCTTGACTCTGGACTGGTCTTCCACTCTGCAAAGGGGTAAAAGAAAGTCACTATGTTTCTCTTAAAAATCTCCCCTAGAGCAGAGAATAGTCTTTGATTGTGCATCCCTTTGCAACTCCAGTGCAGGTGTACACGTTTTCAAATAAATTATAGAAGAACCCTTAATAGACTAAATAAATATTTAGATAGGAACTAAACAAAACAGATGGGCTGTGGTAAACGTGGATTATTTTGGGTTGCTGAATATCCTTTTGGGATCCCTTGGAGCGAAAATTTCAATTCCAGGAATCCTTTGTAGGCTATTTTTAGCTTAGGCTCAAAGGACAATTTTGGCATAAAGTTTCCCCTTGGCCCTTCCACTACCAAAGTGTTTTAAGGGAAGTGAGGATTAGCCAAATAAATCTTGTCAAATATCCAGTGATGCTTAGTGGCATGCTGCATTCTTTGCAATTCTCCTGCATCCCTTCCAACATCGCATAATTTTCGTACTTTCAACAGAGAGCTGTGTGATTCTGTCTTAGGGAATGCTGATTAATTTTGCTGAATTGACTCCATAGCCCATGGAAGGCAAACAACAATAAGAATAGAAAGAAAAAAATATTTTCAACAGAGTCAAATGCAGATGGTACATTATCTTGTCTAACATCTTTGCCATGTGGACCCGTGTCTGGATATTGTACTGGAGGTTATCCCATTATCCAGGTTTGTCCTACAGGAGTGCACAGTGTGTGTTAATCTCATAGTCTTCTCATGCGCATCTCCTATTTACTAAGCTTGTTCTGCAAGATCCAAATGTTAGAGTAAATCTTGACTCAATAATTGCTAAGTGTAAAATCCAGAAGTGTTAAATGCACTGGAACAGATGCAAAGCATTATAACTATATACAAATGTACTAATTTTAAACACACTCAAGGTGATCATACTCATCAGACGCACTTCCACTCAAAACCAAAACCTATCTCTGGCTGGATCTTAATGTAGATCACTTACTGTTGAAATCACTGCTCCATTGAGCAGCCTGCTAAAGATAACTTCATTTTGGAATTAACATGCCTTAAGAGTTGCAGGGTAGTCCACACACTGCTGTCGAAACTTTAGAGTCCTTATTGATCCTGTTCCTAAGGTGGCAGTAATCAACACAAGCTAAAATAACTCATGATAAACTTTAATGCCAAATTGGAAGTTCTATCACCAGAATAGTTTGTACATCAAACAGAGCAGCCCAGCAAACTCATGTGATGACAACGCATTTTGGTTCCGTGAACCTATATTTCTTTATTCAACAATCTGGTGATGCTGTTAGCCTTATTAGTCCTTGCAAGCACAAGCCAGCTCCTACATGCTCTCTGCCTTCTTTCATACTCAATTTCTATCACTCTTCTCCCTCACAGAGATACAAAACAAGATCTACAAAGAGGTTACATAATGGATTAAAATATTTGTTAAGAAATAATAGCAATTGCTAACAATGGAATGGTAAAATGAAAAGGAGAAATTTTCGGGGCTGAAGAGGAAGTAATCACAAAGAAAACAAAGCTAAACCTAATCAGACTTTGTCCTGGTTTCAGTTAGTATGGGGTTAATTTTCCTTTCAGAAGCTGATGTGTTTCGATTTGGTCTGTGAAGAATGTTGATAAACACACTGATAATATGAGTTGTTTCTAATGAGACCAAGGACACTGTCCAGCTTTCCAGGTCTCACTAATGTGCAGGTGCAGGAAGCTGGGAGGGATACAGCCAGAATAATTGACCCAAATTGGCCAAAGAGAGTATTCCATGCCATAAACGTCATGTTCACTATTTAAGTGGGGGGTGGGCTGGTGAGCTGACTCTTTTTTTTTCTCGCTGTTCGGAGTTGTTCCGGGATCTTTTACAGGGTTTTTTTTCGTTCAGTGATTGCTGCTTGGGACGGGCTCTATGGGTCATCGGGTCATCAGGTAGTGAGAAATTGTGCATCATTATGGGGTTTTTCGTTTGTTTGGTTTGTTTGGTTTTTTTCAATTATTATTATTCTTATTATTATTGTTTTTTCTATTATTGTAATAATTATATATATATATATATAAAATTATCTTTCCCTTTGCTATCCTAGTAAACTGTCTTTATCTCAACCTATGAGTTTTCTTTTCTTCCCAGTTGTCTCCTCCATCCCCTGTGAGGGGGAGAGTGATTGAGCAGCTGTGTGGTACTCGATTGCTGACTATAACTAAACCACGACACACTTTCATAGAAATACACTCCCATAACAACAATTTTTAAATGGATCTCTTTTTGAAATCTCATTTCTGTTCTAGTTCACATTGAGAATTCATTCTTTCAACCCTAACACATTAATAAAATGAAAGGCTATCCAATACTGTGGCAATGGATATCCTTCATGCCAGTCCTCCAGGATGGATGGATAGCGTAGTCCCTGAAAAGAATGCCCATTAGACCTTTCCTCAGAAATCTTCATTTATCATGACAGTTATTCAAGCAACATGAATAATTACAGAATAACAGCTATAGATCTGGTGAAAAGAGGATCTATGTTCCAGAAAAGAAAATATGTATGGGTAAGAAGAGAAAAAAGAGGACAAGAGTTTCTTCAAGATTTTGGTCACAAGCCCAAAATGGCTCAAGTGGGATAAAAAATCTTTACAAAGAGTATATTGTTCTTGTAGAAATGTTCTGTAGTCAATTTAGATGGTTTTTTTTTTCTCACAATACCTAAGGAACAATTGCTTTTAGAAGGTTCGCAAATTGCTTTGTCTGTCACACATCCTTAAGGAGTAGAACTGCACTCAAAGTAGAGCTCTGTCAGCCAGAGTACTCGCCAGAGTAGAGCTCTAGGCATGAGTGTGTTTAAGACCGTAGGGATGTCAATGCAGGTTATATATATGACAGCACAGAGCTCACTCAGACCTTCTCAGAGGCAAAACCATACATTGCCATCTCAAGGGTGAGGGCAAAATAATTTTTACCTGCAATACCAAAAAAGAAATTCTGCAGCACTGACATAACCAGGCCCCAGCTATGATCCCTGAGAAGGATTAGAAAGGTTTCACAAAAAGCTATTGACAGAAGACTAGCCCAGGAGACTAAGAGGGCTCAGAGAGCTGTTATGGGGCAGGGAAACTCCAAGGAGTATTGAGGTAGGTGGGAGGTACAAAGGGAAGGAGACGTCTCCATAACTTTTCAATTGCCTCCAGCCCTCGGGAGTCAACCTGATTTCCCAGGGAGTTCAGGGGCCACCTCAGGAGGATTTTGGCCTGGCTGGTGCCTGCAGTGTCAGGGAAGGTTGGCCCAAAAGCATCTCGTGGTGAGGCAGAGGCAGTGGTACTGGGCTGGGATGTGAAGATATTCAGAGTGCAGACTTCATCCCAAGTGCTGCTGCCTGCAGAGAAGCATAGTAGAGGAGCAAGGGCAGCCACTGCAATTATTGGTGAGTCAGGAAGAGCCAGTGCCAAACAGGGAAGTGAGATGCATCCTCTAACGTGTATCTGCTGAGCCTGATGTGCTTATGTTTCATTGCCAACATGTGACACAAGCTCTTGTGCTCTGAAAAAAAAATAGGAACTACCATTGAGAAACCTAAAGATCCTCAAGTCGATTTTCCTACTCCTTTTTTTTTTTATTGTCCTACAGAGAAAGTCAGCTCTTGAAGGGCCTTTTTGTTGGACTGAGAAAGGCCATTTCTCCAAAGAGATGCTAGGTGATGCTGGAGCCTTACAAGTGGCACCCATGGAGACAGTCAAAGCCAGAAATGACACCAGGACTTGTTTTGGGCTATCCCAGACTTAAAACATTGGTGTCTGCTGCCTGGGGAGTGTCAAGCAGGGGACCTCTACCAGAGTGCACACCAAGTGCTAGCTGAAAGGAAAAGTATACCCCTTACTTTAATTTCAGAAATGTAAAGTAAGGAGTAAAGAATAAGAGCAAATGTCATAACTCACATCTCTATAAAAGGCTGTCTTCCTGACTTTTCCACTCTTTTTAGTTGGCAGCCTCAAAATAACAAGATTTTGCTAACTCTAGTGTATCTATACTTCTGGCCTTCCAAATGGATGAATAACTAAAAACTGCATGTTAGCACGTTTTGTTCAGCACAGGGTGTTTTAAAAGTGCTTACCGATCATCTATAAGACATGATGTTCTGCAGAACGAAAGGAAGAAAAAAAAAACTTTAACAGGGGAAGAATAATTTTCTCAAGGCAAAAAAATAAGAGGGAAAACCACTGTTGCAGAAATGTCTACGTACATAAAGACAGATGCCTTGGGTTTGTAGAAGCTCTGAAAATGCACAATTCAAAGCTCACACGATATTGAAGGAGTGTAAGGGAGCCCAGGGTTAGTCCCAGTGGATGCAAAATGGTCAAATTGATGTTGTAACATGCTGAATGCTAGCAGTTTTCAAGGGGAAGACTATCCTCAATGAATTATTCACAGTGTCATTTGATGAAACTTTCAGGTACTGGTTATTAAAGTCATGCACTCTCAAACAGGACTGAGAAGGCATGTAGCATCTGATTCAAGGATGTTAGCTCTGAGAGAACAGGATCCATGTTGAGAGAAGACAGTGAGTTCTGCTCGAGAGCCTACAACTGCACACTGCTCTGTTGGCATTGCAGATATAGCTGAGGATGGATTAGTGGCTTCAGATGGGAAATCAATGGGGAGAAACCCGAAATCCATTTTGCTCACTGCTGTGCTAATGTGCCAAACGTCACTGTCTCCTGGTTGGCTGCCTCAGGGAGGGGTACTTGAGTTTTTCTATCCGTTCCCTGTACATTGCCAATTTGGAAGATCTTAAGTGAGACAAACCTATGCTACTTTACTGAAGTAATAATGCAGAATTAAAATTGTCATGAGCTGCATTACTGTGATAGTCATTTCAATCGCAAACTGATAATATCATTTGAGAATACGAACAGTTAAAACAGAGTTTGCTTGAAATTGTAATCTACACACCAGAGCCTGCCAACAGATTACGGAGAGCAAGGAGAAATTATTTTATTTTCTGCAGGCACTTCACCATTTGTCACGCTCCGATTTCGGGTGGGAGGAAGGCCCCCTTGCGTTCTAGCTGACCTCAGATGAGTCTGGGAGGCTAGGGGCGGCTAGACCAACCTCACACACACCGGAGCGTGGTTTTGTTCGTATTTCTTGGGAACAGAATTAAGACTCAAAACGGAGTCAAGCGCCAGGTAACTTTATTAACCCGACAAGAAGTTTGCAAATGCAAGAGAAAGGAGAGAAAGAAAGGAAAGAGGGAAAAGAGTTTCAGTTGCAATAGCTACCACCACGGAGCTGCGGCGTCCCGACAGTCCAGTTGACTCGGTGGGGGAAACGTTCCGTCCGATGTTGGTCATTTCTGTCCTTTTATCGTTCGTCTTATCCACGTCACACATTCCAAGAGTGGGTTTGCTTGGCCGCACCCCTCACCTGGCGGTGATACGCATGCCCAATACCGTCTCTGGGCCCCTCTGTTTTTCTGGCCTGGGTCTGGGCGCATACGTAGGGGTAAGGCTAAATTTTGCAGAATCAGCTCTGCATTCAGGTTTGTGGGAAAATAGGAGGAAAAAACAGGAAGCTTCCAGTCCTGTGGCTTGACTGGCTTGCAAGATAAGGGAATCATCTTGCAGGAAAAAACAGGAAGACTCCAGTCCTATGGTTTGACTGATGTACCATTGTTTAGGTGATGGTTTGACGCTTCGACAATGTTGAGACAAACATTCGACACAGTCTCTCACACCATTGCAATTAATATCAGCGTGCAGACCAAGCTATGGGGAACACATGCACATCAGCAAATGTATATAAATGTAGCGACCACCCTAGAGTCCTCATAGTCTAGACAAGCTAGGAATGGAAGTAAAATCACATCTCCCTGATGAACAGAGCAGTTAAATGACTTGCTTAGGGGCTATGTGGGAAGCCTGTGGCAGAAGGCAGGACCTCTTCTCCCAGGTGTCCATTTAGTATGCTATCCAGATCATCCTTCCGTATAGTTAATTGTCAGCTATTTGCTTTTCTATGATTCTACCAAACCTTAGAAAATGGACATTTAGGAAAAAAGACATCTGCGCAGATGGAAGGACAAAAAAAAAGTCTTCAAAAGAAAAAGTGAAAACATTTCTCAGTGGCAAAAGTTTCCGCCTTACAGGTCACAGTGAGTTTACCCAGGAGAGTTTCAGAGGACAAAAAATGTGACTGTAAAGAAAGAAAGAATTCATGTCTGATGAATCGCTTACAGTGGATGAAAACTGTGAAGCTGATTGATGGTATTTACACTTAGCTAGAGTAATAGCCCTGCATTAACCTGTTCAAACCTGTAAAATCCAGGTCTGTTTTCACAAACTGTTAAGGTCAGTGGAAAGCTTCCCTTAGTTTTGTCTATAGGGAAAAGAGAGAGAGGGGAGCTAAGTATGCTGTGAGTTATGTGGAAGCAGTGTTTGCATGCTATAATGGCAAATTATTAAGTCCTGGCATGCAAGAACATGATCACTCACATTTAAAGCGTGGCAATAATGAAGACAGTAGACATATGAGATAGAAGGGCACGGAGGGGGGAGAAAGAGGAAGGAAGAGGACAGATTGCAAACCAACCAAATTCAGTAAGTGAAATGCATATTTTAGGTATGGGAACAGTATTGACTTCCAAGCCTGGGACTGAAAGCTCCTATGACATTTTCCCACAAAATAACTTGCCATCTGAAAATGTCAACTGATTAAAATCGAAAGTGTTTATGGAAACAAGTATTTTTTAAAATTATTTTCATCATTCCAGGGTTTTTAGGCTGGAGTTTTTATTGCAAAGAAAGAAAGAAAGAGACAGCTTCACTGTGGAATAGCTAATAGTCTAGTGATCTTAGCACTCTTCTTGCTTACAGGTAGGTAGTGCTATATTCTAAGACAATACCCTCAGTACTAAACTGCTTTACAATGAGCATGTTCATGTTCTGAATTTTTTTTCCTTTTAACACACAAAAAATACTTCGGAAGATTTTTTCCCTTTGATTGTAGTAAAGAAAGAATATCCATAAAATATTCACAAGTATAAAAAAGTGTACTCTCTTCAGTGGTCCATATCTAGCATTTAGGTCATTTGCCTCTCATGTTAATCGAGTGTCACTATGCATTAAGAACTGGTGGCACTTTTGGGAGGAGGGAAGGGGAGCAGCTCATCTAAAGTTGTTACACTATGAAAGGCTGCCTACCAGGGCAGGCTGAGTGATTCACAATGAATAATTTATTCTCTCTTTTCTCTTGTGGAATAGCAATAAGCAGCTTGTGAAGGGGTTGGTTTTTTTACAACTGCACTTATATATGGTGTCTTTAAGCCTGGTCAAAAGTCGGTTCAAGTCAACGAAGGACTTTGAACTGAGACATGCTTTGGTCCATAAAGACTGTCCGCAGGTAGCAACCCAGGGAAAATTATGCTGCCAGGATATTTTGCTATATAGAAAGGAAAAATCAATAATCCTCCTTTAAGAAAGAGGCTATAACATACAGTCCAAGATAGAAGTATCTTAAGCAGCAGGTCTGAACTCCCCCCACAATACTTTTTGCAGGGATGAAAGAGGCAAATGCAAATACTCCACTTTCTCCCAACAACACATGACAAGATCATAATAAGAAATTCCTTACTAGCTCTTCTGAACACAGTAGACCATAACTGCTGTGTGAGAAACGGGATGGACTGTACAAAAAGATAACTACTTATTATCTGAATGCTATTACTTACATTTAAGTGATTAAAATTTTTTTCTGTTTCTTGGTTAGTTTATACATGAGCACTACTACAAGTATGAATTAAAACACTTTTCCTCTGTATCCTCTGCATAAAAAGAAGTGTGGCCAGCAGGCCAAGAGAGGTGATTCTGTCCCTCTACTCCGCTCTCGTAAGACCCCATCTGGAGTACTGTCTCCAACTCTGGAGCCTCCAACATAAGAAGGACATGGACTTGTTGGACCGAGTCCAGAGGATGACCACGAAGATGAGCAGAGGGCTGGAGCACCTCTCCTATGAGGACAGGCTGAGAGACCTGAGGCTGTTCAGCCTGGAGAAGAAAAGGCTCCGGGGACACCTTATAGCAGTCTTAGAATCATAGAATCATAGAATGGTTAGGGTTGGAAGGGACCTTCAAAGGTCATCTAGTCCAACCCCCCTGCAAGGAGCAGGGACATCCCTGACTAGGTCAGGTTGCTCAGAGCCTCATCCAGCCTGGCCTTGAACGTTTCCAGGGATGGGGCCTCCACCACCTTTCTGGGCAACTTGTTCCAGTGTTCTATAACTCGCATTGTAAAAAAATTTTTCTTAATTTCTAATCTAAATCTACCCCCCTCTATTTTAAAACCATTACCTCTCGTCCTATTGCAACAAGCCCTACTAAACAGCCTTTCCCCATCTTTCTTGTAGGCCCCCTTGAGGTACTGGAAGACCGCTATCAGGTCTCCCCGGAGCCTCCTCTTCTCCAGGCTGAACAGCCCCAATTCTCTCAGCCTGTCCTCATAAGAGAGGTGCTCCAGCCCTTTTATCATCTTCGTGGCCCTCCTCTGGACCTTCTCCAACTGGTCCATGTCCTTCTTGTGTTGGGGGCTCCAGAACTGGACACAGTACTCCAGGTGGGGTCTCACCAGGGCAGAGTAGAGGGGGAGAATCACCTCCCTCGACCTGCTGGCCACGCTTCTCTTGATGCAGCCCAGGATGCGGTTGGCCTTCTGGGCCGCAAGGGCGCATTGCCTGCTCGTGTTAAGCTTCTCATCCACCAGCATACTGAGGTCTTCCAGTACCTCAAGGGGGCTTATAACAAAGATAGGGACAGACTTTTTACCAAGGCCTGTTGTGACAGGACAAGGGGTAGTGGTTTTAAAATAGAAGGAATCAGATTCAGGCTGAACATAAGGAAGAAATTTTTTTACAGTGAGGGTGGTGGAACGCTGGAACAGGTTGCCCAAAGAGGTGGTGGATGCCCCATCCCTGGAAACATTCAAGGCCAGGTTGGATGAGACTCTGAGCAACCTGATCTGGTCGGAGGTGTCCCGGTTCCTTGCAGGGGGGTTGGACTAGATGACCTTTAATGGTCCCTTCCAACTCAAACTATTCTATGATTCTATATGGTTCATATTTTCTATGAGCATTCATGTTAGACAATCTGCCATGGTTTAATCCTGGTCAGTAACCAATCACCGTGCAGCTGCTTGCTCTCCCTTTGCAGGAGGACAGGGGAGAGAATCGGAAAGAAAGGAAAACTTGTGGGTTGAGGTAAAGACAGTTTACTAAGACTGCAAAGGAAAATATAATATACAATAAATAACAATAATAAGAAATAAGGATAATAAAATATGCAAGTGCACGATTTCTTACCACCCAGTGAATCAAAAACTGATACAGCCTGTCTTGAGCAGCAGTCATGGAATCGAACTGAGACCAATCTCTGAACAATCCAAGCAGCGAGAGCAAGAGCGAGAGAGAGAACTGTTCACCAGCCAACTCTCCTTATACACTAAGTATGATGTCTATGGTACGGAGTACTTCCTTTGGTCAGTTTGGGTCAACTGTACTGGCTATGCACCTCCTAGCTTCTTGCACTTACACATTAGCGAGACCTGGGAAGTTGAAAAAGTCCTTGATCTCTTTAGCAACAACTCATAACATCAGTGTATTATCAACATTCTTCACATACCAAATCCCATACTAAATACAAAAAAAAAAAGCAGCTACTGGAAAGAAAACCAGGTCCATCCTTGCCAAAAGCAGGATACAATCTCAGCCACTTGATCCTCAGACTTTAATGGAAGCTACACACAAAAAGGCCAGTGAAGCAAAATACATTACTATCTCAGTAGATATTAGAAAATTATTTAAAATATTCAGGCAGCTTCCCTAATTCAGTTGTATTTCATGTCTCACCTCAAAACTGAAAGAGATAAAATGAACCACAGTTTAAAAAGCTGCACAGAACCCTTTTAAACTAATCACACCATTTTTTTTTTCTGAGTCTCTGCTTGATAGATTTGGGAGATTAGCAGTTTTCTTGTACAGATGCATTTTTAGGCTCTCCTTCTTGGGAATTTAGCAGTAATAAGCAGCATCTCCAAGCAAGGAAACAAAATAATCTGAATTTTTTAAAATGCTGAAACAAACTCTAGGAGGGGCTACACAGCACTCTCCCATCCACAGCTCAGGTAATGGAATGAGTTAGGGCCCATTTCCGGTTAAAATTGTGAAGGTCATCCCCCAGGTTTGCAGTGTTTGATGGTATGACTGCAGGCATTTCCATGTCATTTTGATATACTGGAATAGACATGGCCTTAGAAAACTCAACAAGCTGGTTTTTGTCTCGTGATCAAACAAATTTAATGCCATTTGCAGCTTTAGTTTGTTGTTTGTTTGGAATTTTTAAATTCTTTTGTTTTGCTTTGAGTGTGTGCAACAGTAATGCAACCGAACAGTAATGTAGGGACAGTGGCATCCTCCAAGATGTGTTGACTCCGTAAGACTCTTTGGCATGCTGAGTGAACCACATTGACCAGTCTACTCTTCCTCTGAAGATGGACTGACACCATTCTTACCGAGATCTGAACCTCCATCCTGGACCTGAGAAACCTTTTCCAATAAAACCTTAGCTGAAACAGGGTGTTTTCAACGAATTGCACTTCATAACCACAAAAAAAAAAAAAAAAAAAAAAAGGCAAGTATTGGAAATGCAAATATTCCTGGAATGTCATACGTGCTAGTTTTTGCTGAGATAGAGTTAATTTTCTTCACAGTAGCCAGTATGGGGCTATGGTTTGGATTTGTTCCGAAAACAGTGTTGATAATGCAGAGAGATTTTAGTTACTGCTCAGCAGCACTTACACAGAGTCAAGGCCTTTTCTGCTTTTCACATGACCCCACAAGAAAGTAGACAGGAGGTGCACAAGAAGTTGGGAGGGGATACAGTTGGGACTGCTGACCCCAGCTGACATCCTATACCATGCTACATTGTGTTCAGCAATATAAAACTGAGGGGAGAAGAAAGAACGGAGGATGTTTGGAGTTATGACGTTTGTCTTCCCACGTAACCATATGTGTAATGGAGTCCTGCTTTCTCAGGGATGACTGAACATCTGCTTGCTGATAAGAAGCAGTGAATTAATCCCTTATTAACACCTCAAAGCAAAATAAGTTTGCTCTGCTTGCATGCACAGCTTTTGCTTTACCTATTAAACCATTTTTTAATCTCAATTCATGACCTTTCTCACTTTTACCCTTCCAATTCTCTCCCCTATCCCACCCACAGGGAATGAACAAAAGGCTATGTGGTGCTTAGTTGTTGGCTGGGTGTCGTAGTTCAGCCCTGATCAGGACCAGACTACGCAGTCTCTCTCTCGCTCCCCCCACCCTCCGAGAGAATAGGGAGAGATGATATAAGGAAAAAAATGGCTTGAGGTTTGAGATAAGGATGGAGAGAAATCCTTAAAGTTACCGTCACGTGCAAAACAGACTCGACTTGGGGAAAAACACTCATTTATTTCTAAAACTAGCAGGAGAATGAGACAGGGAACAAGAAACCTCCTCCCACCCCTCCCTCTTCCAGGGCTTAATATTATCTCTACTACCTTTCCCCCACCCTGAGCCGCACAGTGGGGAAGAGGGAATGAGGGTCGCGGTCAGTTCATCACGTGGTGTTTCATGCCGCTGCTTCATCGTCAGGGGAAGAACTCCTTGCATTCCTCCCCTCCTCCTTCGTGGGGTCCCTCCCACGGGCCACAGTCCTTCATGAAACTGCTCCGGCATGGGTCATCTCTTCCACGGGGTGCAGTCCTTCCAGAACAGCTGCTCCAGCGTGGGCCCTCCATGGGCCGCAGCCTCCTTCAGGCATCCACCTGCTCCGGCGTGGGGTCCTCCACAGGCTGCAGGTGAATCTCTGCCCCTCTGTGGACCTCCATGGGCTGCAGGGGGACAACCTGCTCCACCATGGTCATCACCACAGGCTGCAGGGCAATCTTGGCCAGGAGCCGCATTACTCCTCCCCCTCCTTCTGAACTGACCTTGGCATCTGCAGCTGTTCCTCACAACAGGCTGGCAGATGCCTCTCAGGATCCTTTTTACATCTTATTCACTTCTTCTCATCTCCTCTCCACTTCTTGTGGCCGGGCTGGGCCGAGTGGGGCCCAGTCGGCCGCCTGGCGGGAGGCCAGAGGGTGAGGCCTGCAAGGCCCACAGGGCTCGCGCCTCCCCCTCTCTGCCGCTGCTCAGCTGCTTCACATCTTCTCTCCGTTTTTTTCCTGTTCTCCCCTTCTTAAATACATTATCACAGAGGCGTTATCATGGGATATTCTTCTACCAATTGGCTCGGCCTTGGCCAGCAGCAGGTCCGCCCTAGGCCCGGCTGAGTCCACTGAACAAAGGGGAACAACTTCTAGCAGTTTCCTACAGAAACTACCACCTGAGCCCCGCCTCACTAAACAAAACCAGAACACTGGGCTTAAACCACAACAGTCTTTTTTGGTGCCCAACGAGGGGCTCGAAGGGTTCTAGATAACAACAGGTTTGATTGGAATGTGCTAGATCGAATTTATAGCTGTTATTGCTGTTTAGCAATTAAAGAGTAAGCTTCTGTGCTTGCTATGGGGCTTACTTGCCTCACTGTATATTAGAGTCTAGTGCTCATTAGAGGCTGCTTTCTTCTTTTGCTAGTTGCTGTACTGCTGTACTGCTTATGATCTTACTCTGCTGTGCCTGGGAGCATTTTGATAACAGCAATGGCGATGTGCCTGGCCTGGCAGATGGCCAGGGCAGTGCTGCTGTTTCTGTGCCACCGTTTTGGACAGGCTGGAACTCCAGTGTGAATTCAAGTCGAAGGGACTGCAACCTGTGGATGAATACTTGTGGGAGCGGAACACCCCGAAGTGTCTGTGGAATTGAATAAGTCCACACCAGAGCAGGTACCTCTTGGAAGTGTCTGTGGCCATGGTTATATCTGTGCTGCAGCAGGTATACCTCCGAAGGCATTGTGGCCCAAGTATAAGTCCATACTGGAGAAGGTACACCTCGAAGCATCTGTGGCTGTGGTAAGTCCATGCTGCAGCAGGTATACCCTGAAGCATCAGTGGCTGTGCATGAAATCATGCTGGACCACCTCAAAGCATATGGCCATGGAAAAGCCCATGACAGATATTACATATACAAGTGTCCTTCAAATAAGACTAATGTCAGCAAGGAAGTACCACACAACATTTTGTCAAATGAAAATGGTCTACAACATTTCAGTGATTCTGTAGGTAATTACCCATATCAAAAGTAAAGCTGAAGAAAATAGTTTGAAATGCTACAGTTGGATTCAGTTTCAATACAAAGAAAAGAGTTGGAAACATGGGCCTCATTTCTGATTCCAGTACAACCACTGCGCACCTCTTCCTAGGTGCAAAAGTCTGCACAAAGCCATGACATGCAGCACAGGGGCTATTCCTCTGCGTTATGATGAAGTTTACTTTATCGCTCACGTTTCTGCTCCTAGCTGTAAAAGTAAAGATTGTGGGGCTGACATGTCTGTGAACTGGGCTTTGATAGAGTTACTGAGTGAATTACTGAATTAATTTTCCTCACAATAACCACACCAAAAATCAGCATAGAAAACTGCCGTCAGATGTTTCTAGGAGATTAATCTTCTCATAGACTCTCAAAGACTCTTTACTATGTTTTTCCACCATCCACCCATGTCCTTTGCATTTCCTTCTGACAACCCACTGTAGTTCCCTTCACACTTATAGCTTTCTCCAGCTAGACTAACCAAGGTGAAGTGCGTTGGTTTACCCCCCCAACACACACAAATATTCTTTATCTGAGCTTCTGGGGCCTAGCAACAAGTCAAGCTCTCAAAATACAGAACATGGTATTATTTCCATGGTATTATTTCTCACACACGATCCTAGAGTAGTCTGCAGCAGACCATGGAACTAGCTGACTTTTCTGACCTGTAGCATGAAAATGGAAGTTGGATCAGTTGGGATAGTTGGAAGACTTGGGATGTTTAGCAATAAAGTACTGGTAAATCTCCACTAATCATATGTAGAGATAGTAATTTCAAGAGTAAATAGCAAAGCAAATTTGGACAGATATACGGACTGGAGATTGTAAAAATATACACCCGTTTGTTCACATCTGTGTCTTGTTTATTCCTTTGAAGTCTATTACAATTTGTGTGCATTAAAACATTATTTGGTTGATTATTCTCACTGGGTAGAGTTTGAAATTTGCTCTATTTTGGAGGATTGAGAAGGCAAGTAAATGACTGATATTAAAACAAATGCGTGGAGACCACAATACAAAATTTTAGTCATGTTACTCAACTGTTCTTATTTGCTTTTCTAGGTAGTACATTATTTATTCACATTTTTTTTATTGTAGATAAATCTGATTCTTCACTATTGCTCAGAGTTTACGCTGTAGATCTGTCATAATGTTTATTTTTGACCCTTAATAAGGCAGTATATTGAATGATGTTGTCTATTTGGATATTAATTATTTTTTTTTAAACTGCAGAATGTAGACACACTTCTGTAGGAACAAAGAATAACTGTGCTTTTACTCATTAAGAGCTTCTTATTTTGAGTAAATTCCCAAAGCTAGTATCAAGCACATTATTTGAACCTTTAAAATATGAAAAAAAATGTAAATTGTTATAGAGCTCTTCTTGAGTAACCACAAGTAACAATAAAATAAGAAGGTTGTCTCACATTCTAACTACTTAAAAATACAGAACAAACCACTCCTAAAAGATGATTAGACACTTGAATCTTCTCTATTTGAAAGGGAGAACTTATGAAAAGATACACAATATTGTTTAACTGCAAGAGCTTTCTCAGAAAAGAAACAGTCCTCAAATTTGGAAGACTGTTTCCACATCAGTATATTTGTTTCATTCATTTTGGCCTTTGTTTTTTTTTGTTATGAAACAAGACAGGGATGACTTCTCTTGTTCTGTATTTCAAATAACATTGAGGTCCAGGACTCTCACAGTTAAAGTAATTGAGCTTTGTGGGGGCTTTAGCTATGTTTCCTTTTCTTTCTTCTCTCTGTGATGAAGCAACTTCACAAATTGATACAGGAGCCAGAGTGGTGTTGACTTCAACCTCCATGAAGCATATTTTACTTTTTGAATTTCATAAAGAAATTGCTTGTTGAAGAAAGCCTACTGTCTCACCTCTGGCTTCCTCATTTGCAGGAAGAAAAGAAGTCTGGGATTGAGGAAAGGATGTGCTCCAGTGAAGTGAGAAATTTTCTTACAAGTTCACGGGTTATTATCAAAACTACATTTTCAAGTGCTTTCACCAACTCTAGAGCTTGCTAAAATAGGATGAACAGTTTGATGAGCTCTCCCAGGGTTTCTCTGGTTTCTCAGAAATGGAGGAGGATATGAACAGAGATGAATCATTTGCATCTGGTTTCTCCCTTTTCATATTTGTTCTTGTGCTCTTGCCATATATTTGTTGCACAGGAGAAAGAGAGACAGCACACCTTTTGTTTGTAAGGCTCTCTATCACATCATATCCTTACTAAAGGTGGAATGAGAAGCTAGGTGAGCATACTAGACAAAGGATCTTGATGTCCTGGACTTCTTTCTTCAACCATACCAACAAACGTTACTGGAGATGGATCACTAGGTTACAAGGCCCCTTCACCTGTACAGCTGTTGTTGGGCTTTAATCACTTATCCAAAGTCCTCGCTGCTACAGTTTTCATTATTCTCTATAAATCTCAAAGATAAAATCACTTCAAAATATTTTAGAAAACAATCTTGATTGTTCAGGGACCATCAGTTTCCACTTCAGGATATGTTTAAAGCATTCTTCTCAACACTGCTAATTTTTCTTGGCAACAATTTTCTTTCATTATTCTATTCAAGTGCACAAATTAGACATCTTAAATCCACTTTTCAGCCTGGTTTCCTAAAGAGGTAGTTCCTTCTATAGACATTTTCATCCAATAGCAATTTTAATGAAATACAAAAGAGAAACAGAAGCCTCTGAGACTATTAACTTCCTAAAAATTTGTGAAAATAAATGGCTAGGTACCAGGAGAGAATTGTAAGCCACTTTTTCTTCCGAAGAGCTTCTTGTGTTCTGCCCCCTGGAACAACATATAATTGCAACATAGCATAATTTTTCTTACTTACTTCATTTCAGGTTCTTTAAAGCTAGTATTACTGCCTTTTTGACCATACTTCTCTTCTCAAAAGGAGCCAATGCCTTGCTTCTGTGCATCAGCCTACATGTACGCATATATAACACACGAATGCACACATGCATAGGCAAAAATATAGGGAGAGGGTGTGTACATATGTATATATACACAAAAAGGTAAAAATGTTATTTCCAATTTCTTGTTCTTTTTTCTTTTAATGTCCTTTACTGCTGATGGGATATTCTATGCCATATTTTATTAAACCTTCATTTCTCAGGCAACAACATTCAGGTCTTTGCTTCAGAAAGTGTGCTTGGTGAACAACGGACATAATTTCCTCTTAGTAGACCTTCTGTCATTTTCCAGTTCACCTCAGTCTTCAGCCCATTGCAACATACTCATTTCTGTTTCCATTACAAATCTTTAAAGTCTTTGAGAGGTTTAGAAAGTCCATTTCCATATTCAAAGGTCATTTAAATGGTGTCATTAACAAAAATAAAGGAAGGTTTCATTTCTGTATAGTGTTTTAGAAATATTTGGCTGACTTTCTTTAGCAGTGTGTTACGAAACTGCAGCATATACCCACAGTGATTATGAATGTGAGAATAATTCTGTTTAATTTCCAAAAATGTAAGTCAGAACTCCCTAGTGACTGGATAGACATTTTTCAAACATAGGGAATTAAATTCAACTTGCTTTCTGCATTTCATTCTTAAATAGCAACATGTTCATAAAATTGTCTAATTCCAACATAACAAATATTTTTTACTTAATTTCAGAGGTATGTGACCTTACACTTTAAATTGAGTTATTTGGAAACAAACATGCAATATTGTTTTTAAAAATCATGTGAATATTGATGTCAGTTCTATTTGCAAACTGAATGAAGCAAATTTTTTATTTCTGAATCACGTCCCGTTAGGGTTGTTCATGCATATTTCTCTTTGAAGCCTTTTTTTCCTGCTGAAAGCATGGCCTAACATAAAACTTAGATATTTTCCTGTATTGTCATATACTTCTCTTACATGGAGTTTGGGAAATATGCTTTTTGACAATTTATTTCTAGTCAGTTATCCCACTAACTTGTGACATATCTCATTTGTGAAATGTATAGTCAGCAGTAGATTTGTCTCAAGAGAGCAAAACAGTATAATGAATTATGCTGATGTACTCTGAATAAAATATTTCTTAGAATTGCGGTAAATCTCATGACCTGCCTTTAAATGCTTCAAAATACAGTGTTTCTGGATATCATTAGCATATCGTACAGATGATGGTTCTCAAGGCAGGTGAGAATTGCTGTTACTAGATGCTTCATCCATGGGAAAGATGCTGTGCTCTCTGAAAAGAGAAAAGTTTTTACAAGGCATGAGACCATCATGATGGTGGCGCAGTACCATGTGCATCTAACACATACCACCAAGGTCTGAGTCCAGTAAAAAGAAGTCACACGAGTATTGACTGTAATGAACAGTAGATACTGTGTTAGGCACTTCCAGAGAATTATGTGTTCTCAGCTTCTTCACATGCAAAACTTGACGGGACAATTTAAAAAAAAAAACTCTTATGCATCTTTAAATATGTCTCTTTTGAGGAAGGATTTTATGTCCTATACTATTATATTGCTTAAACCTATTTTCATTCTCAGTTTCATAAAGAGGTTACGCATTTCAGTAGCTCCTGCTTCAAATAATATATATTCTCTATGTTGAGGGCAGATAAGAGAAAGGTGGTACGAAGTGGTGAGCAGCTGCCAGTGCTGTCAGGCCTAGAACAGGCACGGACACAGGAATACAGAGACGCTCGATCATTCCACCTAGGTCTTCCCTTGTTGTCAGTGAAAAGATCCCTCCCCAATCTCTGGATTGGATGTTAATGCCAGGCAATGAAGATGCCACACACAAATCTGGGGGAAACAAATATATTCCTCTCTTTCTGTGAAAGATGGAACTGGTTTGTCTTTCTCTCAGTCCTCAAGAAACAAAAAACGCAGTAGAAAACTTCCTGTTCCTCAAAATGCATAAGAAAGACTATGAGGCCTACCACGAAGTTAAACAGTTTCAGCCATGGTACTTGCAGCAGATTACTTACAAGTGAACACTAGGAAGAAAGAGGAAGCAAACAACTTGTAAGTATCAAAACCACATTAGTTTTCTCAATGGTGGATCTACATCATGTCAAACAGCAAAGTATTAACACAAACTACTTCCTGAGGTTTCCTCCTGTGTAGAACAATAAAAATGTCTTCTCTGCCCATGTTGCCACAACTACAAATATCATCTCTTCCAGTCATCCAGAGTCTCACCCAGTCACTCCAGGACTCCTAAGTACAGATCCTCATTTCAAGAGCTGATTTGAAGTGCCTGTTCTTCTATGCAAAAATTTTTGCAACCTATCTTATGAAGTGGAGAATCTACTTCATGAATATAGATCTACACAATGTGATTACGGCTGAAAAAAGTGAGCAGCAGAGGTCGTTTATTCTCCATTCCTACTCCAGAAAAGGACTATCATTGTCTATAATAACATGCGCCAGAGTAAAGCATCCCAGAGAGGATGAACATGCTGCTGCCAGAAGAAGAAAGGAGACAGCATTGTGATCAATGTGAGAAGACTATCAAACACTATTTGAGATAATCGTTAAAAACAGCCAACAAGGCTCAGTATCATTAGGAAACTGTTTGGTGTAGACCAATTTAATGGACCACATTGGCAGCTTCAATAAATTATGGCATTTCAGAATGGCTGCACTGGAAGTCAACTTGAGGGCAAGAGGAAAGATAAATCAATTCCATTTAAAAGGCAGTTGCTACTAAAATTATAGTTTAGTCCATTCAATTTACACTGGCTTCAGGGACAAAATCTGAGACGTAAAGTAAGAAGAGCTGAAAAATAAGCTTCCTATCTAGTTGCTTTATTAAAAAAATAGATGATCTCTACATAGATGTTACTTGATGCCTAGTCATGAGTTATATTATAACTATCTTTTTCCATCAGAAAATTTTTTCAGTAATTTTTTGTTTGCTTGCAAAGTCATCTTAGAACCTACCTACCATTTTGTGCTCAAGGCACTGCACATTCTGTTCTACTTCAGTTTGCAGATGGAGACTGGATCAGATCAGCGTATCATCACATTGCATGAGATCTGACACAAAATATTTTTCCACTAAATAAGACAAGGAATCTGAGCTTACTATTGTGTTTGTTGTTTAGCTTTTTAACTAACTTAAATTTATCTCCAAGGTAGCACTTACGCAGAGAGAACATAAAACAGCTTAGACTGAAAATATAATGCATGACTATGTAACCTCAAACTTCTGTATTTCTCAGTCATTTACTGGTTCCTGTAACATTCACCACAGAGACTGCAAATAGGTTATTTTGCCATACACAGAAGTAGTTAGTTTTAACAATGATTAAATAAATTACCATTGTAAAATTAACATAACCATGAACTCTGATCTCTAATTTTCACACAGGTTCATCTGAATTGTAGTTTGAGTATACATAGAAATGGATATATGAATGAGTATACATGAATTAATATATATTAATGGCCCAGAGTAAAACAGTAAACGTATTGCAGCACAATCAGGAGCACAACTCTTCCTGACATAACACAGCCTCAGTCATTTGAATTGACCTCCTCATGACAACAGGAAAAGGTAATGAACTTAATCACATCCCAATGATGCATGTCTTTCCATCACAGGGGTTTTACTAGAGTTTCATTTTGAAATAAAATTAAAAAAAATGTTGGACCATGTCAGAATAAGCTTTATACTGAAAGTTGCTTTCACTTTTTTTAAATGCTATTTCATTTTATTTTTCTAAGTTTTCCATTACACCTGCATATACCAGTAAAAATACATACATTTCAATGCTCTTTTTGATTAAAAAAGGAATGTAAGGAATACATCACATAATTGCCATGAAATCACTTTACTTTCTACAAATATATGTAAAGTCCATAATATCTGGCATTTGAAGTAGTCCTTTGTGCTCACTACTTATTGTGTACAACCAACAGATCTTTTTCTTCAATGTACTGTTAACTGAGATGACCAAGAGAGACACATTAAGCCGAATCAGTAACTTGGTTTGCTTCCATTTTTCACATAAAACATCGGCTGGATTTCCCTTTTTTAATTCATTAACTCTTTTATCTGCTTTCATATTGTTTTATCTCTTGACAAGAAGAGATTAAAGATGGATAGACACCACCTACTTCTCATAAGCAGTCACGGCTTTTTGGCTGTGTAACTAAGACTGTCAGTTTTGTCACTCTTCTGTGATCCTCAGCAGCACTGCACATGCAGTTTGAAGGAGCCATTAGCACATTTTCTATGGACAAATTCCTGTGTTTTCATCAATAGGTAATGTTACCAGAAGATGTAATTGAAATCCCAAGACAAGAACGCAATCATATTTTCTACCTTGTTTGAGTCTGTGGGTTTCTTGCAGTTTTTCTGGTATCTTCCACATGTACAGAAGATTACTGAATGAAATGTATTGGTGACTACTTATCTGTTCTGTGCATGATCTTCTGGTTGTTCTTATTGATCTGCATTTTTTTCTCCCCTCTTCCTAAAGAGATTTTTTAACAAATTTAAAACTAAATTCAAATTTTAGCTACGGTAAATGTCATCACTAAATTGTCTACATAAACCTTGCACTGTGGACATAATAAGTCTATTACTCTGTGAAAGTAGATGGTTACCTAGGTGCTTCAATCCACTTATAAGTGTATTTTGACTGTTCAGGTTGGCATACATGAAAGTAATATTACAGTGACACGTCAGGAAAGTTTCTCCATGGTAGCTGCTAGTGGGACTGAAATCTTTCATGACTTTCTAGCAAATGTCCATTCTGAGACTCAAATTGTGAATATTTTTAAATGATCCTAAAGTTCTGAAACCACTCCAAGGTGCTTTTGACCATGTCAACCATCATTATTTGCTTTAACATCCACATAAGTTGTGGTAGACAAAACAATTTTGTTTGCCCCCATGTATGCTGAAGATGGTCAAGACTCTGGTTGTGTTGTAATCACTATGAGTATTTCCATGAATCAGCCTTTCTATCCTGCCTCATGCTACATCTGAAGTCAACATCTCCATAGGTACACATTTTATGTCATAGACATCATGGATAATTGTTGCTTCTGAGCTCCTCAGTACAAAAGAGACACAGACGTACTGGAGAGAGTCCAGCAAAGGGCCACAAAGATCATTAAGTGACTGGAGCATCTCTCCTACAAGGAAAGGCTGAGAGAACCAGGACTGTTCAGCCTGGAGAGGAGAAGGCTCACGGGTGATTTTACTAATACCTACAAATATGTTGCAAAGACGACTGAGCCAGACCATTGTCAGTGGTGCCCAGTGACAGGACCAGAGGCAATGGGCACAAACTGAAACACAGGAGATGCCATCTGAACATTAGGAAACATTTTTTTACTGTGAGAGTGCCTGAGCACTGGCACGGGTTGCCAAGACAAGTTGTGGAGTCACCCTCCTTAGAGATATTCAAAAGCCATCTGGATGTGGTCCTGGGCAACCAGCTCTAGGTGGCCTTGCTTGAGCAGAGGGTTGGACCAGATGAGCTCCAGAGGTCTTCTCCAATCTCAACCATTCTATGATGCTGTGGGATTCTACCTACAGACACAAACTCTGGTTTGTGTAGCTAACTGAAAAATCTGCCATTATTGAACTGGAATTCAAAGCATAGGACTGAAACATTCAACCCCAGGCCTTATATAGTGTGTGAACAATACAACTAAGGGCAGCATTTGTAAAGGAAAACTTTAGTTCAAGGACCTTCCCTCCTGGGGTCCAGTAAACACTACTGAGAGGGAGGCTCCTTCAGAGAGCATTAAAGAGCAGAAAACCCACTTTAGCCATCTAGCATCTTCTTCCCTCTCTCTCCCTTGGCTACTTAGCTTAGGAAGAAAAGTCTCCTAACATTAAGGCAACATTTGGTTCCATGCCTCTAAAAATTTACAAACAACTGTCCCATTGCAATGCTATATAGGATACCACGTATTGCAGCAGGAAACCTTGGCTTTCTGATAGCTCGTTAAAACATAGCTTTGGGATCAGAGCATGAAATGTTTGTTTATTCTCCAGGACTGCACATGCACGCAAGTCACTGCTGTCAAGGGGATGACTCACAAAGGAGAAGGTTCGCCAAGCTCAGAAGAGACATGCTATTAAAGCATGCACGGTGCACTGCTGGTTTGCAACTGGCAGGACCATGCCCTTCCTAGCACAGTTACAAGGAAGCCCAAGGCTATGGTCACAGTTGTAGGGAGAGGTTTGATTTACAGTTCCAGAAGAGGCAAGGTGATGAATCAGGATGAGAATACATCCAGGGACTCTAACAATGAGCTACTGGAGATGGAGATAGACACAGGGCTGCAGGCAAGCCTACCACACAGATCCAACATCCATCCAGGGAACAAACACTAGGCACAGGTTAACCAAAAAATATAGCTCAGAAAAAGACTTGGTGCCCAGGCCTGTGCTGAAATGGGGCTCCTGGACCCTTGGGCGGGGATGGGGGAAGGCTGGGCGGGGACAGTAGGTCCTAGTAGTATCTTCACGTTCTGGACATATTTTGATCGTACGGATAAAGACTGATGGATCTTCCTTGGTCACATGATGGCCTATGAGGATTGGCTTTGTATTTTCACAGCTACAATTCCAGAATTTCACATGTGTCTACTAACACCACCCCTCCAGGTGTGGAATGACCTCTGAATGCATCTTCTCCAGATGTTCTCACAGAGAAGTTTCTGCTGAGAATCACTGCAGGTGATGTACAAAAATGTGAAAAACATGACAAAATGCATTGGTTTCCTGAGTGGGGATTTACACCTACCAGCTCTTCTATTGGATAAAAATTGGACTCAGACAAACTTACAGCCTTTTGATTTCTTAATTTCCTAGAAAATTTGTCACAGTTAGCAACTGAAGCACCTCATTAACCTCTAATCTATCCTTTATGTTTTTCACTTTTTCATTTTTACCACCTGTCCTTGTTTCAGCTGGGATGGAGCTAGTTTTCTTCCCAATAGCTGCTGTGTTTTGGATTTAGTATAGGATTTGGTATGTGAAGAATGTTGATAATACACTGATGTTATGAGATGTTGCTAAGAGATCAAAGACTTTTTTTCAGCTTCCCAGGTTTCACTGATGTGCAGGTGCAAAAAGCTGGGAGGGGTATAGCCAGTACAGTTGACCCAAACTAGTAAGGGGATGTATGCCACACCATAAACATCATGCTTTACATATAAGTGGGGTTGGCTTCTGGGCAGCTCTGCTGCGTTCTCTCTCTCTTTCTCTCTCGATCGTTCTGAGATGCTCTTGGTCCCGTTCTGTGACCATTGCTCAGGATGGGATGTATCAGTTCTCAGGTCATTGGGCAGTGAGAAATTTTGCATTGTTTTGTATATTCCGTTATCCCTACATTTAATAATAATAATAATAATAATAATAATAATAATAATAATAATAATAATAATAATAATAATATCTCTTCCTTTTCTGCCCTACTATCTTTATCTCAACCCACAAGTTTTCCTTTCTTTCCAATTCTCTCCCCAATCCCACCTGGGAGTGGGGAGGGTGAGCAAGTTTCTGTATAGTACTTATTTTCTGAACCATGAGACAACCATTTACCACTTTAAAACTTTAGGTACCTTTTATCTAGAAAAATAATCAGGAAATAACTGAAGAATCAGAAATAATCTTATTTATCTTTGTTTAAAGATAATCCCCGATTACTTTCTACTTTCAGTTAGTAATACAGTATTTCTTCATCATGATCTTAAAAAATGTTTGCTATAAGGATACAAACAAATCTGTGCTCCTCATAACTCCTTCCAAACTTTATTTTAAAAGTCTCAATAAACAAGAAGCAATTACACAAATAGTGTTCTAAAGAAGTTAGTCTAGAAACATGTAGAAATATTCTTGTTTTATGAACTACTTTATAAAACTGAGAGATTATTATCTCTTACACTCTTGAGGGCTTTCTGACCATAGCAGAAAGGCTGTGCATTGGTGAAAGCCTGTGTACTGTTAAAAAAAAATAAGGAATTATAAACAATACCTTGAAGAAAGAGGTGGGATATTTGCAGTACTGTTACAGAACTGTGCCCCATGGCACTGAGCACACAGGAGGTGACCAGCTGCTCCCCTGGAGCTGAATATTGTCCAGGGGAGGGCAAAGCAGTTAATAATAAAAAGAGAGCAGCAGGGGCCTGGGCTTAATGTGGAATTGTGTGACACTTGGCCAAAAGAGCAAATCTGATAGATGTACAGTCACTAGTAGATGCAGACTAATCAATCACACAAGCTCAGATGATATCTTGACTTTCTACAACTGTGCCTGGAGACGTACAAGATTTCAGTCCAGCCCAGATTTAAGCATTTCTGGAGACTGCATTCATCCCACACTGTTCATTTTGATTTCTTTAAATTTTCCTTTGCTGCTTTATTTACTATATTCATACTTTGCAGCATCCAAACAGGAACATCACATGAGCAGAGTGCGTAATTCCCACCCTGAACGGCAACAGAATCCAAAATACAATCTGTTGGGTCTTCCATAAACAAGACAGACATTTATAAAGTGCCATTATTGTCTATTTACAGAATACACCCAGAACTGCTATATTGCTCCCAAAGTATTTTACTCCACAAATTCAAAGCGACTAATAATACTCTCCTTTGCCCTAGCCCTGCTGTACAGAACACATTTTCTCCTCTTCTGGAGTCTGTTCCAGCATTCGGTACACAGAATAAACCAGGGAGGTCACATTAGCCTGCCAGAAGACAAATGTGTTCTTGTTCTGTAACATGATGGGCTGCCTGAGCATATTTAGAGGTGTTGGATGATTTTCATTCTCCAGGCCTCCAGCCTCCCTTTGATCTCCATATATCACTTTCCACTTCCTTTTAATTCTATTCACATGTGCATGGATGCAGCTATGCAAAACAGAGGTTATTTGTAATTAACCCCAAATGGAAGACAGGACCTTCTTGCCAAGCGCCAGCCCTAGAACAGAGCCTTCTCCGCCTTTCCTGCTTGTACGGTTAATTGCCGCTGTGCCGGTGGCATTCCCCGTGAAGTGGCTGCACGCAGCTGAAAGAGCAAGGGGGGCAATGAGGGACCTGTGTGTGCCAGTGCAAAGACAATGTGGCTGATCATGCCAAAATTACAGCTTGTTTTACAGCCTCATTCAGCTCAGATACTTAACCACACACCTAAAAATAAATATATGGGCACTCCATTCGAAGTCTGTTGGAAGTACATCTTACTGAACAAAGTGTGTGTTTGACAAATTCTGTACTGAATCAAGGCTTTCTACCATAGGGTCTTAAGTATCTAAGCTCATGAGGACCAGTCATGTGTCTGTTCTTACACGTTACTATTACCACGGTGCTCAGGAGTCATGGACCAGGACCTCATTTTGTCTGGCTCTGTGCAACATCAAGGGAATAAAAGGACAAAACCCTGACAACATGAAAGAAGAGAGAACCAACTAGGGAGGAAACGGGAGCGGCGAGACACACAGGGCAGGCAGTAGAGCTAAGAGGCGGCTCAGCCTGGCAGCAGCCTCCTTGTCTGGAGACTGTCACAGGCACCCTGGCCAGGGAGAGCTTTCAGTGGTGTCTGATGGAGGGTAATGAGTCAGCTTCATGGAGGTGTGCAGCAAGCTTCTCGGAGGCAGCGTGAGGAGAAGACATGAAAGTGCTTGTTTGAAATGCTAACAAGTGAACGTCGAAGCTGGCATCAGTGACCTATCAGGGTTGAGAGATGACACTTCCTGTGAATTATAGATGATCTGTAGGGAAGGTGCAGCTTTGAAGGGCCTTCAAGGTGAAGTCAAGTGCTTCACATTTGATGTGATATAAAAAGAAAAGTCAGCAGTGATGATGAGGGGATGGGAGGGAACAAAGTGACAACCTGGCGGAATTAATTTTGCAGGAGCATGATGAAGGGCAGGGAAAGGCAACATCCCTTCCCAGATGACTCCCCCCAGTGGCCACAGTCTCCCAGCTGATCCTCCCCACTACAGTGCATGGGACACTTCCACTAGCACCCAAAAAGTTTGATTATTTGTTCTCAAATTCAGGGGCATGTGTGTGATGGAGAGTGTACCCAGGACAAGAAGTATGATTAAAATGTCTGAAAAATCCTAAAAAATAATAAAATTTTGAATTTATGTTTGATCAGGTTAAAAATTAATAAAATAATCATCAGATAATCATAGGAAAATAATAATTCATCATCTTCATTTTATATTTTTACTCATGTTCATAATTTCCCAAGAATTTGCAAGATAAAGGGGCATATTACTCCATTAATATCTGCTTTTCATCAAATAATCAATATTATACATAGTAAGAACTACTTAGTCTTTTAATATGGCAATCAGGTACAGATAAATGGAAAAATAAATTATACTAACAAATACAAGTACTTTGCTTAATTGTTAGGGATTTTTTTCATCCCATAAAAGCATTTGCTTTCATGTTCTTCCACCTTTTTATCTCCGAGAATTACATAGGTGGTGTCATATTGTCCAGACATTGACCTTCTCAATGGATCACTAGAGACCTAATCCATCACATCCCTTGGCATGCCGGATTCCCAGCATGGGACACGCAGTCATCATTGACCTGTTGCAATACATTCTGTATCTACACGTTGAGGCATGTTTGTTGTAATTTGCTTCTTTTATTCTGCTCTCTACCTCTTGCTAACAACCTGGAGCACTGACCATTTTAAAGGAAATCCCAGATTTTGCTCCTTAGCCTTCAGCAGTATCCAAACATCAGCAGTAAGCCAAAGGGTCTGGTAAGCTGCACTCTCCTACATCTTCATCAATATCCATGTATTACAGATCTCCTTAGCATTATTTCCTATTGGGTTCTTTACAGAATATTACTTCCTTCCATTTCCTGCCATTCCGCTGTGCTTGGCACAGACAAAAAAAAAAAATGCACACAAAAAAAATATGCACACAAAAAAAGCAATAACAAATGAGACAAAAAAAAAAAAAAAGGCTTGGTGCAGCCGCATTAAAAAACCCATCATCCTTGTACATTTGTACCTAAACAGGAGCGTTCATCTGGGATTCACCTCCCTTAATTTTAGCCATTGGAAAGGCATTGCACCTTAGCCAGTCATTTTCACTGTCCCTGTGGTCAATGAAGAAAAGTGGCTATCTCCAGATGGTGATTAATCCTGGCCTCTTTTTGCACCTGCTTAGACTAGGCATCTGACTTTCAAACAGCTAAAGAACAGCACATAACCCTGTTAGGCTTCTTCCTCCTGTGAGCAAGGCTGCTTCTTGTAGTGCAGTGTTGCTGCCAGCATCCTGCATTCAATAGACATTAATGCATTCGCCTTGGGTAAAACCAAAATGGGGAAAAAGGACTCCCTGTGTCCCCATCAGATGGAAAAAGAAGGTATTCTTGTTCTACTGCTTTCTGTGAAATGAAAAGGTGGTGATTTAACCTTTCTTAAGTGTACTATATTACAGACCTTCCTCAAAGCTTGGTTCATCTGCTCTGTTGTGTGGTAACTTCTGGGACACCATACTGCTGGAAGTAGTCCTCAGCACTCAGCAGCTACTCAGCTCACATTGCCCTGAAGCATTTCTGGCTGTAGGAAAACTTCCCTGGATAAGCAAATAAGCCTTTAACTAATTGCATACACGTGTGCAAAACCTCAGCATTATTTACATGTGCAAGTTCACCAAGATTTTAAAAGTAGACAAATATCTGTTAAAACAAAAAGTATTTTATTTCTCAAACTCATAGTTTTGCTTTCTTGTGAAGCTCATGCCTCTTACCTAGTTTCACCCATGCTTGCCCCTAATCCATCAAAACAATGAGAGAAGTAACATAGGCATTGTATTTAGGGAAGTAATGGCTATTCATGCATAGCTCTGAAAGAGCAGTGTCCTGGTAAGACCCCACACTTAGAAGAAACCAATCTCATATTAATAAAGTGCTAAAAAAATATTATCACAAAGCCAAATACTTTGAGAAATTCTGAGCAGGTAAACACAGGGCAGAGTGAACACTCCTCCACCTTGACTGATAACAGCTGTGGATATAGCTAAAATGCATCACAGCACAGAATCTACCTCCTTTGCAACTTCCAGGTGCATGTTCAAGGTTCTTTGGGGTTTCCTGCTTTTCTGTTGATGTTGATGTCTGCTGTGTTCATAGATTTTCAATTTTGGCCCAGTGATAGACCATTTTCATAAAAGTTCTTGTTACACTCCAGCAAAATTTGCATTCCTACAAATATTCCAAGAAGGCTCCACTTCCAGTATTAATCCTTTACTTATGTTTTAGAAATCCCAGTGAAACTCAGCAACATAAAGAGAAAATATCAGGACATCCAAAAAAAAAAGAAAATTGTTTGTTGGAAATCCACTACTGACAATGGAGGAAAGACAGATATTTGGATCAAGAATGGCTGAGAATTAAGGGTCCAAATTCAATTTTATTGGGCAATTTGGCATTCTGTGTTTCTCTCCCAGAACCCAAGATAGGATTTTTTAGGGTTTTAAGACTCAGCTTTAAGAAATATTTCAAACATTTTTATTGAAACTATAACTTGAATAGTGTGCTCATTTACTGAGATAACTAGCCCAGAGTGAAAATGAGAAGTGTGCTAAAACCAAAATGAGGTTCTTAAAAAAAAAAAAGATATTTTTTCAGCCTTTGAATCCAGTCTGATTAAGGAACACACACAGAGCTACAACCCAATGTTCCACAAGCAGGAGTAAGGTATTTTAAGTTTTGGATAAATATCCAAACAAATGAAACATGGCAGTTTAATTATGTCTTAGAAGTTCAAAATTGTACAAACGTAAATAAAACCAACCCAATTCATGCTGTCCTTATCTAAGAACAGCAAATGTCATACTAGCTGTTGTGGGGTTTGGTTTACGAGATTTCAATGTGCTTGTTTATACTGAAAGATTAAAGCAACATCAAAGAGCAACATTAGTCCCAAAAAGAAGACTGAAAAATAACAAATCATTAATAAATCTCCAACCAGGTGTGGAAAGTCTTTAACTCAAGTCATTGGAAATAATCTTTTCAGTTCCCAGGTCAAAGGAATTAATGACTGGTCAGGCATGGGTGGCAACTGTGACCAAAAGGCCATATACCTGCAAATAACTGAACTTGCCACATGAAGAGAAGGTGATTTAATGTCCACTCAGCTGCATGCCTGAGAAAAGATCAAAAAGGATTTATCATAAAAGAAAAATAACCTTTTCCACAAAGATGCTATAGCCCCTCCTGCAGATAGATCCCTCTTGGAGGGAGAAAGAAACCAGACAACCACTAAAACTGAAGGAAATCCAACTAAGAGCTGCTGCAAAGAAGCCACGCTTGTCTGCCACCGCACTCTGCAGAAGCAGCAGTGCAGTGGGAGTGCTGCACCCTGAGCGAAGAGCCGCGCTCCAGCCTGGGTCCTCTTTCACTCCAGCAGGCCCAGGAGCAGCAGCAGTGTAAGATGCAAAGGTTAGAAAAGGTTAGAAACATCCTTCTATCTGCAGTGCTCAGAATAAAGTTCACTTATGTTTCTTGACAAATATGTTTTGCTAAAAATAACACATTTTTATTTTTATTCCACTTATGGAATATTTTAAATAATATTTTAAAAACATAATAAGAAATATTAATTTTAACTACACATTCACCTACATTAATAAATTCCATTTCCATCATTTTACCTCTACAGTTAATATTTCAGACTGTGTAAAAAAAAAATTGGATTTATCTCATTGAAAATCTGGGAAAAAAAAAAAAAGCTAATATTCCTAGGAATTAAACATTTCCCTTTACTGGAGATTTTTTTTTTTCATTCTCAAATCAAGCCAAAGCAAAAAAATTCCAAACTAACAAACAGCCATTGGGTGACTGTCTTGGTAATTTAAGTCCTGAACTAAGGTATTTTATAGTTTCAATTTTAATTTAGCCCAAGTTTTCTATTTTTGTCAGGAATTTATCCGTGTCTGAACTTGGTTTTCAAGGACAAATTGAAATACCTCAATTACAGCTATTTAAAAAAACCTTATACTTAGAAGTAACTACAGATGTCTTTTACTTAGTTTCAAACACTATCTTTTCCACTTAAGCAAGTTTCTCAAGACATACAATCTTCCCTCACTGATTTTTTTTTTCCAGTCATCTGAACAAAATATTTTATTTTCTTCATAGCTTTGGACAAAAATCAAAATATGTGTAACTTCATCCTTAAATTCCAGTTCAAGTTGCAAGGAAAATAATCTCAAAATTAATCCAAAGAAAACCTACAAAAACACTTCCACTCTTGAGCAGGTGGATAGGTGGCTCCCTGGACATTGCAGCTGCTAAATTTCAATCATCCCCTTTTTTACTGATCAAATTACATGGTAAAAAATCATTTGGTGTCTAAAGCATGTAGCATAAATTTACAAAGAATTATGTGTGAAGGTTCCAATATGGAGAGTGATGAATTATGCAAAAAAAAAAGACAGGACAATGTGGATTTAAGGAGGTCCTCTTACATTGTATATACAGTATTATATTTCTTTTTCTTACAATTTGAACAATGAATAGTTCACAATACAGTGAAAGGTGATTCACTGTAGAAAAAGATAGACTCTCTTTGTCTTTTCTCCATCCAGAACCTATGAGGACAATAAAACATAAGAATGAAAAAATTGAGGATTCAATGACTTTAAGCTTAAGCTTTAAGTGAATCACTTCCATTATTCCAGAAGTAATTTTTTCTATATGAAACTGTTGAATACTCAAGCACATCCATTATACATATATATATGAGTTCGAATACAGATATATATTTATATTAGTCTATATTTGTACCTATATATGTAGTGATGAAAGACAATTTTAGGTAGGAAATATGACATACCCAGTTTTGCCAGACTGAAAACAGAAACTGAAACAACCTTGATACTTTCAATTCCTGTTTTTCCACTGGAATCTTTGAGCTATGTTTTGCATTTTTCTCGCTGATAACTATGACATAAAACTCTAGTTCTACTTTTTTTTTCACCTATTGGCTCCAAGTAGAAATTACATGTCAGACAGATAGAACCTGTTCTTCCATGCAAATCCCACAGAACTCAGCAACTTTGCAAAAAATTAAAAACCAAAACATTTTATCCTTTTAGAAAACACATCAGTTCTTCACTGAAAACTTAAAAGATCATGCAGAGGGGTTGCCACACAATCTCTTGATTATAAAAATTATGGAACTAAATTTTCATACTTTTGTTTCTAAGACTAATTTCACAACTGGACAACATCTCTCAGATGCAAAATTATTTTTCCTCCTATTGAAATTCTGTATTGTATTACTGAGAAAAAAAATGACCACTGAAAAGCAGTAAGGGACAAATCAACTTGGGAATACAAGCTATGGAGGATAATGGGGCTGTCAAACCGATTTAACGTCACCTAGGAGACAGAACAATGACAATTCTAGTATTGGGTTTGTTGGGGTTTTTTTTAATTATATGTGCTGAAATTATTCAGGAAATTTCTCCATAAAAATATTTTCTTTGTTGAAAGCACACTAATCCATCAAAACACAACTTTGATATAACATTTTCAAACATCCTTGTCCATCAGCCATAAAACTGAATATAATTTACAAGGGAAAATAATTATGAAAAAATGCTGTAATCAATCCACACTGGAATGAAATTGCGTTCCTATTCTTGGGACAAGTATAAAGACACCTTTAATTTCAAAGAACTGATAAGTACATAACAGCGACAGGACTGACCTTTTTCCAGGACTGACTATTTTCTTCATTGCATTTGATAGTAAAAAAATGGGTGGGAGGAAAAGGAAGTGTACTTAAAAATAAGATAAACTTAATGATTACAACTCATGAAAGGTTGTAAGGGGCCTTTTGGCTGCTTTTAATGTAAGAAAAGTAGATAGAAAATCCATCCTGCTCTTCAGAGAAGGACTTCATTAACTACAGTTGCTCACAGGCAACAGAGACACAAATGACAAAGGGTTATCTATTAATCGGCGGAATAAATATATCTAAAAGAAGACAGAGGCGAGACTGTCAAGTTAGATTTTCCTAACAAATTTCTGAAATTTTAGTCATGTGGATATAAATTCTGCTATGGCACTTGCCTTCAGGTATCATACCCTAGAGAACATACTCTGTTCAGTTTACTAGATAAGACAAAATCTTTTCTTCCACTTTTTTTCTGTTTATAGAGAACATTTTCATACATAACAATCACGTGTAAATTCTAGCTCACATAACAGGCTAGCTAGAGCATCTATTCTATTCAATACGTAAATTATACGCACCTTTTTACCAGAGCACTGTGTTTCAGTATGCAAAGTGAATGATGGAAAGGATGGGCAACTAGAAGAACAGCCTCTCATTAATAAATGCATTTGGATCCAAGGCTCCAAGTGTTCAGATCAGCTGCTCACCTCTCATGGGATGAGTGGAGGGTCAGAAGAGAAACACAAGCATCAGTTCTCCAAATGTGATCGGACTGCATGTTGCAATATGTCCTGCCCAGGTTTGTCAGCTTTAACAAGGACTTTAATAGTTACAGTATTGGAGACGTGAACACAGTCCATTTTGATTTTGATTTCACTGTTCAATATATACGTGCATGGTATTTGACCAGTGCACCATCACTAAAGGTGACGTAGTTCACTTTTATATGGCTAGCAGTCTGCTATAGAGAAAATAAGGATGACATACAAAGCTACTATGACTACTAAAATGTTTACTACATCAAATCATCAAGAATTACAGAACTCACAGTAACAAAGATACATGTTTGATACTGAGGAAGGTCTCAAAACAGATTTTTGCATGCATCCGCACACTTCAGCTGTTTTGGGTATTTCTTTGAAGCTGAAGAGCGAAGTGAAGTCTTTGACAGAATACCATGCACCCTTGAAATAACTGGAGAGGTCTCAACGGGCTCCAAACAGAAGGATTAATTGGGGTTTCTAGGATAAACTTCCTCATGCCCTGATTAAATTCCTATGAATCCCGAAAGCAGGGCCATACTAAGTCCCAACTGAAGTCCAGGTGCGCTCTTCATCAGAATATGGCCAGGCCACAGCCATTTTCTGTCTGGCAGCACATACAGTTTTACATAGCTACTTATATGGAACAGGAATCATCCCATCCATCACTGGTAATCACCACTTTATAATATCATATGGCAATGTTATCCAAAGATGCAGCTGAGGCCAGTGCAAACAGCATTAATTGATGATGACACTTTCCATGGACCAAAGCACTTACGACCCAAATAAATAAGATAATAAAAGAGGTGAGAAAGTTAATAAGTTTGATCGATATTGTCAAGTTCACATTAACCGATGAAGATAGGAAAGACAGTAACCTATACCTCAATGCAAACACAGCCCTGCAGATGTCTGTTAATATTCCCCGGCCATATTAATCCATAGAGGATGAGAGTCGTTACAATACCTGAGTTCCTGCTCTCCATTTGTTAGTTCAAGCTCTTGCAACTCACATCATTAGTTAGGGAAGTTTCTTGGTGTCGTAGTTCAGCCCTGATCAGGACCAGACTACGCAGTCTCTCTCTCACTCCCCCTACCCTCCGAGAGAATAGGGAGAGATGATATAAGAAAAATGGCCCAAGGTTTGAGATAAGGACAGGGAGAAAATCCTTAAAGTTACCATCATGGGCAAAACAGATTCGACTTGGGGAAAACTATTCATTTATTACTAGAACTAGCAGGATAATGAGACAGAGAACAAGATAACCTTCCCCCACCCCTCCCTCTTCCCGGGCTTAATATTATCTCTACCACCTTCCTCCCCAGAGCGGCACAGGGGGCAAGAGGGAATGGGGGTTGCAGTCAGTTTGTCACATGTTGTTTTACGCTGCTGCTTCATCGTTGGGGGAAGAACTCCTCACATTCCTCCCCTGCTCTGTTGTGGGGTCCTACCCATACACCACAGTTCTTCGTGAAACTGCTCCAGCGGGGGTCATCTCTTCCATAGGGTGCAGTCCCTCCAGAACGGGTACCCCAGCAGGCCCCCCACAGGCCACAGCCGCCTTCAGGCATCCACATCCCCCGGTACGGGGTCCTTCACGGGCTCCAGGTGGATCTCTGCTCCTCCGTGGACCTCCATGGGCTGCAGGGGGACAACCTGCTCCACCATGGTCATCACCACAGGCTGCAGGGGAATCTTGGCCAGGAGCCACATTACTCCTCCCCCTCCTTCTTCACTGACCTTGGCATCTGCAGCTGTTCCTTTCACAAGAAAAGTTCTTCACAACAGGCTGGCAAACGCCTCTCAGAATCTCTTCACATCATCCAGCTCATCTCGTCTCCACTTCTTGCAGCTGGGCTGGGCCGAGTCGGGCCCAGTCGGCCACCTGGCGAGAGGCCAGAGGGTGAGGCCTGCAAGACCCACAAGGCCCGCGCCTCCCCCTCTGCACTTCTGCCCCCGCTCAGCTTCTTCACATCTTCTTTTCTTTTTTCCTTTTTTTTTCCTGTTTTCCCCTTCTTAAATATGATATTGCAGAGGCGTTATCACAGAACATTATGCTACCAATTGGCTCGGCCTTGGCCAGCAGCGGGTCCGCCTTAGGCCCGGCCGAGTCCACTGAACAAAGAAGAGCGACTTCTAGCAGTTTCACACGGAAGCTACTACCTGAGCCCCCCCTCACTAAACAAAACCACAACACTTGGCATGACCTGTCATGTATCAGCAACAGATGAGCAGGGAGAGAATATATTGATACTGAGTACTATGGAAAAAAAATGGTCTAAATTGCTGTCTTATTTCATGGGATGAACCTTGGTAATTGAACCTGGAGCATAGTACTTGTTAAGTAAAACTCATTAGTTTTAAACCACCATCACATTTACCTTGACAGTTGCACATAAACAGAGAGCTGGCTTGCTAAGCTGCAGTAACTCTTTCCGTTCCAAATAACTCTTCATAGTCTTCTCACCTAAACAAAGGTAGTGTAAAAGTACTAAATTAAAAACAAGGAAAAGCATCAAGTTTTTTTGACAGTAACCTCATTGTTTTCCTTCCTAACAAGTCTACATGTCACATCCCTTCTGAACAAATATCCACTGGTCATACACATCAGAGACAATATCTACCACCACTGTGACCTGGACACGGACCTGCTGCCTTCATGTTTAACATCTGAGGTTGCAATGAAGAAGATCTGAGTGCTGACCCAGCAGGCAGCCCCAGGTAAAGTGGGGCAACAGGTAGGATCGGCAGGCAGAAGGTTCAAGGCAGATTTGTGACTGAAGCCACAATTCGAAGCCACGGGCAGGCCAGTGGGCCAGCAAGCCATCAGAGTGGGGTTTGTTTCTAGTGGGACAGTGAAATGTCACAGCCAGGATGCTGATATTGAAGTGGTTTTCACGTTGCCTGAAATAAGTTAACATCTCACAGGGCTTTATTGACATACAAGATCTCTCTGCTTATGTTTTGTGAAAAGTAACACTGGAGATGGGAAACACAGAAGAAAGCCCCAAAAAGAAAGCGGATGTAAAATCCTGAGGCCTATATCTTGGCTAGGCAGAGAAAGGGGATGACTGTGAGGTGTCCTGTGTTTCCTTCCCTTAGCCAACATGTAACCTAACTTCCTACCATCACGACACTTAAATTGTACTTCTGAGGTCACTTTCCTTTAAAAAGACAGCAAAGGCAGTGTTACCGGGAGAGTTTTCCAGCTTTCTACAAGCTATTTTTTAAACTTGGATCCAATCTCCAAACCAAGTCAGACCTGAGCACAGACTGCAAGCACACTCAGTTTTCAAAAATTAAGAGCACAGAATTAGACTCCCACTCCAAGTTCAGAATTGCAAAATGAATGACCTGATTTTCTGAAGTTCTTACACATAACAACTCCCACAGATGTCAGCAAAAACCTTACTTCAGAGTTCGACTTCAGTGCTTCAGAAATCAGGTCACTTATTCAGGTACCTAAATATAGAGTGGCTACAGCCTTTATTTATTCTTTAAATACTCAGATTCAGTGTTCAAAGCAGGTTATTGCTTCAGTTCACGCAAGAGAATTTTGCAAAACTTAGGCCAGGATCTAACTTTGATGAGGAGACATAAAGTCCAGGGGCATATAGAGCCAGGGCTTCAGTCCTTCACACTGATGCAAAGGTCCCCATCCATTTGTAGGAGGAATCTCAGCCTTTTGTTCTGGTGACCATGTAAATGACCCCGACAGTTCAGCAACAGCCCCTTCCTTGGCTGCTCTTTGTTCTCTTTCACGCAGTGTTTCCTAAAACATTAAATTAAATAGCAAATTCATGGCTGGATGCAAGAAACTCAGGCAAGGATTAAAGTGCCACCATTACTTATTAAAAAGCATAAGTACTCAGAAATTATTAATTACATGGGTTTGATTGTTTATAATGGTATAATGTACTTAACTAGAAAAATAAATGGGAAGGGGCAGATTTTTCTCTTTTATTTGATTTACTTTAAAAAGATGCATGTTTGGTTTGTGTGTCTGTCTGTCTGTCTAATTTGCTGCCAGGAAGCAGAGAGATTAACAGAGGAACAACTTTTGCAAACAGCAGACCTGGAATCACTTACTAGAGGCATCATCAAATGGGAACCTCAACATTTTCATGATGTATCCAGAGTGTACAAGATGTTCCTTATTGAAATAATATTTATTGTCAAGGCTCGGCTCTTTGTTGCTTCACACGCGCTCAGCGCTATACGTCCAGATGGATGAGAGGTGATTTTCTGCCCTTCCCCCACAGCTGTCAAGCGAAAGACATCGTGTCTCCCTGCGTTCAGTCTGGCAAAGCATTTTACCCCTTCAAAACCAAATCTTTGTGGTTCTGCTGCTCCTCTCCCCTCTATTTTAATAAAATAAATTAAGTTTGGCAGCTTAAACAATTTAACAATGAGGACAGTGATAGCAACGGTGTAACTCCTAAATAGCTTCTTCAAAACAAAGTATTTTTTCCTCCACCTCAAGATATAAAGCATGCAAAAAAGACAGTAAACATTGGTTTCTACACGTGTATTTCCACTTACCTAAATCTTTCTTTGCAATAGTCTGCAAACTTTCCCTCAGTCCAGATGGCCTTCATCTCTTGCTGGAAGACAGGGAGAATGCTGATTGCAGAGAGCAATAAACATGACTGCCAGTGGGTCAATAGTCTGTTTACTCTCCCCTGCTTCCTAAAGCCATCTTCTGTAAGATTTAGCATGCCCTTTAATGGTCAGCTGAATATCCATAAATCTGCTGGTTTGCTTTCTAGCATACTCTACCAGGAAACGACATCCTGTGCCAAGCCCATTACTGGTACACAGAATGCGTCATTCCTGCGCTGGCAACAAAATGGCGGACAGCAACGCTCTCCATGAGGGTGTCTGGGGTGGCACTTGAGAACAGCTCCTGCTGGGGGGTTTGTAACAGTACCAACAATAGATGAGTCTTACTCCTGCCACATCTGTTCCTAAGGGGTCCGTAAACCCACTGTGCAGTGTAACTGCAATTGTGCGCAAGGAAGCTGGATTCGAGGAATTTCACTAATGCATCGAGAACTGAGAAACCCCATGGGTGTTGTGGGTGGTTGAGGCAGTCAGACAGGTTCAACAGCAAAGGACCGCTGCATTCAGGTGCAACAACAGACAGAAAAAAAGAGTAATCTTTCACACTGTTTCCATGCTGTTGATACATTATGACCCACAAGTCATAACAGCACGGTCCTAGGGGCGAGAGAGACCCAAATCCAGACTTGCACTCCAGCCTGGAGAAGGCAGGAGGAACCACCCAGGGCCAGCAGATTGCACAAGGGGTCCTGAATGCCCCATTGGGCCTGGGGCCCTGGGCACTCTCCTGCCACCTCATCCTTGCCCCACTCAGCCCTGGGCAGCAGCAAAAGCAGCAGCAGTGGGGAGCTGAGAGCCCCAGGTGCTTCAGGGGGATCTCAGCTGGCAGCAGCCAGACAGATGCTTCCCCAGCCTCCTCTTTACTCCCTCCCCCACCTTCCATTGCCTTTTTTCTTCTCTTCCTCCTCATGTGACACTTCACTAGAAACCTGATGGAATTAACAAGTCATGGAGAGAAGGTTTTATCATCCAGGAAGACAACCAAGACAACCATTCAGGTTTCCATACCCAAGCAGGCTAAAGGCTTCCCCACACCCACCCACCTCCCAGGAGCCATGGGAACAAGGGAGAAAATGAATGTCCTTTCTGTGTTCACCTTTCTGTATGTCTGTATGATTTCCATACTGTTTAAACTACTTGGATGGATTTCCAAGTGACCGGAGCGTAGACAGAATGGTACAGGATGCTGACAGCAGGGACGTTGTCATGGTAACAGAGAGGGAGCCCCAGTCGTTGGAAACTTGGAGGCAGGTAATTAAAGATCCCCAGAAGCCAGGGACAAGGATTTGATACCACTCTGTTACCCTGAAGCAAATTGCAAATGAAGATGAAACCTTCTGCCCTGTGCTCATAATTAATGCTTCCAATTGCGCTCCCAGGCACAGGGATTCACAGCCTTTGCATTTAACTGAGGGAAAGTACTGGTTTTAACAGAATACTGAATCATCATTTTCCTGTACCTTTTGTTATCTGTGTTTCTGCAATGGCAGTATATAAATGAAAAAAAAAAAAAAAAAGCATAGCCAGCCACAGATGACCCTGTAATTGGTGATATCAAGTTTATTTGGCATCCATTATTCATGATGTAAATTGTCGATGAGTAAAAATATTCTGAAAATATACCTGTCCATGTACAAAGATCTGCCTGATTCATTGCAGGGTGAATGACAATATGATTTACAAAAAAAAAAAAAAAAAAAAATTACCCACTTGCTACTTGCTAGGAAAACCAAAAAAAAACCCAGCCTTGCTCTTTCAGATTGCAAATATATATGGTTCAGCATGACAAATGAAATTTTAACTTGCTTCCCTCTGTGTTAGTAAGCGTATAATTATGCCCATTTAATTTATTTGCATTCATTACCTCCATGTGGATACTTAAGTATCCATGTGAACTCACAGAGACAGATGTGTTGCTACAGGCGGGATCCTGTACAATACACTATTTGGTGACTCTGCAGTTTATCCCTTGCTGCAAAATATCCAGGTACTCAGCTTTCATCATGCACAAAAGCAGCTCTGGCGAAGCCTTTGTGGTGCAAGGAAAAGCCTGAGAATGTGAGCTGAATATCAACCGCAGCAGTCACGTCTTCCTGCACTACCAAGCAGACTAAAACAACAGGACACAGAGCTCAGCAACATGGTTTATCTTCAGGGGCTGCTGACTCTGAACCTAGGAAATGATCATCAGAAAGTGTGGGAACACCACAAAATAATACAGCAGTAGTAACAGAAGATTATGTGTCCAGATTAAAATCTGAACCTTCATTTAAACTTATCTGAAGCTCCTGCAAAAATGCCCGAATTCCCAGCAGTGACACAGAATTTAGGGATCTTGGTGGAAATTTTTGATGTATTTGGCTTTGTAGTAGGATGCCTTTCACCTACAAACTCACACAACTATGCATGCACAAATCTAAATGCATGGTTTTTTAGTACATGTTTGCAGGAAATGTTATAATAGCTAGTTCAAGGCATCTCACTAACCAGAACTCAGAAAATATAAAATGACTGATATATATGTATTTTATTACACTGAAAGACTTTCAGAGAGTGATTTTATCCACTGCGTATTGTCTATATTTTGTGCTATGTACACACTAACTATAAACCTGAAACTAAAAAATCATAATTATAATGAATTTAGGAAAAAAAAACAAAACACACACACAAAAAAAAACATACCCAGAAGAGAAAGCAGACTCTCATTTTTGTTTTACTTTAAAATGTTGTGGAATCTGTCCATATTAATATTATTTGAAAACATTGAAAAGTATGACATTTTTAAAAGTAAGGTGCACAAATAACCTCAACTCTGCCATACTGAATATCTTTTTTTTCTGTCGGCTAATTACAGCCACCTTCACTTGTAGCAAGTAAGAGGCCATTCATTCAGCTCAACACCTGGCAACCTGCTTTGCTTCTGGAGCTAAATTTCTGTGTTGCAGACTTTTAGGGGAAGACAACAGTGGCAGATGCTTCAAGAGTAGCTACTACGTGTAACGAAGGGCAAGAGTCTTATTACTGCCATCATTTCTTGCCATAGCTTGCCATGTTGAAGTTAAAGAAACCATTAGAGCATCTTTCTACCAGAGGCCAAAGATTTTATTTCAAGTACATCCATTCTGAGTGCAATAATTTGAGTTTAGAAAAAGCCTATCTTCCCAAAAGCCATCCATGTTCAATTTGAATGTGCATGCTATTTTTCATTTCAGTTTCTGAGGTTTTGACTTCCAGCCACTGGTTCTTCTTCTTCTTCTTCTTGGATATTTTTGACCCAGGAGAACATTTAGACATTCTAATTATGTCCCTTCTTGATTTTCCTTTTGATAAACTGTCTGCTGCGGACACTCATCAAGAAAAGAAGTAGCCTTTGAAGAGGAAAACTGATTCTGGTCAACCTAGTTCCGCAGCATCGCCTTTTCAGAGCATGCCAGCTTGCATCCCTACTTTACAATTTTTGGCTTATAAGTTGGCTCTCATCTTACATAAATAACATCATAACTTCTGACAAAGCTGCTTTCTGCTTTCCTTTTGCAGGTCTACACTACCTTTATATGCACCAGAGTGCTTTTTACTACCCTGAGGAGTAAAAAGCCCTCCCTCTCTCTCTCCCTCTTTCTCACTGTCTCTCCACCAAGGAAGTCAGCAGCTTTATGCTCACTTTAAAGACTGGCAAACAGAAGCACAGAGAGCGTAACGCCTTATTCTGTATCATGTATCAGACAAGCGCAGACCCCTGTAATGTGCATCTCCTGGCTAAATCCAGCAATGCATTAGCCTAGCAATCCAGTAACGCTAGTTCTGCTGTCTCTTACCTTTACTGCTGATTGCCTTCACTACACGCACAGACTGCCAAATTATATAATTTCATATGTTAAAATGTCTAAGATGTCTAGTATTGCCATTTTTTTTCAGGAAACTTCTATTTGGTTCCCTATAAGGCACTGGCAGATACAGTGGAAATCTACTAAAATGAGATTTTCTGCTTTGGTTTCTTAAAAGACAGATAGGAAATCTCTGCAGGCAAGAAACCAGACCACTATTACTTTTAGTTTAGGATGTTCTGCTTAGGGTGCATACCAAACAAAGCGTAAAACAGCAAAGAATAAATGAGGCAACTGCGACATAAAACATCAGCAGTGAGCCCTGCCCCCTGTAATTTGAATACAGCAATCTCCCAGACTAACAGAAAGGCAATCTCCTACCAACAAGATATTGATCTCCTCCACATTGCATATACAAGCACTTCCTTGAAGTATCAGATGGTGAATTTATAAACTCTCTAAACATTAGAAGCATGGATGTGCTCTAGTGAATCGTTTCAGTATTACAGATGCCATGCAGTCTGATGTTATGTTTGATTTGAAATAAGCAACCTATGCTTTATAAGTTTGGTGATTTAATTATTTTGAAGTCTGAATCTAGACATGCAATAGTAAGTCAGCTAGCTTGTGGTCAAGTCTGGCAAAACCGATTCACATCACAGATGTAACCCAGTACATGGAAAAGCACACATCAAACTGCATTCTTGCTGTTTCGGGAGAAAAAGAAAAAAGAAAAAAAAAGAGTTATGTTCTACAGGCTGCTGAATCATCGCTTTCTACAGTAGAAGTTAATGAAGATGCTAACACGTCGGGGGTGGACAATCACACAGAAGACTCAGTAACTCTTTAGCTGTTTACTGCTAACACTGTGATTTCCAAAGGATAAAGTGACTAACCCCTTATCAGTCATGATGTGAGTCTGTCAGAATGATACCAGCTAATAGTGTTATAGCATATATAGTTTAGATAAATTATTCATAATTTACCATCTACAATTGGCATTTACCCGCCTACCAGGGTTCTCATGCAGATCCCATTAAATGTACCTTCACAGTGGTCATGGATTTCTCCTGACAACCATGACTACAAAGGCAGGAAAGTTATCAAACCTCACATCACAATTTGTCTACTGATGTCCATAAAACAGTGTCACACGGTGGCAGTAAATATAGGGTGACTTCACTCTCAGGGTGAAATTCAGTATCCAGGACAACCAAAAGAAGATGGAAGACATGGTCAGTCCTGCAGTAGACCCACTGCCTTCTCAGTTGGTGGCTGGGGCTCAGATGAAATACCCTGAGGAATCTAAAAGAGTACCAAAGCATCCTGCTCCAGACACAACACTTGCTTAAGTGCTTCTAACCCACAGACCAAATTTAACCTTAAAAATTATAACAATGAATGTGAAAGGCAATTCCTCATCACTGCAGAGTTATATGCTCTTGATAGATGTTCACTGCTTAAAACTGATCTAGGAAAAGAGTTAGGCCTTTAATGTTCTGTTTTCTGTATTTGCAGGCTAAGACAACTGTGATCATAGAATCATAGAATGGTTAGAGTTGGAAGGGACCTTCAAAGGCCATCTAGTCCAACCCCCCTGCAAGGAGCAGGGACATCCCCAACTAGATCAGGTTGCTCAGAGCCTCATCCAGCCTGGCCTTGAATGTTTCCAGGGATGGGGCTTCCACCACCTCTCTGGGCAACCTGTGCCAGTATTCTACCACCCTCAGTGTAAAAAATTTTTTCCTCATGTCCAATCTGAATCTACTTCCCTCTATTTTAAAACCATTACCCCTTACCCTATCACAATAGGCCCTACTGAACAGTGTCACCCCATCTTTCTTGTAGGCCCCCTTGAGGTACTGGAAGACCACTATCAGGTCTCCCTGGAGCCTCCTCTTCTCCAGGCTGAACAGCCCCAACTCTCTCAGCCACTTCTCATAGGAAAGGTGTTCCAGCCATCTTATCATCTTCGTGGCCCTCCTCTGAACCTTCTCCAACTGGTCCATGTCCTTCTTGTGTTGGGGGCTCCAGAACTGGACACAGTACTCCAGGTGGGGTCTCACCGGGGCAGAGTAGAGGGGGAGAATCACCTCCCTCGACCTGCTGGCCACGTTCCCCTTGATGCAGCCCAGGATGTGGTTGGCCTTCTGGGCCGCAAGGGTATATTGCCGGCTCATGTTGAGCTTCTCGTTCACCAGCACTCCCAAGTCCTTCTCCTCAAGGCTGCTCTCCATCCATTCTCCGCCCAGCCTATATTTGTGCCTGGGATTGCCACGACTGAGGTGCGGGACCTTGCACTTGGCCTGGCTGAACATCATGAGGTTGGCACAGGCCCACCTCTCCAGCCTGTCAAGATCCCTCTGGATGGCATCCCTCCCTTCCAGCGTGTCGACGGCACCACATAGCTTGGTGTCATCGGTGAACTTGCTGAGGGTGCACTCTATCCCACTGTCCCTGTCACCAACAAAGATGTTAAACAGGGCGGGACCCAACACAGACCCCTGAGGGACGCCACTCATGACCGGTCTCCACTTGGACATCGAGCCGTTAAACACCACTCTCTGAGTTCGGCCATCCAGCCAACTCCTTATCCACCGAGTGGTCCGTCCATCAAACCCATGTCTCTCTAGTTTAGAGAGAAGGATGTCGTGCGGGACAGTGTCAAAAGCTTTGCACAAGTCCAGGTAGATGATATCCATTGCTCGTCCCTTGTCCACCAATGCTGTCACCCTGATGACATGCACGGGATGATCTTGGGCTCCCCCACAATCAAATTCTTTTATGGAGACAGACTAACATTGTTAGGATTACAAGACCAGTAGGATGTGCTGCTCTGTGTTTCAAATTCCGGTGTCATTTTCCTCCTGTCTTCTGCCACTGCTGGCAGCAATCACATACAGTGCAAGATAGTCACCTCATTTCAAATTCCAATTTGAACTTAGACTGGGAGGAAAAGTGTGTGGGCATGCACATAACCACACAGCTCTGAGTGGGGCTGTGGGGGGCATGTACCTATATGATCATGCCTGCCTGCCCACCTGCCTGTGACTCTATTAGAAAGCCTAAGAAAGGTTTAAAGAACTGTTTTCCCTTCTGCTTTCTTGGGTCTTTTCTACTGATTGATTGCTGCAAGAATATTTCAATTATGATTCTGATCCACGTACTTCCATTGGAGTATACCTTATCATTAGAGCAATATAACTTTCACAGCATGCTGGTCCTTAGGGAAGAACAAGAACTTGTGTTTTTGCAGATTTCCTCTGGTGAGGGTACACAGAGAATGAAGAGGGAAATCTTACTGCCTCGCTGACAGAGGGATGGACACAAACTATGTGTATTTTGCACCTACAGAACTTACTTGTCCGATCATGCGAAGAGTACATTTCTGTTTGTCAGGTTTTAGTTTTGCTGGTATACGCAGGAAAGAAATCTGAATTATTGGATTCCTATTGGCATAGGAATTATTGTCAGACTTCTGTGGATTCAAAAAGCCTCAGAATTTTACTTTTATTATCTGTCTACTCAATTTCTCAAGTATCTCCTTATTTTTGTAATATTAAAAATCTACATAACCTCAACTAGCAATTCCACAACTGTTTCAAAGTAAAACTGATTAGTAAAATGTCATGTGGGTACATACCTTCCTGAATACTGCTACTAAACTTAACTATGAACAGATGTTTGATAAATCTTTACCTTTGTTTTGGTAACTGCTTTGCATCAATTTAAAGCCCACTAAGGGCTAAAACCATTTCCAAGAATGTAAACCATGAATTGGTCTAAATTTACTACTCTGACTTTCCTTCTCACTTGTCAAATTATAGATTTTCTTTCTATGTATATTGCTAGATATTAGTCACTAAATAGATGAAACGCTTTTCAGACCTGACAAATCTCAAAAGGTCAAATAAACCTAAAGAAAGGTAAGTCTGAATAAGAGAATCTGAGCAGTTTACAGTTTTGATTAAGGACTGAAAGATTCCAAGCATATTCAGCGATAAAACACATCTTACTAAGACACATTCAGAATGAAACAGAAGAAGGACAACAGCAGCCTGAAATAACAGAAGGTCTTACACCAGAGGCAATATAGTGAGGGAGGCTACGGTGTAAGTAAAGGAGTTATATCTGGTAGCACTCAAGATCTGGAGTGCCTGCTCCCAATAGCAGCTAAATGTTCTCCTTTGTTATGTATTCTCATTCATTTTAATTTCCCTGAGAGTAGCAATGGTAACTGGACTCAAATTTGGGAGCTCAGCTTAATTTTGTAAACAACATTGGGGATAATAATTAGAACTATAACCCTCTTAATAAGAATTCTGATGCAAGGAAAATATGGGAATTTATAAATGTACCAAAACTGCCACACTTTTATGTGATTTACTGCCCTCAGAGTTAGAGAGCATGACAAATACATTGACTGTTCTTTTGTATATTGCAGGACTTTTTTTAAATGAGTTTATGCAAGTATAACACAGATGTTTTTATTGTACACTTTTTATTGTGCTTCCCTCTCCTTTTTAAACTTGGAACAGAATTTTAATTGATCTTACAATGATATATTTTAAAATAAAAAGTAGCAGAAAAGATCACAGCAATGGTCTCCTTTAGCAAATAGTGTATTTAGAAAAACAATGGTACTCTAGAAAAACGCATATGACTATTTCCATCAAACCCCCAAAACAATCTAGTAGTTCCTCTAGCTCACTAATGTGCCACAATAAAAAACAATAGACTCTTGGAGTCTGTCAAATCCTAGATTAATAATAAATGAACACCAAATGATAAACACAGCCTTTTACTGTTCTATTGCTGAAGATTACTGCAGGATATATACTGACAGGAAACTGAGCAATGTTAAACATACAGCTTAATGGATACATTATTTAGAATAGGAAAATACATCCAAAATTCACAGTAAACTAAGAGAATCAGGCGTATGTTAAAAAAATAATGTGTTTTAGAACACATATTTTAACAGAAATTACTCTTGAAGATTTAATTGCAGAAATGTCCAGAGAATTCGGAGTTATGTTAAGCTGTACAGCTACAGCCTTTGATTTGTTGATGCTGCTGAGGCAGAGACATATGCTGACTGGGAAAAGAAATGCTGACTGGGAAGGGGAAATGGGCAACTGCGCAAAAAAAAAAAGGTTGCAGCAGGAGTAGTGCAATAATGTACAACCTTTTTCCCCTTCCAGGAAATAGGTTAATTTCTAGTCTATTCCTCTTCCAGTGGATTTTAATAACAGGGCATAGGTGACAGCAGATTTGGACAAGTGAAGAAGATATATAAGAAACTCTACTACCAGCATGGTGCAGAGCTGGAGCAGAATACAGGAGCATGACTCTGCCACAGTCTTAGATGGTTGGGTAGGAGACCTAAAATTGCAGGTGGAATTTTGGTGGATAGAATGAAATAACCCAAATCAGAATATGTTCGAAAGAGAGATTTCTTGCATGACCTACTTGCCATAGTCATACTCACAGAGCGAGAGAAGCCATTAGATTTTATCTTTTAGAAAATGAAGACAACAAAATATCTACTAACATCAGATTTCAATATGGCCAGATGGAGGGTCACACATTTATGAACCTTACCTAAAGGATTCATGACAATGACAATAAGGAGGATCTCAGAGTCCTTGTACATAATCAGTTAGACCAGCCATATCTGCATCCTGTTTTAACTAGGAGAGTAGGCAGAAATGATTGTATAGAAATAGGTCTTTGAGGTTTAGCACTTAAGTGCAATACAGTAATATACCAGTAGTAAGTTGTACTGGCAAACATCTGTTGAAAACATGCCTTATCCTGAAAGAGTTCAAACGCTGGTCCTCTTTAGTTTATTCATAAGACAAGGCAACATGCCTGTGGTCTACAAATATTCATATGAGAAGATATTTCTCGTGACAGACCATTCTTTAATCTAGCAAAACAAACTGACCATGAGATCTCAAGGGTAAAAATGGACCCCGGATAGACAAAAACAATGAAAAAAAATTATAGTATTTTTGCACAGAGAAAGACCTCATTGTAAATACTAAGTGTTAACATAAAATACATCTTCAGAAACAGATAGTAGCTTGAGAAGAATTGGAAATGTACTCTCAGTTTTTTACAGCAATGGTGGGCAGAATTAGATTGTAAAAATTGCCAAAAGGATTGCATTAAGACTCCTGGATTCTTCCTTCTGCTGGAACTCACATCTAGGCTATTTCTTGGAGGGGTCTGCTACTGACAGGTGCAAGATAAGCAAATAATTGTCATTGCACTAAAGACGAGACCTTCTGGGAAAAAAAGGAGCATTAATCAGTCTAATCCTAACTCAGCTGTTCTGTTTTAACACCTCTCAGCAACTTAGAGATAAAATCCTTCCCCCATGCATGGATCTTCTCCCCAGAAGGGAGAAGGAAAGGAAAGATCCTAGGAAAGATAGTCACCTCTCTGACTGCCGTGGGCAGAAGCCTGGTTCTATAGACCACACTTTTCTTTGGTTTCCACATTAGAAAAGTCTTATTACCCTATTCCAGAGTCCTCACAATCATCACGTTGTCATTTTGCTGCTATAAAGATGATAAAAGACCCAGCTAATTGACCCCTGGAAAACAGATATATTAATAGTGACAACTCCTCTTTCCTCCCTTGCACAGAAAGAGAGCCCAGCTTCATTCAATGTAAGGGAACATCATAAAATTTTATTTCCTAGTAGCCCAAAGACCAAAGAAGGAAGAGTACCAAAATCAGGCTATGTTTCTCCAGGACAATGTGTTCACCATATTAAAAAAATTTCAGTGAGTAAAAAGCAAGTTCAAAAGTAAAGATTAGGTAGTCCTTTTCTGATTGTTTTGCAACCAGAATTTCAGACTGTCTTACGACCAAAATTAATGATGCATGAATACAGCGTTTTCCGATATAGTTTCTTTCTCAAATAGAAACATTAACAGACAAACTATAACAAGTTCTCCAATAAATTTTTTTACAATAAGAGTGGTGGAACACTGGAACGGGTTGCCCGGAGAGGTGGTGGATGCCCCACCCCTGGAAACATTCAAGGCCAGGTTGGACGGGGCTCTGAGCGACCTGATATGGTTGGAGATGTCACTGCTCACTGCAGGGAGGTTGGACTAGATGACCTTTAAAGGTCCCGTCCAACACAAACCATTCAATGATTCTATGATTCTAAAATACTTTATTTTTTTCAGTATAGAGAAAAGGCAGAGATAAAGAATGGATGTTACTAATCTCTCATTATCACTCATACTCCTTGCACAGTTAGCACTGTGCTTTCAGAATTGACGTTCAGCCATGCTTCTGAGGTTTCTTCTTCCCACTGTTTCCCTACTTTGTCCTGGTGTTGCCACTTACCCCTGGACTATCATTTGATTAGCTGACTCTAAAGAATAAGCTATCAAATTCAACATGCCCAAGACCAATCAAAAAAGAGCACCAGAAAAAAAAAAAGTAAAACAAAGTCCTTACAATTCAACTCTGGCAGGAATTTCAAGCTTAGCTTTCCTCAGGCCCTCATTTTCTTAGCCCAGTGTCCACTGCAAGAAGTAAAACATCTGACAGAACACCACAATATAAATCATGTATGTGAATTTTGAAATCATCTTGTTAAAAAGGTAAAAACTAAGAATCTCAAGTGCTTTTCTGCTTGTTCACTTTGCACCTTTTCCACTCCTGCACAAATCTAGGGCTTGGGAGAGTAGACATAACAAATGAGGAATCACATCCTAAGACAGCTGTATTCTGTTTTTTAATTTTTCTCCTTAATTTAAACATGATCGTACATCATTAGGAGCTAGTGACATCATTAGTGAAAATCTCATAAACTATATCGAGTTTTCATTAGTCATATACTGCACCTTCTTTTCTGCCATCCCTATTATATGCTCTTTTTTTTTGCCAGTTCCAGGAAAAAAAAAAAAAAGCAGGCTAGATTCTTCTACATGAGAAGCTTTGAAATCAGTGGATTTACTCACAATGGTGTTACTCAGCACGAAAAAGGGAAAGAGAAAAAGGCCTCAACTCTGTCACTGAGGGTGTTGCCTCCACATTGTTTCACCTTTCATAGTCTGAGGTCCACTTCTCCACTGCTTTCTCCGTCAGACTTCTCAGGAGTAGTCTCATCTCAGGGTGACCACTACGGACTTCACCAGCAAGACTTTGCAGTCTTCTCAGGTATTGTTACTGAAAAAAAATTTTATGTGAACCCTCCAAATGCCTTGCAAATATTTGTTTGTTAAACTCCATTGCACTCAATGACATTGTATTATCACCATATCATAAATGTGCAAGTTGAAATAATGAGAAGGTAAGTGACTTTCCTAAACTTATATTGGGAGCCAGAGGTACTTTTAATATATATTTTAAGTATCCTTGCCCCTCCCTTGTCACAGCGGTACATCTTCTTGATCTACCTGCAATTTTGGTGCCAAGGTGGTTCAGTGAACATCCAAATTACCAGAGTATTGATGAAAAACTGGCCTGAGCTACTATGTAAGTGTGTCAGGGGAAATCTGCTCAGGCTAACACCAATCCATTCATAAAATATTGCTCGTGACAGCCTGATACTAACAGAGCAATTGATGTCCTTTGCCAATTACCATGTGGCACAGGCCTTTAGTCCCATGCTAAAATTCCAGGCATCTGCAGAAAGAAAGAGTAAAAAAACATGTCTATTTTTATATATTCTTCAGGACCAACACATTTACAAATGGGAAAAGAGAAACCACAGCAAATGCCATGTGTTTTATAAGCCGCAAAAGCTTTTTACTACATGCTTTCTATACACCTGGGCACTCACTAAATCTGGCACATCAGGAAGAATTCACTCAGTAGGCTGTCTTGTTGATTTCTGTCAGAAACCAAGGAAAGCAATTTTCCAGAGTTATGAAAAGAGAAAAAAAGGAAAGCATCTTCTTGTATTGAACAGCCAATCTAGAAAGTGGCAGCCAGTCTCTCAGCATAATCAGATCATCTCACTGCTCTGCAGTGTGGCCAGCCTTTTGTTTCCCGTATTTGCTTGTTCATTACTTATCTGTGCCGAAAATCAAAGCTTAATGGCTGACACCCGTTTCTAATGAATCCATGTGACAGGCAGAAGGGACATGATCATTACTGCCATCCCAATATATGCAAATATCGCTTTTGTTCAATTGCCCTTTCCACATCACTTGATCAAATTGGACATGTTTCTTGCGGATCATACTCCCAACCAATTTATAAACATCAGCTGTTTCAGAGGCAGAGGTTTTCATTGTATTATACATAGGCCTTCACTCTCCTTCAGTAATAATAATGATCTGCTTTCTTGAAAAAAAAAAAAAAAAGATACTGAGTGAACTGAGTCTGGTAAGAGGTTTAAAGATGGTAGATCTTGTTTCCATCTTTATTCTACTTCTGCAAATTATTATGCTGCATCTACAAGGATAACATAAGCCATTATGACCTGCAGCATTTCTCCAGGGATACAGTACAAAAGTGCTCTATCAGAAATGCAATCAATTCCAGAGATGACTGCTTCCTGCACGCTTCCAAGCTGCTGCTTGATAAAACAGCTCCCCATAAAAGAAGCAGGAAATGCATGACATCGTTTAGCAACCGGTCATTAGAATTTAATGGAACAGTATTAAAATACAAAAATTCCATGCTTATAGACCTTCCCATGTATTACCCCAGACTTTGAGAGGGGAAATTGGTAACATATTGGTAGAGCCTTAACCCTTTCCTCTACCTTCAGAGATGGAAACATCCCATGATCAAAGGAAAATCTTTGCCGTATTAGAAGGGAAAATCAAATAAAAATCAAACCTCTGAATGAAAGCAGAGTGAAAGGTTAGTTTTCTCCATTTTATACCATCTCTCAATTTAAAAATTTCTTGGGGAAATAGAAATGTGACTGCCTAATCTTGATTTTTCCCTAATTGTCTTTGTACAGGTGCCGTACCATGGCATTTCTTGCATTTTAGCAGTTTTCTCATTTCTAGTTGGCTACATTAAAGTATGTGTGCTCTCCGTATTGCATACACACAAGGTACAATGAGAAAAAAAAAAAAAAAAAAAACCTCTGAAATTATGTTCCTACTGAGCTATTGTGAAGACATTTTTCATACTGAAAACACCTGGTGCATGGTATCATGTGCATTGATAATAAGGCTGGCACAGATTTTTCCTAGAGCAAAGCATGTATTTACAGCTACATGAGCAGGATGCTGGTGATGAAGTCATTCTTATCACAGTCAAAAGATAACTTGAACAGCAGGAATATATCAACCTCTTGAGGCTCAGCTCTCTCTAAATCACCCCCAGAAGGTTCTGTGAGTCTCTCTTCCCTCTGCAAGTTTTAAAACTGACAACTGCACGGTGCTGATAACCAATATCTGTATAAATGCTTTTCCCGCTGTATGTTAAATTGTACATAAAAATAAGTTACAGACCATCTATCTTTAAAAAGCATATTACATATCCCTTAATGATTACATATCTCTTAAATGACAAGTCTTTTCAGCATATTAAGCCAGAGGGCAGAGTGGAGGTATGTTCTTTCTTGGCAACATTTCTGTCTCTCATGGCGCTTTGCTCTCCAGCTAAGCATGGTTCAAACTACACAAGCAATTGGGAGTCAGAGCACTGCCCAGCACCCAAATGACCCGGTCCCTGACAGAGCTAGAGAGTCACATCCTGTAGTCTGAGATCATTACCGGCAGAGTACAGTTACAGGAATTCAAGGTCCTCAACTGTTAAGAAAATGCATCTTGTAATACTGTGAAGTGTTGACTCATAAGGCTTGCCTGACTCACATTAAATATTTACTGTTATTGGTTAGTTTAGTCATTCAGCTGGAATGAAAAGTATTCCCTGCAGCTGTGCCACCCCAGGCTGTGATCTAACCATGCTCCACACTCAAGGCTATGCCAGCCAGCCAGGAGACCCTGTCCCCTGACAAAAGAGTGTGGCAAGGACAGGCATACGTCACTAGGAACAGCTGCCCTCCATAACCAACACCTCCTCCAAGAAGAGTAGTTGGGAAAATTATGTACCTGGAAGCATTGTGCTCCAGGTGAAAATTTAAAAAAAAAAAAAAGAAAGAAAGAGGTTCTGACCATTTCTGACTATTAGCTCAAGCAAGCTCCTTTTTCTCCCAAAGCGCAGAGCTTTAATTCATCACTCTAAACCAATTGCACTTTATTTGACTCAGAGTATGACAAGCCTCTCAGGGCCTTGGCACAGCATCACCTAACCATACCATCTGTCTAAGGAGAATGTTTCAAATCTTTTACCATTGCAATCAAATATTGCATTCCTTGTGTCATAAATGTCAAATTTAGTGTTCCTGTTTACTTTTTAAAATTGTCTTGTTCAATCCAAAGATGAATTTATTTCACTACTACACACAAGCATTAATATATATAAAAGTAAAAAAATGTTATTTTTGCCATAAATGACAAACATCGAGACTAAGAAGACTCAGAGTTTCCCTCAGCTATCTCCCCTCCTCCTTTCCAATGACACATTTAACACACCCAGCTTTTCTATACACCCATGAAATTATGCAGTTTTGCAATGATAAAGCTTAAATCAAAATGAACATAAAATGTCAACAGAAAATTGTGACTGCTTCAAATGAATACCCTTTATTGTTGTAGTCAATTAGAGTCTAGGTAGCATGTGATGCTGAAAATCATCTAAATTACTAATTTAAAACTTCTTCTTTAGAAAAACACACTTTAATTTAGTATGCACAGGCTTCTGGGAAACATTTCTAGAATGGAAATCACCAGCATCAGCCACAAAGTCTAACTGTTTATTCAAAGATCATTTTTACAGTACTCCTTTAAAAAAAAAAAAAGGTCTCTAGGAACATAACAAAACACAAAAACATAATGTTGACTGAGAACAAGGGCCTGCCTTGGTCAATGTTCTGTTTCCAGCAGTGGTCACAAGTGGACATGTAGGGAAGAGAAAGAAAGGCAACATATGTGATCCAGTCACTTTCAGCCGAAGAGATTTCCTGATCCGGACACAATCGGTAACCTAGTTCCTAAATTTCAGCAGATCTCTCCTCCAAGTATGTGGCCAATTTGCCTTCAAACCCATCTAAACTTCACCTATACACAACATCCTTTGGCAAGGAGTTTCATAGGTATACTGCCTGTCGTATGAGGAACCACATCCTTTTCTTTGTTTTAAACCTGATCTGAATTAGCATTATATCTAATTCTATGGGATCTGTATCTGAAAAATACAACAACTGGTTGATCTCTAGCATTCCTCTCGGTGCCACCCAGAATTGTGTTGACCTCTCTCCTATCTCAAATAAATCAACTTTTTCAGGTTAAGTGTCCTAGTCCACCTCTGCTAAGCCCATGTTACGGAGTAGGTAATACGAATGGATTTGCAGAGTCGCTGGCATTCTCGGGGGTTTTCTTTTCTTCCAACTAGCATAAAATTGGTGCTGCAGATTGTATACCCATTGGCAGTTGCATTGCACTAGGTACGTCCCAGAATTGCTCTAAGCATGTTCCAAGACATGAGTTGGTTTTGTTTCATCCAAAAGGAATCCAGTGCAGGTGCTCCATCCTGTATTTGAACCAAAGTGCAGTGAATGAAGATTAATTGAAGATTTGTTTCAAAATCAGATGCCTGATCTGAACTAAAACTGGTAGATGTACCTTGGTTTTCCTCATACAGAAGCTGTTCCGTACCTCTGAATCACCCTTCTCTGACCCTTTTCCCCTTTAAGAACATACTTTTTAATATGAGAGGACAAGAATCACACACAGTTGTCAAGCTGCATTTGTTGTCATAATGATGTCTTCTGTTTTCTCCTCTATTCCTTCCCTAATATTTCTGAACATTTGTTTGCTTTTCAGATAGCTGCCGAACACTAAGCTTTCAATTTGATGATGCTATCTATAATCTCTTCAAGGTCTCACTCCTCAAGGGTAACGGTCTCTCAGAATACAACATTTTATATATGAAGTTAAAATTCCTTTTCCCTGTATGAATCACTTTACTTTTATCTGTTGATCTGATTTTTAACACAGGCATATGAAATCTAGGAATTGATAGAAACATTGTGCATATCACAAAAGTCAATTAATCAGCTTGTTATGCCCCACAATGTCCTTTTGAGACATATAAGTATTATTATATCCACTTATACCATATTACATCAGTTTTTCGAGAGACAAACCCACTTGGACAAACAAACTCAGATGAGTGGGAGTTTTTGCATCACTGGAGCAAGGAATTCCCACTACATTCATCCTACTTCTAATGGATAAAAAAAATTGCCACAACTAGAAAAGAATCCTGGAAAATGCCTTCTGGTACAACTCCTTCCAGCACAGATTCTTCCAGCCAAAATGCAATTTGGGAACACTAGTATCACCTAAGGAACACATTATAACCTTGGGTTATCTTGTCAGAAAAGAGCATCCAAAAGTTAATTATGTTTTTGAATTGCTTGGCTGTTCCTCATCACTTGCCAGCAGTTACCTTTAGAAGGACATTCAGGTTCTCCAGGCACCAGCAGTCTCTAATAATAAAATGAGTTCAAATAAGCACAGCTAAGCTCCATCTTTATCACATTGATGCATTAAGGGTTTCTAGATTCCTTATCAAGACCCTTCTGACAGTTAAATTGTTTAAATGTTTCCTAAATTTAATACAAAGCTGCTGAATTTTATTAATTTTAATACATAACATCAGATGATGAGTTCTAGAAGGAGAGGTCTTGAAAATGAAGGGGAAAACAAGGATTAAAGAGACTTTGAAGCTAACATCTAACTTCTGGCAGGACATAACACAGATCTTAGCTAGCCAATACATCAGACTTTTTATGTAAATAAAAAGAATTTTAATTTCAGATTTTCAATTACTTAGTCCAAAAAGTTGCTTTGTAGCTTTTTTATTTTCTTTCTTAAGAAAAGCTTTTTAATGTGGATAGCTATCAATATTCCAGGATCAGCACAGAGACCCTTGAGAAGGAGGATATTAATCTGAAAATCATCAGATTATATACTTAATATACTTTTATTATATAAAACATGGATTATGTTGTATGATCATGATATATTATTTATATGTATCATATATATGCCTTCTGGCTTTATAGTCTTGGTATGCCTTCAGGTTGCCATTTCTTCGTAAAAATGAAGGCTGGAGAGCTTTTAGAAAATGAAAGCTTAGATTTTCCTATACTGATTTAAGTCTTACAATGTAGTCAGTTTTGAGGCAAATGCCCTTGCTCTTGGCTCTTCCCAAGATGAGGAATTTTACCCTGTGTGGTGAGAGCTGAACCTTTGCAGTGTGGATGAACGACTTTAAGGTGCACACGTCTAAAGCACATGTAGTTTTGATGCATGTACATGTGAACTTCTGTCGTAGTTCAGCCCCGATCAGGACCAGACTACGCAGTCTCTCTCTCACTCCCCCCACCCTCCGAGAGAACAGGGAGAGAAAATGTAAGAAAACCAGCTCGAGGTTTGAGATAAGGACAGGGAGAAAATCCTTAAAGTTACCGTCACGGGCAAAACAGACTCGACTTGGGGAAAACTATTCATTTATTACTACAAACAGCAGGATAATGAAACAGAAAACAAGATAACCTCCATCCACCCCTCCCTCTTCCCAAGCTTAACATTATCTCTACTACCTTGCCCCCCCCACCCCAAGCGGCACAGGGGGGAAGAGGGAATGGGGGTTGCAGTCAGTTCATCATACGTTGTTTCACACCGCTGCTTCATGGTTGGGGGAAGAACTCCTCACATTCCTCCCCTGCTCCAGCGTGGGGTCCCTCCCACGGGCCACAGTCCTTCGTGGAACTGCTCCGGCGTGGGTCATCTCTTCCACGGGTGCAGTCCCTCTACAACAGCTGTCCCAGCGGGCCCTCCACGGGCCACAGCTGCCTTCAGGCATTCACCTCCCCCGGTACGGGGTCCTTCACGGGCTCCAGGTGGATCTCTGCTCCTCCGTGGACCTCCATGGGCTGCAGGGGGACAACCTGCTCCACCATGGTCGTCACCACAGGCTGCACGGGAATCTTGGCCAGGAGCCGCATTACTGCTCCCCCTCCTTCTGAACTGCCCTTGTCGTCTGCAGCCGTTCCTCACAAGAGGCTGGCAGATGTCTCTCAGGATCTTTTTTTACATCTTATTCACTTCTCATCTCCTTTCCACTTCTTGCAGCTGGGTCGGGCCCAGTCGGCTGCCTGGCGAGAGGCCAGAGGGTGAGGCCTGCAAGGCCCATGAGGCCTGCGCCTGCCCCTCTGCACCTCTGCCCCCGCTCAGCTTCTTCACATCTTCTCTTCTCTCTCTTTTTTTTTTCTGTTTTCCCATTCTTAAATATGTTATCTCAGAGGCGTTATCACGAGACATTCTGCTACCAATCGGCTCGGCCTTGGCCAGCAGTGGGTCCGCCCTAGGCCTGGCCAAGTCCACTGAACAAAGGGGAGCGACTTCTAGCAGTTTCACACGGAAGCTACCACCTTAGGCCCCCCCTCACTAAACAAAACCACGACAACTTCCTTCCTTCTGTCACAGTCCAAGTGTCTTAGCTTTTCAGTTGAAAGGCTTATTTGTTTTCATCTGTAATGAAAAGATCCCATACGAAATTCCAAAACAAGACAGAACAGCTCCTTGTTTTGCACAAGGCAGAAATACTTTGGGCATCAGTGAAATCCTTGAGCAAATTGAATTACTGGAGAAATCAAAGTAATATTTCACTATCTGCTGAGCTCTTCCTGCACAGTCCCCTCCATCCTGGCTGACATGTGTTACCACAGAAGGAGGACTGAGCAGGACTAGCACCGATCTGCTCAAGTGCTTTGCCCTGTGAACCGTGCAGGTACATCATTGCAAGCTGCTAGTGCAGATGCAGTCACAGTAGGATAAACACAGTTAAGCCAATACAGATTATACCTGTGATTGTACCAAAACGGGCTAGAGACTATAAAGACACCTTTGTGAGAGGCTGAGATGTTGTCCTTATCAGTGAGGCAGTACACATTTAACTACTTTGTCCTAAGTCTGGTATAGTTATGTCCTCAAATGTGTTCAAAAGGTGCTCAAAAAACATGTGGACAAGTCCTGAAGGTCCAAGTCTGCATCCATACCTGAAGGCTTCTCATTGAAGGAGCAGCTGTGGGGGATTTTTAAAGAAGGATCTTCTCGAAAAACTCCATATACTGTGCAATGATTTCTTGATCTGCAGAAACAGCTCTGTTACGAATCTCTCTTTGTTCCCTAGAAAGTGTGATTGATGTAATGCTAAGGCATTACTTATTCAGGACGGCCTCTCCTTCTGATGGCCTGAATTTGCTTTTTCTGATCTGTTGATTGAAGATATTTTGTAGCCTTAACTTTTTAATTAAAGTAGTGGTTAAAACAATTTAAAGGAATATTTATAGGCCATTTTCAGTAGTCTGTAGGGATAACCCATTTAGCACTTCCTAAAACTACGTAGAGAGAATATCAGAATTTTAGGAAGCGTATTAATCAAAAATTACAACTGTGACTGTGTCTAAAAGCCACATCTTCAAAGACGGCTACAGTTAATACCACTAGACATCCAGGCACTTAGTACCTGGATGAACTGAAGAGAATACATGCACAAAAATATACATTCAGGCCAATATATGATGGTGAATCCTCTTAAAAGATCATTTGGCATGGAACTAAACCTGTTAAAGGAAGGATTTATGACACTTCATGGGTGTGCTTTGAAGAAGCTTCCACTGTATTCAATTACTATTGATTCATTAGGTACACGAACTGTACAGCTCTAATTAAAAACCTTTCTCTTTCCTTCTTTGAAACCAGCAGGGAACTTTAAATAGATTTACTCTGAAATGGAAAAAAAAAAAAAGTTATTAAAAGATTAATTAGAAAAATGCTACCCCAAATTCCCTGGCCTTCTTTGCATCGATGTCTCAGTAACCATAGTCTCCCTGGCTCTCCCTACGCTGAGGCAGTGGATGATGTACTCTACTAAGCTCTCCGATTGCTTTTGTCTTCAGCATGAACACGCTCTGGCATGTCCCACAGGCTGGTGGTACCTACTCACAGACACTGTCCTTCCCATCTCTGGCAGGGCAAGATCCCAGTGCTGGGAATCCCAGATGGAAAAGACAGACACAGAAAAGACGGACACAGAAAAGGAGGAGCAGCTTTATTCGACTAACTGGGCCTCCAACATGCTGACTTGTCAAGCCATTCTCAGTGCAGGGGAAGGGCGGATGAGGCATGATTCTGGGAATGGGTTTGGCCGGAGGCGGTTCTGCTGGCAGGCTGCATCTCAAGAGCCAGGGAACAACTGATGGATTGTACTGAGCTTTCTGTCTCACTCTGTGGATGAAATCCAGCCTGTAGTGGTGACCCAATGCCCAGCCCGTGTAAACCCCAACAGCCTTTTGAACAGCAAAAAAGGTTTCTTTGGATAAGGTTCTTCATCCTCTGGCTCTTTTGCAGAGCATTTAAGAGTGTAGATAGTCCTCCAGATGTTACAGCATCCGTCAAGGCTTTGCCAGCTCAACTGAAATGAAAATACTCCAAACCTACTGAAGGAAGGGAAATACGTCTCTCTCTAGGTAGCTCACTACTTCATGCTTAAAAGCCTGTCACCTGTGCTACTTATGCTTCGATAGCCACTCATAGAAATAATATTTACGTGAGGCATTTTAAACACTTTATATCTTCTGATTGCCCTGCAAGTAGTAGCTGATCTGAGACAGTAACAGTCACCTCATCTTTCCAATGCCTTCCCATGCGTCACTGAGTGGTTAGACTTCCTCAGGACAAATGCACATCCCAAACATTATCAGTGCTCTCCAAAGCAATAATGCATCTAGGCCTTTATTTCCAGGAACAGAATATTCCGGGCATAGAAAATTCCACCTCTGATCTCCTTTAATCAACCTATAAAATCTTACAGCACATACACCTGTATACAAATTACTGTAGCCAGTGGATTTTTCCATAAGAGTTTCCAAGAGTTGGTTGAATTTAGCTACCAATTTCCAATACAGATCTTCAGCTCTGTTTCTTTTTTTTTTTCCAATCTTTTTTTCCTGCTGTGTGATGGAAATAACATATTTGTCAATGAGTAAGGACAAGTATTTACCTATGCCTACTACATCCAATGCTGTAGTCATGACAAGCCACAGCTTCATCAAATTGCTCCCGCAGTGGCTACTTCTGCTCAGTGTCCACCAGGGATCCAGACCAACCTGCAGGTACCTTCACACATTAATAAACTTCCAGCAGTGGCTGCTGCTTTAATGAACTCCATGTGCAATTCACACAAATATTGGTTTACCATCAGGACTGGTTTTTGCACTTAAATATGTTTTATCCTGTCAAGTGAAGAGAAGAAAAAGAGGAAGCCATTACTTCTGTAAATGTAACAAGAAAAGTGTCAGGAGCCCCATTACTTAAAACTGAGCTGGACAGAGGGAGAGTAATGTATGGTAGAGACCAATCCAGCATGGAATGGACTGAACAATCCACTGAACTCCATTTCATCAGCAATTTACTGACTTTCATTTAATTTACCTGCATCAATAAGCTTGGTTAATAAGGCACAGACCTCTGCCATTCCTCTGAAAGGCAGCAGCACTGCATTATACAGCAATTTTACTTTCCCAACACTAAAATAATTCTATATTTCCTTCATGCTGAGGATACTTTCAATCTAGCTTAAAACACATTTGGGCAATAATTTAAACAATGCTACAAGCCCTGCTCCCCTTCTCCATCTTCAACAATTCCCTATGCTCACATGCTATTTTCAGGTGTTGGGGAAAGAGGGTACAGCTCTAAAGGCCAAGAATTCCCTTTTCATATAGGTCATTCATAGTCTGAATAGCTTCAACAGGAGCTGGCTAAATCACTGCACAATCATTTGAAAATTCAGTGCTTGGCTTCTTTCATTGCTTTATGGGGTTACAGAGAAAGTCTTAAAATTATGCATGGTCCACAGAATAAATTTAATCTTAACGAGTTTCATTTCTGCTAATTGCTAAAGCCAAAAGGAAGACTGTCAAAGGCTAATAATTCCCCAGCATCTTCTGAGATGTGAATGTATATTATCAAATAAGATTACATATTACATTCGTCCTTTAGAGGGCATTCTGTGAATAAGGAATATCCTCTGGGTAACACTGAGGGTCAAATCTACTCTGGTGTAGATTTCTATATTTGCACTTAACACAATGAAAATGCATGAGTTACACTGCTTGCAGACATTACTCTTTGTCTTTAAATGTTTATTCTTAAGGCCTGAACTGACCTAAATCTTTTCCAATGGGTCTACACATCTTCTCAATAGATTTCATATGTAGCTTATGACTGTTCCTTTCTGTTCTGTTCTTGACTATATCCCTAACTTGACTGATAAAGAAATACAGCCACCCAAAGGGAACAGTTGTTGCCTGACCCATAGCCCTCACTGGTAGGAATTGTTTCATATCTGACTTCTCTATTCCTAGGTCTAGTGACATAGGTGTATTTAAATATGGAGTTCACAACACCAAATAGTTCAGCAGCTATATGCAAACTAAATAATTCTAAGGGTTTTATCAGACTGCCACTCAGTAAAAATAAAAAATGATTTTGAAATGCAGATGATCTCTGGTTCATTCACAAGAATTAACATTACTGGCTAATAATGGAAAAAATATCAGCGGGTCCATAGCACCTTGTTAAATCTTATACTTAGTCCTTCAGTAGAGGTGACTTTTGGCATGGATTTCCTGAAAGCTTTCCAGGTTGGTGATTTTATTGACATAGTTTTGGAAACCAGAATTGTAATGACAACTGGACTAGATGCAAGGTTCAGCAATGCAAAGGATGGGAAAGCATGAAATATGAGGTAAAATTTTAAAGAATTAACCAACTTAGATTAGAGAAATGTAAGGACACTTAAAGAAGACAGTCCAAAACCTATTGGGATAACGTCAAGCATCAGTCCTCTTTATTGAATGAAGATCGGAAAGGTATGGAAAGATAAGGTTGGTAAAAGAGAAGACGGAGTTGTGTGCCAGGAAAGATTTCTAACAGAAAGACTATAGAATAAAGGAGAGAGATGGGAACCCCAAAGGCTCTCCAGCAAACATTCAGCCTCAAAGCAAGACACAGACATTGCATGCAGTAATTTAAAACAAGCACAGACAAATGCTGGGAACACAGTTCCAAGAAGAAAATCCAGAATGTACTTTGTCTTATCTCTCATTAATGTATTTAATCCTGTGAAAAGAAATGTGTTCTTTGAGGTTCTTTAAATGCCTAAAATTAATCTTAAGCATGTACCAGCGAGTTGACAGATGGCAACAAAGATGAGATTAAAATCATAGAATCATGGAACGGTTTGGGTTGGAAGGGACCTTTAAAGGCCATCTAGTCCAACCCCCCTGCAAGAAGCAGGGACATCCCCAACCAGATCAGGTTGCTCAGAGCCCTGTCCAACCTGGCCTTGAAAGTTTCCAGGGATGGGGCATCTACCACCACAAGATTAGAGGGAGTTTTCTTCAGAAACTTCTATCTGAATTCCTGTTCCAAATGTGAAAGTTTGCATAATCCCGAGCTGTTGGGCTGGTGTAACCAAATATGTAGAATTGCTCCTAACATTGACTCTCCCCTGTGCAATGATGACTTTCAGCATATGACAAAGGGAAATTAAAAAGTTGAACTTCCGTGCATCTTCTCGGTCTTGGAAAAGGCTGCATTGTCCTTTGTACCTTGAAATGAAACTCAGCATGTTATTCACAGTATCAGCAGTTCTATTCTCCCTGTTCGTTGTAACTGTGCATTGTGCTCAGATGCATACAAGATTTCTCTTCAGTATATTATTTTTACTGAAAATATTTGCCAGATAAAAAGGACAGATTGCTATGAGAATAAGTGCCACTTTTTTTCTAGGAATAAAGGCCTCTATTTTTTGCATCTCTCAGAATTTCCAAGGCTTGGCAGTTTTGACTCTCTGACTTCCTGGCACATTCTAAACAGATCTTGCATTGATCCCATTTTCTGCAGTCCTTAAAAATCAAATATTGCCAGGGAGGATAATTTTAAAATGCACACTCTTTCTCTACAAATCAATCTGATAGCTATGGGACAGTGCAAGAGCACTCAAAGGTATCCAGGTTCCTGAAATCTCAAAGAGCACCACAAGAAATAATGCAGTAAACAGTTACCAATAATGCAGTAAATTCTCTGCCTCTTCTGAGAATCCAGTAGGTAAACTAGGAACTATAAAATAAATATTTATAGGCTTAAAAGATGAGCACCATACAAAGAAGTAGTAAACAAATATATGTATATTCAGCAGGACCAAGACAAATTTCATACTTTACATGATCTAGTGAAAGTGAATTCAAAATTCAAGTTTGATTGTATGTAGGGATGTGTACCTATCTGTGTGTTTGTGTCTGTGAGGCCAGCTACACCTCTCCCATTTACTCTGCATCCAATTTTTCCTCTTTGAGACTCTATTTATCACTACATACAATGCTCGAACTGTGCTTTGAGATCCTTGAGAAATGCCATCTATTGTTATCTAATTATCTATATGTTGGTTAAATGTTAAAACTTGCGAGGCTAAGTACATGTGTGGCTCCTCAGACTATGTCTGTGTATTTTTCAGTAACACAAAATGGAAACCAGAGCAGTTTGATGCATGTTTCATTGTGAGCATATGCAAACCTCTCCTAGAAACCACTACAGAACAAATAGACGAGGTAGAGTCTTTTTGTTTGGGATTTTTTCATTTCTCTTTACTATAAAGTTAGCTCAAGTGCATCAAACAAAGTCCTGGGAGGAGATATAGACTACCTAATGTCAGAAAGAAGGCAGGTCTGAGTATGCAGAAATGGTAAGTCTAGTTTTGGTAACAGAGCTAAGTGTAGGCAACACAGTGTGAAGGTTCTGCAAAAGATTCTGAGCAGACACATCCACCACCTTAGCGAGTTGCCTAAACCTCGCCATCAGCAGCTGAAGCAATAGTCCACTTGCTTGATTAAATTATATATGAGGACAAACATCTATATAGTTTATCTGACTTGACAGAGGACAACTGATAAACTCTGCAAGCAACAGGCATCAGATTTTTCTAAATGACAGACCTTGGTTGCACCACATTCTTGTGCAAGAACTTACTTACCTAGGAGAAGAAACTGAGTGCAGAGGTGGAAGACTCTTTTGGCAGTTATCTGTTTCCAAAAAGCAGGAATGCAACTAAAGAATATAAAGGAACTGCTTTTGAAGAGCATAAATTATTTTCTTATAAATAATATTTGCAGTTGCCTTTGGTCTTTGACAAAATGTCAGCAACAGAAATATGTTTCCAGCTTCATTAGCCAACCCATACTGACAAAGGACAGCACATCTGTATTACTCATATTCAGCCTTTCAGTCACCGGTAAACTTTTGCCTTCTTAGTCTGTAGCAGAACATAATTGCAATAGCAGGAGGTGGATGTGACAGAGTAGTCAAAGAAAAATGAAAAGTGTGTGAAAAGAATATTAAGTATAACAGTTAAACACATATTTTACTCAATACATATACGCAAACTGCTTTGAGATCTGTTAAAGATCTAAAAATCTTTAACGGCGCTTTATACTAAATAGCAGAGTACACGAATAGCAGTTTTTATCTGCGAACCTGCCTTCTTTTTGTCTTGAAACAAGTTGAAATTTAATCCCTCTCTGACTCCTTTTTCTCATTGTTGATTGGGTTGCAATTATGGGAAAGCCAACACGAATGAGAATTTTACCTTCATTGGAAGTGTCACCAAATGACTCCATCTTAATGTCCATAGTCCTGAGCCATTTAGTAGTAAAGCTCCACCTCCACTGAAATCGCCTGTTAGTAGTGATGTTGTAACTCCCGAGGAACATAAGTTATGAGAAAGCTGAAATATGTGGTGGGAAAAAGTATCTGAGATCCACTGTATGGTTGTCTTAGGGAATCAGCAATGGTGTCTTGATTTAAACCTAGTGTTGCAGGGGAATTGTGGATGTGTTCCCAGTAACTGATGCTCTTGAAGCAGAAAGTTTTGCTTTCTGGGAAACTGGAAGATATCAAGTCTGTATTTGTATTTGCCAGTTTGGAGATGCTTGGCAAGCCAGCTTCATTCCTCACCACTGTTTCACATGCAGACCAGGTTCAGTCCAAGTTCACTTTAAATTTAATTAGGATTCTGGTAACATTAAGCTGCTGCCACAGGCAGTGATTAGAGAGTGGTGCAGAATCAGTCTTTGTGAGCATGTCTCTCTAATTGGGATTAGAAAGGGATGACTGTATTCCTAAAATGAATGCCCTAGAAACCAAAGTTAGACAATGCAAGTCTGCCCTCTGATTTCATATGAGCCACAAGTAGTTAATTGAATATCTATCAGCATTCCTGATGACAATACTCCTAGCACAGAACAGCCTGACTGGCTCAAGGCTCGGTTTCCAGTTAAAATTCAGGAATATGCATAAATCTCGTGAAGTCCTTCTGTAAACTCTCCTTTAACAATCTGCAAGGTGACACTGGCCTGAGTATTTTTAATAGAGTTCATCCAGCCCCTTTCACCAAACAGGGTAGGTGTGCTGTGCATGGAGAAAGAGATGGCTTCCAATGTCTAAAGAAAGACTAATTTCTAGGCAGAAAGAGGTCAGGGAAGCATGGATTGGATTTCAGTTAGAGTACAGAAGAAAACGTTCTGTACAGTACCATCCATCACTCTAATCAGGGCCATAAGAAATACTGCTTATGTTTTCATTGCCTAGCTCCAGGTTCAGGACACGTGCAGGAAATTCCTCCTTCACCCTTTCACTCCCAGCAAAACAGCTGATACTAGCATGTGAAGTTTATTCTTCTCATGAATCCTTATCAGAGACGCTTTCCCTGCCAAACCCAGGGGAAATCCAAGTGCAATTCAATTAGTGAAAGCAAATGGAGTCACCTGTCACCTGCAACCTGGTGGGATTGTCTGACAGAGCGTTGAAAACCTCCGTGAACCCCAAAGCATCCCACAGTTAAGGTGTTTCTAGAGGACAATGAAATACTTGCCCCTGAGTAGCTCACAGGCGGTTGTGAGGATCTTCCTTATTAGTGAATTCAGACTTCACAACAACTTGGCTTGACAAATGGATAACATTTAAAGATTCAAAGACAGTAAGTAGCAAAAGAGGTTGTCTGAAATAATTTAGCTTAATGATGTTCTTTAATTAATTTCAAGGTCCATGGAGCATAGGCCTGTTTAATATAAACTTGTGCATAAGAGTATAAACACTTTTAAAATATCTACTAAAGCAATATGAAAAGTCTGACATAAACTTAATTGTGAAAGTAAATTGTATCAAAGTTAGGACCTTGGTGCCGTTACTCGCTGACATCCACATTCAGTTTTGCTGCGTTTTATGACTAAGAATTTAAGAACAAAAATTCTCTGGGAACAGAGTAATATTTCAGATTCTAGCTATAGCTACGACTTTCATAATTTTCAGTGGTGTAAACTAATAGTCATGCTTTGTTTCATTGTAGTTTTGAGATTTGAACACACTCTCTTTTTTTCAAAGCTTTCCTCACATTACAAAGAGAGGATCATGACCAACCATCAGCCTCTGCGCAGAGGATGAAACAGCCTTCACGAGAATGATGAGGAGCAGTGGCCAGCAGGTGATTCAGCGCTGCTGATGTTCACAAGGCTGCAGCACTGTAAGAGGGAGAGGAATCTCCTCTTAACAGCTCTCTGTAAAAAGATCTCCAGAAGTATATAGTTCTGAAATGTCCCATATAACAAAATAAAATGGAGTCTTAAATGCACTGGGTAAATCCTGCTGACATCCACATTTTAAGGGAGGAAAGTTGTTAACAAAAGGTAGAGCATTTCAGAGAACATGAACGGACTTTGCTAGCTGAACCGGGCACAGTCTAATGAAGAGAGATCCAAGGCTCTTCTAGTTGTTACATGAAAATCTTAGACAGTTACAATACAATAATCTTGATTTATTTCGTTGAGTTCTTCTCGGAGCAGTAAGAACAGGTGATTGCACCTGTAGAAATGAGGGCCAGACCATTACAGCCTCCCCACCTCCAGCACCTTCAGCCATTACTCTGAGCAGAGAAAGGGTTTATTCTTCCAATGAATTGTCAGAAAAATTTCAAAAGCAGCCAAAAAGATACCAAAAGCGTCTGTAAAGCATCTCTCTCATCCTCAGAATAATCTGGTAGCACTGAAGACAGAGGAACTGTGGTCTCCACCTGCTCCCCAGCTACCTAGGGAGAGACTGTGCTGCCAGAACAGCATGCTAACTAAAAATAAATGAGTAAAGAAGGAGAATTTGCTGAAGAATTTGCCTAGATTGTTGAAACCAGTGGGAAATGTTTCTTCAGAGAGGTACTCTGACAAGGAAAACTGCTTATGCAAAAGCATCAGAATTTTCTAGGGGAAATATCATTTTCTGCTAGGAAAAAGAGATGCAATTTACTGTCAGAAAAATAAAAATAATAGTTTTGTGATTGCTCACCTGGAGGGACCCTATCCATTAAACTCACTACTCTCAGAAAAAAAAAAGCAAATAGGTAAGAGCAATCCATCAGGAAGCTGCTACTTGCTGCAGACATTGTTGTCTCCCACACAGATATTGATTAAGGCCCTAGGTTTTCTTTCACATTTTCCCACTTTCCTATTTTTTTTAATTATAATTATTTTTGTTTCAGATAAAATTTTTCTAGATGTACAGATAACATTTCATAAAATCTTAAAATCTGTGCTGACTCAGTACAGCAACAACTTGCAGGAGAACAGCTTTAGGAAAGGAACTGCTATTACAGAAAGCGTGGTAAATTAGTTTTTACTGAATGTCTTCCAGGGTCTGCTCAAAAGCCTCCAGTTACTGGGCAATATACAAACCACATTATTTCCACCCACATGGATTTGCATCAATGTGAAAGGTTAATTTTCATGTAAATTGCATGGGAAATGGAATACCACCCCCGGAGCCAAGGAGGAGGTAAGTAAAAGAAAATGCACTGAATGGTATCATCTGAGATAAAATACATGGGAGAAAGAAGGAGGATGATGTAGTTTCTAAAAATGCCCTGGAGATCATTAGACTTATCTCTCCTTTGCATAATTTCTCTTCTACACCAACATCAAAGTCCAGATTCTGATTCCCATAATTTACCTTCTTCGAAGAACAACGCCCAGTTCCCTGTGTTTACCCTTATTCCCTTGGACATATTTGTTCATAACTTACAAAATGTAGTTGGATGTAGCACATTTTCTGTGTCTTCTATAACAAAATGATGACATACTTGTTATAAGGAAAACTATGCTGTCCATGGCCTCAAGTACTTTGAAATTAAATTCAAAGAGGAAAGTAGATTGTGGTATTTATCCTTTTTAACTCTGTACATCCAGGACAGAAATGTATCCCAGCAGAGTCTGCAGAAGATGTCATACCTTCATTTCAGACAGAAAATCTATACCTTCAAGATGCTAAAACTTGATGTTCTGAACCTGGAAAGAAATAATTACAATGAGAATCCCAGACACTATTATCTTCGCAATGAAAGCCATCTCTGCAGAAAGGATTGAGAGAAATGGCAAAGCGAGAGCTGTGCAAGGCAAAAGGAGGAACTGGGCATAAGGGAACCGAGAAGGAGCAAATAGCAAACAACTGCAAGAAAATTGCTGATTTGTGGGTGAACAACCTCTTTTACTAATCCAGATGGTTCATTAGCAAAAAGGATGGGTAGATGCCAAAGCAGCTTTAACTCTGCAGTGACCAACACCCGTATCTAGTGCTTCCAGTAGCTTTCTAGAGCCAGAGCAGCCCAGAGCTGCCTCACATGGTTTAATGTTAAGGCTGGAAGTACTGAATCGTGAGTCTCCACTGCAAATTCTAGCCTGAAATATCCTTGACACACATGGGGCCTGGTAAATGAGGCAGCAGATTATTTTTAAAGGAATAGCAGATGCGTTGCTTTGTAGCAGCATTTTGCTGCCCTTTGCTGTCACCTTTCCTTTTTTGACCTCTTCCCACCTCTCATCATGGTCCAGAGCAAATGTTGTTTTCCACAATGTCCAATTTGTTTCTTTGTCATTTCTCAATGCACCAGACGTTCCCTTTTCATCCATGCCTTTACCTTACCCATAACACTGATATTGGCTATAAGGAATGCTCTGTTATTCTTCTACCCAAGGCAGAGACTTATTTTTAGCTTTGTAAATACACTACATGCCATGGCCAAATTTCCAGTTGCTGTTTGCTTTCACTTTAGTCTCAACTGTGGGTGAAGGAGTATGTTTGGAAATCAGGCCTACCCAGGCTCGTACAAATGCTCTGTCATAATATTTGGGCATCTGCCTTACAGTAAGCAGAGTGAGCAGAGAGGTTACTGCCCTCTTTCATCTCAAGAACATCAGCATAGTAGATTGTCCATGAAACCCTATGAGGACACCTGGGGTTTGTATCTCCAGGACCACCTCTGTGGGACACAGCTGATACTTCACACCACTGTCACTAAATATTTTCTTAACATCATACTTAACTGAGCCCATGACAAGCATTTTTGGTTGTCTTTTTCAGGCTTTTTTCCCCAGGAGGCCGCCTCTTGTATCTGCCCAGCCATCTCTGTCCTTTAGCTTCTCAGCCATGATCAGCTTTTAGAAGATCTCTAGTTTCTCCTTCTCCCAAAGGTCCTCTTTCACTTCAGGCCAGAGCCTGCCTTGCCCTGGCTGGAGGGACTACTTCAGTAGACGATGCTCCCCAGAGCACAGATCAAAGAGACACTCGGTTCCCGTGGAAGTACTTTGAGCATTAATATAGGTTTTCTAATCTCTCACTGCAGTTTTCCCCCATGTCCTGAAAACATGGTGAGGGTCATCCTTCTGAGAAAAAGAAATCTCCCTTTGTACTTTCACAAAACTACGTTCAAATGAAAAGGAAAAGAGCTGTGGAGTGAGGGACGATGGCAGTAATTTGTAATTACAACCCTTTACCCAGGATGATGGGGTATATAGTATCCATCAAAGACAAGTAATTGCTTAGTAGATACTGAGTCAGGCTTGTAATTTCCCGCTAGCTGGCAAGGACGGCCTCTCAATGGCTGAATATGCTTTCTCTCACGCTGATAGCTTTGTGCTTAAGGCTAATATTATATTTAAAAGTATACTTAACATTACATCAATATAATGCAGTTCCTTCACCTTGCTGGAAGCATCTGTCTGGAGTATAAATGGCTCGGAAAATCTGGCACCATCAGCAGTGGTGCTGTTTTCTTTCTTTATCCTGGAAGCAGTGATACCATTTCCAAGAATCTAGAAACAAACTGCCCAATATAGCTAACCAAACACACACAAAAAAGCATACATCTGTCGTCTTTCTCCATTTGTGATAATCTGTCTGTATTACATGTAGACATTGTTCCATCATATGTTTTTTATGCCTCGTGCTTAGAAGTCTGAAGGACAAAACTCACTTATAGTCTGCACACACTATCCAGGGATTGCTCTCAATCTTTCCTCCTAATCAAATTCCAAATTCAGAAGAGAAATTCTAAACACATGTAGCCAGTCTTTCCATTGTTCACTGAAAATCATAGTGTCATTTGAGTATGTTATACATTCCTGGTGGGCCCAGACAAACTGAATGCTGAAATATAACTATATCCACTGACCAGATGGCATTATTCTGAACTCCAGGTGTGGAAACACCAAATTGCCTGCTGCCCCACCTTTATTCTTCTGGTCAGAGGGATATACTAAGGTCCCTAGGTTGAAAACAGTGAGGATATAGACATGGCAAATTAGCAAATTTAGCACTTAATCAAATATGCCTTAGATTTGGATTGATATTTACCTAACAGAAAGACCTCTGGGTTAGGACATCACTACCTATCTTTCCCCCAGGATATGGGACACACGGCCTGTTGTGAGAGGAGAAAGAAAATAATTTTTAAATAGAGGGAGGTAGATTCAGGCTGGATATAAGGAAAAATTTTTTTACAGTGAGGGTGGTGGAAAAGGTTGCCCAGAGAGGTGGTAGACGTCCCATCCCTGGAAACATTCAAGGCCAGGTTGGACAGGGCTCTGAACAACCTGATCTGGTTGGAGATGTCCCTGCTCCTTGCAGGGTGTTTGGACTAGATGACCTTTAAAGGTCCCTTCCAACCAAAACTATTCTATGATTCTATCTCACTCAGCTCTTGGTTTTGACTAGCAGATTCTTTGGGGTTTGACCTTAATTAAAAGACCCTTTTTTAATGGAAGTGTCTTCATGTAGTAACAGTTGCATTTGCTTCATGCTTGAGACAACACATCCCTTAACCTCTGTACCACATAATCTAAAGGTTTACAGTGTTGTACTGTCCTTTGATTTCCTATTTGGACTTCCTCTGATAACTTGTGAGATTAGGCTCAGCTTGTGTTTACAGAGATAAGGTGCTGCTTAAAAGCCTTGCTTTTTTTCTCTCTCTATGCAAAACTATTTCTTGCACCTGTGGCTCAACCAGCCTCCATTTCCAAGTATTTCCCATGGATCCATGCTGTTTTGCAAATGGCTTGTACTCCAAACCTGCCTGTGATGCCTGACCTTTGATGGAATTCTGTCCCCTGTTTTTGACTATACCCTCAAGACATCGGCCCTGTTCAGTGACACCACCTGGAAATTTCTCTTCTTTCTCCTCACCCCAGTCTTACAACCCAAATATACTTGTTGGCTGCAGGCTGTAAAACCTTGTTGCCTCCTCCTAGGTGAAGAGAAGGGTGTCAATAAATGACCCAATAGTTGTGGTCTAATTAAGAAGTGCTTTACCATGTCCTCTGATATCTGACTAAAACACCCTACTCACTCATCAGTTGTGCATGATAGGTTGACATCTTTGGCACATAAAGAACCGGATGCTCTTTAGAATAACAGACACCTCTTTTAAGAGGCATGATACACAGTTAGCGCACCAATCAGTAAACATTCCTTTGTGCAATCAAAATCAGGAAATAGCTTAGTTTTGCTATTCATATTTTAGGATAGCACACAGCATAATTTATCAGCACTTGCATTCATGGTCACATATCTGACAACTGATTTGCAGCTCCGAACCCCTCAATACACACCTAAAGATAATCACCAGTAGCTGTCTTGTTATTGTTCCCCTGGCATCTCAAAGATGTTTATTCATGGGCCTCCGCCTGTCTCCCTATCACTTTGGCCCTGCTCTCAAATCAGTAGATCTGAGCCTGTGTCATCAACTGTATTTCTCATTGTCATTATAGAATAATAATTTGTATATCCACCCATTTTCACTAAGCCTTGATCAAAACTAAAGTCACTGTCTAGAAGTGTCATAGGTTTCATGCACCAGCTTTTGTCTGTTGTGGAGACAAATAAAAAGCCATTACACTGGTATGGAAGAGCAGCTCTCTGGGACCCTATTTTTGTGCCCTGCTTCATGACTATGATATTTGAACAACATCAGTATAACTTTAGCCCTCTACTTCTCCAGTCCGCTTCCATGTTTTCACTCCTCCATTAGTTTAATGCTCTCCATTAGTTTAATGCCCCAATCAGTTTTACAGTTTCTCACTTCTGCTTCACTGCAGTCAAAAGCTGAAGTTGTTAATCCTCTCCTGCATCTTACTCATACAGTCAGCATCAGAGAGCAGAGCCAGGAGAGTCATTTCTGAAAATGCCATTACTACCAGTGTGAGACTTTTCATTCCATCATTTCTAGACCTATAGGACACCTCATGCAGCACTGGAGCTGGCCTCAGGAGAAGCATCTTCATTGTTGAGATGCCATGAAGACTGATGCAATCCTCCAATCATACATTAAGGTTCATATTGCATCTTTAACCTTTGGCTCTCTTGTAGGTATACGGAAAGAAAGAAGAAGGACACCATTCATTTATGCATTTCTAAAGGTAATTTTTCTTAAGAAATGGGACAGTAAAAAAATACAAAGATAGCCTAAAAAACTACAATCTTAGGTGTGCTCAATCAACATTAGCAGAGAGATTTCATATAGAGGGAGAACATAGTTATTTCCTGTATTTTAACCAGTAAATCAGATGGAAATTAATCTATTTACAACCAATGTGCAAAATATTTCATAATTCTATAAAATTAGTTGCAAGTCTGTTACAGTAAAGATAAATGCAATTGATTGAGACCATGACACAAGGTCTTACACTGAATAGTGAGTACCTAAGTACTAAGGTATAGCTTGATCCATAGTACATTTATCAACAGTACCTACTAGAATATAGAGTTGAGATTCTGCCAGGTACATAACATACATGTCTGGGAACTTGATTTGGCTGTATGTAATAGCTGACAAATATTTTCAGCAAAGTGTCCCTCACACATACCCCTACTGCCTTTCCACTGCACAGTACAGCAATGAAGACTGCTGGTAGAAGGAAATCTAACCAAATACAACATTTATATTACACTGTGCAGTGAGACTCTTACTGTAACTCTGCTTTTCACTAGGATGCTAATGTCCCTGATACATTCACTGTATGCAGTGCAAAAAAAAAAAAAAAAAAATAGTGAAAAATGCCATTCATGTACAAACAGGTGGAAATTGACCCCTTGCAACTATTAGCTGAACTCTTTAAATATAAATATCCCCTTATGTTGTGTTTCCCTTTGCTAACAAGCCTATTTGAGTAGTTAACAAAGGCAAATTTGTCAAAACTCAAAGAGTATTTGATGACCAAACCCAGTAGCCTAACATTTCACCAGCTATCCTCTGTAACAGAGCAACTTCTGTTGACACTTCAAGCACAAAGATCTTTTTGCAACAGTTGCAACAGTCTCCATCTGCAAGAACACTTTCTCTGGTAGAAGCAAAAGCAAAACAGGCATTGAGGCACCATGAAACTTTGCCAAGAATCAGCTTCAGATGCAAAGATGGGTTTGTTCTTTAGACAATCTCAGAGTGAAAAGCAAAAGCTTCAAGGGCTAAGGACCACCACCCATCACTGGTCTCCACTTGGACATCAAGCTGTTGACCACAACTCTGAGCACGACCATCCAGGCAATTCCTTGTCCACTGAATGGTCCATCCATTAAATCCATGACTCTCCAGTTTAGAGACAAGGATGTTGTGTGGGACAGTGTCAAATGCTTTGCACAAGCCCAGGTAGATGACACCAGTTGCTCTTCCCTTATCCACCAATGCTGTAACCCCGTTGTAGAAGGCTGCCAAATTGGTCAGGCACGATTTGTCCTTAGTGAAGGCAAGCCGGCTGTCACCAATCACCTCCTTGCTCTCCATATGCCTTAGCATATGGATCTGCTCCATGACATTGCTGGGCACGGAGGTGAGACTGACTGCCCTGTAGTTCTCTGGGATTTCCTTTTTTCCCTTTTTAAAAATGGGGGTTATGTTTCCCCTTTTCCAGTTCAGTGTGAACTTCACGGAACTGCTGTAACTTCTCAGATATGATGCATAGTGGCTTAGCAACTTCATCAGATCACTTTTCGGTTTCACAGATAAGCAAAATCAGACAGTCCATCTGGAAACATCGCTTGATTCTAAAAGTAGCTGGACAGCTCTCACTGATACCGAAGCAGGGAAAAGGCAGGTTCCTAAAAGGCTTTGACAGTGAACAAATGGGATATTTGTCCTTCAGTCTGATAAAACCAGCAAGACTGGCAACACTCCTACCAACAAAAGAAACACAAGTGTCACAACCTGTTTTAGACCAGAGCCTATAGGCATATTTAATATGCCTATAAAATACTACATGCTTTGACCTATCTTTTTTTTTTAAGGTACAAGAAATGGAGTCATTAGCACTGCTGAAACATTGGAGCGATACAGGAGGTCAGGTGTCACTGGACAGTTTTCTTCAAATTCTTTCTCTCTCTTCAATACTCTTAATGGGAATTTCAGTCATATGACCAGGTTCAGAGGACACATTGCTATATCATTCAACAAGTTTGCTTTTTCAGGAGACGTCTTGCCATTTTTGTGATGGCCTGCAGCATTGTACGAGGCTGAAATGGCAGATGGTCTCCGAGTTATATTCCTATTGTGTTCCAAAACTCACTAAATCTGCTTTGCTAACCAAGATTTTTATATTCTTTGCTCATAATAGCTATCTTAGGCTAGCTTTGCCTTACTACTCAAACTTTATTCCTCTTATTGTTGCATTGACAGTGAGAGTCTGAGAATAGCTGTCAGTGAGTTGACTTCATGAGGCATGTCTTTGCACCTGTACACAGGCCAACACAAAGTTGATCCCACAGGGTGCATGGCAAAACCAAAATTTTATTTTGCTCAATTTCATAAGTATTCAGAAAGACTGTTCTCATTGCAATTTAAATTCTAGTTTAGGAAAGAAATACACTTGATTGTCAGGTCCTCAGTGTTTTAAAATTTCCCATGATCTAAATTCTGCTCTCGTAACAATTTGTCAAAGATAGATTGTCACTTGGAATGATTTTATGTATCAGAAAACAACTAGAGGTAAGAAGCAAAATATCTCTTAAGTTAATTATTTATACCTAAAGAAAAGGAAAGACACTAAGAATGCATTATTTTAAAAAGAAGTGAAAATGTTTGTGTATTTAAGACAAAGAAATGGCACATCAGGGATCCTGCCTTCTCATCTGGGTTCTCAGTGACTCTCGAGTGCAGTTTTAGCCAGGTTGCTTGTGTGCTGTGCTGTGGACTTGCTCCCTGCAGGGGCACTGGCAACCCTCAGCACTTCACCTGTTCTTTGTAAAGTGTGATGACAGCTAAGTGTTGGTATTTGGGAAGACTGGGAAGAGCTACTGAACTGCAAAGTTGAGTGACTTCCAAATTCTACCACTTCCCAGGGACATCTGAAGTGCTATGAGGAGGTGGATGCTTTCATACAGGGTTCTTAAGCCTAATTCTTCTTCTGCAGGTAGTTTTGCTCCAAGACCATGACAAAAGTCACCATTTATGGATTTAATATTAAATACCCTTTAAATAAAATGCACAGGTCATCAATGGAGCTAGCTGTGGAACTCCAGTTTGCTTTTAACTGGGCAAATGTTCTAACCATGACCAGAGAACCCAATTTCTTTTGGAAATTCAGAAACAGCCCAGCAGTTTTATAAGAACCACCAAGAACATCAGATGTAGGTGCTCAGTATCCCTTTAGGCCTTCAATTGTGTTTACAAAACATGTTCTGACTCTTTGAGGAAACTAAGGAGAAAAAGAATAAAAGCAAGGTTCATAAAGGTACTTGAAAGCTTTGTTTCCTCATTTCTAAAATGGGTCTAGTGATCCATACTATGTATTTTTACATGTTGCTGTGTCAGTGCTAGCTCTATTATTTTCTTCCTCATGCCACTTGCAGATGCACTGTGTTATGCAGTGCATTGCCTGTTTTGATATATTGCTCCATAGAAACTGAGTCATTAGCTAATCGTATGTGCACACATCCAGAAACACTCTTGAAAGGATTTTGGCTCTTTGATTTCTTCAAATATTCCCTTCAAATTAAAATTAAAATTTTTCTACTCCACTTATTCAGTTATAAAAATGTTATATAAAATATCCAGTTCTCTAAGTTATATATAATTTTTCCCACAGGTGCTGAGGCGTTAGCTGGTATTCATGGGCTCCTAAAGCTGTTTCTGAGAGCTTTTGATGGTAAAGTGGAGCTTCCTTGTCTCAATCTCATTATATATAGGCACATTTATGTCCATGCGAGAGAAACAGCCCTGCAGACTCCAGGTTTAGAGAAGAGGAAGAGGTGCTCCAGGCACCAGAGCAGAGATTCCCCTGCAGCCCATGGTGCAGCCCATGGTGAGGCAGGTTGTCCCTCTGCAGGGGAGGTCCACGGAGGAGCAGAGATCCACCTGCGGCCTGTGGAGGACCCCATATGTTATCCCATCCCATTCTCTAGCTTCTTTCACTTTTCCTTGGCTTATAGCCACACATGGATAACAATAAGCTACCAAACTTCTACTTCCACACCACCATACATTTTAAATTATTTCCTAGCTAGTAACAATGAAGGAGGAGTCAAGCCATGTTTGCCTTTGGCTTCATTGCCTTGAGCAACAGTTTCCTCCTACTTTCAGCAGCTACTAGTAGCTATGGCAGCTACACAGATACCTCTGTAATGTACCATCACATAAAACAAACACCTTGCTGCTCTACTGTAGTTGTCTGGTTGCTTTTTTCACTCTGGAAGAAGGATGATTAAAAGGCCCTTCAGCTTTTGTATTGTAGAGGACATGCCTCCCCATTAGCACAGGTGCCACATCCCAAATGCTGCTCTCTTGATTTCCATTTCTGCTGGAATTAACTCCCGCAGGAGTTTCCCTCTACCTTAGGAAGTTTGTGGCATGGAGATGTTTTTCTGCTATTGTTCACTCCGTCAGCCAAAATGTTTACAAAAATTGTGATCTTACAGAAACTATGGATCCTAAAGTAAAGGGATATACTGCAAAGCAGAATGAAATTTCACTCTTTATACACAAAATGCTTAAATCTCATCTCTGACCTAGCAGATCACATGACCCCATCAGCAATGAAGCTAACAACTGGAAAAGTGGAAGGGCTCTGACTTCACAGGAAGAGTCAGAGGGCTGTGGTCTCCACACCCTCATGTTAGCTGCCAGCTTACAGATGCAGCTCCCAGCTGGCGACCAGGTCATTGCAAGACAGAGTTCTGCCAGTTCCTGAAGGAAAACTACAATATTAGACAGCTAATTCTGCTGTTTACGTCATCAGCATCAGAAAGCATATGTTTCAAAACAAGTTTAAGTCCAAAGATTACATAAAAGATTAGGCTCTGGACATAATAAATAGCTCCAACAAGCATCAGTACAACTGTTTCACAAAGCTGAAGATCATGTTTAGACAACATCAGCCAGTGATTACCCCATTGATCTGGGGTAATTTTCTTTCCAAAGCAAGTTTACTGCCCACTTGCTCTTCTTTTCAGCACAGAAAGTTGCCATGGTGCTAAAGGAGGGCATCCACCCAGACCAGTAACCACAGCCTGCTGGAAATACGCTCCTGAACAAACCACCACCAGCTGGCACTCATGGGACTACATCAGCAGCATACCCTGTGCTGCAGATCTGGTGGGCCCCAGGATTTCCCCAAAACACTTCTCCTCAGACGCAGATGCTTTTGGAGGGAGTTGTTCAGCTTTGGGAATCTTTTCAGGCTCAGCCTCCTCTTAAGAGTTGCTAGTCTGCAAGCAATACAAAAATAAATACGTTTCAGTACGGTAACTCACACATACAGACTCATCGGTCTGTAAATAGAAGATATCCACCTAAAGTAACTGGTGATATATCTCTGACTCCCTCCTATAGTATTACCCAGGCAGCCACACTTCTTCACAGCTTTATTTCTGGGAAATGCTTCATAGCATTACAGGAATTTTCCGTTTCTGATGATATAATTCAATTCTCCCACATTCTGTCCTCTTTTTCAAGCAGCATTTCTGGGAAAGATAAGAAATACAAATATTTTACATTCTTACAGGCACAAATGCCTATATAATTTCTGTATTCATAAATTAATAATTAGTAATAAGGTTTTTAAGTATTCAGGTACACTCTGGACCACTCAGATTTCTAGCACTAATAGTATGTCACACATTAGCACCAAAAATTGTCATGTAATTTACCAAAACGACCTTCTCAGTTTTAACTAAATCATCTTTTTAGCACCAATTTTAGTGTTTGCCACAAGTTTTAGATCTTAACTGAAGCAATCTGCAGGAATCTGTGCAAAATCCGGACATTTTCTCATGAAATTACTAAAATATTCCATTTCAACTTTATCAATACAACCAACCTTTCAGTTACCCACAGGATCTTCAAAAGGGCGTGGTGAATCAGAGCAAGGTTGCAGTATATTCCAATTGGTGAAGAGTTCCAAAATGTTGATTTTTCACCCTAATTCAGGGTGGGGCCAAATTTCTGAAATTTCAGCAGAATTTCAGTGCTTTGGCCACTCTACTGACTTGACATTTCTTAGAAAGTACAGTCTCGTGTACAGCCCCACCACTGTGCTGTAGTACGCATTGGGTCTAAAGGGTGTAAGCATTTTAAAAGTTTTTGGGAAATGCCATTGCCCCTGTATGATATATTTAGAATGTTCCTGGCAAAATTAACAAGTATTTCTACAAACAGCTATGTCACACTGCGCATTAGAGGCTAGAAAAATGACAGTATGTAGGCTCCTCTATGTGACAATGGTGGCAACAGATTAGTAACAAAATAATAGAATAAGCCCCAGGATAAATTCTTTTAGGGAGGTTCATCATTGTGGTACTGCAATTCATTTTCGTGCAGCGCCTTTTTTGATTCAATAAAGCATTTCAGCATGGGGGTATGTATGTGAATTCTGTTCAAAATCAAGCAAAAGCTTAAACTAAACCATTCAGGATTGAAAAAAAAATTGCCATGACCTCAGCAGAAATGACTATGAATCCTACTTCTGGGTAATGTCCCTGCAGTTGACAGGTTAAATTCCCTGCCCCATGAAACAAGGAGGGAGGTCTGTCCTAACAGAGACATTTGGAAAAATTGTGCAAGTGGAAACTGATGGTGCTTACCCGCACCCCTCCAAGCATAAGCACCTATGTGACCAGGGAGCTGGGAGACAATATAGCAAAGAAATTAATTACAAACTGATTACGTATAGTATTGGTTTCATTCCTTCTCACCATGTTATTGGGAGACTTGGACACACATCAGCAGCTCTCAGTTCCCACATACCTGCTTATCTGGTAACAGCTACCATGATGCTACGTTAGACTAGGAACATTTTTCTTCTCTCTCGCTCTCCCTTTTTGGTTTTTAGGTTAAATAATAGTACAGAAGCACTGGAAGCTGACTTAAACAGGTGAGGTTAATGAAAATCATGCAGATGGTGAATGTCAGAAGAACGGGTCGAGGATTTGCATACATCATAGTGGAGCCACTGCATACATTTCCATAACAGTAAGTGATGAATAATAAAATGTACAAGTTTTATGTTTTTATCATGTCATCATCTCTGATTTAATATTCTTTTGGTGCTTTTTTTTTTCTTCCTTGTCTACAGTGCTCCTTCCTTCATTATTTACTTCAAATGATAAGCCTTTCTCCACCTTTGCGACTTTTATTTATAGTTTTTTTCCTCCTTGATGCAAAATAGAAATATGCATTAAGAAGCCATCCCAGAGGTGATGAGAGTAATTCATGTGTAAAGCAAATGGAATACTATCTGGTGAGGACTGCTAAGAGCATATTACTGTTTAAGACCCTCTTGTTTTCATCTTTTTTTCCACCAATGTGCCCCAAAAAATGAAAACTCACACATGTCAAAATAGATGACAAAAAAAAATTGGTGGCACTATGTGGTCAAAGTCTTGGAAAGTTGCACTCTTTAGGGAGTGGTGATAATGTTTATTTTACTGTTTACCAGGCAGATGGGCAATTCTCAGGACAACCTGATCTGGTAGCTGCTGAGTGCTAACAGAGGTGCTATTAAGCCTGATCATAGAATCATAGAATAGTTTGGGTTGGAAGGGACCTTTAAAGGTCATCTAGTCCAACTCCCCTGCAAGAAGCAGGGACATCTTCAACTAGATCAGGTTGCTCAGAGCCCCGTCCAACCTAGCCTGAATGTTTCCAGGGATGGGGCGTCTACCACCTCTCTGGGCAACCTGTACCAGTATTCTACCACCCTCAGTGTAAAAATTTTTTTCCTCATGTCCAATCTGAATCTACCTCCATCTATTTTCAAATCATTACCCCTCATCCTAACACAACAGGCCCTGCTAAAGAGCTTCTCCCCATCTTTCCTGTAGGCCCCCTTTAGGTACTGGAAGACCACTACAAGGTCTCCTCAGAGCCTCCTCTTCTCCAGACTGAACAGCCCAAATTCTCTCAGCCTGTCCTCATAGGAGAGGTACTCCAGCCCGCTGATCATTTTCAATCCTTCCACACAGAACCCAAGGGGAATGTTTACATTTCATTTCAAAGCAAACAAGACCAAGGTTTATACTGGAGGTTATTATCTCTGTTTTACAAATGAAGACCAGTGTAAGAAAGCCTCAGAACAGAACATGGTTTCCTGGCTGTCTTTTCGACCAAATTTTACATTCTCCCATTAACCGCTGCATGCAAAGTAGAAATTGAGGGGGAGTTGAACTGCACTTAACTGTCATCTAACCAGAGAAGCATCCAAATTTCCTTCGGCAAGAAATTTCATCTTTTCAGTTCGTGGAGCCCAAGACATTTTTAGTGAATGTCGTAAACATGACTGTGTGATTGTTGTATAGCCACTGTCAGCTTGCTTTATTTTAAGATCCTGAGAATAATGCAAGGATTCCCCAGAGTCTGCGGAGCAGAGCTGGAAAATATCAGCACTGGGTGCTTAATTTTCTAAACGAAAAATTCGCTTGTTGCCTGACTGTCTCTGGCTAGGATCACCTAAGTGCCAATAATATTGAATTATTTAATACTCAACCTTTACACCTGCTTATCTCTTAGTAGGATTCAGAGACTTGGTGCTCCTCCACCAGTTCCACCTATGGAGCTCTTTCCAATATACTTTATTTAGAGTTTACCTACTCGAGCAGATCTAAGCAGATCAAGGTAATCATCCAAATATTTTGAGTTAGACTAAAGCTATTTAAACATAGCCTTACTGGAAGATTTTCAGTGTCCTTCAGATGTCACCTTAGTCTTTGCTAACTTATTCTCTTATTTTATTCTAAATACATTAAGATACTAATGTGGTGAACTGATGAACAAGCTATACTTGCCAAATGTGACTAATTTACTTTAAATTAATTTTAAGCCTGTAGTTTTGACAGCCTTCAACAAAGGCTTAAACAATAATGACAGCTGCCGATTACAACAATAGCTGGGTCTGGAGACTAAGGAAAGAGAAATAAGTAGAAAGAGAAATAACAAATACAAATATGAGGTACACTGAAATGATTCTCACATTAAAAATTCATTTGATAAATAATTTTACCTTCCTAAATACTTTTTCCTCAACCTTTCCAAAGGGGACCATTTAGACTTCTTATGTTAAAAAAAAAATAAAATAAAATAAAATTTCAGCATTTAAAAAGGGGGATAAAAAGAGATAAAACCTAAATCTCTTGCTGAAATTTTCTGTTTGATTTATTTGATCTACTTTGATTTATGTTTGTTTGTTTAAAACCAAAGCACCCTAAAATATTGTCAGTTAGGGATGACCTGAATTACCTGTTCCTTCCCACACTCTTCCATTTTTTTCAACTCAACTGAACTCAGAAGAAAAAGAAAAAAAAAACAATTACTTGCACAGACATGTTACAGCCCTCAAAAAGCTAGAAGCCACAGCTCCCACAGCTTGAGATAAAGATAAAAGGCAGGCAGCAACCTGCCTGTGTCATCCATTAGGTGGGAGGGAAAAGCCTCACTCCACGTATGAATGGGAGACACACTCTTTCTCCAGCTCCTGCTGACCGGCTGGATCCTGAGCTTGACTTGATCTTTCAGCACATGTGTTTCACCTCCATGATTCTGTTCCTTCTCTACTGGTTCCACTTCCACTGGTCAGAGTTTGGGGCAGGAGGGGAGGCAAAGAGAAGAGGGATTACCATCCAGCATTCTTTAATGTAGGGCAGAATACGGGAAAGCCTGATTTTGCCTTTCCACAAGGTTAGGATAATTATTCACACCAAAACATGAAAACTGGTTAAAAAAATATCACCAGAGGTATTGTAGTTTGCCCTCCTTTTTTTTTTTCCCTTACCTTAAATGAAAATATAAATAGAAAATTGATAATACTATGCCAGAAATTAACTTTTTCACCGTGTTTAAAGTGCAAAATTCTCATTGGGATTGGAATTTCACCCCAGATGGCTTGACCAAAGAACATATGCCAATAGTGTGAACTACACTCTATATGATTTGACATCTTGACATCTAGCAAACTTAGAAAATGTTATTAAAAGAGACATAGATACTGTAAAGATGAGCCATACTAATGCTAATACTAATACACCTGTTTTCTGTCTCTGTTTTGCTGGAGCACCTGGCAGTGTGGAAGACAGCTCAGGCTGTATGCAAAATACCTAAATTAATACAGTACTGCACCATCACTAACAAACTTTGCCCAGATCTGAACATTTCTGCAACTCACTTTATCTGATACAACCCCTGGTAAAAAAAAAAATGCTATTGAGAACAGTAGCCTACGATAGGAGGCAGGAGAACTCAGAAAACTCCCATAATAGAGCAAACACCTATCTACACCTCATGAAGGCTCTTCTGTCCTCTGATACAGACGAGGCTGAACAGTAACGAGGAATAGATGCAAAGCAGAGATGGCAATATGGGACCACAGAGGAACAAAACCCCCTATGGCGTGACCCTCCACACTCCTATGCTGTATAGCCTCTCTGGAAAACGTGCTTTCTGAAAGTGATAGTAGGCCAGAAATGGTATGCCTACCTCAGTGTTCCAGTTCAGGAGTGTGCTTCTAATACTAAATGTCTTGATATCTCCCACCTGCCTCTCTTTGGCTTGCACCACAGACGGGGTTTGCAGCTGAAATTCTGAATTTAAACTTAAATTAATTTGAATTCAGTTCTTTCTGGATGAAACTACACAAGAAGGCATACTCCAGAAAAGCACCCAAACCAAATTAATAATTATTCTGCTTTCAGAAACATAATTTCAGTGCTCACAACCAGATAAGGATTAGTCCAAAGTAAAAACTCTGGAAATGCATTCAGTGTGGACATCGGGTCTCACGGCACTTCACCGTACAGACCTCGCTCCCTCTGGACCACAGTGATGGCTCATGTAGACATGTTAGCGAGTGAGTCAAGGGAAACAGAAAGCCTTAGAGTCCCTCAGGTGCTTCGCCTAAGTGTCTGAGCCATCTTGCAATCAGATTTCAAAGCACTGAATATTCATTACAACGAATTCAATCAATCTTTATTGTATACAGAAGTGCAACTGCAAATTATTCTACAGGCAATTTCTGTAAGTAATTTTTATTGTAATTTCCATTACAACTGCAAATAGAAATTTGCTTTTACTGTTTTCATAGCAGTCTCCCACTTGAGCTGTTACCATGAAATACGTTTTCTGTCATGAAGTACTGAGGATAGCATAGCACAGGTGGGACGGGCAATATAAAATTATTTAGGAAATGGATCCTATTACCAAATGGTTGACATGTTAAAAATCAAAAGAAAGGGTGCCAAGATGATTATCTTACAAAAAGGATGCAGAGGAAGATGGATTACTTCTAATGAGATTTATTCACTGATGATTTTCTTTTTTTTTTTTTGCTTAGAGTTGAGACTTTAAAAGACCATCAAAAACAAGCTAATAAATTTCAATTATAGAAATGGTTTCCTTTTCCTGGGATTCTGTAGAACTTAGGGAGACACCAAAGAGAGGTACCCAAAGATTGCTCTGTATAACACTCTGTCAAACTGCAGTTGAAAATATACATTGGATAGATAAATAGCTATTTATCTAATGAACAAATTAATTATTGTTCTGCTCTCAGAAACATAATTTTTGAAGGAATTCCTAACAATGTTCTTTTGCTTTCTGATGTCACTCATGGAGGATGCTTGTTTAGGCTAGAGCTGGCAACATAATTAGTTGATTAGGCAAAGTGACTCTGGAGTGTGCACTGATTTGATGAATGTGATCTAAATAATGAAACATTTTGTCTCTCCAAACAGGAATGCTTCTTAAGCACATGCTTAAATCAAAAAACATGTGGTCCTGCTGTGGCAGTGTTCCAGGGATGCACCAACGGTTACAAGATGCATCTTGTACCTACGACTGGCACAAAACTGGACTTCCTATGATAGTTCAGTACAAATTCTTCTGAATCAGAATGCAGTGTGGAGAAAAGGCAAAAAAAAAAATGCCTTGTAGGATGAAAAGATAATAGCCTATCACACTATATTTTACAAAGCATCACCGTCCTCAGTGGGAACAAATAAACCCTAAAAGTGTTACTGCAATTGGCAGAAAAATAAATCTGTCTTCACTTACTTCACAAGCACCTTTCTGTTACTGTACCAACTAAACTTTCCAAATAAACTGTATACGCTCATCTTTGTTTTAATTGATATAATAATTTTATTTTTATAGTAAAATTAAAGCAGTTGTGTATTTCCCTCTTGCTGAATAGGGAATCGGTTCCCTGCAAATGCTGAGAAAGAATTTTCCACAAAATTCCATCCCATCTGACAAGTTTGTTGGAAAATTTCATAGTGGGTATGATAAAGAAGACTCTTTTTGTATCTGCCTTCTTTTGTTCCATCAGGGACAGTGAAAAAATTACCTGAATAACATCTCACAGCCCACCAGTGGTAGCAAGAGTTATTGGTTTTAAAATAAAAAATTAAACTATTCTAAACTTAAAGATTTTCACTCCAGATAAAGCCTACACTTTGTTATTAACAGTTCTGGAGAAATGCATTCAAGATTTTCTGGTAATCTATAATTCCAATTTCAGATATTTGAAAATTACCATAGGGTTCTCCTATTCATTTACTTCTACTGTTAATGTGAAAAAACAGGATGTCTATTTATCAGTCCACATGGTAAATAAGCAGTGTTTAATCAATAGCCCATAATTAAGGTTAACAATATTTCTGTGAGGTTTTGATTATTCCATCTTATCATTAAAAAAAATGAATTCAAGATAGAAAAAAGGAAATAAAGTATATATACAAGTATACATGAAGACTAAGTCCCCATGTCCTTCTGTAGAGACATTTTTGACTGGACAAGGATCATGGTCTTCAGAAGAAGAATAATGAGTAAGGGTCCAAATCAGGGAGGGAAATTACATTTAATTTGATGCCGGCAAGAAGCTTCCTGACCTCCTCCTTTCTGGTAGCACCACATGGTCACATTCTGCAAAATTATTCAATAATAACCTCCTGGAAGTGCAAGAATAGCCCATCCCCTACAAACGGGAAGGACAAAGGCAGAACAACCTCTCCTGTGATCCTATGAAAATCAGGAACCCATCGCAACATTAGGAGAAAAACTGAACAGAGACAGAATCTGTAAAAAGATGAGCCATCTGAAATTACAAGATTATTGACATCAAATGGGGAAAAAAAAGGAAAATAGAAAATCAGAAGTACTGGTAAGCCCTTGAAAATGTTTCAAAAGAAGCTTGAAAGTAATCTTGAAAACCATTTGCACATATTACACAGTGAAGAAGTTTCCCAAATAGAATGAGGGGTACCACGCTGTAAAATAATGAAAAAGACTAAGATCACAAGCAGAATAAAGGAAAGATTTAAAAAACAGGAAAGTGCAGCAGAAACCAAGCTAAAAACAGACAGCTCACATGATGAGCTACAAACTATCTGACACAGACTTGATGGTGATGCTACACTCAGGACTCTCTGCTTTTACTCAATTTCTGCCTAGCCAAAAGGGTTTTATTTTGTAGTTATGGGCTTATTGTTATTAAAACCCATGTAACTATGTATACTTACATTGCACTTTGTGACTTATAGGAAAAGATGCCTTGTCACAATGGCCTCACAAATGAGAAGAGATGTCCTTATTGTGTACACAAGGGCCTACAAAGCATTTTCACTGAAAATGTTCTGTTTACAGCAATGGAGGAATGCTTAGTATGTCTGAAGGGGTCTGGGCAGAGTGTCTAGAGGGGAGGGAAGGGAGCAAAAGAAGTCATTCCTGAAAGACCTTGGAGGGAAGGCAAAATCCTGACTTAAATCATGATAGTGTGAAGGCACACTGACTTGAAGAGCAACAGGGCTAATTTACTGATGGTTTAGTAATTGTCAGGCTTTGGTGAAAGCCACAGAAAACCTTTAAAATCTCAATAAAAGGGGCCTGAAAGGAAAAATAATAGACTAATGGGACTAATTCTAAACCCAGCAGGCCTGGAGGTGAGTCCTCACAGAATAGAAAAGGAAAGCAATCATGTCAGATGAAAGAGAACTTGTGAGGGAAGAATATTCTGCTGGGTACCACCAAGCCAATTGTGGACTAATGCACATCTCTCCTTGCTGTTGCTAATTTAAATAGGCTGAACATTCAATCATTGTTGTTATGTTATCTTTTTTAGCTGAAGGTCGAACACATAGGCATTGAAACCTTACCTTTTCTCCTGTACATGGAAATAATAGATACCCTACATTCGGTATGTAATATCGCATTTTGTAACTAGAATGTTTACTAGTAACTAGAATTGAAGGAAGTATCTGAGCGAAAGAAAGCAGAAAATGCTTTGGCTGGGTGACAATTTTTATCCAGTGAGTAGGGATACACATCAGCAAGGTAAGGAATGACATGCTCCCTCTCAAAGAGCATCCCACTACGGACATACATGTGTGGCATGCTGTGCCAGGGCTGGGGTCACTGGTGAGCAGTTGTTTTTATTGTGGCTCCTATGATGATTTCTCATAAAACTGTACAATGAAAAGAAACAGAAGTCTCCACATGGCTTTTCCTTTATTTATGCTCTCCATGATGCAGATATTGAAAAAAAAAAATTGCAAAGCAGTTATTAGCAGGAAACCTAGTCATAATTCTGTAACTCCAAAACAAGAAGTATCTCTGCTCTGTAATTTTCTTAAAGATCATAACATAATTTAGGTTGGAAGGAATCTAGGTCATTTAGGTGGACCTCACAGAGCAGGGTCAGCTTCCAGTTTAACGAAGTTGCACAGGGCCTTTTCCAAAAAAGTTTCAAGTATCTCCAAGGATGGCAACTCAATAACATTTCTAGTGTTTCCCATCCTCACTGTGCAGAAATATTTTCTTTATATCTATCTGGAAGATTTAATATTTTTATATTGACAGTAAATATTGCCAAGCATGGTCTTTTGAGCATCCCAAATAAACAAATTTAAATAAACAAATGTCTAGCTATTTGTTAAAACTTGCAGTGCGATCTGGAATACAATAACACATTTTTAATAGCATGCGCTTTGCAACAAAAAAAAAAATCAAGGACCCTTAGGATTTCTGAGTTATTACTCTCCCAGTTTGAAAAATGGGAACAGAGATGACAGATCACAGCTTTTCATCCTGATTTTAAACAACAACAACAACAAATCCTTCTCTGGATCCTTCCAAAAGGGACGTTTTGATGCATCCTGTTGCAGCTCCATCTCCAAGACAGGACACATAGCATGCTTCATCAGCATTCACCAAACATTCACTGAAGTAGATTCAGATAGCATGTTAGAAATTATTACAACTATAATTATCTTTGTATGCATCCTAGTGCCTTAAAAAGACACAGTTCTGCTACAGACTATGAAGCACAGAACAGTACAATGATTTCTGTCGAATTTAAGCAAGAATACATAAGCATGGACTGGTCAAGGAGGAAGAGAGAAGGTAAGAGGACCTCAGATTGTCATCTCCTGACTTCTGTCTCAATATCGGGCTATCCAAATCACCATCCCACAAGCACTGGGTAGAGACCTGCTGTGGGGACCTGGAGAAGGCTGCAGAGTGGTCTACCTCTTCATCCCAGCAGCACAAAGAGAAAGATGTCCCTCAACACGCACTGGGATCACCTTGCCCTCCTTCTCCCCTGCCACCCAACCTGGGGCTGTGGTGACCTCAGAACCAGGCACCACTGGTGGACACGCAAACAGATGAAAGGGCAGAAATAAACAGCCCTGGCACAAGAAAGTGCTACACAGCAAAAAATAATTCTTGTAGATCTAAGCAGCACATAAAAATATCCTTCTCTACGTGGCGGATTTTGACCAAGTGAAGGATCCATGCCTGTGTTATGACAGTGCTTAGAGCAACTGTATACAAATTAATGCACATAATGTCATCATGCTTTATGTAGTCAAAAACTATGAGTGATTCAGCAATTGCCAAGCAAGTCGAGTACTGGGATAAAGTAATAGGATCTTCTCTATCACTATAGATGGTTTCTGAATTAATTTCCATTTGGATAAGAACATATCTCTAAGAAAACACTGAGTTGTGAAGGTGCCAGTGATGGTAAAACCATCACAATCTTTGAGAAATAATTCAGATTATTAGTAACCTCCACAGTTAAAAATGTAAACCATACTTACAGCCTGCAATCATCTTTCAGCTTCCAACCTCTACCTTATTTTACACACGGGTCTTCTAAAATGAAGATCCTATTATCAAACTTTTGTTCCCCATGTAAAACTACCTTGAAGTCATTTTTCTTCCTCCTCAGGGAGCTTAATGGATTAGTTGACCTTATTTTTTTAGTAAGTGGGTCCTGTCCTTACAACTGTTGATGTTTTCACCACTTGATGTTTCCTCAAGGACATTTACATAATAGTTCACTTGAATTGTACTTATTACTCCAGCAGCTGAAGCAGGGCACACCATGGTAACAGGCCCACAATTACTTCTGCGATCTCTGACAGCGCTACAGCAATCATTGCTATGTGAACAGGATGAACACATTTACTGACAATCTCAGGGAGAAAACACGGAAAATGATTGTATAAGCACACATCACAGTCTTCCATCTTAAATTCAAAACCATGTGAGACAAAACACTAAGCGAGATAAATATTTTTATTTTCCTTCACTGTTAAGGTTCTATGTGTGCATAAAGATGTAATCTGTTTATAGCCCATAAAAATAATTCTGCAATACTGGTCTAGGGATATAAAAGTGCAAAAGCAGACATTTTCAGCCTTAAACAGTATTCTTTTTTTTCTATTTCTCTCTCTCACCCGTGGACAAATGCTGCTCTGAGACACACTACAGAATGGATCACAGAGGAGCAGGCTGCACCATTGTAGTAATGGGAGTCAGACTGACACCTGAATGCCTAATTCTGAAAAATACAGATTGCTCCTAACTCTTCTGAAAGGTGTAATGCTCCCTGCCCAAGGCTACGAGGATACTGGATGGTTCCCATTGCTATTACTCGAACGTGTGTTGCTCCCGTTGCTTCCACACTACAGAATTTCCAAAGTATCTGCAGAAGGTTTCAAATGAACTCCAAATTTCAAAGCAATACCCAGGGGGGAAACAAAGAATTTCATTTGGGTTTGCTTTGAAGCAAAGACCTTCAGGCATGAACCCCAAAGTTTCCTAAACTTGAGTGAAGCTCTCGGGAAAGCTGACCGAATTTAGTAATAAAAGCCAATGTTAGGCAAGCTTTCAGTTTTGGAAACCACTGTAAGTAGTTCACAACACTGGTACTACAATTCTCTAACCTAAAAGTAAATACTGCTCTAAAAGTTTAAGTGTAAACCTATGGAAATAACTCTGCTAACTGCAGCTGCTCAGCACCATCATTTACGACTTTATAAGTATGTCTTTCAGGGAACCAACAAACTGACTTTAAAAAACTCTGCTGAGAAACAAGTGGAGTTGCTGAGCATGACAATTAATTGTTTCCAGTTCAGCAAGATGAGGGACACTAACACAGGAGACCTGTGCAAGCTAAGCCTAGCATCCACCTTGGGATGCTCAGCAGCTAGCTTTTAGGGATGCCGTTGCCAAAAATCCTTCTAAGCCAAAATTCTTCAGCAATCAGCTCTGCAAGCCTTGGCCAAAGGAGGCTGCTACCTCCAGCTCCAACTGGGGAATCAAATCAAGTCCTGAGAGCTGGCAACTGTGCTCATCCACTGCAGTGAACAAACCGCGGTGTAGCCAGGTCTCTCCTCCTGCCCGGCTCCTGCTGCCTGCTACCGCTCGCTCGCGGGCTCTTGTTGGGGCTGTGTGTGCTTCCAGCTCTTCTGCAGAGTGCAGAAACGCAGCTTCGCTCGTGATAAGCAAACAATACATGCTCCCTGCTCAGGCCTTGACTCTTTGTGCCAATATCTGCAGGCTGCAGAACGGAACCCAAGCTTATTGATGGTGTACAATACTTTGGCTCGAAAGTTGGCACCCTGACGTGCAGAGGATTTATGGTACATGAGTGTGCATAACAGAATCGGATTGTTATTCCAAGAAATTGGACCCAATCTCATCCCGACAAAGCTAGTGGTAATTTTCCTAATTAATGCATTGGGAGCAGCCCTCAGGAGCTATACGGAAATGCAGTTTTCCATTAGCCTCCACAGGGCTGCAGTTTTACAATGTGACACTTATTCAAATACCATTTCATTGTAAAAATTATAGTTTTAAGCTGTGTCGTGGGTTTTGACATTTGATAATTCATGATACATTTTACTATGTGTTCCTGCTCAGGTGTTAATGTGCAAAAGCCCACAAATGCAACAAAATACAATAAAACTTCTGACTTAAGATATTAATTAGGTGACTAAATTTTCACACAAGATTTGTTTGTCCTTTGTAAATTAGTAGCTCAATCCTCTCAATGTATAAGCAGAACAAATCATAAAACAAAAGGCTTGGTTCACTATAAAAACCACTAAGCTTTTGCACAAGGCCAAAGCAGCCATGAAAAATTGATTTTCCACAGCTTACTCAGTCTTGAATAGGCTCTGCTGTGAAGAAGATTTTTTATTGAGTGAAGCCAAAACTCATTACAGCTAAGACCTTTAGGAACAACGTGTGTTTGCTCCATTATTTTTAATGTCATCAACATCACATTTTAATCTCACGTATTAAAGAGCACAAAGATATATTTGCATTTTATTACCAGGCTAAAAGAAGGAGACTGTGCTGCATTTTTAGTAAAATGTGGACTGTGCGAGAAGGAAAATGATTATTCATTATTTCTCACAGGACAAGCTGTGGGTAAAGATCAGGTTTAAGGTAAAGGGAAGCAGGGCTTTTTGTACAGTGTACTATTAAATTGCGTTGTCACTGGATCTTAAGGCAGTCAACACATAAATAGCCCTAGACCAATTCGAGGAACAGGACATGAAACACAGCATCCCAGGTGCTGCTTAAGAAACCTCTAGACCAGCCATCGCCAGAAGCTGGGAAGCCCTGAGCAACCTGGTCTCTCCCCAGAGTCTGACCTTACTGCGGGCAGCAGGCTGAACCAGAGACACCCTGAAGTGTTTTCCAACATGAATTGTGCTATGTCCTTCTATACACACTCTTTTCTTAGACCATTAACATCCTAGCTGGTATTAGAAACAAGTCAGAGGGTTACGTGGACATTTGATTTGAGTTGATATAGAATTGTTTACATGGTGCTTATAGACAAAATTGTGTCACCTCATCCAAGCTATATTAAACTCAGCAGTCTTCAGTAGCTTCTCTAGTCATTGGATTGGCCTAGTTAGTTTTCCCAGGATTATCCCAAATAAATTCTTCTAGAGTATACTCCACACACCTGAATAGCAATAGCATAGGGGCTGGGCAACCTGCATTTTACAAGCAGTACAATTTATGATCCACACAGAAAAATACCAGCTGCTCACTCAGCTCTTAGTGGACTAATGATGGAGTCACAGTGCTTAAATCCAGAAGTACCATTTGTGATCACCTAATCTGATCTACTTATCACAGGCCATTACCTTTGTACTGAGCTCAATAACTTTGTGTTTGACTTAAATACATCTTCCAGAATGACATCTTATCTTAATTTGAAAATGAGAGACGAGGAATCCATCTCTTCCCTTCATCATGTATTTCAATGATTAATCACTCTTTCTGTTAAAAACAGGCACAGAATTTCTAATTTGAATTTGACTGGTGACAGCTTCCAGCCATTACTTCTTTAGTACTCAGAATTTTCTTATTGTGAATATGCTCAGGCATTTTAATGAGGTCACCTCTGAGTCTTGTTTTTAATTCACTAACATGCCGATTTCTTTATTTCTCATGGGATGAGGTATTTCCTACAGCTCATGAATCATTTTGGTAGTTCTTTCCCTTGCTTTCTCAAATCTTTCAAGAGTTTTTTTTAAATATGAATATGAACTGGATACAATATTCTCCTTCTGTGCAGAGAATATAGCTCCACAATCCTATCATGAATCTGTTTACCAATGGACATCCTACTATTGATTGGAGCATGCAAACTGGATTCCTTTGGATGAAACAAAATCATATTGGAAGACTGACAGTTACTATATGAGAGGATCTTTGATATACGAAGATTTAGTTGAACACCCGGATTCCTGAGTAAAGAAAACAAATTTCTTAATGAAACATGCTGACTGTCAAGCTGTGGCATTTCAAAAGTCACATTAACACCTGATCTCAGCTTCTGTAACTATAAAATTGGAACAAAATCTTGTTCAATTTGACACACCAGGAAAAATAAAAGATTGCTTGCTGTATTACTGTCATAGCAATTCTGTTCTTCACCACAACTGAAGTTTTCAAATAATAATGCCACCTTAATATTAAAACATTAATTTTGTGCCACAATCCTTTCTTCTCCAAGGGCTATTCAAAGCCAATTCTTAGTCCCTAGAACCACTGTAGACATAGGAAAAGCTATCATCCTACTGCTGCAATGGTGAGAGAGACGACTACTGAGATAAAAAAGGGCATGGGCTCTACTATATTAGTTCAAACCTACTGACTTTTGCAAATTTTTGTTGTCAGTTCCCACTTTAGAATGACTGCCGCCATTACTGATGTTTAATAATGTCAATTTAAATGCATTGCTGAATTGAAAATTTGAGCTCTCCAAAATGTGTCTTACTTACTTTCGCAATTATTCATTTTTAGCAATAAAGACACATGTTTCTCAGAAGTGATGGATGCTCCATTCCTTTTACTGATCAAGATTCTTCCCACCTTTTCAGACAATTGAATATCCTCCATTTGTAAAATCTATTACCAGAGGAAGGATTGCAGGTAAAACCCAATGACTGGAATCAGAACTGTTTTGGCAATACAGGAATACTTCATTGATCTATATTAATACCTAGGAAGCTCATTTAAAAATTTGTATTTACTTAGCCTTAAGAATTAGAACTTAAGCAATATAACAAAAATGCTCAGGAGGGATATAAATCCATTAAATTCTTATAACAGATTCCTGTAAGATACACATCAACTTGAACTAATTTGATGTTTTTATTTTTGGAAATGCCCTAAATAAATGTGACTACGTTAAATGTCTAAAGGCTGGTTAACCAGAGACACTAAAGAAAACAAGCACAAGCAGAGCATCTTTATCCAAAGAGGCACTTCGCAGAGAGATTCCAAAAAAAAAAGGATCTACTTTAAATCAGATGTGAAGCAGCATTTCTCAGTAATCTAAATGGGACTATTAAGCTGATGCTAGTGGATATGAAAATACTAATCAAATTCGTTACTTCATAAATAATTATTTGCAGAATGACTCAGAGAAAGTAATAGCCCCTTCCAGACATAAAAATTTATGAACTGATGACACTCTATTGATTGGAGCATTTACCGCACCTTCAATAGGTCTAATTAATGAAACTATTCAAAGAATTAAGCATGGTACTCAGCAAGATGACACCATGACCCAGTTCTTTGCAAACATCTCCACATTCAAATATTTTTGTGCTCATGGAGTGGCCCACTGAGGAGCCTACTGCTTGTCTTAGTGAGATCAGGGAGCATTTCACATTGGCTTCAGGTATCTTACGCTTTCCTACATATGAATATAAAGCTAATTATGAGACGTGTAAATTGCAGCATCTGATAGTTGATGGAACAACACTGAAAAATCAGATGTAAAAGAATATTTGGTTAATTTCTTTGGTCATAGAATGATAGAATCATAGAATGGTTAGGGTTGGAAGGGACCAAAAGAGTACCAAATCATCCTGCTCCAGACACAACACTTGCTTAAGTGCTTCTAACCCACGGACCAAATTTAACCTTAAAAATTATAACAATGAATATGAAAGGCAATTCCTCATCACTGCAGAGTTATATGCTCTTGATAGATGTTCACTGCTTAAAACTGATCTAGGAAAAGAGTTAGGCCTTTAATGTTCTGTTTTCTGTATTTGCAGGCTAAGACGACTGTGATCATAGAATCATAGAATGGTTAGAGTTGGAAGGGACCTTCAAAGGCCATCTAGTCCAACCCCCCTGCAAGGAGCAGGGACATCCCCAACTAGATCAGGTTGCTCAGAGCCTCATCCAGCCTGGCCTTTAACGTTTCCAGGGATGGGGCCTCCACCACCTTTCTGGGCAACTTGTTCCAGTGTCCTATAACTCGCATTGTAAAAAATTTTTTCCTAATATCTGATCTAAATCTACCCCCCTCTATTTTAAAAACATTACTCCTTGTCCTATTGCAACAGGCCCTACTAAACAGCCTATCCCCATCTTTCTTGTAGGCCCCCTTGAGGTACTGGAAGACCCCTATCAGGTCTCCCTGGAGCCTTCTCTTCTCCAGGCTGAACAGCCCCAACTCTCTCAGCCTGTCCTCATAGGAAAGGTGCTCCAGCCCTTTTATCATCTTCGTGGCCCTCCGCTGGACCTTCTCCAACTGGTCCATGTCCTTCTTGTGTTGGGGGCTCCAGAACTGGACACAGTACTCCAGGTGGGGTCTCACCGGGGCAGAGTAGAGGGGGAGAATCACCTCCCTCAACCTGCTGGCCACGCTTCTCTTGATGCAGCCCAGGATGCGGTTGGCCTTCTGGGCTGCAAGTGCACGTTGCCGGCTCATGTTGAGCTTCTTGTCCACCAGAATTTCCAAGTCCTTCTCCTCAGGGCTGCTCTCAATCCATTCCCCGCCCAGCCTGTATTTGTGCCTGGGATTGCCATGACCCAGGTGCAGGATCTTGCACTTGGCCTGGTTGAATGTCATGAGGTTGGCACGGGCCCACCTCTCCAGCCTGTCAAGGTCCCTCTGGATGGCATCCCTCCCTTCCAGCGTGTCAACGGCACCACACAACTTGGTGTCATCGGCGAACTTGCTGAGGGTGCACTCTATCCCACTGTCCATGTCGCCGACAAAGATGTTGAACAGGTCCAGGCCCAACATGGACCCCTGAGGGACGCCACTCATGACCGGTCTCCACTTGGACATTGAGCCATTGACCACCACTCTCTGAGTGCGGCCATCCAGCCAACTCCTTATCCACCAAGTGGTCCATCCATCAAACCCATGTCTCTCTAGTTTAGAGAGAAGGATGCTGTGCTGGACAGTGTCAAAAACTTTGCACAAGTCCAGTTGCCTGGACTTGTCCAGTTGCATAAGTCCAGTTGCCTTTAAATCATTACTATTGCAATGAAGATGTAGACGGTCACTACAACACACTGAAACCTTTGTCATGGATCTGGAATTTTTTTTTCTATTTTGCAAATAATATAAATTTACATTGTAGTATGTTCCAATACAAAGATATAGATCCAGAAACAGGCAGGCTAACATAACAGAGAACAATAACCTGGAAAGCAGAGTCTGAAAGGGATCTGTAGGTCCCAGCGGAGAAATAGCATGAACTCTTAGGCAGTTACATTATGGCAAGAAAGGTTAATACAATTTTTGAACATGTTAAAAGAAAAGAAATGAGCAAAAGCAGCCAGCCAGTTTTTGTCTCTTGATGGGATAATTTTAGAATAATATGCTCCTGTCTACTACCCTTTTTTAAAAAAACATGTTAAAAAAGAAGGACAGAAATGGAATAAGAAGAGCCATAAAGCTCAGACCTAAGATAATTTCTCAAAGCAAGAAACCTGAGGGGCCAGGTCATCTTGGTTTTTCCAGAAAAGGACTGAGAGGAGACTGGAAACTAAAACAGAAAAAGACACAAAGAAAACCAGAAGATTGTCTCAGAAGGCAGAGAAATTTAAATTAAAAACTAGACAACATTTTTTTTACAAAGATCAATGGATTTTTTCGTCTCTCAGTACCTTTGGGTGAAGACTAGATACCTTTCTAGAAATTTTTTAGGAAAATACGAGTCATTTTGCCAAACAGTTGTGAGAATGTAAGAGTAACTACATATTTGTTCAATACATGAAAGAAAGAGCCTGTATGATTCACTATTCTGTTCTGTCCATCTGCAAAGGCAGAAGGGTCAGTGGAGCAAGGATTTCAGCTAAAGGAGATCAAACTTTTCTGGCTCAATGAATCCTGTTGCCAGAAATTCACTGCTAGCCAGGCATCCAACAAGCAATTTCAGAAGATCCACATCTTGAAAGAGTGGAATTTGATCCTTGCCTAACTGCTCAATCTATAAATCCAAGAGCTTAAAGTTGTCATCCTGAAACTCGTATTGGTACATTTGTGGTATCCTCCTTATATTGCATGATCTCATGTTACATATATGCTGCAATATTTTAATGCTTCAGCCTCAAAAGAAGATAAGTCTTAGTTTTTTTGGTTTTGTGAGCTTCAGTCAGCACCAAAATGTTACTTATACTTCAGAGATATCTTAAAATACCAAGGACAGCAAAAAGTTTTGGGTGAGCAGATGGATTTTCCACTAAAACCATCAAACAAATGTGATCTCTTAAATTCTGAAATTTTGGTTAATGAAATATCTCTAATCCTAAACTTGGCTTAATTTTAAAAGCTACAAGCCTTTGGAAGCTGATATCCTATAGTAGTCCATAGAATACAACTGTGGCTAGCAGTAGCAGTACATAGTCATATGCCAGTGTAGATTCCTACTTGAATCTTCCCTAGAAAAGGGGTTCTTCACTTTCCAGCTTACTGTTCCCCAGGAACTTTCCCCAATCACCTCTTTTACATTCTTCAGCTAAAATCAACTTTCATGTGTTGATTGAAGCTGTAATCTGTAGGATGCTAACACTGTGACCCATCCAGACTTCTCTACCTGTCAGCTTCTCTGGAGGAATATAAGAAGTCCACTCCAAATCCCCCCACTTCAAAGAACTTTTGCACAATTTGAATTTAAGTTTAAAAACCAGTATGAAAATGTACTCCTAGCCAGTCCCATGCAGCTGCTGAACTGGAAGTTTTACTATAATGCGATTTTCCAGGTTTGGTTTTTACGATGGCTACATACCATAGAGCCATCGATAAAGGCAGGCAGCTTTTCCTCTTTTTTCCATTTTCTGGCTAAAGTTAGAGCCCTTACATGACTTTAATCCAATAGTATTTGACTGAACAGGAAATCACAAGTCAGACAGGAATTTTTCAGCCCTAGAAAAGATAAGAGTGAGTTACTGCTTTAATTGACTGTTGAATTAGCTCATATGAATAATAGCTCACGGTCTTTTCAAGTTCTGTGGTTTAATAAGACTCCCTTTTCCTTCTTTGTGTGAAGATTTACTGGAAAAGATGCATTCCTCCTGGACACAGTGATTACATTCAAACTCCAGATGTGAAAAAAGAAACAGCTATGCAAAGTAAAAAGCGTAAATAGTATAGGCTGCTGGTACCACGGGTTTTTTACCACCTTCTCCATGTGGCAAACACAAAGATCTGTTTTAATTATGCTACAGAAGAAAAACTGAGGGGGCACTTTGTGACATGGGACTGTACCATATGGGCCTTGCAGAGCTGCACATAAAAATATAAACAAGAAAAGACAAAAAGAGACAGATACATGTCAGTCAGCAGAAACATCACCCATGTCACAGAGCTGGAACTCAGGTGATACCTGGGTTTTTGCAAGTTCAGACCTAAAGCCTCCAACATAAAAAGAACATAGATCTGCTGGAGTGAGTCCAGAGGATGGCTACGAAGATGATCAGAGGGCTGGAGCACCTCTCCTATGAGGACAGACTGAGAGAGTTGGGGCTGTTCAGCCTGGGGAAGAGGAGGCTCTGGGGAGACCTTATAGCAGCCTTCCAGTACTAAAGGGAGCCTATGAGAAAGCTGGAGTGGGACTTTTGACAAGGGCATGTAGTGATAGGATAAGGGGTAATGGATTTAAACCAGAAGAGGGTAGGTTTAGATTAGACATAAGGAAGAAATTTTTTACTGTGAGGGTGGTGAGGCACTGGACCAGGTTTCCCAGAAAAGGTGTGGATGTCCCATCTCTGGAAGCGTTCAAGGCCAGGTTGGATGGGGCTTTGAGTGACCTGGAAGATATCTCTCTCCATGGCAAGAGGTTTCGAACTAGATGATCTTTAAGGTCCCTTCCAACCCAAACCATTCTACAAATAAATATGCAGAGAAATTTTATGTGATCCAAAAAGTAGGTTCCTATTGAGCCCCATGACTACAGTACCTACAAGTAGACACTACCAAAAACCACTTTGTGTGTACTAATAATCAAAACAAAAGGTCAATACAAAAGGAAACAATGCTTTATTATTTTTGAGCAATTTTTGGTGTGAGTTACTAAGACAGCAGCTCTCTACCTGCGTGGATTTTTACTACAGCATCCTTTACCTTCCAAATAGTAGCATCAAAGATGTTTATCTGACCTCCAACCAGGCACAAGCTGTCAATGCATTGCCACTGTCTTCCACAGCACAAAGGAAATATCTGCCTGAGTACTATTTACCCTTAGCGTACTCAGCCACACTATTTGGAGGCAGTGACTATGTGGAGCATACTGTGGAGCAAATTCCCACAAAAGCCAAGAACCTCCAAAAACTCCATCACCTTCTCCTCTCAGTATGAAGTGAATTGATGAACCCTACACATTTAAAATAGGAGTATAGCCATTAAAATACTCATCACAAACCTGAAACTCCATACTAGCCAAACAAACAACCCTGCCCTAGAGACAGAGAAAGGCCCATGGGGCAGCAGTACATTGTTTAATTCCCCTCTTGGAAATCTCTTCTGTACAAAGGTGATAATAATATCTCATATCTATGTCTTTTGACACAGTCTTTAATTACTATTTTTGCATAGGACCACTTCTTCATTCACCAAACAGCTAATCAATATTTTGCTTACACCTCGTAACTCTCTCTGTGGCCCATGCTTTGTTTACTGCCCATTATTCAATTGTGTTATGACGGCAGAATTATTAATTTCCTCCAGGGCTTCTCAATGGTGCTCATCACTTCAATATCTGAGCGCTGCACAAATGCAAATTAATTTAGCTTCACAAAAATCCACAGCAGCAAAGAAAAGACAGTACTGCTCTCTAAAATATAGGATGTGGATGCCCAGAAAGATTAAGGGCAGAGGTATTCATTGTTTTTAGATGTCCTGTTTGAGGTGTCATAGATGTGATTTAAAAGTATTTAACAGTATTTCAAACACAGAGATTGCAGCATCAGTCGCAGGTGTGACTGCTGGGCAAATTGCATTTAGGACTCTAAAGGTGGTCATTAAAAATTAGATAATTAGAAGCTATCAGACCATTAGAGGTTCCACATACAGAGATCACAGAACTGGCTTAAGTGGTTATATTAGCACTAGATAGGAAAAGTCCAGTGCAATGCTGCGATATTTCAGTCACATGACCTTCCTTTACCCTCCCTTGCTTCATTCATTAACAACTTCCCAGCTCAAGCAATAAACGAGGCAGGAGTCACAGAGGCATCACTCCTGAACAGCCCTGACACATCCCTAGAGCAGGTCCATCCCGTGTAACGCTTCAGCCAGAAATGCTGCATAAAAACAACATGCGATCACACACGTATCGTAAGCGGACCGAATTAAGGTTGCCAAGCAACCACCTCCCCACATTATGCCACAAATCCTCGTCCTTCATCTCTTCAGCAAACAAACGCCAAGCCCTGTCTCACAACATTTCTCTTTCCCTAGTCTGCTTCTGCGACCCTAATTACTCGTGCTCCCAAAGGCTTCATCATTGCAGTTTTTTTTCTTTTTGTCCAGCCAGTACCAGCTTTCCCTCATTACTCCTGCTATTATTCTGTCTTTGTGTTCTTCATTATTGACATTTAGTCCATTCCATTTCCTACTTGCCTGACCAGCTCCCAGTTCCAAAGGATGAGACAGATACTGTTTAAAAAAAAATAAGCCATGCTCAGTGAGAAAAGAAACTTCAGTGATTTTAGCGCTTAAATTTTAGCTTTATACTCCAAAAGCAGTATAAAGCACAGGTTTTTTTCTAAAGCATTAAAAAGTTGCCAAGTTTAAGAGGATTTTTACAGTGAAAAGACAGTCCACCTCTCTGCTACCAAAACAATTGTCTGCCAAATTTCAATTTTCTATTGCAGAACAGGGCACGCTACTGCGTTTCCAATAAAAGATGAACAGAATGAGCAAAACCTTGTCACATTGCATAACATTTTTCCTCCAAACCAGCTAAGACATCTCAGCTGACTTTTTTCAAACACAAACAATCAATGGGCATGTAACACTGAAAATGCCAGATGAAGATAATGAAGTCTGGCAAAGCTGTGAGCAAAAATAGTTGTTAAATGAAATTTTCTTTAAATTTTGATGGGATAAAAGCAAGGCTAGAAATAAAAAAGTTCTCCTACGCTTCATTCTCAAAGTGGTTTTCTGCTAGTGTTTCCCTCTAAGTGTGAATTTCAGCGAAATGCAATTAATATCTTCAAAGTCTATTTAACTGTCCTCAGCGTATTTTTCCTTTATCATCGTCTGTTTTCTTTACTGTGATAAATCACCAAGTAAGTCAAAATAAATTTGAGTTGCAAAAATAATAGATAATGAGCCTGATATCAGGAACTGGATCCTTGCTTGAGAGCCAGCAATAGCATAACACTGTCCTAAAACACGCATATCTATGGATATGCCTGACTACGTAGAGAAAAATGGTCTAGAATATGCTTGGAGTACCAAATGGTCTGTGGGTCTTCTCCAGGGGGTGAGACAAAATCCATAATGAAACAGCTGATAACCAGCAAACAGTCACAATAAATTTAGTCAATCCAAAGAAGAGCAAAACCAGCAAAAGAATGTTAAAACAATCGTGTATGTGTCACTGTAAAGAGTAAGGGCAAAGAGTAAAGTTAGGCACTTTGTGCCATACTTTTGTTGTCTGTTTCTTGTGACACAAGGCGTTTTGCTGTTCAGAAAACTGCAGTCAGCAAACCAAATCAGAAACATGCCAGTACATACCTCATTTCAATAACACACTTGGAGGACACTTTCAAACCAGGCCTTCTGGTCTTGGAAAGACTTGTGATTTAGATCTGCTGAATATTGCCGCTTTTGTTTTTCTAGGAAAATTTCATCATGAACCTCTGAGGTGCAGTGGATGGCATTGTCCCACATCAGCCCAATCGAGCTCATCCTGCAACATCTACTTGTCTCCTCCCATTTTAAAAGGAGAATTGAATCTGGTATTCTTTCCCCCATTTCTTTTTATTTTAAAGAGTGAAGAACCCTGTGATTCTAGGACTGAAAGTATACTTAGCATCCCATACCTAGAGATAAACATAATAGGTCTTGCTAGGACACATGCTTAAAATAAGCAAAAGAAGATTTGACCTTGTCAGGCTGGAGAGGTGGGCCCGTGCAAACCTCATGAAGTTCAACCAGGCCAAGTGCAAGATCCTACACATGGGTCCCAGCAATCGCAGGCACAAATACAGGCTGGGTGGAGAATGGATCGAGAGCAGCCCTGAGGAGAAGGACTTGGGGGTGCTGGTGGATGAGCCCGCAATGTGCACTTGCAGCCCAGAAAGCCAACAGCATCCTGGGCTCATCAAAATTTCAGAAAAAGTTAATTAAAAGCCAAAACATTACAAAAATCACAAAATCACACATGCATATTTTTGTAGTCGTCTCTCTCTAAATTTCGCATTAAAATACACAGGGTTTAGTTACTTGCAGATTCACCCAAGGCAAGAACATCACCGACAAGAAAATCCTCGTCTGGTGGGGCCTAGGAAGGGGAGGATATACAATTTACAGGCTACTGGATAGATGCCCCCTTGGTCTGACCCCCACACAATAGTTCTCATGGTCTCATGAACGTGCTGTCTTTGTTCAGAATCACGTAGTTGGTTTCCACCTCCATTTGCCACACCTTCCCCCAGCAGCCCTATGGTGCTTTATGTATTTGCTGCACAGGACAGAGTCTAGATGCCACCAAGTCACTCCCATCATGCAGCCTTGCACAGCTCTAGCTCATATCTAATGGACAAGGGTGTTAAGGGACATCTCACTATGCATGATCCCCGTGTTAGCATTAAGCCGTTGCTTACGGATTTCTAGGGAAAAAAAGAAAAAAATCCACAAATACCCTAATACCATTATTCAGCTTCCCCACTGTGATCCTGAATGCTGCTGAAAGGAACACCGTGTGCAGCCCTGCAACTAGAAAAGCCTGCGTGAAACTGGGTGAGCACTAAAGCTGCACTTTTCCAATGTGTGTGTGGAATGAGCAGCAACTGGAATCACTAATGGTGACATTGTTTGCAGCTTGGCTTATCAGGCCACTATTGAGCTTTAACCAGATGATTTTTAGGTAGGCTGTGCCCAGCAAAAAGCACAGTTTCAGAAAGGGAGAAATGCTAATAGAAATGTAACAGCACATTACTGCTTTATAACTGGGATGTTACATGGGAAAATGAACGCATAAGAAAAATATAATTCCAGAAGAAAATGGTGACGATGCTTCAGATGAGAGACACAGTTACACATCTCTATCAGTGCTCACTCTTTCTCCCTGTGCTTTCAGTACACAGCTAATCTTTTCATCTGCTTGGTATATTTATAGCGTTCTGCAGAAAATTTCAGTAAAAGTTACCAAAAAAAGCCAAAACATTACAAAAATCACAAAATCACACATGCTTATGTTTGTAGTTGTCTGTCTCTAAATGTCACATTAAAATACGCAGGGTTTAGTTGCTCACTGAAACACAAACTATGCTAATATCTTCTAACCTATACTTAACCTGCTGTGAAGAATAAGGCTAGACAAAAGATTTTTTCACCCATGTTAGGAAAATATTCTGGCAAACATTCCTGTAAGAAAATCTTTATCCTACCCGTGCTTTCAAGGGCACAGAGGACTGTGTCAAGGTTCTGTTTTATGAGAACAGAATGAAAAGAAAATATCAAATAGTGCTCTCCAATGGAGTGCCATCCATTTTGTTATGTATGTAGGGAGAATCTGGTGGAAAAAAATAGCATGTGGGTATATAATTAAAAACTGTATCATGATATATATGCATAGGAAGGGTAATTAAGGTTGCACAGGCACCATTCTTCTCTGAATTTTGAGTACTTCCTTGTACAATCCGAATCATATCTTTTACCATAGGTTTTGCTGAGGGGCTGAAAGCAATAGGGATGAAAACAAGCTAATAATGAACTAATTACTGATTAATTTTCTAAAATTCCATAGACACAAAAAGAAATTGCTCTGGGAGAGGCAAAAAGAAGACATAGGCGTGACCAAAGGAAAAAAAAATCAGCTGCTCTAAATAAGGTCCATTACATTTCCTAATGACGAAGACTAAGTGTAAACAAGTCTCCCAAAAGTCAATAAGAAAAAGCTTAATTTCTGAAGTTATTTAAGAAAGCTAAACAAGGCTGCAGAGCCTCCCAGACTATGCAGCAGTGACACAGAGTACAGGCAGCGAGTAAGAGATTCACGACCTGCTCCCATCTCTGCCATTCGTATTATTTCAGAGCCAATGTAGTTCATCTACCTAGCAACAACAGTCTCCAAAGCACTGCACAAACATTTTTTTTTCAACTCCTTCTCTCCAAGGAGGTAAAAAAAAGAAGATCCATTCCAACAAATGGAGAAGAGAACAAATGGAGAAAAAAAAAAGAGAAGCTTTTCAATGATCTGGCCAAGGCTGCAGAAGAGGTGTCCAACAAAAAGTGGGATGAAAGCCTCTGTTATATCCCCCTGCTATTCAGAAGCAGTTAAGGAGTGCTTTGCTCAGCAGCATATCCACAGACCTGGAGGCAGGCTGGGCTGCAAACGTGCTTTAATGCCAATCCAGAGACAGCCCAGCCTGTGAAAGAAAACAAGTTCTTGCCTTGCTGAAGCTCGCTGGAGCTTAATTCACTCTCCTCTGAAATTTTATGTGAAACACAGCATCAAAAGGTGGCAGTGGATCAGAAATGATATATGGAGTGTCTAGTAACTGCTCCCGCACACGCCAGGGGTTGGATGGGACAGGGATATTTGACGCGACAGTGATGTTTGACGCGACAGTGATGTGATTGCCAGGCCGTCGGCCGCACCGCTCTCAGCAACCGGGAGCCTGGTACCCTGTCCCTGGGGGAAAGCGGAGCCCCCACCCTCCCCGCCTCCCCGGGCCTCACAACCACCCGGGTGCTGCACCGCACCGGCTCCCTGGGAAGGCGCTCCGGAGGGGCCTGGCCCTACCGACCAGGGGCGGGGAGGGGGTGCGGGTGTGGAGGAGCCACTCCCGCATTTCCGGGGGGACCCGGGTGGCGCCAGCGAAGAGAGCGGGGAAACGCTGCGGCCACTGCGGCTGTGAGAAGCCACCCCTACCCCGCTACACCCGCCACTCTTCGCTGCCGGTTAAGCTCGAAGAAGAGAAGAAGAAAAACAAACAAACAAACAAACAAACAAACAAAAAGAATTAAATTAAAAAAAAAAAAGACAGACACCTGGGCGGGTTTGCTGCCCGGTGGGCGTGCCGGCTGCCGCGGCGGGGGATGGAGAGCCGCGCCGAGCATTATGGCAGCGCGGCCCCCGTGTCCCCGCCGCCCCCGGGGCAGCTGAGCCCCGCAGAGCCCAGCCCCCCGCCCCCCTCCCCCGCTGCCGGGAACACAGCGGGGAGTGGCCGGAGCCGGTACCGGGCCCCTCACCCGCTCCGCGCTGCGGCTGGCGCAGGGCCCGCGGGGGGGCAGCGGGGGTGTGGCGGGAGCGCAGCCTCCCCTAACCCTGCCTGCCCCGCCCTGCCTGCCCCCTCCCCCCGGTCCGTGTCCGTATCTGTGTCCGTGTCCCCCCCACGCCGCCGTCGCCCCGCCCCGCCCTGGGCAGCGCCGCCGCCTCCAGCACCATGGAGAGCGCCCGGGCCCCCATCCCCTCCGCGCAGTGCGGGACTGCGCCGCGCCCCCCGCCCCACCGGGACCCCCACCCCTGGCACCGCCGCTCCCCCCAACCCCTGCACCGCCGCGCCCTCCGCACCCCCCCCAGCACGGCCTGCATCCGCCTGAGCCCGGGGTAGGGCCGCCCCGGAGGGGGTACTGGGGGCGAGGGGGATGATTCCTCGGTTAGGGCGAGGCTCCCCGGTCCAGTGAGGCGTCTCCCTCCCTCCGCCCTTCTCTGCGCAGCGCTCAGGCAGCCGTTTGTCACTATTTCCTTCCAGGAATAAGCTCCTCTCGCTTACAGACACCCCGGCACTGTTACATCTTGGTCCGCCACTGGCCCTCCCCTCGACAGCTGAGGGCCTGTATCACCCGAAAATGCCTCCGGGCTCCCGGGAAGGGAGGTCACTTCCTACACCCCAGCAAACCGGCCCCGTCCCCCTCCCGCCGGCCAGCCACAGCCCCCTCAGCACAAAGCCATCACCACATCTGCCAGGCCCACAGCTCACACCCTGCTGAATCACAGACGGCTCCCTGCATGCGCTGTCCACTTTTGGGACATCACCTTCCCTCAACTCGCTTCCAAGCTGCACTGTTCTCGTTTAAAAAAAAAAAAACACAACAACAAAAAAAAAACCCCAGCAATTCAGAAATCAGCACTAGGGACTCAAGAGAGAAAGCCACAAAGCCACCCTCAGAGTCAGGCTCTGGGCCCTGCTTTGCTCAAAGATGCTGTTTGCTGACCTCAAGGAAGCTCAAAAAGCACAACCCTGCACTCCTTGTTCTAGGGAAGCAGGCACGGAGGAAGAGCATTGCAGCTGGTGCTGGCACACTGCACAGACTGTGCAGCTGTGAGCAGCAGCGCTGCAGGAAGGAGAACGGTGCCACTGCCCTGGGAGAATGCAGGTCCACCCCGGAGACCTCTGCCCATTCTCCTACTTTTCTCTTCCACTCATGCCCACCACAAAAGAACTCCACAAGGGGTTTGGAGTGTCTTCCAAATTCCAAGCTGAACATTTGCCCTGTGCCCATCTGTCTGCAAGTAGTGTGGGGGGCTACTGTCCCTGCAAGCTTTTGACAACAAAGCTGGGTTTCCCCCAGGAGGGGCAAATGAGCTCCAGTCAGACAGTGAAAGGATGAGATGGCAGCATAAAGATGGAGCAATCTCCTTTCTGTCCCACCGGCTTGGTCTCCTCTAGGCCAGCAACGGTTTCCAGCCCTAGGAGGTGTACAAACGGGTCCCACCACTGCCATCTTTCATAGAATCACAGAATGGTTAGAGTTGGAAGGGACCTTTAAAGGTCATCTAGTCCAACCCCCCCTGCAAGGAGCAGGGACATCTTCAACCAGATCAGGTTGCTCAGAGCCTCATCCAACCTGGCCTTGAATGTTGTCAGGGATGGGGCATCTACCACCTCTCTGGGCAACCTGTGCCAGTGTTCTACCACCCTCAGTGTAAAAAATTTTTTCCTAATGTCCAACCTGAATCTACCTCCATCTGTTTTCAAACCATTACCCCTTATCCTAACAGAACAGGCCCCGCTGAAGAGTTTCTCCTCATCTTTCCTGTAGGCTCCCTTTAGTACTGGAAGGCCTCTATAAGGTCTCCCCAGAGCCTCCTCTTCCCCAGGCTGAACAGCCCCAAGTCTCTCAGCCTGTCCTCATAGGAAAGGTGCTCCAGCCCTCTGTTCATCTTCATGGCCCCCTTTCTAGCAAGACTTTCAATTAACTATCCATATGTGTTTGGTGGCTGTCAGTCACATCATTGGCCTTCCTCTTCCTGTGGATAGAGAAGCCTTAAAACTAATGTAGAGAATCCTGAGAATGTGTCCATCCCCTTTCGTGTAATAATCGTGTCGGGTCCCATTCTGCACACTTGATCAAGCAAATCAAGCTCATTACTTCCCAGCAGCTCCTGTTATAGCACACCAGGGAAGTGGTCATGGACAGATTTTTTTTCACATTTATCCTCGTTTTGGCTTTGCAGAGCCCTTTGAGAGCATTGGCAGGTCCAGCTGCCATTCCCCAAGTTTTAGTGGAGTTTGAGTTGTCCCGGGTCAGGTCTGGGGATTCTGAAATAAAGAGTGAAATGCAGAAGCATTCACCATAAAAAGATTGTCTGCGGAATCTGTATCCATTTGTAGGAAATAGAATGCAGAGGTAAAAACAATCTGAGCGGCTGTTTTACTGCGATGGTTTAGACAATCCCTCCTGTTGGTCTCTTTTTTTTTGTCACGTCTCTGGGATAAAACATGCTAAAACAAATTTTTGCATGTTTTACAGGTAGCAACAGCAGAGCCTTCATCACCAATAGGCTTTTTTTTCCATGTCAGACATAAAACATTTGACGTGGAATGTACTACTGAAGCCAGACCAAGGGGGGAGAGGCGTTGGAGGACCGATTTCCATTTCAAACTGCATTCTGGCACTTTGTGCTCCGGCACCATTGGCGGATCAATATTTAATGCCCAGAGATTCTGGCTCTGCGGAAGTCATGTCAGGGGACCTCTAGAGCCAATCTGCTTGGGTAGAGGAGCGATAATTATTCATGGGCTCCTGCCTCTTGCTCCTTCTCTCGCACAGCCCCACTCTGCTGACTCAGTGCCTTACTCAGTCTCCTCTCCCTCTCTCCACTGCTGTAGCCGGACCCCTTTGCCTTCGCCACCTCTGAGCGCCGGCACATCCCAACATGGCTAAAACAGCAATGGGTAAGAAACTGCATCTCTTTTTTTTTTTTCTTCAGACAGCTACAACGGCCGCTATTTCCTACCGACACTGGGTGCTCTTCTTAGCATCCCTGAAGTTTAGAAAAAAAAATCAAGACAACGCTAAACGTATTTTTAATTTCTTTGATCAGAAAAAAAAATTAAAAAGGGAGGGGGTCTGAGATCTGGGGGCTCTTTTAACTCCCTAACCTGCGATCAGATTATTTATTTACTGATGGGTGAGGTCGGCACATGAGCACAGCCTGATTTTGAAATGGCTTTCATTATTTTAAAGATTAATAGATATATATATTAGAGCATTAAAAAAAAAAAAAAAAGAACCGGGAAGTTATCCCCGCTGTGAATGTGCCTCCCGCACCCCCCTCGGCCGGGGCCACCGCACCCCGCTGCTTCGGAAGGGAACCAGGGCGGGAGGAGAAGCGGGGCCGAGCAGCATCCCGCACCGCTGCGGCGGCGGGGGGCTGCGGGCGGCGGCCCGGGCGGGGGGGGGAGACGGAGGGGTCATCACCACAGGGCGCAGTGCGGGCCGGCCGCGCCCAGCCCGGCGCGGGGGCTGCGGGGAGCTGCGGGGGAGGGCGGGGGGGCGGGGGGCACTGAAGTAGGTCACTGCACGGTGGATAGCCGGTGTTTTTTACCGGTTCCCACCCGGGTCTTCTCTCCCGTGGGGGTGGGGGGAGAGGCAGCTTGCAGGGCTGCGGTTCTGCGTTTTTCAGCCGCAAGCAAAGCATCCTCCCACCCCCCCCCGCCCCGCCCCGGTCCCCCCGCATCCCCCCCCCGCTCCCTGACCAGGAGCCGCACCCTGCGCCCAGCCGCCGCGGCGCAACGCCCCCCTCCCCGCCACCGCCCCCAGCTCGGCTCCAGGGAGCGGCCGGACCGGGCGGGGCCGGACCGGGCGGGGCCGGGCGGCGGGAGATGCGCGGTGTCTGCTCCGCAGCCCCCGCCCCGGCGAGCCCGTGGGTCCCCTCCGGACAGCGGGGGCCAAAGGCAGCGGCCCGGCTCCGGCCCCTTTGTTCGAGGGAGGTTGATGGGGGGCGGGGTGGGGGGAGCGAGCAAGCGGCGGAAAATCGCGGCGGAGGGTGTGGGAGCGAGAGAGCATCCGTGGGGTCAGGCAGCCGAAAGCATCCAGACCCTGTTACTCTTTGATTTTTCTTTTCCTTGATTTTTCTTTTCCTTGATTTTTTTTTTGGGGGGGGAGGGGCTGAATCAGGCAGGACCTACGTTTAATACATTCAAACTCAATTTTTCACCATCATTCACCATCGTGCACATACAGTTCCCACAAAATAGGGATGGAGAGCCCAAACACAATTTCTGTCCTTCCCCAAGAAGAAAATTTTATTCCAATCCCCATTCTGTGTCGACTCTGTTACCACTTCTTCATCACCTTGCCCAAAGTTACCCCGAATCCTGCTGGCACTGGCTTGTAAGTGACGCGTGATACATTTATTTATTTGAATGCTGGCCTTCCGCTCCCGAGAAATGATCAGGTGTGGATTGAAGGGATTTTCACCCGGCTGGTGGAACAAGGCGTGAGAGAGCTGGAGATGCACACAGAGGAGGGAGACGAGGGCTGCGGGAGACTGGCCAGCCCTGCAGTGCCGAGCACGAGCACGCCGTCCCCTCCCCACTGCAGCAATCTGCTGATCGGTATCAATAATTTGTAGTCCGACTTAGCGCTGCAGAAGGCCCCGATAGGAATTCTGTCACTAGGGAAGAAAGGGCTCTTCAGCCTTTGATTAATGATCTCGCAGCGCACAAATAGGAAGGTTTCCGCAATGCCTGGAATCATTAGGTTTGCCCAGAGACAGATCAGCCATGCCACGCCAGTGTGCTTGTTAGTGCCTGGTTAACAAGCTGCCTACACAAGCAATAAAAAGCCATGCGACTACCTAGGTTTCTAAAAATACAAATTAAAACAGCATTCCATTAGAAATGAAAGAAACATCTTCCCTCTTTGACTCACAGAGGTTAAGGATTCTCTTCACCATTTCTTTGAACCTTATTCTTCCTTGCTGTACTTATCTGCAGAGAAAATTTGAATCTAGATGGCATATTAGAATAAACCACTTTATTTCAATAGTTTCTTCAACGCAACAAATTCTATTTTCACACTGAAAATTAGATGCATTCTCAGTCATACACATTTCTAGTTAGTGCTAAATAAGCTACGTTTGTTTGTACTCAAGCTTTACTCAATAGACCACTGAGAGAACTACAGAATGTCTGATTATTTTATTTTTTTTCCCCCGTGGAGCACTGTGTTCTGCAAAGTGGCAATAAAGGCTGGATCCTCCTGCCACTGGAGCCAACAGAACATTTCTAATCAGCTTAAGCTGGCCCGCTATTATGTTTCTGGCCCCAGTCCAGCAAGGCACTTAGGCAGGTGTCTGACTTGGAGGCTGTGAATGGTCCTACTGGGTTTGGACTTTGCATAACTCAGGTTAGGCTGACGCTAAATGCCTCGATAAGCCTTTGTTTGTGTTCTGCCCATTGAAAGCAAAATTAAGCCTCATTTTCTCTTAGGCTTGTTAAATAAAAGCTTTTCAAAGAAAGCTGCTTTGGCTTATGGAGGAATTTCAACAGCTGCAAGAACTTCTGGAGCTCAGTGCACTCTGAATGCCCGTGAAGTTCTCTTTGTTTAATTTACGTAGTATATGAACGCTGCACACCAGGCACATGCATCCACTTCTGTTTATTTATTTATATTTAAGTGAGCCTTATTTTCAAATTCCATATAACACGACTGTGCAGAAATTCTGGGGGCTTTTCAATTGCATCCTCCCCTTGACGCCATCTTCTAAGCGAGATCTGGATTGGATGGAGAGACCCCTTCGTGCCGTGTGCTCCCTACTGCACAGGATGTGCGTTATGTAAATCAGCATCTTTTGCGGGTGGGGTCTCTACAGACCCAACGGGCCGTGCGCCTCATTGGATAAACTTTGTTAGGGGATCTGCATGGCAGCATGAGGGTGGAGCAGTCAGTGATGCCACTGGAAAGAAAAACTGTTATTTCATTGTTTCCTTGTGAGTTTAATTTAAAGAACATTTATTGTGAAGACATCTTCAGGCAATTATCATACAGAAAAGTCTTGGTCCAGATTATGGTTTTTGTTTGTTTTATAGGAAATTGTTTAACAGAAATACATGGTGTTAATAATGTGTTAAAGAAGTATTTTAATTCAGACTCCTTTTGAGATAGTCAGGAACTCTGTGAGGTGATAAATGGGTGGGATTACGAGGGTACGGGAATTCAGGCAGCCCAGGGCTGCCTCTTTTGCGTATCTCAGTAAGACTGATTAAACTGTTGTAAAAGTGCTTCAGAGTTTTCTTCTATTTTGTCATTTGCATTTTAGTTAACAAGCTCAGACCTCGATGCTTAGCTTGATGGAGGCAGTGTCACTTCTAAGTTTGTCTATTAACTGAGTGCTACATACAAAATCCCAAGCAAGTGTATGGTTGTTCAGTTTGACTGGTTCAATAATTTTAATAACTATGGGTTCTTTTACTGGAAAGAGGTAAGCATTCTGCCTCTGTTCTGCCCATACGTTTAAACAATTGTTCAGTCTTCGACAGTTGCACACGAGTAGTCGTCTGGACATCAGTGGTAGTGACAAGCTTCAAGTTAAACAACATATGGCTAAGTGTCAGGCTGAGTTTGGACTGAGCATGCTCCTTTCTGTGTTACGCCATTTTTTAGCAGAAAGTTTTAACCTTCTCCTTTTATAAGTAAATGAATGCAAATCAGCACTGGATTATTTTCAACTGTCAGGAAATTACATATCTGTATAGACAAATAGGAAATTACTTTAAGATGAGAGTGAATGGAGACAAGATTCAGAAAAGAGTTTATTGTCTCATAATGTTAGCAGAAATATGATTTGACTGAGATAGCATTATTCCAAATTTTGTCAGCAGAAGAAAGATCTCAATTAGTTTATTTTTCTATGAATTTTTATTACTAAGCTAATACGAAGTTTCTGGCAAGTACAAATCACTAGGTAACTGGAGGTTAACACCTATTCACATTCTTATCCTATTTTTAAAGAGCAGATTACTCTTCCTGCTATTGAGAATTCAGGCAGTAATAATTTTAAAAACAGTCCATATGGCTAGGAATTTATATTGCCTCATAGCAGATCTTTACTTACCTCGTGAAGTGTACAGGCAGAAGGATGGAGCGTCATCTATTCCATCATCTTATGGAAGAGATCCCATAACATGCTGAGGAAATAAAAATAAAATTCAGCAGCTTGAACACTTCCAAAATGTTCTCTCACCTCCACCTCCATCACCTCTTTCTACCAATATAAGCTCTATTTAGACTAAAGGCTTCCCTGTTTAATAATGTATTCCTATAATTCATTCACATTGATTTTGTCGATTTTAATTTCTTTTAATTCATTAATTAAGCCTGGATTTTAATTTTTTAAAAACTTCTTTGGTATTTGTACTGCAATAGTACATTTCTCTAGATCACATGTTGCACATCTATTTTATACTATAAATATATGTGTAATCTAACCTGATTGTTAGATTTTTTTCAGGTGACATTTATATTCCTTTCTTTAGAAAAAGAATCCTCCATTTTCAATTTAATAGCATTAATTTAAAAAATTCATTATAGAAGATAGATGGGACTCTTATACCGAGTAATATATTTGGATAGCATTTAAGCCTTCGAAGACTGTACAAAATTAACTAATTAATTCTCCTAAGAGCCTTCTGTGAGAAGTAGGCATTATTATGCAGTCTGAAACACAGAGATCAGAGTGTTCCCACCACAGGTAGGTCTGGGCAGTACTTCACCTGTGCAGCATTTCCATGTAGGTCTAATTTAACTGCCTTATTAGTTCATAGTCGGAAGGAACAAGAGATGTTCAGCACTCCCAAAAAACGGCAAGCCCTATGTGTCTTGAAGTAGGCATCCTAAAATGGTGTCACTCCAAATAACTGATAACAGTTGGAAAACTAACTCAGTAAAAGCTTTGCTAAAGATTATACAGCAAGAAGGCCACCACTTGAACATAAGGGACTGAGGGTGGCTCCTAGCCCAATGGGCACTGGGCAACAACACAGCTGGAAGTGAAATCCTCCAGTAAGTCTTATCATAGAATCATAGAATCTTTAAGGTTGGAAAAAACCTCCAAGATCATCAAGTCCAACCATCAGCCCAACACCACCATGTCCACTAAACCATGTCCACTAAACCATGTCTTCTCGCAGTGCATGCTCCCCTCAGGCTGTATATGTATTGAGTAAATTTGCCTTTCAACTTACATTGTCAGGCTTCAAAGCCGCTTATCTGGGCACTCTTAGTAGTTCTGCCCAGTGCTTTAAGGAGGAGCGGTTTTCACATCATGAAACATCAGTGTTTGTTCTCCATACAAGTCACCTTTATAAGGAAAAACAGTTTCTGTCATCAGGTGGCTTGTAGAGAACGTGTCTTCTTCAGCAGTAGCCATATAGTGGATGATGGATGAACCAACTTTGCAAATGAGTCTTGCCTCACTGGAGTCAATGGTGTTCAACACCTGGCCTCAGCACAGTCAGCTGATCCTTGGCCCATGGGGACACAGAAATTGGGAGCTGATTTGGAGGAATGGCTGCTATTCACGGTTCTTTCTAGGCTACACACAATCCTCATGCTATGAATTTAGCAGGTACAGTCTGAGGTGGTGCTAGTTTTCATTCAGTTTAAAATGTTAATCCCACTTGGAAGTGTGAGGCCCTCTGTAAACATTAGCCAGCAATTCTACCTGGGACATGTACCTCACTCCTGCAAGGTGCTGGGCATTCATGGCTACAGTGCAGACAGCATCTATTGCTCTAGTTGCTCAGCACTTTTCAAAACCAGAAAAAAAAATTGCTTTGGAGACCTCAATCTGCACAGACAGACCTGCATCCTCAGTCAAAAAAAAAAAAAAAAAAGATTGATGCAGAAATGCTGGCCCCTGGGGACAAAATAGTCAAGACATCGTGTGTCTGAGAAACACCAGCATACAAAGCTGCTCTGTAATTATTTCATTTTCTCTTCCACTTATTATGTTTTTCTTTTTCCTGTCTGCTAATACATAATTTAACAAATGAAGTGAATTTAAGATCTTTCTGCCAGGATGTGCAGTTAAACTGATGCACAGCATCTACCCAGAACGTTAGTCTTCACTGAATACATCTAAAATGTTATTTTTTTGAAGGTATAGCTGTCTAATACAAGAAGTTCATAAATAAATTGTAATTTATGCATTCCTTCCAATACAGAAAACCCTTCACTGTTGTAGCTGTTATTGTGCAGAGAAATTGTGATCCTTCATGCACACAATCACAAAACAGGATTGGTGGGTGTTGGTGGGGGGGTTTTCCATCAGTTTTTCTTCAAGCAGGTGGTTTAGTTTAGGGAAGTGGCTGAGGATAGGGTTAGTAAAACTCTAAGGCACCTGTGGTGGGGTACAGGTATGACTTTGGGTGGCAGTTAGGACCCCTCAGCTTGAATCTCCTCATTGCTGAAAAAGCTTGAAGTCAGCTCTGGCATTTCCCAGCCCAGAGTGCTCACCATAGATAGTTATCCCAAAGGGCAGGAGTAAGACAGCCGACAATGTTTCCCCTCAGCTGTGTTTTAAAATAAAGCAGTGGCTGCTCCTGCATTTATGAATTACCCTGTCCTATCTGTGTGTGCCACATGGTCTCAGGAAATGGGCTACACAGATTTCCTCAGAGGTTGAGAACTGGTTTGGAAGAACATCCAGTTCCCAGTGTTAAGGGATTAAACATTTCAACCTCGGTACAACCCTTGCTTGTACAAAAGTAGCACCTTACAATGCACCACCACTTTGAAGAGTACAAAATGTGGTATTTATGGATTTTAATGACCTCTTTGCAGCCACGCAGGAATTTGCAGAATCCACATTTTGGATTTAGAAGCCTGATTTTTTTAAAAATACCATTAGGCACCTAGGTCCTTCATTGGATTTGTCAATCATTTTATGACCTGTCTTTCTCTTCATTAAGGTGAGGATAATCTTATATACTTGCCTCAGAATTGTGATGTGAGGTTATGTTCCACACTGCATGGAAATGTATAATAACACCCTGATGTTACAGAAGTTGCAAAAATCCATGCTGATCAGATTAGGAAACAGAGCAATTCACCTTCTAAAGCTGTATTAGCACTCTGTGCTATTCAGGTACTTGTTATAAAGCTTAGGGAGTTGCCTGGGTAAAGAAAAAAGAATATATATATAATTCATACTGCTAACTGGCATAGGAGTCTACAAATTAAGAATTTGTATGTAAAAATGTAGCAAAAATTAGATTTTGTGTTTTACTAGTATTTTTGTACTGCAAATCCTCCAGTTACCTGCATGGAGCTGTAAGAAACGTTTGCATGCTCCTGGGAAATCTTTTAAATTAAAATGAATGCATGAATCAAGCTCTATAATTTTTCAAAAACATTTTTTTTGGAAGTGAAATTCACTTCTGTAACCCTTAGCCTTTACTAAATATCATATTTAACTATTTTGATATATTTGTTTCTTACATCATTCGTGTGAAAAGAAAGAGCAATTGATGTCACTCAGCAGCCGTGTTTATAGTCACTTGAATATGCAGTCTTTGTCTCCACATACTGGCATTTATTCAATTTATTATGTAGATGTAATAGAAGATAATATTTCTAAGCTAATATCTTCTCTACGCGTTTAGCTATTTTTTTGACGCTCTCAAGACTTCAATATTATATGCTGTATACTCATTGTGGTTAAAAAGTCAAAATGTTTAATATTTGTCAACAAAACACTTGTTCTCAAAACAGATAGCCTCTCGTTGGGGAAACGATGTTCTACCTCTGAACATCACTATTTTCTAAGTAAAATATCAAAAGTGACTTTTTAAGAAAAGTAATAGTAAGACATTTATTTTAATCTGCATTGATTGTTCAGGTTACTCCCTTTTGAAGTGCATTCACATTTTTTGCAGTGAAACATTAAGAAGGGAAATATCTTACTTAGAGGATCATACTGTGTTAGATGAACAGTATAAAGAATTTTACCTTCTAGTGGTGGGAGGTCTGAAAAGCAGGATTAAACATGATAGCAGTACTTCAAAGTCCTCTGCAAAATTGTAATTATCAGTTTGCATTGCTTGCCATTTTACTGTTCTAGACGTCTTAGCTCTATCAGCATCCTGATTTCTGCACAAAATGTATGAACAGTACTGTCAAGGGTGAAAAATGGCCATAATAGGAATAAATACTGAGCCCTGGCAGAAAATTCAAGGTGTTTAGAGAAGCAAACAGGAGTAATACAAAGGTTACAAAATTGCATTTAGTACTATTCTATTTCAGATGACTCTGGACTTTCCTGTGAACAATCTGCCATCCTATTCAGAGTTCCCCATCTGCTCCATCTCCACCACCTACTGATTTCCAGTCCCAATCCATTTCCTTGGTACACTTTCCCACACTTTCTTAAACCAATCTCATTATCCAGGCAGTCACAGTGTCACTGTCATTCTTGGTCCAGTTTCAATCGTCCCATCCCTTGAATGACTTCATGTTTTGGGGGTTTTTTCTTCTTTGAATACATCTGCTCTCAGCAATTTCTTCCATCAGGCAGATTCAACTCTTATCCCTTCACACAGCCTATTCCTTCTGATAATCCTCCACACTTTTGCGGTCCTGGAAGGGGAGGAATTAAGACCATAGGATAGTTGTTTCCTCTTCTGTTTCCCATCTCCAGCACTCCTCTGGTTCGCAGAAACCAGGAGGAGCAGTGTTTGAAGCATCGCTCTCAGCCCGTGTGGAATCAGTCACGTCCAGCACAAAGTTACTTCAGAGAAATTGGCTGTAAAGCTTGGACATGACTCTCCCAGCCACAGTTGAAGCCTAAAATCAGATATTTCAATGACTTATTCCACAGCCAAGCCTGGGCAGATTTTTCAAATGAGGAATGATTTCCTGGCACAAAGTGCTAGAGCCTTTCAAACAAAAACAATAAGCCCTTGTTTAGTTTGCCACATGCAAGCTATGTGTTTTTCCCTAGTCATCTTCCCAGAAATAGTGGAACTGTTTTTGCTAAAACCTTATCCAAAATTCAGCAAGAGGCAGCCCTCCAGCCAAGAAAACTGTAGGCCAAATCGTTGTAATTCAACAAAGTGATACTCAGTGGAAGGAGGACTTCCATATTTTCTAATGCAGTGGAAGTAAAAAAAGTGACACTAGATGGGAAATGGCAATGGCTTACTGTGGTGTATGGGTCACACATTAAAGTGGCTGAGGTATCCAAAGGCCAGGAACACCAGGCTTGCTAGAATTAGATCGTGAACCAGTGCAAGTCTATGGCAGTAGACCCATGTTGATTTATGTCTACTGAATTCATTTTTTTCCCCCTTTAAATCTCCTGAAGCAGTAGCTTAGGAAGAAAACATCTCCTTTGTTATTTTCAAAAGTCATATAAAAGCCAGCTGCACTAATAAAGGAGAATTTGATTATACAGGAAAATAGACTTTTTTTTTTATACAGGAAAAAGAATTTGATTATACAACAAAAGAGAAAAAACAGGCTATTTTAAGTTGACGTTTGTGTATCTCCAGCTCCCATTACTTTTAGAACATATTGAAAAACGTAATGGCTAAGCCAGTCCTGGAAGTTTGATAAGTCTATTATAAAAGACAGGCTGAACAACACTGAAAAAGTTCTGACTTGCCTTTAATGACAAATGCTGTTGATGCTGGGATACGCTGGTGCACAGTACCCTGAGACTCTAGCTATTGCAAGTGAAGATCCTTTTTTATTCTAAATGAACCAAGCACCCTCACACCAGAGCCCCACAGAAATCAGTGGAGCATCTCTGCAGGGATCAGCTCCTCCTGTGGTTAATTTAGTAGCAGAGCAGTGTCTTTGAATTCATCAAGATCCTCTTCTGTGTAAGCGGAGGCCAGTACTGCAGAGAAAATGAGACAGGTAGCTAGCTACAGAGAGATAAATATACTGACAGATGAAATGAATTCTGGAAATCTTCAGTAATATTTCACAACAGGAAAAAAATCACTCAGTTGAAAAACAGTATAAAAGAGGGAAAGAGAAGACAAAGATGAACAACAGAGGTGGATCATGAAAGACTTAATTGGGAGGAGTCATATTACTGAAAGTCCGTATACATTGTCATAGCATAGGCATTTATGCATTAATTTTACATCTTCAAAAATCAATATGTTTCTATTATGCAAATCTCAGCAAAGCTGCTTAAAACACAGGTCACTTTTTCTGACCAGTGGTTCTTGTTCTAGTTTTATTGTAGCATCAATTGAAACAAAAATATCCCATCAGCAGTTGTTCTCTCTCAGCCAATTTAATCAATTCTGAATAATACACTAATTTATTTGAACTATCAGCATGATCTCAAAGAGGAGGCTGTCATTCTTTATTTTTCTTTTTTTTCTCATTCATTTTACACATCTTCTGATTAAAGTACTCAATAATATTTATAATCTATGTCTAACTATGATACATTTTAGCAATATACTGTTGAGTGGTATCATTATTTTCTTAATGGAGGCAATCAAATGTTTGAATATATGCATAAAGATATGGCAGGATACAATAGTAGAAGTATAAATCAGGTAATTAGTAATAATAGCTGCACAGATAGTTTAGTTAAAGATCGTAAAGAAAAATCTGAAAGCTGCAGAATAACGGACATGTGATGAACATCTCAAAAATTTCATCTTAGAAAGCCCCACTGAAGCATCTGTTGGCTAAAACTTCAATGCACCAAAGTCAAAAAGAACTTTTCGGTTGACTTAAAGCAAGGCTGAGATTTCATCCACAATTGATCTGATCGCTAGTAAATCAGCTCAAGATCAGGACTGACAAAAACTTCAAACTATTGTAATTAATTTTACTGGGAGTTAGGAGAAGTTCAGGACAGCAGAATGATGCAGGACAGGGGCCATGTCTTCTAGATGGGCTTCTGAAGGATAAATGGCCACAGCTCAGTGGGTGCTCAAGCTGAAGCTGTATTTTAGCATGCATGCTTTGCGTGTGTTTTTTCTCAGGCTAAGAAAGGATGTGACAAATTGGAAAATGCATGAGTTAAGATTATTGAAGATTTCATCCATCACTTCACACAAGTCACTTCATTGGTTGTTGTCATTGCCCAAATCAGTTTTACTAAAAAAAAAAAAAAAAAAAACAAAGAATGTCCAGTTAAATCAATCTCTCTGATTTATTTTATAATCTGGATTATGTCTTGAGTTTGACCTATATTAATGTTCTCAATTGTGCCAATTTCTGCTTAAAATGGGCACATTTATATCCACATGCTCCATTTCCAATATGATGTTATGGTTTCTGCTCAATAACAAAACTTGCAGAGACCCCAGATTTGTTGTGCTACATAAGATAATACTCACTGATCACCAGACTGCTATTTTATTTGCAACAATTCCAAGAACGAAATGATCATTTAGACTCTGCAAGCTATACAAAACATTCCCAGTGAGGCAAAGCCAAAATGTAAAAGAATAGTGACAATAATTCTCTTTGTTTGCTTTTATGTATTTGTTTTATTGCCTGTGTCTGTTCTATATAGCTTATTGCTTGCTTTGCAAGCAAGCTTAAGTGCTGAGAGAATTTTTACCAAATCAGAAAGGGTACTTGGAAGACTGCATTTCAAAAAAGTGGAAGGATGAGTGAGGATGTGGCCCATGGTGATGACCACATCTAAAGTCCAGCAGCTGAAGAGCCAGAGTCTCTTCCTGGTGGTACCCCGATGAGGTGCCCTGGGAACACGGCAAAAGGAAACCATGAGTTTTGGCAAGAAAGGAGGTAGGATGGAGGGCAGCGAGGGAGTGAGTGCTGAGGGAAAGAGCCAGGAAAGGAGCCCAGGGGATTTGGTTCTGTAATGTGCTGGGGATGAGCTCACCAAGAGTCTTCAGCTAGTACACAAATCCCAAATGATGGCAATGCAGATGTTCAGTGAGATGCGATAGCAAGCACTAAAGGATGTGAATAACAAAGAGCAGTGGAGCTGGGGCTGTAAGTTGCTAGCAAGCTGTCCCTCCCACAATGACACACATAAAATTGAGCTCACTCTGGGAAATGAACTATGGAGAAACTGGAGGGAAGGACATCTAGAGGTTATTTAGCCTGTCCTCCTGCTTGAAGAGGGACCATCTAGCCAAGTCCTGAATGGACAATCTCACAAATTCCCAAGGCACAATTTGTGACTGTTGTTCCTTCTGTTATCTGGAAGAGTTTGGGTCTGTCATTTCATTGGTCTTTCCTTCAAATAGTTGTAAGCAGCTAGTATATTGTCCCTTAGCCACCTCTTTGCCCAACTAAACAAGCCTGGCCCCCTCCACCACCCTTCACAGACCACATGCTTCAGGTCCCTCACCTTCCTGGTAGCCCTCCACTGGACCTTCACCTGTTCCTCCATGTCACTCTTAAATTGAGGGGCCCAAAAGTGCATGCAGTACCTCAGGTGCAGCTCCACAGCACCAAGTACCTTCAACCGCTGGTGAACCCAGCCTCCCTTCCTGCTGATTCACACGTAGCTCTGCCTCTGGCCTGCTTCCTCCCTCCATTTTCCTAATCTGACCCCTTTAAACGAAAGGTGGAAGAAATAGTGAAAAAACTCTTTCTTGTGAGACTTTCAAGAGGTAACTTACACATGCTGAATTTATTTCTGTAATTTTTTTTTTTAAAGTTACTGCCCCAGTATCCATTCCTATTTTGATCTTTAAAACTTAATCTTTCAGTTTTGACAGTTACGGGTTTACGTAGCCACACACTGAAACATCATCTGAAATCTCACTTAGGCATTTGTACTCTCTTTAGGACTGTATAGAAGACTAGCAGAAAATTATGTCTTTGAATGCTGTGAAAATAGATTTTCATGGTGAACATGTTGAATATTGAAATATCTGGAAGCAGCGCAAGTTTCTCGATTTGGGGACCTAGCAAAAGTCATTCTGCTGACCACTTATTAGGAGATAATGACAAATGAAAATAGGAGTTTTACAGAATCTGCTTTGTATCAACATGGTCGATGTCATTTTTGCTTACTCTGTGCAGTGCTTTCAAAGTCCTTCAAAACCTAAAGACATTATTTTTTAACCAAAGGATTTCTCCAAGGATAAACAGATCCTTGATGGGCTTTCTACCTGGGGAGGCTTTCTTAAATTAGGGACTGAATTTCTCTAAACTGAGAAATTCAGTCTTTTGGAACATCTTGTAATTAAATAAATACAGCTCCTTGCTCCCACATATACCCAATTGAGTAGGCTCTTAAATTTGTATAAAAGCATTTAAATGTATTTAGTCTTTGTTATGAAAAAAAAAGGGAATTAAGCCATATGATATAAAGCAGCAGAATATAAACCAGACTATCAGGGCATCTACTAACACAGTTTCCATTATCACACCTCCTTGGGTTTAAAGCAGAATCCTCCCAAATGTGAGTAACGTCGGCAGGTAAACTCTAGTATCAAACAGTTTTATACAGAAACTTAGAAGTCATTTACTAAGAGCTTATTTTGTTCTTGCATTAAAATTTAATATACTATTGTTAATTAACACAATTATAATGTGTATGCCATTGTTTGTATCACTGCAAGGACAGGAACCCTTCATTTTTAAGTAATCTACTTAAATATGCCATTTGCAGTTGTCTACAGAAAGCAAACTAATGCCCTTATTCAAACTGATGAGACATCCTTATTTTAAGATGGCCCACTAAATTCAAAACCCAGAAGAAAATTGGATTTTTCAAACTGTCTCCTTTCATTGTCTTTTGCATTTTGACATTTAGGCGGTAGTCATGGCAGCCAGCAAGACCGATTGTGCAGCATAAAGATGTAGTTACACGTATTTGGCTTTGGGTTAAGTACATTAAATACATGCAAATCACTCAAAGTCAACCAATAAACTTACATTTTAAAAACTTTTTATATATAGATACATATATATATATAAACTAAATAATGAATGCTTCTATGTGTTCCCTGTTCAGACACTATAAAATGGATTTTCTAGACTGCATGAAATCATTGGTTTCAGAGGTACCTTCCACAGCCCTCACAGCAGCATATTGTCTCTAAGATGGATTCTCCTGATGATTATGGTGTAAAAATAATTACAATAGGTTCTGCAGACAGTGAAATGACTCAGCAAGCAAGGAACACATGTAATTACTGGAATATAAAGATCAAGAGTCCAACCTTACTGCAAATTATAATTGCTTTTATCTCATATAATATAAACACAGATTTCTACTTAGATGATTGCCCTTAGTATTTTCTTTGACTAAAGCAAAAAAAAATGCACCTTGTGATTGCATTTGCTTATTGTTTTCTGAGCCTTAAGTTATGACTAACTAATATTTTGGCTTTCATCAGTTCAAAGAACAATTTTTAAAATATCAAAAGACATCAAAGATATCTGCATTTTCGAATGGCACAAGATGTGTATTGATGAGGATTGTGGTTATAATCTCTGCATGAGTTATAAAAAAAAAAATCACATTTTATGTCTAACTTATAGTTCTGTTAAAACCACATGTATATCTGATCCCAGAAAAATCACAGAATCATAGAATCATAGAATGGTTAGGGTTGGAAGGGACCTTCAAAGGTCACCTAGTCCAACCCCCCTGCAAGGAGCAGGGACATCCCCAACTAAATCAGGTTGCTCAGAGCCTCATCCAGCCTGGCCTTTAATGTTTCCAGGGATGGGGCCTCCACCACCTCTCTGGGCAACCTGTTCCAGTGTTCTGTAACTCGCATCGTAAAAAAATTTTTCCTAATTTCTAATCTAAATCTACCCCCCTCTATTTTAAAACCATTACCTCTCATCCTATCGCAACAGGCCCTACTAAACAGCCTTTCCCCATCTTTCTTGTAGGCCCCCTTGAGGTACTGGAAGACCGCTATCAGGTCTCCCCAGAGCCTCCTCTTCTCCAGGCTGAACAGCCCCAACTCTCTCAGCCTGTCCTCATAAGAGAGGTGCTCCAGCCCTCTTATCATCTTCGTGGCCCTCCTTTGGACTTTCTCCAACTGGTCCATGTCCTTCTTGTGTTGGGGGCTCCAGAACTGGACACAGTACTCCAGGTGGGGTCTCACCAGGGCAGAGTAGAGGGGGAGGCAAGGACGAGAGGCAAGGACCAGAGGCAAGGACCAGACTGTCTGTTAATTGAATTGGTAGCAATGTAGCTGTGTTCCCTTGATTGGGTACGTCCAATGATGAAAAAAGAGAAATATGGATTCTTTACCTATTCTTTCTTAATTGCCTGCTTTGCTGAAGCATTTTGGGCCATTCCTTTGCTTGATGCTGTATCAGTGGCTTGCTTTCAGAACATGTGGGTAATTCCTAAAACTTGCTCTGTTGAGAAGCTCAATATGGCTCTTAAAACAATTTGTCTGTAATCTCAGTCCAAAGATGAGCAGGAGGGATTTCATAACATAATTGAAATATTATCAGTACAAGTCTAGAAAGGATCTGCTGTGTCCAGATGAAAAGAAACAGTAGCAGAACCCTTATTTCAATTGCGAAGACTGACGATATGCCAGGATGATGTCATTACTCTCTAGGCATGATATTGCACAGCTGCCATGGAATAAAATGACATCCAAGGTGATGCATGGCCGGGTGATGCAAGACCAGGAAGAGTTTGTTGAGCCTACAGAAAGGGACCGGGGGATGCAAAATTAAGTCACTGGAAGTCCCTGAAGAGATCATTAGGAAAAACTGAATAAATGCTACCATTCCAAAAAGACATGGTTGAGGGCAAGATTCAGAAAAATAAGAGAAATGCTGGCACCCAGGTCTGTCACACCCTGCTCCAGTAACTCAGTCTTACTGTGCTAAAACAGAACTCAGGGCATGATTCATACCTTGGGAAGATGCTGTTTGATCGTAGCAGGCTGTGCCACTAGACTGTTGCCATTCTATTTCATCATACTTGATTTGCATCCTCAATCTAGGGGTTGTTTCACCAGCCAGCACCCATGTTCTCTGCAGTACTCGCAAAGAGACAGCCTGTGCCAGCAGAGATGTCACTCACTCAGAAATCAGGGGACCTGTGTTCTCCACAAAGCTTTCCTACAGAGTGAACCTATGACCTGAGGCAGGTTTTTTTTCACCTCTGGATCATTTCCTCCCCCTCCCAGCATCCTTGGCCTGTCTTCTCACTGACACTGTAAGCTCTTTGGCACAGGGTGTTTGCATCTGACATGTTTGTGCAGAAAGTAGTGCAGATCTCAGCTGGGCCTCCATGTGCTCCCACAATACAATAACGAGATGACCTTAAGAGAACACCAGGAGACAGTAGCCATCTCTGATAGCATAGTACCTGACTGGTGGGTGGTCCAGGGGAAACGAGTGTGCTCAACACAAGGACTTGAAATTGCCCTTCCCAGCCAGTGCCTGGATCACCAGCAGGCTGTAGGCAAGCTGCCATGGTGGTGGCTGGTATCTGCGTGCCAGGGTTGTCGGGGAAAAGCAGGCTTCTGGGGGTTTTACAACTTCTGTGGTTCCAAGCTTATATGTTTCCAGTCCACCCCATATCACACTTGTTAATCTGTTAGGAGGACACTGAAGAAGTACCACCTCCTTTGCACTCCCTTCCCTGGTGCTTCAGCCACCAGTGTGGACCCAGAACCAAGCCAAGCACCACTGCTTTGCATCCAGGGAACAGCATGGCTCTAGGAGGGTTCGTAACCGCTGTGTAGCCCTTTTTGAGGGAAGGATGGTAAATCTCGGGGTTGTCCTGCTGCAGGAAAGTCCTGAAGCAGATTTCACTGGGCTGCTGTTACAGTGGACTAGTGGAGGTGGTAGCCCCAATGTCAGGAATGCTGAGACAAGAGAACCTGTGTACAGCAGGGCTGTGATGGTTGTGCAGAGGAGAGTCTCTGAGAAGCCCTCTGCTTCTCTGTCCTTCACACGTGAACATTAGATTCAGATTAGATATTAGGAAAAAATTCTTTACAATGTGGGTGGTAGAACACTGGAACAGATTGCCCAGAGGGATGGTGGATGCCCCATCCCTGGAAACATCCAAGGCTAGGTTGGACGGGGCTCTGAGCAACCTGATCTGGTTGAAGATGTTGCCCCTTGCAAGGGGGTTGAACTAGATGACCTTTAAAGGTTCCTTCCAACCCTAATGATTCTATGATTCTATGATCAGCATTCCTGAAAACGCTCCTTTTAGCCTTTGCTTACCAGGGTGGACCTTCAAAGTCATGTTAGTGAAAATTTTAGAGTGAAATGCCTGGCTTTTTAAGCCATTTTATGTGTAACTTGTCTCAGAAGTAAAATAGTTTAATGGCTTTGTGTGCTGGGAAAGGGTATGTCACAACCCTTCAGGCATACAATGCGAAGGAAATGGGTTGCAAACAATGAGCATTAAATCACGGAAAGCAAATCTGCACATTCAGAAATTCCAGGGCTTAAGGTTTTGATCCTTAAATCATTCATATAAGACTCTGAGTGATAGCTCAGGGGATAGGGATTTTTCTTGAGAACAAGAAAATTAATGATAGGATCAGGCCCAGAATGATAACCTGCAGAATCACTACTACTCTACCAGTAGTCCTAAACTAAAAGTAAAATTGAGGATTTTTCTATAAGATATGACAAAGCCCAGCTTGCTACAATATCAGTCAGAAGAGGCGCATGTCTGTGTTCCTTCCACACTGGAAGGAAATGTGTATGTTTGCATTCTGTTAACAGACAGTACAATCTGGCCCAAGGCTCTCCAGTAGTGACTATGGCAAAGCATCTGCATCACTGTTTCAAGTAATGATGACAAGATTTTTTTTTCCTAATTCAAAAAAAACCCTTCCATTAAAATCTTATTTTGGTGATGTGGTTGCATTAGCCCAACAAAATAGTCCCATTAACTTATGTCACTGATGACTGTAACAGCCAGGGTTCAGTAAATGGGTTTTCTTATTGCTTCAGCAGTGAAAACTACAAAAATTGAAAAAATACAAAATAGCAACTTTGCATCTTAACATTAACATTCTGACATCAGAAAATAAAGTGAACAGAGACATCTGAATCCAATCACACATGGTAAGTAAAAATCACAGATACGGCATCTGGCGTAGTCCATTTTAGTCCAAATATCCATAGTCATGATCAGTGATTAAGCTGTAAATTTAGGGGCAATTTTGAGTCAGATTTGTGCCACCCTCCCATCTGCACATTTGCATGTGCAAGAATAAAATTATTGGGCAGTCTTTGCATAAGCAAAAGGCTGCTTGTGTGCTCCTTGGGGTAGGTTTTCCAGCCAGATCCTGTGCTGTCACCCGAACTATGTCACAGAAGTGGCATGCGAGGGCTTGCACTCCAGGGCGGGGTTCATTGCTGCAGTTTGACACAGTCTTAATAGGAAGGTGGAGGGTCAGATCTGTTGCTTGCATCTTTTTGTGTGTTTTGAAGAACTGATGCTACACTGCTTCCTGATTTCCCTGCCGTCCTGTGCTTTGATGAATCACACTAATGCTTGATCCCATCTCAAACCATTTTTAAGTTGTTTGTTTAAAGGATCTCTTGATGGAGAGAATACGATTGCTAATACTTCTGCCAAAACCAAAGTAGCTTTAGTGACCTCAGAATGGTCATAAAGGATACAGAAATTTATGCCCAGAACTGCTTTTTAAAACTCTCAGTTGCCACAAAAGCAGATGAGATCTGTCCAGGTTCTTTCTTTCTCGTTTTCTGGACATATAGTAGGAAACGCTAGAGTCACTGTTGACAGAGGAAACTCAGTAATTCACAGTTTCTTTTCCTCGTTGTCTGTTTCTTGTTTCCTTTTTATAGTACCTTCTTCCTCTATGATCTAGATAAAGAAATATCACACAATTCAGAGGCAAGGGACATGATCAAAACTCTGTACTCATCTCTAAACTGAATTGCGGATATGAAGAATGCAATTTTAAAGACTTAGTTACCAAAGAACGGCCTCACGTGAGTGGGGGGCCATGCCAGCTTTCCAACAGCGAGAGAGGTGAGCACCATAGGGCATTAAAGAGGCAGTTCTGTCCAGCTCATCTTGAGTGCCTTTGCTTTGAGCCTATGAGCCCAGTTTAAAGCATCCTGATTTTTGCTGGAGAAACTGGAAGAGCACAGATGTACATAAGGTTGTGAGATGGACTCACACCAAATACTCTGTCGAGATGTGTTTTGCATTTAGAGACAGTCACAAAATAAGTCCCACCTGTGTGAACTACCACAATGAGATGCCACTTATGACTGAGTATAAGGGATGGATAACATGTCTTCGCTGCAGGGACTTTTTTAATTCCCTCCATCACTGGGGACTCCATGAGCCTACAAATATCCTCAGGTTTTCTGACAATGGAGGGAGATTCATTGGCCTTAAGACAACCTGTTTCATTTATCTTGGACTGGGAACAATCACTCTTTTATGGTGCTTATCTCTCAATTGAGTAAAAAGAAAGCTTTCATGACTATTACTGCAAACTAGCTGTCTTAAATGTTAGATGAACAGCATTAATTAAAGTGAATCACAGACTCATAGATCTCAGATGAGTGTCAAAAATTAAATGATGTGTAGAATCTCTATCAGTTTTGCCCCATCTTGAGTTTTACTTCCCCATGTGCTGTGTACTAGTCCCAGTTCTAGTTCAGGACTTTACTGGCACTCATCGTGTAGCTTTCTTCAAATACCCCACCAGCTATGGGGAAACTACTACAGTTATGATCATATAATACTATTCCATTTGACAGAAAAGGATGCAGCACACTACTAAAATGGATTGGGAAGAAAAAAATACTGGCCAACAGAGTGTGCCTGTTGGTGTTCAAAAAATGGCATGGCTTTTTGTGACTTAAAGCATTGTCTTGACAAACCAAAAATTCTAGCACTTCACAGGGAGCATTAACAAAGTAAAATTTGTAACAAACTGCTTTGTTAATAACATCCATGAGAATCATAGAATAATTAGGGTTGAAAGGGACCTTTAAAGGTCATCCAGTCCAACCCCCTGCAAGGAGCAGGGACATCTCCAACTAGATCAGGTTGCTCAGAGCCTTATCCCAATTGGCCTTGGATGTTTCCAGGGATGAGGCATCTACCACCTCTCTGGGCAACCTGTTCCAGTGTTCCACCACGCTCGTTGTAAAAAGTTTTTTCCTGATATGTAATCTGAATCTACCTCCTTCTATTTTAAAACCATTACCCCTCATACTTTCACAACAGATTCTGCTGAAGAGTTTCTCGCCATCTTTCCTGTAGGCCCCCTTTAGGTACTGGAAGGCTGCTATAAAGTCTCCCTGGAGGCTTCTCTTCTCCAGGCTGAACAGCCCCAGCTCTCTCACTCTGTCCTCATAGAAGAGATGCTCCAGCCCTCTGGACTGGCCCTCCTCTGGACTCGTTCCAACAGATCCATGGCCTTCTTATGCTGGGGGCTCCAGAGCTAGATGCAGTGAGACATCAGTGTAAAGGATGGCTGTGGCAGATCTTCTGTACCTTATGTTTCACACTTCACCTAATCTTACTTATTACTCCTGCAGTCTCATGCAAGGCAGAAAAGAAAGCAGGATTTCAGTTCAGTCTCAGAAAGCTCACAGGAGCCTGGCAAGGGAACATGGGGCTGAGCCATGTTATGGGTTGCACATTTTGACCATGGGCAATGTGCCAGTGTCTGTTTCCTTCCAGGTGCACAGAACTTCACAAACTAGCTGGCTAGTGGGACTTGAAGTGTCAAAGATCAGTTACGCTTTATTATATGCAGACCAGATTCAGTAAGGCAAAAGGAATCAACAGATTTGCCTTCATCAGATGTTAATTATAAGTAACATTTACACTTATCTTTCTGCTTTCATGTGTTAAAAATAGTCTTGCTTATGAATAATGGTTTCTGCTGTGACACAGCAATCTGTCCTAGCTGTGCTTTGCCAAGGAACAAAATGTGACCCAAATTGCCTGTGGCCTGTCAGTCAGGACAGATTTTCATTTTACAGTGTAAATTGTAAAAAATTCCTCATAGCTATTGGATAACAGATGAAAACAGACAGGGTGGTTTTACCAGTGTTTTCCCCAATCTTCCTTTTTTTACCAGCAACAGATAAGTTTTTGCTGCCTTCTGATGGCAGACCTAGCACTCCTCCTTATGAGGTTCACTCAATGGGCAAATGAGGTGCAGGACTGGCGATGGGCTGATTTTCTGTCCTTACTGGAAGAAAATGGGATGTATCTGAATAAGCATATTATTTGAGATCAGGAGAGCACATCTGAAGTGAATCACCAAAACACCCCGTGCTTTGGTTCGCACTGCAGAGCAATCTCAGAGGGGACAAACGGGTTTGCTTGATAGGTGATGAACCTGGAATATGTGCTTTGGTAGTATGTCTGCTGGGCTCCAGGCACTAACCGTTGTTCAGACTGTGGAACCAAACTAGTCTAAAAAAGACCTCCAAAATATATAAAGCATGAGCATGGAGTCCTTAGAATTGTTTCCCTCCAGAGATCCAGTCCTACTGTGCTTCCCTGCCTGCTCATGCAGATGGAGCATTGGCACCCTTGAAAGCCTCTGGGAGATCTTACCTGGACCAGCAAGTAAGGAGCTCACAAAGAGCGAACATGGGAATGTTCACCCAAAGCAGGGAGTGTTTTCACAGTTTCTAAACATAACCATTAAAAATAATGCCTGAAGTTTGAGAAAATTGTGAGATTGGCTTAAAACAATGATATTAAGGTGCATTTGGGTGTCATTCAGAAAAAAAAAGATCATGCATTCTTGAGTTTTATACTTATCTGAGTTGTTTTTTCTCTGAAACTGGCAAAGTTTTTAGGGGCATTAGATAATATTTCCAAGGCTTTCTCTGCAGCTCTGAATGTGAGGAATTTATTTAAAAAGAATAGATGAGGTTCTGAAATAATCACAGAGCTTCAGAATTTAAGACGATCTGTAAATACTAGGATATTCACAGCAAAACTGCAAGAAGTGCTAATACTGAAGTCCCTTCTGGTTTTAGCAAGAATCAGTGGTCTGCTCTTGCCCAACTTCAAAGTGTTCGATGCATCTAAACATTTAAATCTTGCTGCCATGTAACTGAGAAGATTCTGTTGCTGTCTTTTGTCAACACTGTTCTTTCCTAGCAATTTCCCTATCAAAGCTTTTGTAGTATTACGATTACCATCATTTACTTTCCTTCATTTAACTTGCACAGCTAATGGAATGATATGTACCCTACATGACTGCGCAAGGAGCTATATAATTAGCAAGCCAGTTGAAAGACATTTGGAAAATAAACTTTGTTGCAGTGACTGCTTGTCTTCAAAGGTTTTTAAAAGCTCCACTATAAAGCAGATAATTTTTGCATCTGTTTCAGTTAACACAAGACGTCCTGTGTAGATAGTATAAATGTTGTGCTGTCGGCTTTCTGGCCTAAGTGTGCTGCTTTTTTTTTTAGTAGAAAAAATGTTTCTTTTAGAGGGAACAGGCTTCCATGGCTGAAACGCTAACTCCTTAGGATTTGTGAGACCGCAGTTTCAGCCATGAACTACCTGTGTGACAGCCACACTACCTGGTCAGCCCCTCTCATCAGACCAGTAGCTACAGATGCCTATGTAGGTGTCACTGGGCTAACCATAGTGCTTTATTTTTGAATGCATGGCAGTTTAAGGAAAAGAGAGCTGAGCAAAGCAGGGCTCCTGCTACTCAGTGCTGTCAAATAAGCTGTTCTTTGCCTGGTCGAGGGACACAAGTCACAATGCTGATGCTGGACTCCTGAGGAGGTGTGTAGGTCTTCAATCCCTTTGAGTCCCTCAGCCCTTAGGTCTCCAACAGGAAGAACAGTACTTGTCAATACGTCAGGAATGCGATGCATTGTGTACTCTCCCAATGGCTGCCCAGGGCAGAGCAGGACTCCTTTCCCATGCTACACGTGTAGTTTGGTTCCCAGGGTTGCAGCAGCCTTCAGAACTTGCTATGAGCATTCCAGCCAGGTTCCAGTGATGGTTGGAGGACTTTCTAGGGCACATGGAGACTAAATCAATACCATGAAAAAAGAAAATATGATGCATGTAAAGCATGGAAAGTCATCTTAATTCTGTCAGTGGCCAGAATGAAATAGGACAATCATTTTGTGAGCGTGCTCTCAGTGCGGCTATTGTGCTGAAAGGAAAGAGAGCTGAGCACGTTCTTAGAGCATGTCTTCCAGACATGTTTTGCAGATGACAAGCTGGGAGAGCAAACCCTTTTTCTAATTGTTTTAAATGCTGTTAGCAAACAAGACATATTCAATGTCAAGCAAAGATAAAAAACAATAACAAAGGCCCCAAAAGGCAGGATTCCTATGGCACTGCTTTGCGTGCCTCTTTCTACAGAGATATTTCAAGGCATACATTGTAGCAGTGATTCAGCAGCCCTTGTACAAGAATGTTTGGCTTTCAGCTCGTGTCATCAATGGCTGTGTCTTTAACACACAACCCCGCCTCAATTTTGTGTATGTTTAGCAGCCTCCCAGGGAGCATGCGGGGTCTCGTGTGCCCACTCCGCTACCTCCCTGCTGAAAAGGCTGCAATTTTGGTGGTGTGGGCAGCCAGCTGGGCAAGCCCTCCTCAGAGGATTGTCTGGACAACCACACCTGTGTGCTTGGAATTATGCATGCAGTTAAGTGCTTTGTGATTTGTCTCTTCAGAGGATTTTTGAGTTATTCCTTGCAAGTTGGTACTTATGTTTCAAACCAAAAAACTTGTCAAGTCCAAGCTTCCTTGACAACCTCAGTTCACAGAAAGCAAAATCTACAGTACAGTCTTGACCTGAGGTGCTGGCTTGCACCAATGGTTTCCAAAACGCTGTGTGTCCTTTAGGTGGGTTATTTAGTGTCCATTATCGGAGGTCCCCGTGCAGAGCTTCATTAAATTAATTAATCATCCACTGGCAGTTAGAAATACATTCCTGAACTGATGGATCACCCAGCTACCACCATTTTGAGCAGCACCCAAAGGCTCTCAAGCCCTGTCAACCTCAGGGGTCTTTCTGAGCAGGAAAAAGAAATTCAAACAGCACAAGAGTATCCATGAGAAAGGCCAAATGGCAACTTTGGATGTATCCACAATTTGAAGATCAAAGGGCTGTCTTATTTTCCTTTAGTAACATCAAGGATTAATTTGGTCTAGTCTGTTAAGTACAATATTTTCAGCTGCAGTTATAGTTTAAGCCATCTTTTTCACATGCTGGCAGCAAATGTGTGTTTGTTTCTGTAGATATGATTTTGATAGTAGTGGGGATTGGTGTGTACCAAGTTTTGAAGCCACCCATCCTTGACGTATATACTTTATGCAGTGTGGGTGGTGGCTAGGGCATTGTCCCAGGACTCAGGAGAGCTGGCTCTAGTCTGGGCCCTGTCATTGACCTGCCAAGTGAGCAGATACAAGACTGTTTTCCTACTTATGGCTAATAGCAATTAGAAAGAGTGAATGCAGAACATTGCTTAATGTTTAGGTATTGGTATCACCACTTCTAGACCAGCTGCCCCTCAGTCCATGACTGGGGCCTGCAGGCATTACAAAGTCAGTTAAGGTAACACCATAAAGGTAAATTACAAGGGTATTTATTGTATCAGCTGATATACACTAGACCTGAGTATGGAAGCAACAAATTTTGGCCAGTAAGTGAGGAAGGAAAAGCTTTTTTTTCAAGTAGTTACACATATTAAGGACATTATGCAAAGGATTTGATAAATGTATCCTTATTTCTGGTTTTATTTTTAATTATCTGGATGACATTTTCATTTGTAACAGATAATACCTTTAGCATCTGCCTATGGCAACACATGGGCAGCATTTCAGAGCTGTTCTCAATTTCATTTAGATACGTCAGAGAATGTGTAAGAGCTTCATGTCTCTCCACCTGCCAGGAGAGAGTGGAGTCGTGGCTCTTTTCCAATACCAAATACATTTCCTGGTAGCCAGATTAACTTTCTATAAACCAAAGAGGGCTGTCTGCATTACACCCAAGGCTGAGGTCATGTAGGAGATCAGAAGCAGTCTCTGCAGTACTGAGCATCTCATGTGTGATTTGATAAAGGCTCAGTGTTCAGAAGAAATAGTTCAAAGTAAATATTCTAGAGAAATCTAATGGGTGGGTGACAGAGACGATTTGCTGGTCCCCAGCCAGTCCCCTCAGCTAGAGATGCACTACAGAGGAGCTGGGGAGGCAAAACATGCTAACAAAGGTCTCTCATTTCAGCCTACAAGGAAAAGATGAAGGAGCTGTCCATGCTCTCCCTGATCTGCTCCTGTTTCTATCCTGAACCTCGCAACATGAACATCTATAAATATGATGGTGAGTGACTTCAACTGGAAATCATCCTGCAGGTCAGATAATGCACTAGTGCTGGGAAATGACTCAGTTTACCATCCCAGTCCATGATGTTTTGTCAATTTAACCATTCATTTGCTGGTTTTATGTATTACCTTCTATTGATTGTGTATTACCCCTGGTGCTGGATATTGTTCCTAATAGCAACTAACTAAACTCTTAAAGCTAGCCCTCTCACGCTGAGCTGTACTTTCCTACTACTCATTTGAAAATTACAGCTCTTTACAGCTGACATAATTCCCAAGGAAGCCAAGAAAAGATGAAAGCATGCTTAAAAAATTAATCAGCTTGGGCACTGCTTGCAGGGGGTGTGAAATGACACAGAACCCCAATAAGCCTCCAAAACTGCTGTAAATTTTTATCTTTATGAGATTAAGGTATAATTAAGCTATTACAGATAAAGTGGAATGTACTTCTCCTGAGAACATTTTTCAGCCCAGAATCTGCCATTGCGTTTTAAATGCCCAAGGCAAAGATGCTAAATCTTTTGTCTGTACCTTTGATCCTACTTCCTTCTGTGCTGCTTCTCTCCTCAATACCGCTGAGGTATTGAAGGGTTTACCATTTCTCACTTTATTGTGCAGATATGGAAGTGAAACAAATCAACAAACGTGCCTCAGGCCAGGCCTTTGAGCTGATCCTAAAGCCGCCATCTCCGGTCTCAGAAGCACCACGAACTTTAGCTTCTCCAAAGAAGAAAGAACTCTCTCTTGAGGAGATCCAGAAAAAGCTGGAGGCTGCAGAGGAAAGGAGAAAGGTATCTTTTCTTTAAAAAGTGCTAGTAATTAGACCTGACTTAGTGTACAGAATAACAGCTAAGTTTCCTGTCCATTGTTACATTTTCCATTGTCATCACTGATTCATAGTGGCCTGCATGGACAAAAATTACTAACATATTTAAAGAAAGAAATTAGTTTATTTTGTTTCAGCAGCTTGCAAACAGCCCTCACTCTTTTTTGGTGCTTGGGAAGTATGCGTCACAAAATACAGATAGCTTCGGACAGGAGACCCAAGTGGGTTCAAATATGCATGCTTACTGTGTGAGTGTCAGTGGTTCAGTCAGAGCATCTACAATAGTTGCTGAAAACCAGTGTAATTCTTCTGGTGTCTAGATTTAAGACATGGAGGTGCAATTCAAACAGCTACTGCGCCACCAGATCTTGACTCCTTGTAGGGCCCATAGAAATTACTCACAAGACCTGTCAGAGGCAGCTAGAATGTCTCATTTATGCAGTACAGAGGCATGTCAGCCCTGAATAAAGAGCATTCTGGATCATTCGCCACACACTTGAATGAAGATGCTAGCGTAGCACAGGTACTAAGAGAGGCATTTCCAGCAGACAGTCTCAACAGTGCTGGAAACTGGCCTTGTAGGGTTGTCTACAGACTAAGTCTTCCGTTCTTAATGATCTTACTCATAATGGTAAAATGCTGCTTCATAGTCAAGTTATAATTAAGTTAGTCCCATAGGGTCTGGAAGGGTTGCTACACCTTCTTCACAAAGGTTAGCACAAACACAGGGCACATGTAGGAGGAAGTCCATGTTAACTGTTTATTTGGTTTTCATCATGATTGATGTGTTGAAAAGGACCTTCTGTGTCCTTCAGCCAGATGATCAATGTTATTTTGTGGCAAATCTGCCTGCACCAGTTAAATTGGAGTGAGAAAACCCTTCCACCTGCTCATGGAGTCCCTGGTAGAGGGTATCTGAAAATGAAACAAGCCTTAGATGTCTCTAAGCCTTTCCTTTATGTCTTAAAGAATGTGATTTGTTACTAAAACTGACATTTACAGAATCATTTCTAGATATGGACAAAAATGTATACAGAAGTCTGGGGACAGCAGGTGTGCCACACTGCACATGGAGCATCTCCAACAAAAGCAGCTCCATTCTCCTTTCACTCCTGTCAGACAAGATCAGTGTCAATTCCAAGAAACCCAATGGAGTGATTATACTGGTGTATGGTGAGATGTGAGTCCGTTTAAGTCAGTAGATCTGGATTACTGACAGGTCCTTAAAACCTAGCCCTCAGTTTTTATTTGCAATGAAACCTGACTATTCTGGACGTCACCAATTTGAGCAATTATTTTAGATGAATGCTGAAGTGTTTCCACATCTGCCATTTCTGCTGCCTTGCTAACATAAGACTGTGCTTCTAATGCACAAATATTAGCACTATTACTTCTTTCAAATAAATACTTCTGCCAGAGTATTCATTTCAGTAAAAGCATATGACTGTATGTGAAAGGAATATGCATTTGCACTAGCACCTGTCCAGAAGTGTGAGCTTTCACATACCCAAATGATCACGTGCCCCAAAGACTCAATCTGTGAAGTGCCTCTGTACTAAGTACAAATACTCAAGTAAAGACACAGACACAGAATGAAATGGTAGCAATTAAGAAGCCTGATATTATGCATATACTTAGTGGAAAATAGAAATTCAATGTCCCAGAGATTTCATTTCATTGATTTCATTGCTGTTCATTTTGTCCAAAAGAAAAAATTATGCAATAAACTGGTAATCAGTGATAGCAATACAGACACCTGCCATTTCTTTCCCTTGGTACTATATTCATTTTCAATGAACATATAACTGAGTTCTTTTAATAGACAAGATCCTCTACATTAGCATTGCAGCAGAAATTGCTGGGAAAGGAACAAAGAACTGAGCAGAAGACTTCATTACCTCACTGTTAAAATCCCTGGTACTCCCACATCTCAGCTATTGCCTTCATTTTTGGCCTGAAAAAGAGCCTATTGCAGAGCAAGATTAAAAAGTAATCAGAGGAGCAGAACATCTTCCATAAGAAGAGAAATTAAGTAGTCCACTTTTGAACTTGGAAAGAGGCAACAGATGGAAGATAAGATAGAAGTCTACAAAGTCATGAATAGGAACAATTATATTCTGTTTCACACAATCCAAAGGGGAAGAACGCTCAGTGAAATCATCAGACAGTAATTTCAACAAAGAGAGAGGGAATCACCTTTTCATATATTGTGTAATCAAGCTGTATTTGTTATCACAGACTATTTAGAGATCATTAAAATATTATTTATTTCAAAAAGATAATAGCAAAATTGATAGAGCACTTTTCTTGTAGGAAATTGTTATATGAATGCAGCCTCTGGCTCAGAAAATAGGTAACTTGGTGACGGCTGAAAGCTATGGAGATACATAAATTTATATATCTCAAGGAAAGGATCAGGTAGATTTGCACAATTTCATCTACTCTTTCCCTATGCATCTTCCACTTTCTGCTGCCAGACAAACCAGACACTTTCTGACACCCAGCATGGCAGTTATCAACTTTTCAATCTGTGTACAACAGCTGTCAGGCATGACCATTCTCGATCGCGTCCTTCCAGCACAGTTCTAATTAAAATCAAGTATAACTAATGGCTGAGAATTGCCTTTTCAGAAAAAAATACTAATTGATTTCACACTGCTTAGGAATTAGGTTCTGCTCTGTTAATTAGACAGTGCTCATTAATAAATTTTCAAACCTATGAGAACATCTACAGCAATACATTCCCTTCAGCAGTCTCCTGTTCTGCCGTTTCCTGTTTATCATTCTTGTTTATTCCCTTATAAGCTTTTACAGGGCTCTTTCCTTTTCTCCCTCTTTTTCTCTACCTCACCTGACAGTCACTGTGACCTCATGCTCTCAGACCAAACTGACAGTTTCACCTGAGGCATTTTTTCCTTTTGGGCCACACAGAGAGACCCATTTGAGCTAGTTACAGATTTGTCCTTTGCATTTATAGGATCCTCTTTACAGCACATTGTTATTATCCCATTATTTTTTTTTGCATATGTGTGCTGTATTTTCCCATCTTGATGGATAATCAGAAGGATCTTTTCATCCTTCCCACTTAAGAAATTAGAGCACAGTGACACTGTAAACAGTAGAAGTTTATTTCTTACACAATCTTTAACGTGAGTTTTTAATATCACTACTATGAAATGCTGCAAGGTAAGCCTCTCAGGCAGCCTAGCCTGGGCGAGGCTCGCTGTGCTCCCTGCAGCGGGCAGTAAGCCCGGGGCGTCTCTGCCAGCATCGTGATCACGCTCTGCGTTGAGCTTCAGCACCCAACTCGCTGCCCCTTTGAGCCAGCCCCCCAGCAGCACTGCATGATACTCTTCATCCATCTCTCCTTTGGCATTGAAAAAGCCACCCGTGCTTTACCGCACACTGCAGCAGTGTGCAGTAAAGAGAAAAGGCTTCGCCAAGCCGGGGAAGGCAGCAGAGCTGGGGGACAAACGCACTCTCCTACAAATGGTGCAGGCCCTGCAAAAGTGATGCTCCAAGTGAGAGGAGAGGCAGAGAAGGAATTGGCAACTTCCCTCACAAAAGTGGAGCTTGCTTTTTTCTTCCAACTCATTCCTGCTCCCCTCATTTGTTCCTCACCAAATTTATAAGCGAGCAGGCTGGGAGGAGGACAGGCACTGCCTGAAACATTAGCTAAAACTGCAAGCCACTTTGCAGTTCTTCATCCAAAAAGCATAATCCTATGGGATCTGTGCCCACAGGAAGACGCTTGCTGTCACCTGGGAGAGGGTTTGATATTAGGCACAAAGGTATGTTCAGAGCACACAGACTCATGAGCAGAGACAACCTACATCCCAGTGCTGACAAAGCTTCTCCCTACAGTCAGATGTGGGCTTGGCTGCTAACGAACAATCATAAGACAAACTGTCATTGATCTTCATTAACTTTAGAATGCCATTTCTCAAACTGCAGCAGATCAAGAAATGCCTCATGAGCAGGTAGGGGAGCATCAGACAGAGGGTTCAGGTAGTAGGACTTGCATCCTTCCAGAGTGCCTTTTTCACCCCCGTGAGTCACAACCCTGGGAACAGCAATTTTGTGCCAGTTGAGGAAGAGACAGTGAGTTTTCAGCTCCTGCTGAACAATTTAATTTTAAAATATCGAGCCAGTGAATGAACGTGTTATGGAAGTGGAGCTCTCATGACTGGTAGTGTGCCTCCTACATCCTACTAAGATGGTCAGATGAATGCATTCAAGGTGAAATTCTCAGTTTAAAAGCAGTTGTCTGAGCATTTCTTGCTTAAAAGTAAGCTTTTAATTTTATTTCTGCATAAATGATGTTGATATTTGCATGTACACATCAAAAATAGATAAATGTGAGAAAATAAAGCACCTGGTAGTCAGATAAATAGCATTTTCTTCCTGTGAGTAATAATTTTCAAGTATATGTATCTCCAGAGGCAGTTCCGATAAATAATTTTGCTCGTAAAGTGAATATTTAGGTGTCTGCATCTATCTCTGGCCAGGTAAATATGAGATGTGAATTTCCTTTTGAAGCACTGATCTCTGAAAATTGAGGGCTCAGATTATCCTTTAGAAATATGACATGAATGACATAGAAGTTTGCCTGTATTAAGCATCTTTTTAGCACAGTAGAACATTTCTAGGAGCAAAAGTATCTGTAGGCAGAATGTTTTATATTTTTATTCCTCCACACCTAGCATTAGACGCTGCAGCTGTAGCTGCATTGATTAAGCCTTGTTCTATTTAAGTCATCTTCTGAATATTCCCCCTTGAGTATTGTTTTTTCCTTTCTCCACCATTCCACAATTTTCTCTCCTTACTAATCTTCTTTATCTTTCCTACCATTTCCAGACTTTTTTACTCATTTTCTCACAATAGCTGTACAAGAAGCACTTATCATAAGCCATTTACAAGTGTGTTGGAACATCGACCATCTAGGATTTGAAAATATCCTTTCCAGCACTTCAAACAACACAATGTTGAAAATAAACTTGGAATAAAAACTTCCCACATATGTTGGAATCCCATTTCAAGATGATGAGAGTCCAAATGCAGTAGTGAAAAGCCAACACAAACAACAAAGGGAGTCTATTAATCCCAGGCCCACTGGGTATCTGGGGTCATTCATTCAGCCATTTCTGGACGTGGAGTTGACTTTGAACAGACAGGGTGGCCAAGTTCTTTTGCCAAGTGTGTTGGAAACAGAAAATCGTTTGACAATCCAGTACAAAAACATACCAGTCACCTTCCAAAATTGTCGTAAAGGGATTTCAAAAATTACCTGAATGCCAGGGAAACAGGCAAACTCACAGCTGGGGTACGACGACATTAGAAGAGGGACGTCAGTCTACATGAGACTCTACCCTTAATGTTTTGTGAGGGAGAGGGGAGTCCCTCTATTCTCAACTGGTCCTGGGTACCTTGAACATTTTGAGTAAGGAAAAGGAATGCCATTTAAGGCATACCGTAAAGGAAAATCGCATTAGGGGTGTGCAGTCAGTTCCTGAGGCCTGAGTTTAGCTTTCATTCAGACTCTTACCAGTGCCAATGCAATTTGCATCCAGTAAATACTGAATTAAAGTATAAGGATTTTCTTCATTATCATGCATTAGTGGACAAGTTACTTTTGAATGTGCTGTCTGCCAGCATAGCCTCCAGAACTACGTATACTTTGATATGGAAGTCTAATTTTTCACTGTTCGCCTGGATTTATGACAATAAGAAGTCATTCCAGAAGGCAAAGGGTTTGAATAGAAGAAAACAAATCCTGAAAAATAGGCAAGTGTCCCAGAGTCTCAAAGGCATTTTGCTACCTCCCATTGAAAGCCAATGTTCTTTTAAAAAATGCTGCTTATAGGCACAGTTCACATCTTACTTTTTATTATAGCATCTCCATGGACCCTGGATATGTTGTTGGAAATGCCTGTTTACCAAATCTGAAAATTCTTGATTTATAATACATTATATATACATCTTTAAAAACTATGAAATGCTGGCCTTCCAAATTAACAAGTCACTTTTTAAATGTTTCATGGGACAGGACATGACATTACAGTTAGTATCATAGAGTCTTTTCCATTCAAACTCCCAACAGGAAAGGAAATTGATTCTTACATTGTTGGTTACCTTTGGATCACTTAAGCAAAGACTTCAAAATTCATATCAGCAACCACAATTTAATGATGATAACTTTTCCAAAAGTAGATGAAAGGTTAACACTGAATACTAAATTAAACAGAAAATGCAGAATAACTTCACAAGCACTAGTCAATTTAAGTCACTCCAGCTGCTTCAAAAATGGTAAAACAAGATGTTAAATTATTTCCATTTTGCATTGTACAAAATCTTTCAAAGTAACTTTTTTTACATTTTTAAATAGCCTACATTTAAAGAACTGTTACATGATAAGTGTATGAGATAAAATATTTTGCTTCAAAATAACTTATTTTTATTATATTATTATAAAAATTATTGACATTTTGTTAAACTTACAGGGCTTACAAATTTCCTTCTTTGCCGAGCTCTCTTTACCTTTGGCTCATCCTCCTTCCATTCTCCACCAGTTAAACTCCCTCTGCTCTTGGCTGCACCTGTCAGGGGACTTTTTGTTCCCATTTGCAACAACTTTTGGCCTGCACAACAGTTATTTTCCCTGAGTCAAAGAACTGAATAATGCTTGCTCTGTTACTGTCTATTCAGCATATGCTATAATGGAGGCAAGAGCAAGGAAGAGCCTTTGTCAGGTAGCAACCATTTCAGTAGATCATTCCCATCACCAAGCGCTCCAGGGAGCACGGTTTGAGAAATGAGCCGTGATTGCAACCAGGCCAGAGGTGAAAGCAAATGCATTAATTGGGGAAGATGGATGAAAGCCGTTTTTTCCTCTGATCTCAAGCAAGCCATTACAGCCTTGCAAAGCCAGATATGTTTTCCTCCAGTGTCTCACACCAAGATGTTCTGCCTGGCCTTTGCAGCCTGTTCTAGAATCTGCTTAATTTACCGCATCAGTGCATTTGGCTTTATGTGTATCCTACCTTCATTAAAATACTTGTTTTCTCCTCCTAGTTGAATCTCTCTCATGTAAAAGAATTGCAGCCTTTTTCACTGCATTTACAGTCACATGACAGAATTTAATAGGATTCATTATCACTAATTGTGATTATTGGTTAAAGCCTTTAATTTAAGCCTTAAACTAATTGATTTTTATGGCTAACAATGGTGCATTGTGATCTGCACTGAAACAGACACTTAGCTTCCTGAAGCCATATTTTATTCTCTAATTTCTGTTTGCTTCTTGTGCTCTCTCTAATTTATTTTATCCAAAAGCATACAATGTTGTTTATCATTTCCAAATAACCTTTCTGAAACATAATGCCTTTTCGACTAGACTTGCCTGAAGGATGGGTCCAATGCTGCCAGTTCTTTGGCTTCTCTCCTAGGATTAGCGGTTTCATGTTACTAACTTGACTTAAAATAAATAACCAACCTTATGCTTCCGAGCAATGCGTTTACAAAGAATAGCATAATATTGCACATAGGCTGCATCTGTTTAATTCCTACCTGCAGTTTTCATCTTCCTTGCAAAATTTGTACTTTTAACTAAAAAGAGCTTTTTTTTTCTGTATTTTCTATAGAATAAAATTCATTTATCCCTTCCTAATCAGTGAGATGAAGCCAAACATAAATACCATGGGGAAAAAAAAAACATTGTCTGAATTGATTAATTCTGTCTTTCACAACAGTAAACTTCAAAGTCTGTAATTAACTATTCAAGCACATTAAAGGAAAGTCCAACCTAGGCCAAAAAAAAAAAAAAAATGCACCTCTCCTGTGTTGACAACCTCCTTTTTAACACCGTACATACCTTCAGTCCCCAGTCTCATATGTCTACAAATGAAATGCTCATAGCTGAAAAACTGCAGCTGTCGGTGGTTGAGCAACCACTGCAATAACCTAGACGACCCAGGGCAGTAACACTTGGCAGTATTTCTTGTTAACAGAAGTGCTTTGGACACTTCTCTGCTGCTGTCTCAGGCACATACCTCCCATTTGGCCAGTGCCTCTAAGCCCCTGTTGTTGAAGCTAATCTAGTTTATACACAGAAGTGATCTTTCCAAAAAGTCCATGTAACAACAAAGCAGCAAACTCTACGGAGTTTCCAAACCAGTGAACTGTGGCCCTATGGGTTTTTTTTTCCTCCACATAAGTATTTAATTTCAGACGCATGTGTCTCTTGTTTCCAGTCCCAGGAGGCCCAGGTGCTGAAACATCTGGCAGAGAAGAGAGAACATGAGCGAGAAGTGCTTCAGAAGGCTTTGGAGGAGAACAATAACTTCAGCAAAATGGCAGAGGAAAAGCTGATACTGAAAATGGAACAGATCAAAGAAAACCGTGAAGCTAATTTAGCTGCTCTTATTGAACGTCTCCAAGAAAAGGTAACCACACCATCACTCCTCACCCTAGACTAGAGAGAAAAATCTAATCAATATTTTCAAGACATGTTGTGGGTAGCGCCTATCTTAGTTGCTACACTTGAGCAACTTTTAAGTGAGAGCCCCTGATGCCTATCTAAACAACTACTCACTTTCAAAAAAGACTGAACATCTGTAATCACAAAATCACAGAATGGTTGAGGTTGAAAGAGGCAGGCCTCTGGAGGTCATTTGGTCCAACCCCCCTGCTCAGATAGGCCACCCAGAGTAGGCTGTTTAGGACCATGTCTGGACAGTTTTTTAGTATCTCCAGGGATGGAGACTCCACAGCATCCCTTGGCAACCTGTGCCAGTGCTCAGTCACCCTCATACTCAGAAAGTGTTTTCTGATGTTCAGAGGGAGCCTCCTGTGTTTCAGTTTGTACCTATTGCTTCTAGCCCTGTCACTGAGCACCACTGAGAAGAAGCTGGCTCTGTCCTCTTTGCACGCTCCTTCAGGTTTTTATGTAAGATCACGCCTGAGCCTTCTCTTCTCCAGATTGAACAGCCCCAGCGCTCTCAGCCTTTCATTATAGGAGAGACTCAGAGATGCTCCAGATCCTTAGTCTTCATGGCCCTTCGCTGCCCTCTTTCCAAAGAAAGGTTGATGTTCTAGCTTTTAAGAAGTACTATGAACAAATGAAAGGTCACTTGTGTTTAGATTTTGACTTTTAAGAAGTCATTGAACAAATCAAACAGATGTCCTGTGTCTGTAGTTCTTGGTTTCTTAGAGGAGAAAAATGAAAAAATATGGGAAAAAAAAATCTTTCCTATGCATTAAGGGGCTTGTTCTTCCATAAGTATTGCAACTAAAAGAGAGTAAATTTTCCTTTGGAGATCTTTGGTACAGGCAGAGAAACAGGTAAATCACAAATCCCACCATGCAGGACTAAGTGTACTCTTCTCCAGAACAACCCTTCCACATAAGAGAGGAAAATGTCTGAGTATAGATTCAGAAGTGTTAAGAAAACATTAATTATTTCTGCATGAGTGATCACTTGTTTCTCTCAATTATGAGCTTTCTAATATGTTAGTAAATTGACTAACAGAAATAAAATAGCTCTCAGTGGTTTTCAATGAGATCTCCATAAGCACCTCTGCTTCTTTGATGGAGAGAAAAGTCTGAGAGAGCAGGAAAGCTACAACAAAAACCAAAGGATGATGTTACAAGTAACTACGCAAATGGGATAATTCTGGAGCTTAAGAACTGTACTCAAATTTCTTGACATTTTTGCATTAGATTAGTTTGAAGGCACATATCCCAAAGCTTATGAAAACAAAGGGAAAAGCCAGTTAGCTGTTCTTGAGGTCCAAAAGAAAATGAGCAGGACAGCTGAAGCATATCTCTGTCCTAGGTTAATGTTAACAGGCTGTTAAGCCTGTTTCCACAGGCAATATGATGGCCTATGTGCATGAAATCCAAAGACAGCTTCTGAACAAAGATGACTGTCGTAGTTTAGCCCCACTTAGGACCAAGCTACACAGTCTCACTCTCCCCACCCTCCAAGGGAATGGGGGAGAGATAATATAACAAAAAGGCTCAAGGTTTAAGATAAAGACAGGGAGACATCATTCAAGTTACCATTACAGGCAAAACAGAATCAACTTGGGGAAAACTATTTCAGTTTATTGATAATAAAACCAAAGTAGGATAATGAGAGAGAGAAAAAAAAAAACTTCCTCTCACCCTTCTCTTCTTACCAGGCTTAACTTAATTTAAATTATCTCCAACTCCTTCGCCCTGCCGCTGAGTGGCATACGCCTGCCCCGGCATGGGGTCCTCCATGGGCTGCAGGTGGATCTCTGCTCCTCCGTGGACCTCCATGGGCTGCAGGGGGACAGCCTGCTCCACCATGGGCTGCACCACGGGCTGCAGGGGACTCTCTGCCGGGAGCAGCATTACTCCTCCCCCTCCTTCTTCACTGACCTTGGTGTCTGCAGCCGTTCCTCTCACAAGAAATTCTTCACAATTGGCTCAGGCAGACACTTCTCAGGTTCTCTTCACATCTCCTCTATTCAATTTTCTCATCCGGGCTGAGCCGAGTTGGGCCCAGGAAGCCACCTGGCAGAAGGCCAGAGGGTGAGGGCTGCAAGGCCCACAAGGCTCCCGCCTCCCCCTCTCTGCCCCCAACTTCTGGTTCTTCCTTTTTTTTTTTCCCCTTCTTAAATATGTTATCACAGAGGCATCACCAATTGGCTTGGCCCTGGCCAGCGGTTGGTCCACCCTAGACCCGGTCGGGTCCACCGGACAAAGTGGAAACTTCTAGCAACTTCTTACAGAAGCTGCCACCATAGCACCCCCTCCCCCACAACTAAACAAAAGCAGCACAACGACAGTAACTCATTTGAGAACATTTGTACAGACCAGTTATTAAAAATTGCATGACTATATGGTTTTTCAACACAAAAGCAAACCCTGAATATGGAGAAAAAGAATTGAGATATCTGGGTTCAGATCTTCAAAAGTTACACAGAACTGTGGACACTCTGAGGTATTGGTGTCTAGAAGTTCCTGCAATCAAAGATAACTTTGGTGTACGGCAGTTAACAGGAGCTCCAAGGAATAAGTCCCTTATAAAATCTAGCATTCAGAACTATGGATCTTATAAGAACCGTGATTTACAGGTTCAGTTAATGCAATAAGCCCTCTTGGCCTGTGATCCATAGTCCAACTCAGACAATAAAAATATAACTGTTGTCTTCTGTGAATTTTTTACCATAAAAACCCTGTAATGTATGGAAATACCTAGAGAGTGCCTTAAAAACAAGTCAACTAGGGAAGGATGTTTGCTTCTCCAGTCACCTTGTGCTTATCATTTGGTTGTCTGGGGTTTTCTTCAGTGATCAGACACAAGAGGTAAAAGTCTGATAGTTTGACAGTTGAAAGAAGAGAAGCACAAAGAAAAAACCCTAAAACTCAGAAGCTGCCAAAAATAATAGTTTTATAAACACCCCAAGTAGAACATTCCCAAATGCATTTGACAGCTGTTGTTCCTGACCACAGGCCCATTTCCACAGAAGTATCTGAATATACAATGGCTCAAGTAAGTTTAAATTAATTATGACTGCTTTTGTAAAAGGGAAGACAATGTGGCTGAAATTGGACAGAGGACCTTGCATTGACTTTTGGTAACTTTGCATTGTCCCTTCTCCATCACAGCCCAAGAAAGAATGGAGACAACAGCTAGCTTCATCATTTGGTCTAAGGGAATGTTTGAGATGTTCAGATTGACCCATCTTGGTGGAACTAAATTATTGGACCTTTATTTATGGTTCCTAAATGCTGCAGATAATACAGAACTAACACCTCTTGTGCATACAGTGTGCAAAGAATTAATTCAAGTGCACTCATTCTTCCCTATATTTAATTTAACATCTAGGAATTCAAAGGGCAAATGTGAGTACATTTTATGCTGCAAGCAGCACCTCTCTATGTGGGCCTTTAAAATGGAACTCTGTGAGCTGCTGAGGATTATAAGGCCATATCAGATAAAAGATTGAGCTCCAGAGCATGAGCAGAATGTAAGCATCGAATATGCCTCAGGCTGGTCTGGTGGATGACACCTTTCCTGAGTTGCATCCTTTAAAGATGGTTGTGCTGTGAAACAAGTTTTGCACAAGCATCAAATGCACAACCTAAACAAGTTGTCATCAGGAGCCTCCCTGGCCAGACAGAATGAGAAAGCGGTTTGATTTTTCTCTTCTTGATGTTTTCCAGGAGAGGCATGCTGCAGAGGTCCGTAGAAACAAGGAGCTCCAGGTGGAACTGTCTGGCTGAAAACAGCAATGGTGGATGTGACCCATCCCCACCATTAGTAAACTCCCCCTGCCTATATTATTATGGATCATGCGATATCAGTATGGGAAATGTATGACATGGTTTAAAAAAAAAATCAAGAACTCAATAAAAAACTTTTAAAAGAAACAAAAATAAAAACAAAAATAATGCGGTCTCTTTGCAGAATGATTTGCTTGATGTTTAAAAAACTTGGATCTTATTTTGTAAATACTTACATTTTTGTTAAAAAATACAAGTATTGCATTATGCAAGTTATTTCATAATCTTACATGTCCTGTAACAGGCTTCTGATGTTGTCTATTTCCACTCGGTTGAATTTGCTGGGTCTGTTCATTTGAAGCACCTCATGTCTAATTCCATTCCCTGCGACTTCCATTCCAACACAACACGAGGTCAGTAGTAGTTCTATGGTGCTAGAGACCAGTCATTGCCTAAAAACCTAGACAGCTTTGCCATCGATAAGCTTTGTTGAAACAGTGACTAGATCACAGGTATTGTGACTTCACATTGTCCAAGAGAAAAGGCTCTCAAAGTGTAGTTTCTTCAAATGCAACTTACGCTACAGGACTCTGTAGTGTGCTCTATAATGGAGGTAAAATCGCCGCATGCAGTACTTGTTCCTTCTGCCTTTTGAAGGGAGAGGCAACAAATACAGCCATGCAACAGAATGAAGGCAAGTGGGATCAGTTTGAGGTAAATTTAAGAGGCACATTGTAACCATCAAGCTATGACAAATTCTGGATGATGCCAAACAGCCATACAAATGCTAATTGTAAAGTGAGCTTAATTCACCACTTGAAAATTTATCGATGGAGCAACTAAAAGCATCAAGTGGCTTTATCTGTAGATGTCATGATCTATGATACTTATCTAATGCTACCACTTTACATGTGTAATAGTACAAGAGGCTACCAAATATTTCACCTGGAACCCGTGAGCCAGTTGTTACCTTTTTTTTTTTTTGACACTGCTGACTTCCATTCGTCATGACCTTTACTCTTCAGTGTTAGCCAACCCTACCTAGTGAGAGACATCTAGGGCTAAGAGGGCTGAAGCAGGAGGAATGACTAGACAGGGTGCTTGTGCCAAGTTATCACCAAACCTAACACATCGTCCCCAAAATAGCTGCAGTTTTGAAGTTGTCCCTACCCACCCCGGAGGTTGCTGCCTGCATATTCTACTCTTCATTAGTGCTATTTTCCTGTATGTCATTGTGAGCAAGCTGTGATTAATAAAGAATTGGGGTTCTGTGAACTGAAAAAGGGCTTGTCTCTTCTCTTGCTCCATTACTTCTCTGACACTTCCCCATGTGAGGTGAAAACCTAATGCAGTCCTAAAAGCATGGAAATGAGACTTAAATAAGACCTAGTAATATGCCAAGCCTATTTCTCTGCTAGTACAGGACTGACCCCTGTTCTGTGTCTTCCAGTGCTTAGGCTGATTGTTTTTAAGGATTACTGTATAAACTGAGCCTATAAATATGACCTCTAGCACTGAATTTATTAAAAAAGAGAACTAGCTAAACACATATGCACATGCATCCCTTAATCCTGACTCAATATTGGGGAAGAAAAAAATTAATTTGGGGAAAGAAAAGTGAATAATTTAGCTCTGAGTATATACATCAATAGCTGCAGCAAGATTCTGGCTGTTAACACACTGATTTTCAGGGTAAAAGGGATTTGTTTACAGGATTTATTGAAAAACACAAGATCACTAGAGAAGCTGCTGAGCTGCAGAGTTAAGATGTAAAATTGTTTCTGACTCCATTTGGAACTGGAAAAGTGATCAAAAATTACCTCTAGGATTAGTTTCCTGATTTAGAGTCATGAAAGTGGCATCATGTACTTGCTCTTTCGGAGAGATCGGCCAAAAGCTCCAGATCTGCAACAGTCAGTTTCTGACCCATGCAGCCTATTGCATTTCAAAGCCAAATTATGTCCCTAGAAGACCTGGCCCACAGTCAAAAAGCAGCAGAAACTGATCCAGGCACAAGGCTGCGAGCTCAGCGCTGTACCACAGAATGAGAGGAGTACTCCAACTTGTTATGGCAACTGGGTTTCCTTGCCTAAATTCCTTGTCTTTCTGGCAAAATCAACAGAGGTAAACCTGGCAGAGACACCAGATAGCAAACTTTGAATCTGGATATCATGAGCTTCAATGTTCCCAAGCCTTCCAAGTTTGTGTATTGCTTTAAGCTGCAGTAAAACAGGTCATTTAGTCAAGCTTGTATTTCAATTTAAAGTGCAGGATCTTGGTTTGAGGGCTCCTGGATTTTGTTTTAATTTCCCAATTGCAAGTCACTTACAGTTTTCCCTGTCCATTGACTTCACAAGCTCTGGTTGCTCTTCAAGCCCTTTTCCCGTTTGTCCTGCTGGCTGTGCTTGGAGAACAGGTCAAGGACAAATCTTTGGTGCTGAGGGCAAGCGGGGCAGCCTGCTGCACCTCCATGGGCCTAAACTCTCTTCTCCCACAAACGAGGGCGTTCACATCCAAAGTGCCCATTGGGATGGTCCCCAGCACATGCTCACCTCAGCACAGACCTAGGCATTGCCTGGGAAATGCTTCTCAGCAGGTACCAAGAATGCACCAGGGACACAAGTGAAGAACAAGACAGTGTGAGCTCCGTAGACCCGTGTCAGAGTCCATGCTCTGCTCCTGTTCTCTTGGATCTTTTAACAGTTGTGGGTCTACATTTAATTCTATTAAGGTATAACCATATTTTGAAAGCCTGTTTGCAAATACACTGCATATTTAATCTATAATGGCAAAAAGAAATATCTGGAGAGCTGCAGCCTGGCTGTTTCCTTATATTCCTCCCTATTCCTTATATTATTTCCTTGTATTTTGCCTTCGTGCTGCCTTCCTAGCTCCTCCCTGCTTGTGCTAGCAAAAGCATATTGGTGCCTTGGGTGTCTCACATGGAGCTAAAGATTAAAGATCTCCTTGAAAAGTAATAAAATATTCAAAACATCCATTTTAAAAGTATTGTCATTCTGGCTACTTGAAATTTCTGTTTTCTTTTTAATTCAATGGCAAGTGGAATGCTCAGGACTTTTAGATTAAAAAAAAAAAATCAGGCTGCTTCTTTGGTTAACTGTAGATGCCCAGCTAGGTGCCATGAGCTGAGAGCAGCTGGCACTGCAATGCAGAGGATTTTCCGTAGGCTGCCTGAAACCTGCCGCTGGCGTTGCACGGTGCAGATGCTCCCTCCTCTCACTGAGCTGTGTGATGGCTCAGGGCAGAGCTGTGCAGCACACCAAGAAAGGCGTTTCTGACCTGTGGCCTCCACAGGTCCCAGCACTGTCCCTCCAAGGATGGGTAGGGCTTGGTTTCTTACTAGTTAACCCATCTATTATGTCAAGGCTGCCACAAGAAGACTGCCCGAAAAATCAAACAGGAACTGTTCAAAACTGTCACAGTTCACATGGTCCTACTGAAGCTACAAAATTTATGCTCAAACAAAATCAAATATTTCCAAAACCAGGAGGCTTGGGTTTAAACCCATCACTGAACCAGAACTTGAAAACAATGCCTTTTTTCCCTTTGTTATCACGCTTCTCATCACATGGAGGTGGTTTTTTTGAATGACTGCGGCAAAATCCTATCCTAACCCTTCTATAGCCACATAGCAGTGTCTGTTCCTTCAGTCCAGAGTCCCCAAACACATCACTGATGTACAGCAACGTGCTGCACGCACACACACACGCACAGAGAGTCATCTGCCTTTCAGCAGTCCTGTCAGAGAGATGGGCACTGTGATCCATGTAGGAAAGAGCTTTACTCCCAGCACCTTAAACCATACAGAGAAGAAAAGTACTTCTCACTCATCTCCCAGAAGGAGAGGGACATGGTTTGAAAATCTACATTTAGGACAGCATGAGCATTTTCTTTGTCATCCAACTGTTGCCAGATCCCATCACGTCAAATCAAACCCTCCCATCAGGTTTTTGGTGGAAAGAAGAGAGGATTACATGGAAAGAGGCAGGCCCTACTTCCATATTGCAGCATATGCCCCATTCTGAGCATATTTCAGCGGTGGAAGGAGGCAGCCCTTCACTCGGCAGAAAGGATATTGAGAGGGAGGTAATGGGAGAATTTTAGATAATCTTTCCCATACCTCAGGGCTGGTGCAACTGTGATGCTGGTGCAAGAGTGCCATGCAGTGGTCAGTCGTAATAATAGGGATCATAGCTAAATACTCCAGGGACTGCAAGGATTTCCTCTGATGGAGAGCAGAAGACAGACCAAGGACATGATAGAAGCAACATCAAAGTACAGGGAAGAGCAAGAAAAGCCAGCATCAAAAACCATCAGTAGATTAAGGGCTAAATGAACCATGAAATAACTCTTGCATTTTAAAAGTAGACTTCATCTCCCAGCAGAGGAGAGAGTATGGTCACCCTTGAAGCTGTCTCCTTTAAAAAACACTGAACTCTAACTCTTTCTCCACCCCCACCCCACTACTTGGAACAAAGGCACAAGACAGAGGAGCCTAAAATCCAGCCTACAGTATCTATGTAAATGCAACCCATAACTCAGTGTGCAGCAGAAACCAGAGGATGCTATGGACTCCCCATGGATAAGGAGGTTTTCCAAAGTACAATAGAATGCCTGTGCTTCAGCCATTTGTAACTTCAGTGTTCTGCTGATGCTCTGATAGCATCTGAGCTTCAACTTTCACTCTGGGTAAATTAGCGGAGGTTCCTTTTTCTATTCAAATGTCCACAAAGACCATAGGAATGCATATAATTTATAATTTACTTAGGGAAACGTTCACCTTCTTCAAATTTACAATGTAATGCCATGCTCCCTTTCTTTTGGGTGGAAGCAAATAGCTGCTGGAAGATATCTTCCTCCTGTAACAGACTGGCTTTGGTCAAATGAGTTCCAGAAAAGGAAGCTCCTGGGCAGCTCCTGAAGATGGAGGACATGAAAAGCATTATCCAAGACACAGCCCAGACAATCAAGTGATATCAGGAAACAGTTGAGCTTCAACTTAAATTTATTTTCACTATTGTAGTTGCAACAGACTTTTAAACAAACTTTGGAAAACAAGTACACCATAATAAAATCCACTTTTAAAACATCAACTCTTAAAATATATGATTTACCAAGGAGTTGTCTAGAAAATAATTTCCACAGGTTCACAAAAAAAAATCCCCATGTACAACGGCTTGCGACCAGAAGAGGGCAAGCTCTGATTATTTCACAGAAAACTATAGCTGGTAAGTTTTATTGGCAGTCTGTGAAGCTGCACTCTATCTGAAATCCTGCTTTAGAGCATCGTGGAGATTGATGTTCTATATTTGCCCTAAAATCTGGATTTGGGTTTATATGCAACATAAAAGATAGTACTTCTTCTCTGGGCAAAATTCATTACTCTGGCTAGATTTCCTTAAGAATACAGCACTGGGCAGGTATTGTATAAGCTAAAGGATAAGATAGCCATATGAATAAACAGGTTAAAATTAGCTGCTTTGTTAGTCTGGAGTTTAGGAGCTGGTTCCTACCCCCACCAGGGAGTCTGGGCCACTGAGTGCAGGATGGAAGCAGGAAAACCTCACTGCTTTTCAGCTGGATTTCGAGAAGGCTAGGAAAGGGTGATGCTCCCAGCAGAAGCAACCAGACTCAACAGCTGGGACTTCCCTTCCTGCACTGGATTTTACACTCACACATTTGCAAATGATGAAAAAAAACCAAACTGGTGGAGCGCTGTGACATGTGAACAGCTCTCAGCAAACCATGAACCAGTTACCCAGATTGCAGATTATCCCTGACATAGGTATTAGCTTGGGAGCAGCACCGGAGAAACACGTCTTCTGCCTCCAGGGACAGGTTTGGAAGCAGCATAGCTGAATTACCAGTTTGTGTTAGACTTTCAGATGTCCCCATGAAAGGTCAGCTCAGTTCTTCTTGTGCCATGTTCCTAGGACACCCTACCAATGCTGGAGGGAGCCTGACTCGACCCTGCCTGGAGTGTCACCTCAGGTCCCTGCCTGCCCAGCCACAGCCTGCAGCAGAGCTGGAGGGAAAGAAGACATCCCCTGGGAACTGCAGAGGGGGAGGAGGCTCCCAGCTGCCACTGGGAGACAGCGGAAAATTGGCAGCAGCACCCAAGCTGTGGGAGGACAAGGGCAAAGTTAAGGGTGCTGCTTTTGCTTTGAGTTCCCCCCATCCCTGGGACCTCAGGAGGGTTCCTGTGGGAAGGTGTGCCATGTGCAGGGTCACGGGGCATCCTGGGAGCTGCACTCTGGAGCCATCCAAGATGCTCTCCAGCACTGACGCTGCTGCGTGGGTGTCTGCCCCTGCATTCCCCAGCTCACAGCAAGTCATCAGCCTTGGGCATTATCTGCGTGTCCTGGCCAGCTGATGGCTCCAAATTAGAGCTGACTGTAGAAATTGTACTACTTTTTTTTTTATTTTTCAGTGCATTTTTAGCCTGCTGCTTTATGCAATAATAAAATAATTGGGCTAGCTTTAAAAAAGTTAATGTTTTTCTATGAAAGGATTAATGATGACTTTCGAAGGCAGGCAAGCATCTCTGTTCTCTCAGGAGGCAACCTCCATAGCTTTGATACAGCTCATCAGCAAACCATGCTGGAATTTACAATGTTGAAATTAGAGAGATTCTTCCTCATTATTTCCCATTATTTTTATGGTTATCCAAGGTGATCATACGGTCTCCGCACCAAGGCAGAAGATGGATTTTTCTTTCAAAGCTACATAGTTGTGGAGGACTAGGAGGAGAAACAAAATTTTAAAAAAGCCACCTAATATCATTCTTCCCCACCTAACCATTTTACCAAGAAGTTGATAACTCAGACATCTTCTTCCAGAGCTCTAGAACATGCAGAGTTTGCAGTGCTGCCAGGCACACCTTTGGCCGGTGCAAGCTGGTGCTGTGCTTGGCAGGTCCGAGGCAGGGTTGGGAAGTCCCATGTTCCTCCCAGGCAGCCTGCACACACCTATGCTGCTTGGACACTGTGATTGTTTACTAAGACACGGGCTGTTTGAACTGTTTGGCCTCCATGTCGAGGCATGTTTAACGCTCACAGATGTAAGCAAGGGGTCTTGGCTCAACAAAGTCCTTTGCATTGCCCAAGGCATCTGCTGGCTCTTGCAGCACACAGGCAAGGATGTATCCAAACAGCCTCAGGCTCTCTGGCCTGGGCTCAGGGCTGACTGAGCTCAGACAGCTTGAAAACAGGATCTCTCCAACCAAGGAACTCCATGCTGAGAGTCCCAGGACGCACCAGTGCAAGCTCTCAGCAGCCGTCACATAGCTACATGGGCTCCAGCTAAGTCCAGTTGGCTGCTGTGATGCTGAGGCTGACTCCTAAAGCCATTCGGCCACCTCCTTCCCTTCAACTGCACCCCTGCACCAGAAACCTCCACGAAAAGCAGATAGGAAGAGAAGGGTGCAGGCAGGACTTGCGGGTTTGTCCTGTAGCTCTAGAGAAGGCTCCCCAACATACTGACTGATTTTTCAAGCTTTTCCAGACTCCTCCTGCAGTCTCCCTCTGAATTAAACAAGTACGTAACTGCAAGAATGATGTCTTGCAGGTTTGATTAATTTTGCGTCTTTTGAACCTTCACTTGCAAGAGCAGCTGCATGGGGTGAGACCAAGCACCCATTTGTCCCAGTACTTGACTGCTGCTGGTGGCAGTAACAGATGCTCAGAGACAAGTATAAGAACAGTACGGGCACATGGGCTCCAGCCTCCAACAGGCATTGCTGAGGCTGCCAGAGCGAGAATTCCTTAGTACAGTTAATATCCCTGATGGGTATTTTCCTTTATTAATATGTCTAATCACTTTTTGAGGCCAATGTAAACTTCTGGTGTCTGTAACAGCCCATGACTGAGCCCCACAGGTGTTTGATTTCACCTGGTAGTGGTGTCTGCTATCTGCTACATTTTCAAGCAGCTCATCAGTTCTTTCAAAAAGACAGAGGCAGGCAAGGAACTTTGAACTTGTTGGCAAAGAAGAGAAATTTCCTGGACAAAGTTCTTCTGTTCCTCCAGACCAGCAGCTTCCCAACTCTCTGAACCCTACTCACCCACCCCCTACTCAGACACCAGCATGAAGGCAGAGTAAACACTTCAAAGTATAGTTTGCTTGTCTATATGCTTCCAAAATATTCTATTTTTTCCCAGTTTAAGCAGTGTAACTCTTGAGGATCAGTCTGTTTTAACAGACAGGCTCCACGGTATTACACAGTGGACATACAGATGTGCCTTCCTGGCCTGCACAAGCCAGTTCCTGTTCTTGGCAGTCACCAGCCAAAGAGTAGTTCTTCCCCCAAGGAGATCGTCTCTCTCCATGTCGGGTCTCAGAAGTGGAGTGGCTCTTCTGACTCACTGGAAATGGATACCTATGCACACTTCATATTTTTGAAGCTTCTGGCACAGGGTGAAAAGCTGCCACACAGAAACCCTCCTAGCTAGCACAAGTCACCCAGAAATGCTACTGCTTACTACTGCGAGTACAGAGCACCGTGCGAGATTGTATGGAAAACTGGAAATTTTTTGCTATGTTTTAATACTGCAAAAAAATCCTCCCTTTTTATTTGGACCAGTAAAATACAGGGAATATTTTTTCATCTTGCCATTTTACTCCTTTCTGAGAGGATTTAGATTTTTCTTAGTCTGGAGTAGAACAATTCCCTACATTGGAAGAGAATCCCTGCTTTCCTCTGTCCTGTAACACAGAGGAATGACCATGCAGTCAGGTACTATTTTACCTGTAGCCTTCTACGGATTCTCCAGGCAAAGAAAGAAAAGAAACAGGTTTCTAAATCAAAGATAGTTGCTTCCCAAGAGAATAAAGCACATAGATGTAGTCTGTATCTCTCCTTTTCTTTCACCACATTTCAGACTATCTTTCAATGGACTTAAAGGCAGGTCAAAAACAAGAAATCAACTTAGTATTCCAGCTTGCTAAAGAGCTCTGTATAGATTTTGTAGCTCTAAAGTCCTACGTCCAGCATAGGATGATGTACAGATCTGGAGTGTAGAAAAAAAAAATGAATTATTAAAAAAGAAACACATCATATTTCTAAGCAGTATATTGATTTCTGCAATGGAAATCAAACACAAATACCCTGATACTGAATCTCAGCATAGCTATACCCGTAAACTTAATCTTTCTTAGTTTGTGTAACATGGGAAAACATGATCTTTCTCCTTATTCTGCTCAGCAATTTATTCATTATTCTGGTGTTAAGAATGACTTATTTTTCTTTCCACTAGCCTTTTAGTAGAAGCTATACTCAACTGAAAGCACATGAAAGCTTTTGCACTGTGCATATTATCTCTCTGAGAAAAAGGCTTAAAATATGCTTTTGCGTCTTTGCATCACTATGAAGACAGTATTGTTCTTCAAATGACCACTATGTTTACAGTCATCTTAAAAGACAGCAAACAGAAATGAAATATGAAATTATCTCTGTTATACTTGGCCAGACAAGGGCTGGCTTAAAATACATCTGCAAGTAGCTAGAGCAGTTACAGTTTTATTCAGCAGCTGCTCTTTCAGAAAGACTGAATTTGAGATATCAAAATGCCTAAAGAGTTAGAACAACTCCACAATTTTCTCAGAGTTAGGTAAGACTCATGACTCTTATCATCTTGAGGGCTATTTCTGAGAAAATGACTGGAGGTAGAGATTGATGAAGCAACAGACCTTAGGAAGAAAAAAATAAGTAGGTATGTGGGTAATACTATGAATATTCATGGTATTCACTGCATTTCATGAGGTAGTTGCTACACATCAACAGAGGTAACCATGTCAGTAACTGCAGATATTGTATTACATCTACATCTGAGGAACAACTCCACTATGAAATTACAAATGTACCACTTTCAATAGCAAGTGTAGCAATCTGGAGAAACCATTAACTACATGTCTTCATAGGCTTTAGGTATGATATGCCACTAAAATAATACAATGTATGAAACATTAACAACTTCATATGGAATCTTAACATTATTTTCACATAATTATTAAAAAAGCTGCAAAAAATCCCACCTTCTCACACGGGACCAGCAAGGAGGATTCCTCATGTAGAAGAGAATAAATAGTCTATAGTCCTGCACAGAAACAGCCTGCTCATGAAGTGGAGGCCACCTACAAGACACACAATCATAGAATCTTAAAATCATAGAACGGTTTGGGTTGGAAGGGACCTTTAAAGGTCACCTAGTCCAACCCCCCTGCAAGGAGCAGGAACATCTCCAACTAGATCAGGTTGCTCAGAGCCCTGTCCAACCTAGCTGTGAATGTTTCCAGGGATGGGGCATCAACCACCTCTCTGGGCAACATGTTCCAGTGTTCTACAACCCTCAGTGTAAAAAATTTCTTCCTTATATCTAGTCTAAATCTACCCTCCTTTAGTTTAAAACCATTACCCCTTGTCCTATCACTACAGGCCCTGTTAAAAAGTTTCTCCCTATCTTTTTTATAAGCCCCCTTTCGGTATTGGAAGGCCGCTCTAAGGTCTCCTTGGAGCTTTCTCTTTTCCAGGCTGAACAACCCCAACTCTCTCAGTCTGTCCTCACAGGAGAGGTGCTCCAGCCCTCTGATCATCTTTGTGGCCCTCCTCTGGACTGGCTCCAGCAGGTCCATGTCTTTCTTATGTTGGGGGCTCCAGAGCTGGACACAGTACTCCAGGTGGGGCCTCACCAAAGCAGAGTAGAGGGGGAGAATCACCTCCCTCGACCTGCTGGCCACACTCCTTTTGATGCAGCCCAGGATACAATTGGCCTTCTGGGCTGCAAGTGCACATTGATGGTTCATGTCCAGCTTTTAATTCACCAGCACCCCCCAAGTCTTTCCTGCAAACAGTGGGCTAGATAGGTACATTGTTCTGATGAAAATGTCTTGCATTCAGGTAGCTGCCGTTATCTGGCCACCACTGACAGATTTTAAGCTGCCTTTGGAAAGCTGCTGGAAGCACAGACTCTGTTCCTATTGATAGTATTAAATTCAAGGCAACTCAAAGCAGAAATTAAAGCTTCTCTGACTTTGTCTTCTCTCCCACACTTTGGATGACTCATATGCTACCTACCTAAGTGGGCCTCCTTCATAATCCAAGTCCTCCAGCCAACTGTCCTAGTTAAACTTACAAGCTACCCATCCTCTGAGTAAGCCTGTGCATGGCACTGGGCTTCATTCGATAGAGCAGTCATAAGAGAATGCAAATCCATGAACTTACCAAGTGCTACTGAACATCTTAGAAAGGACACCCTCTCCTTACTACAAACTGCTTGTTATTTTCTGACAAAACAGGTCTCAGAGGCCATGATAGAGAAAAATATGTAAAGGAGAAGGTAGACAGTTTCTAAAATACGTCTGGTTTACCCCATCTTATGTATTTTGTCCATAGTAGCATAAAATAAGATAATACTAACAAGTCCTGGTAAAAGTGTTTCATGGCAAATGCAGGTCGTTCTTTGGGATTTCCACAAGGGGAAACAATATAAATAATAAGGTAACACATCATTTTGAGTGCTTGGACCTCATCAATTCATGTGCACTTCTTGAAACAGTGCAATACTCACCCTACGGAAACCTGTTTAAGTCACACACAAAGAATTGCACAGAATCCAATACTTGTTGTCAAACTGAAGAAGTGTTTTACTTTGTGAAGAATTAACTTTGCCTCTCAAAGACGAGATGTGGACCTGCAAAATTACTTAAGGATAAGTTTATTTCCTTTTCTTTCCCATTAATCACAATCTGATTTACTTAATTTCCGTAAACCTAGATTCTTAAAAGAGAATGGGTAAAAATTAAATGGCTGTGGCACTCTGAATATGCATGGAATTCTTTAACTGGACATCACTAGTAAGTGCTGTAAATGTTTTGTATTACATTAGCATTTAATTGGTTTTAATCATTCATGTTTTCATCCCTGAGAGAATGCTGAATTAATTTTTTGGTGTTGAAACAATATTTCAGGTTTTAGTATTCTAAAGAATAATTGATGGTGCTATAACAGTCACAAATAAGTACATCTTCAAAGTAAAATCTTTTTAGTTACAGATTTAAACATTTGTATTTTGACCATACTTTAAAAAAAGCCTCGCAAATTAAAATTAACTGTAAACTTTATAGAAAAGGACAAAATAACACTGAAGAGGTGTGGTTGTTCATTTGATCTTTACAATATATACTTTATGTATACATATAATAACCAGGACACTAATAAAAGATCTGACCTCAACATTAACTAGTACCAACATAAATTTGTTCCACAATGTCAGTATATGTTGAATCAGACTCCAAATAGGTCATTCAAAATTTCATAGTATAAAAGCTGAGTCATTGTGAAAAGGAAACATTTAGAGTCACTTGAGTAAATAAGAAAAGGCACATACTATGGCCCTTCAGACAACATCCTCTTTTTGTCTAGATACCATGGCATAATTTTCCCTAAAACAGAACGCACATTGCTGTGCGTTATAACAAAGTATCTAAGCAGTGCCATGTATTAAGAGCGTGTCTTTATGCCCTGGATGCAAGCAACACTGGTCTCATGTTGACAGCAAGAAGAAATGCATGGAGGAGCTTGCCTGCTTTACCATAACTCCTAGTCACAAACCAACCTATCCTCAAAGCAGAAAGTGAGGGCATAGCCTTGTGCATCCTACCTAATTCTCCCATGATGTTAGGTGCTAAACCTAAAGTCAAGGACATGTTGTACAGGTAGTAGTTAGGCATCTGTGAAGATGAGTGCAAAGATTACTTATATCTATTTTAATCCACCCCGAAGAGGAGTTTCTTTATCAACTCTTTTGGAGAGAGATGTAGATGACTAAACCTTTATGCTTGCGTGATTTAATGATATATATTTTTGGGCATGGTCCCAGTGGCCTGTCACCCAGAACATTTGAGGGAACCAGAAGAAACTGCCATGAGTAGGAGAGCTCAATAGTGATCCCATGTCTTTTAGGACTATTTAGGATTCTGGCAGGATACCACAAGTAAGCACAGCACCATGAAGGAGCCAAATGAGTGAAGAACCTGTATCATCCCAATGTTAAAATGACTGACCTTTGAGCAAATCCACTGGTAGTTGTATATACCAGAGCAGGCCTAAAGTAAATATAACAACAAATGATGCCTGGTGATGACAGCTAAAACCAGAGTCCTAAAACATACATCTGCTGAACAGAGCCAAGCAAATAATGAGCTGGTGCCTCTGATCAAAGGCCACCAAGCAAGAGCTGCCACATTCCTTGGCACGTTCAGGAGATCCCATGGCTATTTTTGACAACAACCATGTGATGGCCAGCCAATATATTCTGCAGATGGGCAGATGATCACATCTTGTTGCCAAAAAGCTTTAAGAGATTTACTCTCTTAAAGAGATCCACAGTATTTCTAAGCTCTCTCCCAGACAGTAGCATCTCTGAACTGCAGCTAAGTGTCCCACAGCTGATGGGGCACTTCAGCTCACTTCTCAAAAGATAATGCAGAGCTTACGGTGCTCTTTCAACAAATTCAGAGGGACACCTCAAAGTCACTCACAGGCCCAGAGGAAGGATCTCATCGAGGCCGTGAAGGTGCCTTTGTCACAAGTGAAGTCTGTTTTTGGGCACAGATACGCTGTTTTGCAGTGCATCTCAGGCAACCAGTGAAACCATACATCGGTTCAAATTTTAGGGATGCTTTATATAGAGTTGAAGCCCCTTTGAGTAACACTTTTCTGCCAGTAGAAAATAAATCACGTGGATATTATGCTGACTGAGCATCCCTTTTAGCATTTTCAAACACAATGTCACGTAGGAGGATGCCAGAGAAGTAGTGAGAAAACAAAAGAAACTGCAAGCCAGGGTCTTACAACTCTCCAGTGGAAATGGTTTTCATGTCAAATGACATAAGTGTCAAACATGAGTCACTGCTGCCATTTCTCCCTGCCCAGAAAAGGGAAATGTATACTCTGTGGTCAAGGCAGAGCGGGACAGGATGACAGATATTACGCCGTTTGACTCCAGTGCAAATGAGCTGTTAGTGTTTAATAATGGTATCTCTCTATAATGCATATGACATTGCCATAGCACTCCAGGAAAAACTGGAAACGGAGCCTTCCCTCCAGTGTGAGTTTACCAACATTTCAGTGACAGAAAGCAATAGTCTTGGAAAGCTCTGCTGAACCACTGCCCGCATTTGGTAGCTGTGGTGACTAATACGAAGCTGTTGTTTCAAAAACAACACAAGAAAACTGTAGTTCTGCTCTTTTTCCTCCCTGATTATACACCAAGTGGCAGTGATGACTGACAGTTCGATGCAAAGAAAAGTTTAGGTTGGGGTGTTATTATTTAGACATAAAAAGGATTAAGCTCCTACAGAAGTGTGTACACATAAGACATGTCTTTTCTTCTTAAGAGTATGGTCTTATATGAAGTGGGCTGCTTAAAGTAAGAGCAAAGTGGGCCAGTCCTCAGCCACTGCAATTCTTTGAGCAAAGCTCCACCAGTTCACGAATGCCAAGAATGTGGTCTATTGTCTGCCTTTCAACTCAATTTCATTGTCTGTGAGGTTTTTCTTCAGTTTACCCAAGTTTAGTGTACTTCAGCAACTCAGTCAACAGAGGGAAGTAGATGGCAAACATTCCCTCCCAGAAGTGTGGGCCTCCTTTCTGGCAGTTTAGCGACAAGAGAGGCATTGCTGATGCAAACCCTCTGGCCTGCACCACTGTGCTTTGCCATCAGGTTTCCTCTCAGGTCAAGGCATCACAGCTTCTTAAAAGTTGAAGTGACTTGTTTCGTTTCTGATACCAGCAGCGTACGTGATTTGAATCGTATCTCACTTCTTCAACAATTTGTCCAGAGTGAAGCATCTGTTAGGAAAAAAAAACCTGTGAACACTGACCTTTCCCTGCTCATCTGGACACCTTAGAGGCACGCATGTCATTAAGGTCACCTTGTGTCATCCCTTGCATGTGATGCACAGGCTGGGTTATCTCTGAGATTGTAGGAGAAAGTTCAGGGGCCAGGAGGGAGGATTTGCAGTGATGCTCACAACTGCTGTTACTTTTTAGGTATGCTTGTATGTGAGCCTGCAGGACTCAGTGTGCCCACTGCATTTCACTTTTCAGCCTGGGCTTCCCAGCACTATTTTCTCATTTTTAAATAACAGTTAATTCAAATCTATTAATAGTGACTATTTCACCAGAGCATAAACGTAGCCTCTCATCTGGAATAGGCATTTGCAGGAGTGTAATGCTCTCACTCTATAGAGATGCCAGTACAGCTCCAGAGCAGAAAGATATTTTCTGACACTAGATTATTTTCTGTAAGGGATCTCTCAGTGCTCAGTGGCACTGAAATCATTATTTTGCTGTTTTGACCATGTAAGACTTGATCCCACAGGTCCCAAGAAGAAATGTCACTCTTGGACTGCAACAGGGATCTCATCCCCTTGAAGACGTGAAAGGTGAAACTTTTAATTATTACCCATCGTGCCAAGCCTCTGCACAGGCTGGTTTGTTTGTTGGTTTGTTTGTTTTATTTTTTTCAAGGAAATTCTCCTTCCCTTGTGCCCTACACGTTGGAACTGAGCCCAGCCACAGTTTCTGGCTTTAGAGAGACAGGAAGGAAAGTCAAGGAGAGTCAGCCCACTGCGCCCCAACTTGCAGAAAGCCACAGAGATGTCAGGAGACAATACGTACTATAAAGTCCTCTGCTGGGACAAAAGCGCCCTCATTGCACTCTCATTCTCTTTTAAATCAAGTGAGTTGTAAAAGTTATTTCTATAGAAGCCTATTTTCTCTCTCATAAAATTGTATGAAAGTGTTTCCCAAACAGCTCCATCGCTATTGTGCCGCCAACACCCCCACCCCTAACGGCACTCCTTCGCTCCCATGGGCCGCACCACTGAATGCAGCAATTGCTCTGCTGCCTCACAGCCTTCCTCCTCTCGCTTGTGAAAGCCAGAGCATAAACCAAAATTGTTCCAGAGACACTCATCTGTCATGTGTTTTCTGTATACTCCCCAAGAAGAGACATAACTGAAATATTGCCATATGTCCTCCAGAAAAGAGTTTCCCTACCTGCTCTAAGGAGATTTAGTCTTTCTGTCCTTACAAAGGATCCCCAAACAAGCCTCCCATCCAAATTATGGGGTTTTTCTTGATATCATCATGAGGAGACCACTTGCCCAAGCTTATAAGAGCTCCTTGCTCATTTATTGAATAGGTTTTTGCCATCACTCCAAGGTACAGATTGGCCATTTGAAGGAACTAAGCCTTGTGTAGGCACAAATGCTTTGCTGAAGGATCTAGTTGTTTATTCAGTGCTACACATTTGTCACTGTTCCTGGTATCAGGCAGTAGAACTAGAGAGGTAACAGACGGGAAACAAGCAATTAGTCAAGGGAAAAATCTACGGTACTGCTTGTGCCCAGTTAAGTCTGTAAGACACAGCTGTGTCTGTGGCAAGTCAGGTTCTGGGCCATCTTGTGCAAAAGGAGCAATGTTTTATTTCCAGCTTCTCATCCATCTTGATAGAACAAGGGGTAATGGGTTTAAATTAGAAGGAGGTAGGTTTAGATTAGATATTAGAAAAAAATTTTTTACAATGAGAGTTGTAGAGCACTGGAACAGGTTGCCCAGAGAGGTGGTGGATGCCCCATCCCTGGAATCGTTCAAGGCCAGGATGGATGAGGCTCTGAGCAACCTGATCTAGTCAGGGATGTCCCTGCTTCTTGCAGGGGGGTTGGACTAGATGACCGTTGAAGGTCCCTTCCAACTCTAACTATTCTATGATTCTATGATTCTATGATTCTATGATCCAGGTAATTACATTCATTTCAGGAATAGAGGCAACTTCAGTCGGAATAAAGGTCCAGCCCAGTTGATGGGAATCCTACGATTTTTGCACCAATGTTCAAGTTACTGATGAGTCACGCTGGGTTTGTAACCACCATGGCATTGCTGGCAAATTAGGAGGATCGAGGGGAGTATGCTCTCCCTTCACACATGAGCCTTTCCTCAACCCTAACCTCTTTCCACAGTCCCAACCAGTTTCCTTTCATGCCTTTAACTCCTCCCAAAACTGCATTCTAACTGCCAATTTTCACCTCCTAAACATTTTTGTCATTGCAAGATTTTCCACTGGGATCCCAGCCCCACACTTCCTTATGTCCCTACCATGACCCAGCACTGGCAATCTGTGCTCTCTCCACAGAGACTTCAGCTGTGCATCCCACAGAGCTCCTCAAATGAATACTTTCCTCCCCCTTAAACCCACCAACTATCCCTCTCAGTTGAAGGGGTCTAAGTAGCAAATCCAAGACCTACAGCCCTACTGATGAACCGTATACGTGACGATCTGAGGCATCATAAGGGAAGCTGTGCCTTCAAATAATTTATTTAAGACCTAGTACATTGTACACAAAAGACTGTTAAAAATGCAATGTTGAGTTGTGAAGTTAAACACACAAAAACACATCTAAGGCTATTATTAATTTTGCCTAAGAAATCTGTTTCTTTCCAACCACTGGCTGGATTTTCTTTCATCAGGGAGTAGTGAAGGTGTCTAGTTGTTGCTAAAACAGTTGAATGTGTTATGAGACTTTGGAGTGTGAAATACAGTCTTACAGTTAAGGATACTCTTTTTTTTTTGCTTCCATCTGCTTAAGTGCTGTAGGAGACTAGAAAAAGGCTTCCTAAACGTTCCTGGTACTCCTCATTGCCTGAAACTCTGACGGGGGAAGTAGCTTAGTCTGATGTGAAGAAGTACTCAACCTCTGTGTCTTCCAGAAAGTCAAAAGCAGCTCTGCTTTGAACCCAGGAACAGCTGCAGAAGTCTTGAAGAAAAAAAATAAACCAGTTCTAAACACATCAGCCAAGCAACTCAATCAACCGTTTGATTTTCAACTTTCTGAGTCCCAGCTTCCTACCCAGAACGTAACGCTAAACCTCCATTGGACACTGCAAATATCACTTAATTTGGGGGGAGTAAATGTGATTGTGCTGAGACTGAAAAGCCCTGGGGATAGGGAGAAGGAGGCTTATTAATAAAAACCTCCTCTTTAGAGTCAGGCTTCAATATAAAAGGGGTCTCAACTATTCCCCTGTGCCCCACCTGCTCACCTGGAATCCCCTTATTCTGCAGCTTCTGCAATCTTGGAACAAAGTGGAGCTAGATGCTGGGTACAAGTTCTGTATACAAATTTATCTTCATCATCTCTCACTGTCTCATAGGATTAACAGCAGTGTTACAACAGCTCTTCTAGTACACATGAGTGAGGAGCAGACAGTGTCGCCAAAAAATTAAATCTGAGGTGGCAGTAGCTCCTGGCAAAGTCTTCTCTAGCCTTCTTCAGTCAGTCAGACATAGTTGTTAAAGGAACCTTGTTTGGGATGTGTCAAATACAATCTCATAAAAATCTCCTTTCTAATGGGAGTTTTGGGTTATAATGGTCAATGCAATGCAGACAGCTGAGCTGAACAGGCTGTTTCCCAATAGACTCTGGTATAAAAACAATTTCATTATACAAAGCTTGAATCACAGCTTTCTCAGCAACTGTTTGGTACAGACTAGGTTTCTATCTCATGCAAGGCAATGAAAATAGTACAGAGGGAAGGCTGCACTTCCTAGTAGAGGGCCTGGCAATAAGAAGGGATTTTGAACCTTTCTTTTTTCTTTGCCAGAACCGGGACAAACGTATACAGTCAAAATGAAAGCTAAAGAATAATTTCATTATTGCTCCCTCATTGCTTAAAAAAATGCATAAAGTCAGACTGTCTGGCTAGGACATTATGAGGATATTGATGCTGTTAAAAAAAAAAAAAAAAAAGAAAAAAGAAAAAAAAGAAAAAGAAAGAAGCAGGGATTTTTCTACCCAGAAACCTGATGCGTCACTCTTTCAGCTTTGTCCCTGGGAGCAGACCATGGGAATTCCCAGTCTTGGGCCCCTGTGGCTCCCAGCCAGCCCTGCCACTGAAGCTGTGCTTTCAGCCTGGGATGTTGCTGTGCTGCAGGGGTGGAAAATGAGGCTTCAGTCTCTTAACTGGCAGGAGGAGGTCAGGCCTGAGGGGGCTGTGTAAAGAGTCCTGCAGAACTCTGTCAGCACCACGAAGAAGCAGGGACCCTTCTTACTTCCCAGAGAGGAGACAAAAATTGGACAAACATTGCCTAAAACAACAACAACCCAGAAATTTTTAAAGCCCCATAACAGATTTTGCTTTAACTTCTTTCAGTGAGTATCAGAGTCATTCAGGGCTCTCACAGCTGGTTGTGCTGGGGAGGGCACGTGGGATTTCAACCCTCTCCTTTGAAACAGGCACGGATTTAACAGGTGAGGGAGTGACAACCATTAAGCTTTAGATCTACAGTTACATCTCTCTGTGTGCTTGGTTGATTTGGTGCCCCGAATCTTGGGACTGGGTTGTGGCCACGTGACACTTCAGCCCCTGGCTTCAGGTGGGGGCTGCACTTGCCCCTTGCTCAACCAATACTGGTTTATGCAGCGGAAAAGGTCTGTGCAGCCCAAACTTAAGTACGGAGGGCCAGATCTTGGAAACCTAATGGAAGGGAAGGGTTTGCCTTCAAAAGAGCTGCTCTTTCTGCTTGCATGGCCTTTAAAACATACGACTGACTAAATGCACCTTACCCCTGCCCACACCAATTTAATGGATATTTGGGTTGTCCAACTGGTATGTGCACCATTCGCATCTCCACCTGTTCCAGTTCTTAACAGGGTAAAGTTTAATCATTATTACTCCCAGTGCTATTTTTGGGACAAAAAAGAGTAGTTTTGTCATTGCGTGCTCCAGAAAACACGAAAGTCTCTAAGGAGCCCAAACTTCCTGTTACCAATGCCTTAAACTTTGCCCCACCTTTGGGAAGCACAGGCAGCTCGTGGAAGAATGTCATCCACTCTAACAATTGATTTTCTTATGCACAATAACGTCAGGCCTTTTAAATAAAAGGCTGACCGGTCTCCTTCTAAAATAATTTGTCTGTTTTATGGAGTGTTGTTCTGATTATATACAATTCCCACAAGAAGGGAAGTACCTTTAAAATAAGGACTATTCAGTACTAGTACAGGATTTCCTCTTGTTGTTGATAATTTCCTCTTAATGGAAGACGTAATGAATCCCAGAGAAATTCAAAGGGGCAATCTACAGACAGTTAGGCATCTACATTACAGAGGGAACATTGTTCAATCAAATTGATGTTTTCCTGATGAAGTAAAAAAATAGATCTACCTGCTGTGTAGCATGTAAGAGTTCTGACAGCACACACTTTAATTCCCTTTGCCACATTTTTAATCCCTATCCAGTCCCACAAACTTTTACATAACCATTGCTGAACAACAACAGATGACAATTATTCTCATTTCATCTTTTGATATTGAAATTCAACCTCTGTTAAAGAAGGTAGGCTGGTTGATAATAAGAAGCACTATTACCAAGTTATTATCTGCACTATCAATAGCACATACATCATACGAAGCAAGTTAGCAACTCTGCGCTCTCTCTATCAGATGCTCCTTGTCTCAGAAGCGGGCTCCATACTCCCTTTCACTAGAAGAGCTAGTTTTCCACTACTGGTCTGAACATGCACCTGTCCTACTCACGCGACGGCAAAGGAGACCTCATACCTACGTAGATGGCTAACACATGCCCAAACCCTCATACCAAAATCCAGAAGATCAGTGGCTGTACCAGCAGCTAGGTGGTAGCTGCTGATAAAGGCTGAGTGATTTGTGGAAATGATTGCTAGTCATTAGAAGCTCATATCAGTTACTCTGATGTTTCAAATTCTCTGTCGAGCTGGGTCACAAGCCCCTTCTCGTCCATAGACCATGCTTTAATTTCTTGACCTCCTTACACTCACTTGACCAGATTGTACCAATGCAATCAGTAAATCACACTGTGATGCGTTCTTACAGATGGTGATAGTCCATCGGAGCCCTGGTTTTCTCCCTAGCCAGTGAGATGACCCACGACATTCGATGAAGACGTTCACACACATTTGTTTCAACACCTCACTGGTTTAAATTATGTGCCTGTCTTTGCACCTTGCTCATCTGATTCTGGCTTACTGAACAAAATTGTGAGTACTAACAGCATTACCTTTCCCTCTCCAAATCCTCTCAATACTTGCATGCAGCTTATTTTGCCATCTGACATCACCCATTTCCGCATCTTTGCAACAGGCAATGCAAACAATGCAACTTTATTCATCTGTTCACAGTCTCAGTTTTCCTCTGATCCTGCACATCAGCCTTCCTTCCTGCTCTCTCCCTGGCATTCTCTCACGGAGCTGCTCCACCAGCTTTTCTACTCCAACATCCTTTCTTCTGTGAAAGCAACGCAAAACGGAGAAAGCAACTGCACATATCGTCAGTGTTTAACCTTTTACTACTGTCTGTGCCTAGATTTTACAGCTTACCTTGAAGAAATACAAGCCACCTGGAAATCTCCAAGAAGCCCTTCCCATGCAGAGAGAAGAGGGTGGTCTGCAGAGGTCTCCCTGTGCTGAGGCTGCCCTGGCAAGCAGAAGTGCCGAAGATGTGCAGAACTGGCTCCAGCTGCCCTTGTGCTTCCTTGCCAGGAGGCTTCTCCTGAAGAAAGCAGCCTGGTAAAAGACTCTGAAAAGGTCTGAGCAGTGTAATGTGGTTAAGGGCTCTGCAAGCAGGGCAGAATGTTGTTTTGAGCACTCGAATAAGCCCCTCCTGCATTATACAGTTGTGTTACATGATGTGTTGGATAAATAAGGATAAACAGCTGGAAGAGAACCTCTGTCTATGATCTTCGCTCTGCTGGGAAGGCTCAAGCAGGCTGCACGCAGCATGGGTCAAAGTAAGGTAGTTTAGTCCACACTTTCAACCTGCATGAATAATTTTATGATTAATTAATAGAATTTGCTAGAGAAAAAAATGTGTGGGACTAACTGGAATAAAAAGAGAACAGCATACAGTACTCAAGAACTTCCTTAATAAAAGCTTTCACCAAATGAATTCTTCAGACTCCCAAAAGACACCTTCAGGTGTCTGTATTTTACTAGGCATGGGCATTTCAACATTTATTACCGCAGTCAAGATACTATATTGCAAGCATGAGTTAATGCCTGCATCTTCTGGCTCCAGAAGAAAGAGATTGCTCTAATTTTTATTGAGAAGCTGGGCAAGTGGAGAGAGAGGCATTCAGTTACAGGCAAAGCACACGCTGCTCTGCGAGGCCGGGTCGGCTGGTTAATACACGGACATATTTGTGCCTTCGCATCCTGAGTCACAAATACCACAACTCATCTTTGCAATCTCTCATGTAAGGCCTCAGAAAAGGGCTTTGGAAAGCATTTTTGCTGCCTTCCAGTAAAAAGCCCGTGACCTCCACGTTATTCACTGCGGACTTCCAGCTCCATATAGAGTACGTTACAATCCAAACTGGGAGTTTCTGGCAAGAAGCGCTTGTAAATATGTACGCAGTGTAAAACAGGAAGAAGGATTTCAGTTTATCTGTGTTCACTTGGGCTTGTTTGCTGCTTGGAGGGAAAAAAAAAAAAAAAAAAAAAACACCAAAAAAGAAAACACTGGCAGGCTTCCCACCACTATGCAATAGTCTAGGAAGGCTCCTGTCACCTGAGGACTCACACGCTGATATGTGAGTGAAGTGAGCAATGGCCAGGATTCACGGGGTTTTCAGCACAATCCTGATAAACTCTGTCATGCTACCAGTGTTCAGACAGGAGCACTGAACAGAAACTCTCTTAAGAAGTACTGACAGCTTCTTTCCAAGAGCTAAAAAATGTCATTTTCATGAGCTACTCCTTTATGTCAAAGCACAGAATGGATTTCCAAAGGTTTGTATCTGGTTTTATGCAGTATTTACCAGCCTCTTAAATTTATTCTGCACTCAAATCCAGCTTCCCTGATAAAGGAAGATAATATTAGCTTATATGAAATACCACATCATCTTACATCCCACACAAAGCTTTGGCCTGAGGATTTCCGGACAGACAGAATTCATCCAAAGCAATTGAAGGTAGTTGAGGGGTCATGAGATCAAGTCACATATGCATTTCCTTTCTTCTCCGCCATCCCTCCGGTTAAGCTTGTGCTCCTGAATTGCTCTTTTGCAATAGGGTAAACAAGTAAATGTTTGGGGCTCACAAGATATCTCTTGTCTAGAGGAGAAAGCTTATTTTGCCTTTCTCAGTTTCTCTATGGAAACCTAGCATCCTATAGGAAAGAAAAATAGCAGAACTTCTCAGAACGATGGTTTTTGAGAAAAAAAAAACAAACAGCATTTGACATTCATATAGAAAATTTCCAACTACCACTGTCTCTTGATCGAAGGAGAACAAGCGCTGCTATACCCTTTCTCACAGCTGACAAAACAGATATGGATTAAGTGATTGCCAAGCATGATTTACTAAGTTAGCAGCACAAGTAGTAATACAGCCTCAAACTTACAACCCTGGTGCTTCAGCTTTTGGGCTGTGATTTTCCCATTTGAATTACTAGTTTTTGTGAGTTCCTAGAATTCATTCATCTCTTTCTGCAATAACAATCAGTAGATTTTGAGTCTGTAAAAATTAATATAGACATGCTGCAAAAGTTGAATAAAATTACTATTTGTCATTAATACCTTTGCCATCAGTAATGGAGAGAGAAGACAGTGGATAGAGACAAACACCAGCAGCTAAGCTTTTATTGCACACCCTGCTTCTGAAGTCCATTCAAGAGTAGGACAGTGGGACAAAAATAATTACAGGGGTCTTTCTACACAAAAGAGCCAGCTATTTAGAGGCAGGCAAAGTCATTTGAATGTCAATGAAATAACCATTAAAAGGCTGAGAAGCCTTGCCATTTATTAAAAGATCTAAAGAATAGTTGCATGCACTATAGCAATCTTCTAGGTAGGAGTTGTTAATTTGGCATAAAAACCTATTAGGGACAGGGCAGAGCACAATTAAACAGGAGACAATGCACACTCTGAAAAGGAAACTGGCTTTGGAATTTTACAGCCTCTTATTTCATGTTCCTACATGAAATCCTATGCTCTAGAATCTCTCCTCAATAACACCTATGTATTTCTAGCTCCCACAGCGGTTTGCATTTCGTTTCTAGCAGTGGTCCCCGATAGCCTGGGGAGGAAGGTAAAACAAGGTTACGCACTTGAATGCCCTCCCACTCTTCCCAGCCTCACCGCAATCCTTCTTCCGAGAAAGCTTCTCATCAATGCCACTCCTTAATTGGCCCAAGAGCCCCTCTTTAAACAAAGCTCTCGTCTCCCACAGGGCCGAACTCTTTCTGCTATTCTGGCAGAGCTAAATCCAGACAAGGATGTGTCATTTACCAACACACTATAACAAACGTACTATAAATTCAAACGCACAGGAAAGAAGTTGTTGATGTTCTGCAGGTAGAGATTTGCAGACAGGACAGACTGGAGAAAACCTATCTATGTGTAAGCCTGTCAGGTTGTTACTTTGGGAAAAAGTGTAAGACGCTAGTAATACCGCCCAGTAACAGACGCAGGAGCAGTCGGAGACCTCGGCTAGGTTCCGCACTAATGCACCGAACATGACCTAAACCAGACTTAGGTACAAAACTTTGTTACAAAGCCATAGGACAGATAAAGATTTCATGAGTTAGACAGGAAAGGACTCTGCATTTGTAAAGATGATCACTTTTTAATATTAATACAAATCAGTAAGAATATTCAGGTGCAGTGCAGCTTTAACTTCTTCTTTAGCAGTAACCTTGGTGTCTTTGTTGCTACCCACACACTGCCAGGCAAGTAAAAGTGACAGGCAAAATGAATCCTACATTTTCCTTCCCTCAACTGTTCTTCTGAAGCATCGTGGTTCTTTCTGCACTCAGCTAGTGCAGCTAAGTACGCCGTAACATTGGAGAAAAAACTAAATACCAATGCCCACAGCAGGACCAAATAGCAATTGTTCAACATCTCCCATGATACCCAGAGGCACAGAATTCTCCACTGATATGTATCACACAAACAGCATTTAAAATACTTTGTTCTTTCTCCTTTATTCAGCCACAACACAAATACAAGAGCAGCCAAACCCCTAGAGGACCCCAAGTCCAGCGGAACTCCCTAGATAAACCTGTTCAGATTAAGATTCTCAGGAAGTCACCCAAAATACACATGTACACGCACACACGTTCACGCACACAGGAATGCAGCAGAGCCCTTACAAAATGAGGATTGGCACTGAACTGCACCTAAAAGTCAAAGGCAATAGAAAAAATAGGATGCATCTTTTAAGCAACAAGACTGTGCACTGAATGGGTTCCCACCGGACCGTTCCGTCAGCGCTTTAAGTGCCAGCAACATTCATTTCAGGAGCAAATTTGAAGCTCACAGAGGGAAAGAGTCCAATCTCAGTTACCCAAGAATACGGGGTAATAGAACAATTACTCCACTGTAACTCAAAGCAGAATCTTGCCCTATGAAACAAATACACATATATCTGGCTCGGGGTGGAAGACTACTGCAGGTGACAACTTTTTTTTCCCCCTTCACTGCCCCAGCAACTGAACCCATGATCAGTAGTGTGTAATCTGGCTTTTGTACCCTCCCACTCTACAGCCCGTACTGCTCCTTTTGGTGGAATAAATCGCGTGGTGGTTCTGTGCTGTGAGTAAACGTCCACTAGGGACTAGAATAAGACCACCAAATATACCACATCACTGCAGAAGAAACAGAAATTGGGCTCCTAGATAAGGCTGGTCCATCTGATTTGTCAACGCTTTGTTCAGAAATATAAGACTCCAATATAGTTTACAAAAAAAGTAATTCTTTATAGAACATCTCAGTGTCAAAATACTAACAAAAACACAGCTTGTCAATGCTGAGAAGAGTGGTCTTGCAAAAATTAATACCTAAACTAGGCCATTGCTAACGATAACAGGCGATCTCTCTTCAGAAAAAGGTGGTCTGGCGTACTCAGGAAAAATGAAACATTTGAAACAAACGGTTTACAAAAGTGATTTAAATGCTCAGCACAGATCTAACACAAGTGTTAACAACCACTATTGTAATTTTATTTTTGGACAACTTCAGCAACTATTTAAAAAAAAAAATCACTAATACAAAAATGTAGAAAACAAAAAGAAAAATCCAAAGAAACAGTTTTTAGACAAACTTAGTTAAGGTGAAGCTGTACCTTTGTCCCAGTTATTAAGAACTTCAATTTTAAGCGTGGCATAACCCAGCTCAGCTAGGTTTGTAGGCTTCCCCACCCTTACTAAAGAATTAGTTCTTAGAAGGCTCCGATCTCAGTCCCCCAGGGTCTGTAAGGTTTGCCAAGGGTTGCTGACTGCGTTGGTGCAGACGGGCTCAGCACATTGGGGGACAGCAGATGGAAGGAGCCAAACGAAAAGGGGAACGCAGACAGAGATGCCATGGAGGAGAGAAGAGGAGGAGAGAGTTTGGTAGTCGATGTGACCACGGGGAGCACAGGTCCAACGCTGCCATTTGGGGGCACTCTGAGTGAGGAAGTTTCAGCATGTGGGGCAGCAATTCTGGTCTGGTGATGCGGTTCCGTGGAAGATGCTGTAGTACTGGTATTACCGTGCCCATTTTGAGCCAGCAGCAAGGGGTGAGATACGTGAGGGTGATGTCCAAAGGCACTGCCCCAAGGGATGTGTCCAATGCCAGTGTGCGCACTAGTTGCTGCTTCCCGTTGAGAGGCGTAGTTACTGAGATGAGACACAAGTCGAACGCGCAGAGGATCGGAGGCGTCCAGCCCCTCTATAATACTAAGGTATCGAGCAACTTCAGCCAGGCACTCTCGAAACCCTAGACTCCGATAGTCCATAGCCAAAGCATGAGCATCAAAATAACCTAAGAGAAAAGAACAAAGAACGGAGTCTTAATATGCTGTTTTCTAGTCATTGTCTGCATGTAGTCTCCCCACTCCACCCTCCCCTATAAGCATATTTCACTTGGATGTGGTTAGTATTCCCAACCATAGATTAGCTGCCAAGGTCCTTTTTTTTTCTTCTTCTTCTTTTTTTTGTCTAACAAGCTTTTCTTTTATATCTGTGCTGTGATGCTGCAAGTCCCAAGACCAGTCACAGACTGCCATTTTTAAACTGAAATTGCACACCGTCACTGGAGGAAAGCATTTTTGTTCTTTTCATGTCTCCCCAGTGCGAGCGGAACCACAGCGCAGTAAAATTCATTAGAAACACAAGTCCTAACTTATCAGAGGGGACTTCTGCAGGCAACATACTTTTCTCCTAAAAAGCGCATTTCACCATTTTTGCTAATTCACTTCAGTACTCATTTAATCCTTTATTTTTTTCTAATTTCTGTTCCAAACTTTCAGCAAGTTAGAGAAACAAACACTGACAAGAACAAAAACTTTGTGTTTTCCAAGTTGCCAAAAGCCAATTCACTTCACAGTGCTGACACATTGCTGGAGAGACTCATAACCACTCTCCCCTAGAACAACCTGGGGCTAGCACTGTAAAAAGTTTCAGCGCTAGTAATGTCGCAAATCTTCTCAAGTAGAAGAAAGTCCCAAGTTCCTGACGAAACCTAAGAAGAGTTTCCCTTCGCTTTCTCCAAGCGCTCCCACAGCACACTGCGCACCGACTGCTAGGGAACGCGCTCCGCTCTCAGCAGCCTCTCTGCAGAGCTGCTGACCCACTGTCAGGCACCAAACTTTTACCTTTCCCTCCTGCCGTATGCAGCATTTTCAGATGATCCACAGTCATCTGCAGAATCTCCGCTTTTTCCAGCTTGGCTGATCCCTAGGAGAGAAGGGGAAGGAGGAAACTTTTTAGGCAGAACAGGAGACATCGAAGAGGAGCGACCCTTCCTCCCGGGGGCTGGGGGGAGGTGGTGGGGGGAGTTACTGGGAGCTACCTGCTTCTCAAAGGCGCTGGGCACCAGCCTCCTCAGCTCAGACAGGCTGTTGTTGATGCGATCGCGGCGGCGCTTCTCGATGATCTAGGGCAGAAAGCGGGGGTCAGGGGGCGGGTGGGCAGGGGCCGGGGTGGGGGCTGGGGGGGAGCCGCGGCGGGTGGTGGGCACTCACCCCTCGTCGCCTCTTCCTGGCCAGGATCTGCGAGGTGGTGGAGGGAGACATGGAGCCCGCGGCCGAGCTCAGGTTCCTGCGGGGAGCAGCGGGACACCGGTCACCACAGGGGCCGCCACCCCGGGGAGCGACAGGGAGTGGGGGGGGGGGGGATTCGGGGCTAAGGGGAGGGAAGGGGCGCCGGACGCCCACCCTGCCCGCGCTCACCCGTTCTCGTCCGCGCTCTCCTTCTCCACCTCGACGGCCTCGTCCAGCTCCTCGCTGTCCGACGAGCTGTACTCGGGGTGCGCCCGCTTCATGGCGGCGGCGGCGGCGGCGAGGGGAACGGGGGGCGGCGGGCGGCCGTCGGGGAGGCGGCGGGCGGCGCGTGGGAGGAGGGCGCCCAGCGCGCGCCCCGCGCCTCGCCCAGCACCCGTCTCCCCCATGGAGTTCCCACGCCTTCGCCTCTTACCGGCCGCGGGCGGGCGAGACAGCGAGCCAGCGGGCGGGCGAGCGGCCGGTCAGGCAAGGAACCGGGCAGAGCACGCCCGCCGCCGCCCGCTGCCCAGCACCGCCACGCGCGGCCCCCGCCGCCCCCATTGGCCGCCGCCGCGCCGGCCTCAGCCAATCGCCACCGGCTGAGCGGCTGGGCCCCGCCCCTCCCAGCGGCTGGCAGCGAGGTGGCGGGGGCGGGGGGGTGGCCGCGCGCCGCCGGCCGTGGGAAAGCGGCGCGGGGCGCGGCGGGCGGCGGCGCTCTGGCGCGCGGCGGCGGCGGCCGCCGCGTGCGGGCCCCGGCGGGGGGGCGGCGATGAGGGGGAGGAGGCGCGGGGGAGGGGGGGGCGGCACGTCCGGTTCTGCCGCTGCCGTGCGGAGCGGGGCGGGCGCGGAGTGGGGGGGAGCACATTCGGAGTTACCGTCCGCCCTGACGGCGGGGTCCCTGGTGGCCCGGGTCCTGCGGGCTGGTTGCACCCCCCGGAGGCGGGGGCGTTGCCTGTCCCGGGGCCGGCGCGGCTCCGGAGCGCTAACCTGAGGCAGGCTGTGCTGCGAGAGGAGAGGGGCAGGCCTGAGCGGGAGCAGCTTGCCCCCCTTCGGAAAAAAAAATGAGTTAAATGGGTGGCTGAAACCCCACGGTCGGGGACCCCCAAAACTGAGGGCTTTTCCTGTGTCCCCCATCCTGTATTTTGTTGTTTAAAAGCGGTTTTTAAGCAGCTGAAAGCGAACGTGCCTCGCTGGGCAGTTGCTGGCCAGAGGTGGCTGGGAGCGCATGCTGCTCTGCGCTAAGCGGGACCCCGAGCCCATGCTCCCCCAAATTACCGTGATCCCCAGCACAAGGCCTCTTCGTTCTGCCAGCTTTCTCAGGCCGAGGTACTGGCGAAATGGGGCAGGTGAAACGAGGGCATCCTCTTTGAGGTGGTTTCGTAATAATTGCCTTTTCATTTGCATGAAGCCTTTCAACTAAGGCTCCTTTTCCACGTTGATTCTTTTGCGTTTCACAGCTGAAGGAGTGAGGATAACTTAAGATATGCACAGTGTGACAGCGAAGCAGCGATAAACCCAGGTTTCCCCATTTTGAGACCCTGGAATAAGCTGCTTTCAGCCTCCCACGGGTTCAGGTAAGAGTTCCCGGCACAGAGTTGCTCCAGATTTCATGCAGTTGCCTGTATCTTTGCAAAACATCTCTGGTGGGATGGGAAACGGAAGCAAGGACCAGGCTAAAGGCAGTAAAAGAGCTGCTGTCAAGAACATAGGAACAGTTCTGCAGCCACCTGCAGCTAACAGAAGATGATAGAAATATTTTCTTCCCAGATTGCATTTTTTTGTACATCTATCCTTTCTGCAGTGCTGTAATTATGCTTGTGTCAGCACTTCTGTCACATCCACCTCTCCAGCCTCTATATTTTTGTTGTAAGACATCTCTGCCTGCACCACTTGCTTTTACAGGACCAAAAGCCGGGTCAGCAGAAGGCACAGTGACATCTATGCCTTTTCGGCCTGCAGACCACACATCAGACTTCTGTCCAGGCGTATATGTGTCTTCCTCACACTATGGGAGGAAAAAAAAATAACATGATAGAAGAAATTACTTGGCATTAAGCAGCCACTGCTTGTAAGTAGAAGTCTGGCCACCCACGTTCCCAGCAGCCAGATCCCAGAGCCGATCCCCATCCTTAGCTCTGTGAAGCACCGGGGCCGGGCAGCCTCCAAAGATGCTTTCGGAGCCGAGACCGACTTCTCTGAGTGACTTAGTGGGGCGGGCAGGTGGAGCGTAGCTGGGACTCCATGTCAGCCATTGCAGTTGGCTGTCGGCTGCCGTGGGAAGATAAGAAATGTTTGCCCGCGTGTGGTTTCAATCTTCCCGTCCAGCTCTAGGAGGAACAGACGGCAGGACCAGCTTTAAATTACTCTTGTGCTTTTCTGGTACTGGGCAGGGCCTGATTCTCAGCGTTGGTCTAATTGTTAACTGTGGCCCAAAGGGCAGTTTTATTAGCCAGAAATTAGCAACACCTTGAGACAGCACTGCCATGCGCCTCTCTCCCCAGAAGGGCACATGGGAGAGCAGCCTGTTGCTCTCCCGAGTCCAAGGAAATTAAAATGACAGTGCACAAGAAGGCGCTTCTAAAAAGAGCTTAATTTCAGGCCCCACTGATACCTTGACCGCAATGAGGCAATGAACCTTAGGAGATGACAGCCTTCTCCCCTGCTTCACACTGCAGTGCAAGCACCCTCCTGCTTTCTCCCTGCCCACTTCTCGCTACAGCTGTGCCCGTGCCTCAGTCTCCGCACCATCCAAACATTTTCGTCCTGCAGCTGCACCCCACACCCCTTCCTACCATACACACCGGCTCGCCCGCCTCCCCGCCCTGCTTCCCCGTCGCTTCCAGGTCTGGCACAACTCAGCGTTTCCAGACACAGGCTCCGTAGCCGCACCTGGCTGCCTGAGTGCTGGAAGCAGGAATGGCAGGAGAGGGTAAAACTCGTCATGGCGAAGCAGAGACTCATGTTTGAAACATACAGGAACTGCTGGTCACCGCTGTCCCTTAGAAGGGAGCCATGTCGCTTTTTGTGTACACACACCTCCCCCCCCCCCCCCCCATTTTATTTTGTTGAATGTCTCCTACGGCGCTTTCGGTGCTCGTCAAAGTCCTGCTGAAAGAGAGTTGTTTATTGCTGCTGCAGGCTTCCCTCCAGCCGAGACCTGCCACGGCTGACCCTTGCTCTAGTGCGTGCGCTAAATTAACTCCCATCCCCTTCCTTTAGGTCTTCTCTCCCAAGGGAGCAAGTGCTTTGAAGAGTAATCCTGTCAACCTGTCACCCCGAGTCCCGGAAACTCGCCGTTACTATGGTTACTGTGCCCAGTTCAACGGATGGCTCTGGCACTCGCATCGCAGCCATGCAAAAACATCAACTTCCCACCCCCACCCCCCCCCAGCATATATCAAGCTGCAACATCGGCTCTGCAAGCAAGAAGTTGCTGCTCCAAATCTGGTATTTTTCTTCACCGTCTTCTGGCTGAATGTGTCAATTGCTGGTGCCACTGACACAGTTCAAAACTGGTTATCACAGATCGACTGGAAGTGCTTCAGAAGTGAACGGGAGTGACAGAAGAGTTTTTTAGACTTCTTGTGCGATCTGTTAGCAGCAGCACTATGACCGTAAATGTGTTTGCTCAGGAGCTGAGCGCTGAAATTCATGGGGGTCTCTGAGGTCCCGATAACCCAGTTCAGAAGTTAGGCTTGGGTGTTCTCGGGGCGTGCTGGCCCCAAGCTCTGGCATGTGGGTGCTGTGTGCCTTTGTGACAGAGCAACCGCTGCAACAGAAGAACATAAACGTTGCACATTCACACTCGTGTGCATCTGTAGTGATGTCCAGCTTGTCAAGACATTTCTATCTTCAAGCTGGCCAAGGACGGGGATAATTTTTACATCAAAGTCCTTACAGTAAGCAGAATGCCTCACATTCAGTCAGCCTTCTGACTGAGGTGGGAACCAGCAGACTGGCTATTTTATCACCTGGTTTCCTTTCCAGTCAATTCAACCCCATTTCTCTTTTCCTGCAAGCTTCTTGCAGACAACAGCTTCTTCCACTAGACATCCCTTCCTCCATTCCTGAAGCAGAGTCTGTCCACTGTACTGAAGGAGGTCAAGACCTTACAGGAGGAATGACACCAGGTCCTGTTAATGGGTGTCTCATCACAGATGCAAAAGGGGACTGACTTGGGGTGGCATTGTGTGGAAAATTCTGGTTTGACTTGTCACCGCCTTTGCTCTTAATTACAGGAAAATGACATAATGTCCATGTGTCTAAGAGGGTACCTTGTGTGTAAAATCACACGAGAAATTCAGTGACATGTTATTGGCAGGACAGCCTCTATCAGCATTGCCAAATGGTAGAGGGGACAATGGCCACAGATGTGTGTCACCTAGAGACACCATCCTGCCAAGGTGACAATTTCAGCATAGCCAGGCAGTTTATTTATCCCCGTGTTTGTTCCTCAGTATCTCACAGTTTGCACCAGATGTCACAGAGTAAAACCATATTTTTCTTTTTGCTGACCTTTTTTTCAACCAAGCTCTCTGTAGTTTGCCAAAATAGTTTTCTTCTGTTCCTACAGTACTTTTCTCATAATTGGACTGAGGAATAATCATACAGAAACTTGCTCTGGTTTCCTGCTGTCGAAATCCTCGCAGTCCATCAAGGAGCACTCTGACTGGCCATTTTTCCTGTGCAATTTTACAACTTGAATGTTTTAAGAGCAGTGTTCAAAGCACGCTTCATGTTATACAGTGATGTATGGAAGTCCCTGCTCCAAAGAGTTTACAGTCTGAGACCTACTTTGAGTTTTCCTTGCCAGTAAGATGGAGCTTTGAGAAAAAATGTATCTGTGCTGTTCGTTCTTGCTAGGAAGCACAGGACAGAAAACAACTCCCAGAGCTTCTGTTTGACCACACAGACTGCCATTTAAATGTATACTCTTTCAAGGGGAAAACCTGACTTTTTGGCAAATCCTAACAAGTTTCCTAGAATACATTTCATCATGCAAAAATAAAAATGAAAGTTGAGCTGTTGGTAAGTACAGTTTTGAATAAAGCCCACCAAAGTAATAGTATATTGCTTTTGAAAGTACCAGCTGTTAAAAGCTTTGATGACCATTGCACAGACAAGTTAAATGAAAATGGTGCACATTCACTATCTGACATGGTGAGCACTGACTCCTGGAAAAGTGTCTCTCTATTTTCTCTCAGATGATAACTTGTCTTCACCTCACACCTTTCTGCCATGGCATTTACAAACACCTGCTGTCCCACAGCAATCAGCCACCTGAGGAAAAGTTAGACCTGGGGAAACAACCACCACATAAGACACCCCCCTAAATCACAGAAAAATGAACCTTGAGGAGATGTTTAGCATGTGCGACAGGAGTGAGAAAGTGCCAGGGATTTTAAATCACCACAAGGCAGTCGGGACTTCGGCTGAGGTTTCATCATGGAGATCCTGGCAGAGTAACCTCATTTTCCTGCTTTAGATAAAATAAAGACTAAGCTTGACTGGTTTGAATGTGAAACCCTATTCCAGGCAGGCAGAGTATTTGGGCATTGGAGGATATCAAAATCAAATCCTATCATCGGTTGCCTCTTCCATTACGTTATGGAACACCAGGATAAAAATAAACAACAGAAGAAAAGCGCTGCTCTGATTTTGCCAGAACAAAGTTAGATACTGAACGTACGTTTTATTAGGGAAACTTTTATTTCCTACATAATCTACATGTCCGTCAGCATCTGACCTGAGAGTTTTTCACTCCAAACTGAGGGGTCATAAAGCAGCTAATTTTGAGATTTAAGCCAATTTTGAAGTGCCACAAAACCACAGTAACAAAATAGCAATGGCCTGCACTGAGGGTATTTTCCTGCGAGATGCCTTATTTCAGTCTTGCTCACAGCGCTTAAAAACTGCAGCATTCCTACAGGATTCAGAAAAGTCAAGATTTGTGGACCCTGCAGAGCTGACCAGCATAGCAGTGCAAAACCAGTAATACCCTGTGTGGATCCGCTGTTCTCAGAGTGACCTTCATTTCATCTGCTTTTAAAGAAGAAAAATTATTCCGGGAGAAATAGTTTTCTTCCAAAATAGCGCCCATCTGAAAGATTTATTCCAGATAATCTCAATCATACGGGAACAGGAGCTACCAAAGTAGCATGCCAGGACAGCCACAGCAGTAACTTTGCAGGTGTACTCAGGCTTCTCTTTTGATTCACACAACCACTGTAGCTGCGATAAAAATGCCTTGTGTTTAAGTGTTACAAAACCAAATCAGCAGCACATGCCTCTCGATACGTAACTGTCTAAGCCCTGCGATGCCGCGACAATGAGCTCCGTATGAACACCTCCACGGTTGCTATTAATGCCGGCGGTCTAAAGCAAGTGCCAACAGTCACACGCTCTTCCTGCTCACACCGCAGCAAATGCGTTTAATCCCGCACAATGGCTCCGTTACAGGATGCCTTAAAGCCGTGGTCGGCCGTGGAGGTGGTGACCACTTCTCACATATATAACGTATACCAAACATATTCAGCTTGGCAGGAAGACAAGAAGCTGGAAGTGTCACGCTGGAGCCTAGCCCCCTGACAGCATGAGACATGTGCTTGTAGGCTGTCTCAAGGAGGATATTTGATTGCCCTCTTTCTTCTTCTGCCTCTCTCCCAACAAAAGTGGAGTGACCTCCCCCATGACCTGGCAAGCGCTGAAATTCCCCAAACACATTTTTCTGTTGTGCCCCAGTGCTGAACAAAAGGAAATGAAGGCAGCTTCGATATACTTGAAGTATGGAAGGAAAATAATAGCTGGCCCTCGCTCGGCCCGCAAACGCCGAGCTTCACCTCCTGCCCGGCGCGGTTTGCCCTGCCTCCCACGCTTATCTGCTGCCTCGTCGGCAGTCCTTTCGGATTTATACACTTATTTATTTATTTATGCCTTTATTTATGTATTTGGAGAAGGGCAGAGTGGGGGGCGGGCGGGGGGGAGAGGAGGGGGGAGGTCTATGTAATTGCAGTTTACACTGCGTTCCCACGCTACTATTGTTTGTGACTTCGTTTCCTATTCCCATCACGTGTGCTAATTAGTTGGAGCTGCTGGCTAGCTGGGAGGCGTGTGTCTGGAGTAAAAGCAGAAAGATCACTTCCTGGAGGGATCTGGGCAATCCGAACAATTCTTTGCTTTACTTTCAGCCCTCTCCCTCCCCCCGGCTTTACCGCTCAGGGAAGAGAGAAGAAGTGATGATTGTCAGGCGCTAGCCACCGGAGAGGCACAGATTTTCTCTTCTGAAAAGGAGCAACTCATAGAGTCAAAGAAAATTGGGCCGGGAAAAACATCTCATCTGTGTTTACTGAACCTAATTTTTTTTTTTTTTTTCTCCAGAAATCCCCAATGTCCTTCTGTTGTGGCTAAGAAGGTAAAAGCAGCATTTCAAAAAGTCCTCAGGTTATTTTAGCCTGCCCTTAGGAAGTGAGTCAGATTTTTATGGCAAGGCTAAAGCTAGCGCATGCAGTGGCTTGCAAAACAACATGAGACCTGGAGAGAGAGAGAGGGAGAGGGGGGAGAGGGAGAATTACCTGAGTCATGGCATTTGCTTATTAGTGCAGGCGTCAGACAGCAAGGCCAAGTCACACGGCGAGCCTGAGTACCTGTGCATGGAGCAGGTTTTAGTCTCAACGTTTGATTTGTTGAGTTTTTTGGTTTGGTTGTTTTTTTTTTTTTTCATTTAGATCTCCAGTTACATCCTCCTACCCACAGCCCTGGTGCTTTTCAAATACCGAGCACACTACACCCTCCTCAGATCATGCACGCTGCATGCAGCCCGCACAGGCACTGGGCTGGAGCCCATCCGACGGGAGCTGCCAGGGTCCCACCGACCCCTGGCGTCACATCAGTGGCCTTGGCTGAAACCTTCCCTTCTCCTTCAGGCAACAAGCCCTGGGCCATGCTCCTCTGGCTTTAATACTCCTTGTCCCACTGGTCTAGAGTGACCTCCCACATCCTCTGGTTTCACGCACAAGGAAATAAGCGGGGGGCTGAGACCGTGCAAGGGTAAGCTGCACCAGGCAGGGGAGGGGGCTCCTGCAGTTGGTGACCCCACGTAGGGAGAGTCATAGCTGGGGCTCTTCTCATTTCAACCGCAGGCAACTGGCTTGAGTGCCTAATGCCTGCGTTACCATCGGGGTCAGGCTCAGCGAAGACACAGGCATGCTCACGAGGAAGCAGGTCCTAACCTATTGCATGGAAGGGGCTCACCCAGAAGCAGGAGAAGGTCTGAGGCTGCATTTGCTTCTTTTCCACCAGGCACAAGCTTGTGAAAGCAGAGGTTTGCTGCTAATAACTGTAGTCAGGCTCCGTGCAAGTGTAGCCTATGCTTTCCTATACAGCTGCAGTAATGCCTAAGGAAAAGCCTAAAGAAACAGCCATCAAGTCTACCCTGCCATTGTGGAATTGCAGCTAGGTAAAAATCTAAATTTCCATCCTCTGGGAAATTCCAATATTTTTACACTTTTGTTTGTTTTCACTTGGGTCAGGGAGAATTGAAGTATGTTAAGTCTGTTTGGTTTGGGGTTTTCCTGTCCTTTTCTTTGGGGAAAACAAGTCCTAGGTTTTGGAAACAGTGAAACACTTCCCTGTGAGTCAGCTCAGCTTTAAAGGGCATCTCTTTGAGTGTCACATTAATACTTGGACCTTGTCATTTATGTTATCCCCCAGCCCTGTTGCTTCGTAGAGACTGGGCCCCTGGGTTACCTGTCTCATGATACCCTTTTCAGCTCAGGGTACAGGAAAATATTTTGAATTACTGAAGGGACAGGCTGGATGGCTGGCCCAGGGCAAGCTGGGTCATTTTCTGTCCATGGAAAGAAGTGTTTTACAGAGTCACTCTGCAAGTTGGCATCCTCATACAGTCATGCATATCCTGCTTTCTGTTCATAACCACTTTTGCCATTTACAAACACTTCACATCCACGCAGTAGCTCCAATTGCTTTGGTAGGTAAATTGGGAAAATATTTGCAGTCTAGCTGTCGATGAGATAAGGAGCTAGAATTTCAGGAGAGATGTGATCAAGTAGCTGGTGACCCAGCCCTCTGCAGAAGAGCAGGCACTTCTGGTGCTCCAGTGGGTCACAAAGCGCAGTCTGCCCCGGAGTTGGGTTCACCCACTGTGAATGTGGAGAAGCTTAACGAGGCAAAGACCTGCAGGGTCCACCCTGCATCATGACCTGCTTTACTCAGGAAACAGGTGGCCAGCGAGGAAGGCACCCTATAGAAATACGGAGAGCATTCGCGTGTGCATCGTTAACTTCATTATTTCCATTAAATAACCCTGACTTAGCCCCAGGTTTACATCTTTGGCAACCATGACAAGCAAATAGTCCTGAGCAGTGTTCTGTCAGATTTCTTTTCCTGGTGGAAAGCATCCCTCTTCTTGGGAGTAGTTACAGGATGACTGAGGGGAAAACTAGGCTTTAATGTAGCACTAACAGTCTATAGAGTCTGCAGCTTTTTGCACCTGTGGTCTTCCACTGGCCCTAAACACTATAATTTATTATTATTTATTTCTCTTATAATGCAGCTCACAAACTGTTCCAGCCACTGACCTCCCAGAGAGATTGCTAATCAGGCAAAATTGCACTGTGGGGAGTGGTGCGTGCTGTGTTCAGATATCTTTTAAGGATTTGTGAGGACCACCAACATCTTTGCACAAGTAACCTGAACCAAAGGAAAAATAATCTAGCAAAGCAACTCTGTGTGCTGTAGCAATTACAAAACTTCATCAGGACTTAATCTAGTTAATGATTTTTGAGTTCTTGCAACTCATTATTTATATTTAGAAATGAAAAAGCTCCAGCAAGGACAAAATAAACCCAGCCCATCAATGAGTCATTCCAAAACTCTCTGTTCTTTTTCCTGTTTTCTCACTGAATATGGAAAGCGGCTCATGATTTCTATCCTGATATGCAAAGCCTATTTGAGACTGGTTTAGCTGCCTGAGGGAGCTTCACCCAGACTTCATGACCACAGTGGCCTACAACAGCCACTGCAATGGAACAATGTGGCTCCAGTGAGAAGAGAGGCTCCTGGGCACACTGGTCACGGTAGTTGCAAAATGCTCTGTGAAGATGTCCACCCCTTTTGGAATTACAAATTAAGTCAACGACCTCATTTCAACTTTGTGTGTGTGTGTGTACTGATACAATATACTTGGTTACAGGCAAAAATTTAAAAGATGGTGCTTTTCCAGGGTCAGCAGAATTAATCAAACCTTGTTTCCTACGGAGCGATGCTCTACGTCCTGATACTGGCCCAATATCTGTACCTGCCAGTTCACGCAGCGATGCTGCTGCCTGCGCCCACAGGCTGGCACGTGGGCAGCACGCACGAAGGCCTGGGCATGCCGACTACCCAGATCAACTCCTCTGGCATGGCCAATGGAGGACTAATCTAGGTCCCTCTTCTTCAGCAGTTTTACATAAAACCTGTAGGATCTTCGTTAGTTTGAATCTACTGTTTGTCAAAGGGAGTGGGTGTTGGCCAACAGGCTTCAACGTTATTGAGTGGGGAGTGACTGATCGATAGACAAATAAACAGCAAGGCAGATAAATGAGATGGTTGCCAAAGCTTGGTTACTAAAGGAAATCCATTTAAAAAAGAGCCTCTTTCAAGTACTAAAATGTTTCCCCATGGATTAGGAGGAGGAAATTATTTCTCTCCTTAGAGGTGGTAGTAGCAATGACATTGCTGTAGATCTGATGGTCTAGATAAATGAGAAGCAGTTTTTTTAGGAAAAGTCAATATCTTTAGATCTAAGGTTTGTGTGCTCAGTTTATCCACTTTCTCAGCTATATCACCTGGTCTAGTAAAAGATATTCCCTTTCTTTGCAAACTTTGCCTCTCTTAAGGATTTGGAAGACTTAGACACTGGAGTAATGGGCCTCAGAGTAGGTACACAGATTAGATAGTTAATCAGTCACTTGCAGATTGTTTCATATGCTTTCTTGGAGAGTTCTCAGGTTTGTGATGACTGAAAATGGGGGGATGGTTTCAGTACCGCATTTACAACTACAGAAATGTAAAGCCCACCTTTAACTTGAAAATATTTGCATCTAGCATTCAGGTAATATAAAGGAAACCGATTACTTTATACCAGCTGGATTATAGCAAGCCAATATTGACTTCAGGTTTTGGTTGTCAGCAAGATTTATTTTACTCAAGGTAAATATTGACTGTGGCACAGCCAAGGCCAGCATTTACTTTGGAGGAATATCAATCTTGTGGCTCAAAACTGGAAGTCGATATCTTCATTGTTATACTTTTTCATAAATACTGGGGAGGTGGGGGGCTTTGCCTAATGGGAAACATATATACACATAATTTAAGAGAGTAGTTCTGATGGAGTGAAAAAAAACCTAAAATACAGAAAGAAGGTTATTACCTTGGATCACTAAGAGATGGGAGCTGCTGAAAGGGACAGCACAGTTGGAATATTGTAACTGCCAGGCAGACCCTCCCTACAGACACTGGTTGTTGACCTCTTGAAAAGTAAACAGCAAGAAATGTAAGTGGTAGCTGCCGTCAGGAATGGTATAATGTATGGAACAAGAATTTCTTTTCCCAGCCTTCTTTGAACTGTCAGTTGATTTTGTCTTAATACTCTGTAAGCCCTACAAAATACAACATGCCTGCTCTGTTCGAGAGTAAGTTTAGAAAGCCATCAAGATCCCGCTTATTGGAGTCTTTCTCACTTGTCTCTCTGTAAAGAAACACAGCATCTACACTTAAGCCAGGAGGAAGACAGGGAGTCTGGATTTGGGGGCACTAACGCAGAAAATGCTCTATGTTGCTTTTTACTCTGTTGGCGAAACTGTGGAGGAGGGCACGTTACCCATGAAATCTCTTGGCACATGTACACACACACCACCTTCCTTGGGGCAACATACAATACTTTTTTTTTTTTTTTAAGTGCTACAAGAAAACAAAAATAGCCATTACCCTCCTAATGTCAGAGATAGTCCTGTTAATTACAGAGACGGACAAACAGCCTGCAGGGTCCCATGGAGCTGGAAGACGAGGCGTGCTCCCCAGCACAGAGTCCAGGTGTAACAGCGTGCAGGAGGTGCTAACAGGTAACCCCAGCTGTGAAGAACCAGCCACCATCTGGACAAGTCCACCAAGGAGTGTGGCGGGTTTCCCAGAGGCCTTGTTCTTGCCACCACAGGCAAGAGGTTGGTAGCAGGACAAGTTTGATGCAGGCTAGCTAAAATACACCTTCTCAGATGACAAGCCTATGGACTGATTCCTAGCCAGGTATAGCTTGCAGCTGCTGGAGCTGGGACCTTCCCAACTTGAAGTGCGGCCTCTTCTAGATGACACAGATGTAATGGAGCTAAATGGCCTTGGGCTGCTTCTCACTTGCCAGCTGCACCGGGAGGCACGAGCGGCAGTGGGGACACTCGCCAAGCCCACAAACGTGACAGGAGTCAGGTCTCTGCAGCAGGCCATTCGGTATCTCAAGAAAATCCTCAGCTGGTGGCTTACAGCTGGATTTGCCATCATCTTTGCTTGCCCTTCAAAAGCTCGACAGACTTAACAGCTGTTGTGGCGATTGCTGCGAAGGTCCAAGCTGAGCTTGTTAGAAATGCCGGCCTCCTTGCTTCACGTGTTATTTGTGTTTGTATGTTGTAGCCCCTCCGAAATGCAGACATCAGAGCTGAGAAAAGTCATGCTGGCCTTCCTGAGTCTGTCCACGCCCTCAGCATTGCTTGTGGGAGCGCTAAGCATCCAACGCAGGCAGGTTTCTCTCTAGAAGCTTTGCTGGGGCCAGTCCTGTGTGTGAGCAATGACAGCTCTTCAAACAGCTTTCTAGGGCTTGAATGCCGTTCAGGGGTTGCCCGAGTCACCTAACTGCAACGTTAGCTTAGGTCCATCCTCTCTTGCAATGAGTCACCCTTTATTTATTCAAAAAAAAGTCACCCTGTTATGAAATGACATAATGAAGTTGTTACTGTACGTTAACAAGATAACATTGGGGTAACATGATCATCTGTTGCCTTTGACCAGGCACTAAATTGCTGTTTTATTAATTTTTCTTCTTCCTGTATATTTTTATGGTTTGGTCTAGAAGGTGGAAGAAATTTTCACTCTGGAATTTTACATTTTTGAGGCAATAGATGTGAATTTTGTCCCTCAATTCACATGAAAATAATTCTCTCCTGACTGATGCAAGCTCCAAGATAAACACAATGGGTTTGGAATAAGATACTCTCCTGCATGATTGCCTCAGAATATTGCAGGAGGGAACTCTGGAAAGTAATGGACAGCAGTCCTTTCATTGCAGCATCTACAAGACGTAGGGTTGTTTAGGAAAAGATAGTTGACACACAGAGGCATCTGGTCCTCAAGATGAAAAACTGTCACATGCTGAAAATTCATCCGAGAGCAGCTTGTCTTGTGAAAAGCATTTGCTCTTGTAGTGGGAAGGGGCTCCATTTTGGGTCAGATAACTGTTTGTCTGTGTGTGTTCGCCTTGATCAGCTGTAACTTACAGATCTTACCTTTTTTTCTGTGTGGACTTCTTTCTTTTGTACTTTTTCCGTGTGGACCTCTTCCTTCTTGCTGTTTCCAATAATGGGACACATACAACCCCTTCCCGCATGTCAGGCCATCAGCCCCAGTCTTAAAATAAACATGGGTTCTCCCAGTAGGCTCATGTGAGGGGTAACCAGGCTATAATTGGGTCAGGAGGGTTTTACATGAAGAGGAGATGAGGTTTGTGGCTTTGTCCAAGCCAGGGAGCCGAGGGAGGAAATGAAGGAGGTCTCACTCGCTCTCACCTCTCATGCCAAGAAAGGCATAATGATCCATTTTGAAATGAATATTTGTCTTCTGTTCCTGCCGTTCAAAAATACTTCATTCCCTGTGTTTGTGTAGTTTTAAGATTTCTTTGGCTTTAGCGAAATCCCTTCCCTTGCTCAGATTCATAACATTTTTTATAACTGGCCGTGCTAGAGGTCTGGAACGTCATCCGCCTCTTTGGGAAATAATTACCATTTGTGTGGTCTAATAAATGGTCCCAGAGGGTTCAACATGAAATAGCCAGGGTCTACAGGAAAGAAAACTATGTGGAAACTCACGCAGCCCCACTAATCTGCAAGGAACAAAACAAAGTTGTACCCTGGGGTAAGAACCAGTAGCGACTCGCTTAATTGCTACCATGTCAGCGTGTGAAACTACTACCTCCACACAAGCTAATGCGAACCTGATGCAGTTAGATTTCTGATTAAGACCAGCTAAATTTCACTTCAAACGAGCAGATAATCCCCGCAACAGATCTGCTGTGCAGCCAGGGCTGTGTTTGTTATCTGAGCCTGGTGAGGCGGTCAGTGGGGGGCGGGGACATGGACACCCCAGGGCGGTCACCTTTAATGTGTGATGGATATAAATAGGGCGGCCGATGCCTCTGAATCCATGTCATTCCCTTGCCCGCTTTGCTCATCCTGCTTATAGAAGGAAAACTCAGCCAGAGCGTGATGACGACAGAAGGTGAAGCCCCTTTGATTAGACCACAAACGATCCTCTGCATTTCAGTCTCATTTTCTTCTTTCCCCAAAGAAGGCGTGCTTCAATGAGGGCAGCTTTACAGTCTCCCAAATCCAGTAGTCTCCACTGTGACTGCACGAGGAGGGACCGTGAGTGCAGAGGAAGAGGCCACACAGTGCTCTGCTGCCCCTGAGCAGCACAGATTTGGGCTCAGAAAATTATACTCAAAACTCTGCTTTGTTCCAGCTGCAAAAGCCCCAGCAAGGCTGGCCAGCCCACCCACCAGAGGCAGTGAGGCAGTGATGCCATGGCCAAGACAATGTCCATCTCCCTTCGAGCCTGGGACAACCTTCCCATGGTGGCTCTTCCCCAGATCTTGGCCCATCCTGGGCCATGCAATGGTCTCATGCTTCTTGGCTTGGATTTCGAGAACAGCTCTTGACCCCACAAATGCCCTGGCCGCAGTCCCAGGGCATTGCTCCTGGTGTGTGCCGAGACGTGCTTGCGCTGTCTGGCCCTTCAGCCCCTGCCCAGTCACACAGGAAGCCTGTGGTAAAAGCCAGGAATAAAACTATTGCCAGAAAGACCTCCTGGCAGTCCTGCGCCTGCCTTAATCACTAGATTGCACTTCCTCTGCTTCACCCGTTACACAAGATTTCTTCTTTTTTGGTATTTTTAGTGGGCCATTCTCCAGTTTCCAGTGGGTTTTGGACATGGTAAATAACAAGGCTGCTGTTTGTTTCTTTTAGGTGTACGTGAACACTTTCAGATACAAATTCCTGTAGTCTTTTATTTGAAAGGAATCCAAATTCAGCAGTGTGGAAAGCTTTTCTGATAATGCTTTCAATGGTCCTGTAAATCTTTCCTCTTTTAATTAAATCTACAGAAGCATGTACATGACAGTGATGCATTCCTCGGGGTCCCGTGTCCATATCCCTTCACAGGACCCCTTGTTTGGGTGGCACATGCAGACAGGAGAAGAGGGGCATTTTTCTTCTGTGGCCAAACAACATCCTGAACAACTTCTAGAGGAACGGGTGTTGAGGACCATGGGCCATTACTGCTGTTGCTAGCAGCAGAGGAGCTGGCCCACATGTGCAACTACTCTGTACATGCTGTCTGAAGAAGAAGGCGGGTTAAACAGCCCACAGAGCATGCATTTGCAGATGTCCATCTTGACAAGCTCTTTCATTGGTGACCTCCTCCCCACCACCCCTCCGAGACCCACTTTCCTTCATCAGCAGCCCACCATGGGTACACTGCCCCATTTCTGCAGCATCTCTTTTTTGCCCACCCAGGAAACAACATCCTGCTCTGCAACCTTATAATGCATATTGGCTAATCTCACGCACCCAGCAAGACAGTGTCGATAACAGAGTTGACATCAAAGGGCTGAATCCCCTGATTTGCCCTGCCCGGCCATAAATTAACTGAAGTCTACCCCCAGCACCCCATCCCTATGACCTCTATATTTACCAGGGCACTCTGTGTGCTAAGTCAATGTGGAAATTAGGTTAGTCATACTTTCCTGGAAGTGTGATCTTGCCCTGCTTGGCTGCAGCCCGTGAGCTTCCCCAGTGCTGCAAGCACTTTCAAAACCGAATGCTTTTCCAGTGGAAAGCCTTCCTGCTCCATTGTGAACCAGGACTGGGAGCCGGCAGGAATTCAGGTTAAAAAAAAAAAAAAAATAGAAGAAAGGGGTGTGCTGAGGTGGCTGAATCAATGCGTTTCACACGGAGGTTTGCTTTCAGCTGAGAAAGGGATCAGTGGTTATGTGAGACAGAAAAGTCCGGCTGAGAAGTCACAGGACTGGGTTGTTCCCTAGCTGAACTGGTGCATCTCTCATGAAAACTGGAGCAGCCCCAACACTAAACATAATTGTGAGAATGAAAAGAGAAATTATATTGCAAGCAGGCAGTAAACAAGGAGAAAAGTTACCTCTTCCAGGTAAACAAATAGTCAGGATCTCATCAAGACATGATAAATTCAAGTTGTCTGAAGGACAACATCATTCCATTTCTTGATATTCCTATTTGGTGGGTCTTCTCTGAAGCTAGGGGGTAAGCTTTGGAGGACCCCTCACACTAAGCATTCAGACTCCAAACTGAATTCTCAGAAATGTTGGCAAGTTCATAATACAGGAAAGAAGCACAACATATTTAAATTATGTTTTAGAGTAAATTATCAAAACTGAATTATGTTTCAGTGACTTTGACACAGCGTATTCATTTTAAACTTTGAATAAATCAAAGCACATATCTCTCCAAAATCCTGTTCTGGAAATAGTTTCGCTTTGAGGAATTGTTTGCTGGTGCAAAGCACTCCACATAAAGCTCCTGGTGGCCAGAGTTTGTGGATTTACACTGATTCTGTCCTGATAGCACTGGAAATTCAAAGGTGAGTTATTTGCGCTGTGTGCCTTGGCCATCCTCTGCAGAACTGCAAACGGACCCCATGCTGCCTCCTGCCCTGCCACACTGCGTCGGCACCTTCTCACCCCAAGGCCGAAAACTGTCAAAATGTCTGAGACTTAAATACATCTGTAGCTCTGACTTCCTACCTCATTCAATAGTTACCTCTTGTAAAGGCCACAAAAAAAAAAAAAAAGCTCATAAAGCCATGAAAAGATTTCTGACTATAAGACTTTCAGAGCATAAGAGTCTCTTTTTTTCCATAGTCATCATTGTTTTCTACAAGAAAATGTCCTCTATAATGCTCTGTTGTCGAGTAGCAGATTCTTCAGAAGAGTTCGTTTCTCTCTTTTCAGGACAACAAACTTCTTAGCTGCATCTGGGAGGAGGTGGAAGCAATCCCTCTTCACCCTGCAGCCCTTTCACAGGGGTCGAATGCCTGCCAGTGTAGGGTTACACCAGAGTGACAGCAGTGGGGACCAGAACCAGTCAGTTATTCAACAAGTGAGCAATGATGAAACTTCAAATCAGTCAACAAGCTGGATAAGCACCACCTCTCCTCCCTGCAGTCAAAGATTTTGAGTAATGTAGCACTGGACAAGTTTTCCTAACCCTATGGCATCAACCTGAAGGAGCAGAATCACAGTCATAGAATAGTTAGGACTGGAAGGGACCTTTAAAGGTCATCTAGTCCAATGCCCCTGCAAGAAGCAGGGGCATCTTCAACTAGATCAGGTTGCTCAGAGCCTAACGTCTTCCCTCCTGGGAGTCCTAGCCTGAGCTGGGAGACTTCAACCAAAAAAAAAAAAAATCAGTGTGCAAGAAGAAATATCTTCCTGTGGTTAGCGCTACCTGGAGGAGGCCTGGCCATTGGCCAAAGAGTGGGGCACCCAGACCCTATTGCTCTTCCGCAGGGCTGTGTCAGCTTCACCAGAAAGGTGGGGTGATCTCCAGCAAGGTTACATCTGGCAAAATGACAAGATCAGGCTGTGATTTGGTCAGTGAGGAGCACAGCTGTGCCTATGGTAGCTACCAGAGCTTGAAGGCAGAAAACTGGGGGATGCTGCCCTATGCATCTTCCAAGTTCTCATTTTGTAAGCATAATAGAGTATGAATATCAAACCCACATGAATTTGGGGTTTGCTGTCTACAAGCAACTTCTGGAACAATCCTTACACCCTTGCCAAAAGTGAACAAATTATAAACATCCATGAAATGTAATGTATCCCCCTCCTCAGATAATGTGACAGGAACTCTGGATAAGCAGTAAGATGCCCTGTGTGGATGAGGCTTGCAAGCAGCTAGGGCTCAAACCTCCCCTCACGCTGAGAAACACAGACATCTCTTACAGGAGAGAGAAAGATCTGTCCATCTTCGTGTGTCTTTCCCTGACCTTGGCTGGCCTGTGACCAAGGGGACTGAGCAGAAGATGCACTGCATCTTTGCTCGCAGAGTCTGCCAGGCTTCATCTTGAGATTTAGTTTCCTGTGACCCAAAGCAATATCAGAGTCTGTTGTGCGGCAGGTTCTCTGTGAACTGGGAGGAGCAAAGCCCTGCTGTAAAGCTCGGGGCTTACTCTACCTGAACTATGTCTATGCTAGTATATAAACAGGCCAGGGCTCGTGAGGACAAGTGCTGCAACACAGCTTACATCCATACAGCTAAACTTTCTTTCCCCTCAAAAGCAGGTGGCCTCATCTCTTCTGCATATTGGAAACTGGACTAAAACCATGCTGGTGAGCAACCAGACAACCTGGACAATCATGGAATAGCAGCCAAGCTAGCTCAAAATTCTAGTGCCAAGGGCCATCCTGCTGTGAATAGGGATCCTGAAGCTGGTCTGGCTGCAGCTGAGACAGTTGAAGATGCTGCCATCTCCATCCCACCTGCCTTGGCAGCTCTGCCACCATAGCTGAGGGAATTACTCATCCAGGCCAGGTCAGCTAAACCTATCTGAGTCTGAATGGGTTTGGTAGGAGGTTCTTTGAGGACCTGGGTCATTCAGAGAGACAGGAATTAAGGACTGACTTTGTGATCAGCTGTGACGTCTGTAGGATGTGAATGGAGCTCTCCCACTGGCTGACGTGCGGGCAGGAAATGTGTGGTGGCCGTCTGTGTGCCCTTGACACTGCTCACAAGTCATTCGTGGCTTCAGTCTGTGGTTCAGTGTGACAAAACGTGACAGTGCTGGGGGTCTGCCTTTAGCAGGAGCATCCTACCAGTGGAGAGGGTAGGGTTCCAGTCCAGTCTATAAATCCCCGGGAAAAGCAGGAGAAAAAATGCCTCTGTTTTCTTTTTGTATATTGCAGGGCCACTCACTACAAATCGTAGCGTACCTCTATGTTTTCCCCAGTTGGAGACCCACAACTGCATGAGCTCAGTGACAGCCTCTCCCTGCTGCCAGCCGCTCCGGTTTTCAGCCAAGCTGCCCAAACCAGCCTCGCAGCAAGTCTCTGAGGCTTCAGGAGCTGCGAAGCATAGGTCTGATCCTGCCCCGTAGCTGGGGGCAAGCTGCCCTCTGGATCCGCAGAGTCTGTGGAGCCCTGGCTCCACTGTCAGGCATTGTCTCACTCTTGGCTTGCATCTTATTTATGAAAATTAGCCTGGGGGTTGAGAAATTACCAATGGACTGGCCAATGTTTGCACGTAGAGTTGGGCAGAGAGGGGATTATGCAAAGCAGGAGACACTGGGAAAAAAAAAATTAAAAAATACTGTCCTGAAAAGTGGGTTGCATAATAAAAATAACAATTGAAAAAAGAAAAAAAAAAGAGAAAATAGAGTCTTTGGATGTGAGCCCTTATGGTCATTTTCTGACCCCTGCTCCCCCAGCCCTCAGGGAGAAGTGCGAACGCAGGCGATTAAAGGGGAGGGAAGGGGCCGTTTCTCCCCCCGGATTCCCCCCGCAACGGGGTGGCGGGGGCCCCACAGGCGGCCACGGCCATGGCCCCGCACTGCGCGCGGCACGGCCAGCCGGCCCTTCGGTGCCAGCCAGGAAAACAAATGCCTTCCCGCTGTCTCCTGGAAATGCTTCCACCGCTCCCGCTGAGCCAGTTCGTTTCAAAGCCAGCTGACTTTTTGCCCTTTCTAATAGAGCTTAGAATGTTTCTGTTTTCCAGGCCCCCCCTCCGCTCTGCCCCAAGCCTCGGCTCGGAGGCATTAATACTCTAGGTTTGTGAAATGCCAGCGGAGTACATGGCAAATCAAAAGGATTAGGAGGGCGATTGGTATCTGAGGGGGCCGGTAGGGTCTTAGGATTCTTCCCCACAGCGGTAGTGAAACGCCATAAACCCACAAATCTTAAAAGGTACCAGTTAAAGCCAGCAAAATCCCCTTTGGAGCCTGACCCCTCCAGCTGCGGGGCTGCCATTTTCATCTTCCCCGGCCCCGCGGCCGCGTGTGTGTGTGTCTGTGTAGTGTGTGTGTGGTGTGTGTGTGTGTGTGCGTGTGGTGTGTGTGTGTTTAGGAGGTGCCGTTTCCCACAGCTCTGATCTAACGCAGCTGTAACTCAATCTCCGTGTGACCGGCACCCCGCCGACGCTCCCCCACCCGCCGGCAGGCCCCTCTCTCCCCGGCTGTGTGTGTGTTGCACATTTACGCTGTCAATCTGACAGGCTCCCCTCAAACAACCCCTCTGTAGAGATTTACAATGTCAATCAGGCGGGCTTGGAGGGCCGTCTGCGGCAAGAACTCCCGCTGCTCCCTCCCCTCCGCCTCCGCCGCGCCCGCAGTACGGTCACCCTATACCTGCCACTCAGCCCCGGCAAAAGGACTTTTGTTTAATGGCATTTGTGCGCGACCACAAAGAGTAAAGGCAGCTGAGGCAGATAAGGCTGAGAACCTGAAACAGATGTAAAAGAGATCAGACCGGGTTTTCTGTGGATCCTCAACTCCGGCAGAGATTTATGACCCCTTTTAACCCCATTTTAAATAGGTTACACTGGGTTTGTTTCATATGGGCAAAATGAGACCAGCGCTTGTATAGAAATGTGCCCAGAGGAACGGACCAGCCCCCCAGTTTTGCTCCCTTCCTTATCACTAAGCCAACCCGTTTGACCACGGCATTGCTCATCGTTGGAACACTTTTCTGTGATCTCATTATAACTCACATCCTCTGAAAGATTGCAAAGCTGCCAGTTGACCTTTAGCCCCTGAAGAGTCCTAATTTTGGGTTGGCAACTTACAGCTCAACAAGCGAGGCAAGGCAGGCGGACAATAGCGGCGACCGAGGACAGGGAGCACGGCACAACAATAAGCTGTCCTTGGAAGTGCTGGGCTGCGATTGTCATCCCAGACACAATCATGGGAGACTCGGTTGGGATCGTTTTCTTTTGGCAGACAGCTTTGAACTCTGCTTTTCCCTTCCTGCTTGTCTGTTAATTATAAGTTTCTGCTTATTCCCAATGACAGATGAACCTGCCAGAGGCAAGAAAAATCAAAGGGACGAATTCTTCCCAGTTAGGGCCGCTGAGCCTCGGTTGACTTGCACCAGCTTACTCCAGATTTACACCTGAGGGCCTTAATTGAGAGGAGAATATAGCTTAGTACTTTGGCTAGTGATTTGTACAAAAGGCACAAACTCATCTTCCTTGCAGAAAGTTTGGCAAAGCGCCGCAATATTCACTACGGATAACAGCAAAGATTTTCTGCTCACTTACTGCTGCAGAACTGTCCTCCTCCTCCTTCTCCTCCTCTTCCTGTAAGCACCAATTTCTAGTGGATCCCAGGGGTCCTTTCTTGAGGGCTACATCAAAATTGGAGCTTCCCGTAAGACCCATTCTGCATGTCGCATCCTCAGGCTGGGATCCAGGCCGAGCCGGGGCAGGGCAGCACTGGTCCTTCGGCTGAGTTTTGAGAATCACCAGCCAGCATCGCTGGGCTGCGGCTTCTGCTGAACCCCTCCAGCTCCTGCACTGCCCAACGGAAGTGGTGGTGGCTCTCAGCCCCCTTACAACTCCAATACCATTGCCCTTACCTGTGAGGTGACTTAATGATTTTTTTAAATAAGAGTATCACAGTTTCACTGATACCAGGAGGGTTTTTTAAAAGTGCTTTTCCCACTGTTCTCCTAAAGTGGAGACTTGAAACAACGCAGACCTAGAAACACTACCATGAGAAGAACCATCTCAATTATTTTCTTTTTGTGGGTATTACTGACTCAGCACAGTTTTCTAGTGCACTGAGCTTTTGTAGCCAGCCGTAAGAAGTGAAACAGATTTCTTTTCTGTCATACAGGGCTTTTTCCAAACGCCTGTGTTTCCTCTGGTTGGGGAGGGATGTAAAAAAAGAAAGTCCTCTAACAGCGAAACAAAGAGCGTTCAACTTGTGGCTGTGCCTCCGCTCTCCCACGCATGCACCTGTGTCCCAAAGCCTCTAACAACAGCATCAGAGCTAAAAAAAAGCTTTGCTGCGCTCAGAGGAAAATAAGAAATGTGACCATTCAGCCTGGGAGGAAGAGAGAAAACTTCTAACCAGAGGTCATGTCTCAAATCAGTATTCTTAGGGCACGTGCTACTGGAAAGGGCTCCAGAGAAGAAGAACACATAGATAAAAAATAGAAGTGTCATAAAATAGAAATGGAGGCCTCTAAATTTTCCCACTTTTGGGGTGGGAATTTTCTGCTGAACTTCTGCCCAGCACCTGACTCACACCCCTGCAAATGGCTGCAGATGCCAGTATTTTCCCCCACATTTTGCACATACATGAGAGAATCCAACTTGCACTGAGGGAGCAGAAAACCAAGTATTTGCCACAGCTGCCGGCACCGTGGGTTTGTGTCCGTCAGCAAACACCCAGAGCCAGGGAGAGGAGGCTCCACAGGCAGGCAGCTGCTCACGGAGAGGCAGCGTCCCCGCCACAAAGCCCCATGTCTGGCAGCCGCTGCAGGGCCAGAGCTCAGCCCAAGTCCCGGCCTCTCCTGTCCCCATGTTGCTGGCAGGGTTGAAGTTCCTCTGGCTTTGTGCAGACAACATCCCAAGGCCAAGAGCAAGAGAGCACAAGGAGACCCTCTTGATTCTTCAGCAGGAAGCCAGGTAGAGCTCAGCCTAACTCCCTACTCCCATCACCTCTGCCTCAGCCTGCAAATTAACACCATCACCCTAAACCCACAAGCTGAGCAGAGAGAGTTGTTTTTATTTAAAGGCGACATAAAAAGCCTATAAAAAAGGTTAAAAGCCCCATATAATTATCTTATTTTATTTTATTTTCAGTCCTGTGGTATTAATTAAAAAAACATTACTCAGCTTGAGAATTTGATTCCTTCTGCCTGATATGGGGAAGGAAAGGAATCTCTCTTGAGAAAGGTCTCCAGAGTCCTTAATCACCATTTAGGGGCCCTGCTCTTTGAAGGGCCATAGAGGAACAAAGTGGTTTGGGGATTAGTGAATGGCTTTTATTTCTTCCCTAATGATGAGAAAAGTGCAACGAATGCCTAGGGCAGATGATAAATTGAGTCAGAAAATGTTGCACGAGTGCCCTTTGCTAAGCTAGAGGATCAGTGTCAACAATATAAAAAAATGCCTCTGTTTGCTCATAAGAAATAATGTTTGAATCATTAAACAGTAGAGATGGTATTGGCCACATTTAACCGCCTTGTACCTGCAGCCCCTTTGCAAACAATGCCTTTGAAGTGACTTCAAAGGGTCTGTGCACATAAGGAGAGGCTGTGGTATCAGTCACTTCATTGGTTACTCATGGGACTGCGGAGCAGGGCACAACAGAGCCGAGCCGCCTCTGCCCAACAACCTCATTCAGGGATGGGAGTGAAAAGGAAGGCCATCGAAAAGCGCCTGAGAACGTTTTACTCCAAAGAAGAGAAAGAAGAAAATACAGCGTGTTCCCATTGATGTTGTCCCCCAAGCCACTATGAGCCAGGGTTTCCTTCAGCCATGAGAAAAAAAACCCAAAAAACATCAGTTAATTCTAGGAAAAAAAAAACCTTGAATAGAGTCATGATGCTCTGTAGCATGTTTCTGAAAGCATCTGTGGTGAGGGTGAGGAATCCAGGATGGAGCCAACGTCCCCAGAAGCCACTGGAGACACTCCCTGGTTTTAGAGAGTGCCAAGCCAGGCTTGAGTCAAAGTTAGCAGGCAGCACCAGTCAGAAAGCTCTGCTGGCAAGAAGGGTACAGATCAGGAGCTGACTTAGTAGAAAACAACCAAATCTGCAAACCTGATTGTATTTTTTTTCCTTTCATAAGGGTGAAATACAGGTCCATCTCAGAGTGCAGACAGGAATTAACCTACCCGATGATATGTCAGGATTTGTGGAAGCGCCTTTTCTTCTTTCCTTCTTTTTATAGACAATTTCCCTCTCTTTGCACAGGCACCATAGAATTCAGACTGTCTGTGCTGTCCAGATAGGCAAAAACGGCATCAGGACGCTACAACTCATTGGGTTTTAACTTGGAGGAATGATACATGTTCCTTGGGTAGATCTCAAGCTCAGATCACCTCCTTTGGAAACTAGTGAGATACTGACAGGAGATTAATTTTATGTGCTCATTTTACCTCCCTGCTCATTAAAGAGGAAGCCTATGAAGATGAGATGTTCAAAAGTTCAGTGTTTTTATGTCTGAGGTTATATATTGCAGTGATATATGATGTCCTTCTCTTACTTGTTATGGCCATTTAAAAGGTTCAAAAGTACCTTCTGAGGAAAGACACAATATAAATACATACTACATGGTTTTATTTTGCAAGATATTCTTAATAAGTAACCCTCATCAGAGATGTGTAAACATTCTTCCTTTTTCAAAAATCTAAAATCAGTTTTTAGGTTTTTATGTTTAGAGGATTTCATAAGGAACACGCGCAGGATGAGGAATCAGGCAGGAACCTCAGGATTTCTGAGATAATTAGTGTTTTTTAATGATGAAATAGCACGAATAAAAATACCAACAATTTATCTCCATGGAGACAAATAAATTACCCGCTACTATAGAAAAGCAACCTGGATAGCACCTTAGATATTTGCAAGGAATGCAAAAAAAAAATGATAGGGCAAGTGCTCCCCAATTACAATTGGCAGAGAAAGAAAATACTCTGTAATGGAGAATGAAGGGTGGCAATGTGCTTTACTGCACGTTAGCTGAAAATATAAAATAAATGCTGAGCTAGCATTATTGCCTTCATTAAAATACCTATACTGTGCAGGTGACATAAGTGGATGAAGTGGGAAAATTACTGAGGAATGTTAAATATAGGGAGCTGGACAACTTGTGTTTGCCTCTCTTGTACGAAACTAAACAAATGTGGGTGCAACAGCTTTTTGTTAAGGTTGAAATCAGAAGCAAATATTTTGACTAAGCCAAGGAAGTGTGGAGATTAGGAAAACATTGTGGTCAAGAAATGTAAGGATGGATGCTATATAGACCTCCAAAGATGCCGAGGAGAGAAATTTAGGATATGGTTTTTACATATGCCAAAAATGTAACACTGCCAGCCTTTACATCTATGGAAAGGAAAAGTGGAACCATGTACCAGTGGTTCAAAAGAGCTTCTAGAAAAAAACAAAAATGGGTTCAAAAAAGAGTTCAGGCAAACTGCCGTGGCTGGAGGCAGCAGAGGGAGGGAGCAAGAAGGAAAGCTTCATGGTTAAAAGCAGTGCCACAGCTTATGAAGCCCTTAGGTCATGAGAGAGGTAGGAATGGAGACTTGATTCCCAGGGACCAATGCCATCATGGTTTCTTCACAGGCCAAAAAAAGGGAACGCTGCCCTTAATTAGGCGCAAACTGGAGGATGCCTGCCTCAGACATAAGACTGATGGGGGAGTAGCTAGAGACAGCTTCAGCTTTGGAGCTAGTCTTAGGAAAAGGGATCCTCCTACAAAGTAAGAGTTAACACTGGAAGCATGTTTGTGATCCTGGAAACTGCAAACACATCGTGAATAAGTAGAAAAGCTAAACACACAAAAAGAGAGAGGATCCGTAAAGAAAGCTAAATCAATTGTAGCAGAGTGGAGACAGGGATGAGGGCAATAGGTTCAGCATTGCTAAGGAAAGATGCAAGAGATTAGGACGAGCAACAAGCAGAAGGACTTCCAACGATAAACAAGCTGGGAAAAGAGGGCTCTGGGAAAGCTGTATAAATAAGCAGAAGTAACTTTAAAAGATATTTAGAGGAGCAAAAATAAATCTTGGATAGAGTCCTTCCGAGAGTGCTTTACAGCAGCACGGTCATCAGGCATTCATAGACGGGCACGCTGCCCCCTGCACACCCCCACAACGCTCTGCCAACACCCTCCGGCCAGCAAGGCCATATGCTGGCGTCCCTATAGAGCAGACTGAGGTTTGGATCTCATTTCTGCGGATGCTGGAAGCTGTGTGAGCTTTTAAGGAATAAATACCAGAAACATTTGACTAAAGAAGGATAGCATAGGACGGAGGTCCTTCCTGGGCAGTCAGGTTTTGATTTCATCTGAATAAAAGGCAAATAGTGGAACAGAAGAAAGAGATGAGCCGAATTTACTCTGTCCTTTATTAATATTTTGAATTATTTTTATACTGAGTTGATGAACAGGTTAGTAAACAAGAAGCCAGGATATGAAGCTTTAATCTGTCTGTGTTTCACAGACAAATTTTCAGCCCTCCCACTCATGATATTTTACGTATTTACATAGGAAAACATGAAGTAAAAAATCCTGATAATTTTAATCTTCTTATGTCCTGAATTGCTGCAGAGAAAAAAAAAAAAAAGAGAGAGAAAGATGTTTTTCCATTATTTCCTTTTGGGAGAAAATCAGATACCACATGGTCATAAAGGCCTGAATTGAGAGCGATAACAAGTCCCCTTTCCCAAAGAACTTACAATGTGGAGAGGGGAAAAAAAAAAGTGGTTTTGTGCACAGAGGGCATAAATGGTCTTTTCATATCCAGAAATGCTTTATTTTCACATGAGTCATAGCGGGTTTGAGTGAGTCCTTCAAAAGGCCTCACATTTTGGCTCTGGGCATGGAAAGCCACTGTCAGAAGTCAAGTTTCTTAAAGTCACTCAGGGGATGTATACAAGCTAGGGAAGCTTGGAGCCGCTTCCGCCACTGTGGACCTGGTCCCAGGTTGCTGGCTGTGACAGCCATCGCCACCATGGGAGCTTCACCACATGCATCTAAGCCTGCTTGGTGCACACCAGAGTGATGTGCCTTTCAGATGTGAACAGGGAGGTCACCTGTCCATGGAGGTGGAGACTAACTGGTGCTAGCAACGATTTTGGAGGTGTTTGGGTGGGTTTTTTTTTTTTCCTTGATGTTGTGTTTTTGTCTAGAAAACATCTCTAGGGACCACTGCTGGGGAAGTCTTTTGTGCCAGCATTTAAACAGGATCTGTTCAGGATGCTCACACTTGATTCATACCATTCGACGTTTTCAGAGCCTTATTCAGTCCTTTTACCTAAGCCTGAAAGCTTTCAATTGTTTCCTCAGTGTTTCAAGATTGGAATCAGCTCAGGTCTCTGGGTGGAGATATCCTCTGGGCCACAGTATTGTTGCCCGGTCCCCCCACGGGTGGCCACATTTGCTAGGCCGCCCGGCAGGCCTCCCTGGAGCCATGCAAGTGCCGCTACAGCCGTCATAGGGGTACGTGGCCAAGTTCGGTCTGAAGAGTTTGAGGGAATGAAAGAAAATAGAGGTGAGGGGAAGCTTTGTAGCCCTCCTGGCTGACTTTCTATCAGCTGAAGGCACTTGCCCATCCATCTCCCTGGGAGATGCTGGGAAAAGATGTGGGAAAAGCTTCCAGGAGCATGGATACCTGCCACAGCTCTTGTTACAGGGTTTCTGGATCACTTTACATGTTTCCCTTTTATCACTAGGAGCCACGTCTGAGATGTGGAAAAGCCCTCACAGAAAACCTGCTCCGAGTGGCTTTCCTTCCACAATTGGAATTGCTCTGAATTATTGCAGGGAAAGTAGGGAATTTTCAAGCAGAAACTTTGGAGACAGTGCTTCGGATGATGAAAAAAAATTCCCTTACCCCCTGGAAGAACTTTGCACCTCCCCTTTGGCCTGTTTGGCCTCTTCCAAGGCTGAATAAGAGTCATTAAAACTTCTGACAGTTTGCTGCAAGCCAGGCCTAACGTTGAAGCAAGGCTTTCCCTGAGGATTTTATTGAACTATGTATAAAAATAAATGATACAGTCTGTACAATAGCCCCGCATTGCCCGTTTGATACTAAAATCAGCTTAGTCCCATCTATTCGCCTTCCAGTGCACTTTGAATAGGTCTAATGAGAGATTTCCACCATGGAAATGATCGGGAGAGGCTGTCCTGTCGCTCAGACACCTTTCTGTCATTGCAGCAACCAGCCTATGGCTTGATTTGTACCTGACATCTTGGTGCCACGTCTACCACATATTCACATCCATTAATGAGCCTCTCTCCTATTCTGAATGTTACTTGTCACACGAGGAAGGTGAATCTATTATAAGGTGAGTCACAAAATAGTCACGACCAAGCAGAGAAAGCCACTGAGATCCCCTTAACAAGCAATGGCCACAGGATGCAGCCAACAGAAGACAGTTTTCAGCAATTACAATGAAAAATCATAGCCAAGACACCAGTCAGATCTGGATTTGTCTCTTTTTATCTCACCGCATTGCTCTGTGGCCATGACATCACCTAATTTAAGTCAGTCCATCGTCACCCTGCCATTAGGCGCTGGTGTGGAGCTGCAGGTACCGTGCAGGGCTCAGCACAGGCAAGGGGGAAACCTCCCAGGGCGCATTTTCACTGCATTAAATCAAATCTATTTGCTGCCAGGCCAACATGCGTGTGACACACTTTCAACTTGCACACCCTAAGAGTGTCCTGAGTCTATAAAGATAAGACATGGCCAAATCCTGTTGGATTGTCAGTACCCTCTGTAGTAACTGCCCATACCACAGCCACCATTCCCACCTGTCAGGCTAACCCCAAAACAAGCACCAGGGCTGCTCATCCTGCAGGGCACCCCACCAGGAAATGTCCAACCCAAGGAAGCAAACTGTAGTTCAAACTGGAGCCTCCTGTGGCCACGGTCAATAAGGAGCACTGCCCAGTCTGCCCCTCTTGGGGAAGAAATTGCTCAGCCTCCAGACCAGTCAGCAAAGCAAGGTAAATCTCTAAATTATTTCAGAAAACAAAACTATCTAATTTAGTTTGGAGAACAGATTTGCCAGAAATATGAGAAGAGAAAAAACAATAATGAGGCTTTAAGAATAGCCCAGCATGCCTTGGCATCTGATGGATACTCAACAGTGCTAGTAGTTCCCAACCCAACTCCCTCAAACACCGTTTTCACAAAGATGCATGAAAATGTCTGCCCAAGCCATGGCCTCAGGCCACAAATGCCACTCCTTGCATCTTGGGCCCTTGTCACAGTCCTGCAAAGGGACTTGCCCATTCTTGGACTGTCTTCTGCTTGTCTCACCATGCCACAAATAAGGCTTAGGCTAGGTTTGGCTCAAAGTAGCATGGCCAAACACTTTTTTTTTCTTTTTATTCCTAGGAAACAACATAAGAAGAATGTGGACCTGTTGGAGAGTGCAGAGGAGGCCACAAAGACGATCAGAGGGCTGGAGCACCTCTCCCGTGAGGACAGGCTGAGAGAGTTGGGGCTGTTCAGCCCAGAGAAGAGAAGGCTCTGGGGAGACCTTATAGTGGTCTTCCAGTATCTAAAGGGGGCCTACAGGAAAGATGGGGAGAAACTCTTTAGCAAGGCCTGTCGTGATAGAACAAGGGGTAATGGTTTTAAAACAGAAGGAGATAGATTCAGACTGGATATAAGGAAAACATTTTTTACAATGAGGGTAGTGAAACACTGGAACAGGTTGCCCAGAGAGTTGGTTAATGCCCCATCCCTGGAAACATTCAAGGCCAGGTTGAATGGGGCTCTGAGCAACCTGATCTAGTTGGAGATGTCCCTGCTTCTTGCAGGGGGTTTGGACTAGATGACCTTTAACGGTCCCTTCCAACCTCAACTATTCTATGATTTGAGTCCATCCTTACATCATCTTTGTTTTTTCCCCTGTTAAAGACAGCTTTGATTCAGCTGGATCAGCTCCACTCTAGAAATTTTGCAGTTTGAACTGTTCTCAGTTGATACCTCTAAAAACTGTAGTCCTTGTTTTTTATCTCAAGAATAATCCTGCTATGAAACCAACATGATAGGTTTCCTAAAACAGGATTGCCACTGTGCCTCTTACTCAACCAGATCCAGATTTCCCTCCATGAAGACTCAAGGATATCTGTCATCCTTCACACAAAAAAACCCACATCAGTAGATTACTTTTATTCTGAGAACAATGCCTACTTCCCATGTACACGTTTACATCTGCTCCAGTCTGCATGTAAGTACAGCTGTGAGAGAGTGAGGGAGGGAAAGGCAGAGACAGGAGAGACCGTGAAAGGCAGGACAGGTCTGAGAGGATTCTTCCCACTGCAACATCACCTTACCTGACCCTAACATCACCTCTCTCCCATCTGCCTTAGCAGCAATACCTCACTCTCCATCCTTAAACACCCTGTTTGAATTAGAGAAGAGACCGTCAGCCAAAACTGAAGTTTAGGGTAAAAAGCAGTGGGTGAGCTTTAGTTCCTGCTGGACTATTTAGTCCATAGTGGTGGTGGTGATGGTGGTGGTGGCAGTGCTGGTGGCCATGGTGGCCAGGGTGCAGGGTTGCCTGAGGTTAGGCATGCCAGGGCTGGTGCAAATGCCAAAGCTCAAGCCAAGAAATGGTGAAGCTAGTAGCAAAGCCTCTAGGAGAGCTGGTCTCCCCTGTCATGGTTGAGGGCCAGCAATAGGAGTTGTTTGGGTGTCTGTAGAGGGCAAAAGAGAAAGGCAGTTAGCTGAGAGGAGTATCAGCCACATTGAGGAATGGGACAGAGAATGGGGCTCTGCCTAAGCCAGGTGACTGCTGGCTTTTTCTGTACTTTATCCCAACTCTTGGGCACAGCTGAGACAAATCCTTCTCCAGACCCTGCAAGCTGAGGTACCAAGCAAGCTCCTTTCCATCCATTTGTTGACACACACAACTGTAAAGAAGTTTCAGAAAGATCTAGTTAAACTTGGTGTGAACCACAGAGTCATATTTTCTACAAACTTCCCACAAAGCCTTTCAAACCTAACCTAAACTTAACGTTGCCAACTCTCCTGAGATTTTTTTCTTGATGTCTTGTGATAACGGGTGTTTTTCCTAAAGCCCCAGCTCTCAAATGGAAATCATCATGTGAGAATCTCAGCTTTCATTAAAAAGTAGATTTCTATCCCTCAGGGCCATGAAAGAAAGCACAAAACTGAATCAAGCAAATCATACTGGCTTATAAAACAGAGGCCAAATAAAAAGAAGCCTGTGGTAACTACCATGCCCTCAGCTCAATATAGCTCCTGGTCCGGGATGGCCACTGCAAAGCTGTGACTCCGTTCCGGGGTGAACTGCCCTGTGCCACCATACACTGCAAAATAAAGGTGTACAAACGTTTGTTTGGTAGTTGTTGGGTGATTGCTCACCTTCATTATGTTTTATTTTGGAGTGCAGAGAGGTAGAAAGAGATTCACAATATAGGCGCACACATCCATGTCAAATACCAGGTTTGCAGGTGTAAACACAGTCGTCATTTCAGTTACACCAAGGAAAACCCAGACAAATTGATCAGCTTTACAAGAGTCTTACTACAGATATTGTTCAGTTATAACAAGGCTATATCCCAAAGATTCCTAACTTTCTGATTACAATATTGGGAATAATGTAACACAGCAAAAAATTATAAGTGCTTACTTGTTGCCTCCTGACTTTTCTAACAAATAAACTCCTCTGAGTACAAAAAAAAAGGAGACAGAAAGCAACAATTTAATCCCCATCCTAATGTGGAAACACGTTCTAAAGGAGCAGCAAGAGCAGGACCTGCATCTTCAGCTTGGCATCTCTGTCAGTTTTTTATATGCACATTTCACGTCAGTGCATGCTTAAGCTGGTTTTTTAAATTTTATTTTTGAGAACATAAATATTTTATTTTCACTACAGAAAGAGCTGGTTGTTCCCAGCCACGAATGTTCTGGTGATTCCTATCTGCCAGGGAAGGACAGTGTTTTTTAGAGCAAGTACATCATTGACTTCACTGCCCAGACACAGCGAAATGCAGAGGAAGGTGCTGCACTGCTGCACTGCTACTGGTTTTTGGGGACCAAAGTGAATTGCTGTAGGAAAGAAGCAGGAAAAGACATTTCAAACCAATAAAAAAGGCAAAATGTTTTGTGACCTTTGAAACAGCACTACAGAAATCCAGCCATCTCGCTAGCGAGCACCAGACACGGCAGCATTAGTAAGCTTTGCATCAAGGGGCTCAGTTCGAAGGTTTGCTTGGAGGGGAAAGTGCTGGATTAAAGGTTTTTAAATGCTCAGCTCACATGTGCGCACACCCTGCCCACCAAAATATATTCTGAGCCTTTTCTCTAAACACTTCTTATTTTCTGACTAAGATAATTGAATGACCCAGTGAACATGGCTGGCATTAAAATCTCGGGGGAGGGAGAAGCAGAGGTAGCAAGCTCTAAATCCTCTGCCAAATCCCCTTTTCATAATTTATAGTCTGTCACCAGTTTATCACCGAGAACTGTCCCTCTTTTTCTCATTCTCTAGGCTCCTTTCCCAGTGGACAGTCCATGCCAGCTGTCTCGGCAGCAGGAACGTCCTTTTTTTCCCAAGCCTCGACCTGTGGGAAAATCTTCATTGGCCAGTAATTGATTCCACCCTGCCAGCTCCATTACTTTAGTCTACAGTCAAACTGCCAGCAAGCTGGAGACAGGCAGCCTCAGCCCTCCCCTGCTCCCACTATTGAAGTCCGCTGCTACCCGGGGCCGTTAGCTACCGGGGCTCTGAGTTGATGTGTCAGGCCGCCCTGCAATTAGCACTAATCTGAAAATTGGCCTTTGCTAGCAAAGCCAAGCACCTGACAGCTAATTGTTGATGTCAGATTGATGTGCATTTAATATGGAAAGGTTATTTATCAAAGGGTACTTTTTTTTTCCCTGTTGGTCTTGGTTTGTCTCAGGATTGCCACGGGCGCTTACAGCCCACAAACCAATAAAGATCTTATACTTCATTTAACTTAAGGAGCCTTCTAAATACCCTTTTCAAACTCTCCGTGTAGGGCAGTGCAGTACTCATCTATTGATATTGTTTATAAAGAAACTGCTGCTAACCAAGCGGTTATTGTTTTCAATCTCTTTTTTTGGGATCAAAATATTGAGGGGCGAAGAAAGGTTGATAACAGAATAGCAACTGCTGGCCGGCCCTGGAATTAAAAATGAATTAAGTTTTGACTCATCCCCAAAGTCTTGCCAGCCTTTCTTTACACCAGGCTACTTCAGTGTTTGCAGTATTACCTATGCTTTCCCTGCCTGTGCGTATCGTAGGAAACACAAAGGGAAAAATATTGGTCCTGTTGGTTTTTAGACGGGTTTTGCCGCTTGTTACAACAGAGCGGGGACTTCCCCGGTGGCTTTGCAGAGACAAAAGGACACGCTCCCTCAGGCCCTGACCCTCCGATCTGACGGCAGAAGGCAAAGCCGCGTGTGCACGGAAAAGCCCCGCACGCTGCAGTGGAGTTGGATGGCATCGATCAACCACAAAACGGGGTCTCTTCCTGACGAAGGCTGTAGCTAAATGTTTTCCGAGAGTGTAGAGCAATTGCTGAACTGAAAACAGGCTGCAAACGCTAATGAAAACTGAAAACGACGAGCTTTACCATTGGGAGCATCTGCCTGATGCTGCACAGGTTACCATCTAGCACCTCCGTAAACAGCTTAGAAAAGCAAACCCACCAGGTATTTAAACAGAATCACATGTTTGTGGATTGGACGTGCCCATTTCAAGTCACGCTAAAGTCCTGCTAAAAAAACCAGTAAGGTTTTGCAGTCGCTCAGAGGAAATGGATATATCCTACGGAGCCTAGGAGGTCAGCAAAGGCACCAGTGGCACACATAAAACTCTGGCACGCAAGCTGCAGTAAGAAAAAGAGCCGATGGTTTTAAATGAAGCAAGAGAGAAGACAGTCTCCAGCATCCAAAGCATGTATGAGAAGTGGTAAATCAGATAAGACACAAACACACCAACTGTTTGATACAAATCATATTCTGACAGGGAAACGAAAAGGACCAGTGTGAGCTGCACGGAGCAATTTCTCGTATTCATCCCTCAGGTGGAGGAAAACATTTTCCATGTATATCAAATATATCTCCTTTTTGAATTAAGGTGATCAAATATTTCACAGAGTCTCTGTTCTCTAAGAACTATGTTTTAAAATATAAAAGTATGTCATTTGTAATCTTCCGATAACCTCACACTGCAAAAATTTAAGCAGAAAATACCCAACTGTGCAGGATGTAGAGAAGGACTTTCAGACAAAAAACTCTTTCAAAATAAAATATTAATTAATTCACATTTCATCATCCATTAGGCTTTGCCTGGATAACAACATCTGTGCATTACTTTCCTTATTAAACTTTATCCTCTGCAGTGAGGTGTTTAATAAATTTGATGAATTAAAAATTTGGAGGTGAATGAAAAACACAGTAGAGTTTACTCGGAGCAATGAGTGGAGCAACATGAACAGACAAAATGGAGATACCCAACTTACTGGGACTGAGTGCTGGGGCAAGGAAGAGCTGCTCTCAGCATCCAGCATCCAGCAGAGCTGATGGCAAAGTCCTGCACGTCCCAGTGGTCCCCAGGGAGACAGCCGATAGACAAAACTCATCACAGTAAGCGCTGCTGCTTTTACAGGCCCACTGCGCTCCAGAAATAACATCACTTGCTCTGATGTGTCATGGGCATACTGATCCTCTCAGGCAGAAGCTCGAGGCCATTGTAGATTTAGGGAGAGCAGGCCCAGCCCAGGGCTGCGCGTCCCAGCCATGGTGCTGCGCGCGGGGCAACGGGCTGCCGGCAAAGGCTCAGCACATCCCACCCACGGCATATCCTCCCACCGGGTGAGCACCAGCCCCGGACATGAAAGTCCCTGCCTGTCTCCCCTGCAAGCTGCATTTAAATTAAGGAAATGCTTCATTTTAAATACGTACTTAAACTCCTCTGGGTTGGTCCTCAGCTGGGATTTAAAGATGTGTTGGAAAGTTTTGGCAGTGTTGGTTTCAACTTGGCCAGCGAGGAGATGTTGAAAGCTACAAGACTGCATCCACACTGGGGTTCTGAAATGTGTTAATTAAGACATTTTGTTACCAGCCCTTTCCTTCCTACGCAAGACAAAACCCACCGGGTGATAAACGTGTCTGAAATGATTCGTATGTTTTAATGCTTTCCTGAGTATGGATCAATTTTAACACTTTTTATAATGCTTGTATCCTAGCCAAGACAAAGTCGATGACTCCAGTCTGATTCAAGCACGTGTTTAACGCCCTCCACTGAATAGGTCCTAAAAGAGGAGAGAGTTCAAGAAGTCATTTTGCTTACTCCCCTGCTTGGGGCAGGAGAGCGGCCGGGTAGATGTTTATCTGAGCTGTCCTTAAAGATTTCCAGTAGCGAAAGCCACACAAATTCCCTCAGGCCGTTTATCCTACTCTTTCAGTCTCCTTACTGAGAGAAATTATTTTATGAAGTCTGATACAGTGCTCCCCTACTGCAATTTAAACCATTACTTTTTTTCCCTGGCTTCCATGGATATGGAGAATGCTGCTCCCTGCGGTTGATGTGTACGTAGTTGAAGCCCTCCATATTTTCATTACTCCAAACAATGCTGAGCTTTCAATGTTTCCTCAGAAACGTATCCCAGGCCGCTGGGCACTGTTTTCTTCTACACGCTCAACAATCGACCCACCCCCTTTTTGCAGTACTGAAACTAAAACTGGATCTGATGTCCCAGCGGAGGCCACGCCAGTGTGAGCAGAGTGGAAGGGTGATATCGTAGGTCCTACCAAGCCATTCGCCTAATGCATGCCCCAGCAGGACACTCGCCTTTCCTGCCACAACATGACAATGCTGAATTGTTACCCTCTGAAATACCATTTTTGCAAAACTGTTGTCCCTTCTACATCTGTACTTCATTGCTAGGAGAGCTGCCAGGCCCAGATGCTTCCCCTTGCCCAGATGCTTCCCCCTGCCCTTGTGTAGCACTGAGGTTTTGGGCAGGATTCCTTCAAATCTGCTATTCCCAAGTGCTTCCCCAACCCAGATATTACTCCACACATCATCTCACACCATCTCACATCATGTAGGGGAGACCTCCCTCTCCCGTACAAAAATGAAATTCCCACCCAGGCTGCCCTCCTCCATACAAGTCCGCCTGGCACCCATGAGACCCCACATCGCTCTCCCCCCTGGCAGGGCAGGATGGAGCTGACACCGAGGTGATGCACGTGTGGTGTGATGGACCCACTAAGACATCCTACATGTGGACAAGCATCCCTGACTCCACAGAGGGGCTCTTTGGGAAGGGCCAGTTTCATGAGGACATCAATCCCTCGGTTGATGCCAGGGCAGGAGCACTGTGTTGGAGAACATCCTCCTTCTGCAGAGCTGAGAACAACCAGGAGACTCGAGAACTGAGATGCACATGCAAAGGACAGATGCTGGAGCCTGACTCCATTCCCCTCACCTTTGAAGACAAGAAAGCTAAGAGCCCTGCTCTCCCACCGCTCAGGTGGCAAATGCGGGCACCTCTGAGGTGACTGCAGGTGGGTTTTTTCTAATTCCTTTATGACAAGCCCCAAAAGATGGCTCTGGTGATTGACTATCCTAGTATAATTCTTGTCTGTAATTTATGTAACGTAAACATTATTTAAACACCCATCAGCATACATCCTGGTATGGCGTAAACCAGCTGCTCATTGAGCAAGCATTTCAGGAAAAAAAAAAAAAAGGAAATTTCCATTACATAAAGTTTTGCCTTACTTAAGTATTAATATCACTAGATATTACATATCCCTGTAATCTGGAACAAGGGTTTACTTCTTAGGATGTAAAAGCCTCTTTCTATCAGATTGGAACACACGTGTGTCTTGGTTAGTTTATATCTTGAGTTACTTAAAAAAGAAGGAAAAAACCGCAACCATTTCATCAGCTAAAATGAGGAAAAGATCTCAGCCTGTCCAACCAAAACAATGACCTGATGCAGGACTCAAGTCTATCAGGTAATGCTCAAGGGAACATTTTAAACAAGGAAAAAAGAGTGGAAGTGGGAAAAAAAATATCATCATTGTATTCTTATTCAGTAATGTTCCTCCACTAGCAGTAACAGCTTATCGTGCCATCTAAGCACTTCTAGATAACAGCCTGGGGTTTATGTTGAGTACAGGCTGTACCAAGTCACTAAAACCCTTCTATTGTTAAAGATTATGTAAAATGGTCAATCAAAGTGTCACCTCTTCCTGCCCGTCCCCCAGGCTGTTATGTTGCATAGTTCCTTATAAAAGTCAAGCAGAAAGAGGGAAGGCTGGGGGTAGAAAACAGCCCATTGCAAAGCCGGTAGGCACACAGGACATCCCACCACCACAGAGGTACATTTCAGAGGGTTGTGCCGCAAGGTCACCTAAGCGAAGAGAGAAAAATATCCGAATTAAACTTGTTCGGTGGATTTGCCCTTGTAAAAACATTGGTGTTTAGCAGCCTGTGCACCTGCAGCACTGCTGAGGACCTTTCCATGCCTTGGCCAGTACCACAGGTCCCAGCACAATGAGATGCAGAAGATGAAGCTGAAATAGGCTCAGGAGAAGTACACTTTTCTAGCATTTCAAGGGAGATTTCTAGATATCTATGCCATGTGCATCATTCAGAAATAAGCTGTGTCAGATCAAAACAACTAAAAATCATGAAATTTGATAACTGAATTCAGGAAGTTGCTTGTGGGTTGTTTTTTTTTTGTTGGGGCTTTTTTCCTCAAGTAGGTTTTCATACCTATTTTAGTGCAATTTTGAAGGTGCTTTCTGAGGAGGCACTAACTGGTACAAGGTGGCAGCTGCAGTGGCCAATGTTTATGTGCCATGGGAAACAGCTCCTTTGAGCCAGAGCAATCCAAGGCATCATGAACAGCTGGGCTTTGGGGACAAACTCCTCTTCCTCATCAGGGCAATTCCTCATCCATGGAAATACTTGCGGACCTCAGAGCAGCCTTGACTGAGGGAAGATTGCTCAGAAAAGGTGTGTGTGCCAGGCCTCAGAGAGATGGGAGGGCTAGCTAAAGAGGATCTCAAATTCAATATGTTGTGATCTCTTACCCCCCCGCCCCCTTTCTTTTTTTTAACCAGATGCCCATTCTCCTCCACAGACGAGCTCAAGCAAAGTGCTTTTTCAGGCCAGTCACCGCTCCTAGATTAAACATAGGTAGACATTGATAAATGCCTTGGAGGATACACTGCTCTTGAAGCCCATCCAGGGGAATGCTGGGGTTAGATGAATGTCATGGATTAAGCTCAGTTCTAGGTAACCGCAGCTGGTTGATGCAGCACATGGGATGTGGCCCAGACACCTCATCCGAGAGCAGATCCCCTGTCTGGGGTGGATGACTGAGACGAGGACAGCTGTACTGGGTCAGACCAAGCTGTACTAGGTCAGACTAGCATTGCCCAGCTTCCAGCCGTTGGCAGATTTGCCTCAGGCAGCAGCGGCTTCTGTGCATTTAGCAACCCTGGACAGTTTTTCCCTCCTTCAATTTGAGGATTCTCCCCTTCAATCTGTGCACATTTTCAGCCCCCCACAGCATCTGGCAGCAAGGAGCTAACTATGCATTATCTGAAGAAGGTTTTTTTTCTTCTATTTGCTCTGAACTTGCCTCTTGCTGGCAAGTCTTGCTGGACTCCCCTACTTCTTGCACTGGAAGAACAATCAATCCTTACCATAAAACAATGTTACCGACTCTATCGCACCTGCCCTCAGTCATCTCTTTTTTTTTCAGCACCAGAAGGACGCAAACCTGTTGCCTCTCATCATTAATGTTCATATTCCTGGGAAAACTGAGCAGACAGGAGAGCTGCATACATTTGTGCAGGGTTGAGATAAGCCTCTGTTAAGTATTTGCTTAACATACAAATGCCTTTCATGTTTCAAGATAGACAAATCAAGTGGATGTTTTAATTAAGGAAGGGATCAGATGATGTGTCTTCCCCTCAGCAGAGATTTTACAGAATTTTTGCCTGGATTCAGCTGCGTATTCTAAGCCTGCTGATTGACAAGGGGGAGAGATGGGTAACAGAGGATTTGTGCTATATGTGATTTGTGCTAGAGGGTACATAAAGGAACAAGAAAAATAATTCCCATTTCTCAAATGTCCAAGGGCTGGTCAAGTCTAAATACAGTTTGTATTGTCAAAAGCAGCAAACCACCAGCACATCTTATTTTCATCTGATATACGTGGGGGCCTGACATGACAGATTTAAAGGAAACCTGCGTATCAGTGCACAAGGATACGTGTCCCCTTATGTACAGCGTGCGCGCGCACACAGGCATAGCTATGTCATGTGCTGGCAAGTAACAGAGAAGTTCAGCAAACATACCTGAAATAGCTCACATACTTAGAGATACCAAACAGGCTCATTACACCATTTCCAGAGGGTTTTTTTCCCCCAGCTCTCTGCATCCCCCAGCCATTTGAACGGCAGTTGTTCCTGTGGGCTTGTACTCTCATGCAGTCATCAATTAGAAGGCGATGACTTGAAAAAATATCATTTGTCATTGCAAGCTGAAACGAGCAGCCTGGCTCCTTCGTGCTCAGCTCTGACAAGGAGCTTCCCTGTGCTCTTGCCCCACTGCCTGGTCCCTCTACTGCCTCCTCCTCCTCCTTCGTTCCTTATCCCCTACACCTGTTGTTGTACACTCTCCCTGCTCTCCCACCTTTTGCAGGGAGGAAAGATTTGCTTTGCAGAAGAATCTGAAGGGTTTATGGAGCAGAGAAGGTACCTAAGCAGAGCAGAGAGGGTGTCAGAGCGATTGTAGGGATGGCCCAGCGAAGGGTGGGGGTGACAGACTGGAAATGGCAAAGAAGAAAGAAAAAGAGAAGCTGGGCTGTCATGAAGAAGCTGCTTGGCAAAGAAATCTAAAAGACAAGACAAGAAGTGGATGCTCCTTTGCTTTAGTCGTTAAACACTGGACTGACGGGCGCGCTAGACGCCGCACTGCAGAGACGTGCAGAGGCCCCAGAGGATGGGGAACGGTCCCCTGCACGCCAGACGGGGCTGGTGGCCCTGATCCCCTGCAGCGGGACTCGTGCTGGGGAACCTCTTCCCCTGCAAGCACATGGTGTCAGCCCCCGGGGCAGCCCTCACAAAACCCTCAGGCGCCAATTAGGCTCCGCAGCAATGTGTTCCCCTGGGCTGGGGGCTCCTCCTGCACTGCCTGGGGGACACAGCATATGGGAGTCACTGAGTTCGGCCTTGCAGTTCAATTAAATTTAAAAAAAAAAAAGAAAAAAAAAAAGAAAAAAGCCCTAGCCCCCTTGCAGGGACGGTCTCCCCGGTAGCTGCCTAATCGCTCACAGGGTGACGGCCCTGCTCCTGTCAGCACAAACTAGCAATTACGATTAATGGGCTGTGGCAATCGGATCTCGGCGCTGACTGAGACGGCAGGTCCCACCATTTGCATGCAGTAAATTATTCAGGCTGTCAGCTGTTCGGATGCGAATCGGTAATGTTGCGGTTAAACGCTGGCCACATGGCTAATTTGAGGTGTGCCCACCAGCCCCGGCACCGGGGAGAATTGGCTCTGTGCTGGGGCGGGCAGCACAGCTGTGCCACCGGCGCGGCCTCGGCAAGCCCCGCGCCGCCCTGGCCAGACCCCGGCTGTCGTAGCATGCGTACAGCTAACGACATGCCCTCCTGGGAGCACAGAGCAGCAGGAAAAGCCCAACAGTGTCTCATTTCATTTACGTATCAAGGGACTGTGGACCTGAGAAGATGGGGAGAGCTGGGTGCTGGTGAGCAAGCTTCAGTGACTAAACCGACCTACGCTTGCAGCTACGGCCCAGTGTTTCACAGGAATCAAATGTGTGTCCAGACTAAAAATCAGAGTATTTCTACACTAAAAATGAAGTGTCCTATAATAAACTCAAGGTTTGTCAGCTAAACCTGATTTTTAAGAAGCTAAAGAAGGGCCTCCATTCAGGTGAGCACGCAGCATGAGCATCCACAGACTGCTCGCGATGAGCTAGATGTTCACTGCCAACATCCCGTTCTGCCTATCCGGCTGTGAAAGATGTGTTTAAATGTACCCACCCTCATGCAGAAAATAATTCTTTCAGAATAACCCTTCAGAGTGGAAGGACTGACCTCTCCTAAGCTCAACTACTGTGTTTCAGGAGCACAGCACAAAGAATAGCAAACGTGGGGCAGAAGGGAGAGAGTAATTTGGAAAGCAATGGGAAAAAAAAAACGGCATGGGCAGTTGCCTACTCGCACATCCATCCTGTTCTTCATCCCTCTTTTCCCACGAAGAGAAGGGACGACAAGGGATCTGACACCAGCACAAAATCAAGCTCAGAACCACCAAGCCATTTCTTCACTAGCACCTCAGTGTGGACAACCGCAGCAAAGTCCCATCATTTACAGTCAAATCGGGCTTGCTTTATGCAGGGGTCTGCCTGCGTTCATTGGTACGCAGCCTTGGGGGGACTGTATTTCATGTCAGGAGCTTGAACTGGTTCAGTCATCCCATATGGCTCAGTACTCTGGAAGCCTCTGTACCCTTGCTAAGCATCATCCCTCCAGCAGTACTGGCAGCATCCTTGGGAGTACTTGGCTTTCAAATACACTGCTGTTTTAGTAAAAAGGAAACATTTGATTAAGAAATATAAAGAGTGACCAGCATTCTTCTGAGGAAAAGGAAAAAAAAAACGTAGCTCAATCCTCAGACTTTCAGAGTTTGAAATTAAAAAGGAAGAGAAATAAAAGGGGGGTGGCAAATAGTAATGCTCTATGTAGCACAGTACCATAAATTGGTAGGAAAGTCATGATAATGAATAGCAAAACATACGTTTAAGGGCACGAGGACACTTTGCTTTGGATGTATGGGCACATCAACGTGCCCATGTTGGCCCAATCTCTTCAGCACTGAGCTCAGATTTATTTGAAAATGTCTGGGCATATCCCATTTAGTCTGCCTGTATTTAGGACAAGTAATTAAGAGAAAGTGATTGTCAGAAGGTCAAGCTATTTCAGATACACAAAGACTTAAAATCCATTCAAGTGCTCAAACGTAGGCCCTGAATAGTCCCATCGTGACCAAAGGGCCATGTAGCAGCGTGGAAATTTGGGCAGCAGTATGAGTTTTCGCACATCAGAGCCGTATTTTTATCCTCATTGAGGCCCAAAGCACTTACGCGTATATACACTAGCAGTGAAACAACAGTGATCCTTTATGACAGTATGACCATAATCTAACCTGACAAATGCAATTGTCAGCATCCCTTAAAGTAAATTATAACTGCGCCCCCTTGGCTAAATCCTGAGCCCTTTCAAATAAGAAAACAAAGGGCTCTCTCCCAAGAGTTGTGTTCTCTGCATTGTATTTTCTGACAGGCTTTCCCACCATCAACCTTTCATCCTGTTGAACTAACGTCCACTGCAGGCGGCAGAAGGCAGGGAGGACAACGCTGGTTAACTTCACGCTGGTGAAGTGCGGGCCTGCACGGAGGAAAGGCGGTAGAAGGGGCACAACCCCTGGCAGGGCCGGCCACTAAGTCCTGTGTCAAGGAGCGTGAATAAGGGTGATATGTGTGTACGCTATGATTTTCTATAAATAGCAAGTAAATTGGTGCTAACGACAGGGAAAAGGTCCTCCCCAGCTGCCCATCTTCAGAGCTCTTGGGGTGTCACTGCGGTCTGCACTGTGGAGCATCACAGTGCGTAGTCGCCTGGTGGCCTCACTGCCACCAGCAAACAAGGCACTCAAAATACAGTCAGAGACTTTGCAATTGGTCCTTTTACAGGAGAGACTCAGCTGAGCTCAGGGTCTTTCTGTGCAAATTGAAGCAATATGCCTTTTACATCTTATTTTCTCCACCCAGTACCTGTGCACATTTGTACTCCATACACTATACCCCTCTCTGGCTTGCTCAAGGGACCATGGTCTTTTTCCACCCAGTTTTATGCACCTCAGATTCAATCCTGCTCCAGGAAGACCCCCTGTCCTTTCAAAACCACTTAATAAACGTGGAACAGTAACTTCTTTCTCATGCAGACAGGACTTCTTGCTCTGTGTCCCATCTGGGCCTGACTTTGCCCTGCAGCAGGAGCGAAACGGCATGCTTCCAGGGATGTATGGATGCTTTATCACAAGGAGACTTCCCGTGCAAAATTCTACACCTGCAGGGAGGGTGGATAAAGCCCAAGATGAGCAGAAGTTTGGTTTGGTTTGTTTTCACTTCGCTCTCTGTATTTCCTTTACCCTCATGTTTCAGTTTTCACCCATTAAAACCCAACCTTTTCTTCCTCGCTGATTTGTGGGTCAGTCACGACTGTATTGGCATTACTATAATTCACAGAAAATTTAACTCCTTGGCCTTGACAGAGCCTAACCAAGGCTGTCTGGGCTGTCACGGCTTGGATTGACAGGGTAGTTCAAGCAAAACCATTCTGATAATGAGTGGTGGCAATTCATTAGGTTGAACCCTTCTTTCTGTGTCAGCGTTTCTGTGGTGTGTGTGGTCTGTGGTGGCAATTTTAGGGGAACATGAAGGCTTGGGGTCCTGCTCACATGTATAGCTTGCTTGACCAAGAGCAGGGCTGAACATGCCAAACCCTAACCCTGGCGTTTCATCCTGCCCCTAAGCTGTGCCTGGTGGCTTCACTCACGGCCATCCTCTGCCCCAGTGCTCAGCAGTGCTGTTCTCCCGGAGACGGAAGGGCAACTGCCCCCAACTCATGCCAGATGCTCCTTCTTCCCTCCCTCCCACTCCCCGCCTCTGCCCCTGTAAGCAACCAGAATGACCAACTAGCCTTATATTGTACAAACAGCAGGGTCAAAGCTTGTTGGAAACTCACCTGGGACTGAGTGTCTGGGGCGAGAAGTACCAGAGCAGCTGTGCGAGAGCAGCAGCCTCTCCAGATGGCTCAGCAGGAGCCCAGGGAGGATGGGTCCACGGCCTTAGCACACTGCATCTATCTTAAGGTATCTGATGTTGACCTTGAAAGTCACCTTAGATATAAGCCTCTGCTGCTCCCATGCTTCGTGCACGCAGCTTCCAGCAACAGGATAAATATCCAGAGGACTCTCAGGTTTATCAAGTCATGCTTTAATCCCCACTGTACATGTCAGCCACTCCTATTGCTACTCAGAGACACAGTGAGAGGGTTTGTCAGCCCATCCAGCTTGCAACATGGCCAACGGCTGGCGTGTATGGCCGGAACAATGGAAGCGCCCTGCCATGCTGCCTCCACGAGCCCTTGCCCAGCTGGCCATGGTGCACAGCTCCCATCCGGAGAGGACAAGTAGGAGTTATCTGAGCTCCCTCTTCCTCATCCTAACAGCCAAGGCTAACCATGACAACCTGGTGCACGTGGCCGCTGCTGCCTCTACCCCATCAGGGGTCTCAGAGAGACAGCTTCCAGACACAGCAAGGAGATCTGCACCATCTCATAGAATCATAGAGTAGTTAGGGTTGAAGGGTACATTTAAAGGCCATCTAGTCCAACCGCCTTCCAAGGAGCAGGGACATCTCCAACCAGATCAGGTTGCTCAGAGCCCACCAACCCGGCCTTGAATGTTTCCAGGGATGGGGCATCCACCACCTCTCTGGGCAACCTGTTCCAGTGTTCCACCACCTTTATTGTAAAAAAATTTTTCCTTATCCAGTTTGTCATGTACACAGAATCCAAAATAGAGAACTCGAAGACATAGACTGCAGCTATCAGGATGCAGCTAGCTGCAAGGTTCAACTGTGACCAAAGTCAGGAGGGATTCAATCGACTGGCCTGATCCTGCACACCATCTCAGATCCCCTTATGTGACTCAGGATCAGTGGTGTCTACTGACACACTGCTTTCAGAGCCTCACAGACAGAAAATAGTCGGTGCATTAAGCTCCAGAATAAGATCATAACATGCTGTAAATTAAAATACGGTCAGCTCTGCGCGCACAGTCCACAGTCAAACAAGGAGTGATGCACGGAAAACAATGGGGACTCACACTCATCTCTGGACAATCATTCATAGGATGCACAACAACACAATTCCACAGACAGAAATCAAAGAATCTCTCTGAAATGAAAGATCTGCTCTTTCCGGGTCGTTGTTTTTTTTTTTTTTTTTCCTTTTTAATAAAGATTTCTAACGTGCTGAGACCGTTTATAATAATAATTGGAAAAAAAAAGTCTCTGGGAAATTATTGGCATGAACTTTCAGGGCTCTAAATTAAGGCCAGCCTAATTTTCCAATTAGGCAGCTTGATAGGCAAGATGACATGTGCAGAGTAGAAGGGCAGGCTCTAAACGGCATTTTTATGAACATTTCTCATGCCTGCAGCAGCCTTTCTATACCCAACAGCTGAGGAGTGCACTTTCCCATGCCGTCAGGGGTGAGGAGGTTACGACTCCAGCATTGTGCCCCTTGTTTTTCACACAAGAACCTGGCGCGCCACAGCTCGCTTGAAAGGGTCCAGCGCCCCCGGAGCGGGGCGGGTGCCCCCGCCGCCCCCTCACCGCGCGCTGCCGGTTCCCCTGCCCACCCCTGCCCAGCCCCGCGCCCACCGCTCGAGCGGGTGGCTCAGTTTAACCCGCCATCGAGGCGGACGACTGGCAACGCTAATTGGGATGGGGGTTGAACCTTTTTCAGAGTCGTTCAGTTGGTAAATGAAACTTCAGCTCCCCGGCGATCTAGCGTGCGCGAAGAAGCCGTAGCCCGAGGTGCAAAGGGCACGGCAGAAAGATTTCGAGCCGATGCTGCTCTTTCACAGCTCGAGCTGTTGGGCGGCTGCCTGCCTTCGCCGGCTCCAGCTCTCGCCTCCCTGCTGCTCGCCCGGCAAAGGGAAACCCTGAGCACTGGGGCAAGGCATCCTTCCTAAGCTTGCTGAAGGCCCTGCCACCCCAAATGCTGCTGTGAACACAGCGGTGGGGCTTCTGGGAGCGAAGGGGAACCCAAATCGGCATGTGAGTCCCTCAGTCACAGACAGCAGTCTGGCCCTCAAGAGACAATGAAATCACACACCAGTCCCTGCTTGGCACTTGTGTGATCCTGAGCAAACCACAACAGGCCAATTTAAACGTCCTTCTCTGGGTCAACCAATTGAATGGCTAGATCCACGCCAGCTTGCAGCAAGGCAGGGGAGCTCACACAAGGGCCTTGGCAGATGGGGAAGGCAGAACTTAGCAGTGTCTAGCATGAGAGGACATTTAAACATAGGAGTCCATGGACCACCACCACTCTGAAAAACCATTCCTGAAGAACAGTTGTGCTAGCTGCAAGAAGATTCTGGCAGCCACACTGACAAGGCTGCCCTTTAACTTGGTGTGGTTGACGCCAAACTCTGAGCGTACGGGCACACCATACAGGAGCCTGAACCAAAGGAAATCTAAGTTTGTCTGAACCTGAGTAAACAGCAAGTCAGCCTCAAGGATATGGAGAACGTACCAATTTCCACCTTTGCCACTTCTGGAGAACCCCAATTCCCTGCAGCTCTTTAGCAATTGGATCCCAAAGTGAAGACTGTACCAGCCTAGCTCAGGAGCAGATCACCTCCGTGTCGGGACATACAGAAGAAGCTCTAAGCTTTCAAAAACTTAGAGAAATGAAAAGAAGCAGTGATCAGAGTGGCATCAGAAGTAAGATGCCAACATATCACAGAATCACAGGATGGCTGAGGTTGGAAGGGACCTCTGGAGCTTATCTGGTCCAACCCCTCCCTGCTCAAGCAGGACCACCTACAGCCAGTTGCCCAGGACCATGTCCAGACAGCTTATGAATATCTCCAAGGATGGAGACTCCACAACCTCCCTGGACAACCTGTGCCAGTGCTCCATCACCCTCACAGTAAAAAAAAAATATTTCCTGATGTTCAGAGGGAACCTCCTGTATTTCTGTGTGTGCCCATTGCCTCTGGTCCTGTCCCTGGGTCCTCCCTCAGGCCCTTTTTGAAGATAGGGGTGACATATGCTTTCTTCCAGTCCTCAGGCACCTCTCTTGGTCACCATGACCATTCAAAGATGTTCAACATGATGCCCATACACTAATTGTGAGGCAGTTCAGGATATACCCTGAATGCTCTTCTCTGATGTCTCTGTTTATATCTTTTGGTAACTGGCACATTAGACTGTGGCCTTCAACTTCAGTCAGTGTTTTATTTGTATTCAATTCAGTCATTTTGACAAGAGGATGACAACTCCTCTCCCTGTGAAGAGAAGTATTAAGCCCTTCATGCCCTTCCCCATGCTGCTGGACTGACACTGTGAAATAACACTGAAGTTCCTGTATGTGCCATGTCTCAAACAAAAGTAGGGCTGAGAAGACAACCAAAGAACGAACTAGCTGAGCTGCCGTTATATGAAGGAAAGGTGGTCAAAGAAGAACTCCTGTCTAACACAGCTGATTATTTCAATAGTCCTTTGATTTCTCATTAAAGTCAGGAGAAAAAAACCCCACCTTTTTTACTACTTTAAATGTCAACATTTTAAAAATAATTTAACTTTACTGCCACTTTCAGAAAGCTGCCGAGTGACTACAGCACCTGCCCCAAAGGGCGCCTTGGATGGATGCACCCCTTTGGGAAGCGTGACTCTTGGCTCTAGTTGACACCCGGCCCGCTGCAGACGGGCTGCAACCTTACCAAACGCCCGACTGCCTCGCTATTGCCGCCGTGCAGAGCGAGCGCATCAACCTGCTGAGCTCTGACTGAACAAGACAGAACCCAGAAGGAAACAAGAACACTTAAAAAGACTTTTTAAGAACTTACGGGTGTTAGTCTAATGCAGTCATACCAGGGACAATATTTATTTTGGGTTATGGTCAGATGACAACGGTATAGCCTCATTTGGGCAGTCTTGATCCTTCATATGTGATAAACATTTCCCAGAATGTACAATTAAAAAAAAAAACTCACGGAGGCTGCATGCTTCTATCTAGCTGAAATGCTCTCTAGCCAAAACAGGACTTGAAAAGCTTTCCCAGCATAAAGGAATAATGCTATCGGAAAAAAAACTTGAACAATTATTTGCCCAATTTATAAAGGTGGCAGTATTAAGAAATGAGGAGGAACCCAAACTTTCCAGAATGTGTTAAAGAAAAGTAAAATGTGAAGTATTCTTTTTTTTAGAAACGAGCTCAGTGCCAAAGCTTTGGTGGCAAGATGCTAATTTGCTCTCAATAGCCTGATTTCTTCAGCGTTTCCCTTTTTCCCCGTCTCATCACCTAAAGGCCTGGAATATGAAAGGGCAGACAAACCCAGGGGGATTCACCAGGTCCTGTTATAGCACATCAGACTTCAAAAGAACATTGAACTATTTTTGTTTTTCATCCAACTCCACATCATGATAAAGCTATTTCGCTTTCCAAGTTTGTATAAAGCGTTTTAATGTTCTGTTCATAAAATAAAAGGTAGAATTTTAGGAAAACTTATTAAAGCCTTCAAAACAGGACCCGAATAACACAAAAGCCAGAGTATTGCTTCAGCTAAAACCCAAAGCAGCTTTGATTCAGTTTTTATAAAAGCTAACTTTGCTTATAAGCACATCTGTAAAAACCAGAAAGCACTATGGACATTCAGGTACAACATTTGAGTGGAGTAAGACATGGTGTGGGGTAGGGTGAAGTTGATGGGCACTTCAGTTACAGGCCTAGAAAAGTGTCCTTCCAGCAGAATGTGTAGAAACATTTCTTGTTTGTGTAGAAGTGAAGTTTTGTACCTGCCCACAGCTACTTGCTACTGAATCACCCGGGACCCTAATGCCAGTGCGTACGTGGAGCACCCGACCGAGCGGCAATGGCGAGGTGGAGACAGCAGCCAATTCCACGCTGTTCTCTGAGCACTGAGTGTTAACACCTCCGAGTGCAAATTTTACACCATACCACCACCATGAGTTACCACTACCTGAAGTGAATCTGTCATGCTACGCTCATCCAAATTTAAGTGAGAACTCTGACAATTAAGAGATGTGGGCAGCACGCAAAGCAGTATCTGAGAGAGGAGAACGGAGAATTGAGTATCTGCTAAAGAAGTGGGGTCTGTGTGATGTTACCAGAAGTTTTTAGAGAAAAAAAAACCCTTAATAACACTTTCAAAAATCAAGACTGTTATAGGAAAAAAAAAAAATCCTCTGAAAAACAGACCAAGAAACAAAGACTGAGATCTGCTAGCACCAAATATCTTCTCAGCTGCATAATAAAAAAAATGAATTGTGAGAGATTAAATGCATATGATTTTATGAATTAGCTTTGCTCACCTGGTCAGTGCTTCAGAGTAAGTCAAAATTACAAAATTTAGAAGAAAGCACAGCATGGCATATAGAGAAATTCCTGATTTTGGCAGTCGCATGAATGGAGTTGCAGAACTCCGCTTACACTGGCCTCAGGATTCTTCGCAAAATGATGGATTTACACTTACAGCTACAAAGCCTTGGTATGTGGAAATGGTAGCATTCGTTTAGTTAATATTAGTAATACATGCAGTATAGATACTTGAGTGTTTGAGTATTCCAGGCAGTGGTGCGGGCTAGGCACAGTGCCGCAGGAGCTGCTGGGTGGCTTTACCCGTCCTTTGTGCCCACAGAAACAACTCTCCTCATACATGAAATAAGAACAACCTCCAAAGTCAGTTGCATGCAACTGCCCAAACCAAGGAATCTGCCACTCAGGAATCTGAACTCTGTGAACAGGGAGACTTCACTGTGCATTTTTTAAGAAGAATGGGTTGTACATAAGCTTGTGTGTGTTTGGCAGCAGAAAATGAAAAGAGAAGGAGCAAAAAGGCAGGTGGCCATGAAGAAAGAGGGAATTCCTGGGAAACAGGTGGCAACCAGCAGGAAAGTGTCTGCATTTGTTATTCTTCTGTGTGGACAGCACTACAAATACCTGTTTGCATTATCAATTTCTACTCTGATAAAAGACTGGAGGAAAATGAGAATAGTCTTGTAGATACAGGGCCATGCAATTGTGCGATCATGGTTGTTCAGTAATGAACATTGGTGGTTCTCTACGTTGCATTAAAGATGTAGTCTATACATATTCTTGGCATATGGAGGTATTACAAATATGAAACACAATCCCAACAGCCCGCCACAAAGACATTTCAGAATTCCCTGCTCTGTCATTGTAATCCTGCATTTGGGAGTTGTACAGAATTGAGGCAATGTGTGATGGGCACAGGCTATCTCAAACAGAGGCTGCTCCATGGGACAACTCTTGTCTGAACAGTTTAGAGGTCCAATAAATAATTGTCTTGAAGGTCACTGAAGATGAGCTGGGAGAACGCCTGGTTCTCCAAAGGCCAGAACAGCTAGCAGCAGCCTAAAACCATTGAAGGTTCAACCACACGATTTCTAAGACTGGGTTGGTTTATGTGCACCTGTGGGTTTCCAAATTAAAAAACTAAGCTGGACTTGAAATAGCAACCACTACGGTCTCTAAGAGCCACTTCTCTAAAGGTTATCCACAGGAAGATTTGATAAAATCACAATCTGATACCCTACTGTGAAATAACTCTTAGTCTGCCTCTAAAACCTTAATGCATTAATTTTCTCCCAAATCACTCTTATTTAAGGTTGATCACGCATGTAGGACAAATTACATTCAACAGTCAGGATTTCTTTTTGATATTTTAAATCCCTTCTGGCTTCTTAAAAATGCCTTCTTTTCCTACTCCAGTGCTAGGATAACTCTTTACCTGGAGGCTAACACTCAGTTAAATTCCTGTTCAAATTCCCATAATTAAGACCACTGAGATGAACGAGCAAATTAAAGCAACAAAATAAGCTCACATTGCTTGCTTCCTCTCTCTTGCTTAGATCCTTACTGATTTCAGAAACAAGACTTCAGTTTGCAAAAATATAAAAGGATGTGCTGAAACATGCCTGTTCCCTTCAGGATGATTATGCATTTTCCATGTGATTCCTTCTAGTATTTCAGGCAAATAAATACCTTATATTAAAAATATTCTCCTTGACAGATCATGCATGAGGTGTATTTTGGAGACTACCAAGCAGATGTAGAGCAGATGTCTGCACTATATCTCTCTTCTCAGTGTTACAAAAGGGCAAAGGCAGGAAGTTTTCTTTTGTTTCTTTTGTCAAGTTTTTCTTTTGGGCAGAGGAGTAAGAAAGAGTCAAACCACTGTGTCACAGGGCTGTGGTTCCAGGTAAAAAGGCATTTCAACTTTCCTTTCACTTTTCTTTCTATATGCTTTCTAACAAAAGAATAAAAGACAACAACCTTCAAAAGAGAAATGACACTGGTTTTGGAAAAGACCTCTAAACAGATAAAGGCTTTTGTATCCTGTTCTAAATGAATTTTGTTGGGCCATATGAAGACTTGCAGAGTTTGGGTGGCAATCTGACCCATAGGCCAGCTGCAATCTAACAGAATTGCTCACAGTTTTTTCTCTCTGATGCCATCTTACCCAAGCATCCCTCAAACGCAGGCAAGGAAAGGGGTGCATGAGCTGTGGCAGCCTGGAGCTGGCTCCGTTGTACCCTGGTTGTTTAGGGATCTCATATCTCCTCTTCCTCACATGACTGGAATACCAACATACTCAGTCATGAGACGCAGAAGGAGCTATACCATCCTTTAATGGCTCTGCCACCGCTCACGTGGCCTGCTCCAGCAGAAAGATGAAGTGTCTGTGGATTTGAGTAACATATGCTTAAGCTAGTGCACATTTTGCATATTGTCACTGGACAGTCACGGCAGGCAAACAAGGCATACCATCTGAACAAATCTCATTTTATTCCAACATTTAGGAAAAATACTTTAAGATTAAACAGGCTTTCTTTTGTAATTCAGTGGTATAAATGGCAAATTTCACTTGCCCTCAGCACACCTGCTAGGCACTATGCAGATCGCAAATGACTGCAGAATTCAGACTTGCATATACCAGTAATTAAAAGAAATACTCTGATAGCAAATGCTCCAAAAATATATTGGAAACACTATAGCATGATTATTTGGTTGTGTGTTCAAATACCCATTACACTTATCTTAAATATACTTAAAGAAACCTAAGACCTACACTTGACCTACTACATCAAAATACTTTATTTTAATTTATATTAATAACCAGAGAAAATTTACTAACATGCATTGGAAAGGAGAGCTCCAATTAATGTAAAGAATAATCTCTAGTTCTTCATGCAGATGGAGATAAAAGTATGAAGTATTATAACAGAGATTAAAACCAATATCTGCAGTAAACATTCTGCACTGCATCCTGGAAATCAGGAACCCTTGACATTGTCCTCTATGAAACGCCATACTGGAAGGAGCACCACGAGAGCAAGCTTTGGGCTTCCTCCATGGAAGTGCAGTGTCTTAGATCAACATCCCTTTGGGATGGAAACACGAAGTCTGGAACTCTTTATATAAGAATATGCAAACATTCAACTAATATTACCCACAGAAGCTCAGTTAACCTTTCCCATTTAAATCTAAAGGCAAAGCGCTAGAAAGATGAGTGAATAAAAACGGAGCAAGAATTAGGTACGATGTGCTTACTGTCTTTTATTGATCTCATTATTTATATAACCAAGCAGACAGAGACTTTTCATTTCTTTCCTGAAGAAACATTTCATTTGTATAATTTGCTATAGAGCACAAAGTGCATTTATTTACATGAGATTTACTCCTTTTGCTTTGTTTGCTTGCTTTCCATGAGCCCTAAAAGCACTGCATCAGCTTCCAGCAATGTTGTATCAGTTGTTGCGCCCAAGAACCTAGACGTGAGTTCAAGGTCCTGCAGTCTCAGGCGTACTCGGGTTCCTCTCTGGTATTTTCTGTGAAGAAAAGGGGAGAGGGGGAAGAAGGTAAGTTTTGTTAAGCGACGGTCTTGCACCTCCTAAGGCTGCTCTCCTGTCTGCAGACAGAAGTAGCAGCCCCACAAAAACCAGCGTGCTGCAATGGAAGTTCAACACTGTTGTAATGCATCAGCACTAAAACTGCTGGGACGTACTCTGGAACACCACAGAGCCAGTCTCTTGACACAGTCCTGCCCGTGGAAGAGCAGACACCACCAGATTCCGCTGAGGGAATGCAGGCTCTACAGAAAAGCAGTTTATTATAAAGGAAACTGTTTGTGTCTTCCATCAAAATATTTTACTGTATCATCTGCTATCATGCACACAATCATCTGCAGGACAACATATTATTAAAGGGGAGGACAAGTCATCATTAGATCACTGGTGACATTGCTATTATCAAAAATGTATAATGCCAGCTAACTACGGTTTGTATTTCCAACTCTGGGCCTCAGGCAAGGGAACTTTTCTTGTCTTATCCCCTCCTCCAAAGAGTGGGTATCATCTGCAAGTTTTTTATTACATATAATTACAAAGAAACCCCACAACTATTGTAATGAAACATTCTGCCCACAGGGCTGAGTTTTATTCTTTTATGCTCTTTTTTTTTTTCCTCTTTCTTTTTCCTTTTAAGTCAGAAGATGCGAGTGTTCAACGTTTTTTAAAAACAGACTCTGTGTCAAGATGACCATGTCAAATTAGTGAAGATTTTTGAAATACCAGCATCTTTTATACTGCACCTGGAGAGCTACTGATCAAAGTCCAGCAATAAAACTGAGAATTAGTCTTCTTTTGAAAGTTCAAGCTGTACTTTTTTTTTTCCCCAGTCAATGCATAAAGAGCTGAAGATGCATCAAGCTTGACCACCTTGAGCAAAAGCAAGAGAAAGTTTGAAACATTCTCCAGTTACAGACTGGAGAAAATGTAACAGGAAAGCCTGGTTGAACATATTTCCACCTTGTTTATTTTCACCTTCAGCCTGGGCAGACAATCTTTACTGTTTGACAACTGTTTGCTAGCACGGAGCAAAACTGAACTGGGTTTCAAATTTCTTCAGCACATCAAACTAAGATCATTTTGGAAAAGTAAACACCTTAAGGAAAAATGCCGGACTTGCATTTATCTTCCCCCTCCTCCCCCCTCAATTTTCTCTCACTTCTATCTTACATTAATTTCCTGTGGCTCTTGGTTAATCCTGGGTAACACACTCAGTTATGTCACAAACTGCAAAGGAAGACCATTTGATACCTCCACTCTGAACCAGTAGCTACACTGGGCACTTCGGCCAGCAAGGTTTCTGCCAGCACTCATCCCAACAAATCCTGTGATGATCTGCATGGATCAACACAGTGGAAATAAGAAAATAGGACACATTTTCTTAAAAACATTGAACTGAAGTACTTCATCTGTCCAAAATGTGAGTAACCACTGTTGTGCGGTGAAGAGTAGAGCACAGCTACCAAAGACAGAGAACAGCTTATGTTTGGTTGTTACCTGAATAGCTGGAGAGGACCAATTCTGCCCCTTTCCCTGGGAAATATTTGCATTTCAAAAAAGGAAACAGTTCCACAACTGATGAAAGCTTACGTGCAACATTTGAGAGGAGTAAGAAAAGGGCAAAACAAAATTAAAAGAGAATGCATAAGACCTGAAAAATGGACCATATTTTCTGGGATTTATTAGGCTTATTTAAAAGAGAAAGTTCCCCAAAGAAGTCAGGATGTTTTGAGATAAGAAGGGGAATGAAGAGGAAATCTCCTCACTGAAGAATCTTAAATGAAGATACCAGCTGACTAGGGATTTTAGCCATTTGGGTACATGGGAGAAACCTCCAGAAATTTTTCTAGCATGAGCCAAACCTTCACCTTACTGATAGCTACAGGCTTGGTGGGTTGCCTTTGCGTCCAACCATAAAGTTATCCTGATCCCTAATACTATCTTTGGCATAAATTAACAGACTTTTCTGCCTTTATCAATGAGTGTGAGGAGTGGGTGGGGCATGAGAAAAAGACAAATTTAAAAAAAAAGAAAAGAGAGAGAGAGATTAGGTTTTGACAGAAGGCAAATAGAAGAGGGAGAGAAGGAAATCTGAGAGGATGAAACGGTCTGCGGAAACAGAAAAGAGGGAACAGACACCTTATAATGAGAAAAAAAAAAGAAGGCTTGGGAAGATATGAAAGGGGAATAAATGGTAGAGTAGGGGACAAAAAAAAAAGCACTAAAAACACTGCAGATAAATATTTGTAGAAATGAAGGAAACTGGATACAGAGTACAGCCAGAGAAGAGGAAAACAGCCACTGAGAAGTAAAGACTGCATAAAACTATTACTAACTTCAGACTTATGAACTACAACTTTCTGTGCTGCTTTTAAAAAGATGGACCTGTTTTTTTACCTAATAAAACTCCATACTAAAACTAGTGGTTCTGTAACAAATTTGGAAGACCAGCAATCCCTCTGCCTTTTTCTCCTCTCCTTCCTCCTAGAGGAAGAGCAGCTCACCAACAATGCAAAGCAGGATGCTACTGTGAAAACTGGCCCAACACTTTTCTGCAGAAGATCAAACTGAAGGAGGTTTAATTCCGTGAATTAGAAGTCCTCTCTCTGTTTGACAGCACAGAGTGGGAGAGATATTGAGCTCCATCTTTGCAAATGAAATACAAAATACTACTTTCATCACACAACAGTTCCTTTTGAGCTGGTTGCTAGACTACAACAGTAAGTGTTTTGCAGGTGAATAGATGAAACTATTTTTTTTCTAATCAAACCTTTGAAAGTGCTATTTAGAACCAGGAAAGTCTGTGAGGAAAATCTGTGAAGAAACTGTACTCCTCTTGATTAATACATCTAATTTAATAATAAATTAATAACGTTAAGCATTACTCCCCCCATTTTAGCATTCCGAAGACCTTGCTCATTGTACAGTCTGCAGAGAACTTTGCTTGAATTTCCAGACACAACTTTAGCATGTATTTGTAATAAAAATTTAAGCAATTGTATTTTCATAAAAAGCACCACAATCTTGAATGCTGCTTCAGTAACTCAGACAGATTCCAGATACTTTAATCGTACTTAACTCAATTAGTAAAGAATAATTGTGTCACAGCACATCTGCTTACAAAGAGATCCTGAAGAACATCGCTTTATGGAGCTGACACAACTGTCAATTTGTGTGAACATAAACATTTGGGTTTGTGACAGATGTTTCCTACAACGAAAACTCTTTAGAATAAACGAGAAGGGGAAGAGGTAGGAAAAAGCAGAAACATGACCACAACACGCAGTGGTGGTCTATCCACCACATTTAGAGCAAGAGGAAATGTCAGGTCGCTCTATGCATCGTAAGCATATTCTATCCACGAAGGTATTTATCCTTAAAACAGATAAAATTTCCTATGGTTAAAGCAGAAGCTTGAAGCAGGATCCAGAAACAAAGCAGGCATTTTATTATTTTCAGGAACGGTGTCCTAGGAGACACAGGACACCAGTGTAAAAGGAAAGAAACTGTCTACTCCATTTTGCAAAAGGACTTGCTTTATGTTTAAGTAACAATGCTGGTATTCAAGATCATCCTATCTCATGACCATCAGCAGAAACCATTGACCTTCCCCCAGCCCCCAAGCACTGTGTTGAGGATGCATGTGTTTTCCTCTGCCACTTCCTATCGCCAGGTAAGAGTATTAAATTCACTTTGAAGCAGACAAAGGTAGTTGTAAGCGTGTACGTAAGTGAAGGTATAGGAATATTCTACAGAACTTAAAAAAATTACTTTGCAAGTAGAGTCAAAGCTTTCTCCACTTTGACAGAATTTATTTACAAGAGCTACCAATTTTAACTCTTTGGGATGCTAGTTTTGGCTGGAGAGACTCCAGCTAACAACCAGCTTCAGAGGTGGGAATCCACCAGCTGCTGTTGCTGAGCCATGACTCTGTCTCAGGCCAATGTCTGTAGAGCATCCACTGAGGCACCCACCGGAAACCTGTGCCTGAACTTCAGCCAAGGATCAATGGGCTCCAAAAAGCTTTCTCTAGTTTGAATGAGTGCTTGTAGGCTTCTCTCCACTCCACTCCTGGAGTGGGCAAAGCCCTGGGTACAGGTGCACCTTTCCTCCAACCTCTGCTTCCAGAAGATTACTTTAAGTTGGAGACAACCCAAATCATTGTTTCAGTGCTCTTCGTAATTTTTGGACTTTGAAAAGAAGCAAGATGAAAATCCTTTTTCTTATTTGAACCATAAGTTTGTTCAACTGGACATCACAAATATAATACGGTATGTAACAGCACAGAGAAAGCATAGAGTACAGCCTTGCTAATGCTGCTTAAAGAAACTTTAAAAGCATTAACATTAAAATTTATGTCCTCTTATTACATTAAAAGTAAGACCTTTTATCTTTGCATGCAAATGTCAAACTCCTGTGTCTTAACTCACATAAAGTAGGTCTTCTCTTTGCTGAACACAGATAGATAGCAGAGCATCCACTTCCAAACTTAAGCAGCTTGGAAGCTTCTTTCTGACTGATCATGTCCCTTTTATTGCAAATTGGTCCCTGTCCTAATTCCTTCACTTCTGCACTGAAGCTTTAAATCTCTCAAAATCATAATGATTAATTAAAAGAAACAGCCAAACCCCCCAAAACTCTTTAGTCAAGATTTTAAACTTGTAATTTTAAAAAAGTAAGTACTTTTATTATGTCCCCTTAAAACATATGTACAAACAAAAAAAAAAAAACCCAATGCTTTTACATAATAAAATTGGAGGGGGAAGATATGGAATGACGTATTTAAGTTCTTGCTAACTTTCAAGAAAGCTGGGAGGGGAGTGTTCTTTTTTAAATTTAAGTCATTTCAGGCTACAGCAAAAGGTTTACAAAGGGAGTTAACTTGGAAAGCAATGAGCATGCAAAAACAAGGACGCTATAACTAAAAATGTTTTTTTGATCCTAATTATACTGATTGCTACCAAGGAAATGGGACAGTAGTTTTGCAGGTGTGCAATTTCACATGTAGAGGAAGCATCCTCCTTACTACATGGCATCAAGAATTTTATTCAAACTCTAAATAACAGGTGTAAACATTAAAGCATTTTGTTAAACTATCCAACATTTAAAACTGCATGTGATCACAAACGAGCAAGCAGTCGTTTTTCTATTAAAACTACTCAAGTTATTATTTTAAAATTTAAAGCAACAAACCTTCTATTCTTGGAAACAGTGCTACAAAAATAACCACACAATTACATAAATGGTTGAGTCTCACCAGGTCTTGGCTAGTATTTTCCACTCATTTAAAAAATGCATTCCCGGATACCCTCTATTCCATACTACAAAAATCCAAGACTGCTATTTTGAGACAAATTGAGTATTTTAGCTTATATTCCCTCTATTTCATTACTGGTTTTTAGTCTCCATTTCTTCCTCTTGGAATGATAACCGGTGTAACACAAAGCTGAATGGACCAGCTAATGCTGGCTATGACCACTCTCACCCATTGTTCATTCCTCCGTGCCGTCTGTCCCACCCCTCGTAAACATGCATTTCTGAATGGTGTGGGAAGGCAACTACTAACTTGGTTTTTAATTCCTATACTGAGGGTGTAATTTAGAGAATTTAATTTGAATTTTTTTACATTTTTCACATAATTATTTTTTAATGTCTCACAATACATTCTAGTGATGGTTTTCAAAAACTGCAAAAAAAAGGAATTCCTGGATTATCTCCCATACAAAATATAACCCTGTCCAAAGACAGGGTTAGAGTTGAGCCACGGTACTCTCAGAGAATGCAATGAGAAATCTTGATGTCTTTCATTTTTGTACCGTGAGAATTTCAAAGTGTTCTTTTTTCAGATCTATTATTCAAAAGGTGTTGTTTCAGTGCCTTAATAGAGTGCAGTACAGAACAGTTTAAGATTCTTAATGGTTTTATTTCCTTTTTTATTATGTGGAAGACACCAGATTATCAACCTCAGAAAAAAAATACAACAAAAAAGATAATAAAGTAAATTTGAACATCACTTCTTCTCCCGAGTTTTTGTTCACTATGATCACCACTGTTCAAATCCACTCGAAATTACCCTGTAGCTTTTCCCCAGTAAGACTAAAACCACAACATAACCCCAGAAGCAAGCCCACCTCTAACCAACCCCAGCCAGCAGCAAAGCACTGCAGCCAGGCTGGGATGAAGCTGTGTGTGAAATCATTCATCTTGCTTCTCAGAAATGTTTTGAAGCACTCACAGATGCTGCCCGAGCCCACACTGGTCTTAACTTTATCAGCAGAGGGAGGCCACAGGGCCAGTTTAAGCACCTACTCTGGCACAGATCTATAGGATTTTTGTATAGATCACCCTCTGATGCCCTGCAGGGAAGGAGCTCAGCAAGACCACATCACTTCCCAGCAACTCCTCGCTCACTGCCAGTATACATAAAATTCTTGTTCAGAAGAAATTAGCAGATTGCTCTCAAGTTGAAGGCAGTGTAGTTTTATGCAGTAATCTATACCTCGCTGAAGTGGCTTCTTCCAGCGCGGCACACATCTCATATCTAGCGACGGAGGGGACAGCGATCCTGCTTCCAGCAGCTCAATATAGCAGTCATAACACACAGCCCCCCCTCTCAGTATGAGCTCCTAGGCAATGCTGGGGCAAAAAGACCAAATCCTCTCTTTGTACATATGAGCGAGATGGCAGAAAGTGGCAGTAGAAAGGCAGTGTGAATTCTGCACAGAGCAGAACATGGGATAGTAAGAGAGATTGTAGGAGAGTGTGCAGTATCTTGCTGCCTACCTTTCTTTAAAGGTTATTAAAGAGATGACAACGAATATGCATAAAACTGAAAAAAACACAAAGATCTTGACCTGTTAAATTATTAAAAAGATTGAGCTGTCTATACCTTTACAGAAATATAATACTGATATGAAAAGGTGTTTAAATCTATCTGGGAAAAGCACGCAACGGCAGGAAACTGAGGTCCAACAAATGCAAATGAGAATCACAATTTTGCCAGAAATATTGAGGAACCATCAGAAAAAAAACTCCAAGCACTAGGACTTTTCAGCCATTGAAGGTTTCAACTGAAAAGATGTCAAAACAGATGTGTTAGTGCAGTTCAGGGTAACCTGCTGAAATGTCATGTCTTGTGATACAGTGAAGTCCTGAAAGATGACCTGAAGGTCCCTTTTGGCTTAAATTTCATTCATCCATTATTTATTATCACCCAGTCATTCCAATGAAGGATGAATGCTCAAAATAAGAGTTCCAAAGCATCCCAGTTCTCTGCAATCAAACACGTCATAAAAAATGCTCCAGAACTGCTGGATGCATTTTCCATCAGAAAATGCGATCTTATTCTTGTAACTCACCAACACATTGCCACTTCAGCTGTATTTGTTTCGCACTCCTCTTTCCACGAACTTAGCAACCAAACATGCTCTCATTTCTTCTGAACATTTGCCATTTGTGACACCTGCTTAATAATTTTTCAAAATGCTTTTGCTTCTTGCATCAAAGCCATCCTGTTACAAGGAGAAAGGCAATACACTGCTAGATACAAGCAGAGATCTAGATGGTCCACTAGATAAAAGCCTCTCATATTCTTGGAAGCACTCGGCAGAATGCTGTAAGCCTGTATGAAACCATCAGCTTAAACAACAGTCATTGTTTTTGAACAACAGTGCACAAGAAGAGCCTATGGCAAGCATCAACAGAACCAACAGGTGCTTTATGCACCTGAGGAAGTCCAAAGCCAAACCCCACTTTGCTCTGACCACTGCTAAAGCAGAAATTTTAAATGAATACCAGAAAAATTTGGGGATATTAGCTAGATCCTGATGTGAAAAACACCCTGAAGCACTGGAATACAGCCCTGGCCAACTGGAGCTTGCAGAAGCAAACACACACACTAACGTCACTGCACGTACTGACACTTGGTGGGAAGATAACTACCAAACAGACAGGTAAGAGCAGCAGAATTTGGGGGTCATCCCATCATTAGTGTGTAAAATATTATCTCCAGTTATGCTTATGGAGCTGCCCAAAACTGTAACACATTGATCAAGCCCTGCCATCTTTATTCTGCAAGACTCAAGCTCAGGGACCTTGTCACTCTTCCCTGGGTCTCCACTGCTGGCTGTTGAGATGACTGGCAGCCCACTGAAAGTGGCACAGATGCAGATGAAACATGGATGTTTCCACTCCTGTAGCTAAAAGAAGGTAAATGCAAAGCCTGACAAGAATTGTTTTATGACTGTCATGAAAAGCCCCAAGCAAACCACTGTGAAGACACCGTCAAGCTCTGCTACAACAAGGATATAAATGATCAACAGCATCTGTTTCGATGACAGCAAAAAAATTATACAGCTAAAAGTGCCAAATATTTAAAATCTAATTCTGTTCACTCAGTATGGACATTTAGACTCTCAGTAGAACTTCTTAGTTGTGAAAAACTTCTAAAAAGTAACATGCTAGCCTTCAATTCAGACAAAAAACAAAGTACCAAATATTTACTAAAACAGACCAAAAAAGTCTTGCTGTAATTTTTCTACAGGCTCTGCAAGAATCAGTTTGCATTCACTAAAACTTTTGGGGCAGGATCGTTCCCTTTTTAGAGAAGGAATCCAGACAATAATCTATATTTTAAAATGTACTTCATATCACATCAAAGATGAATGCTATAACCTTTTCTCTATGACACGGTGAGGTAAGCCTTGACAAATGAAACTTGCAATATGTGGCTCCTGTCATCTAAGAACTTGTATCAGATGCAGTTATGTCATCATACAGTAATGTATGCCAGTTGCTTTCTCAGCCTATAACGTAAAACATATCCTTTAACTTGAGAGGAACCATCACTCTAAAGGAACCAAATAAAAGCAATCTGAGTCTTCAGCACAAATTGCCTGGGTATTTTTTTCTGCTGTTTAAACTACGCAATGAACTACTTTGATTAAAATATTGCTTTGTAACTTACAAAATGCTAAAAAAAAAAAAAAGATTATTATATACTTAAATATATTTTAAAATTAGCCATTTATACTACAAAAGCCCCACAGTCCTTCATGCTCATGACCACCAGAAGCCAGACAAACTGTTTAAAAGATCAAAGAGAAAGGTACCCAAGTGAAAAATCCCAACAAACTCATGCAAAGCACACCAGCACATATTATTCCATCCATCTTTCCACAGGTGATCTCTATCTCAGTTCCTGTCCCTTCCCTTTCCCACACTGGGACCTTCTCACAGTCAGATACTTTTCATGAACACAGTCCTATAACTTCAGCCCACCAAATTTCAAACAGTTTCCACAATACTGTTCTAGTGTTCCTCTCAATACACGTGCTCGCAAATTTTACTCTCTTTCTACACTTATTCCACTTCCCTAATTACAACTCCTCCTCTCATCTCTCACTGTCTCCCCGGAATCTCTGACCAGGCATTCCCAGTTTTGTTTTTCTACCCCAGGAAAAACTATTGGACACTTTTTCTTGTCGTCTCTTACTTACTGCCTCCTCACTTATCCTAGTCCCAGCCCATGTATCCAGCCAACCTCATTCTCCTTTCAGTTTCTCACCCTGTGACAGATTTTTCTTTCACCAGCACCAGCTAAGTCCAGTCGTCTTTTTTTTTCTTGCAATGCTTCTCAGTTTTTTTCACTCAGCCAGTTCCAGTTCCCTTGCACCAGTCATCATGGCAGGTCTCTTATAAAGGATTAAAAAACCTAGGTTTTGATAATCCAGACACGGTTATTATCAAAATGCAAGTCAGACTAATTGTCCCCCTTACAGTCTGGGTAATGACATTAGCCATGGGAACAATGAAAATGCATTTAAAAACCTGCCCAGCCTTGGTGCTCAATCTTCAAGCTTTGTACAGCCTGGAGAAGCTATCACACAGGAAAAATTTCAGCAAACCAGGATAACTCACATACTGTCGGCAGGTTTTTGCAGACACATCTTCTAATCCTGCTCTGATGCTCCCATCTGTGCTGATGGCAAGTACTGTCCACGTCCTTTCTCTGTCTTTAAACCTAACCATAGCTATAAATCAGGTTTATTCCTCTCTTGGGAGAGCTGGATGCAGAAGACAGGTGGGGAGATAAGAATGGGTAATCCAGTGGCAGTGAGTGCTGGTAACCATGTTAAGGCTGAGGAAATACCGTTTAAGGGGTGGCATACGCACACAGAAAATGGAGTTGCTGAACAGCCGAAGCAGATAACTGAGTTCTCAGTTGCACCTGAATCCAATAGGAGAGGTGGGAAAGGTGCTAAAGATGGGGGAAGGCTGGGTACTAACGGTATGGGGTCTCAGAGAAAGACTGGGAGCCAGGAGCAGGGTCTGGATGAGACCCAGGTTGAGGAATACAACTTCGGAGAACGTGGGTGAGGTCTGTGGAGAATATTGGGCTGGTAAGAGTTGGTGGGCTTGAGCGAAAAGGAGGAAGAACTGGATGGGGATCTAAGACAAGAGGAGCTGGAGGTACCATCTGGTCCCCCTTTATCAATCAGCTAAGGATGATGGAAGACTGCTGAAAAGAATGTGTCTCTTCCCTGAACCTCCCTATTCCCATGTCTTTCCCCAGTTCTCCTTTTGGCTCTTGGTGCCTACACAAAAGCACTGCCTGTAACATCTGGATGGGGCTTTGAGTGACCTGGTCTAGTGGAAGGTGCCACTGCCCAGGGCATGGGGGCTGGATCTAGATGATCTTTAAGGTCCCTTCCAACCCAAGACATTCTATGATTCTAGGATCTGCCCTCTGGCTTGCTCAGTCACTCTTACTGTTCACCTGTGGCAAAAGTCAAGTCATATTTAGGTTAACGGTTGGTCAGTTTAACATGTAGCATATGCAGACTACTCAGACAACTGCAAGACACTCAGTGAAGAAGTAAACAAAGATTTTAGCTAAAACTATCTGATAGTATCAACCCTATGGTCAAAGCCTGACAAAGCTAAAAGAGGATAAAATGGGATCTTGCAGGGAAAAAGCACCAGGGTAACAACAGATTGTAAAAACTATTTCCAGTGCATACAAATCATCACCCAAAGCATCACTGAGTGTGCAAATCTATAATAGATGCTTGCATTTAAATACCAGACATTACCAAACATTTTACAGTATGTCAAGTAATACTTCTTTATGTTTCAATTACTTGTTAGTGTCCATTTAATCTGAATGTCCCAACAACAATCTCAGCTACTTACATTATGAATGAACAATACGGACCAATACTGAACAGACTTTTTTGATAAAAAAGAAGTTATGGTGCTCTTGGAAAAGGGACATTTTCAGATTAGGTTAGGAATATTTCTTTGTAAGCTAACACTTGCATTATTCATTCAAATGGCTTTCACAGTTAATAAAAGCCTGTTCAGAAACAACATAAAAATCTTACCGAGGAGTGCCACCTTAAAAATACAACTGGTTTGACATTGTCAGTTTGATTTTCAAGAACTGGCAAAGAAGAGTGTGAAGCATGGGGACGGCTGACTTCTCTGCAGAATGCCATGCACCCATCTTTGAGAAAATCCAGTATTTGACGGTTCCACTTTCTACTAAAAACAAATATTAAGAGACCTTAACCAGAGTTCAGAGAGGGACAGTTTTGCAAAAGGTGTGTTTCAGATTTAAAAAAAAAAAAAAAAAAAAAAAAAAAAAAAAAAAAAAAGTGTTTCACAAAACACATGAATGAAACAGAACAGGAAAAGATGTAAGAATATCCATGAAGAACATGGTAGCTCTAGGCAAAGAGCTAACAGTGAGACCGCTCACCCAGCAAGCCACTGACCTGTTGCACGCAATGATGTCAGGAGTGAGCTCAGACTGCTAAGGGCAGCTTTTAGAAATAACAAAGGGAGGGAAAAAACATACAAAACAGCACGAAACAAGGTATTACCAGACACTATCAAGATATTAGAAATGACAAAGTTTATCCTAATGCTATAATGCTTGAGATTAAGGAAATATAGACGACCATTGAATATTGTATCGAAAGGAACTTAGAAGGAACGTCAGAAAATTTAGTTTTGGAGGGAATAAAGAAGAAATGAACAACTGGATACATCAAAAGAGACGTGCAGGCAAAACCGGCAGTCACAGGTTGGAACTAGACAAGGAGGGACCTCCAGGGAAAGCTAGGAAAGAAACCTGGTAAGATTTCTACTCAAGGCAGCAGAACCACTGCACATGCCATGGACAAACCCCATGACCATCCAAACCATGCCAACCATACCTTGTAAGACCGCTTGCCAAGGAGAACGTGTTATTAGCCAGGCTTGGCTCAAACAATCCTCTGCCCACAAAGCTACTTTAATGTACTGTCTCTACTGGGGAAAACAACACAGTAATCCAACAATACATTACGATACTTTCCCATCACTGCAGCAATTCCCACCACAGGCAACACTTTGTCTCCCACAAAGAAGCCTCACATTCTGCGCCTGCAAAAAAACCTATCCATACTGTAGGGATGCCAAGAGGAACATCTGTGTGCTCCAAAGGACACAAAACTGGCTTTTTGTGTGCGTGTGTGTGTGTGCGCGCGCCTGTGTGAAAGGGATGGGGGCGGGGAGCTCCCAGACAATAGCTTGTGTGACTGCCTGCTAAGGAAATGCTCTTTCATTCCCTTCCTCCTTCCTTTTAATTTATTTTTTAATCTGAACAAGGGAGCCAAACAGCCGCAGCGGTTACCAACTACTTCTCCAAGTCCAGTGAAAAGGGTTAAGTTTCTCCCACACCACTAGTTTTAGCCTGGATTTATTTTTACCAGAAAGGATTTCTTTAGGTGTTAAAACACATGTATCTACTGTTCATCAAATAATCTGAGGATTCTGGGTTTACTTTTCCCTTTAGCACAAAATGACTATAATGTAGATCTCATTCAAGAAATGCTGAACTACAGACAGTAAAATGTCTCCTACAAGACTAATGCATTCGTGGGCTTTGATTATGAAGAAAGTGAAGTTTTAAAAGGAGGGGGAAAAAATCAGACAAAGAAAAGTACAAATACTGCTGCCTTTCCGAACGTTGGGTCAATCACTTGGAGAGCAGTGTAACAGAATGTGAACCAGGAACTTGCAGTACCATGAAAACAAAGCTGTACAGCAATGAAAACCAGCCCAGTGGAAGCAAGTGATTATAGAAAGACCCTCTACAGAGAGGGTAAAACCATTGCTTACCAACAAGCATTTAGATTTTGTTTTTACAAGACCTACTTAATCAGCTATTTAAATAATCCAACAACTCCTTACTGACGGATTCAAAAAAGTTGTTCTCTTCTCCGCTTTAGAAGGTGTTTTTTGCTGGTGGGACTGTCCTGGCCCAGTGAGGTTTAAATCAGAAGAAATGGTAGGTTTTTTCTGGAGCTAGGCTTGCTAATGCCATATTCTCCTTTTCTTCCTGCCCATTCTCCAGTTGCTCCTTCCCAGCCTATGTGGTGCAATCTAATCATCAAACAGAGGCCATTAACTCGGACTGCTTCATGCCTCATCTTTAATGCCAGCACTACCTCCAAAACCACGAACAGGCAGCCCAGGGAATCAATTAGCAGCAACTTATCTGTTTCCCCAAACATTTGTAACTCTTTAACCAAGGGTCTGAAATTACATCCCCTTCCTTTGGGGAAAATGGAGCCAGGAGATGCAAATCTGGAACAGAGTTCAGCCTTTCAATCAGCTTCTCAAACACTCATCTTCCTGAGAACACGCTCGAGCAAAACAGGCAGGTTTTGACACATCGGTTGCAGGTCAAAGAGTGCGACATTTGCTGCTGGCAGTATGCAGTGTTACCTTTGTGTGCCTTCTCCAGAGAGGAAACTGAGTTACAGGAGCTCCTGCAACTCCTGTCCATGGGGAAAGGAAACAAACCAGCTGCATCGTCTAGGAGAGGTGTCCACAGCATCCTACTCTGGATTTGGAGACATTGGTCCAGCACTTTCGCTTCAGGAGGCTCAACGCGGAGAGGGCTGAACTCAGGCACGCAGAGTTCAGCTCTAGCAGGGCTCCCTGGGGGTGGAAGCAGTCCGAGCAGCTTTACTGGGCAGATCTCGACTACCAAAGCATGTCAATCTGAACTGCTTCTCTATGGTGCCAAATCTGATACGGCTGCGCTAGACTCCCAGTATCAGAAGCTCTGAGGGGGTGGCTTTGTAGGGAGTCAGTTAAGGACAAGAAAGGTTTTTAAAGTCTTGTTTAGCCCAGACCTTGCCAAATCAAGACTGATTACACATTTCTGCACTGGGCTCCAATTTCCAGAAGGTCTTACTAACCCAGGTCTAATGCTACCTGAGTGGGAAGAGTTCCAGTCCAGCATTGCACTTAAGCTAGGATGTCCTTCTGGAACTCAGGATGCGAAGAGCTACAACACAGCACTGCAAGAAACCAGCCCATATCTGAAGGGCTCCAAGGCAAGCGGGTGCCAAAATCTGCTGCTGACAGCATAGGACCACTTGGGTGTCCTTCCTATTCCATCCTGTGACAGCCATCAGATCCTGGCAAATGGAATAAACTGGATATCTCTACCCCAGTTACCTTGGAAAAGAGGTGATGGCAAAGAATGACGTCCAGCCTAGGACTTATTTAGATAAACAACTGAATACTTGAACAAAGTTAGAGCATTTACTTGAGCTCAGTACTGTGAGAAAGAAAAATGTTTCACCTGTTCTATGCAGAATAACAATTATCAAAGAATAAAAGTAATTTTTAATACAATCTCTGTGCATGTATAGACAATATATTTTCATTTTCATTTGACAGTCTTCAGTTAAACCAGTTGATTTAAATGCTCAAGAAAACAAGATAAATACGGTTGAAATCAGTCAAATGTAAGAAACTACAATTTTTAGAGAATTTTCCTTTCGTTCCTCATTGTTATCACCAAATCCTCAACCCAGTTTGAGAGCGTGACTGTGCTAGGTTTTGTACAAACATGTACAGACAGGAAATCCTGACATATTTCCAAACCAGTGCTTGGATTCTCTAAGAGTTCTGCTCCATGTCATTGACATGGATAAACCTACTGACTTCTGTGGGACTACACAGATAGCCGTGCAATATGCTTGCACACGTGGTTGCTGAATTGAGGCTAAAAAGCCCAGCCAAAATAATGAAGAATAGATAGAACAAAATAAGGAAGCAACACCTCTCATCTGCTGGATTTTTTTCAAAGCAGTAACTGTTCTTTATAAATGCAACACTTGCATTTCTGCTCTACTTTTCATATTTTCCTCCAAATTTCAGGCAGTTAAACTGACACTCCCCATCTAACTTCCTTCACTACTCCCCTTCTCCTTATCAGCATGTATTTGATTTTAAAATAAGTCACCAAAAGTTTCTCTAGCTGGTGTCACAGGATACAAGCATTCAGTGAGAACATTTCCTCCCAGTCAATGCTCATACCAGCTCCTAGAAGACCAGGCACCTTGGCCTACATCCTGTATTACTGGAGTGAAAAAAAGAGGCTGTTAAGATGCTGTCTCATTTTCTCTCTGACACCTATCACAGCTTGTACATGCTACATCCAACCCTTGATAATATGCAAAAGATACTCAAACCTTGTATCGCGAACATTTTCAAACCTAAATGATTCTATGATTCTGTGTTTGATATGTTCACCTTCAATATCTGACGAGTAAGAATGAGTTTTGTATTTCAATAGGTTTTGAAGCTGTTCAGGAACAGCAAACTAAATATATCCTGCCAGTGAATTACTGCAGACTTGGAGTGGTGGCACCCATGAACGAAACAGAGTGGTTTTGGAAACATTTACAAAGCAGCGCAGCACATCCACCCATGACCCTTCCATGACGGTCAGGCACCCCTTTGTTTTCCATTTTATCTTTCACTCTCTCTTCTTTTCCCAAGCTGCCGTGAAAACCTTGACTGTTTAACTTACCACCCTCAAACTCCTAGAAACTGTACTAGAAACTGTACTGTAGAGAGCTGTGGTAGAGGCTGCGTATGCACTGGCTTTGCAGTGGTCAATTATCTCAGGAGAGCTGAAAGAGAAGGTTGCAGTCATTTGCAGTTCTTACTTTTGTTCTGCCCTGAGGGTAGCAGGGATGTTGGAGTCTATGAGGCTGGGACTGCCTGGTCATACCCACCCAGCACAAACCTGAGCTGCTGAGAGGGCAGTCTGAGCCTTCTTCCTTCACCTCCATCTGCTCACTCCTGATGCCATCCTTGGGGCAGGGTAAGGTCTCTGGGTGCCAACCAGATCAGGAACTGGATCCAATTGAAGATTAATCAAAGAAAAAAAAAAAAAAAAAAGAGAAGTTTTCTTCTGCATCATCTCCCTGAGCCAGCTTTAAATACAGAAGGGAGATGGCCAGTACAAGCGTCTGAGGAAAATGCCAACGTAGACCCTGCCTGCTTCTGCTCACAGCAGAAGACAAGGCTATAAAAATGATTTGGGATCCCTCCGTCCCTCTGTCTGCTACTGACTGAGATCAAGAAGAACCAGTTGATGGAGAATAGGATAAAAGACAACAGGCTTTGCATTTGTCTCATACTGGAGGGATTTCATGAAAGCAAATAAAAATCATCGAAAAATTCACAATATATAAGCTTAGAATGAAAAGGGCACCTGAAATGTCAGAAGCTACTGTAGTAAAGGCAGACATCAGTTTAAATACCAACTTTGTTCTAGATTCTGTAATACTAACAAAACAAAGAACGGTTTTGTTCCAATCAATGCTCAAATAAACTCGGTCATTGAAAAGGGCCCTGCTTATCTCTTCCATCTATCTCAGAAGTCGGAGGTTGTGGTTATATTTGTTAGCAAAACTAAGATCTCAAGACTGCTTCTGTACCTTTTACTTCTTAATCTTTTCTTTCTCTCTATCGTTCCAAGAATTTCAGCTCCTGCTATTGCTCAGCTTCTGGTGGAGTACGGTAAGACACAATTAATCACGATAACAAAATCCTATTCTTGTTTGTGAGTAGAACTAATTGTAGTACAGTATTTCTTTTCCATCACCTTAGAAGGTGCCTTGCAGCTTTCCCACAGTATCAAGTTCCCGATACCTGCACACGCACACAGAGTGCCTAGGTGACGACTCGCTCCAGCTCAGCCTACCTTTTCAAACAAACTTCTCCAAACAATGTATTATCTGCATTTTAAATGGGGGGTGAAATTCTACCGCTCTCTCTATTAAAAGGACAGGGAGGTTTATTGTACTCTACAAAAGATTTAAGGAAAGTATTGATGATCCAAGCAATCCGTAACACTCCTGGGGTGGAAAGAATAGTTCTGAAAGTGTTCTCACACAGGGGAAAGGAAAAAACTACACGTAAACGATTTTGCCTTTTAATGTGTCAATTCCATTAAAATATTTTATCAACTCTGACTGTACTTACGCATTTTAAAAGATTAAGCCTGCAGTAAAACACTTTTGAAGCTGATGGTGTTAGTTATAGCAATGATGACTACACAAGGCAAAACCAGGCATTCAGTCACTCAGGTCAAATTCAATTTCTCCTGTAATTTGGAATAAACCCAGATTACCTGGGTGATAAAAAAACCTACGGAGCCCAGAGCACGGCTGAGCACCCGGAGGCAGGCACAGGTTTTCGTTGTTACAGGACTGATCTTCAGTACCTGCTCAGCCGTTTATCACCTGCAGAAATTTAACCTGCAACCAGGACATGCAGTGTACATCCTTCCATGGAGAGACGCGTGTTCAGCACTGTTACACCACCGTCTCGCAATGCTTAGGGACCGAAACCTTAAATTTAACTCCATTAAGGCTAACAGCATTTCAGAACCTTATCTATTTACCAAGTTTTTGAAGCACACTGGAGTTGCACCCTTTCAGACTCAGATCTTAGCCACATCTCACACTGTCCCAAGTGAACTATAAGAAGAAATTTAGAAGAAAGCATGCTGGATGAGGTGAGGTTATTGAACCCCAGTACTGATGGATGTGCACAACTAACACACTAAGAAAATTATTTCAGTTAACATATACTCAAGTTACACTTTAGCAAAGCCTGCTAGTAAATTGTTTTAGAGATAAGGTCATATAATTGACCACCTCAGCTTCTTCCAACAATTATTGAACAAATGGAAAGGAACGAGTGCGAAGAAAATGCACAAAATAAAACTGAGGTGGCAGAAGCAATTCTGGGTAATAGTTGTATTAGTATTCGAGCCAAATGCTTCCCATCTCACTCCTAATTATCTCATGGTCATTTGCAAAAGAAGTTGAGAGATTACTTTGAGATTATATTTATAAGTATTTCTCGTCCATCTGAGTCACTTAAAAGGGAACATAAAATCTTGGAAAAAAGAATGTATTTTACACACAGCATGCAGAAATATTTATTTCAGTAATTCTGAAAAGTTTACTGGCACCTACTGTTTTGAAAAGCTGTATTTTCTCCTGTACTTGCCTTAAAATGTGTGAAAAGGAAATCTTCTTTAATGACCAGCCACTTTTTAAATGCTTGACCAAAATCAGAAAAATTAAAGATGGGAAGAGACTCCCAGTCTTACCTTTTGCACTAGAGGAGGTTATGCTTGACAAATACTTACCTAACTTGTTTTTAAGAAACCTGTATGAAGGAAAGGCTTTTTAAACAGCCCCTAGATAAGCCCTCAGAGTTTCACTATCCTAACAGCTGAACTTGTTTACCTAATATCTAAGCTAATTGTCTGAGCTAATTGTCTAAACCAAGCCAACTTTTTTTTTGTTCCTCCTCCAGCACAGATCAACAGATAGGACAGCATCGTTTTCTATACTGGAAACAGGCTTCAAATACATGCACAAATTATTTTCACATTGAAATAATTAAAAAAGAAATTATTAAATACACGACTTCCTTTAATATTTTCTTAGTTCTGGTATTTATGACACGAAGGAAAGCTACAATAAATGTAAGGTGGCAAAAATAAGCTTTCAAAACCTGAAGATGAAAATGAAGTTTCTCCAGCATTCTCAATTCAGTCCCTTACGTATACATTCAAGTTTTATTCAACATCCCAGGTTTTACTGCTATAGGAAGTATATCACAGAGCAGAAAAAAAGAGCCTGACTTTTCTAAATCCCAGTGCAGTTTTCAGTTTTCTTTTCTTTCCCTGAGAAGATCAGCACTATTACTAGCTGTTACTCTTGGTGCTGGCAGAAATCACCTCATGCAAACTGTCTATTATTATCCAACACAAAAAATGACACTTAATTGTCTAATCATAAGACTGATGACCAGCACAATGATCAAGGGACTGTGAAAAGTAAATCATTCTTTTTCCGTCCACGAGAAATAAAACAAGAAGTTTAGAAATCACCGTTTCTTCCTGACTACTATTCATCCTTCCTCACTGGGCTGTAGGACATGAGTTTCTCCTGTCAGAGCTGAAGTTGCCTTCGGTGTGGAAGACGAGCCAGTAGACACTAAAGGGTACTGAAAATAACGGACAGTTGTCTGCAGGTTACCATTGCTCAGAGAAGCTGATGGATTCGAAGATCCTCATCAGAAGCATCTATCAAATCTCTATGCCAATCCACACACCTCCTATCTGAGCTCAGTCGATGTGGATTATTGAGCAAGTAGAACAAGGCACCTCCCTGACGAAAGCTACCTCTGTCAAATTTCAAGGTTTTGCCCAGAAGCAGGGCAGGATAACAACTCCATTAAAACACCCTCATCAACGTATTTCCAGAAATGCTTGAAATGTTTCTGCAATACAGAAAGTAAAATAAACAAACAGCAGACTTAAGGAAAAATGACGATGGATAATTAAACTCCAAGCATTCAAAATCCAAAGATTTCAACACAAGTAACAGGAGATATAAAACACAACATAGGAGGCAAGCTCGCTTAGGTAGCAGCACAATCAGTTTTGCCTATGTAGTATAAACAGATGTACTCATTTAACAACTGCCTGCTAATAATGAACTGCGCTGAGGAGATGCTTTGTTATGGGAACAACCGCCCCACATCAGAAGAACCTCATTTGTACATCAAAGGAGAAATTACGCTCAATAATAATGTTTCTTTGAATTGTCACCTAAAAATAGTATCGGGCAAACTTAACTTTTGGTCTGAAGACTTTTGAAGGGAAAAGAGATTTTCATTATAGCCAAAAAAAAAAGAAAGAAAACACTTTGACTCTGCATACTGCGAATATCATAGGAAAAACCAGAAACTAGTTTTAACTATGTGGTGTGAGGAGATGGGTGTGAAAAAGAGTAAGACTACTTCTTACACGTACTCCAGAACCTCTCAGAAACATCAAAGGAAAGCACGCCACATTCTTCCAAGATGTTTGTTTATGCTCCAAGAGCAGCTTATGGTGCACAGGACTCCCAGTCGCATGGAGGAACGCACTCCTGTCAATACCGAGATCCTCTCATGCTTTCCTATTGACTCCTCAAACACCTCCTTTATTCCACTACCCCTATGTGAAAGCTTGCTACAGACATAAGAGGTGCACAGTGCTGGGCCATTGAAGCCTGCTTTTCCCACTCACGACAGAATATTAAATATCGTCTTGCTTGCTCCCTCTCTGCTGCTTTCCTCTTTCAAGAAACACTTTGGTGCTCTCTACAGAATTTTGCTACTTCATTCAACACCGTCCACAAAGTTTGAAGCAGCTTAGTTGCGGGCTTTATGTCACTTACCAGTGATGGCATGGCTTTATGTCACACACAGCACTTTCAGGCTTTTCACTAATCCCCATTCTTCTCCTCCTCTAAGCCTTATGTTACTTGAGAATTTGACAGGAGGAAGTTTCATATAGACAAGGCCTTCCAAAACCAAGCTGCCACTGGCTGTTGATGACCAGATGAAATACTGTGGAGTAGAGCTTTCATCTGTCAAAGGCTGCACAAACCGTAATGCAAGCTCTCATTCTCTTTCTCCAAATAAGGGCAGAAGTAAAAGCTCCAGGTTCAAACTCATTCAAGTCTTTAAACCCCGCAGAAGTACTCTGAACAAACGGCCAAGTGCTACAAGCAAGGATGGTCATGCATTGCTTTCCATTTCACTTCTGTGTATGAAAATCACAACAAATGTTAAAACTTTTGTGAACAGATTCTAGCACTACTTGTACAATTAAAAGAGGCAGTGTTACAAGATTTTAAATTCAGTACAAAACTTCAACTCAACTGGTTAAAATTAAGTAATAAAATCGTTTCTGCTTAAGACAAAAAATATCAAGTCACACAGTGACTTTGTCACCAGTTTAAACCCATAAAACACAGCAGAAAAAAAAATGGTAGGTAACTTCAATGTACTCAATTACTTCCATTAATTGTTTACACTTCCTAATGAAATGAGTTTCGCAGCCCTAAGCAATATAGCTCAGAGATGAAAAAGCAGGCCATACCCTCCTTGTTTTGAAGTCTCTCCACTCTTCTGAGCTGCTCCTAGTAGGAAACACCCTTCCTCCAGCTGTAAGGACAGTGGAGCAGCTGCCTTCATAACCAATGCCAGCTCCACGTATTAATACATAAAAGCAGCTGCCTGCCTGCCTATGCAGCTGAAGGAAAAATGCTGGAGGCACAGGCCAGTATCTAATACTGGCACTGATTGCAGAGGCAGCTGCTTGGTTCATACAGCTGCAGGAAGAGTGCTAGGTATCAAAGTCAGAGGAGAAATGGAAGACGGAATGGCTCAAGCTCTGTAATCATAATTCCCAGACTTTAGAATAGACACTTGCATCCCTCATCTCTGATTCTTAGCTGCCCATTTGTGAACTGGGATAAATACGGGATAAATATGTTTCTCTGCTCTTAGGATCCTGAAAAATTAAATTCATTTGTGACTGTGAAGCATATTCGTATAATGGTATCATATCAATGCCAAGAAGAAATAGGGAATTCTATCTTCTTTGCAAACTATTCAAAGCACGGCATAGCTGTTCATTACATAAATACCATTCATTCTATGCATTAAACAATATTAAAGACTTAGAAAAAATTATGACGAAAATTAAGCACGGACAGGCAACTTACGCACTCTTCCACTGCTGAGCACTAGCTAGATTTTGAACAGCTCTAAGGATTTTTCTTTTTTGGTTGCTTTTCAAGCACCTTTGTGCATGAGAAAGGAGTGCATGTATACAAAACCCATACATACCAGCAAACCAAGCCCTGGTTTCTGACTCAGCAGGCACATGTAGCAGTCTAGACCTCACAGCATAACATGAATACTGTACGCAGCTTATACTGCTTTTGGAAAAAGCAATCTCCACAGATATTCTGCAGCTGACGACAAACACTGAATAAGCTATATTCTCAAACTGGTACAGAAATTTTATGCAATCACTAGCAGAAAGGGCTTTCAGATACCCTTCCTTGTTGTAAGCTCAACTACAGAGCTAGCAGAACTGACCAGACTCTTTGAGTTGCGGAAGAAGTGGGAAGAGCAGCAAACTGGAAAATAAATGGAGGTGTCTCAGAAACACAAGGTCTACGCTGCAGTGGACTTCAGCATATGAGGCACAAGGGAGGGTGCAAACACAGGACAAGAACTGGAAATGGAAGGAAATCTACTGGCAGAAGATGGGTTGAGGAGCTTTGTACAGCACAGGTTCTTCCTCTCGTGCTACCTCTTAACTTTGTGCCTCACTTCCAGAGTGAGACCAAGGGGATGCTCCTGGGTTTGAAAGCTCTGATTCAGCTGCAGAGAATCTCCAGTGGGAACCAGCACAGGGCTGGCACAACTGGTAGGCTTCCATGCAGTCAGGCTGGTATCCCTGATTCAGGCCCACAGTCTATTCCACAGTACTGACACCATGTCTCCCTCTGTTCTATAGAACATCCCAGGCTTTATTTTGCTTAAGCTGAGATGCCCCACCTCTCTGCCATTCTGGCTTCATTTCTGAACAAACTTCTGGGGAAAGAAAAAAACCAACCTCAACCATTTGGAAATTGCCATCTCTACTTTCAACTAGTCATGTGCAATTACTGACTACGCGAGGGTGTAAATGCAATTTAACAGCTGCTACGGCTGCTGGCAGAATACAGTAACAGCCAATACTTTTACACTGACTTACTAGAAACTGTGTGTTTCAAAAGTTCCCATAAGAAAGAAATACCTGATACACAATGGAAACTGTCTACCTTCAAATCATTAGAAATACTCTGTCCTCTTAGATTATTCCACGGTACTATTAAGAAAAAATGAATCTATCAAAAAGTTTTTTAGATAAGAAGTCCTATGTTTTTATTCAAATGCATTATTAAAGAAGACAAGCAGAAAAAAAAAAAAAAAAAGAAAATTAAATCTCACAGTCCTACTAGCTACTCCTCCTAATTTTCTCTAGGCTTTTGGTAAAGCTTAAAGATCCAGTATTGGAAATGGTACATTGAGAAAGTGATCCAAGGTACTTTGCAGATACTTTGTCTTCTAGTCTTGGCCATTTGTAAAACATTCTTCCTCAATTTTACTGCAAAGTCACTGTGAGCAAGTGAGCTCTGTAGGCTGCTGCTACAGCAACCCATGGCTGCTTGGTGATCCATCAGGTGAGCTGCTTTGGCTCCTCATGTTCATCTGCTGACAGGAGTCTCTTCAGGTCAAGTCCCACGAGGTGATGGGTTTCTCCCCAGTGCTGATACCACAGTGTGATACCTCAGACTACTGCTGAAAGATGCAGTATTTTGTAAGAAACATTAATAGACACCTGCCTACATCCTGCTCAAGAATACCACTACCACAGATAAACTGTCATGAACATAAATGCTAACAGCTGTATACAAGATGTTAGTGAGCAGATAACCATGCTCACGAGTAACCACCATCCAAACACAGTGTGATTGGTTCCACTGAAAAACCCTCCTCATCAAAATCTCTTAAGGAACAGAGACCAGGAAGAACCACCACATGGCATAACTAAAGAAGCTCAGGTGGTCTTTTTTGGTGTCAATATCCTCCATTCATTTCTTGTCTTCCCCCCAGACTAAGGATATAACCATATATATTGTATAAAATGTACATTTAAATGACTAGTACCATGATGTATGCCTGTAATGCACTGTAATAACAAATAAATTTTAACATTGATATCAAACTGAGTGAACTTATGAGGACAGCTCTTCGTTGTGCTGCTAGTTGGTTTTTTTAATGTTTCAGAACTGAAGCACACGGTAAACAAACCACTCACACTTCTCATTATGGGCCCAATTACACACAAAACTCTGGCTGATAATTAGCGCTTCCTACTCCATTTGCTGTCATTTGCACACCACTTCTAATGAAAGGGAATACATCAGTGTGTGACATGGCACATTTTTATCAATACCCTATATAAAAAGGTAAAATAATTCACTACTAATAATTTTATCTTCCACTGCCCTATTAGTCAGGAATTTTCTTGCCTCCTCTCCAAGATTCCGGTAAATGAAGAAATTCTTGTTGATTCCCAAAAAGCTAAAGGCATTTTCCTCTTTCTGGGATACATCAGTTGTGTTGAAAGCCAATGTACACCGAAACAGCTAAGGAAATGAAGCAAAAACTTTCAAAATATTTCCAAACCCAAAGATTTAGAGCAGAAGAGGAATGGCAAGCCAGACAAGCTAAAAGGCAACATCCATGGTGGCCATCAGGTCAAGGGAGGTAACTCTCCGCCTCTGCTCTGCTCTCATGAGAAGCCACTCAGAGCACTGTATCGAACTCTGGGGTCCCCAGCACAAGACAGACATGGACCTCTTACAGTGGGTAAAGAGGAAGGCCATGAACATGGTCAGAAGGCTGGAACACCTCTCCTATGAAGAAAGGCTGAGAGAGTTCAGATTGTTCAGCTTGGAGAAGGCTCCAGGAAGACCTTATTGCAGCCTTCCAATACATAAAGGGGGCTTATAAGAAAGACAAGGAGAGAATTTTTACCAAGGACTGTAGTGATAGGACAAGGGGCAATGGTTTTAAACTAAGAGTAGCTTTAGATTGGACATAAAGAAAAAAAAAATGTTTACAGTGAGGGTGGTGAGGCCCTTGAACAGGTTGCCCAGAGATGTGGATGCCTCACCCCTGGAAGTGTTCAAGATCAGATGGGGCTTTCAGCAGCTGACCCAGTGAAAGATGTCCCTGCCCATGGCAGTAGGTCTGTGATTCTATGAACACCAGACTCTTAATGGGACAGCCAACATGCACCAGTGCTATGAAAAGGATGATTTCCATCATTCACCCAAAACACCAATGAAGGATCTTGAGATTTTTAGCAAATTGTAAGGTTTTCTTTAGTTCAGTTAGGTTTACATAAATAATAGCTAGAATAACCTGTCATTAGGTACTCTCCTGCTTTCCTAAAGACTCTCCACTTGATTCCTATCAGACAGGTAGTGAACTATCATATCTACAGTACCTGAGGCACAACAGGAAGAGTGGTTGGTATGGAATTGGAAGATGTACAGGATCGGGAAGAAATAAGAAAAAAAACTCTTCTGTCTATCTCCAAAACAAAGACTGTCAGCAGAAAATGCAGTCCTAGATAGTAAAATCTCATATAAGAAATACTCCCAGATGCACTGCAGAGACAGAACAAATCCCCAGCAGCAGTGTACAGAAGCTGTATGCACTCTGTGGAACAGATAACAGTCTTAAGCTGCTACTCCTCTATTCATAGCATAATTACTACACCGCTTCACAGAGGTTGTGTTCGTTATATTCTGTAAGCAATGACTCAACTCTGTACACAGGCTGGGAGAACAATTTGCCTTTCTCCCTTTTCTTTCCCTAGGTGCTATGTGTTTCTACATATCTTAGAGGAGTTCAGTACTCTTACTTAGCTTTACTTTTCTGAAATATAAACAATTAAGGTTTTAATGGGAATCTTCTCCTATGAACAAGTCTTAAATAGAAAAAGCTTACTAAACAATTGCAATAGACCGTAGACACTAAATATTGGGATTATAGCAAAATCTATAGTTGTTTGGTTTTTTTTTTTTTAAACATGCAATTCTCTATACATCTTTATCCAAAACATTAAAAAAATCTGGTTTTAGGGCCATACACAGTATTTTTCTCTCAGTATTCAGTAATATGTTATATTAAGCAAAACACCAGCCAATGTTTAACTCTAGCAACTGGCTGAGGCATGACGATGTAACCGCATACTTTTATGCAATATGTTACATGTATTAAACTATTAACTCCCCTAATTTATTCTTAGAAATCTCAAGAAAGCAAGATAAGAATCTAAACACTAAGGAAGAAGGCAGTGTTGAGTTTTTCTTCTCACTGTAAAGCAGAAGAGAAGAATCCTGCTGCCACCCTCCATTACAGCACAGCTCTGCAAACTGGCACAAGCGGAGGTAGATGCTTCACTGGCTCCAAGCCGCTCCACAGTATGACTGCCAGAAAACAGATGCTGGGAAGCCATAGCAACACTTACGCCATTTATCAGAAGAGTCCTTTTCAATTATGATGTGAATCAACAAATTTCAGCCAGGAAGAATAATGTCTCCTGGTTAAAACACAAAAATAACAAATTGAGTTACTTCCTGACAAAAAAAAAAGTCTGTATTCATTGGTACCTTACAATTTCCATGCTGTAATTTTTTTTTCTTTCATAAAATGGGAATAATAATTTATTATAGCAGTGGGATGTTGAAAAACATGTTTCATTAATATTTAAAGCGTTCCCCTTGCAGATGTCAAGGTCTGTGACAGGAATTAGTAATTTCATATGACAACTTGTACAGAGACACATCTTATTGACAGTTATTCATACAAACCAGTATATCTACATGTAACAGGCTGTTTCCACTACAATGTCATCAGCCCTTTATATGAGCCTAAGAACAGGAATAGAAACAGGCATTTTACAACAGGGATGCACAAAACAGGCAGGATGATACAATTCCTACTCTGAAAAGTCTACAAACTTGTTTTTAATGAAAAATGAATTGAGCTTAAAACAGTAGGAGGTAAGGACAGGTGAAAATTAAAATAAGGCCATGAAGTTACTCAGGATGTATTTTTAAAAGGACAGATCATGATAACATAGAACAACTTTAAATAAAATAAACAAGGACCAAGGTTCATGGTAGAGATTACCCATACCATGAGGAGGTTACAATTAAAATGGTAGGGAAAAAAAATTCCTAGGAGGAACAGTCAATAAAAGAAAGGTAGGAAAAAATGTAAAAGAAGCAAGGTTAGGAAAAAACCCCAATTTGTTCTGCAGTCAGGGTAGCCGAGCATATGTCTTTAGGGTTCCTATGAATGTGTATCCATATATTTCTGTACTGCAATCTCTGCTGGTCTAATGTGACCTAAGTATTCAGCAGCCCACCGTGCAGGCCAATGAGCTCTCATAAGCCTCCTCCCTAATCTCCTGGTGGGAAAATGCCCCTGACCATGAGCACCAGTCTTAAAGGGTTTGGCCCAGTGGAAGCAGTGGCTGCAGGTCACATCTCGAACATGGCCATGAAACTCTGCGAGTGCTGTCACATTTCGCCTCCCGTGTGCCTGCTCCCACCGCAAGGCAGACAGCTGAACATTTAAGCAAGTGAAAACATTTTTATCTTTCAAATGCAGTTTGTTTTCTTACAGAAAGCTTACAAAGGAGGGGATGCTGATGCATTTCGTGCAGTTTTAAAAGCTATTAAGAAAATAATTGGGTTTTCAGGAAGTATTTCAGGGTGCGATGGAGTCACAATTCACAGTGACACACCACCGGTCCCAGGGGAAAGCAGGAGAGATCCAAGGCTTTTATCTGTAACAAACCCGCTGGACTTGGCTGGTGCTCACAGCGCGCTGGCGAGGCGGGCTGGCTCTCCTCGCACAACAGCACTTGTGTCTTCCCAAGGCTCCTCAAGTTCCCACCAACCTCTTACTCCGCGAGAAAGAACAGCGGCATTCTTGTTCACTTCAGCACACTTTTTCATTAGAGAAGAAATGCTGATTTCAGGGGACATCTCAAAAATAATTATGTAGAACAAAAGCATCTCTGCAGTTTGGGATTACCACCTATGAAAACTTTAAACTTTACTTCCACATGCCAAAACACAGAGCATGCAGAATATGGTCATACCAGATACAACGCTCAGATTACAATTTAAATCACCAAAATTAAAACTACATCTGTGAGAACAGCACCAGTTCACTGCAGACTTTAATCTCAAATAAGGTGAAATTTTAAAAATAAATAAACAAAGGACTAAATCACACAATCACAAGATCAGAATCAAAGTGTATCAGCCTATATAAAAATTATTCATAGTATTTTGGATGCCACCCTTCACCAGCCCCCCTACTATGTCTTCTCCAATTCCAACATATGTCTGAGTCTCTGCTTGAGATAATTTTTGATAGCAGGCAAACTAATTAAACATTCTTTAGAAGCCACAGGGCTGAAGTCACCGCGCGGTGACTAAACACTGCAGCTGTCAGGAGAGGCAAAGTGGGTTCCCATCCTAATCCCGTGCTGACCTCAGAGCCGAGCCTGAGAACCTGTCAGAAAGGTGCTCTCACAGCACAAGACAGCGAGCAGCAGCTGCTTATGCTCAGCAGGCTGCAGCCAGTCTTTTTTTTTCTTCCCCCTCTTTTTTCCTTCCCCCTTCCTTTTTTTTTTTTAATTGTCACTCTGGATACATGCTGCACAACGCTAACGCACACACATCCCTGCTCCTGGCGAGAAGGAGCTGCCTGTGAACACAGTTTTTCACATGCTCAAAAGCTGCTCAAGCCCAGATCGAGATGAAACCCGATGTCCTCTAATCAAACTGCAGGCAGAAGACCTGCACCCTCCTTGCGCCTGGGACGAGAAGCATGAAGGATATATTTAAAGGTATTTCCAAATTCAATTAAATGCAGGTATTTGACAGTGGTCAATCTTTTATGTAATTAACTAAAGCGTTAAGCTTTTTATTTCTCTGAAAATAAAATTAATTGGAAAAAAATACATCAATAATGAAAGCCAAAGGAAAAAAAAAGCTTTAATCATACTAAATTAGTCACTAAAATACAACTGTGGCAGAGTGTCTAACCTATTTTTAATGCAAAGGTGCGATTTTTTAAATACAAGGTAAAAGGAAGAGAAAACAAACTTTTAAAATATTTTAACTGAGATAAAATGCAAATACAGTACTAACTCACAGCAAAAAAAAAAAACCTGACAAACAACAGATCCAACAGAGATCCTGAAAAACACCTTTGCATTGGACATTCATTCATTCAAACAAACCTCAGCGATTCAACTAGGTATGGTCTGTCCACAAAGGCTCCAATTCCCAAATGGACGGGAGGACAGCAGTATTCTGTCTGCAACTCAGAAAAGGAGGTGGTTTAACAGTGGTGACCATACTTTGGTCATCATACTCCTCATCCCAGTGAACTCCTCATGGCACCCTAGAGCAGCTTAAATTTTCTGAAATAAAAAAAAATGTAAATGTAATTACTGTTTACAGAAAGCAAATTCTGAAACCAAGAGACTGGAAGAGGACAAGGTTTTTTTGTGTGAGTTACTAAAAACATGGTTTAAAGAATTACTCAGCATCTCAGTATTACTCAGCACTGCTTTATCAGTTTTGCTTACAGTTCACTGAAGGGTCTAGACCAATCTGCTGCAAAGACCTGTCCCCATCACAGGAATCCAAAATTTTCCTTTGGTACCATGAGCCCATCCTTCCATCACAAATTAAACATCTCCTTAAGTTTTCTCCAGTTCAATCCTTGCATGCATAAGGAAATACCAAACAAGCCTAAATGGATTTCAATCCAACTTTTGCAAATTTGACCCAGGTGTTTCCTAGTTTTGTAGCAGTGGAGCATTTCTTGACTGGAAGAGTCGATACTGGTTTCAGTGAAGAAAAACTTCTCCATTTCAGGTACCAAAGTCCGACCCACACTAAGGTCTCCCATAGAATTTAAAATAATACTAAGTGATATTCACAACCCCATACTGAAAAAAAAAAGGTCTTGTCATGACTGATACTGGCCTGACCTCAGAAATAAATACATCTTCATTACTTTAAACTAGGCAAGCAGGGTTATGGTCTTTTTCTGAAGTAATTTTCAGATTATGAGCTCTCTTACTGTTTCTCAAAGGTACCAGTGCTCAGATGACAAAATGGTTAGACCTCCTCTAACTGGTGGGAATAAAGGAAAGGACATGAGTCCACCTTCTCCTCTCTGTTCCATGAACAGCCTTTTCCTGCTAATTTCTGGAACTGCATCAAACCAGTCGAAGACTCAGTTTCCCATCTGTCATGGAAATAGGAGACAGGTGAATATCAGGTACTTGGACAAGAGCTTCATCACTTCTCCAGGCATTGAGTACTCTTGAGGAAACAGCAGCTACAAATTCCTTGGCAAAACAGGTTACCATTAGCACACCAAACCCATCCTTTGATCAGCACACTGACTTATAAACACAGCACTATATAACAAGATCATTGTCCCTTGGACTTAGAGGTATTTCAAGACACAAGGCTTACATGATCTAGTGGGTAGATTTTGCCTATTTCAAAGGTGTTTCTGAAGCTGAAGTATGCAGAGTTATTTATTCACAAATCAAAACTTGAGTCTTCAAGACACAGGCTGTTTTCTGAGGCCACATGCATGGGAAGAGTGGCTGCCTACGTGAGAACCACCCTGTGGCACACCTCTGTTTCAAGCATGAGCTGCATGCCTTCAGCTCATGCTCCTTCTAGAAAGCAAACTTAACAAATAGGATACGAATTAAAATATGTAAAAACAAAATTCCATATGAAATTTTACCCATGGGAAAAGGAAAGAGAAACAACGAGCAGACTGCATGTGACAGATGTTAGCCATGCCTCTCATGGGGTTGCTGGAATGTGCACATGCACACAGTGATGGGTGCAGGAGATGAGATCTAACCAGAATAAAACTCCACTGTCCCTAATCTACAGAAGGACACAAGCAAAAACTTTGCTTTTAATCTTCAAAGTGCAGCTGGGATCATTACCCCTTCATACTTAACTAATATTCAAAGTGACTAAAACCTGAAGGGAATAGGTTTATAAACCACGAGAGGATGAGCCTGGATACACTGACTATACATCATGAGACTCTTCGCTATGAACAGCCCATAAAATACTTATTAAAACTCTGTGGGAGAAGTTTTAAGCTTGACAACAAGAGTGAGCACAGATGAGCTCTCTTAAATAACATTTTTTTCTTGTCCTAAGTGGGAATCCTGAGTAAGTATGTAGACTATTTGTTTCCAACCAAGGACTTAAAACAGCCTCATTATTACCTGAATGAAGAGATGTCTTTCTCACGAATCAAAATTTTGACTGTAATAATACTTCTTTAATTAACCTAGTCACCAAAATTTAGTTACCCAATTTACCGATATGAATACTGGGGAAAGATTATATACTTTTGTCAGTACATGTCACATAGTTCACTATATAATTAATACCTTCTGCTGTGATTAAAGTTGGCCACAACTTCTGCAAAATGACTAAAAGTTGTACTTTCAAATCAAGAAAGACGGACTATGAGAACAGGAGACATTCCATTAGGGAAATGAGTGGTTGATAAAACGGTGTATCTGCTATATTGCCAGCTGGTCCAGGTGTTTGCCTTCGGACAGAGGTTGTACCGCTATTCACACAACCGTAATTATTTGCCAGCGTACACCTGGCAAGTGCCAATTTCAAGCCCGACTAAAACAAAAGCATTCTTACCAGCAGTACTTCTGCAATCACTTCATTCTGTCAGCTGCAGGATGCAAAAAGCTAAAATAAACTATTTAGGTAGAAGCCAACCATGTTGCTAGACTGCACATTACATGCATTAATTGTCAATTTGCCCAGCCAGAATATTTTGAGTACCTTGAATATTTTAAGTGGGAAAATAACTGACTTGGAAGGGGGAAGGAGGGAAGGAGTATCTGCGGGGTTCTTTCCAAAATGTAATCTCCTGAAACCTGATTTTTTGTTTATGGTATTGACTGGCTAATTACATTCTACCTCCCTTCCTCATCAAGCAATAGCAACTTCTTATTTCATATTCATATAGAAACAGAGCAGCGCTCTTGTTCTCCATCTGCTGGCTCTGCAGCAGCAGTAGACCATGACTTCCAGGACACTCCCATTGCTGATAACACAGCAAGGAAGAGCAAGGAACCAGACACAAAGGTTTTATTCTACACCCCTTGCTATTAATATTTGATGAAGTTGTGTCTGTAATGAAATGAAAGCAGACATAACAGAACCAGAAACAATCCCAGAACTAATCAGACAGAAAATATGAAGGTGATAACTGGGCTTTACGACTGCAAAGAATTCACTGCTTTAATCATACTCTATTCTTCTGAGAAAATTTACTTCAGGCTGGGTATCTGTTAAGAGTGCTATTAATTTTTATGTACTACATCACTATTATTGTGATCACAGAATAGTCTGGGTTGGAAGAGACCTTTAAAGGTCATCTAGTCCAAGCCCCCTGCAAGGAGCAGGGACATCTCCAACCAGATCAGGTTGCTCAGAGCCGCATCCAACCTGTCCCTGAACATTTCCAGGGATGGGGCATCCACCACCTCTCTAGGCAACCTGTTCCAGTGCTCTACCACCCTCATCGTAAAACACTTCTTCCTTATATCTAGTCTAAATCTACCTCCTTCTAGTTTAAAACCATTACCCCTCGTCCTATCACAACAGGCCCTACTAACGAGTTTCTCCCCATCATTCCTGTTGGCCCCCTTGAGGTACTGGAAGGCTGCTAAAAGTTCTCCCCAGAGCCTTCTCTTCTCCAGGCTGAACAGCCCCAACTCTCTCAGCCTGTCCTCATAGGAAAGGTGCTCCAGCCCTCTTATCATCTTCATGGCCTCCTCCGGACCCTCTCCAACTGGTCCATGTCCTTCTTATATTGAGGGCTCCAGAACTGGACACAGTACTCCAGATGGGGTCTCACCAGGGCAGAGTAGAGGGGGAGAATCACCTCCCTCGACCTGCTGGCCATGCTCCTCTTGATGCAGCCCAGAATGCGGTTGGCTTTCTGGGCTGCGAGTGCACATTGCCAGCTCATGTTGAGCTTCTCATCCACCAGCATTCCCAAGTTCTTCTCCTCAGGGCTGCTCACAGTCCATTCTCCACCCAGCCTGTATTTGTGCTTGGGATTGCCCTGACCCACGTGCAGCACCTTGCACTTTGCCTGGTTGAACTTCATGAGGTTTGCATGGGCCCACCTCTCCTGCCTGTCAAGGTCTCTCTGGATGGCATCCCTTCCTTTCCAGTGTGTCGAGTCCATCACACATGCCACAACCCATGTGCAGGACCTTGCATTTGGCCTGGTTGAACTTCATGAGGTTCTCACAGGTCCACCTCCGCAGCCTGTCAAGGCCCCTCTGGATGGTATCACTTCCCTTCAGCACGTCGACTCCACCACATAGCTTGGTGTCATTGCTGAACTTGCTGAGGGTGCACTCTATCTCACTGTCCATGTCATTCACAAAGATGTTAAACAGGGTGGGTCCTATTACCGACCCCTGAGGAATGTCACTCATCACTGGTCTTCACTTGGACATTGAGCCATTGATGACAACTCTTTGAGTGCAGCCATCCAACCAATTCCCCATCCACTGAGTGGGATCATCATTGATTTATATCACTGACATGGCATTGCTGATCTCTCAGTTTATATTGTGCCACATCCTGGAGTCCTTCGACTTGATCCAAGTGTTAATTTAACAGTTACCTTCAAAATAATCCCACACACAGAGCCCACCACAAGAGCTGATATCCACTCTCTTACTGATAGTTTCTAATAAACAGTACACTAAGTTATTTTAAGAAGCTAATAGCAAATTAGAAGTTGTAGATATATATTTGCATCCTTGCAAGTATATGATACACAGACATACTCCAGTATGCATTCTCGCACAGAGCAAGATGCTTTATAAGATGACTTCTGGACAGGCTAGCTTAAAACGGCAGTGAACAGTTGGTTATATAATGTGGTTTCACTTATCCAGCAACCTCTGATGTGCAGCATGATCAAACTTCCAGTGGAGCCAATGGGACCACTCCCAAGAAACATCTTTTCCAGCTTCACCAAACAGACCCATATTACACAGAATTCCTCACACTGCGGACAAGAACAGCCCAGGTGCCAAGAAAACAGTTACTTTTAAAGAACACTAACAATGATTGTCAGCATCCCATTTATGTCTTTTTAAGTCTTCACATATTTCACCTCCCATTCGTCAGATTTAACCTCAAATTTCAGTTTCCTCTTCCCCCAGCCCAGGGCACTGGTTACCTTGTAAGATTAACACAATCTGGTCTGGATGGCATACTGAGAGGCAGTCCAGCTTCCACAGGAAAGAGAGGCAGTCCTTAGAAGCTCTCCTGTCTCTCTTTTCAGTGGGAAACCTAAGGGAGATTATGTAACTGGGACCAGATGGTTTGGTCTGAGGCTGAAAAGAGCAAAGATATAGACCTGTATCACTCTAAAACAGTTCATTTTAAATTTTCAGAGGTTTTCAGAAGGTCCCTTCCAAGAAGATCATTTAAAAAAAACCCACCCCGCACAGGACACCACACTAAGTTGTCACAGAATAAGAACGATAATCATCACATTGATTAATACAACGGGAAAGATGGGAAATAAAATGAGGAAGAAAGTGGTTAATCTTCTCAAGAAAGGGAAGCCACCAGTGAAGTTCCACAGGAATCTAATATTGCAATCTGTATATAGTCTTATCCCAAAATGAATAAGGAGGTTATAGCATTTGCTCATAATACTACTTATATTAGTGAAAATAAAGCTGGTTGCAAGGAGCTGCGTAAGCACTTCACAGAGCAGTGTGAATGGGATATAAAGTGACAAACAAAATTCAACACAGGTAAGTGTGAAGCATTGCTCATCGGGGGAAAAATAGCCAAACTTTGCATGCACATTATGTTGACACTGAACTACTTTCTCATGCTCAGGAACAAGATAGTGGGGTTACAAGAGAATATTTAAAAGAAAATACCAGCTTCAGACTCTGCTGCAATCAAAAAGCAAACCAAGTATTTGGCTTTACATAAGAAAGAGAACTAAACTGAATTTTTTTTATGCTACCATACAAAATCATGGCCCTAAGAAGTGTCCTCTGTATTCATCCTATCACCTGCAAAAGGACAGAGTTAAACCTGGAAGTGTTCAGAGAACAGTGGAAAAAATAGCTAGGACTGTTCAGCCTCAAAAAAGGATGGACTGACCAGGAATACATTTAAGTCTCAAGTCATGAAAAGCATTGCGTGGGTAAAACTGTTCACTGTTACTTCTAATACAAGAATAAGTGGGCACTAAATAAAACTGGCATGACAAGCTAAGGAAAAGTAACTTCATTCATCACACCAGCTGTGATACTCTGTCATAAGTTACTGCAGATGCTAAAACAGTTGACAGAAGTTCAAGGAGTGTTTTACTGGGGCAGGGGAGACAAGTGAAGGGCTATTAACCACGAGGACATCACCTCTTGCTCAGCAAGTCCTGGCAGCCACAAGCTGTTGGAAGCTGAACAAAAGCACTGCTCTGTTACTGCCCTGTCCTTAAAGCCTCCACAGGCATTGGCTACTGTTGGAGACTGGGTACTGCAAGAGGTACTGCTGTCTTACCCAAAATAGTTGGGTTTACATTCTTGGTTGTGCCATCAGATGCCACAGGCAACCACAATGACAGGCTCCGGGGGTAGGAGATCAGCGGATGCAACACAGTACTGGAGTCCTCAGCTGGGAAGTCCCTCCTTTCCCCCCAGTTCTGTGTTCTGCATCCATTCAAAATACCTTAAAAATCTCAATTACTTTTAAGTATCCCCAGACATTAGTTAAATAGTTGTGATTAGAGGGAAGTAAAGTCTTTAAAAGCTACCCTTATACTTAAACCAAAATACACAAAATTAGTCATAACTTACCTGGAAGTAAAACTTAGTCACTAAAAACCAAAACACAGATGCACTGGAAACTTTCTGTTCTTCAAACAAACATGAAAAGGTTTTAAAAATCATTGGTTTAAAAATATTGATGCAAAAAATAAGTCTGAATCTAAACTGAAGGCAACTCAGCAAAAAGTTGTTGTTCTCACCAGGAATGCAATCTTGTTTTAATTGGTTTAATTTAATTTTACACCTAAGGATTTGTCCCATCACCAGGTCTAAGAAATCCTCTCGAAAAAAAGACAGACTCACTGGTTTCTCAGATGACTGGAGGTGGATAGGATGGATGGAGAGAAGGAAGCTGTATAGATCACCAACAAAATGTCACCATGGATCAAAACAGTAACATTAACCAGAAAGACTTCAGTTTCTTGTTTCATATTCAGCTTCATATCTACAGTAACATCAAGGTTTTACTCCGCAGAACTACTGCCTGCCATTTGGTCTCTGTTTACATAACTGATTTCTGGCTATGTCCAACACTTTGTAACCATACCTTCTGATTGCAGATTTTCTTTTCAGACCCTTTCTCCAACTTGTCAACTTAATTTTGAAACTGAAGGTCATATTACAGTTTAAAGGAATCTGAAATTAGATTAGCAGCCCCTCTCAGCTTGGTATCACCTACATGTTTAAAGAGCATACTCTCAGTATTCCATCACCCTGGTCATTAATAAAAATGCTGGTAGCTACCATTAACCCAAGGCAGTGTCCTGTGGAAGCAAACTCTATGTATCTTTTCATTCAGACAATGAACCACTCAATGATACTGACACACTATGGTTTTAAAATTAGTTTTGTATGTATTGTATAGCTCCTGCCCTCTGAGTTTGCTATCAGAAGGCCACTGAGATGGCACAAAAACACTTATTGATACAAAGCTTCTGACATGCACTGTTTCCCTTCTGTCCACAAAACCTGCTGACCCCAGTATTATTTTTTTTTAAAGAAAACTAAGTTCATTTTACATAATTTTTAACAAATTCAAATGGATTGTTACTGATCTCCTTGTCTTTTAGGGTTTTGCAACATACAATGCAACAAAGGAAATTAAGTAATTTCCTAAAACAAAAAAAAATTACAACTATCATACAGTATATTGCATTATACCTCTACAATTAGATTTTAAAATAAATTAGATTAAATGTAGATCAATTTACTTATCTTTTCAAACTCTAGCCCTTCTAATTTTGCTGTCCTTGCTTCACATTTTAAACAGAAAATGCTCTGGATAGGGATGAATTCATTTTCTTTGTAGAGAGAAAACTTACAGGAGAAGTGCTATATAAAATACTGTGCAATTACCCAACAAAGTCAAAGATTAAATGCTGAATTTTTCACCTATGAATTCACTTCCCCTTAACATTAACTGAAGTCACCAAAACACAACAATACTAAAAAACCCACAGCTCTATGTGAAGGCCAAATCTGCCCAAGTTTACATGTTGTGAAGTCTTGCAGAAGCTAAACAACATGTAAATCAGAATACCAAGACAGTATTTCAAGACCTCTAATTTGGTCCAGAATGGTTCCATGCTCAGTTACACCTCTAGACATATTTATTCCATTAGTCTCTGAACTGCATATAATAAAACACATCATACAGAGGAACCGTAAAATGCAAAAGCACACTGCAGAAAGCACACAGGCTCTTTCCCAAGAAACGTCTGCCGATACTAAATACCCATGCTGCACATAGGATCTTTACCCCTACTTCATTCTTGCAACCTGTTGCGCCTCATTTTACTGGGTGAAAGAAGGCAGTAAGATGCATTTCTCACCCACTATCAAGTTTTACAAACCCATATGACTACACTGTGCAAAACAAGAAATACAAAAATGTGCAATATTCATTACAATTCAATAGTGTAACTGACTTGTTCTCTTACCTTGGCTGCCACCATCCTCTGCTCAACTGAGCATGAAACAAAATACATAATCCAAGAAAAAATATCTCAATTGAATACATGTACTTATAAATCTACATATGCACACATACAATTTTCAGTCACTTAATTGTAATTCTAACACTACACAATTTCACTACAATCAATATAATAAAATGAGCAAATAGAGCTCCCTGAAGAGTATCTCTAAAAAGCCAATATTTTTGCAAATACTGACTTTTCTCTTCAGAACTTTTTAAAATTCAACCTCATTTCTTAATACATTTTACAAGCTAAGGCTCAAATATGAACCTTTCTTCCTAGTTTATAAGAATCACAAGCAAAGGGATTTTATTAAAGAGTGACGTTGAACAATGAAACTATCAGTGAGACACATGTACTATACACCTAATTTTCAAATTATTTAGCTATGAAAATTTTCACTGTACATATTCATTGTGAATTCCAATATTTATTTTCTCATGGTAGATCTTAATTGATCCTCAGCAGTCCTTTCATGAAAAAACTGCTCTCAGATAACTGGGTCAAACTGTTATTTTTACAAGTATCTAAATACAAATTTACACAGACACATTACATTCCTTCAAATAAACAAATATGCAAGCAAACTGTCTACAGTAATATATTTGAATATTTATTTGTTTTTTCTATTTCTATTTAAAATAATTGCACAAACATTTGGAAAAGCAGAGTAGATTGGCCATCCAAATAGTTCTAGAAAACATACACAGAAAATGTAAACATACAACTTCTGCAGTAAAATTAACTTGGCAGTAGCTGCATGTACCCAAGACCAGCCTGGTAAGAAGAAAACATTTCCATGCTCAAGGATACTGCCCATTTTCCTATGCAGTTTTTTTGGAAGGAATAACCCATGTCTTCACTAGGCAAGGAAGAGACCCTTCAGCCATCCTTGGCATACAACTAAGTGTCCACACAAGAAGAACTGGCTGTCTCAGAGGTATAATGCAGGTGTGTAAATCCAAGCAGCTCAATTCCTTATATTCCAATCAGGCACACGTATTTGGAAGTCTTCCACAGGACCCAGAATACTTTATTATCTGTGCTTACTATAAATTAAGAGAGATCACCTTTTTCAAGCAGAAGGTAACCCTCCTTCACGCAGTAAGACCTAAGCAGGTGTTGTTCTCCACAAAGAAGGTCCTCCTCTTCCAAAGCAGCCTGCGCTATGATTGAATGCTATGGAAATAAGCCCTTGTTTTACTTTGCAGTGTGGACTTTCACTACTGGAAGGTTCTGATGGGTTCATCTGAAGTGATGCATGATCCCAGACAAAAACCACAAGCTTGTGAGTAGAAAGCATAAAATGGGAGATAGTCTTTCCAGGGCCTTTACCGTCTTATTCCAAGTGGGTTTCTATCAGAGCAAACTGTAGACTGTAACTCACAGTTGATATTTTAGACTTCTCTCCATATAATCAAAACTTACTCAAACAGTGCAAAACAGATCCATAATGGTACCCATCAGCCTGGCACATGGAAAGCCAACACCAGCATGCCCCTCTGCTGTCACTTCATAGGCAACGGTAGAGTTAGAAACTTGAGAAATGCTCCAGTGAGGCGGGAAAGTAACAGATAATTGTTAAGCACACAACTGGCACGGATTAAATGACCATTCAGTGCCTGACTAATTAGCAGGACTTCCACTCTTCTGTGACCTGCAAGACTCCTCTGATGTGGTTTACTACGTAACGCAGAGTCCCACTGAAGTGAATGGGGTCTACCTGCAGATTTACAGACACACACAAGTACGTTTTTTATTTGATCTTGTTACTTATTAAATATTAATACCAGTAAAGACTATTTTTGGTACTGTAGTTTTGTACTTTGTAATTTTTAGTCAGACTGCAATGCATTATTAATGCTGTTGTACCTCAAAGGAGACAACACTCAGGCCTTCGCAGATCTAGGATGTGTGGATTTAAGTGTTTAATTTCCATGAAATCTAATGACAGATAGAAGAGCTTAACTACTGTAGCTCTGGAAACTTTCTCAAACTTAAAACACTTTTTTTTTTTTTCTCTCCAAATAAAAGTATGGGGCATTTCAACACTCACATAGATCACAAGATGCAGTCTTAGAATTTTTTTTTTTAATTGTAAAAATACATGCCTTTCTACACACTTTACAAACATACCAGCTTGAGGAGTACTTACCCTACTATTCTTTCTGAATATCTGCCTCTACATAAACAATGTCACCAGCTCAATTTTATCACAAGTCTGTGTCTCTGTATTTCTCATTGTAAGATCCAGGAACTTAGTCCTGAAATTATAAGTATTTTTATTGTTTCATTCTTAAAGAACAGGTTTGGTGTTTTGTTTTACTTTTAAACTGTATCATCCATCCTGTGACAATATATGATTAATTGGGCAACTTGATACTACATTTTTCCCTACCAGGACTGTAAATAGGCCATAAACTTGGGAAAGCAGTATCTATTAATAATTCTTACAAGTAAATCATCATCATTCTTCAAAAAAAATTGCAGTAATTCACAATTTCAAAAGCATCACCAGAGGTTATCAATGTTTTAAAATCTTCTCAGTCTCAAACTTCTCAATTTTTCCATTTTAAGGCAAATATTGTACTCATTCTCTACAGCGTGCAAAACCAGATTTGCTCCCCAGTTTTCACTAGCCCCTCCTTCAACTGTGGGCCACTATGCACAGCGAGTCACTGCAAAAGCTACTTTCATTGACAGGTGTCTCCCCCGCTCTCTGCATCCAAACATCCTTTCACCTTTTTAAGGTGAAGCTGGATGGGAAAATGCTCGGCTGCTTTGTTTCAGGTCTAGGCAGCATCTTGCTTTCCCACAACAGGTAGGCACAAGCAGAGAGTGCTCCTCAATGCAGGAGATCTCAGACCACGTTACTGCCGCTGTCTCAGGCACAGCATATATTCCACCCACTGTGGCTCTGTGCCAAGCTCTAATTGAGACGCTTCAGTGTGTCAGAGATTTAACCCTCTGCTGCACCTGCCTTCTCCAGAAGCAACCATGGCATACGTATCTTCCTTCTAGAAATACCAGAGCAGCTTTCCCGTTACCGCTACTGGAAGGGCTCCAAGCCCTCCACATTTTTACATCACCGATTCTATAAACAAAGATAATTTAACCAAGTAGTTGGCGCTATGACTTTTAGCAGCATCTCTAAAATTGAATAAGTATTCCTCCTGCATGAATTTGGTGTGTTGTGCCATGTCTATTTTCCTTCAAAGAAAAACAGATAGATCTCATATTATCAAAGAGAAGAAATTCCACTAAAAAAAAAAAATAAAGCAAGAATAGGTTGCTGAAAATTCTTTACTCTCCAAATTGTTTTTTGTTTCATTTTTTAGGGCTGCAGAGCAGTAATTTTCTATTAGGGTAATGAGGAATTCTGAAGGAGCCAGAATTGCATTTTTATTTTACAAGAGATCAAATATAGACCCAATATTTGCTGATCTCTCAATACTACCTGTTGGTCTCACACAAAGAACAACCACCACCAAACTGAATGAGGAGAAGCTGTGACAATAGTCAGAGGGGGCAAAAGGAAGCCCATACCGAGGCTGACTTGCATCGACTGTAACCTATACTTCCTTGCACCAAAACCTTGTTTAATCACTGCATCCTGCCTATACACAGAAATCTTCCCTAATGAAAATCTTCCCTAATGAATATGAAAAACATCTACATGCAATAAAACCAATACCAAAAAGCAAAACTGTTTCAACTTTTTAAAACTTACAAAAACATTGAAAATGTATTTTACTAGCCAATAACCCTCATATTATGAAGTATAACAAGGCATTTGTAATGGAGGCTTTGATTACTTTGGGGTAATTAATCTGGATTTTACACAGTCTAAACAAGGTAACTGTAAGCCAATCCCACTTCTTTGCTCTCACCATGCATTAGTCCTTGTGGCAGGAAAAACAGTGCTGTCTTCCAAAGCCATCACTGATCTGATCTTGGTTGTGGACAAGTTTTCTGGTTTTGAAGTGAAATTCTGTGCTTTAGACAGTATGTTCACAACTAAACTATCTGATCCTCCCTATAGCTGTGTTTCTGTAAGGCAACATCTGAGCTCTTCATTTCAACACATCCAGAAAACTGCATGTTACATGAACATGCTCATAATGTCTCCATATTAGATCATATTGCACATTTTTAAACCAAAATAAATAAGCTACCTACTGGGCTTAGGAATTATTAATTTTTTTAAAAAGTTCATAAGAATAATTTCAAATGTTTTATGCTGTTCCAATTTTCTGCTGAGATAAAAAGTTTTAAAAACCTGAAAAAAATTCTTTATAAGGAAAATGGTTAAGATTCAGTTGTATCGCAAGTTCACAGTACCACGAATCCTTCTCCACAGGCTATACAAAGACAAATCCCAAAAGGAGCAGTGGTGACAGGTTAGCTTTCATCTAGAGGTATTGTCCATTCCTATGCTTCACTGCTGTATTCTCTTTATAGCTGTGATCCACAGACACTATGTACTGGAAAAGGGTTGTCCCACACTGTGCTATTGGAACACTAATTCCAGTGCTCAAAGGGTATGCCCTCAAATACATTTTTAGAAAGGTTATTTCAGTTTCCATAAAGTTCTTTTGAAATTGCAGGGGCAATACGTGCCAAATGTGCTGTTGTTTTTACACATATGTTATGATATCCTGGGGCCCTTTGTTGAAACAAGCCAACTAATTTATCTTAGAAAACTTTTTTCTTTTTTTTTTTTTGACTCACACTTCATTCTCCTTCTAAGAAAGGTACATGAACTATGCCCATTTAGATTATGGCTACATACGCGTCATATATAAATTGTATATATATGCATCATATTTAGGGCTGACTTTATGCATTGGAAATATTCGTTCTGAACCTGCTATATTTACTGGTAAAGATAGATACAAATTGATAGATAATGCTGTTGCACTGTGAATAGTCTCACATAGGCTAAATTATATTAAACTAAAATAAAAACAGATATTAAGCCTTAATCATAATCTAATCCACTACATAAACAAATCTTTTTAAAAAATGCTGAATTATTTGTAAAAAGTACAATTACATAAAGTTTTTCATGTGATACATGCTGCTACCTTGAAAGAAAAAGGAAAAGCTGTTAAGTGTTGGTCAGAGGCATCTTGTTTCCCATTTAATAGCAAGTATTTCAAGTACTACCACCTCCAAGGAAACAAAACAAAACAACTCATTATTAATTTCAACTGAAATTCTTTAGGCTTATTTACCTTTTACTTCTGCAAGCTACCACTGCTTCAAGAAAATTAATTAGACCAACAAAGTCATTAAGAATTTTTCATTTGGGGAAAACCTAGGAGCTCACACTGAAGTTGCTCTCTGCAAAGTGCAGGCCAGGATGTTGAGTACACATACTGCATGTGCAGGAAGTCAGTTTTCAGTGCATATCCAAGAAGTTTACATTCTCTGCTCTCTTACTTTGTTTAGAACTGTAAGAAGTTTGTCCATGATGCCTTGTTTGTTGAAGCATTAAACTAAGCTACATATACCATGAAAGGTTTCCCCCTGATTCAATTGACGTTGCTACCTTAATGCTCCAAACCACCACGCACATAATTATTTCTACATCTAGTTTTCATCTCTCCTTTATACAGCGCCACCTTCCAAATGTACAGGAATGCTGCAGTGGTTAATACCTATTTCAGTATGCTAGGTGACATACCTGAAGACAAAAAGTGATCTCTGCCTCTTTGAAAAATGTATTCTTCTAACTCCTTTTGACTTACCTAAAGAGACACTCTGAATTACAGCTGAGATATCACAGGATGCACATGGGATGAAAATTGGACTACTCAAATTAAAAGTTTGCTCAAATTTTGCTTATTAGGTAAGACAGTGGAAAAAACAATTTAGCCAGGAAGCTTCTTGATCTCTACTGGGAATTCACATTTCAAGTTCTTCCTGACTTTTCCTGTTTGGTATGGAACAGGTTTTCTTAGTTATAGAATTAAAGTACTTTAAAGAGTGTAAGGTATTGAAGAGCGTAAGGACTTCTACAGGATAAAACTTCAGTCTCGTTTACCTCTTCTACAGGAAACATAGCTGAGAGGAACACTGTTTTAAACAATCGAGTCCTTTACATAACTATTATTCTTTAGTACTCACTTTACAGTAGAAAAAAAAACAGTGGGTGCTGAAGAAGAAATACTCTTTTGAATATTTTCTTTATTTAACCAGAGAAATGGGCAAACGGTTTAGGAGATAGAGTTACATAAGTGAGAAACAACAAATTCCTATCTAGTATTTTTATGAAGTTAATAAATCTACTAGGGAATGCACAAATAGAATTTTCTGCATATTCGTAAAAATTTGTCTTGTCACATAGGCAGCAAAGAGACTGCATATGCCCCTGGTATATCCTGGAAAAGTCCCTAAGGAAATTTATTCCCTCCTATAGCATAAGTATCAAAGAGCCATAGAATCAGATAATTGTGAAGATGTAACTTAACTGTTTTTTGCTGGTAGCTGGACTTGGTCTTTCCTTGCTGTCCTCTGCCTGAAAAAGATGCTAATGTCAACACATTTCAGGATACATTTGAAGTATTTTTTTGTTTTGGCTCTTTTACCCTGCTTATTACATAATAGAGTCAATAAGTTCTATAGGGGCCTGTAAGGAGTAGAATAAATTGGAAACGAAGTAAAAAACCAAACCACATAAAAAGAGAAAAAGCTAATTATATAACAGACGCCAGTACAAGACAATTTTAGGGATCCACAATACAAGCACGTTCCCATGGGTCTGAGCAGACGAGCTTTTCTTCCCCCCTGCCCCCCAACCATGAGTGAAGAGTCAGCCCTCTGCTCCCAAACAGTGGACATGCCTTTGCAGGAGAAAGTTTCACACTTTTAGCAATTACAATCCTCTCATAACTATGAGGGATTATATATATATTATATGTATATATATAATCCTTCATATATATATTTGCCATAACATGTAGCACCTACTCTCCCTGTTGCATGACATTCCACATTGCAACAGCTCTTCAGAATAAATGGCTCCTAATGCAAATGCAAGGAGGAGAAGCAGCTAACCATTCATTCCTGCAAGAGATCCCTTAAAGCAGTGATTTAACAGCTGGCTGCACCCCGCTCCCGCCCTGCAGCCAGGGCTGCCCAGCACTGAGTGTGCACCCAACTTTGATGTGCCATGTAAGTCACCCAGGGCTGTGTAACCCTCTCTCCTAATTTCCACAGTGGCTGTAATCTACCCCGTCACTGAAAGTTGCACAGGACAGAAAAGCACACTGTTTTAATAATTATGTATGTTATGCAGAGACCTCTTCCCTCCCAGCAGAAGGGGTGAGCAGAGAGGGATGAGAGAGAGGATGCGTCAGACTAATTTACATCCAAATACTACGCCTCAGTTCCAAAGTACATTAAAAGAAAAAGCAGTTGCCCTAAAATAATTTATGGCCAGCAACGTTTTATTCCTCTTGTACGCTTACCACTAAGTTTTGAAATGCTGGCCTACTGATAATGACGGTTTGTTATCTGGAAACCCTGACAATCCAGCCTCTAGGGACAAGAGCCATTGTAAGCCGCTTGGTTTAGGAAAAAAAAAAAAATAGTTAATGGGGTGGCTGTTTGCAGAGCTGTTCTGCACAGAGATTCTGCAAGTCGGAATGAGAAAAGTATTTTGCAGCCTCTCCTGATCTAAAACTGCTAAATAATAACTGGATCTAGAGCCCAGCCAAGCCCACAGCGATGGGAAAAATCTGATGCATAAGGTAGTAGAAATACCCAAACAACTGTGCTGGGACTTCTTTCTGCCTACATGGATAAAGTATCCACCTTGTTGACCTGTCAGTCTTGCTAATCCACCCTCTATTTTCAGTTAATATCATTAAAGTTCAGCGCTTGAGAGCCTGGAGGGAGAGGCGAGTGCCCCATCCCCTTTTTCCACGGGGCGGTAACCAGATGTCAATGGCCGCAGCTGTGACTACATAATTACCTGTTTGCATGAACGCGGACCGCAGTTTAGATTTAATAGGTCAGACGACAATGCAGCAAAACGCATTTAGCCCACGATTACCCCTTTTCAAACATTCTCTCACTCGCAACTTCGACCCTGGGAACATTGCGGGCACAGACTCGGGTCAATAAGAAACATTGGCCGGCACAATGGGGCTGGCCTCAAACAGCGCTGTTGACAGACACCGGCACAAAGGCGGTGAATAGAGTCCCCCTCAGTTCTCACACAGAGCGAAGAATGAGTCAGTGTACTGCAGCTTTGGTGCTCTGTTTGTACAGTGTATACAGCTTTTGTCCTCCACCACTGTTCGCCGCTCAATGGGGGCTAAAGAGCCGAGGAAGTGAAGGCGGAAGAATGGCTCCACGCTCACCCCGGCAGCCAGCGGCGGATCCTCGTGCGCAGGACGGCTCTGGTGGGAAGCCTGGAGTCACCGGTCACGCAGCTCCCACCATCCCATCACACAGTAGCGCGCTTCTCACTTCTGACCTCGGGCAAGGCCTGCGCACGACACCGCCACTGCGGAGACAGCCTGGTTGGTTTAAGAAACATATTTTATCTCCTTCAAAAATGCGCCTCTGACACCCCTTCCCTCCCACCATGACCCAATTCACGGCTGCTACTTCAGCCCAGAAGAAAAAGTGAGCATGGGATATGGAATTAAAATAGCCCTACGTCCCTTCAAAATGTACAAATACGGTAATAATGTAGTAGCTATTTTAAATCATCACTGCAAAGACTTTTAAAGGAACTGAGAAGAGTAGCAAACGACAACCATAGCTATACATCTGTATTTCACACAAGCCATTTAGATTGTGCAAATAAAGGGTCAGGGAAAATTTATCATATACATAATATTGCATATGCACCTGTATATTAGTTACCTTTCAGCAGAGGAAAAAACCCACTTCATATAGATTACTGCTATTCTTCAAATAATTACTTTTGTCAACTTTCCTTTGGTAGAAACTGTACTTTTCTTTACAATATCATCATTATAAACATCTTTAAGATGCAAAAGTAGCCCTCTGGCACACAGTCAAAACTGTTACCTTCACCTGCTTCACTTATTGGTTGGGTGGCTGCACTCAAAGAGTTGTGGTTAATGGCTCGATGTCCAAGTGGAGACCCATCACGAGTGGCATTCCTCAGGGGTCCATGTTTGGCCCAGCTCTGTTTAACACCTCTGTCAGTGACATGGACAGTAGAATAGAGTGCACCCTCAGCAAGTTCACCAACAACACCAAGCTGTGTTGTGGAGTCAACACACTGGAAGGAAGGGATGCCATCCAGAGGGACCTTGACAGGCTGGAGAGGTGGGCTCGTGCAAACCTCATGAAGTTCAACCAGGCAAAGTGCAAGGTCCTGCACACGGGTCAGGGCAATCCCAGGCACAAATATAGGCTGGGTGGAGAATGGATCAAGACCTGAGGAGAAGGATTTGGGAGTGCTGGTGGATGAGAAGCTCAACACGAGCCATCAATGTGCACTTGCAGCCCAGAAAGCCAACCACATCCTGGGCTGCATCAAAAGAAGCATGGTCAGCAGGCCCTTATAGCAGCCTTCCAGGACCTAAAGGGAGGGCCTACAGGAAAGATGGGGAGAAACTCTTCAGCAAGGTCTGTTGTGATAGGACAAGGGGTAATAGTTTTAAAATAGAAGGAAGCAGATTCAGACTTGATGTAAGTAAGAAATTTTTTATGATGAGGATGGTGGAACACTGGAACAGGTTGCCCAGAGAGGTGGTTGATGCCCCATCCCTGGAAACATTCAAGGCCAGGTTGGACGGGGCTCTGAGGCAACCTGATCTGGTTGCAGATGTCCCTGCTCATTGCAGAGGAGTCAAACTAGATGACCTTTAAAGGTCCCTTCCAATCCTAACTATTCTATGATTCTATACTAGAGCATAAAACAATATATATATGCATAGTTTATTCTAAGGAGTGAAGTCTTTGCTTGCAAAAGGTATTTGGGTTTTGGAATGATTACCATGAAGCTAATAAGGCAGTTAGCAACTGGTTTTTAACTCACGCAGATCATACTACAGATAAAGTCATGTATGATAAAGTTGGAATGAAAGAACTGTTTAACATGATTTAGGACTGAACTGGTGGCAAGAAGAAAATTGCATTTTAAATTAAACAAATCCCTGCACACAAAGAACGTTGTTCATTTTATCACTAATAGCCAAGATAGTATTAGCATGCTTTCTACTGCTCTTTCAATCTTATTTTTTAAGCTCAAAATACTGGAATGCTATTATTACATTAACCAGCTACATAAGAAATCCCCAAAATACTAAAAAAATCGATGTGTCTAATTTCAGAAAAAAAAATAAATCCCACGAATTGAAAGTTTCATTATGTGTGAGCTACTCAAAGATCGTGGCAGTCTGAAGCCATGACTTTCACTCTTGGCAAACCATTTGTGAGAGAGTAACCTGACAGATAGGGGAAGACCATTACCTTATTATTTTAAAACAGCACAAGAATTTCTACTGTTTATATCTACATATGGCCTTATTTAAATCAAGCAGGCCAGCCTGCTTTGAACACTAGCTATAAGACATCTGACTGCACTTCAGTATACTGGCACAGAGTATGTAAAGTAGGCGAACATTTGTACGAATGACAAAGTACACCTGCAAGTCTACCAAGGACCTGACCCATCACAATCCTCAATGGATAGTTTCAATTCGCTTTAGAGGAGGAAAATCCTCACCTTTCATCTACTAGTAGGGTATTATATACCCTGCCACAGGAATACTCATAGATCTAAAGGCCGATCAACAAAGCTGGAAGAATTAACATCTAGCACTTTTTTTTTTTCTAATAATGAATGGGAAATTCTCAGCAGAGAAAGACCTTCCAAGTTTGCCCTATGACAAGAGAAGAAGAAAGTGGAGAAATAAACTCTGCTCCACCAATTCTTTCAACAGAGTGATTCTAAATCACTGCAAAATGTCTTTTTTAAAAACATTTTTTTTAAGTTTAAACCACTGCTTAGCAAGTTAAACCTACTTAAACCTAGCTTAACCAACTCCAGCCATACATTATTCCTTTCCAGTGGCTTACAATAACTTAGTTTTAGCGAAATGCACCAGTGGTGCGTACACCAGGCCAAAGCGTAGCATACTCTTAATACATCTTGCAGAAGCAGAGGAATATCTCACAAACTTCACATTGCAGCAACATGTGATTCAAGTCACTGAAAGGCCCAGAAAGGGATATTGTATTCGCTGCCACACATCACGGCTGCTCTGCATCCCTCCCAGGCTGGCAGCAGCGGCAGCCCTGCCTCCTGCCAAGCAGAGGATCACAGTTTGTTTACCGAGCTCTGCCTGGAGGAAGCAGAGCGCGTTTCAGTCTCATCTCCAGCAGCCCTGTCAAGCCAGCTGCCAAGAATGGCCTTGAAAAGCTTCAGAGGGAGCAAAATCTAGTACTGAGGTGGTAAGTAAGCAAGTCTGGCACCGGGCACCCAAAGATGAGTGAGAGGGAGCAGGTACTACCAGACCTGAAAGATTAAAACACTTTTAGATAACTTCAAATGTATACAGTTACAGGAAAAGAAGTAACTGAACTCCCTAAGTGGAGAACAGATTAGCAATCAACTTGTAATTACTACTCAGATTAAGATCTCTCCCTGAATACTTGTTCATGAGTACAAATTGCAAATAAATTAACCTTGTCTGCTACTTACATTTTCTTACAATGTATGGAAAAGACCTAAAAAGTTTGATTGGGATTTCATGTTGTAGAGGATTATATTTTAAATATTTTAATTTTTAAAATTAACACTCTATTACTTCCAGAAGATTTCAGAAGAGCTAAACGCGCACGCTGTCCGCTTCTATGCTTTATATAGGTTTATATGAACCGTGAAACTGGTTCATAAGATCTCATTGCCTTTGGAAGAGCCCACTAACTACTATGAAAATAAAGAACAAGAGGTTTCACAGAGAACAACCAACCAATCCTTCATTGCTTCTAATAAAATCATTAATCAAAGAAAAATTGCTTAAGCCCTTTTCCTCTTACCCTACTAATGCAAAGTCACCAAACACTAATAAGTGATTGGCATATTTCATTGTATCCAGTGGTTATTTCCCTGCCTTAGAGTTGTATCTCAATTTCTCGGTTAAGTGGGTATGTGCTCACGCAGCGTGACCACATTATGTGCGCTTTTCCATGTGATCAGAGCCTGCCAAGTCTCAAAGCAGTTCATGTAAAATATAGCTTCAGTATTCTGCAGAACAACTCCTTGAGGACTCGGAGGACTGGAGGGGTGTCATTATTTCTCACCCGGGCTGGGTGGCTGGATTTGGAGTTCTTTAGATAAAAAATAAATTGTTGTAAAATGCTAAGATAGGAAAACAGAAAATTTGACTTTCTTAACAGCTATCACAAAAGGAAAAAGTAAATAGCACTGTTTTTGTTTAAAAAAAAAAAAAGGGCTCCATGACTTACTATCACCATACTCCATATTTCAGTGTCCATAAATCACGGCTACGTTCAGCAAGTTCACAAAGCAACGGACATTTGCATCTCTGCTTGGCTGCTATTGTGCCTAAAACGCTGACAGAGCCACAGCAGCAGTGGCCACACACAGACTCCAAAATTTATTAAGGCAAGTTTTAACAGCTACTGAATACTCTTAGAAGAGTAACACTTATTTTTTCCCCCTTTTAAAATATATGAGTCTTTACTTAACACTGTGTTTCTTCCAGCACAACAGCTGTATCTGCCTAGGATTTTAAATTTAATATTGACACTTTAAGAAAAATCAAGCAAGCAAATACAATAGCAGGGGCTGTGCTGTTGCTGGACACTCACTACGGGCAATTACATACAAGCTATGCATTGCTGAAGTTCTTCTACGGCTTCTTCCTCCAAAACATTTGATATATAAATTAGACTCAATTTCTATTCCCATCCTAGTTCCATACAAGCGCATCTGAAAACAAGAGGCAGCAAGGACTGTGTTGGTTTTGTTAGCATATTAGTGAGCAGAAGAGAAAAGGAAAGGAAATTACTCTTAAATAACAGACATCATAAAACATTACTTATTTTTGCCTCTAAACACTGCCTTTTCTTTTTATTCAGATTTGCTGAGCTGCCTAATAACAGCAAAGCAGCTGAATCCCCCATACAGCTCAGAAACACTCAGCGTTAAAAGGCTTACCTTGCTTGGTAGGAATTTACCTGCTTTGTGCCCTGGCTGGATAACGACATCTAAATAGGCTGACAAGGAATTACAGAAAGCATCAGGGGAAGAAAAGCATCTGTCACTGGTTCAGTGCGTAGGAGTAACAATTAATTTTATCAGTTTTTTGGGCCTATTCCAAGTGGCAGTCAACACCCACTCCTCCTCCTGATGAACCATTCCTCTGTACAGACAGTTGATTGTAAACACAAATGCGTGACTAAGTCATCAATGGCCACCACCTTCAATCAGGCCAACAGATCTACCAAGCTATCATCTTAGGATCACAGAACAACAGATATTGGAAGACACCTATGGAAACCACCTGGTCCAACATCCCCCCACCTCCCCTGATCAAAGCAGGGTCCCCCAGGATCACATCCAGACAGTTTTTAAGTGTCTCCAAGGATGGAGACTCCACAACCTCCCTGGAGAACCTGTGCCCGTGCTCAGTCATCCTCACAGTGAAAAAGAGTGTTTCCTCAAGTTCAGAGGGAGTGTGTTTCAGTGTGTGCCTATTGCCTCTGGTTCTGTCACTGGGCACCACTGAAAAGAGCCTGATTCTGTCCTCTTTGTACCCTCCCTTCAGGTATTTATAGACATTGATGAGATCCTCCCTGAGCCTTTTTGACTCCAGGCTGACCAGTCCCAGCTCTCTCAGTCTTTCCTCATTGGAGAGATGCTCTAGTCCCTTTATCATCATGATCAGGAGTCATTCACTGGACTGTCTCTTGAACTGAGGAGCCCAAAACTGGAGACGACACTCCAGGCTGGGCCTCACCAGGGCTGAGTGGAGAAGGGTCACCTTCCTCCGCCTGCTGGCAATACTTTGCCTAATGCAGCCCAGGACCCCATTCACCTTCTTTGTCAGAAGGGCACACTGCTGGCTTATGTTCAACTCCGTGTCCACCAGAACCCCGATTGCCTTTACCGAGCTGTTTTCCAGCCAGGTGGTCCTAGCATGTACTGGTGCCTGGGGTTGCACCTCGCCAGGGAAAGAACTTTGTACTTCTATTTGTTGAAATTAATGATGTTCCTGTCAGCCCATTTCTCCAGCCTGTCAAGGTCTCTCTGGATGGTAGCACAACTACCCTGTGTAGCAAAAACTGCTCTGAGTTTTATACTCTATGCAAACTTGCTGAGGGTACACTCTGTCCCGTCACTGAGGTCATTAATGAAGGTGTCAAACAGGACTGGACCCAATATTGATCCCTGGGATACACTGCTAGTTAACAGCCTCCAGTTTTAGGAATCTTAATATTATATAGCAGACTGAGGAGAATTATCAGTGAAATAGCTCTGTACACCTCTGGCTTTGCTAATATTAACAACTTTATCATATCTTTCTGATCTTTAGTGTCTTAAAGTCTTGTTTCTTGCAGTTACACTGTTAAACAAGCTCAACTGCTTTTTTAAAAAAAGTTGATTTAATTAAAAATTCCTATTCTGCCAAGTCAAAAAAAAAAAAGTTATGTGAACCCAAAGACTAAAGAACCCAAAAAGAAAAAATAAAAACCACTTTAATATCATGATTTGTGGGAGGCTTGACTCATGTCTTCTCAAGAGCTCGAGGTTGATATATTACCTGCAGAGTGTTTCCCTCGCTGTGTTAATTCCCTTCTCAGACTTGCTTACTGAAGCTATTCCAGAGGGATGAATAATTACCGTTCCATGGTTATATGATAGCATTAATTTTCCTTTGTAAGATCTGTGTTATATGAAGACTTATAATTCACATTTGGTCCAAACCATCGTTAACTCAGTTTCTCAACCTAGAAACTAAATAGCTTCTGTCTTTGGGCAAGTCTACACCTCTCAACAGATTGCTGTGCAGAGCTCACGAGCTGGCTTAGACCAAGCTGGATCCCAAACCAAATTCAGAGGCCACAACAACACAGCACTGCAGCTCGGCTCATTATGCTAAGAAGAGGGTTTAGCGCAGTTACACCCAACCTAATAAAGCAGTTACACTGCTTCAGTAGCCTGGACTGCTTTTTCTCCTAGCCCTTAACTCAGTTACAGGAACAGGTCAAACTGACCAGACTTTAAAGCCAGAAATATCTTCACCTTGCTCTGCTGTGTGTTTAGTAAAGTACAGTTCCCTGCACCCCTGAAAAGTACCAGTTGTCTATATAACCAGCATGTCCCTACCTCATCCGTTGTCAGAGCCAGTGAAACATGTTGGGGAGCATTAGGGTTTTCATTAAAAATCATAATCTCCTGCATCTGGAATGGCAGAGATTCCTAGAGCCTTTTCTAGCTATTGAGGTAATTTATTATACTTTAGCAGAAATATTTAAGTGAGAGAGCTCCTCCCCACATGCAAATCACAAGGCTTTCTCCAAAGTGTGGGGCAGAAAAACGCAATTCCAAATATGCTCCATACCGAGACTCAATTCATTTATTCTCATCAATTTCAAAACAAAATACTAGAAAGAGTTTTCATTCTTCTGCCAAGTCATCAGTTTATAATTCTAGTTTCTACAGCTCTTGACATCCAATACCTGCATTAAGGGAAAAGAGAGTTAACCTACCTCCTACAGACAAGGTTCAAGCCTTCCAATGCAGTCACAAGTTTCCCAAGCATTTTTTCCCCTCTTGTGTATGTGTGCACATCCACATACGAGAAAAAGCATGGCTTAATGAGTATTTACGGACTTTGACACTGCCAAAAAAGCTCCAGGCCACCTATGAACTGCTTTGTTCTCTCAAGATGTTTTATACAGCATATTCCTCTCCCATTTATCGCAATGACCTGGCAAGACAGAGCTGGCACAAAATTTTCACTGGTAAGTGCTACTAGTTTTGTGGGGTTTTTCTTCTCCAAAGGTCATCAAATTTCATAACTCTCTGCTACTTTACACTAATGACAGAAATGAAAACAAAGATGAAAAAGTGATTTGCAGGCTTGCATGTACTGCCGTGGCCATAACGCTAGGTCTATGTTGTATGCTCCATAATGAATGCTGCATAAGGTGCCTCGTTCATATGGATTAATTGTACTTTTAATAACCAACACCTGACCCGTGGTATTATTACATTCACTAAACTCCAAAGTATCTATCTGTGATGAAAAATTTACAGTATAGTAAAAAAAAAAAAAAAAAATCTTTACAGACTTCAGGCTCTGGGAACTCTGGAAGCACAGTCTTGTGTATCACAGAACCACACAAAGCCAACACCTCCATTTGTGGTTGAAAATAACCACTGAAGAACGATATACAGTGGGTGGCAAAAACAGTCACAATTGTAAAGTAACCAAGTAAATAATAAGCTATGTCCATAGGGGATAAAAATGCTATAATTTCCAAAATGCATGCTGCTATAAATAAGTTAGAAGTTATTTGCTGAAGTACACAGATTAAGTTTGCAATCACACAGCTATTCTGCATGCTTGTTTTTAAAAAAAAAAAAGAGCCGAAATTGTTCGACAGCAGACAGAGTGGCACCACATGCATTGTTTGGGCTTAGAGCAATGGCAAATTGCACTATATGGAAGCTTTGTAGAAAAGGGAGTTCATGCCACCTCCTTGAATTTAGCCCTCTTCAATATAAACAACAAGGCTTCCTTTTTAAGTTGCAGTGTTGGTATGTGGGAACAAGACAACAAGATCAGTCCTGCTTACCATTTCTCCCTGGAACTTGGGCAAAGTTTGAGACCAAAGGCTGACCAGAGTGCCAAAACCCAAATTTGCTGATGACTAGTCGTCCTCTGAGAATTTCAACATGACATTCTGGTAATTTTAATCACAGAAAGGGACTGGTTTTCACAGTGTGGAGACCAGCTGTCTGATTATGTTTTTTATAAAAGATACAAACTGGAAGAGATTCAAGAAAGTGTGTGTGTGTACTTTGTTTTATACTTCAGCAAATTTGACCAGGTCATAATTATTTAACAACTGAAAAATAAGATGGTCTAAGTTCATCTTTCAAAATGCAGAGGAATTCTGCCCTCCAATAAATAGATGCTTACCTGATAGGTAGGACAACACGGAAGCTAAGGAGGGTAAGGAAGGAGCAGGGAAGTACAAAGACTGCTTCTATTTCAGATAGCTATTTAGTATTACAAACATATTAGTCAGCAACATGGCACTGATGGACTTAAACCATTTGATGTCACAGGCACAAAGGAAATCATTGCCATACAAACTTAACAAATTCTTACAGGTTGCTAACTTATACCACTACTTTTTTTTTTGGATAGGCAAGAAGTACTATCCAAACAAAACAAAACAAAAATCAAAGCTGATGACAAAAGAATAGAGCAAATTTTGTGTGAAAGGTCAGGTAAGTGTTCATGCTGACTGAGTAAGATTATATTAATAGATATTTTAGTAAGTTATGCAAATTCTGCTTTAATTATGTATAAATGAGCAAAAACTTTTTATAAGGCTTTCCAAAAGCATTATTAGAAGGAATATATCATATACTGCTGCAATAGTCACCTCTAAAACATGGTGACTGCTTAAAAACACACAACAAAACTGCTAATTCTACCAGTTCAGTGGGAAAACACTGGTAGAAAGATGAGCAATAAAGCTACATAAAGTTAAAAAGGCCAACTAATTTACATGATACTGAATAGATATAAAAATATTAAACTGTAATTAATTATAAATGTAACTACATTATATTTATATTTGAAATATATAATCAGCATTGGAAAAAAGAATACAGAGAATAAGTCTAGATGGGGTACAACTAATTAACAACAGAGCACATGAATAAGGCAATCGTAGCAAAAAATGATGGAAGGAATGAAGATAATGTTTTCTCTCTAAAAGACTGGTTACACCTTTTCTTCATCATCTTATAAGAGTTTTTCCTACAGTGTGGTTACTACTAGAAAGCCTTCAGAGAAAAAGACTGATCTATTGGGAATAAAAACTACAACAGAAGAAGGGAAGTAGTGAAGGAGGAAAACACCAATTTAATGCTGATAAGCTATCAGCAACAATTTGAACACACAAATAGAATGAAAAAATGCTGATAGGATATTACTGTGTTCATTTTCCTCACTTATTAAAAGTGGGAGCTAAAAAAATTTTCTTGAGGAAGACCTTGAGCCTTTTCTAAGCAAGAACTACAGCACAGAAATAAAAAATATTTTTGCACACTGATCCAGCATGGTGTGCATTTTATCAGTCCCTTCAACGTGCATAAATGAATTTGAAAAAATACTAAGTTTCTACAGGTTTTCAGTCTCTTTCATATGACCTGTTTCTTCCGCATGTGCATGAGTTTCAAAACTGTACTTGCAAAAGCATAACTTATTATATCACTCGTAGTGCTGGTTAGCAATTTCCTTCTTTCCCCTTGAGAATGACACATTACAGACAAATGCTACTTTGCTGGCAACAGACAGTAAAAAGGAAGCTGAATACTGTAAAAGCAAACATGTAAAACTAAAATCAGCATTACCGCAGAAAGAAATGTTTCCTTTATATATCACATTAATTACCTTTTTTTTTTTTTTTTTTTTTTTTTACAGCAGGACTAGTTCCATCAACATTTGACATGAAAGCTGTAGGATGTGCCAGGCTGCCAGAACAGCACCACTCCAGTCAGCAGAAGTACAGGATAAGTAAGAAATACATACTGAAAGGAAAACATCATTAAGTCTCTCTACTGCCACCAGATCTGTATCATGTGGGTGGCCCATACTGCCACTCAGAGACTCTGCTCCCACTTAGTCACAGACATCACGTTGAGCGTGAATTTGATGCTTGTGATTCCTCTGGCAATGAAAGAACGAAGGCCCCAGAGAACAGACTAGGGTGCTGGGTGTCTCTACGCAGTTAGACTCCTGCCAGTTATCTGGTCTTAAAGGAAAGCATTAGAAAGGTTATGTCTTTAACATCGTCTCTCTAAACCTTTCCATAGTAATCTCGCACTATTAGATACACAACAGTCAGGGAAACTAGGGCTTAGCAAGCAAAAGCTGAATTTACCCCACGATGACATCTTCCCTTGTGCGAGTATCTTTGCTGCACAAAAAGAACAAGGTAGCTTACTCCATGCTTTGTGGGAGGCAGCTCATTCTGGTTGAAAGATGCACTAATTGTTCAAGATGTATATTCACACGGTATCAAAATGGAGTAGTTAACTCCAAAATCACCCTCCAGTTTAACGTGCTGTGACTTTATTTAATACTTTAATACACAAACTAGAACTAAACCAAACTGTGTCTTACTGAAATACTCTCCCCTGCAGAGCATCTCTCTCCATGTATCTCTGGATTTTTTTTTCCAGAAATTGATCTTTTTAGTCTTACAAGATCTTTTAGGTAGCTTCACCCATCACTATTAACTTAAATTCAAGACTGTCTTAATAAAATGAATGTGCTAGAAAACAGCCAACCCTATTCACATTACGTAGTCTAAAAAGATACATTATTTTTAATTGGATTCCATTCCACCCTTATCTATAAAATATTTTAAAAATAGAACAAAAAGAGAAGAATTTAAAATGTTTCCCAAATAAAATTCACCCTGGCAACCATTCAAATAGTGTAAATATTTTGATACAATTTACAGAAACAGCATTAGGTAATGTTTTATGATGCTCGTTAAGCTGTCATGTTCTAAATCACAACGAGCATCAAATTATTTCTTCCCTTCTCTACTATTTAAGTTTGGCAAATATGCTCTGTATAAAAGGTGTCAAGTAAAATCGCCACAGGATATGCTGGAAATCCCTGCACCAGCTGCATACTGCAACATAAAGGAAGTGTCTTTCTGATCTTACAGCCTGATAATACTGAGTTGCTGGAGGGTTGTAGCACTCTTTGAAAATAAAGCTTCATTACACTGGCATGGAGAGGTGCAGTGTAATCCTCTTTGGAAGCTGGTCCCGCAATCCTACATTTTAGAAAATTGCTGAAAGCCATTGTGCTTCTGATGGGAATTGGCCATTAACAGTTCAGGTGCAGACCATGCAACAGGCAGCACAACCCCTCTCCACATTTTCTGGTTCTTAGGAATTCCATCTGATAATGGCAGAAGCAGGTTATAACAGCGCCTTTTTGCCATGGATTAAGTTGCTGCCCATTTGGAGATCTAAGACAGAAATTTTCCTCTTTAGGACTTCATTTCTTCTGCATGTTAAAAGAATGAAAAAAAAAAATACAGCACTTTCTTCCGATAGCTGAAGAGTTACTTCACCCTTACTTTCCTACAGACCCTTTCTCATTTGTATAAACTCTGGATGCTTTACAGAATTGATATATGTTGTTGGCATAAAACACAAATTTAACACAACATTTAAGTCACAGAGTATCAAGAAACATGTTTTTACTAATAGAGTATATGTTAAGTACGTACAGCACATATTAAATAAGATCTTGAAAATGTAAGTGTAATAGATATTCCTGTTACATTAAATAAACCCAAAAATACAAAATGCTGCTGATATTTATAACCAAATACGTCCCTGCCCGACCCCAGTGAGATTTTACCAACAATCTCTTTGGTCTCTAACTAAGCTGATGCATGCTTCCAATCTCAATACCATCAATGCTGATAATAAAATATATTTTTTGCAATCCTATGGAACAGCTTTCCCAAAGGGAATAGAAGAAGGAAAACAATCAGTGAAAACGAAGAGAAAATAGCTATCAGATTGTTCAAATGTTTATTCAATTTAAATTTCATACCATTACTGTTCTAAGGTTTCTTTTACTTAAGAGTTTGTGGAGGGTTTTGTTAGTTTGTTTTTGTTTTTAAAGGTTAACATTTACTTCAGAAGACCTGATGGGGAAAAAAAAAAATGTATTTATGCAGCTACTTCAAACTTTCCAAGTGAGAGATACCTGTTTTTGTAGTTCCTCTTTTACTCAAGGGTCGTGGTTCAACCCCAGACAGCAACTAAGTACCACGCAGCCACTCACTTATACTTCCCCCATACCAGAAGGGATGGGAGACAGAATCAGAAAGAAAGGAAAAACAAGATAAAGACAGTTTACTAGGATAGCAAAGAAAAAGATAATAACATATATATTAACAATTAGAATAATAATAAAATATAATGATAACAGAATATACAAAATGAACAATGCACAATTTCTCACTGCCTGGCGACCAACACAGCCCATCCCGAGCAGTGATCACAGAACAGAACTGAGCGCGATCTTGGAATGATCCCAAGAGAGAGAGCTGTCCACTGGCCACTCCCCGCTTACATACTGAGCATGGCTTCTATGGTACGGAATAATCTCTTTGGCCTAGCCTAATCAGTTTGGGTCAACTACTGGCTATACCCCTCCCAGCTTCCTGCACCTGCACATTAGCAAAACCTGGGAAGCTGGAAAAAGTCCTTGATCTCTTAGCAACAACCCATAACATCAGCGTGTTGTCAACATTTTTCACATACCAAATCCCATACTAAATCCAAAACACAGCAACTACTGGGAAGAAAATTAGCTCCATCCTAGCAGGAATCAGGACACAAAGAATATGTTGAGGTTGGAATCCTTTCTTATGGCCACATGGTGGTAGCACTACAAGGTCTTTCACTTGGACATCCCAAGAAATCACAACTGTTAAGATGAGGACTGAGTAGTTTAAGAGAACAAGCTTTACAGACAAGAACCTCTTGTAGGATTTTTGTTTCTTTTCAAGTAACTTCTAGCACTTTCAAAGAGCAAAGGACACGATACAATAAAAGGAAAATTGTATTACAGGATCATGAAAATAGTTGAGTTCTGGTGAGAAAAAAGACAAATGATCAAGAAAATACTAAAAGCACATGTCCTCATAGAGATATCTCCTTAAATAAACGGCAAGAGAGAGGGTTTTTTTCTTAAAGATGCTAGACTAATATTTTGGAGGAGTTCCCAAATACCTGAAAAGACAATACAGTACAAACAAATATCAGCATCAGAATACAGGTGCCAGAAGAACCATGCTTTCAAGATCAACTTCATAAAAATGGTATCAGGAATTTCCACATTTCAAGATTAAATCTGGTTCTTCTGTCCTGAACTGATAGCATTCAAGAAATTATCCATCATTCGTAAATTAACACGCCCATTCTACTCCTTGGCACAAGCAATAAACATTTTACAAACAAAACAGTAAACAGTTCTACTGATTACATGCATGTACAAGATGGTGATAAAGTCACTTTCATCAGCAAGTGAATGAACAGAAATAACAGTAACAAAGTCTTACTGCAGTCACCAATGTAAGCTGGTACAGATCTAAATACACACTGCAAATTCTACCCAGTACTTTCAAGCTTTGGTAGAAAATACTCAACCACTAGTTTGACCTTTATTCTGGGGATCAAAAGCAGTTATTGCCTTTCAAAGAGAAGTCAGTATCCACTGAAAGACTCTAAGCCTTCATGCTTACTAAGAGGCCAACGTATGAAAAGATCATTTTTGTTTTGATAAGGCAAACTTTACTCTGTAAATCAATGAGCTGCTGTCTTCACTACGTAGGCAGATCAAAGCAATTGTACAAGCAAAGGCGTAAGTCTTCTCACTACTTTTTAATAAGCAGGGAGATCCAAACTCAGCAGCATCTGAATGCTACTGATGACACACGCAGTTAACTAAGATTGCAGTTTTCCATGTTTATTTTTGATTCCACAAGTACTTTGAAAATTTTGTTTTACAAATCCCAGTTATAACTATGTTATATGACACAGCACATTATGACAAGCTGCAAGCTAAACAACAGAACAAAATATTGCCTGTGACTGCAATTTTTTGTAAATCCAGGTAAATTTTAAAAATTCCAGTTCCAGAAACACAATAAATTGGAAAAAAGTGGCAAGATTTATTTAAATTATTTATTTTCTTTTATAAATATTTTTATTTAGAGGACTAGCTCCATATAGCATTTAAACACTTAAGGAGTCAGAGACAAATTCAGCTTCCTGGACTGAACTGAGGAGAAAAGTGATTTGAATCACCTGCATCTCAAATGAATGCTCTAAGTCCCTTAGATAGAGAGTATCAACACTAATACTTCCACTGCCACCATATCCTCAACGTTGTGAATGCTGTATCATTTTGTGAACATGCCTTTAGTTCCTAATTTTATTTCATTAAAAATACCCAGGTTGTTAATTTCCCCTCTCCCCACTCCCACTCAAAAGCAAAGTAAAGTATAAACTAGTCCTATATGGATCTGCTCGTTTTTACCATTATAATAGCCAGCCAAAAATATAACTGGCCTAGACCCTCTCAGCTCCAGGCTTATGCTCCCAGCATACAATGGACCACTGACTCTGAAGCATCTGCTCCAATGACAGTTTCCTTGGGCCTCATTTCCCGCTGTACCATTGTGACGTGCAATGGAAGAACAGACATACAGCATTAGGAGAAAGATGAGAGCAGGGAAAGAGTGGACAAACACTTGTCTGTTTGTAAGCTTTTTCAGGAAGCTGCATTTCATTACTTTCCTCCAACTTGTCTTGCTACCCAAGTATTCCAGAGCACCATGACAAAATGAGATAGTAACACTACACAAGGAAATGGTGAGCGGTGGACTCAACATTCACAAAGTGAATGAATTGTAGTTAGGGATTTGAAGACAACACACAAAGTTGCCTGCTCCCCAAATCTGCGAGGAAGCATGTAAGCAAACATGGGACAAGGTAAAGAGGGCTGCACTGGAAGCAAGGAAGGGGCATCAGTGCATGGACCCTTGCTATGAACCATGCAAGTAGATAGTTGCGAGTCACGGGTTAGAACCAGAGAGAAGACCAACAAAGACAACTGACATCTGCTATGGGCTGTCTGATCAGGAAGAGGGAGTGGATGAAGCCTCATTCAGCCAACCAGAAACCAACTCGTGATTGCAGGCTTGCTTCTTGCAGGGGACTTAAAATGTCCTGACGTCTGATCAAGCAGAAACAAACATGAAAGGGGGGCAAGGAATCCAGAGCGAGTGCCCTGATGACATTTTTTTGCCAGAGGTGCTAGACAGCCCAAATAGGGCAGGTGTTCTACTGGACACATTACTCACAGGCAGGAAAGAACTGTTTGGAAAGGTGGTAGCTGATGGCAGCCTCAGCTGCAGTGACCACCAATGACAGAGCTTAAACGCTGAAGGAAAAGTGAGAAAGGCAAGTAGCAGAAAAAAGAACTGGGCTTCAGGACAGAAGACTTTGGTTTATTTGGGGTAGACAAGAAGCTGTCCTGACGTTAAAAGGAACAGGCTGTTGATCTATAAGGACAAACTCCTCCATGCTCTAGAAGGGGCTTCCCCAATGTGCAAAAGTCGAGTGGGCCTGGCAGAAGCAAGTTCAGCTGAACAGGGAGCTCTGGTCTGACCTCTACCACAAAACAAAATGAATGGTCATAGACTGAGATGAATATAGAAATACTCCTTGGACATGCAAGAATGGGATTGGGAAAGGTAAAATTCATCTCTATTTAGAATTAGCAAGAGGTGAAAAGAGCAACAAGGGCTTTACCACTACAGCAGCAGCAGAAGACTAAGAAAAATCTTCACCTGCTGCCAAATATGATGGGCACAAAGGACTCTGTTCATTCTAAGCCATGAATCACATCTGCTTTCAAAGTCACAGACCTGTCAAAAAAAAGGCAGTCAAGTATACAAATGCTCTGATAAAATGCTATCACAAACTTGCACACGAACGTATGATTATTTGTTCAGTCTTTTTATAAAAAAAAAAAAAAAAATCAACAATTTCAGATTGTTAATCTTGTAGATTAACAAAGATGCTCCTCCTCTCTCAAGGAAACAAAAAAAGAATAAAGAGAAGAGAGATGTACTAAAATACCCTGATGTTATGAATTTGAAAACATGGTATTTTGTCTACGTACTAAAAACTAAGTGTTAAAGTAACCTGGAGACAAATTAAAAAGACAAGATATCTCTGAATTTTATAAAATCATAAGGTTGCTAAAGACAGTTTAAAAAGCTTATAAACACCATTTCCACTTGAATTAGTTCCTTCCTTATCTTTTAGCTCTAACTACTACATTCCCCAGCACAACTGTTCTAGCTCCAGTACAGTTGTTCTAGTTCAGGACACACAGTGAAACTTGCCACCAAAATCTACATAAAAATCTTCCTCTACAATGTGGAATAATCGACCACATTAGCACTGATCATCTGCTACGAACAGTATTACCACAAATAATGTGCAAACTCCCCAGTACACCACCTCATGTATACATATTTAGCATAGAGAGTTCCTGCCTAAGGAGGCTTACAATTTACAGGGGATTAAAGTTCCACATTGACAAAACTCCCAAGTATTTCAATAAACTGTGCTTGTTTTAACAACTTGGTTGACAATGATGTCCCCTTTCCTCAGTGACAAAACACCCAGTAACTTCCTTTGGTCATGGTAAGTTGCAATAATGTAGACAGCAATTCTGCAAACTTGCAAAGGAATCTGCATTCAAGACAATGTTGTCTGAGCCACACAAATCTGCTTGGGATCATACTTTCATTCTGCACAATACGTTTATTTCTATAGTTTAAACCACAAAATTCATAAGAACTATCCAAACTCAGTCCAGAAGATGGTCAAGTCCCATTAGACAAGCATTTCAGTACATTGCTCACATATGTTAATTGCTTACTGTAAGTTTATTACTTACTTTCCATCTACTTCTGGTCTTTTGCACACACAGTGAAACTTGCCACCGAAATCTATATAAAGATCATCTTCTACAATGTGGAATATTTGACCAATGACAATTTTATCTTTGGCAGGTCCCATCTGAATTAAAGGAGAGCGTCTCAGCATGGATGCAAAGGATTCCGATTTCTCTGAAGGAACCTACAGATAAATATAAAAAAAAAAAATTTTAAAAAAATTTCATAAAACATACTACTTGAAGGAGGAATTAAATTAAACTTGTAACATACAAAAAGGCTTTATTCACTAAATTAGAAGTAAAGATTTCATGTTTCTGGTGCATTTTTAGTGAGACTTCTAAGAAGGCATCTGGTACATTTCTCCAACCCCAAACATTTCATACATTAAAGGTAAAGCTTTCATTAATTCAGTCACATAAAAACATAACACTTTGCATCTCCTGAAAAGATGTGCCAGTTCTGTTGGTTAGGTAAGTGGACTCAAAAATGCATTCCCGATATTAGGTGATACTCCTGAAAATAAGCTCTCTCGTCTCTTTGTTATCTCCTCAGTGAAAACCAAAACAGAATTAGTACCTTGTAGCTATCCATGCAACTATTTAATAATGAATAATACTTAAATCTTTATTTTGAAGAACAAAACCAGTTTGCGAAAGCAGCAAAAGTAGAAAGCATGCACAAGACTGAGCTAACACACAAAAAAAATTGAATCATCACTTCTCTTATTTTTCACTCTACAATATCAAGGTAAATATTTAAATTCAGTAACTAAATAAACAAAATGCAAGTTTATTCTCATAGAGCTTTGGGAAAACGGGAGAACATAAATCCTCCTCCTCCTCTTCCTGGAGACATCTCTCTTATGTGATCTGAGTAAGCTGATTATCACAGGCTTCCCATTACACACTAGGCGAAAATACCCAGCTACATCAAAGTCAGACTCAATCTCACATAAGCTTTCTCTGATAGACTAAATATGACCACTTTTTAAGATTACCACCTTTTAAATACAATTAATAAGAAAAGTCTTCTTGCCAGAAATGAATGAAAGGGGAGATTCAAAATGTAAGGAAATAATTTTATAGATGGATAAACAGATCCAAAAAAGTAGAGCCTATTTTCCCCTGCATTTACAGTCATTAACTGATATAATAATTACTTCACGCAGGATTTCAGACTATTTTCAATCCAGCAGAACAACTAAATGGAACAAAATAATCAAGCAATTAAAGGTTTAGAGATCTGTCAGCTTCAACAACACCCCCCATTGACCACTTCAAGTGGATGCTGAAAATCCATCTATATTTTATATGAACAGAGAATAGTGCTATCATTTTCAATTTGTACATTTGGAAACTTTTATTCTTGGGAAAGCCAAAAGAGACAGTTTTGAATTCCAGTTCTGCTGGAAGACACAAACAGTGCCGGTTGTTCTGACACAACATAGCCTCGGGAACTACATAAGCTAGAGATCTGACACCTGATACAATCTGCTGCTTGAGGAACAGGAACTGTTAAATCCCAACAACACGGGCTGAAAAAAGTGCAATGCGTACCCGTGCATGCACACACACCACAAAAAGAAAGCTGCTGGTGACGGTAAACCACAAACAGAGCAGTAGGAGTCATACAGGAAACCTAATATCAGAGAAGGTTCCAAATACAGGACTGTCTGAATTTCACAATGCAGTCTGAATTCAAACACCTGAAGATTAATTGTACAGCATGCATTTATAAGCGCTCCAAGGAGAAATACAAATCAGTGGAAGCAAAAAGAGGAAGCATTTGAATGAGATTGATCATATGAATTGAGGGCAGCAGCAATCTAAATACAACTTTAAATCAACAAGCTGTAACCTAAAAGTAAACGTTTCAAAACTAACATCCTCTCAAAATGACTCCACCTGGGCAGGAAATTCTCATATTGAAATGTGAAAAACTGTTTTAAGTGAAACTGAGATACAAAGTGCAAAATTCAGAGGTCTTCCGCTGACTTTCTCACTACGAACTCACTAGAGCGTGCAGAATCACCCGATTGCTTTGGAATTCAACTGCTTGCCCCTGTAAAGTAACAAATGCTTTTCCATCATCCTGTATGCTCATAAACATTGTTTTCAAAGATGGTATGTCTCATCTTAGTTATACCTTGTCACTCAAAACCAAGTTACGGTACTCAAATACTACTAAACGGCCAACTACTCTACACTTTGAGCTGATTGTTCAATTCCCTGCTTCCCAAACCACCATTATCCCATTTCTCCATCCTTCACTCCTGACCCAACTTGATTTGTCTGAGGAAGACGATGCCAATGAAAACAATCTTCCAGAAACTGACAGCAGGAATGTTCACAGCAGAGGATTTCCAGGGGACATTCAGTCTCTCAGGTGGACCAGTTGAGGGCTACAAATGAAAACAACTTTCCCAAGCAAGAGTTAACGTTATCAAGGGAGGCTGCCGGCAGAGACTTAAGAAACACACATAATGTAAATACAGAAGGGCAGCATATATGATACCAAAGAGACAGACACAAGCACAGTATTATCAACTAGCAGAGATGCTGGCTTTTCAAAAACTAGTGTTTTAGAATAGATCATCCTTCCAAAAACTTTACCTGCTCCATTTATGAGACCTAACATCTGGAGGAAAAAAAAAAAAAGAAACAAACAAAAAAACCCAACTTTCTCGGGTCCTCCAAAAACTCTGTGAAGTCTTCTTAATTTAGGACACGTCTGCAAGTTTTTAAACCAAGCAAGCTGGTGCTGCCATGCCTCATCCTGCCCTCTCCACTCCTTCCCAGACAGAACACCTGTCCCCTTATGCCACTACTGAAACTTGTCCTAACCTGAAGTAAATCTGTTTCAGGAATGTAAGAAACAAAAGTTATTTACTTTCTTGTAAGGATAGTTTTCTGATGGTCTAGTTTTCAAACTAGATCACCAAGGGACCAAGTGAGTATCAGGATGAAAAAAAATGAGTGTAAGAGTGCCCACAGACAAGGGCAAAGATAAGAACATGGCAACATGGCAGCAACATGTAAACTCAGGATGACAAGACTACTATAATTTCATCCCAGAATATTTTCAGTTATTCTGAAGGCAAACTAATATGAAAATCTGTCTAGGAAAAAAAAAAAAGCAAGAACCCCACAAAGCAAGCCATATGTTATTATTTGCACAGCTCAGTTCAGGTCTCAGGTAAAGATCAGCTTTGTTTTCCTATTTCAACAGGATGTGAGGAGGTTCACCTCTTCTTATATGTAGATCATCAGGGAAAAGTCTGACCTAGTAGCAAGGATCAAGAGAACTTCTGAGTTTCGTTTGAAGGAAATCTTCCTAAGTTATCTAGAAAGATGGCATTAGTAACAGTCATTGAACACACCAAATAACACTGAGCTTATTTCAAGCAGTAATACAATTCACAGTAAATTCCTTCATCTCTTGGCAATTACACTCGTTAAATGGCATTCACCTCATTCTTATTGCCTTCATTCGACAGCACATACAGTAGACTCTCTACCCTAAAAAAAAACCCAACTTGTTGATTGTGAAATTTTTATGTCCACATCATGAAGATGGGTCACTAACATCCTATGGATTTCCCGTTTTTATCACCCAAAAATGGTCCATTCTAGTTAATAACATCCATCTTTTTATCTCCACTAGGAAAAAATATTGATACAAAATTCTCTCATGTGCAAACTTGCCTGTGAAATAATCTCTGTACATGACATGTAAGTGCTATCTTTACACCCTGACAGATGTGCTCATTCCTTACTGGAACAGAGATTAAACTAAGATACAGATGCTCATGTACATAGAAATCCTTGGCTATTCTTCATTGTGGACAGTTTTCCAAGAAGCCAACGGGAATCTGTTTGAATTCTATCACAGGTCTACAAGTCTGCAGCATTCTCCATCCTGCTTCCTGGAGAGGAACTTCTTAAGAGTACAAATATCTAATTCACATATACAAGAATCCTCAAGAGACTCCATTGGTTACTCCTATCAAGTATTCTTTTCTGAACAGTCTAGAAACAGTGAGCTAAAACACAGTATTTTCTCCAGTTTTCTGCATAACCTAAAAGAGATCTCATTAAACAGCAATTTATCTCAAGCATTCAAAGAGATTTAATAACATTTTGAGTACTTTCCTCCATGATTTCTAAATCTCCTTAACTGGATTTCCCACAATAGCACTACAGAAAAACAATAAGATAGTAAGATAACACAGTAACATAATTTATTAAGCACTCTACTTTTCTACTTCTCAAGGAGTGTGGGCCACACAGCTGTGATAGATAACACATCAATAACATGTCAAGTTGCAAAAATTGGAGAATATTACAAAATTCAGAAACACAAAGGGCACATTCTTTTCAAGTACCTGAAGTATGAAGGCTTTTTTTTTCCTCCTCCTTCTTAAATGTCTAACCTATTTGATATTCCTTCTAATTTCCAGGTTTATAAAGTTTTTCACAAATATTTGGATGCCTCTCACTTTCTGTGCATGCAGTTCAATAAAAAACAGTAGCTCTTTCAATAACAGAATACTCTGCAAGACGATAGATATTAACAAGAGTGGAAAAAGTAACAGGTTTAAACCCCAGTAAGATCCAAACGAAAGCAGTAACTCCAATGGAGTTATGTAAGGAAGTTATGGAGGAATGTAACATACTATTTCTGGAGCAAAGTCTATGACTATACAAGCAGGGTGGTCCTATCCCACCCACAGACCAGTATGTCTTTCAAACCCTAGCTATGTGTTTTATGTTTGCTTGCAAAGGCAAGTAGCGTGCATGTTCGAATGTGAGAGATATGGATGAAACATGGAGAAGTGAGATGGGAGACTGGTAATCTGACTGCTACAATTAAGGGGTGAGTGACACATTAACATCAAGTAGCATGCAAAGAACACAACCCTCCATTCCTAGCAAATTTGTCTTCCATAGCTAGAGAGATTTTTCTGTCCAAAGTCAGTTACACAAAACAACAAAATGGGAAAATAGATTTGCAATAACAAGTTAGGATGATGCCACAGTAGCTAAAGGTCAAATGTCTTGGAGATACTCAAAACTTGACTGGAAAAGGCCCTGAGCAACCTGAATCAAGTCTGTCCTGCTTGGAGCAAGGGGCCTGAACAGATGACCTCCTGATATCACCTTCAACATATATTATTTTATTTAGGAAAGAGAGAAGACTAGGAGCCTGCTATAAAGAATATTGAAACAAAACACAGTACATTAAGCTACTCTCTGACCAAGTATATATTGATCAGGCACTTATTTCAACCAGCAACCTAAAAAATTTTCACTATCTACTAGCCCACTAAACTTCAATTTTCCACACCTTGTAACTACTAAAATGGTGCACTGTTGCTTAGATATAGATGTAAATCCAAGGAATTTTTTAAAAGCTGTTGTAGGCACTGCTAGGGTAACAGATCACAGTGATTCACACAGTTCATTTAACAAATTCCTCTCTAGTGTACTTTAACTATTTTTACTCAAATGAATGCAACAAGCTCTATTTAAGTCAAAAATCCTTTGTGTAGAAGAGTACCATCTTAAAGGCAACCGGACCAACTCAGACAATATACCAGAAAACCTGGCATCCAGCAGGTAATGGCCTTCCATCCAGCAACAGCGTATGAAGCATTGCCAACTTGAGAGTTCTCCTAAATTTATCAAAGAACAAGCATCAAGCTTTGTTTTCACCACCATGGTTTCCCTGCACTCTGAAGCTCTTCCAAGAGATGAGAGCGAAGACTCAGGAGGAGCACTGAGAGGACCGATATATGACTACAGCAACTGAAATTTGGATGTACAAGCACACAAGCAATTACAGTTCCAAGCAATTACAGTTCCAAGCAATTTCTCTGGGTGCCACCTTCATTTTATATATTAAACTGCTTGGTCTAATGCTGATAACTCTTTGTTGAGAAGTTCAATACATCTTACTCTGGTCTCAGAATATAATCACTCAAATTTTAGGCCTCAGACCTTCAACTCACATCAGAGAGGTACAGTTCTCAGTCTCCCCTTGAAAAGTTAAGCTCAAGTACCTCCAACTTTGAACATGTTCACAACTTTGTGTCTAGCAGTTATCAGTGATTTTAGACCTTTCTCAAAGCAAAAGCTCTGCTTCCTCTATTAGTAGGAAAGAAATGTTTATAAAAAAAAAAAAAAAAAAGTTAAGAGCTGACACTAGCATTTATTACTTATTTACTCCAAAATACTGCCAGCCTCTATTAAGTATCTAATCTAGATTTCTTAAAAATTGATCCTGTCTTGCATCTTCAGCCTCATTCCACTGTACAGCTATTGTCTACCAAGACAGCACTCCCACTAAACCTGCAGAGCCCTCCAAACCTCCTGCAGTCACAGACTTTTTGTCTCCTCTTCTAAAGTAGCTCTGTGCTGGGCAAAACATCCCAGTCTGCCCGCCTCAGGTCTCTACCGTTCGCATCACTGCCCAAAGGACAGGCTGATACAGAGTTCTTTTTCTTCCTTCAAATTCTTTAAATACTGTCCCACAGTTTACATACAGTAAAAACAGGAACCATGTCTTCAGTATGACACATACCTTCTCTCCTCCATCCCCACTCTACCGTTCAAAAAAGAGACATTTGCAAAAAAAACCAGCAAATTACTTGCTATCCTCTTATTTGCAAACAACATTCATGTCAAGTAGTATTAACGAGGACAATTTGCAAATTGCTAGCTAATATACACTATTCACACATGGAGAATACATACCATAGACACCAGCTTGATGCTCCAGTGACTAAAAGATGTACAAGGCTATTCTACTCTTTTTTGAAGCCTGATATTTAATTCTGCAATATGTACCAAGGCAAACACTAAAATGCTGTTATTTTAAAAGCCCAAATGTTTATGGATAAATCAGATATGTGAAACTACGCACACAGTAGAAAATAGGTAGATTATTCTCATACAGCTCTGCATAATGCCAACTAGGGCACAAGTTTTAGCTAGCACATAAGTAATTAAATACAACTGCCACAAAATTCACCTACCAAGGCTCTTAAGTAACAGCATAACCTCATCCCACTTACAGCACAAAGTTATAATCAAAATCAGCATGAACTGAAGAGTTTCTTCTTCTAAAGTCTACTGTCTGTTTTGCATTTTCCCCACTGTAATAGGCTTCTTTTCCCTCCCCGATTAGTGGCCTGAGGTTTTGTCCTATTAAAAAAAATATCAAACAACTGAAGTTCATAGTTTCCCAACAGATTCAACTTACAACCCAAATTGGGCAACCACAAAGACAAGCACGATCTCCTCAGCTTCCTTTAAACAAGAAACTTTGCCACTTTAGTCCTTACAAACAGATAAAAGTGAAGAACAAATATAAACTTATTGCCAGCAAAAGAGTTTTGAAGATTAATTACTGTATAAAGCTGAAACAAAAGCAAAGATTTGTGTTATTTAATAAAACTACAGAAGGAGAATAGTCCAAAGAGAAAGCATAAAAGGAGGATATGTGATTCAAAGCAAAAATAAAAGCAGTGATTTAGGGAAAAGTCTAAGATTAATGACTGCAAAGTCACAAAGGAGAGCTCTGAAGCAGTCAAGGACAAAACTGGAAGCTTCCCAGCCAGCAGGCAAGAAGATATTTATAAAAAGCTTCATATGAATCACTTCCTATGCAAAGATTGTTACAAGGCCTAATTTCTGCAAAGACAGCACTTGCACACCAGCCTACACTATGATGACTTGAATTCTTTAAGGGAATTATTTTAGTTATAAATACGCTAATATATTCTAATATAATTATTTAATATCTACAGTCAGTAGAAGAAATATCAGTATAACTAAAAAATTCAGCAGATATTATATTCATTAATTTCTGCCCATACCCGAGTAATGATTTGAATTACACCCTCAACGGCAGCAAACTCCAAATTATAAAGTTTTGGAATAAACATAGGGTCTGTACTCCTCTTTTTAAAGGAATTTTTGAAGAAAGCAAGAGAGGGCAGAAAACTGAACCATTTTTAATATGATATGGTATTACAAAACCGATATTGAAGGAGAGCACTGAAAGTTTTTCCTCTAAAACTTACAAATTTGTAGCAAAAAAAACACTCAGATTTTATGATGGGAAAAAGCAAAGGAAAACAGTTCTTTTTGCCTAGAAGAGGATGAGGGAAATTGACTGCTATATTTTCATTCTTATCTTTATTAAATCTTTATTAACTCTCAAAAAGCCTTGCACACTTAGGGTTTTAATTGCCCAGAGTTATTTCCCACCATGACCTTAAATCTATAAGCACCCCCAAAGAACCGCTAGAAAGCAAAGCAAACTTCTGCTGTTTCAACCACAAGAGGAACATCCATACGTTGTCCTCAGCACAGTGAGGAAATGTGGTTTTATTTTAGAAAGCAAAACAAACAAAACTCTTCAGCCAAAAAGGCTGGAATTAAAAAGCTGAAATTAGGCATTTAAGCATCCCTTAGTGAGAATTGTTTTGGCAAATCATCATTTAAATTACACTGCAGATATTAGGATTTCTGGCAACTAATTTACTGTGTAAATCTAACAGTATTTCGTAAAGATCTCTTCATTAAAACCCTGACTACTTTTTTTTTTTTTAAATACTGCAGGATTAGGCTTTAAGGAGCGCGGGAACAGAAGCTAAGGTATCTCCATACTCACTGCTAACTTGAAGGTAAAATCTGGCAGTGACTTTGCTGCATACAATGTGCTAGAAATCTCATTGTCACAGCACAGCTTCGGATCACACCTGAACTGAAGTCTCTGGATAAGAGCACCCTCTCCCCCATGGAACATCTGAGGGAGTATGATCCACTCTGTAAGCCTTCTATGCAGCTTGGACAAAACAATCTGATAGTATTTTAAACCTTAGTTGTAAACTGGAGAACTGAAAGCAGCTCTTGCCAATCCATTTGAAACCAGCTGAATCATAAGCCCTGGAAAATGAAGAATATATTTGTTTTTCAATTTAGCCCTAAGTAAACTACAGTAATACTGAAAAAAAAGCCTCTAGGAAATCCCATTTAGATCGTTACATTAAGTGGATATCCAACTGCCCTCATAAGGCAAAAAACACCAAAAGTAATATTGGAACAGAAACTCTGATGTTGCTTTCTTAAATGCATGTATTATGACTGACACTTTTTTCATAGAACGGTTTGGGTTGGAAGTGACCTTTAAAGGTCATCTAGTCCAACCCCCCTGCAAGGGACATCTTCAACCAGACCAGGCTGCTCAGAGCCCCATCCAACCTGACCTTGAACACTTCCAGTGATGGGGCACCCATAACTTATCCGGGCAACCTATTCCAGTGTCTCACCAACCTCATCACTTTTCCTTTTGTCCAACCTAAACCGACCTTCTTACAGCTTAAAACCATTGTCCCTTGTCCTGTCACTACAGACCCTGGCAAAAATCCTTCCACCTTTCTTATAAGCCCCTTTTAAGTACTGAAAGGCTATAATAAGGTTTCTCCAGAGCCTTCTCTCCAGGCTGAACAAGCCCAACCCTCTCAGCCTGTCCTCATAGGAGGGGTGCTCCAGCCCTTCAACCATTTTCGTGGCCCTCCTCCGGACCCACTCTGCCTTTCTTGTACTGGGGACTCCAGAGTTGGATGGAGTACTCCAGGTGGGGTCTCATAAGAGCAGATTAGAGAGTATTATATTTATTTTTAAGTTCACAAATTTATCTGAAAGACAAGCTTGCTGGGTGTCATGATTTAACCTCAGCCAGCAACTAAGTACCCTACAACCACACACCCCGTCCCAGGTGGGATGGGAGAGAGAATCTGAAAGAAAGGAAAACTCATGGGTTGAGATAAAGACAGTTTACTAACACAGCAAAGAAAAATATAATAGTAATTATATATATATAAAACGATTATAATAATAATACTCATTGAATATAGTATATTCCAAACCTCATTTTATTTCTGTATACTGAATAGCTTCTAATTAAAAGTATCTCAGCTGTGCAGAGAACATGAAATATACTTGTATATATATATTTGCATATATATTGTCTTAGTAATAAAGAACAATGTAATATTGTGAACTAAGTACATTTTTAAAAGATGCAAATAACAATTAACCAAATACACATAGCACTTAATCAGTAAAATACCACGGTGAAAACAATCTGTCTCTTATAATTACATTTTTCAAGTAGGATCATGCAGATCTCAAAAAAAAAAAAAAAAAAAAAAATCACAGGAATAGGATTAGTATGCTGTGCATAATATCCAGCAGGTTTTCCTGAACTGCACTTTAATATCGAAACTTCTTTGCTGACTAGAAATCTCTTTACATTGTTGTTAACGCTATCTGCAGCTTTTATATATTTGAAGATGGATATTTCTTAGACTTATCATCGAGATGCAGTAAGTGAACTGTTCTTCAAACTCATTAAAGTGCATAATTATTTAGAATACTTTTTAAAATTACATCAGTTACCAATGCCTTACTACACGCTGCTAAATCAAACTTAGCAATACTGTTCATAAAACAAATTTAATTTTTTTCAATTAACCTGCTATGTCCTACAACAGATACTGCACTATGAAAGACAGGTGATTTTTTTAGCAAATTATGGCTATACTTGCCCCTTATCAGAACAGTGAAAGGTCATACTCTATTTTGTTTGAGTCTGATTTTTTTGTTATTATAAACAGCAACACACATAACTAAAGTTTAAAACTGTGCTTCTTTTTCCTGTGACTTTATGCAATTATGCTTAGGAGGAATAGTATAAAACAATAGAGTACATCTGGGGAGGGCAAGGACATCACAGCTGTATCAAAAAATTAAGCATCTACAGCTGCTTCTAGATTCTTTTTTTGAAACTTCATCAATCAACTGCCCATTTAACCTACTAGAAAGCATTGAAGTCATATTGCTAGCATGCTATAATGCTGCCCAAACCACCAAAGCTTAGCCAGCACACCTTACAAATGTACAATCTGCCGCACTGGTTGACTCCATACCAACTTCTTTGTGTTTGCAGTAAAAGGAAGGATTTCCAGTTATCTTCACATTTTGACTGGACACACAGTGAAGAAACTGCAAAACAAGACTTCCATAAAGAATTTCAAATGCAGCTTTGAAAATATGCTGTTGACTAGCCAGAAGGATCATTTACTAAACAATGCTGAGCTAAGAATTTACTTCGTAACACAAACTAGCACATAATCTGGTCACAATAAAGCCACTTATTTTTCTTGAATTTAAATAACTTCTATCCATCATTTAAAATATCAAGTATTTATATATATATATATATATATATGTATATATCTTTCTTTCAATTATTATTTTATAGCAAAAAATTAGAACATTGCAATGGTATCAATACAAGTTTAATAAAACATGAAGCTTTCAGGGAAGTGGAAAGAAAGAACAGATGAAACTAAAGAGGTGAAAATAACAGTACCGATGAAAGTTCAGTGACGTTCTGCTTTAAGAAATAAAAGGAGAGCCAAGTCTTACTGCAATTTCTTCACCAGTAACAGGAAACAAATTCAGATCACTTATGCTTCTCTAGGTACTTACACTACTCTATGTAATATAGGGAAAGAGATTAAATAAACCAGGAACCCATAAGCGATTCCTACAATGCCTTGAACGTCTATGTCCAGGGCTTTTCACGTTCCTCCCAGCTACCCCTAATTCTTACATACTTCTCCCCTGTGCCTGCACCAGTTCCTAGATCATCCCAAGGAGCATGCAAACACCAGGTCACCTGCTGGTGTGAGCATACCAAAACTCACAGCTTCCAGAACAACCAAAATGTCTAACCTTTCAGTGCAATTCTGAATAGAAATCATCTGCTCTCTTAATGAGATGAAATGGGTGAACCTACTGCACAGATGACATCAAAAAGAAAATCATACCAGATAAGCACACACAGTCCTAAGAATGGTCCATGGTGTTTTGAGTTCAGCATCTGCCTGTACAGCTAGATTGCCTAGAAGTGATTGCCATCACTTCTCTGAGCAATTGCATGTCTGTGCCCTTGCATTTTAGGTTGCTGTACGGGGTTGCCATGCTGAAATGGGATGCTGGTAATCCCACACAACAGCACTGTCTTACCTTCAGCTTGACAGTTTTTCCATTTATCACCACTCAGCCTTCCCAGGCTCTTTTTTCCAGGCTCCTGGAGGACAGGATGCTGTTTCAATAGTCATATTTAAGAGAGTAATTGGGATCTCCCACAGCAGCAACGGATGCAAATATCCTGTTGATAACAATAACCACTAGGAAGGATTTCAGTTCCTGTTTAACCTTTACATTATGGTTCCACGCACCTTCTTCCAGATATCTCATGTGCAGCCGATCAAGAGCAGGCAGCTGGCATTCACTTGCTTTTCTCCATGATACTGGTAGTCCCAAGTAGTTTGAATTTTGGGATTCCACTCTGACAGCCAGTCGTTCAAGGTGTATCACATATGCCTACCACTCACAGACCTCCATCAATGTCAAAGCAATGACTTGCTGACCCAGAGCAACCTGAAGGAGCGAGTTCCAGAAGACAAATGCAGCCCACTGCTCTTTGAGCACTGCAGTCTCCCTCACGGAGATTCCCTCTCCTCCTCATGGAGCTGTGCAAAATTTTACTGAACTATAATTACATCCTCCAAAGGGGCAGCATGCATCATTTATCTGCTGTTCACCAACAACATTCAAATTCCTGTCTACTTCATTTCTGAGCACATTGCTTCAACACGACATGAATTTTACAAAATCCCGTCACGCAAGCACTTCTGCCATACATAAGCAAAGCAGGTCAGCCAACAGACCCAGCTGGGCCAAGCCCAAGTCAGAAGAATCAAGTTTTGGTGCCTCAGCCAGAGCATTCACGGGCTAAAACTGCTCCTTTGCAAAGGTCTCAAGGAGAAACGAGCTCATTCCCACTACAGCGCAAACCAGCATTTCCAGCAGATCCAGCTGAAAGGATACTGAGAAGCCTGTGATACAGTTCTTATTTAGCACAAACCTGAAAGCACCAGGATGTGTTCACAACGCAGCAGGAGTGGATATAACCCAAGTTTCTCAAATGCAGCTGTACAAGCTGACAAAGTAAGCCAGGAGAAACTTCCAGGTAAAGAAAACTCATTCCAGCTCCCACAAATCCCACAACTGGCAAGTCCTGCTCTCAGTTAGTCAGCAGTTTCCAGTAGTTGAATGCTGGCCAGAAGATAAGCTACATAAAAGAGTAACCTCTGTGCCTGGCATATAGGTTTTTTTAAATGCTGTCACATTTGTAATCAAACCAAAAATGTTTTAAAGTTATTTATTAACACTGGAAATGCACTCCATCCACACAAATATTACAGATGTCCTAAAAAATATCACACTATGCAAACTGCAAGTGAAAATTGCATACAATTAAGTATTTTTGTTCTCAAATAACTAACTTCAGTGAAATTATCTTCTAAATCTTAACTAAGGTGGGAAGATAGACCGGGAGAAATATTTCCCATCAACAGTTACATTTAAAATAATTCTGATTTTTTTTTTTAATGCTTGATTTCAAAACATCCAGTGTTACACATTGTTTGAAACTGAGATTACCAACATACTGCATAAGCAAGACAGACATGTACTTTATAAAGAATATCCGTGTAGCTTCAGAACAGAAGGGTAATACATTCCTTTAAAACTATCACTTTTGTGTTTTAGTTTTTAATCTCTCCTCTAAAACATAAATAGATGAGGTAACTCTTTATACCACCTATTAAAATAGTTTTTATTTTCTTCTCTTTATGAATATTGATATTTTATTTTTTAAAATAGAAATTAAAATACACAGACACTCTCCTCAAATTTCTGAATCCTTTCAGGAAAGAACTTCTGTGTGACTAAGCAAATTTAAAAACATATATGTTTCTGTAAGAATAATTTCTAATGTCTCTATTTCAGAAGTTAGTCATTATCATGTACTGATACAAACCAAGTCCCTCCCATCTGAACTTTAGGGAAAGTCAGTCGTGTTTCTTCTTAATAAATGCTTTTCCTTAACATACGTTTTTCAAGGAACTACATAGGAAATTCCACAAACTGCTGCTTTTCCTGCTACATCCAGAAACAAGCAATGCCCTCTGCTGTGCCGGGCGCGGAGGTTCACCCAAACCCGAGCGCAGCATCCCTGCTGCAAATCTCTGCTTTTCAACAGAGACTGTGCTTCTGCTCATGTCACTGATCTCTGACATGCACCTGACGGTTTGTTCCCCGATACTGTAAAGTAAAGCAGCACTAACAGAAGTTTTAACACGCTGTGCCACACATTGCAGCCCAGTGGCAAAGCTATCATAGTAATAACCCATTTCTACCTAAAAACACATTTGACAAACTTCACTATATTTTTTTAAAACCTTTTAAGACTATTTAGCTCACGGTACACAAAAATATGCAATTTATTCTTAATAGTTACTTCACTCTCACGTTTTACTTTTGTTCTTAGTTGGAAGCCCAGCTAAGAACATAGCTCAACAACCACCGCTCTACCCATATCAACAAAAGTCACCACGTCCTACCTAAAAGGCAAAGCAGCAAGGAGCAAGCTGCTTGCTGTAGACAAGGTTAAATATCATGTGGGTTTCATAGAACATTTTGCTTACTATGTTGCTAATTTTTTAATAATTTTAGTCAACATTTTAGTGCCTGCTCTGTAAGTTCCACTATTTCCCAAACAGTAACAACAGAACTGTAAACTCAAGGTGAAAAGTAAAACACAAAATCCTAAAAAATTACCAACACAGTGGAGAACATCACCAGGCAACTACGAAGCAAGGCCAGCAGTACACACTTGCTGCTGCGCCCAAAAAGACTTAAAAACCTACCGACAAAAGATATCATAATGCTTTTTGAATCATCTTAGACAAACACATATCAACACACCCATTTTCCTGCCATTTATCTAAAATAAGCCCCTGCCTACCAAACATCATAGCATTCATGCAGTTTCAAAAATGATGGAAAATCGGCTGACATAGGAAATCAGTGCAGAAACATCATCAGATCACTGTATTTTTTTTCCTAAAGAAATAGAAACACTGAGGACCCAAATAACATCTCTGTACTCACTGGGTGTAAGTACACGAGAAGCCAGACAGCGCTTTGTACCTGTCTATTTGCCAGCAGAGATAAGGAACACAAGCTTTCCTCTGGCTGTGGCTCAGGTAAGGGATGAGCAAGACCACATTCCCACTTCTTGGAAAAGTAGATCCTGCAGATGCCCGGCACCCAGAAAAGGAGACTGCAGCCAGAGCCACCGCATCCTCTCCTGAGGAGAGTGTGTTACTCCCCTCAGAGGACTTCCTTAAGAGGTCTTCTAATGCTTTGAGTTTTTCTAGCAGCATCCAGTACATCCTCCCATGAGTATTAGCCAGCCCTACGCCACATTAGCATCAGGGTTGCTCCCGGCTGTAGAAAGTTTTTATTTACCAAATAACACACTTCCTAGCAGTCAAAAATCAGTTAAAATTGGTGAAAAGGTGATTTCCAGAAAACTACATGAACCAACAGATTACACGGCAAGCCAGACCCCTTTCATTTCCCTTTTGTTTCAGTATCTCATCTTCCACTGCTAACTCATTCTCACCAAAACTTACTCCCTCTCCTGCAGGCTCTTAAAAGACCAAACTGTGAATAATCATCAATCACACTTGGGCTCACCAAGTGCTTTGCTAACTGGGCTAAGAACAGCATGAAAGCAGACTCCTGACAATCTTACTCCATCTCATTGTCAGGCTTTTAACATCACTATGACACTGCAAAGCAAGCTACTAGTCGTTGTCTTGTTCAAGTGAGAAAGTATTTCAGCAGAGCGTAGAGAAATGCAGAGTTTTAGTCCAGCTCTCTATTTTACATTATTTGATTTCTGTACTGTGTTATATACATTTGTTTATGCAACTCCACTTGGAAACTATGGTCTGAATGCTATGAAACATTTGAGTTAGTTAAGAACCTTTTAAAGGCTTGATGACTATTTATTTATAGACAGAAACAGAAAAGAGTAAGTTCCTAGCTTCTTACTTCAACAGAAAGGATTAAAAAAAAAAAAAAAAAGGAGAAAAAAAAAAAAGTAATCCCTCAATTCCCCAAAGGAGTGTTCTTCTACAGTGAGATCAACTGAATCCCTTCCTAAACTCTCCTATGGACATCCCCCTTGGACACCACCTGAGCCAGCATCCTGGGTCAGACAGACCTTTGACCTTTGCATAGCCAGCCTTGCTAGTGGATATTCAGTAGAAAACAGTGTTACAGATTATGTAGTAATTTGGGATATCAAGCCCCAAATTCAGTGACAGAGGCATTTCTAGTTCTACACTACCAGTACTAAACCAGTCCTGTAATACTAATCCACAATGTTAATTTTTATACCCTACCAGGCACACTCAATCTCAGCCTCTGATGCGGTCCAACAGAACTGGAAAAGTTAGAAAAAGAGGAGTAACAAGGATGAAGAACAGCACAGAGGGAAAATCAGAGATCAGGGTTTTCAGCCTGGAATAGATATTCTGGGATATGTTAGTACACACACACTGCTTTTTTCTGTTTCCCTACACGTCTGTTAATGGCCACTGTCACAACAGACACCGGGAAAATCAGCATGACAAAAATCAGTGCAACATGCAGAGAAAGCAATGGTTATTCACAAAATCTCTGCATCCATTTTAACCACTCGCATTCTTTCTCAGATCTCATTCACTCACATTCTCACACCCACAGACTCACAAGAAGCGTAACGCGAGGTGGTCTAGGCAGCACCACTTGGGTGCAACACCGAGGATGAAGGACACCAGTTATCAAGGCCTCTTCACACCTCTCACAGTATTCCTGTTTGGCAATGATGAACTACGTTTTGGACAAATCTTTTCTGCCCTTCAGGATCCTCAATCTTACTCCCAAGAACAGTACTTTTCCTCATTAATACACTGTTCTTTCAATCTCTCTCCTGCTGTTTCTTTTGACACCTTCACATGTATGTTTCCACATGTGTTTCATGCATATCAACCTTGGTATTTCTGCTACAAATCTCTAAAGCACTCGCCTAACAGTTCTTCAAACTGACCTTCTAAAATTGTTTTTAATTAAAGATTTTCCTCGTTCTCTCTGCCTGCCTGTAAAAGCTAGAAAGCAGCTCTGCCTACTGAGCCATACCTTGTATTGTACACACTCAAAGCTACTTGTACGCCTTCTGTATTAACTGGGCTTTGAGTGACCTGGTCTAGTGGAAAGTGGTCCTGCCCGTGGCAGTGGGGTTGGAAATAGATGATCTTCAAGGTCCCTTCCCACCTAAACCATTTTACGACTCTATGTTAAAGAGAAAAACGTAAGAATCGTCATTTCTGTAGAATATTTACTACGCTGGGTGAAGCAGTGAGAAGAAGGACAAACAGGTGAAAGCAGGCAGGCGAGCAGCCAGCAGGGCTGTGCACGAAGTCAGCAGAAGGCAAAGCGAAGCCCGCCACCGGCGACAGCCAAGAGGCAGAGGATGCCAGGCCAGCACCGCCCCAGGTACTGCCCCGGGCCGGGCCCCCCTGCCGCGCCCTCACCTGCCGGGGGCCGGTGGCCGCCGTACCGGTGCCCGGCCGCTCCTCCGTCCGCTGCGGGAGGGTCCTGGCATCCGCCGCTCCCGCTGGCGGGGCACCGCTGCACCGCCTTACCGCCGGCAGCCGCAGCCGCCACGGGCGGACCCCTGCCCGGGCGGCGACACTGCTCCAAGTCGGCGCCGCCATGACAGTCCGCGTGGAGGGCGGAGCGTGACCTCTGACCCCACGCCACGCCCGGGACACCGGTAAGTGGCGGCGCAAGCGCAGCGCGCTCGGCTGAGGCCGGGCGACCGCCATGTTGGCTGAGGGACGCTCTGGCGGCGGGACGGCCCAGCACGGCCTCGTTTTGCCGCCCCGAGGGGCCAGGCACCGCCCGGGCGCTCTTGCTGGAGCAGGGGATCGGGCTGAGCGCGGCGCCCGCTCTCCTCCGCCGATCTCCCGCTGAGGCGAGCCCGAGGGGGCCCGGGGAAGGCCGTCCCGGTCGCGGTTCGTCACGCCGGCGAAGGGGCGAGCAGCCACCCGCGGGGCAGGCGGGTGAGGGGAAGGAGCGAGCCGGGCGGCCGGAGGAGCCGGTCTGGCGGGCCGGGATGCGAGAGGGCAGCAGCCCTGCCCCAAGGCCCAGGAAACAGGTGCCGGCTGTGACATTAACGCAGAACCGCAGCAGGCAGCCTAAGGCTACTTGCCCTCACGGGGAGGGGACGGGCAGAGGAAGATGGAGCTGAAGCTTATGGGAGGTTGGAACATGGTACAGACCCACTGATGCAGCCACTTGGCCTTAAAAAAAAAAAAAAAAAAAAACAAAAAACTAAACCCCCAAAATGGGCTTTCTTCATAATCCAGAAAGCTCAGCTCTGAAGTAGATGATCCTTCTGTACCACAGTTAGATAAATTTAAAAAAGAAAACAAAAACAAACATACAACAAAAAAACATACAACCTGCCCTACATGGTACTCACCCTATAAAGGCAGAGCTCCACTCTGTGTCATTCAATTCTCCATTCCTTTGTTAAGATACAGCTGCTGGACTCTGAGGGTACATCTCAACCCCTTTTTGAGCTTCCCAATGTAATCAGGGCAGTTTAATTTTACATAAGCCACCAGAAGTCAACCTAGGCCTCATCTTCTCTAGAAACGCTCATCCACATCAAGCAGCTTTCCCCCTAGTACAGCAGTACATGTCAGCACTACTTTGAAACTAAACTCAAAGGACTGTTTCAATTAGAAATAAAAAATTCTTACGTATTTATATAATCCTCCATATTCACAGGACAATACATTCCTCACATACAGGTTTTTATTAAGCTTCTCACATGTAATTAAGCATATATACTACATCTGACATGCTAACAAGGTTGTCAGGAGCCAGCTTTTTTTTCTTCCCTCCAGACATCTGAGAGTTGAAGTTTCATGGATTTCACACAAATGTTTCAAAACGTGTTCCCAGTTCTAAGCACAGTGCTAAAACACTTGCCATACCGACCATGTGCCAGAAACATACAAAATACAAGAAATTTGAAGAGTACATCAGATAAAGAAACATGTAAGAGAACGGAGCTTGTAAGAGCGCTATGCTGCAGCAGGACATGGTGCACCTTCTCAAAACAGATTTCTGGGGTCTTAAACAGGAATAGATGTGCTAGTGGTACAGGCCTTTAACACACAAAAAAAAAAAAGATAAGACTGTGTAGCAGATGTTTTTGTTGGTCAGCCTACAAGGGAAACAACGTTAGCAGTTGAGAGCAATTCTCTTGCTGCCTAAAAAAGAACAACCTTCTTGCTCAGGCTTATTCTTTCAGTCCATGCTTTGTTAGTGTAAATGCGACAGCACCATGTGTGAATTACTCACAACTGATCAAGAGTTCAGAAGAGTGTATCCTACCACACTAACATAACGTACAAAAGCAAGACTGAAAATGTTACTGTAACTGAGCCAAACCAGCACTACTAAGCGTCTTGCTTCCATTTGCGATGGTCAGAAGTTTCCTAGGTGGATAATCCACAGACAAATCAGTAAGTTTTTGGATGTTATGCATTACCCTATCCACATGTGTTGTATGAGGAACACACTGGTAAGACAGTACATTCCCAGCCGTGTGTAATCCTGCTATGAAAAACTTGTTTAAAGCCTGCTGAAGCAGAAGTCCTTTCTTTAGCTGGGAGTGATCCTCCTGGTCCAGTGTCCCGTGCAGGCAACACTTAACTGAAATAATCACAAGGGAATGAAGTAACAAGCTTCAGTTTGGCAGCAGCAGTAGATTCATAATGATTTAAGTTGAGCAGTAGTTACAGATTCAAAAGAAATTATGTATCCACAGTATATATACAGTATAATTAACTTCTCAAAAGAGTTTTTTTTTCATTGCTATATTTTAAAGGTTGCCTTCAAATTACAGGTAAGTCCTTTAAATGCTTGAAAGGCATAAAAATTCCCACTCAAAACCCCAAACAATGTATTTTAGTTTCAAAAATATTTTGAACTCACAAACAAGCTTTGTATCAGTTAATCTGGTAAAACAGCTACGTGCTAAATAAAAGCACATCTGGTGGAAAGAGCGCAAAGAATGTTACAAGTGTGCTTAGTTTTTGCTTGCAGCATCTGGCAGTGGGTAGCAGGACAGAGGCAGGAATCTCAGTGGGTCTCCTCCTGTGTCTGTTCTGCAATAGTTTCTGTGGCACTGGCATTGGCAGCAGAGTTGAGAACTTCTCCAAAGTCTCCCCCAGCAGGTTTGCTTCCTCCAACTTTAGACTAGAACAGAGAGAGCGCCTCAACATAAAATTGCAGTTATTTGGCTTGTCAAACATGGTTAACTGGATAAAACTCAGAACACCTCTGCAGGAAAAAGTTTAGTAACTCTTCAGCAGAGCAGCTTTTCCAGGACTGGGTTATCTCCACAATTCTCTAAAGACAAGTCTTTAAGTATCATGCAGAAAACCATCACCAGCAGCAGATTAACATAACAGTCTCCCTTTGACTTAGAGATGCACAACAGATGAAGCTGCCCTAATTCCAGGGAGTCTGAAGGTTGACACACCCTCAGTTAAAAATGGATACAGGTATGCAGCCTTTCAAGCCATTTAGGCTTTGAAAGATTCAGAGTTAAAACTTGCTTCTGTATTGCTCAAGAAAGAACCTTGAACAGTTTTCTGTCTCAACAACAGTTCTTGAGATCTTTAATGGAGCATGGCAGCTATTTTACTTTCTCCTTTTCATTTCCCTCTACAGTACATACCCTGTGGGATGGCAGAAGTGTTAGCACCGATTAGTGTATAAGGGAATGCCTGGTTCCCCATGCTGTCGCTTGCATGCTTCTCATCTAACCCAGTGTGCCGCAAAAACAGTAAAATTTTGTCCAGTTACATGTACTGCTTATTTTTAAAGTTATTTTTTTTACCTTGAGAAGCTATTAATGGCTGTTTCTGGCACTTGAGGCTTTTGTAAGTAAATTTTAAATTAAGGTAAGAAGATCTTCCATATCTCATGCCATAATAAGAGAAACATCGCCAGGCTATACTCCTGTGTAGGATACAAGTCCTTAGGAGGGCATGGAAATAAAAGCCTGTACCATTTTGGATACACAGTAGGTATGTTATACTAACTGTTTGTGCAGGTTAGCTACCTGTTAGTCCTTCTAGTTAAAGGCAGCCTCCTGAAAGAGGTGCAGGAAGCCCATTTTTTATTTTCAGATCATTAGGCTTACTCTCACATTATGAGTCAGAGAAACCATTTTCACAGTACTTAAAAAGATGTCATCTAAGCACCTTCAACAGTTTACCAGTAACTAAAAAACAGGCTACCCAGAGTCCACTTCAGTCTTTTCTCCACATCCACAGCTCCACGATCACCAAGGCATTTTAGTAGTGCTTACCTTTAAGTTTTCAACTTTCTCCTCAAAGGATTTGAAAGTAGGAGAATTTCTAGGAAAATTTAAAAAAAAAAAAAAGAACGGCGGAATTAAAAACATGTCTGGTTAGTCTATAAATATCAGAAAACAAGCAGACAGTTGCTTTTTCCAATGTCAACATGAGTTTTGTTTGCTTGGGGCCCTTTCCTTGTTTTAAGGGTTGCCTAAAAATAGTTTAGATCTGGATCTCCTCAAGTACTACGAAACTAAAATTCAAACACACTCAAGTTGCAGCTCATTTGTATCTTTGGTAACTAAGGATTGCCAGGTGCAGTGATGGGATCCTTCATCCTAACATGGAAAGGAAAACTAGCAAGTATTTTAGGTTTAGCTTATTATTTCCCAGTGATTTCAAACAAGTTTCTGGCTTAAAGGATTCGTTCAGAAAAGCTTAGTCATCACTTCTGGTTAGCCTAGTACATTATTGCTGAAGAAAGCTTGTCATAGTTTTTTCACTTGTTATAGGAAAACTGTTTAATTTAATAGGCTATGTGTTCAATTAACAAAACATGGTTTGCAGTGGCATTTTCTGCTAACATGTTGAATTTATTGGAGACTCCCCCTTGCCTTTTAACTGCTGTGATTACAAATGTTAAGTTCTGCACAAGAAGAGCAGGACAGCTTGGGAATTTAAATGCTGAGGGCCAGTGTATTATTTATTAGGGTCAGAAGAGTGGCTTAGTGCTCCAACTAGCTGTCACTGCCATTGGCAAATTTGTGCAATAGCTTGAACACCTCTTATGGCTTTATGCAGGATGGAAAAATTCTTGCTTTCAATGGACCAGGGCTAAGGATTTGTAGCATACTCAGAAACCAATTAAAAAACCAGGAGTTTTCTTTTGGAAAAGAGGTCTTAAGCTTCCCTTCCCCCTTTGCTTGGTATTTGTGTAGGTCACCCACACTTAGCAGCACTCCCTCATTTGGGAAAGCACGCAGTGACATATATATCTATCTGTCTCAAACCAGACTCTCTCAGGAGATGGAGGGACACAGTGCCAAGCTAGGGGAGAAAAAAAGCAAGCGAGAGATTTTTGTGAAACCACAGTATTTTTTACTCACTCTTATTGTTCTAAAACAGATGCCAAGCTATTGCCTTTTTGACTTGGAATCATTTAGTAGCATTACATTTCTAATGGGCAGGGAAAAGTTGTTATAGTTCTCCAAACAGCACGAAAATGCACTTGGTCACATTCCACATGTGTGATAACCACCATCATTAAGAAGAAATAAAACAAATTTTATTATTATCCATTACAAAGTTGGGTGAGTTTTTCGGTTTTGTTTTAAATCTATGTTACTTGACTTAAGTTCAATTTAACTTGATTCCACACATGAAAATAAACAAACCCAACAGCTGGATTATGCATACATTACCTCATAATAGGCATGCTAATTGAATGTTGTATGGAGCGTATACTAAATGCCAGCATTAAGAAAAAAGAAAGCGAGAAGTTAGTTTAAGTGATAGACTGAGAAGAAATCAGCTTAGAGAGTTGACTTCTGGATACCATCTTTGGCAAACAGTCACACAATCTTATATAGCCTTATATTGTAACTGCTTGATTTTGCTTTTTTAAATTAGCCATGCACAGACACAAGCACAACAGAGCAAAAGCCGCAACAACTTTTTTCCTTTTTAGAATAATTCAAGTGCCATGCCTCTTAGTACGTATTCTGCTTAGCTGCAACAGCCTGTCTACTCGTTAAGTTTCTCAAGCAGTGAGACATGCTGCATTTACAGTCTTGACGATATCAAGTAGAAAGTGAACAAGAAGAGTTGTCTTAACAAACAACTAATCTTCCTACTGAAAGAACTATTCCTACATTCAGAAGGCTTCCATTTCAATTCAGTGTAAGATTTCCATACTCATCAATTATCATCAAATTATCTACTTGTCAATATAAATTATCAAGCAAGAGCAGTCATATCTATCTATATTCAAGGTCAAGTTTACCTTGGAGGCAGGGAGAAAGTCCTAGTCTTAACCTTGTTCAAAATTTATGGAGGATTTCTGTAATGTGCCAGTGTTGCTATACAGTTACTGTTTGTTTAGTGACAACACACACCTATTCCTAGAAGGTGACTGGATATAGATTAAGGAGCTCCCAAATAACTTAAAGACCACCTGGAAACTAATTAGTTCCATATTCTAGAAAATTCCTGTTTACTCTTGATACAAATTAGTCTTATATGTTAAATGATTTTTTTCAAATACCATAATAGTAAGTTAGAAAAAATGATTATCACAGTTTTTCATAACTGTATTTGGAATGTCGAATTTTGACTGGCCTTTATGATGTCTTTCAAGAGGATACTTTCCAGGCAATTGCTGGGGGTGGGAGGGTGGGAAACAAACCAAAAAACCCTCTCGCATTTGACGCATCTCCGAAAGTCCAATTAGTATTTCAGCACAATGGAAGATGTATTCATAGAAGAAAGAAGTTTCCGTGTTCATTGCAGAACAAGCTTTAAGAGATTCTTTTGGGAGGCTTATCAGTAGAATATAGTGACAGGAAAAAACTGCACATGTAAAAAGTTCCGCTAAGGTTGGGATCCCTTAAGGCAGATGTACAACCTAGGGTTGGTTTGTAGGTACAGTGTGCTGGGAATCAGATACGCAAAGGCCAGATGCTGTCCTGCCCCATGTTTCATCTCCTTCCCCAAACCCATTTCTGCTGTGTTTCATCTTCACGGATGGTATGATTTTCACAAGCTTTTCCAGAGCACATAGAGGCCTATTCTCTTCTGGAGTTTAGTTTATATTCCTCTCTCTGTGATGTGGATTACTGTAAGTTCTGGTCTTGCTATGTGCAAAGTTTTAGTACAGAACTAGGCTGGTACTGAATAGTTCTCTTTGTCCAGTTGTGCTCAGCCACTTCCCCTCATCCTGCAAGAAGTTTAAGGCCAAAGAGGGTGAAAAGTTACCTTCTTTTCCCTATATATTTTTTACAATCCGTAGACGTGCTCACACTGAAAAAACAACATCTGTATTGCAGTAACAGGCATCAGGGGAAGTTTAGTTTAATCTCAGAGATCATTTAATGGAAGAATTATTCATACATTCGTGAAGGATTTACTTGCTATTGTACAATACACTTACATGTACTCAGTATCCATTTTGTAAATGTCACCATAAAAGAGTGTACAGTTTTACCACAGAATTATCTGATTTGCAAGAGAACTGGATTACATAAGTGCAGTTGATTTTTTTTTTTTTTTAACATCAAATCACCTGTTCTTCAAGTAGTGCCAAGAAACATGATTAAGCCTTCAAGAGCTTTACAAAGAAGAGAACTTGTATTTCTTTTCACAAATGACAGAATGCCACATCAAAGCACTCATCAACTAGGCCATCAAGTCGGGCAGTTTGAAGAAGAGAAGCCCTTTTTTTACAATGCTTGCAAGCAAAGCCCCGGCTTTAAAAAAAGACAAAAAAGGCACACTAAGTTGCTCTCCAGCCTTCCATGTATTTTTTTATTGCATTAAAAAGGTTTCTTACCGTTTCTACGATTATTTTTATAGCTACTACACTGCCTCACATTTTGAAAATGCAGAAGGAGGTATGTCAGAGTCCTTGCCTGCAAAACATGAGCTCAAGAGTGCATATGCACCACTTATTTGCTTTTGTTAACAGTTAGGTTTCCAGCTGATATGCTTCTAAATGATGATATTTAGGATTCCATGATCATATCAGATTTCCAAAGCAAGTGAAGAAAGTTATTCTGCAATCTCAGAACAGGGCAAATAGCAGGACTTCTGCTCTATAATATGGATGCAGTGCAAGAGGAGCTAAGTGCAAAGTCATGATTGCTCAGGAAGTTTGCAGACCACTACATCTGCAAACTACTGCTACTGCTGTTTTGCACATAATACTGATGTTTTCATTTTCAGCATAACAGAAAGTAGAGGAAACAAACACAAAAAGTAAGCAATAATGCACTGACTTCACACTACGAGTTCTTTCTCTTCCTCTCTATTGCAGTACTTTCCAAGTTCACAGTCCCACCACCTGCCTTACTCCCTTTTGCAACTCCCTCTTCACTTTGCAGTGCAAGAATGAGGACTTGCACGTGATGTTTGGTGCATGGAGCATGTGGAAATAGTCCAACACAGAAGAAATCATTCAATTACAGCTGAGAAGTCCCTAAGCCAAAACAGCAGAAGAAAAGCAAGGCCACTATGAAGAAGCCACGTAAGAGTTTAAGAATAAAAATGCACTGGCATATTCAGTATTTGTTCAAGTATCAGACCCATCAATTCTCATTTCCAGGAAAGAACATGGCATCTAAAACCTTCTAAGGTTCAGACCTGTGCAGTCTTAAAAGTAGACACCACTTGAGTAGTCCCTCTGGGTCACTCTGGGACCTGAATTCACTGGTTAAATTCCTGATGAACTTGGTCCTCATAAAAGCCGAAAACTCAAAGGTTTTTAATCTCCTGCTTAAGTGCAACTCAGATCTTGAACAGCACTAATTCTTCCTTTTTTTTTTTTTTTTTTTTTTTTAACCCAGTTGCTCCTGAATTTCTAACTGTACCTTGAATTTCCATTGCCGTGATTCTCCCCAGGAAGCACACCAACAGCGCTGACTCCTCCGGCCCTGTTACATTTCCTCCCAGTGGCCCAGTTTCTGATAGAGTACTCAACACCCACCTAGTCACTAACTTGAGTAATTAGGACACTCTTCTTCTGAAGTATTAATTTCCCCTGAAGCCAGAAGAGAGCTATGAGTCTGTGCTTGTCCTTGTCAAGTGTAATAGTCTAATACCAGTAGAGGAACACCACAGCCTTAAAGAGGAAATATGAACTGTGATAAGTGAGCAGCCGAGCTCTGCATCCAAAAGGTATCAAGACATCTTCCAGGCTCCCTTTGTCTTACTCATGCTAAAGGGAAGGTATTACAGACAGGCTGCTACTCTTGAGCAAACCAAGCTCACTTCAGAGTCTGAGTTCTTATAGTGTCCTGTGCCGCTGCCGATCTCCTCCCCAGCCACTGCCCTGTGGCTACAGCTCCTAGTTAGTATTCTAGGGGCCAGATCCCTACATCTTGCAGGGGAGTTGGACTAGATGACCTGTGAAAGTCCCTTCCAACCCAAACCATTCTACGATTCTATGATTTTATCTTTATAGCAATCCTATTGCTGTCTTTAGCTACTTAGTGGGAGAGTACAGAAGAGATTAAGCCAAACTCAGAGGCATGCATAGGTGGGATGAGAGGCAATGGACAGAAGTTGCAACACAGGAATTTTAACTACTGAAAACTTAACATTGAATATTTGCTTAGACTAGAGAGATAAAAGGCATTGCAGACAATGTAACTAAAATACTCAGTGTCTGGAGCTTCTAAAGAACTCCACTCAAAGATAAGGACTGTTTCACTGGACAAACTATGAACAGAGAATGCATAAACTATTTCACATTTAGATTCTAGTTATGTGATTAGAGTTACAATGCTGAACAGCCATTGTAGTACACACAAAAAGGCAACATTTCTACTCTGTCAAGGCACAAACACTGTACAGACAAAGAGAAGGAGGAATTCTGCATGCCATTGACCTCAAAACAATATTCTGTCTCTTTACAAAAAAACTTGCAGAATCATTTTAACAGATTCCGTTCTTTACAAGGAAGGGAGACTAACTGACTATTATGTATTCTCAAGATTTCATGTTCTGGGGTAGTTACCAGGTGAACATGAAGAAATATCTTCCCTGACACTGAAAGGGCTTCAGTTTTACATTAACTAACACTGGAGAAAAAAAGAAATTACCTTTTACAGAGAAAACGTAAAGATTTTAATAGAGACAGTCTGACTACATGCCTAGTTTCAGAAATAATTCTTGCGCCCACCTTACCTAAAGGAATGTGAAAATGCCTGTAGTCTGCACAATGCCAGAGTAAGCATTAAAGAGAAAAAGGAAGTTCTGATAAATCTGAAGAAAAAATATGTAACTGTGTAGCTGCACCTCAAGATGTTTTCTCACTAGACTTCAAAAAGCAAGAAAGAGGTTAATGGCAGCACTTCAAAACAGAGGGCTGATTTTATTACACTGCTTTCCAATGCAGCAATATTCTCTTAGAATGTGTGAATTTTTATTTGTCCAACAATTGAAAAGTTTGATCCACTACTCACAAGAAATTAAAAGCAGAGATAAATAGTAGTACATGTTCCAGTAGTAAAAATTACGTAATCAAATAATTGCAAGCTAAGCATATGATTGGACTGCATCCAGGAGTTTTGCATGCAGCTCACAATAGTGCTAAAAATGACCACCCAACTTACCGAAGTCATTTAACACAAAGTCAAAATATGTTGTATCTCAATATTTAGGAATTTAAAAGTGCCAATAGTCTATTAAAAAGGTAATAAAATCAAGCCACTGCTATGAGGTAGAACAGCTTACAAAGAAATAAAACACACTTAAAAGGAATCCACACACAAGACCAAAAAAAAAAAAAAAAACCAAACCACAAACAGTTAAAGACATTAGTTGTTTAAATGTAGTATTCTACAAGCTGAGAAGGTCAGAGAACAGAAATGACAATGCTACGTGCATCACACAGAGGCAGGCAGAGACGCTGCCACCTGCAACCCTACCAGAAAAATAACAGTATCAGTGGCAGTAACTGCATACGTTGCTTCTCTTGGATATGTAAGATACACACCACAGAACTCTTCTGCATCAGTAAGGACATAAAAGCAGATTTTGCAGCAAGTTGCTCAGCTCTCCTAAAACAGATGCTGAGCGTTCTTGGTAGATTAACTTTTAGAAGTGCTAGGTATGTTAACAGCATAAATTTTTTTCACTGATCACCTGCTTAAATCAAAAATGCAACTACTTGGGAAAAGCTAAAGAAACCTACCTGACATCTTCAAACTTCTTGGTTATAACTGAACCAACGGATGAAAAAGCAGCAGAAGCCTTCTGACCAGCCTGAGATAGGGTTTCTGATGTTTTCTTGTATCTGTGTTAGAACAAAATTAAGTCTGTAGTTGTTTTAATAGAACATATAAAGAACCTTTTAGTGTATGTAAATTTGCATCAAACTCAGAGGTATACTTCAACTTCACTGTCAAATGGTGAAGCTACTTAAGAGATTATTTTGGACCACTGCAATTCCTTCTGGCTACAGCACCTCTGCCACTTCAGACTTCAGATCAGGTTCATCAGCATGCACCTCACCCCCAGAACAGATGCTATCTGCTAAAGCAAAAAAAAAAAAACACCCAAACAAACAAACAAAAATAAAAAGCCAAACCAAAACCACACACAACCAAACAGAATAAAACAAAAAAAAAATCCCAAGAAAAGAACACCATGCACACACACTGAAAAAGAACAGAGGTTTGCTTTTTGTGCCTAGCATCTAAAATCTTGTACCAAATGGTTCTGTCAAACTTCACATAAAAAATTTTAGGTACATCCTCTTACATTTTGTATAGTCATGAACTGCAGAAGGCAGTTCACTCTAGACCTTAAGTTAACAGTTGTGTTTGGCAAGAACATTAATTGTGACTTTTGCACTATTCCCACAGGAGCTCAGTTTACAACATTTTTTTAGGCTGGAAAAGAGGGGCATTCTGTTGGACTTAGGACAGCTTGGTATCTCAGTAATGGCATCTCAGATCTGTCAGACAAAAAGTGTATTAGAATTGCATATATTATGGTCAATCATTCTTATTTTACATGAGATTATGTCGGTAATAGTGGCCTTCTTTAAAGAAATCTATGATGATTTATCCAGGTAACTTTGTGTTCTCTACACTCGTCTCATTTCACAGGAACAGAGGGTTTAGACACGACACGAGAACTACAGTTTTCACCTCAACAGCTGAGGCAATCATCATGAACTGGTACATACGCTGTGGTTGATGTAACATCTTGCCAGCTTTTGGTGATGTTCTGCCTTAGTTCCTGTAATGAGTTAATTCCCAGCTTTCTCTTGATTTCTGCTAGATGCTTTTCTTTGGCAGCTAGCACTTGTGAGAGTGTCTGGATTTCCTCTTCCACCTGTGGCAGCAGAGTTGGTGAGAGGTGAGTTAACAAGCAATATACCCAGCAATTTAACTGTATTTATTAAAACACCTACCAGGCATCAATAATGGGAGGGCTAATGCATTTTTAACATTGCCTCACAGTTGGTTCTAAGTACTAAAAGAGAAATCTAATCGACAACAAGAGCTAGTGAGAAAGTAATCTACCTGCAGCTAGCTCTGTTACTGGAATATGCACAAGGAAGCTGGTAACTAAAAGACTGTACAGTTATACATCATTACCTTTAGACAACATTAGCCTATGTGAAGCTTGAAGATTAGTCAAACCTGAGACAACTGCCAAGCCTGTATTCCCCTTCCACGTCAGAAGAGATACCAGTATATCACCAACATCAGGAAGCTCAGAGCATGTCTGATCCATACACAAGTTTTGTCTCCTTGCTTGAACAGAAAGGTTCTTTTGTGGCTTAAGCCAGCAACTGCAGGCTAGATGCAGCCAGAGGAGTGCCTTCCCCAGAACAGGGGTGGAAATGGTGGTAGACTGAGCAGTTAAAAAAACCCCAACCAATCCACAACAACAAAAACACAGCACCTGTTCAGCAACTAGAAAACTGTACTGTTTGTATACTTCCTTCTTTACACAGATGGTCATTTAAGTCTCCCACAGAAGCTTGACTAGATCATGATCAGAGATGTCAAAACAGTTTTACGATGCCATTCTGTAGGCTACGTAGATGTGAAAGAGGCACTAAGGACATATGTACAAAGGCAAAGGCATACATCCAACCCTACTTCCTTGTCCAGACTGGACCACTCTACTTTAGAGTATCAGGCTTCCCTCTCATCTAAGCTCCTTTTAGGAAATGCCAGTATCTTCAATGCACTTTTGTTTTGGATACCTGTCCAAAGTCCAGTGTGACATCCTAGCAGGACTAGATTTCCCTCACCATCTTCAGCTGATTGGTCTGGCATGAAATAATACTCAGGACTACCAAACCCAAGACTGAATTAATGTGCTCATTTCACAGCTAACCTTCGTTCACCCACTTTAGGCTTAAGTTAGTGTCTTTTATTAGGGTCCTAAAGTCACATAGAGCTACAAAAGAAAAAAAGACTCAATAAAGCTTGACTTTGTCAACTTTTGAAATGCATGTATCAGGCTTGAATATTTGACTGTCCTTTGAAGAGTGCCTCTTTAACTCACTTTTAAAAAAACTTCTGCTGTATGAACTATGGACAAGAATAGTTACATGGTTAGACATGAGCAAAACAGTGTCTACATGGATAAGCATCCTTCATGAAAACAACAGCTTTAGTTACTCCCCACCAGTTGAGACAATACTAGGTTTTGGCTTCCAACCATGTTCTCTGACAACTTATTTATCCCCTTCTCACTTGAGGGGGGGAAAAAAAAAAAAAAAAAAAAAGGGTTAGGCATTTATGCATCTTGGTTTAAAGATCTGTACACTCAGCACTTCTAGCTTAATTCCCCATAGCTAGAAGTGGCTGTTCTTTTCTCCCTGACACCTTCCCTTTCCCTCCCCGCATACACAGGAGTGCCCTAACCAGCCTTACACAGTCACAGAATAAATATGCAAAACATTAACTGTACATTCAAAGACAGCATTATCCCAGATTTTAATTCTCAAAAACAGTTTAAGAGCTATTTGCAAGAGATTTACCTTAGCAAGCTCTTTTCTTAGCTCATCCTGTTCTTCTTCTGAGAGTGTTTCTGCCATGCCAACTGTAGCAGCAGCATCCTCTCCAACCTCAGGTATAGAGTCACTTCTCAGTAGCCCTTGAGGTGAATAAAACATTAGAAGTCAGATAATCACATCTGCCAGACAGCAGCTAACATTAATATACAGCCCTTCTGTGCCAGTGCACAAAGAAAACTGATGAGAGAACACCAAAGTCATACTCTCGAGTTCGACGGCGTACAGGAAACCAGAGGCATTTTTCTGGCTGTTTCCTTCTATGAAGTTGTATTAAAGCTCTATATAATTGCAACTCCTGCTATAACAGGAGACTGGAAACATGCAGAGGACAACACATCCCATTGCTCTGACAGAAACCAAGGCGCAAAACACTACATCCCAATCAGTGGTTCCTACACAACCTCTGCACAGCAATCCACGAGCTCTCTGCTCTCTTGCTCATGCAGCAGAGAAACTCTGGAATCTTTGTAGCTCACCCTTACAACATACAGTTTGCCAGAATTACGGAATCCTGTTCTAATTTGCAAAGAGATCAATTTGCAGAAAAACTGAATGGACTCCCAGAACTAATTCTCTATTCAAGAGGTAAAACAACTTTATAGATAGTAAAAAATAAATGAAATTTTAAAAACTTAAAATAGAAGGAAAAAAAAAAACCTAGAATTGTTTGTAAGGAGAGAGGGTGTGTATGTGTGTGTATATATGTGTCTCTATATGCATATAAATATATAATTCCAACAAGTTGAGGGCATAATAAGTTCCCTTACTAGTCACTGTAGTGATTAACCAGATAAAATTCCATCCTTATTTCAGCAGCTGCTGATAGCACTCCATACTACCATTTGGTCTGGAAATCCAAAAAACTCATTAATGTGCAATGAGAGCACCACTGTGAGGCCTGAAATCAAATAGCTATATCACAATCAACTGAGAAGTCAGGGGGAAAAAAAATATTTCTGCAAGTCTAATTAGTTGTAGGTATTTTACGTAACATGCTCCTACCAGCTGTCAAGCCTAGGAAAAGAAGAGGCCTTGTTCTTGATCACGTTACTGAACTCAAGTAAAGCTCAATTCCGCAAATTCTTTCCAAAATAGTATGGTTTTGCCTATATCTGTGTCCAGAACACTTGTGCTCTAGAAGCACACGGCTGCGTGAGTAAATGGTAAATTACCATGAAGCACACTGAGAAGGAAGCACACAGAAAGCAACTGAACCTTCATTCTGCGTTTATGAAATCTATACCATGTTTTCCCAGAGATTTAGGTCTGTCTTATACACAAACATAGTGTAGTTCCTACAGGTGTCCCAATACACTATTTGCTGGTAGAAATCCAAGGCAGGAAAAAAAAGTTCAAGTCTAATATTCAAACCAAAGCACAGCATGACAGCACCCAAAAAAAAAAACCAAACAAACAACCAACAACAAAAAAACCCACAAACCAAAAAAACCCAAACAAACAACAAAACATGGCTCATCTCTCACAATCAGGTAATTTTTGTTTTATGCATCAACATATTTCCTTTCCTTAACATCAAATGGTTAATAATGCCATACCTTTTGGTCAAATTGCTATTTATCTTATTAATTACATATGCCTATACTGAAGGAAAAGGAACAATTTAAACTGCATTTTGCCCTGACACTCCACGACCCCCAGTATGTTTGCCTCTGACTCCTGACCTTGTTCTCCATCTGCAGGCCCTTCAGGGACTACAGAGCTTGCCGACATAAAAGCCGTTTCAGAATGTTTGCAAGTACCAAAGACCACACTGACTCCAGAGCATTAGCACATCCAGCTAAAAGTCTGTTCAATCTGGTTATGAAGAGTCATCTGGATTAGCTCACCAAAAATAGATCAAGTGAATCCAGCAGTAGGCAAACATGCTGGATTGTCTCCCGCAGCAATAGCTTCTGTTTTGGGAATGTACATTTTCTTTGGAAAACCAGTGTTTTAAGGGAGTTTGTGCTGCTTGTTGCCTACATTGAACTTAAGATACAATGCTAAGAAACAAGGGAATGATCCCTCCTCCCCATTTCTAGATATTTTAGGAAGACCTTCTGCTCCCCTCCCACTTATTATTTCTTTTTTAGCTCCGTTTGAAATATACAAACACCTTCCCATCAGTCTTTATTCTGGCACCTCCCTTCTCATCCCCTGTTACTGTTCACCTTTCTGCTCACTTTGCTCCCAGCTTACTTTCAATTTGCAGGACAGGGGGTTCATCTGTACTACAGGAAGGCTGTGCTAGGCAGCCTGACCAAGAGCAGATAAACCTCCACAACGGCATGACTATAACCCAAACACACCTCGTGAACTAAGGCTGACAGACAGTAAGATCCTGGCTTTGAGCAAGCTTTGTATGGAAAGGTGCACAGCCTACCTTAGATATTTTTGTGGGGTGTGGGGCAAGAAACCAGGGAAATAGCAGTCAGCCAACAGATGGCTCAATTTGTTAAGAGAGCATTTCTCACTTGCCGTCTTCTCTGTTTGCCAGCAGAACTGTTGTTACAGGCTTCCAACTTGTTACCTTTCATTATATTAGTTTTCTTGCCTCTTTAGAGTTGCAAAGGACTTAAAATTCAGTCATTTGGTACTCTGATTGCTAGAACCAAGTTTAGCTGAGCACTACACATCCCAAACTCTTAAACAGAGTAAAAATTCTGCCGGGGAGAAAAAATTGGCAAGACTTATCCAGGATTGCCAAACTTACCTAATTTTAACATCTGTTTTTAGGTGTCTATTTCTAAGATTAACATATTATCTCAGCAGCTTATTAGATCTACTTAAATTAACCAAATAAAGACACAAAAAAGTGAGGTGATTAGGACTCCACAGATCAGGTTCAAAGAAACAGCACATAAGTCCCTGTTTTTCTGCAGGGATTAGGCAAAGCATTAGAGTCATTCAATTTACACTCAGGTTTTCTAGTCTGGCGTTTGCTTTGGTTGGTTACAACTCAAGTTCGTGCTCTATTTGGACCAGAAGTTCCTACCTCTGTCTGGCCTGAATTCAGAGACGAGCAGTAAACATTAGCAGTTTAAGGAAGTACTGGTCATTTCAGATGAGCAGCCATTGGGGCAGGGGAGGGTTAACCTTCACGGAGCTTTATCTTTAGACGGACATATTCTGCGTCAGACACTCAGAATCAGCATTTTGGCTATCACTATACAGCTGGCAAAGCGAAAGCAAAAAAGGAGCTTGTTAGAATTCAGGAGAACAAGCTGTTACAAGATTATAAGATCACTCCAACATCTGAGTAATGTACAGTGCTACAGAGGATATTTATTTTGCAATATATAAGAGAGATCAAATTTAAGTGCTTCCCATTCATCTCTGTGAAAAAGCCAAAGCGAGACATATTTCTTCAACTCAGGAGTTCTGAAGTTCTTGGACTTCTCCCAAACATTAATCATATATTCATTCAAAGTGAATAAAAAGGAAAAAAAAAAAAAAAAAAACAACAGTAAGGGTTGGTGCTTATGGTGATGCATCACCATCAGATACAAGGGACTGCTCCTCCCCACCCCCTCTTTAGAAAAGGCAGAGATGCAGTAATTGCAGAAGTGAAAGCTGACCACTGTTCCCCAGAGGCCACAAGCTCACTGAGTTCACAGGGGGGTTTGTTTTACTTCACACAGAGGTTCCTCAATGGATGCATGTTTCGTTCAGATTTTAACGAACTAACTCATCAAAAAAAAGTCAACGCCTCTGTAACTTTGCTTTGTCACACCTGAAGTAGGCATCATGAAATAAAGTTTACTCTTTAATTACTCCATGAGATCACATCCAGCAGCACGGAATGGAAAGGAAAGGTGGTCAAACCAGATTAGGATGTGTTGGGAAGCACAGCTGTAGGTGTTCTGTACAACAGTTTACCAGCTAGAAATGAGTAGGGTTAAGCACTAGATGGATGCTGCTGCAGCACAGCATGCAACAGCCACTTCCTCAGGGGAGTGCACATACAGTTAGTATATGCAGGCATAAGATTTACAGCATTTTAAATGCTAGGTAGAGCAGAGCAAAGGTTTTAGAAGGCATCTTTGTTAATTGGTGATATTTTCAGTACTAAAGCAAGAGTAGAAGTTAGACTATCTGGAGCTCTGAAGTCATACGAATTGCATACATGCAATTCCTACCTCTCCCCTCAAAAAAGCTAATAGTCAAACTAGGCCAGTTACTCCAGTCTTGCAGAACTTGCCCTTTTGTTCCTAATTTTTTTGCTCAGTTCTTTTTCCCCTCAAACTGTCTTTCTACTGCATCAAGAAAAAACAAATAAAGTAAGGATGGTAAATGCACAGCACACGAGATACTACCTACGTGACACACCAAAGCCAGTAAACTACCAGAGTTAACAGCAGGTCAATTTTTGCTTTCATTTACACCTGCATTTCAGCCAAATTTTACAGATTCTTAAAGTGAGAAGTTCCTTTTTACAGATATTAATCACTAAGCTTTTCACGTAGACGTTTTGAAAAAGAAAGAGAAGGAAGTTACCAGACTTCGCCAGTGTTGGTGATCCAGGTGGAGAAAGGTTTATGGTAGGTGACAGGTAAAGATAGTTTCTGTTCACTCCGACATTGAAATCAAAGGGAGATTTATAATCCTCATACAGATCCATGCCAGAAGATTCAGAGTGCGCAGCTGTCCTCTTCTTCCACTGAAGCATTCATCTTCGCTTTCTGGGGCAAGCCAGACAGCAGGATTCAGAAACCCTCCGTTTCTTCACATGACACTCACTACAGCTCCTCATAAAATTCAGCTCACTTATGCCTCTGTTAGATTTGATAGAGCCATCGAGCAAGTGATTTCTTAGCCATCTTGTAGCTGCTGCTGTTTACATGGCACAGAGTTAAGTTCCTGTAAATTTATAACTGGGGCTGGATGTAAACAGACCGTTCCTTTAACAAACATTCACAGCACACCATTCATGGCTTCTGGAAACGCCTTGGTCTTCTGCATCAAGAATTTTCAGTCATTTAAATAAAAAAGGTCAGCTGACTGCAGCTACACCAGGATATCCTTAATCTTCTAGGACACAAAAGGATTACTAGCCGTAATCTATCCTATATACCATCTGTGTAGGACTTTTTCCTCTGATTAATGGAAAATTCTGTGTAACTATTTCTCCAGCTGCTTCCACCAGTGTAATAACCAGCAACCAGAACCCAGTCTCTCCTGCCCAGGTATCACACTGCAGTGTGAGCTCAGACTAGGAGAAAGCAGCACTCATCTCTGAAGGCTATGCTATAAACACCACCTAGGTTTTTTTAATGAACATGCTAATGTGCATTATGATTTTTGCCCATGAGGCTAAACATATCTCAGTATGAGGAGTACGGGGATTTTTAAAGAAAAAAATTATTGACATGCACTGCCTTATGTCCTTGGTGCTTCAGGCAGAGTCATTTAGAGCAGCCAGTTATGCCATCAACTCGTACACTGGAATGCGTCGTCCTGATGAAAGATATTTATGTTTTGACACATATACCATAAAGAAAGATCAGCTTGCGTAAGCCATCTGACTTCATGCTGGTGGTATAAGATTTAGCCCTGGGAAGCAGAAGCGCTTCTTACCTACAAGAGGCACGCAGCACAGTTTTGCAGTGCTTCACTACATTTTTTTTTTCCAAGGTCAGCTTCTTTCACTGAAAAAACAAGCTTACTAGCAGTGTAAATCACTGTTACAGCCCAGCAATAACTTCCAGCCCCAGCCCTTCACCTGGGCTCTTCACTGCAGCCTACACACAGAGGAACATGATCAAATGGAAGTTAATCTTTTCCTCCATTGTCAGAGTGATGTTTTAAGACAGAGCCGATCAGAGACATTACGCCACCCTTCGCTCAAAGCTGCAAAAGTGAAGGAACCTTGCAGCATATGCAAGTCAAGCCTGGGCAATGTATTCCCTGGAGATATAAGAAGAAAGTGTACCACTTTGAAGGTTTAACTTCCCATTTCCACTGCAGTCAGCGGGCACAGGAGCAGACCTTCCAGCTAATTAAAGAGCAGTTCCTTTACACTGTAGACCTACATTGGCTTCTGGTGCAGACTACCTGCAGGCTCATAAGAATGAGAGTGCCAGAGCCTGAAATATAGGTCTCTGCTATTTTCCCAGTCCACTGAAAAGATGAAAATATAACGACCCTCTACATTTCTGACACGTGGATATGGCATTTGCCAGAAATACTGCAAATTTCACCTCACAAAGGTCAAAGCTTTGGTCACAGATTCTAGTTACAGCATCCAGAAGCAGCAGAGAACTGTAGCACAGCTGCAGTAGTAATATACTATGAATCAAGCACACTAATATGGGTAGCTACTGATTCTGCTTTGCAGCCTTCCCTCGTGTAACTCAGCAGACAGGGACTGCCTTCTGTGCAAAAGGCTCAGGCTGTAGTTGAACTAATGGGATTAGACAAAATGACAAGTTATCAGATGTGGCACACTGGAAGAGCTGGGTGTTTTCTACCATTGCTCTCCCAACACAGAGACTGAAGGTGAGACTACCGCCTAGGACTTTTTCCCAACCCCAGAGAATCATTCAGTGTAACACCAGTCAACGCTAGCAAGCTACGACAACTGAAAGTAGCTATTACAGGAAAAGAAACCCCTCATGAAGACCTGTTGTTTATCCCTGCTAACTATCAGGAATACCATTTCCTAGCCAAGGGCATTTAATGGAGTCAAGACTTACATTCTTCTCATTTACTGGAAACTCCCTGTGTTCAGTTGTACCCCATAACATCCATTTTTTAAAATCTGTTACTGTTCCTGCATCTTTATTGTGCAAAAGTTGGTTTCATGACCCTAGAGACACCTGGATTGACAGCCTAAGACAACTAACCTGGCCTGTCACTGCTAGACAGAAGTGTGTATGAGCCAAACTCTCCAACACATCTTCAGTGTAGTCAGAGACACAAGTACAAGACATTGCCCATGTCTAGAACATACCTTTGGCGTTACAGGGAAGGTTTGCTGAGTTGCCAATCTGAGCCTCCACATCAGAGGCTGAATTCTGCTTTTGCTTTGGCTTATGCATAGCCTGAACACGACTCCAAAAGTCACCTGAGACAATTTTCTAGTTTTTAGAAATATTACTGTCCTAAAATCATTGCTAAGAGAAGGACTGTGCAAGCACTCCTTACTTCAAAACTACCCTCTTCACGCAGATTAACCTAGCTTATAGTGGCCATACAGCTGGGTTGCTATAGCACCTCCCAAACAACCCACGTAAACACATCAGCCTTCTGCTGCTCACTCATTCAGCTACAAATAAATCCTACCTGGTGATGAAAGAAGCTGTCTCACCAAACAAGCTTCTTCCTCATCACCTAGGGAAATTTGATGGTCTTCACCCTGAAACACAAGCCAATCCAGCTGTAAGGAGAAAGGACTGTTGTCCACCCTTCTAAACCTGCTGTAGGAATGACAGGTAGCCTAGAAGTTATCCTATCTCATCTACTTCAGGGAAGAAAAGTACTCCCCTGCTAGCCCTAACAGTCAGTTTATCCCCTTCTTCCCCAGTAGCTCCTTAGTACACCCACGGATTCAGGGCAGAGCAAGGCAGCACTCCCCCATACTGCCTGAAAGCAGGCTGAAGAAGATAAGCGCTGCTGGCTTTTAGTGTAGTGCATTTGAAGAGGAATGAGTTTTTCTCCACAGGACTTTCCAAATTAAAGTCATGGCCTCAAGGAAACGAAGCAGGATGAGGATGACAGACAGCAGCCACATGGAACCGAAAAGAAAGGTTTTGCTCTGCAGTGTGAAGCTTTTTGACGAGTTTAACAACTCTTGGCAGTCTGAACATAGCGAGGTAATGTCAGGAATCAAGATTTCTCTACACTATGAAAACAGGCCCATTATGAGGCTTTTCTAAAGGGCCTTCCCATGACCACAATATCCCGCTCCACGGCCTTCCTCCTCCTCACCATAATTCAGAGCACATGTAGCTGGCTGGAGGTGGAACTGAAGCTGTAGAGCCATACCCTTCTAGATGTACCCCGCCTTCCCGGTGCAAGACACATTTTAGAGCTGAAGCTTAAGGTTAGACTTCTGTTATGTGGCTTAGAGTAGTACCTTTGTTCTTTGCCCTGCATAGCGAATTCAGTTGTTACAGGTGTACTTTGGCTGTCACTGCAGGCATCAGCTGCAAGCCGTACCTGAAGAGATCTTGAAGCCTAAGGAGACATCTGCTCCAGAGACAAGTAGCAGCAGGGTTTTGCTCACTGTGCAAGAGATTTAACTGAAGATTTTGCTTTTTCAGAACAAGTACTCATTTACCCTTAACAACTCGCAATACCTAGGAGGTTGGTACTTAAGTCATCTATGCTATTTTAGAAGCTGATGTTTGAGAGACTGGCATGAAGGTAGATAACTTCTGTCAAGGATCCTTGAACCAATTATTACATTCAGTTGAACTGGTCAGTAAAGTGTCTCAGAAAGGCTAGGCAAGCCTCAAAGCATTACCATCACAACTCCTACCATTAATCATGTTGTTATCTCCTCTGTTAAGGTTAGAGACTGTGCTTAAAGCTTTCCCAGGTAACTATTTAGCATCAGCAGTCAGCACAGATTGGGCACATCATGAATCATAAGGGAGGGAACTTCCTGACAGCTAGAAAAGCTGTTACGTTTGAGCAAACACTGTGAACCAGATGTGTCAGCCTGCATAGTCTCAGACATTGTTCTTTCTTCAGATACCACCTGCTAGCCAGGTCTGCAGCTTTCACCTTAGCTCTAGCAGCAATTTCAGTAAAGCAGTATAGTATTAAAGCACTTCTACCTTGTTGGTAGCTAAGAAAGGATAAGATGTTACAGTAGGCTTGCTGAGAAGCTGCTTTTAGAATCATAGAATGGTTAGAGTTGGAAAGGACCTTTAAAGGTCATCTAGTCCAACCCCCATGCAAGGAGCCGGGACATCCCCAACTAGATCAGGTTGCTCAGAGCCTCATCCAGCCTGGCTTTGAATGTTTCCAGGGATGGGGCTTCCACCACCTCTCTGGGCAACCTGTTCCAGTGCTCTACAACTCGCATCGTAAAAAAATTTTTCCTAATATCTGATCTAAATCTACCTCCCTCTATTTTAAAATCATTACCCCTCGTCCTGTCACAACAGGCCCTACTAAATAGCCTCTCCCCATCTTTCCTGTAGGTCCCCTTGAGGTACTGGAAGACCGCTATCAGGTCTCCCCGAAGCCTCCTCTTCTCCAGGCTGAACAGCCACAACTCTCTCAGCCTTTAGGTCTAGCAGAACAGCCTTTTTTAAATATTAAAAAGTTATATCCTTCTTTCACGAAAGAAACGAAACCTAGCTCAAGTATGACTGAATACAATCTCTGGGCTTTTAAGAAATTAAGCTATGTATTCAGTAGCATTTCATGCAAAGAGTCAAACGCAAAGACCACCAGTAGTGCCTCAGGATGGGAGGAAGGCAGAGGCTACTCTAGGACAAGATCCAAACCATACTTTGGATAAAGCTACCTAAATAACCGATCCACAAGATCTGTGCCTAATCAAATTAGAGTTCTGCTGCTATGTAGGCACCTTCGCCATCTTGGAAGTCCTCTGCGTCCTGTTTAAGCACAGAGATGCTGAACTTGTGCACCATAGCCCATACTTTTGGCAAGCCTACCACAATTCCAGCAATTAATTCAGCAAGCAAAAGAGGACAGGGGAACACGAGGGGAAGAGTTTGTTGCCAAAGAGGGGGGAAGAGGCACTTGCTGTTTTGGGGCCATAGCAAAAAGATTCATTCTCTTATTTCAAGGTTGATTGTTAAGATTCAACTGCCAGCTCAGCCTACACCTAGTTTTAATTTGCATCTTCTGCAGTCTGCTAACAGGCAGATTGACTGGAGGCCTTCCAGTAACTGCGGCTGGGGTGAAGACTTCCAGTCAGATCTTTGCCCATCCCCACCTCTCCCAGGTCGATCCCAATCAGGCAGCAAGAGTCAAGCTCCTCTCTCCACTCCAACTGAGTTTTATAGGGCATAAGCCATTTGAACAGCCATAAACCTACTTAAGCATCTTAAGCCAATCTAGGTTCTGTAGCATCAATTTGATCTTCAAAGTCTTACCAGTTTACAGACAAGTAAAGCCTTTCAGCACCTTATCCTTGGATATGCCTTAAAACTGCATTAAGAGAGAAAGATGCTGTGAAGCAATAGGACAGAAGCCCAAACACTAAGCAAGCCTTAAATTAGTACATTTGTGCACCCATTTCCATTTTGTGCTCTCTCTCCCCTCCCTTTAACAGCAGATACCTCTTTCAGCCCCCAAGATTTGTGCGTGACATGAATGGAGCTGCACAGCTATAGCAGTTGAACAGTATGAGCACAGGCTGTTAGTAATGGTCAGCAGACTGTGGCTTAAGGGTTTAGACATTTGCTGTCTTCTAGCAGACTCCAACTCAACACCACCATAATAATCTCATTAGTTCAGCCTCCCCCCACATGCTTTCTCTGGACTAGCTCTCCTTAATGCAACAGCATTGTCCAATATGGTTCCCTGTATAGAAACATCTTCTCCAGCATGTTCTTAAGACTAAATGCTGCCTTCATTTACTCATATTAAAAGAAAAAAAAAAAAAAAAACAAAACACAAACCACCCTCTTATAATGATTAGTATTATCCCAAGATGCATCACCCTGCAACACAAACACTTCCAAGTGCTACAGTTAAGGATTATGGGGTTGCTAGTATCGCTCTTTTCTTAAACCGAAGTCTCAGCCCACAGCATTTCAGACAGCCGACACATGTCTTAGCGAATGCAGCAGTTTTCTTCTCTCCTCCTCCCAATCCAATTATAAATTCAGACTAATTTCCTGAGAACTTGTAAGGTTGTGGATCCATGCTTCGGCATATTTTGCCACTAGGCAAGCTGATACGACACTAAGCCTCTTAACCCGTTCGTATCAGACAGAAGTCTCTGTATTTGCACAGGTTCTCCACTCCCTTTTGAAGACATTTGCGAAATCCCTGACTTACAGCAGCTTTGTGTATCAAACAGTGGTCAAAGCAGTCACGTTTGTCAGCTCCAGCAATAACAGGTGAAAAGCATTTCCAACCTAAGGGAAGAGTCCAGGCCACAGGACACAGTAGCCAGCAACCCAGAACCAGTGATCAGGTAGGGCTATGCATTAACTTTGGAGAAGGCAGGCCAAACTCTGCAAATAGAGGAACATTTCCAAGCGAGATTAACAGAGTCAAAACACTGTCAGGTAGATTTTAGAGGAATGTGTTTAGTTATTTGACTTCAGCCACTTACCTCAGTTATGCTGCCATTCTCTAGAAACTCTAATCTCTGTTAAGAGATTGAACCTGTGAAAAATGCTGGAGAAACTGTGCTGAGCTGCAGCCAGCAGTTGGAAAAGATTAGGAAGAAAAGGCTGTAGAGCAGAATGGGATTGTTTTAAACAAAGGATGAGAAGCAGAAACCTTTCTAATTTCTCAAATCCACAGCTCCTTGCAGTCACATCATGTTCTTGGAAATTGCAGAGCTCTAGAAACATACTTTTTTTGCCAAAGCTTCCACACGCAAGTTACTGGTTGCATGGTTAAGCCACACTCCTGCTGTAGTGTGGCTCCTTTTTCAGTTATCCATGACAAAGATAAACGTTTTGCTTAATAATTCAACATGATGATGGCAACCACCAGGTTAATACTCTCTCTTGACTAAAGTTTAATATTTAGACTGATGTTGTCAAGCAAGTGTAATTGCATAACACTTAAAGTATGATTTTTCCAACACAAACAATTGCAAGTAGCAAACTGTGTAGAAGTCCTATTAACATTTTTGCTCAAAACCACAAGCTTATCTGAGAACATAGTGTGAAATGCCCATAAAACTGTAAAACCCTATCTAGCCCGCAGAAGTGCACTGGTACAATAAATAGGCAATCATATATGCCTAGAAATCTCTCAGGTCATAAGAGCATCCCTCTTCCCAGTTAGTCAAATCACATCTTTAGATTAGTAATGCTTTTGCTACAAACTCGTCAGACAATCATCCTGCCCATGAGGTTCTTAAAAGGTGACGATAGACATCAAGCCAGTTACATATCTTATCTAAGCAGATGAGCCCATAACGAAGACAAGCCCGTATTATTCATCAACATTTCTCACCCACTACAGAATTTTGGTGAGCTTACCTAAACTTAAGAAAACAAGACCTAATATAGGAGTGCTGATGGCACACCAACAGATTGCTGGTACAAAGTACTCTTGCTCACGGATACAGCAGTTTGCTATTACTGAGTATCTCTCATTTGAAAACACAGAATAAGTTGTGTTGTTTTCTCTGCAGCACCAAATAAGATACATTGCCTGTTCCTTTACAGTCTAGCATTTTACCAGTCACTCATCTGACTGTGTAGTGCTTGAAGTGTCCCATTCCAGATGGAGTTTGGCTGCTACATGCCTGTACTGTTACACGGCATACCCAGCTAGGCAACACCAATTCCTGCGGCGCTTCTAAACTGATTTGGAGCAATAGCTATCACACCAGCAAAGGGACTTTCAACCGCATTCTGCCAGGGCTGCAAATTGGTCAAACTTAAGACGTGGGGGTTGAATATTTGTTCACTGCTCTTAATCTCATTTAAGGGATAAGAGGGAGAATCTTGTAACTGTGCATGCAGTGAACCAAGAGCAAATCACTAACAAACCAACTGCATTGACTGGCTTATTTCTTTCTAATATAATGGAGATAATGCATCTACCTTTATGACCACTGAATTTCCCATTATATTAATAAGTACTCTGAGATTTTATCCAATTGATATGTCCTTGAATGACTTTTAATGCTGCTTGAGCTCAGTAAATCCTGTTAAGAGACATTTGCTCCTACTCAAAGTCAGACTAGGACAGTAAATTAAATGAAACTATTAGCCTACAGAGATACTGCTGTCACACAAATCAACAGACAGTCATAAAACACTAATCACTCCAAAAGCAGAAGGCAGCAAAGGAAAGGGTCAAGAAAGTTTGTCCAGAGATTATTTCCCCACAAAGAAGGAAAGCTTTCAAGGACTTTCAGGTCCTACAACTTGAGTATGCCCCTCCCATCAGATCAGACTTTGGAGAGGAGACTACTTTTCGCCTCTGGGTGATACTAGAGGCAATCTATACTTGCTTTCTTTCAACCTACACAGGTTCAGATCAGAAAAGTACTGATCTCTCAAGATTTCCAAGCAGTATTCATATATTTATGCATGATCTAGTTCTGTCCCAGTCTATTCCACACAAAGGTAAGTTTTCCTAAACATCAGCATGCTTGGATAAGCTGATCTCCAGGATCCTCTCTTATATTACACAGCAAGATAACTAGAGCAAGTTAAACTGTTTATTTTACTGTAGTATATGAGAGTGGACAAAACTGGAAAGACATATGTAGATAAACACAAAGTCGGGCAGACATTTTTCCTGATTCTGGTACAGCCAACGTGGTAGAAACTACAAGGAGGAGGGAAGAACTCCCGTGAGTTTGAAGGATGTGTCTTGAAGGAAAGTGAGCTTCGGCCCTAGAAGTTGGCAGGGGTGGGTGGAGGCAGGGAGTGTGAGGAAAGAAGGTAAGGGGGTTTTGTTGGGGTTTTTTGTTTGGTTTTGTGCAGGTTTGGGTTGGGAGGGGGCGAATTGTGATTTTTTTTTTTTTTTCCTTAAAGAAAGCACACCTCCACTGCTTTTAGTGAGCAGCAGGTCCAGAACTGCACTGCAAATCAAGAGAAGTTCTGGGTGGATTTAGCATCAAAGCCTTGGAACAGGCAGACCACAGAGGTTTGGTTATTTTACTTGATGCTTGCTTTGTCCTCAAGTTCTCCCTCCCCAAGAGCTTAAAAAGTCTTCTCAGCTCCTCTTGACAACACACAGAGGCCTTCCTTTGACTTCTGTATCCCTCTTCCCATTAAATATTTTCACTTTCTCAAAACATGTGCCTGGAATAGGAAAGTACTTTTCACTGGGGATGGGAGGGAAGTATGTTACTATGATTCACCAAGGTGAAGTTCGCTGTTGAATTGTAAACAAGAAACAGAAGCATATTAAAGACTTTATGTATCAGTGTGCTAGAACAGAATTAAAGCTGACTATAAATTTATTCCAGCAAAGCTCTCCCTTTTGCTGTTTACTCCAAAAACACTCCCTCAGCACTGCAGGAAGCATTCAGCTGGTTGCTCTGCAGATTCCATTGACAGTCATGTTGCTTTCCTTCTTATACAACCTCCAGAAGTCTTTCACGCCGGAAAACCTGCTCAGTGACAAGCCAGCAAGCCAACAAAAACCATTTGGCTTCAGAGCATTAATTCCACCAGTTTTCACCTGCTACTGTTTAGAAAGATGCAGAAACTAATTCTCCCTGCTCAACGCTGCTCTTGTCAACTATAGCACTCGTGCACATGTGCAGTCCACGCAGAAAGATATCAAAGCAGGATGCCTCAAATACTCTTAAGGGGTGGCCTAAGTTTCCCACTTAAAGATTCGATGTCTGTGATTTGCAGGAACAAATTACACACTGAACAGTGTGAACAACTTGCAGCTCAGAAGCTGGTGTTTTAAGCAATGGGTGCATTAGGCAAAAGGCTCACCTGCCATCCCAGCCATGCTCTCACAGCACTAACTGCCACAGAACTCTTCCTCCTTCACAGGAAGCTCTCTGTACCATCTAACCAACCCAACCAGCGGGCAGTTTGTGTGGCACTGAACATTGAAGCAGTGTCCTGCAACGCAGGCAGCGTCTCTTTGGCAGCTGTTACATGCCTGGTGACCTTCTGGGGTTTTTTTCCGGTCCCTTGATGGGAAATGCAACTAAACAAGCTTATACTGAACGGCAGCACTGGTTACTGCAACTGAATCACAAAGGATGCACTTGCAGTAGATATATTTCTCTGAACAAATTAACTGTTGGAGATAATGCAATCCAAAACTGAATTCTGCCACCCAACATTAAATACTCCGGGTTTCCTCCAAAAAAAAAGAAAAACCATAGTTGACTATTTACAAATTAGCATGAAGGGCAGGAAAGCAGGACTTGTTCATGTTGAGGAACAAGATCTTATTCAAAAAGAGACATTCAGCCACTGCATTTTACTTTTAAAAAAAAATTTTTCATGTCCACACTCGTTCTGTTGGGCTGAGTAAAGTGCTAACATATTTTCCAGCAAGGCACTGAACCCAGAAAGCACCATTATTTAGTCTGATCTGCAGTCCTGGCAGAGCACCAAGATAAGTACACAAAACTTAAGTAGCAGTTCACAAGATACAGACAAGTCTCACTGCTGTACCTCAGCATTTGTTAGAAATGTGTTAAGAAATGCAAATGTAATTCAGAAAAGGCTAATATTTACAACTGATTCCTAGAAACATTTACTTAAATGGTAGCAGTGACTGTTTATTCCTTCTCCACAGAGTCTTCAGATGAGGAGATTTAAAGTAGGTGTTCAGAACACACCTCTACTGCAGTTAAGGGTTGATTTACTGAAGAAAACAAGAGTAAAGCTTTGAAGTCTTCCCCTCCTTCCAAATTACTGCACTTACATCATATGACAGTAGTAGCCAGCTAGAAGTGGCAGTAGAGGTTTTAGCAGTTAAGCTACATAAATTAAAGGCCAACATCTATGGAGCACGGGATCCCCCACACAGACATCCTTAACTTCAGTTTGAGGCCTGTGTCCCCAGCCTAAGCTTGGAGTTGAGGTCCCCACACAGCCTGGAAGAGGAGCTGGTGGGGAAGGAGCTGGCGTCCACACATGGCCTGAGACCTGGGAGAAGTAGGGAGCCAGACCCGTGCTATGCTCAGCCTTGCTCAGTAAGACGACCAGGGATGAGCAACTGCTTGGCAGGCAGCAGCACAACCTCAGCTTGCCATTTCAGACACATCACCTGTCCTTTTTCAGATGTCCAGACAGTTATCCCTTTGGGATCCTCTGCAGTAACTTCTGCTTCTTGCTCCTTCAAGTGACTCCGGAGGTGCTGACAGACAACATGGCAATGTTTCAGAAACACTAGGTGGATGCAACCAGGACGCACCCCTTGCTCCAGGGCTCATGTGTTACCTACTTGGGGCACTATAGCTGTGTAGCACCTGAAGAGTCTGCCTAGGCACTGGGCACAAAGGGCTGTCACAAGCCAGAGGAGAAACTCCCAGAGGACAAGAAGATAAAACAAATACCTGCCAGGCAGGCACTGGAGTGATCCTGGGAGAAGAGGAAGACAAGAACTCACTGCAGGTCTATCCTTTTACTCAAGATCAAATATCCTCTAAAAAAAAAAAAAAAACCAGTTTGGAGCACAACACTGCAAGTGGTTTGTCGTAGAGATGAAACACACAGCATGAATGGTGCTTTTAAGAACCCACATCTCCAAGCAAAGCACACTGCAGTAAAACAGCCTGTTTTCCTTCTGCCAAGACAGTGACATCTGGCAATAAGAAAGTCAATATTTAAATAAGGCTTCTTCACCACCCTTGTGCACTGAGCTGGTACTACTTCTGATGCTCCTCATCCCTGAGCACACGTCAGCTGCTCAGCAAGCCTCTTCAGGGACTACCTAGCACAGATTTGAGTGGTGCTATGGAAACAGCATGCAGCAGCGTGTGATCCACTCATGCGGACTGAAGCCAGTCTATGTTCAGGCATAAAACAAACCTTTGCAAACAGTAATCAAAGCACCCAGAAGAGTCAGCAGGTTAGTTAAGAACAGCGACGGATTTGGGGGCTTCTGCTCTGTTTTCAGCCTGCCTCTCAAGACTCCTCAGATGTAGGCAAAACACTTTTGAGCTGTGCTGAAGAGATTTGTCTTCTACAGTAGAATACAGCAACCAGAGAACAAGAGGCACTCTGGCCAGTGTGAGCTGCACCTCTTTCATAGCCCCAGCTCTTATTTTGGGTTGGAAGTACAGGTTCCTACTTACAGGACAACTTCTTTAAAGTTGCTTATAGGGAAGTCCTTGCACAGCTCCACACCCAGGAGCCTGTGTGAGGAAAAGCAGAGGATATATCAGCACCCTAGACTACTCTGCAGAGACTACAGGGGACCAGAGGACAAAAGCGTAGAGAAAGGGCTTTTTAAAAACGCAGCCCTTTCTGCCAGCAGTTGCAGATGCCCACTATTATAAGAGTATTCCCAGGGACTAGACTGCTGTAGAGCACTGCAATGAATGTCAGACAGCGATGAACCAAGTGGGGGAGTTCTTTTGAATTCTGCTATCCAGATAAAGTTAATCAAGACTTAATGCCATGATGTAATACATGTTTAGACAGAGAACAGCCAAAGAGAGAGGGAAGAGTAGGATTGCTTTTTGCTCAACTTAGGACTCCTGCTAGAAGTTTAGTTAAAATACTTCAGAAAAAAAAAGTAAACATAGCAAAACAGACATGAGCAACATCCCAGATGCTCATAGCTGAAGCACACAGTTTTGCCATGCTAGAAGAGCAGCTAAGAAGCATTACTTACAAAGCTGCTTCTTCAACTTTTTCAAGGTTTTTCTCATGAACCACGATCACTGCCAAGCATGGGCTCTGATCCTACTGAAGCACAGGGGATACACCTGACTGAAAACACCAGCTCCAGCCCAGGTGACATCCCCTCTCACATCCCTTCATCTGTATCTCTGGCTTAAGGGGCTCTGATGAAACTCCACTCCCCTCTAGCTGCTAGAGAAGGGAAAGCAAAATAGGGAAAGAAAAAAAAAAAAAAAAACAAAGAAAAAAAAAAACACCACCAAAACCAACCTGCTTCTCTGCCACTGTTAGCCTCTCCCACCAACCCCAGCAAGCTGCAGCTGCTCACCACCCTCTTTGTTACCCACGATACCATATCGCCATTGCTAGTAACAGGCCATAAGCTCTGAACTGAGTTTGCAAGGCCTCAGGACTAGAGGCTTGTCAGGCTTGCTCTGTCTGTACTTTTCTTGCTCTGCCTGCAGCTTTGTTTTTCTTGGTGTAGCTCAGAAAGTACAGGCACAGAATGTGATAGTACAGGCACAGTATGATAAGTAATAAGGCACAGGGTTGACACTGGAGACCCCACAGCTATGAAAAACTCATCAGTCGCCAATGGAGATCCACAGCTGGACCAACTATTTTAGAGGCAACAAAAAGAGAAAGAAATAGTACCTGACATACATAAAAGATGCCTTATATAATAGATTCGGCTGTAATGTGGAACTTACAGAGCAATGAAAGAAAGAGCAAAGGTGTAAAAAGCACGTTAGCAACTATAACAGAAAGATTCCAGTGGATCCTAGAATGAGGAAGAAGCAGCCAACAACACCATGCTCCTCCCAGCATAGGGAGAGTCACAATATGGACAACTTGCTATAGCACCCCTGCCAGCACCAAAATGACACTACCAGCCTCAGAAGCCAGGGGAAGGATGAGAATAACACCAGGAAAAGGTGTAAAAAAAACTAAGCGCATACAATGTTACCTTTATTATTACTAAGATTTCATCTGCATAGTCTTTTTCTGTAATAAGATCTAAACTAATAATCATTCCTGAATTAGATCATTAAAATGTCAATTACACTAACAATAAATTCTTGGCTTTCTTTTTCTTATATATACACACAAAGCATGCCTTCTCTTTGCCTGTGAAGTTTTTAAGCATTTGTTGTGCTGCTGGTAGGCTACAAGCATGAGAGAGACAGCTCAGAAGTCTGTCACTCTGAACCACGTGTGGCACAGCACCTTCCGACAGCCCTCAGTTCTGCAAAAATTAATGGAGTATCGCAGGCTTGGCCAAGGCAGCGTACACACTTGCTGAAGCGCTCGACTGTCAGTGAGCATCCCAGGACGCTTAGCGCTCTGCTCTCACACTCTGCAGAGAAGTCAGCTTGTGAAACAGGAAAGCTGCCTCTTTCAGTGACAGCATTCACACCACAAAAGTAGCAGTGGTTTCTTGCTAGATAGCATCAATCCACCACCCCTTTCCGTGTGGGAGCACTTAATAGCACAATGAGCATTTTTCTGCACACCGGCATTTGCTGGCAGCCAGCACACTCTCCACTGCACTGACCCTCCCCAAAGGGCAACTGGCTGCAGAGTCACGCAGACAATTGTCACCACTTATAGTTGCAATAGCAGAAAAATCCGTACAGCTGTCTACCCCTCTGCCAGGCATAAGTGTTTTCATAGCAGGGCAACCATATTTAACATCAGTTACCCAAGCTCATGGCATCATTCTGCCAAACTGCCAAAGCCAACACACAGCTACACATACAGAGGGACCTTGTCAGGCTGGAGAGGTGGGCACGTGCAAACCTCATGAAATTCAACCAGGCCAAGTGCAAGGTCTTGCACGTGGGTTGGGGCAATCCCAAGCACAAATACAAGCTGGGTGGAGAATGGACTACAAGCAGCCCTGAGGAAGACTTGGGTGTGCTGGTGGACAAGAAGCTCAAAATGAGCCAGCAATGCGTGCTTGCAGCCCAGAAAGCCAATTGCATCCTGGGCTGCATCAAAAGAAACATGGCCAGCAGGTCAAGGGAGATGATTCTTCCTCTTTACTCTGCTCTGGTGAGACCCCGTCTGGAGTACTGCATCCAGCTTTGGTGCCCCCAACATAAGACGGACATGGACTTGTTGGAGCCAGTCCAGAGGAGGGCCACAAAGATGATCAGAGTGCTGGAGCACCTCTCCTATGAGGACAGGCTGAGAGAGTTGGGGCTGTTCAGCCCAGAGAAGAGAAGGCTCTGAGGAGATCTTTTAGCACCCTTTCAGTACCTAAAGGGGGCTTATAAGAAAGATAGAGAGAAACTCTTTAGCAGGGCCTGTTGCGATAGAACGAGGGGTAATGGCTTTAAAAGAGAGGGAGGTAGATTCAGACTGGATATAAGGAAAATATGTTTTACGATGAAGCTGGTGGAACACCGGAACAGGTTGCCCAGAGAGGTGGTGGATGCCCCATCCCTGGAAACATTCAATGCCAGGTTGGATGAGGCTCTGAGCAACCTGATCTGGTTGGAGATGTCCCTGCTTCTTGCAGGGGGGCTGGACTAGATGACCTTTAAAGGTCCCTTCCAACCCAGACTGTTCTATGATTCTATGTTCCTTCAGCTCCCTTAACCAGGGGCAGAGAAGGATGAAGAGTTGCAAGAGGAAATGGCAAAAGTGACATTGAACCTTTAGGAGTGATCCACATTAGAAAGTTATGGGCAGCTGGTCTGTTACCGCAGCCCTTTTCAAAAAGAGAAGGCTGGTGGTTGAAAGCCCACCCTCCAATACAAGGTTTTTGAGTGAAGGCTTCCAATCTCTCTGGCTAATACATACCCAAATATGTGGGCCTTTGAAGATGCTTGCTACCCTTGACAGGAGAGAAATCTGTTCCTCTAGAGTCTTAAATTGAAGCTGACACAGAGTGACAGTTTTGGCTGAACAAGTGTGTTTCAATTTAGTGCTTAATCTGGCTTAATGCTTGCTTTCCCTTTCAGTCACCCTTTGACATTTTTCTGCTTACTCACTGCAGGTTGTTAAAAGGACAAGGGTAAACACCTCCTTTCCTCCATATAGCAAATCGCAAATCAGAAGTGCCCATATTATAAAGACTCCAGTGGAGGCAACACTGGGGCCATCATCATCCTACCTGGAGGTGAGCTTCTCTTAAAAACATGAAAAATCCCACACCCATCAGATGTCTGCTGCACAGCGTTCAGCGACCTACACAATTGTTCTTTCCTATTAAACTATGGTGGTGTTTGGGTTTTTTTCTTTTGAAAGCTGGTCAAGAAAACATTGGCTTTCAAGAAGACTCCCTGCACTGTATCTGCTGCCATGGAAACATCACTTTTTGAAGAGATACAGCTGATAGCCTCCCTTACCTGCAGTACCGTCCAGTACCCTCAAGAATCAGCCATCCACAAACAACTCACTGATTTTACATGGCAAATCTAGTCCCTTGACTTCACACAAGGCTTCTCTGTACTGGCTGAGGGGCTCCCTCCCCATGAAAACTGTCCAGACCCCTTCCTCTTTCAGAAGCAAACGGTTGTGAAGGAAGAGGGCAAAAGCATACCGAGCACGCCAGCTTTTACAACACTCGGGGCAGCCAAAGCAGCTTTCAGGCTGCTTTTCACTCAGCAGGGTCAGTGCAAGACAGAAAGCATCAGAAGCCCCAACATCCGTTTCCCTTGCCACCCAGCTCCTCCCAGGACTACGCTGAGGTCTGGCTCATGAAGTAGAGGCTGTTAGTCAAGCGCTACTGTATTTAGCAGCTGTAAAAACACAAGGAAAAGAAATGCATGTACAAGACAGATAGAAGCAAGAAAATAACTACAAACAAAACTTCCAAGGCAGACTAGTGCAGCACATGGTTATTGCCAGCCCCTGCAGATGGAAGGGGCCATGCTCAGAAATCTCCAGGCACAGCTGAAAGCAGCCCAGTAGCACTCGTGCCCAGGTCAGCTTTAGGAGAGGTGTTAACATATGCCAGCCAACTTCAGCCGTAAAAACCAGCTGTTCCCACTTTACCCACAAAGCACCCAGATCAAGCAGAGCAAGGCGCTCGCCCAGCCTGCGCCAGTGCAGTTACTAAACTGGAGCCAAGGCGCAGTGCTTTGTTTAGAATCAACAAGGTCAGACCAGGCCTCCAAGGTCTCCCATTGCTTAGATGGGCATTTGCAGGGGGAGAAAGGGGAACCTCACAGGCTGTTTCACAGGGCTTCAAAGTATGGGAAACTGGAACAAACAGGACATGCATCAATTTCATGTCATTGGGATTCTAAAAGCCCCGAGCAGCTACAGTTTGGCCTTGTTGAAGGATCAAAGGAAGCAGATCCTTAGCTAAGCTTTCCCTATCCCAAAGGTGTGAGAGCTGGCTTTACTCTGGCTGGGTGAAGGATTTTCTTGCCTGCACGTCACAGCGCTAGTTCACTAGTTACAGGGAACTGAGACAGAGGATCTGTGCACACCGAAGGCCACAGACTCTTTCCGCTGTTCGAGAGCCTCCTCCACCTCCTCCTGAAGCGGATGCAAGTATGAATAAAGAGTTCAAGTTACCCTTCAATGCCCAAGCACTGGAGAGAGCAGGAACAGCTGACACTGCTCCAGCCTCCAGCTGCCCACCCTGTGCTGGTGCGTGGGCGGCTGCTTGTGCATCAGCTGCTCCAGTGTCCCTCCAACACAGTGCACTGATCCCTGCATTTCAGTACCTCATTCACACACTGGCTGAGGCAGGAGGAGAGCAATGTCATTAAATAACTCACATAACGCCACCCTGTCAACCAGGGCCCTCAGCCTGAGTCAGAGCAATGAGATTTTCCCCCCTCCTCCAGAGTTTTCCATGCAAGAGAGGGGAAGACTTGCTGGTGTTCAAGGAGCCTACTGATGTAACTGTTCTCCTCTTTTTTACTCCTTTAAGTAACTGCTACAGATGCTCGGTTCAGTGAAATCATTCTTATTTTTCAGTTCTGACAACAGCTGCCCACTCCTATTTACTTATAAGTGTTTGACTTCACAACTGCATATTACAAAAAAAAAAAAAATGCTTACCTATAGTACTGCAAATACCTAGTGATAAAGAAAACAAATAAAGCAGTAGAAAAAGGTGCAGCTTTGTCCGTTAGGACAATGGAGAAATCGTGTCCTACTGCCAGCAACAAGTTCCTTCTGCACAAAAGGAACAATAAATTCCATTTTATCAGCCCCAGAAATGCAAGTCAAGGCTCTAGGAAAATAAAGACTTACATACTCTCTCAAGAAATCACATGTAGTGTTTTGGGACTCCTAAGGCCCACAGAGCTAGAAGATTTTGAAAAACATCAGGTTACGTAAGTGAAGAGCTGCTGAAGCATAAGAGGAACTCCCTAAACACAACATCGGAGATGCGGTATTACTAGATAACTGTGCTGTGCTCCACGTCTTCAGGAAACTGCTCAGTGGCACGGTCTCCTCATTTAGAACACATCAGCACATTGCTTCTGCACTGTTGGGGCGGCTTCATCCTTGTTTTTGCAGTGGTGAGCCATACCTGCACTAACAGTAACAGCAGCAAGCCACAGAAAGACTCTTTTTGCAAGCAAAACCAGGTACACAATTTTTGAGGAGGATAGGGGGGGAAGCCAGAATCTTTGTGAAAACACAACTGCAGTTATTAGTCCATTCAGCAACTGAGTAACTGAGTCCACACAGTGAGCCAACAGATTTTTGTTCGTGGCAACTTAACACAAAGCAATAGAACGAGGGACTCCTCATCTCAGGAGAGTATTACATCCATTTGCCTTGAGCCGACAGTACTGCCTTGGTGCTTGTAATCACAGAGCAAGAGACCCCAAGCTTTCCAGAGCAGCTGCAGTGCACTGAGCACCATGTAGAGGTATACAGCCAAGCCAAACATCCCTGCGCTGAAAACAGACAGTTCCAGTGAAAAACTGCTCAATAGTTCTGATGCTGCCAATAGTAGGCTAGTAACAACTGTCTAAGGACTGCTGCCACATTTGACCGGTCAAAAGAAAAGGAAGACCTAAACATGTTAGACACCTGGAGGATTAGCCTTGTCTAGTTTGGCTGCAGTCTTAACTGTAACCTAGATTTTCTCCCCACCTCCGAACTTTCACTAGCTGAGTAAACTGTCATCATAACACGGAAAAGTGCAACTTCTGACTCACACTTTTAAACAAATTAATTTCCTGTTAGAGGCGGCAATCCAGGATGTTCAAGCTCAAGAGATGGGACCTGGCAGCCTGGATTTTAGCCAAGTACGTGGCTTTGGTGAGTAATACCATGTCATCAAGTGCAATTTCCAATGCAAGCACTGCTGTCTGCCGGGGAGATGTGTCTTTGAGTGCTAGCTAGCAGAGTATTACAAACTATTACCTCAACAAGCCCAAGTGTGTTGCCTATTCTAGACTATTTCCCCCCTGCATCAGGGGACCCTTTCAGGTCTTCACCTCACCTGAAAGGGAAAATAGCAAAATTGCCTCCAAAAAGAAGGCAGAGGAGCAAGGTGTTGCACCATGTTTACGTCACACCAGAAACACTGTTCTGACACACAGCCTGGGGTGTGGTACCTTCTTTATACAAAGAGGTATTTATACAAAAAATGAGCTCAATAGCAAAACAAGTCTCTAGAAAGTCTCAGCATTGTGACAAAGCTTTTGAAGAGATCCCAATATTTACTTCCGTTTCTCTTAGGAGTTGTCCAAGACCCTGTAGTTGCAATGAAGGTGTTTGCCTTTTAATAGGCTATAAAGCTCAAACACAAAGAAACTAAGCTTGAAAGAACTTCTGTACAAATACTGAAAACTGTGTTAATGCTCCTGCAACTGGAATTAAAATCCTGATCGAACAGCCAGTTGTGCTGTTTTCTGGCTGAATGGTTCTATTCATTAGTCCCCAAAAACAGGGTTTGGGGGTCTGTTTTCTTTTCAATGTATATATATTGAAGATAGACACAAGATTCAGAATGGTTGAAGGAACCTCCCTGAGGAGGTTCAGCCCCTCCCCAGATTATCTCTACTCCAGTAAAGATAACTTGCTAATTGTACAAGCGCACTACAGCAGCCTCAAAACACTTAAACCAGCACATGGACAGATCACGGTTGGTGCCTGAACCAGAGCCCCTCTCACCCGGCAGAGCAGAGAGCTTGACGGCGCAGAGTCAGGGGTTACACTCCCAGCGCCCGGTGTGCCTCCAACACCACCGCTTGCTGCCACAAGTGAACACTTCCTACTGTCCTAAGCGTGCTCAGTGGGAAAATGCTGAACAAAATCAGTCCAAGGGCGCAGACACCGAGCTGGGCCAAGCAGCCCTACCAGCTTACTCAAACAAAGTAGCTTATTGACTCTGGCCTGCCTTACTTCGTCCGGTAAAACAGCTGGTGTGCCGTTCAGTACAGCACCACGAAAGAGATTCCAACGGGTGCATGAATCACTGGGATATATATGGAATATACCTTTTGTTGGAGAAGCTTTTAAAGCAAGAGATCCTACTTTGCGCTCATTCGGGTTGGCCTCCATCAAGATACCAGTTAACCCTGGGCAGCAGTCCCAAGGTTGGGTTGTTTTTTTTTTTTTGTTTTAAATAAACCACAAAGGAAAGCGTCGCAACCGCAGCAGGTAGGACAAAAGTCCTCCCCAGGCAAAACGCACACGGGTGAGTCACCATCGCCTTCCAAAGCCACGCAGGCAACCCCCGGAGGTGCCACCCCCGCCACTGTCCGGCAGCCATGGGGCAGCCGCCAAAATGGAGCTGCCAGCTGCTGAGCATCCCCAGGATGGAGAGAATCGAGGGGGAATAAAGCCGACGATCAGCGCTGGTTAATCAAAAGTTTTACATTCGTACGAAGGAAGGAGCGCTCTACTTTTACTCCTGGGTGAAAGCAGAAAGTTTATTCTCCCCGCTAACCCCGGGGGGGGAGGCCGGGGGAGGGGGCAGTGCCCCGGGCTCCGCCGCCTGCCCCCCGGTTCCGCATTTTCAGAGCCGACGGCGCGACGGGAGGCGCAACCTTGGACAGGCTGGGGCCCCCCGGCCCCGCACCGGCCCCGCCGGAGTCACCTCACCGGGCGCCCTCCCGCCCGCCACGGGAGTTACCTCCCGAGGGAACCTCCCCTCCCCCGCCCCGCCCAGCCCCGCGGGTGCGCCGAGCCGGGCCCGCCGCAGGCTGGTAGGGCCGGGCCGGGCCGGGCTGGACAGGGCAGGGCAGGGCCGGGCGTGCCGCCGGCGGAAGGGCTGCGGGAGCAACCGCCGTCCCCGCGCCGTCACGGCAGCGCCGGGCACCGCGAACCCGCCGCGCGGGGCCGCCCGAAGAGAGACACTGCACAACACGGCGGACAGTTCCCGCCCCTACCTTGGTCCCTCGGGGGCTCCATGGCGGCCCCGGTACCGATCGCTCCGCTCTCCTCGCCGCGGCTCACCAACCGCCGCCTCCCCTCGCGGCTGCTGGTTGGCAGCTGAGGCACCGCCCGCCAGCGCGCCCGGGGGGCGGGGCCGCCGCACGTCAGTCAGCGGCCCGCCCCGCCCCGCCCAGGTGAGGGCGACCGGGGAGCGCGGCCCGGCCCCGGCGGGCCGGGCCGCGCTCCCCGGCCGCCCTCACCTGGGCGGGGCGGCACGGCAAGCGGAGGAGGGTAGGCCCCATGCCCCAGTCCCGTTGCGTGCTGGGATGTTGAAGAGCTCGGAACTGGTCGAGCGTTTTTAATCCGGTTGTAGGAGTCCTAAAGTCGGACCTAGGGGCTTGGCCCGCCGCAACGCTTTCCCCTCGGCCGAGCCCTACCCGGTGGTATCGCTCACCCCGGGCCCGTGCGATGCTGCCCTTGGCCGTGTCCAAACACAATTGTGCGTGGGCTGGACGAGGGAAGGCAAGAGCAACCTGCTCCCCAAAATTAATACAACCTGCAGGAAGAGGCCGTGCAGGCATCCAGTCGTGCTGCTGTGGAAGCCACCGCTGTTGTCGCCAGTTGTCTCTCCTGTTTGATGCGCTTTCGCCAGCCAAGCGTACGCACCCTCACAAATCGCACTGCGTTACAGAAATTAAACGGCGATTCTATTTTCGCGAGGGCAATTCCCCTGTGAGGCTCGCCAGTGCTTACACCAGGCAAACCGATGCGTTGTGGCTGCGTTAAAGAGACTTTAGCAGCTGAAAAGAAAACCACCAACAATTGTCCTAGCTGCAATCTGAGCTCTTTCTACTAAAAATAACATTAAGTGCAGAGAAGTTTTCATTACATAGTTTGCCCAGCAAGCTGCTTTTTAAGACTACCAAGAATATTATGCTACCAAATAGATCTTTTACTCCACCCTTTTCAAATCCCTGCCCTTGGCATTTATGGATTTGTTTGTTTGAAAAGATCAATGTTTGTGCAGAACGAGCAGCAAGGCCTCCACGGCGTGGGGCTGTGTGAATAGCCAAATTGTCACCAGCGTTCAGCATGCAGGGTCACATGCTAAAGCACAGCACAATGGAGAGTCAGGAGGTGCCAACTCAGGATGTCCTTGCTTTGGATAACAAACAACAGCAGCAAATCCAGGTATTTTGCAATCTACCAGGCAGCTGAAAAACGTGAGCTTTTGCTAGGGTAAAGAAACGCTTCCTTATATTCTAGGATCTGTGTAGCTACAGCAGGAAGTTGTTACAGTGGTGCCATAAAAAACAGCAAGTAGATCAGAATATATCCCTGCAAGTTTATAGCTTGTTTCATCTCATAGCACAGAAATTAATTTGCTCAGATATTTGATTCTCACCACAAGCTCATCCTACATCTCAGTTATGTTTTATGACTGTTTCAAAAAAATAGACTCAAATAGATATTTGAGAAGGTATGTCTGCTTTTTTTTTTTCTAAAGAAAATAAAAGAATAGATTTTTTTCCCACAGTACTCAAGTTGAAGCCGTAAGCTTTCCCACTGAGCAGCTGATACGTGATACGTGATCTGTAATCACAGTGGAAGAATATCACCAGCATTAAAATTTGCCCCCTTTTGTAGCTACTTTACATGAGCAGCAGCCCTGGCAGGGCTGAAACTCCTATCAGAAACCAACCTGCAGAGCAGTGAAGCTGTCAGCATTTCACTGCTTCTTTTTACGGGCAGGGATATGTCACCAGCACATCCCAAAAAGCAAGAGCTAGGGATCAGGGAAGGAGTATTACCTGGAGAGCTGGTTCAGTATCCTCTGCCATAGACATTTCCACCAGCCCACCTGAGTCTGACTGGAGTAGACCACTGCTGACTCGCTCACCACCTGCCCAGCTGAGGAATGCCCGGTTCAGCACAGGTGTAGCCTTAACATACACAGTCTTGCATTCATTTTGCTGATCTTGGTGTCTAAGTTTAGAAATCCCTTTTTCCCAGCTCCCCCCTGCAGTTCAATTTGCCTAGCAGCTATGGCCCACTCAAAGTGGCAATGGGGCTACCTGTGGGATCAGATCCCAACCAGGTCCCCAGCTGTCCTGTCCAAAGAGACACTCAAAATGCACCATCTCCAAATACGATGCCGTATTGCCTTTTTACACACAGCCCTGAGGAGCATGGAGATGAATCGTCGTAATGAGCATCTGTTACTCAAACCAATGCCTATTAAAAGTAGTATGAATATTGCCTACAGGTTCCAATTATGATCATAATGGCTGTATTGAATCTATATTTTTATATTTTATTATATTATATAAACACATGAACTGAGAAAAAAAATATTGAATCTGTCCTGAAGGTCTTCTTGTCTTTATGAAAAAGGACAAAAGTGAAGGACAAGGGGACTAGGGGTGTACGGAGCTACTGAGCTTTGTGCCTGTGACTTCTTGTTTCTTCCAGTAAGTTACAAAAACAAAAACAAACACATACATGTATAGAACTCAAGCTTATTCGAATTTGAGACTACCTACCTAAATACAGGACTTCAAAATACTTTGTCTTGAGTGGGGCTGGGCCTGTCCTATGCAAGGGACATTTATTGTATGGGAATATGAGTAGAGCAGCAAACACAGAAGCAGCTCACGTTATATCTGTATGTCACATTTATTTTCACTCTTACAACAGAGCCAGTGCTCTGCCATACAGATAGGCCAGATCTCCCGCTGTGCAGGCAGAGCCCAGTTTTAAAATATATTCCCCCTAGATCAGCTGTTTATTGCAAATGACAGGCAAGGCAGTCAGAAATGAATAAAGGCCAGGGTTTCAAAGAATACATACTTCCAAGGTCATTGAAGAATCCAGATTTAAGACAACTAATTATTTTTCAAAGAACCTTGCTGCCCTTTAGCTTTCCTGCTGTAGTCACAAATGCAATTACCTCCAAAGAGATACAGATTCCTGTGTACACAGAGCTGGATCAGATGATGGTAGGTTATACTAGTTCAGGGTAGCTGCTATGCTGATCTAATGGCATACACAAGACTGTACAACTCTAAGTGTGTTGAGTGGGCTGTATCTACTGAGAGGGCTAAGTCCCAAAGCATTTTAGACCTGAATCACATAGGTCACAAAACTTAAGCTCTAGAAGATGCTGAAGAAATCTGCCCTGAATCCATGTCTTGCCAGGGCTGTAGTACTTTACTTGGCACAAAATGTCCTCCATTCATTCACAGCCTTGAGTCGTCTTCTGGGAGAAATCCTCCCTAAGGAAAATGTCCAACGTTTTATTTCAAAATGCAGTAAAAGAGCACCGTCAGCTTAGTTCCTTTATAACTCAGTGCCTAGAAGGATTTTGTTAACCTAAACCTGAGGTCAACTCCCTCTTCTGTGCGGGGAATTCAGCTCTTATCTCCCATATACCTGTCCCAAACTCAGGGTGAAGCGCCCTGCTGTAGGGTAGGAAAAAGTTCAGTCCCTCCAATGGAAATAGTTCCACTGCGCATGAAAAAATAGTTCATGGGATCAAAAAGAGTCTGACATTACATTTTAGCGAGAGAAAAGCCTAGTCGCTCAGCTGCATTCCACTAAGGACATTATTAGATATTCAGTGTGACATAGCTAAATACAAGAGGTGTTTTTTTCCTCCTCTCACGACAGCCCCGATATTCGCACTGCTCTCTGGCTCACCTGGTAGCCCATTCCTCATAACCTGCTGGTTTGGATACTTTCCTGTAAAGTGCAAAGTCAAAACCCTTTCAGCAGGAGAGACAAGCATGTACTGAACCATCAGTATGACGGGTAAATAAAAGGTGTGGCTACTCAATGAATCTATAGTTCCCATATCCTAGGTGAGTATCAGTGGAATATTAGAGGAAGGAAAAGAGACAAGCAAGCACACTCCCTGCCTTTACGTTATTGCCTGATGCACCAGGCACAACCCTGAAAGTACGTGCTAGATCAAAGTCCTGGCAGCCAAAAAGGGGCATACATTGGGTCAGAAATCCTATGCAATATGTCCCACCGAGGCAGTGCTAGAAATCCCCAAAAGCAGAATTGCCTGTGCCCAGTGAACTGTACTGTCAAAAAGAGACACTGAACATGTAAGTGCCTCTTTAAGGTTGGGTATCAGCTGATTGTAGTTTTGACTAATATATTTCCTGCTAAAAGCCTTTCGTGGAAAATAAGTCATTCACACCTCTTAGTGTCTACGGGTCAAGACCATACCTATGTATGCACTGGGATAAAGAAGCAGATGCCTAGTGGGATTCTAAAATCCCATAGACTCCTGTCTCACCACAAGCTAAGTGCAGTAAGTTGCTGAAAATATCTGCAGATGACTTTCTGCTTCTTTAAATGCCTGACTGTCTCCAAGTTCAAGGTCACTTTTGCAAGTGGGAGTTAAACTCTGAATTGGCTACATGCTGTAGAAGATAATTACCTTGCAGTTGTAATCGTTTGGGTGTTGATACATTCAGGACAGGGCTGTTGGAGATGTCTCCAAAAGAACCTGGAGGTCTTCAGCTGGGTAATCCACCATAGTGAAGCTGCCCTGAGCACTGCACAGGGGTCATCTAGCTGTAAGACAGTTATTTGTTCTGGGCCAAATCCCAAAATCCTTACAGGAACTAAACACTCCATCAAAGGACCAGGCTTCATGACACTCGCCTGCATGGAGCTCGTTTCCGGTAACTAATCCAACTGGGTGCATGCAAAAGGCTGTTATCTGGGAATTCGTGCCTCCCATCTGTAGTGGCATTTGACACCCACTCCATACAGCTGCAAGCAAGTGTGGGATAAATAGAAATGGGGAGGGGGAGAGTAAAAATAAACATTAAAAAAAAAATTCAAACCCCGTGTTAAATCCGCTGCAGAGGCAGTAGAGGGAGAGCTAGAGCACATCATGGGTTTGGATTTTGTCTGTCTCTTAGTTATTTCATAGTTTTCCAGTGAAGGAAGAGTACCTATGCAGTTATTTTAATTAAGATCCCAAAACTCCTAAGAAGGCTTATTTTCATGAGATACAAGAAGTTCAGCGTAGATGGGTACACTGATGGATGAATGCTGTGAGCTTCATCACAGGAAAGACAATGATAAAATGCAACTGTTAATTTGATGTTAATGACACTACTTTTCCTCTTTGAGAAGTTACTAAAACTCATGTCTATTTAGGAATACTTTGTATTTCTCCCTTCCCTCCTCCTTTCCCACCTCTGCTCTTGACTTTCACTTCTGAGCAGAAATGTTTCTAATTTCTCATTACTTACTTTTGTACCATAGCTTCCTTTGATAGTGTGTGCTCAATTATAGCTCCAGGAATGATGTGATAGTGTGTTCTCAAGCCTCTGAGATGTTTCCAGTTATGACACAAATATATTGATCGGTGAGCACAGTCCTTTCTTTGTCACATGCATTATCATCTGCAGCAAGAACCTTTATTGCTGTAGTAAATATACTGTAGATAAAGCTTTAGCTAAACTACATCTATGTCAACTAACTGCTAATTAGTCAGTTACAAATACTCTATTCTAGAAAATAGACTGAATGGAATATTTTCATATTCTAAAAACTGATACTAGGAATAAAATGAGGTCATGTCTTCAGTTACTACTACTAAATTATTTGTAAGGCTGCAGTGCTATACAGTCACTATGTGGTAATTAAACACCAGAGGATCTAGGATTGCTTTTCAAATTGTAGTTAACTTTCAGTATACTCTTGTGAGATTACTAGGTATTACCAGGTCCACTTTATTACTGGTAAACCAAAACACAAAGATTATAAGTAATTTGCTAGAAGCAGGCAAAAAAAAAAAAAAAAAAACCAGAACTGGAGACAGAAAGAAACATATAGGAGTCCAGTTAAAAGGTTACAAGGGAGGGGAAAAAAAGCAATGGCCCAATAACTAAAACTGCTGCAAATTGTTTCTGCATTTTACAAGCAGAAAAAGACTATTGCAAAAGCCTGCTCTCTTGCATAACACAAGCCATAGAACTCCTGCCTTTAAATTCCCTCAGTAGACATTTTTTCCCTCCCTATTTTGCAAACAAAAATTCAAGCCTCATAGTTTCCCATAATGTAGCATCTAGCCTCTTCGAGAGAGACAATATTTGTTTCAAGCTTTTAAGCAAATCTCCGTTTCTCTGTTTTCATTGATAAGGCATTTCACCGAGCTAGCCAATGTAAAGTGAAAATAAGAGCAACAAATTAGACTATAAACACTGAGATTAAAGATTCATTCATCTCATTACACTTTTACTAGTAACGCTGTCTACTCCCTGCTGCTATTACCCAGCCAGTAGGCAGTTCCATCATTGTCTGACTTAGAAATGTGTTTCCAACACACAAGATGGATAAATCAGATACAACTCGTGTAAGTTAGTGTTTCCTTCAGACTATCGTGAAGCCAGCTACGCTACATCTCTTAACATAGTTCCTGCCTACGAAGTACCTTTTGAAACTCCTTGCAAAATCGTTCCTTGAAATGTCCCCAAAACAGACAGGCTGTACTTCTGATTCCAGCCCAAACACAACAGATAAAGCAGGCCTCCTCAGGTCCTTTCCTACCATATATCTGTTTGTTTAAAAGCAGCACAGAGTTTATCTGCTTGCTCAGCAAACCTGAACTTCCACCAGAAGCTCTCAACAATGGGGCAGCCACTTCTCTGCTCAGCAGTGGCAAGGAGACACAGCTGCGGTTCTGCAAACTCAGCCATCCTCAGCCTGCGAGGGTTTTGGTTTTACTTTTTCTCCCATCAAAGAGAAAATCTTGGTACTTGTGTCATTTGCAAAAGCCTGTATGTTTTATGCCTGAATTATACATCAGTGCCTGTGCTAACTACAAGTGTGAGGATGTTCTTATTTGCCCATGCATTCGCTGAGGCTGTGTGCATGTAAGCCACAGTAAAGCAACACCGCTGGCTGATTGCAAGCAGCGTACATGCAGTTATCTCACTGGTAACTTAAAGGAGAACTTATGCTTCTTAGAGTAGTACCCTGCCCTCCTGCAACACCAGCTGGGCCACATATAGTTGTTTACACCCCAATTCAAATTTGCATCTCTCAGCTCTTTCTTTCAGCTTAAGATGTGCTTGGTTGATGCTTTGAGAGCTCCAGTCTCAGCCCTCACCGCAGCAGCAGCTCTCCAGATAAATACATAAATGTAAACTAGGTGAATAGCTGTGAAACCTCAGTGGCTGAAAAATCCCCCTACGTTCCTGAAATTTGTGCATTACATATTTTTCCTTTCCATTACTTCACTAAATAAACAGTCTGAGTTTCTGGTATGAGTCTGATTAATAGCCAGACTTGGTTTCAGTACGGATTCTGCTCCTTTCATGGCTGCAGAGGCTGTTGAGCATTCCTAGCATGCTTGGTAGCAAGGTGGCTTTCCTTTGCAATTTTAAAGGAAAGTCAGTGCAGGCCTGTTGATGTACTATACTGCGGGGTGGCTGCCTCTATGTGCTAACTGGAAATGACTGGAAGATAAATAATGTAAAGCCCTTTCCAGAACTCCTGGTGTGCAGTACAGCAGCTGCAATCTGAATTTATTTAACCTCCATGTCTCCCTCTGTAATGTAGCTGTTAACACATACATCCAGCCCCTTGTGTGCACACTTGTTCACCTTCTCTTTTGCATATGCATCAAGTCCCAGCTGCTCCATTTCTCCCTCACACAGCCATGAGCACACACTCCATCTCACAGTTATTCTTATTTCCCTCATCCTGAGTCAGAGGCATCAGCTGTGGGATCCTGGTCAGATTTCCATGGGCAGGACCCCACAGAGCAAGCCAGAACTTTGGTCACAGCCTTGTCCTTCTAAACCTCTCCCAGGTGAGTAGATTGGGCTCCCAGGTTGGAGCAGTGACATGTTACACTTAATGCCACTCACTTTGCACTGCTGTGAGGGACTACTACCAAGGGCAAACTTTTAATCCGTTCTGTAAAGCCCTGGGAGCATGCAAAAAACCAATAAATAATAATATCCTCAGCACTATTAATGAGGTCTCAAAAGACAGTCGGTTGCCTCTTCTTCCTTCTCCCACTGAAGGATTTTGTATGTACCCCCTTCCACACAACCAGGAGAAACCAAGTGCCCCTACACACGCGCACAGAGGTGGTGTAGTTTGAGGCTATAAAAGAATGTGTGAGTTCACAAGCCATAAGGCAGCACGCCCTGCAATTCACCTCCTAACACATCCATGACAATTAATCATTTAAATGTGGTCCTTGCAGTAGCTTTTTGAGCAGTATTTTAGTTTGCTGTGAAGGAAAGAGGCACGTAAATAGTTTTGTGGCTCAGCCTGGAGCCAGTACCTGCTTACCTGGGTGATGAACTAATATTTGCAGCTGTTGTCTCTGAACACTGAACTCTGGATTTTTATTTCTCTTGTGATGGCAGTACACAGTGGTGTCTCCAAGGTGCTTTCTATATAATGCATTATCTACCACTGTTGACCTAAAACAGCCTAGGACAAAGTCCATAGTTTCTTTTGCAGCTCTTCTATGCTTTATCCTTAGGGTTTATGAAGTAAATCAGCATGTGGGTCTGTGTCTCCAGCCAATTAAGAGAAAATACCACACACCTAATTCTCTTCTTGCATGTACCAAGATACAGTCAGAGTCAACTCATTGGTGTGAAGTATTCACGGGTATCCAAACAGAAGAAGAGAGGGCAATCAGGCTACCCATATAGCATGCCTCTTGAAGAAATTAAAGACATGCTGCACATTCTTTTTCCTTATTGAACAGAGTAGTAATGAAGACATTTATTTAATTGTGAAAAAGCAATTAACTTTTGAAGATGTTTCCTGCCCCTGTGAGGAAGCTCAATATTGTGCAGCATATTTCTTTCAAATTAGAGTCTCCAAGTGCCTTGCAGTATGAAATACATCCGCTGAAGGACTAAATAATAAATAAGGCCAGAGGAAGACAGACCTTTTAGCAAAGTTTCCTCTGTCTCTAAGTGGTCATTTATTTCATTTTTAAAGAGGATGTACACTCCCCCCCCCAAAAAAAAAAATTAAAAAATAACAACTCAAACTGGCTGATGATAAATACTCCACCTATTTACACACTCCATCTATCTGCCCACAAGTGTATACAATAAGAGGAGGTGTGGATGTTTAGGAAGTCAGTTTACACATCGATGATTTCCATCATTTTCACTTGCCTAATCGCTTGGCTTTTCCAGTGACCCATTTCTGTAGCAACTGCCACCTCACTGCAATTACGCTGTCTCACACTCATTGGACAACCTTTGGAAGGTGCACATACTCATTTATCAAATCCGGGGAACACGCTGGGACCTTCCAATATGATGTTTATGGGCTTCCCCCCCGAGCACCTCCAGGTGCTACGCATTGAATGTAGAAATTTTGCATTGAATGTTAACAGGGACTGTAGTTCAGCAGCCTGGTCTGCTGACAGTGAACTCCGTTCTCACTGCTCATGGTGCATTGCTTGCAGCCTCCCAGCTTGCAAACCATATGGATCCCTCACCCAGAGCAGAGCAGGAGGAAATGAGAGAAGAGCAGGCCAGAGGGCAGAAACAACCCCTGAGACCAGCAGCTGGAGGAAGGCACCCTGAGGTGGCTGGAGGAAGGCACCCTGAGGTGGCTCTGGTGAAGGAGAAAAAAAACCCACAAGGCTTCAACAGTCTTCCTTTCTCATAAGGCTTCTCACATGGCTTGTCTTTATTTACCTTGTCTTTTCTTCTTCACGGACAATAGGACTATACATGCTAAAAGGAATTGGCAAGAATGTACCCTTTCACACCTTAAATTCACTTGCGTGTGCTGGACAAGTGAGCAGGGCAAAGTGGCCAGGTTCACACGCTCTCCCTAAATAGCTGCCTTCATATTGCCACTGTTGAAGACAGGATGAAATCTCCAAAATCATGAAAATAACTGAAAAATAGTGTTTGAGATCATTCTGATTCTTTTCACTTTCTTTTCCTATGCAAAAGATTGAGGGGGCACACTGATCATGTCCTCAGACTCATCTTTCTGCCTCCTGGGAAGTTTTAATTACACAGTGGTGTCCTCGTCTAGATAGCATCCGCATTAGAGCCAAAACAGCTTAATTAACTCTACTACATAAAGAAAAGAAGAAGGAAAATCGAGGTGAATACCACACATAATCAAGAACTGTGAGACAGTGGGACTGACTTAGACAAAAACCACCAAATGCTATGGCTTACACATCAAGCTGTAAGCCCTGCTCACCACCAAGCCTTGTGCTTGGAATTCATTTTCCAAGCCTGTTAGTTACCATTTTTAGATCACTCCTACAAGCTGGCAAAACAAAGCCACATTCAAATGGAAACTCATTTCACAGGCCCAGTCAATCATGGCACTCTGTTGCTGTCCATCCTGTTGTGCATCACCCTGCTGTGTCATGGCAGGCTGAAGAACCCGCTGTGCCACATCACTGCCATGACTCCAGGTCAGCTCTACAGTACCTAGCTTTGGGATTTTCAGTACTGTAGATGTAGAGCAAGGAATTGAATTGCAGGTTGCAATATCTATGCAAGGAGAAGCATAAATACGGTGTGCAGCATGAGTCCCAGGCTTGCACAGCTACACATAATCGGTCCCTGAACCAGTCAGGGCAAGCCTCCATGAGACACGGTTTTGGTGTTGAGTTCAGTATGCAAAGAGGTATACTCGCTTTTCATGAGGTAGACGCTGCAATGGGAGATGTCTGAGTAAATGCTACGTAATATATCACAAATGAGTTCAGAGTTGAGTTTTATAAAGGAGGTCAATCTGAGAGCATTTATCCACATGACAAATGGACTGAAAATAGTGGCTCTAAATATTTGTTTAGCACTTGATACATCCATCTGGAAGGTAACACTGCTCTCATACAGCTTGAGAATTCCTGTGGCCTGTGCCTTTGCCCAGGGTCACCCACAAACCAGGAGGGGTGGATTTGGGCTTCATGGCCCCCGTTCCCTTCTCTCTCCGCTGGTGTGATATCCTTACAGCCACTGCAAAGGCAACAGTGGAAATGGAGACAGTTTGCCTGTGAGACATTGCTTTACTAGAAGCTCATGAGGATATTTACATATGACATTGCACCACAGCTGAATAATACTTTTAGTAAAAACATAACTCAGTCAGTGTCTTCAGCCTGCTGACTCTGCTTTTCATAACATGTTTTATCAATGTCAGGAAGCTGTCAAAAGCTATAAACGGCGCTGAAGGAAAGTGCTAATGTCATTTCCCCAAGTCTCTGATCTACATGATGGGAAAATATTAACACAGAGATATTAACACAAGATATTTCTTGTTCTAAAGGTGCAGGAATTTTAACTCAACTGAACTTTTTAGAAGATGTAGACAGATTTTTCAGCCAGCATGAATCAATATAGTTTATATTCACTTCAGCTTAAACAAGCTGACTTTTACTGAGGATGCAGTATAAATATTGACAAATCTGCTGTTACTTATTGGAAATAATGAGCTGGGCAGAAAAAGCTTCATCATGTGGCCACACAAGGCCAATTCAGTCTCACTTGGGTTTTGAATTGGAGGAAATATTAATGAACAGGGTTAAATTCTTCTATGGAAAGCCCAAAAGCGAGTCAGGGTGCTGTGAGGACCACGGTGCTGCTCGGTGGCAGCAGGGACAGTGGGGCAGAGCCCTCACTGACAAGGGACCAGCATGCTGAGCAGCCAGCCTGGGGCAGGATCAGGTCAAGGGCAGTGACTGGAGTCAGACACAGAGGGGTGGTCACCAAGCAAGTCTGCAGCAGCAAGACATGTCCAAGGGCGAGCCGGGAAGCTGAGCCAGTGGGGCTGGACCAGGGCCAGAACCACGGCAGCAGGAGCCGGGGCACAGGCATCACTGCAGCACAGCAGCAATGTAGCATAGGTGGGGGCCAGGGGTAAAGCTTCAGCTAAAAAGCAGCTTCCAGGAGGCAGGAGGAGCAGGCCCTTGCTCTGTGTTTATTCACAACAGCCCTTATCAGCAGAGGAGCCGACCTTGGATGCAGCCAGCTATGCTACAGCAGGGGATGTGCCCAGCGCCCCAGCAAGGCGGTTTGGTTTTTCCATCCCCATTTAGAAACATAATTTTCTCCACCTTCTTCTAATCTCCTTCGACAGATAGCAGTCAGAAAAGGACTGTATCTCATTAGTGTGAATTAAAATTTTCCCAAATCTTCAGCAGGCTAATTGCTGAGTGACTTCACAATAAAAGGAGAAAGAAAGCATATTTTAATTTCGGGACGAAAACTGGGGGATTAGGAGAAGACAGGTTTAGATAAGCTACTGGGAAGAGCTTTTTAACATACGGCACACTCTTCTTTGCAGGGAGCGTGAAAACCCAGGGAGTTATCCTTGTACATTAAAGTAATCCATTTAGAGGAGCTGGTCTGTCCTTGGTGAAAAAAACCCACAAAATACATGTTACTGCTACTTTTGCTCCCACTACTAAACACATCTGCCACCTTATCTGGACTGTGTGGAGCGGCCGTGCTGTCAATGTGGCTTTAATGCCCAGTGAGGACAGATATCTCAGGTAGGCTTGAGGTGGACAGGCAGCCCAGCAGCCTCCCTCGCTCCTTTGAAGTTCCCTGCACAGAGACTCTGAGGAATGACTCAACACAACAGCACTGGAGACAGATCCAGCAGCACTGGATGGAAATGCATACAGAGCAAGCTCTCCTTCCCCATTCTCCTCTACAAATGGTAGTGCCTGTGGAAAGAGACAGAAAAACTCTGATTAATGCGGTTGCTTTAATTTTATTTATTTTATGCTATGTGCGTGGTGATAAGAAACAGTAATGGAGAAGACAAGAGACACATTGAGAGCCAGAGAGGGGACATATGGCCAAGTTATAGTATTAAATATATTAACTTTTCAGTGCTTATTGTATTACTTAAATATTGGCAATTGGGAGGTGAGCAGTGCATGTTGTAACTGAGATGGAGCCTAAGTTAGGTCTGAAGAAAGGAGAAATTAGAGAGTGTGCAGAATCAGACAGGAAAATCCTGACCCAGAGGTTAATTTTGATGTTTCGTAGTACTCCTCACTGGCAGAGCAGCCACCACCTAATCCTTCCCAGTGACTGCCTTGGGAAGAGGAAGCAACCTTCCCAGTTGTGGAGGTCAGTGATTCCCTCATGAACCAGCAGGAATCTGGTATCACTTAGCTGCCTCTGAGAGTGGGAAGAGACCTTTACGGGAACCTGAACCCACCAGAGAGCAGTTTTTCAGCCGTGGTGCCCTGGAGAGCTTCGTGGACTTCTGCAGGGGACAGTACACAGGGCCCTGGGGGTGTACGGAGCAGACTGCCCAAGGGAGTGTTTGAAACAACAACTGTCAATGCATTTGGACCTAAAATGATTGAATGTCCAGGGATCTTCTTTTCTAGATGTAGCAGCGGATATGTGGTTTGTGATGGAATGGGAAATCAGGAATACTGGGGACATTTTCGCCCATCCTCATTGCGCACATTGCTAAGATCTAACAACAGATCCCCACCATCAGCTCTTTCTCAGCACCAGCTGGTACAACCTGAAGCCTGAGCAATGCTATCCGATGTTCAGATCCTACAGGGATCCTACATGTGCATGAGTCAAGGTAGGTATGTGGTCCATGCTTGCTTTTTACATGAGGTAGGAGGGAACTGCAAAGTTTTAGCTGTAAAGTAATACAGCTGAGGAGTATTTCAAGAATATATATTGCAAAAGTTACATTAAATGATCAATGCAAGAGTGTCCAACCCTTCAGCTTTTATACATTCGCCGATTTAGACCTGTATTTCTGTGTGCAACGTTCAGAAATTTGACTATGTATATTTATCGATATAGCAGTTTTCATTCCATGACTAGGTAAACTGCTATGAGAAATGAGCTATTTGAGCTTTTTTTCATCAGAACTCTCATACATTCGTCACTCTGAGGAAGATTAAAGTGTGACAAAGAGGCTCATCACTCCTGCAATCTCACATAGAGAATATGTGAAGAAAAAAGAGATGAAAGTGTGGGGGGAAATTTTCCATAATTAGGTACCCTTGAAAGAGACTATGTTGGCCCTGCATATGCCGGAATGGAGAATCCGAGGGGCTTAATAAAAATAATTCACAATAATTTGTGTCCCATGCTTCCATCTTCTCCCAGAATAGATATTTTTCCAGCCCACAGCAGGAAATAATGGTCCTGAAGAGAGGAGAAAGGGAGAGGGGAGAGCAAAACTCTTGTAGATAAAGCTTTTGTAGATGCTGCTCTGGCCTGCAGCTGGACTCCCCTCTCCAAACCTTTCGGGGTTAATCTGGCCAAGAGCTCACTTCCAAAGTAATCAAGAAACCAGTTCCTGCTGAAATTCAGGGTGATCTGGGAAATCTGATGCTTTGAACTTGACCTATTCCACTCTGGGCATCCTGCATGCCTTACGATGGGTCACGACAGGCTAAGGTTGCTTTTTCAAGCTGTTGGAAAGAGGATTGACATGGGATGGAGGCAGACCACATGGAAAAGACTCCACTGGCTCCTCAGCTGAATAGAGCTAAAGGAAGAAGACATCCCAGGCAAATAATTACTAAGGAGTAATGTGTTCAAGTCACAGAAAGGAAGTGGCTGCAGGGATCTCTCACTTTACGTGACATAAATATGTGTGTATTCATTCTTTGAATATTTTATACTGCTCTGGCTTGTAGCATGCATTCTGCTTCTGTGCCCTGGCTTGAATGCCGTATTTCGTATGTTTGCAACAGTCTCAAGAAATAAAATATATGAGAAACATTTTTAAAGGAAAAAGAAAGATGATCTCCTAAAAGAAAAATAAGCAAGATGGGCATTTCCATCCCTAGTATCTGGGGCAACAGATGGAGTGGTGAAAAATGTGCCTGCAGGGCAAAGTTCTGCTCAGATCACTCTCCCGCCCACAGCAGACAGTTTTAGTTTCAAGCACTGAGGATTATGCGCTATGGAGCTACACTTTGTTAATTTATTATCCCTCACGTTAATCTGGTGTGTAAATCATGAGAACAGGCAAGTGTGTAGCAAAAGGTGTAGACTGCTCTACTCTATCCAGCAAGCAGAGTTAGATTAGGATGCTCAAACATGAAGAAACTTTTACATGTCAGTTTAAAAAGCTCACAAGTTTTCTATGTTAAAATACCCCCATCAGTCCACTAGCAGTTTTCCAGGAACAGGGTAGAAACTACTGCATACAAAATGGAGAGAGGGAAATTCTAAAAAAGAAACTATTTTCAGTATTAAGTCTCTAAGAATACCTTAGAATGAGATAAAGAAAGTAGTTCAGAATTAAAGAAAAAATTTTGGACAACCACTTCTTAAGCAATAACATTGAGTCAAAAGAGAAAGCTTTTTTCTTTTTTAATAACTCCATGTTGTATTGATATGCACAGTGGTGAAGCCTTCCCTTTGCCATCCAATACACAAATGGAGTTTCACGTCTTTCTGGATTAGGTTTTGTCCATATATCAGTTTTCTCATCCCTTTGGAGGTGTCTCTTTCTTCCTGCTGACCGACTAAAAGAGAGCCTAGATGAATCATAGAATCACAGAATAGTTTGGATTGGAAGAGTCCTTTAAAGGTCATCTAGTCCAACACCCCTGCAAGGAGCAGGGACATCTCCAACCAGATCAGGTTGCTCAGAGCCCCGTCCAACCTGGCTTTGAATGTTTCCAGGGATGGGGCATCCACCACCTCTCTGAGAAACCTGTTCCAGTGTTCCACTACCCTCATTGTAAACAATTTCTCCCTTATATCTGGTCTGAATCTGCCCTCTTTTAGTTTCCAACCATTACCCCTTGTCCTATCGCAACAGGCCCTACTAAAAAGTTCATTCCAAATTGATGACCCATTTATGAGCAAGACATCAAACTTGGTGATGTCTAAACCTAAATGCGACAAACTGGAGCATTAATCATTTATATTAAGCAGCTAAAACAGACAATACGAATTCCCTGCAAGTAGTTCCCTATTTGAGTACTGTCTGTAAGCAGTCATACTTTCTACATCTTGAGCAAGAGTTTTACCTCTGATTTCAAGCCAGGTGTATCTTCAGACATGACAAACCGGCTCAGAAATCACACGGATATTTCAGAAAAGTGTGCAAAAACCTGTTCTTCGAGATGCCTGCTTGGAGCTACTGAAACTGTGGAATGATAAGGCAATACATAAATAAGTTACTGAGTCTACAGATAAGATGATACTATAAGAAAACATTGCCTTGCTTGGGCAACAGTTCCCAGATGTTTCCTGCAATATGTGAGGAATCAAAAGGAAACATCAAAAACCACAGAACCATCTTCGTGGACAACTGGTGTGCAGCCACATACTGAATTTTGGTCAGCTTCAGTAGAGTGTAGTGATGTTTGTTTCCACCTATGGGTGGACATACCATCCACCCATGGGGTGTCCACCTATCGATGATCAAATTATCATGCATATTTAAAAGGCTTTTCTCCTTGTTTGTGGAAGATGGAAATGGGAGCTCCTGCAACACAGTATGCACAAAGGAAGTATTCCACAGAGGTGCCAATTAATAAATTATGACTTGCTCTGGGCACATCTCAACCGTACCAACTGTGCTCATCTGATAGGAAGACCTTGCTTTAGGATACATCAGTGAAAGCTGCATCCAAAAAGTGTGTGTGATCCATACAGAAAGGCTGGGGAGAGGGACACATAGTAGAGAACAAAAATAGTTAGAGATCTGGGAAGTGTTAAAAAGCGCAAGCAAAATCTGAGGGGGATAGAGATTATGTGAAAATTAAAATACAGAGAAGTGGGCGTAATCTGAGGCACCCCCTGGAATAGCTCTCTGGGAATAAGGGGAGGCTGCTGATGAAAGAAAAGTAAGAGAAAACAACCGAAATTTTGTCTTGTTTTGGTCCATTCTTGTAGGGTAGGAGCAATCAACTCATAAATTTATTGCTGGCACATGACAGAATGCAACAACGCTTGTCGAGTGTTAGATTGTGATGATAAATGTTTTTGAAAGAAAAAGGATAAATGCTTGAATATTATTATAATTATTATTATTTTTAAAAAGAGACTGCTTACATATAAGGCTTACTAATTGTTCTACAGGAGGAGGATTAACGAGTAGAGTGCAGCCTAAGTCGTCAAAGGTACCTGAAAAATGTGGTTTATTTCTGGACTTCATGTTCCACTAGTGTAATACTGCAAAACCACTCGACTATGTTGGGCAATGTGCTAGAATTCACAAACTTAATGGTTTGGAACATCACTTGCTTCATCATTAGCAAAATCTCAGTCCAGTACCATTAATTTAATAATTTGCAGATATTCCCTTATATCAGAATAACAGCTTTCTAACTACTCTTCCTCAGTTGATGGGCAGGCAATAAATAGATGATCCACCTACGCACAGGTCACTGTCAGATTTAGCTAGGTTCTAGGTTAAAAAATCAGATTTATTTGGCAGTCATTTCCCCTGCATTCCCTTGCAGATGTTTGGAGCAACAGTAACATCCAGTGGTCAAAATGTTAATTACATTATATAAGAGCATTGCATGCTGGTAGCCTCTTACTACTGCATCTTCCTTGCTATAAAAAAGAGGTGAGAGCAAGCCTTGAAAACTCAGGATCGTGCTTACAGTGCACAAAAGTAAATTCACACACATCGGTCTTCCTTACAAGGTTGGTGTGTTTCTCCTGCTCATGCCAAGTGAGATGTACTGACCTTTATGTTTGTAAATACTAGGATGGAGACCTTCCCGTCTGGCTGGACATCAGTGCACAGGGATGCCATGCACCAGGTCATGTTATAAGGAAACAGGAAGGGATGGGGGACAGGAGGAAGGTGTAGTGGCCTTGGGCTGATGTCTGAGGATGAACTGCTGAGCACAGGACACTGCAGGGTAGCCGTGCTGCAGTGCTCTGACTCATCCTCTGCTCAGGGACCTCAGGCACCAGGCACAGCTCAAAGCAGCTGAGAAGTTATAGCTCTGTCCTGGAAATAGGATGCCAGCACTGCAAGGGGGGCACAGGTGGAGTTTGACTTTTCTAGTCAGGAAAGTAGGAGAGAGGTTCTTAGAGGAAGCAGACATCTACCTGTTTGTTGGTGAGGGCACAGATTTGGGTGGGGGGGTCAGGGGGAAATCTGCATTCCTCCTCCTCAAAGGCTCTTTGTCGTCACCTGGGCTGGGGAGTGAGAAATAGGGTCAAAATAGAGTCCCACACTGAGAGGACACGCCTTGCTTGTGCTTTGTGGACTACAAGAAACAAGTGACCTTAAATAAAGGTTCTGCATGTCCTCAAGGACATGACGAAAGGAGGTGACTTTCTGCTTTCACCTGCCCTGCTCTCATTAATCACACTGCAAGTGAGGGAGCTCCCAGATGTTCGTGGAGGAGAGCTGAGTTTAATCGTCCCAGCAACACAGGTACTAACCAGACAGCAGGGAGCACATTGTCCAGTCAGGAAAACAAGAGCTTGAAGACAAGGTGACTAGACCAGGATGTCAGAAATGTAGCAAGTGCCAACTATGGTTAGACATCTAGGGCTAATTTTTCCCTGGAAATGCAATAAAGGAGAAAAATAAAAATAATAATAAAAAGTAAAGAAACGGCTTTTAGGAGGTCCAACATTCACATCCTTGTGCTGTGTCAGCATCAGGGATGAAGAATCGCAGGAGCAAACCTGGCTGCAGTTTTATAGGTGTGCCGAGAGCTCTGCCTCTCACGGACAAGGTGCTCTGGTCCCTCCAACACCAGCAGACTTGTTTTCCTGCACTCCTGTAGTCTTCCAGTGTACCATTGCTCCCTGAGGCCACAAAACTTGGCAGGGGCAGTTAATGATTCTCTGAGCCCCATTGATGTCTCCCTGCTCCCATACAAACATTAGCCAAGGTAGAGGGAAAGCAGCTGCGAGGGCTGATTCACTTTCTTATCGCTCCTCCTTTTTTAACTTTAACAGTAGAATTTTGCAGATCTCACACAGAACCATGTTTGCCCAAAGTGCTGGAGAGAGGAATTCTCTCTCACCATCTTTACGGATATGTATGCCTCCCCACAGAAATATTGTGAACGGGTCAGATACTGAGGCATATGCAGGGAGAGCTCGCCCCGAGGGCAGGTATGTTATTTAGATTCCAGTCTGCCGCACATGCCTATGTGGATGTGCTTTCAAAATTATTTCCTTCAGGTTCATACTATCTGACATGAAATGGAGCATCTCCACGAACAACAATCTTTTACAGAAGAGCTTCTCACTGCTTCCCTGGGAATGCATTGGGAATTTTCCACCACGCATGTGCTCGGTGCAGTGGTGCTCACCATGTTGGTGCTGAGCCCTGCGTGCCACGGGACTGCTTGGTGAGTCTCAGTGGGATACATGGCACAAATAACTTCACTCCAGTCTTTGGGACAAATTGAAGGGCTTTTCTCTCCCCACGCCACCCAACTGCTCAGGTAGGCTGTGACATTTTCAAACTGCCCGCATCTATGGGCGCATGGCAGCTCTTCATGCTGTGAAGGTGTTAGGGTGGTAAATGCCATTGCTTGTGTCTCAAGATTTCTCAGGTGTTTTCTTCAAGGGAGAAGGGAGAATGAATGCCACACACAGCGGGCAGACATGGGCTAGTCCTCATTGCGTGGGAACTTAAAGCACTGTAACCTCTTATTCTGTCTGATGCATGTTAACAGAATCGGCCTTCCTGCTCTTATTCTGAAGCACCTGTCCTCTCCTCCAGAAAGCAATGAGGCCTTCTACTGCCTCACAGAGCAAAACTTTAGCTCTCCTCTCTGAAGCTGAGACTGAAAATGAGCCATACATGGGAGCTATTAACAGGAAGATTAAGGCAACAGAGCAATACCTGTTTCAAATCATAATTGTGCACCGCATTCTGCACAGCACGTGGGGAAAGCAAAGGAGAGAGCTTTGCCACAGTGGAGACATGAAGGCTCAGTGACTTTCCAGAGGTTTTCATGTCCCTTCTGAAAACCTAATCACGTGGGATACATAATATGGGATGTATACATCCCATGGAGCACCACATTTAGCTGCACCACGAACCATCAGTGGGGCCTGCTGTGCTTGTGGTGCCCCATGAATATCAGACACTGGGGTACAAGGCCAATTAGGTTCATAAACCATACAAAGGCTGTCTTGCAAATGCTTTGTGAAACCTGCATGGGAAACCCAAAGTGTTCACAAAAATAGTGTTCCTATACTTAAACAAAATGCAACCTCAGTATCCCTAAAGTGCACCTACTAAAAAAGCAAACAGCAGTAAATGTGCAAACACCCATAACACATACACTGTGGAAACAAAGAGATTTCAATTAATGAATAGAAGTGATTTACAGTGAGATAATGGAAGTATGGGAGAGGGCTCACAGCCGCAGTGGGCATTTTTTCTCTTTGAGACTGTGCAGGGATCTCTTGTGCCTAGAGCAGCATAGGTCTGAGGGATAACAAGGTTGCCTAGTTTCTGTGGTAACAATGCTAAAAATCACATCACAGTCCATTCTGGAAAGCTGTGTCCCAAGGACATGGCACAGATATGCAAAACCCTAGAGGTAGGGAGTCCTTTTCAGATATTCCTCTCAGGTTTCTCAGTATGCTGATGTAGGAGAGCATCCTGGCATGAGCATCTGGTATCTAATGGGCTGCACACTGGCTGCCTGCTGCTTTGCATTTATTGATTCTTGGCAGAGGCTGCATCGGTTCTGAGGCTGTAGGACTAGAAGTCTAATTAGCAGGATAAGCAAGGGAGGTCTAAGAGATCATCTGGGTGAAAACTGCTCGTGAAGGCAGGCAAACAGGTGCTATGTGTTTATACTCTGCAAGCGTTCTTACCTGTTAGACGCCACATTCTGAACTGCATAACAAACAGCAAAGAAAGTGCACTTAGGAACAGTCATCAGAACCAGGCACAGTGCGGTACCAGTGCTCGTCAGAACGCTGCCTCCTGCCAGTGTGCTCAGCCCAGGGCAACACGGGCATCTTGTTGCCCAACCTAGCAAAAAGGAAGATCTGACCAGCGATGAGAGTGCCTTGCTAGAGCCCTCTCTGAATCTGAAATAACATTTTGTCTCCCCTGTGGCCATGATCAGATTCCTTGTCCAATCACCAGTCCTATTTTGCAAGCGGTTCCAGAGTAAGAGGAGTTTGTGGCTTTGCTTGGCAATGTGCTCCTTCCTCCTCTTTTGCTTGTCACCAAAAAAAAAGGCCAGCAGTAAATTTAATTCTAGGAAAGGCTCTGCTATCAAAAGCTTTTTAGCAAAACAATATTTTAACAGAAAGCAAAATGACTTCCTAAGATCTGTGAAGGTATAAACTAACCTGGGCTTCCTACCCTGATTTCCTGCAGTAATTCCCAGCCCAGTCAAACAGCACAATTCACAGCTCTTTTGTCTGTAAACACATTTCAAGGCCATTTGAGTAGAAGGAGGTGTGGGTGTTCAGGCTGATTTGTTTAGTGTTTCCCAGCTGTTCCCATCCTCCTTTCTGTCCTTGAGCTTCTCAGCTATGCCTGAGATAAAGTGTGATTTCACTCCGGGGTCTCATACAGGGCAGCAAGGGCTGGTTTTGTCTTGCAACGCACCTGTGAGCCATTTTCCAGAATTTTCCCAGGCACTTCCAGATGTAACCAGAATAGCCTGCCAGTGCAAAGTGATGTCGGAAAACACTTGTAGTCAAACCAAAAATTGTGGTTTATAGGTGCCAGATAAATAAATGCTTTCACTTTCTCTAATGTAAAATTATTCCCAAACTGAATAACAATAAAACCTCTTGCCAGGTCTTCAGTTGCACTGATGTGAGGACACACACACTGTTTCAACATCCCTCTGCATCTAAAGTGCAAGTCTTTGGCCTACACAAGGTGCATTGAAGATAAACCCCAGGCCTGCAGGTGGAGCAGTAGCGGCATTGCAAAATAGCATCAGAGCCCCCTAACATCTTCAAATCCCTGAGTATGGGAAATACAGCTGCAAAACAGAGCCCCCCAAAACTGGAGGGCAACTGCAGCTTGTTGGGAAATACGGTGCAATTAATACTAAAGAAAGAAGAGCCAGAAAGGAGAAACACTAGCTGCAAATATTAAAAGTACTTTCCTGAAATAGATCCTTTATCTAAAACCTTGAAAGTAACATTTTATTTCTTCAGAGTTTAAAATTGTCACTAAAGTAGTCGTAGGAATGCAACACAAAGGTTTTGTTACTGCTTGTATTCAAAACGATGTGTAGTTGTTCAAAATCTTTGAACCAGCCTAGCATTTATAACGCTTGTAAAGTTCGTTTAACTAGGCCGGCAGAAGGTCAAGGTCTTGCTTTTAGGACTCAAACTTGAGTGTTATCCTCCACAAAGACATTCCTTCAAGAAAGGAGACTCTGTAGTGCAGACTAAGGCTGTTGCTTTTGCTTTTATGAGCAGATACTGTGTGACTCGGTGTCCTGTTAAATGTACCTGGAAAGATTTCATACACTTCTATGGTCATATGTTCCTCAGGAAAAATAAATTAAGGGGGCAGGGGACTTACGGCAGAGGTTGATAAAATCATGGTTGATGCAGAAAATGAAAACAGAGAACAATTTTATCTCACAACACACAAAAAAAAATCAGGAGGCATTTAACAAAACAGTTACAATAATAGAAAATACTTCTTAGCACCACACAGCGTTAAGCTGTGGAGCTCCTTGTCACAGGACACTGGGAGTGTGGGAAGTTCCTGTAAGTTCAAGGAGCAATTGGACAAAAAAAAAAAAAAGAAAAAAAAAAGGAAAAAAAAAAGCCATTAACTACTGTTTAATACAAATTGCCCCTTCTACCTAAGGTGGTCCCAAGCTGCAAACAGCTGCAGACCAGGAAAGTATTTTATATAGTGTCTCTATTTTTCCTGGGCTTATACTCTTCCTTAGGCATCTGCTATTGTTCAGTGATTTGCTTTTGGTAAAGAAGGGATGGAGATGAGGATCAGAAGATCAAACCATTAAAATTATAGAATTACAGAGCTTGAACATGAGCATCCTGAACAGTAGCTGTCACTGAGCTGCTGAAAATTACCTGGTGGTGTACTGGCCACTGCTATCCAGTTCCCCTTTTAGGATGCCCAGCCCTAACAACATTAAATTCTCTCTCCTCATCTCAATCCACCCAAAAAGGGGAAAAACTGAATCATGGCAATGCACAGTAGATAACAGACATTGGGATTCTTCTAGTTCCCTTCTCCTTTTTTTATTTCCTAATTGATTGAAATTTCCCAGTTTCCTGAAATACGCAGCTATGACTCCTAGTAATTTCAATTCTTTAATTGTGGTTTGTTGTTTTTTTTTTTGAAGAGAGAAAGCAGCTCACCCTAATGGTTTGCACACTTCCCCATCCCCCACCTCTCCCTTGCTTCTGTGCTTGCTGAGAAGGAAGGTAAGTAGGGATGGGATGTTGTCATTGTAATAAATACAGGACATTCTGTCTGTCACCTCAAAAAGAAGGGAAAAATTACTCTAAGTGCAATTAAAATCTTTAAGATTTTATTACCCTTTACTAACCTTATGTACTCTCCAAGACTAGTCCTTCTTTGTTTTGCTGAATAGAGTGATGCTACCTAGGAGCAGGAGGATAGCGTGCTCCCCACTGCAGCACCAGCTCAACTACATGTATCTGCGTGGCAGAGGTACCCCAAGACCAGGCAAGAATGGGCCCTTGTTGTACAAAATCTTGATCCTAAGACTAAATTACAAGACAATTGGAAGCCAATTGTTTCAGGCCCTTGGTTCATATAGGTATCTTGAAGAGCAGAATTAAGTATTCAAACCACCTATGGGAGCCAGCACTGGAGAAAGGATGCCTGAATTTTCCACACTCAGTTCAAGGTGACTTGTGGAAAAACCGTGGTGTATTTTATCAGACTAGTGATTTCAGCTGGTATCTCTCAGTTGCTACAGATGCAGTCTCTCTTTCCCTGTTCTCCACAGTCGTTCACGGTTGTTTTGTGATGTGCGCAGGGAGCCTTCCCGCTGTTGGGGTGCCACATGTGCAGAGTATGTTCCCTAGCCTCTCCCTGCAGTACAGGCAGAGGTTGGAGCTGGCAGACAAGCAGAGTAAAGGCCAGTTTTTCTATCCGTCACAGGAAGGTTATTATCTCCCCTCCCAGTCCTGCAGAGCTGTAACACAGCCCCACCACAGCCTCCGCGGTTTCTCGGGGACCTGCTCCCTAGCACGGCTCTGGCAGCACCTAAGATTGCAAGATGTAGCTAAAGGCAGAATTTGGCTCAGGATCTATTTTTGGCCCTGTTCCTTTTCAAGAATATAATCTGTTAAATTAAATCAAACATTTCCTCCTGAATAAACAAACCACTACATATTTTCGCTTTGCTCCCAATGTACCGTTTAATTACAACAGAAAAGGGCTTGGCAACTCCAGCTAAAGACTGCCCCTCGAGCAAACAAACAAGCAAGGAAATAAAAGAGCTCTTCAGAAGGCTAGCTTTATATAAAGGACTACTTTTTAACCTAACTTTGAGATTAAGTTTATGTATAAAGTATCAAAATAGCAGAGCAGAGAATAATGAATATTCTGAGGTTCGCAGTACCACACTCAGAAATTACAATTTATAACTGAAACGCAGCAGGGGAGAAACTTCAAAGGATCTGATGAAGCCTACCACACAAGCCCCCCGTCTTTAACATACCCCCAGATCAATAGCTGCATGAGAAGAATATCAGTGTTGTCTGAGAAGGCTGAGATATTTTTTCCGAAAGAACAGATTTAGATATAGATTTTTTTTTTGCTTTAAGTAACACTTTCAAGCCAACAAGATTTGTTTTTCATTTTTGAAATTATATAGAATGTGTTCCAACATCTAGTGTTTTATTTAAAGCTCAGCTTTCAGGAATTATTTGGTTGTGAGGAATTTAAACCTTTGCTTTACATTAAGATTTCACAGAAAATTCTCCTTCACATTTGAGAAAGCCTGAAAATTGAAAGTCTCAGCCACTGGAGTTAAATAATAAAATTCTATAGTCAGATAAATACTCAATATCTCATTTTATACCTCAAAATTTACGTGCTGATTTTGGGAGCAGTGGGTTTGGGGGTGCAGCCATAGTTTATCTACACTTAAAACTAAGGTATATACCAATTCTATTTGAAAATTACACTTTTCCGACAGAGGAACCTATTCAAAATAATAAAAATAACAAGCATGTTTCATGAAATAATGAAGGAAAACTTACAATTTACATGTGTGTTACAGAGTCTATCATATAACTCTTCCAATTTGTATTCTGAAGTACTGAATGATTTTCAAAGGCAATAAAAAGTCAACAGCTCTGCCATTATAGGGAACAATATTTTCCTTTTTTAGAGACCAATATTCTAAGCTTTTTCATCAGGCCTTGTTTGGAAAGTCTCAGTAGCAGTTTCAGCTCAATACTGCACACTACTGTCTCAACAGCGCTCAGCCCTTTTTGGAAAAATAAACCAAACCATCCCTGGCTCCAGTTGCCATCGTTTCTCCAAAACACTTACTGGGAAAAAGTCTTAAAATTATGGCAGTGGGTTCAAATTAAGTTGTTTTTCTTTAATTGTTCAAATTAAATTGTTTGTTTTGCATGGGTAAGACATTTTGTTTTGTAAAATAGGTAAAAGAAACCAAAATTATTATTATGCACTCCTGATAATATATGCGGTAGCGGAGGAGGAAAGAAGGAAATTATTTTGTTATGTTCCAAAATGCTAAGGCAGAATTGGTATGATCAACCACAAGATATAGCAAAAAGTAACATAAGCTACTTCAAAGCTTGGAACAATCAGCGCTTTAAAATGCTGGGCTTTGTGTGAAAGAGAAAATAGAACTGAAGTTATTTTGCTTTGAAATACTTCCAGTAAAGGTGACTCCCTAATTTTGCCTGCCAGAGATAAGAAAGTATTTAGTGAGCTAATTAATCCACCCTTCCCATGAAAACTATCACACTGTGAAATTTCCACAGCCGACTATCAAGCTTTCTCCCAGCCCCAGGAGCAGGGGCAGTGGGGCTGGGGAGCCCTGGGACCCCTGCCCCTGGGCAGGGGCAGGCAGCGAGGGGCATCGAGGGGGACGGAGCAGAAGGGGGAAAGGAGAGCTCTGCAGGGAGAGAGGGCAGCAGGGAGAAAAGAAAGGGAAATGTACCAAGATCAAATGCATCAATAAATTAAATGGGTGGGTATAAGGGAGTGGAGTGCACGCACCAGACTGATGTCGCTCCAGTGCCTTGTTTACTCTTACCTCACACCATGCAAAGGTTTGTACAAAGTAATTGCTTTTATTACAGCATTTGAAATTACTGGAAGGATAAGCAATCTCGTGCTTCAGAATAATCCCTCTCTCCCCCAAATATTGCCCCAATTATATTTCCATAGTACTACAGCTCTGACACCGCTACCGCTGCAGCTCCATGAGCCAATACCTCCTCCATCATCTTCCTTAATTTCTTTTTCTTGCCCCATGCTAACCCTCATGCCCTGCTTTCAAGGGGCTGCCCACACCCCAGGCTGGTGCTGGGGGGTTGTGCAGCACTCACACCAAGGGTCTGCTAGCTCCACACTGCCTGGGGGCATCCGAAGCAGGGACCCAGGAAAAAAATGGGAAAAACCCCTCAGGCACTGGCAGGACCTGTTGCCTCCATCGTCCAGGTGGGATGAAGAGGAAACACCAGTCAACCTATCATGCACTCATCAAGAAAAGTAGCAAAAGAATTTAAAAACCCAGAGAAGATGAAGGGTAAAAAGCATCGAGGCCCTGAGGGCACCCACAGCCCTGCCTGACCCTGTCAGGCCCCCCGGGCTCCCCCCATATGCCCAGGGCCCAGGTCCCCACATCAGCTCCCAGGGACCATCAGCCCCTGTCCCAGTGACACTGCAGCAGGGCTGGGCTCCAGCTCCCCACACCCCTGCCCTGCCTGGCCATGGGCTCCACCAAGTCCTAGCCCATCCCTATCCCCATCCCCAGTGAGGTGCTCAATGCCCAGGGCTGGGGCTGCCCTGGTGCCCCCCAGCGCCATGCTTGTGACTGGGCTTGTGGGACAGGCCCAGCCTTGCGAGGAGTGGGCTATAAAGCCACCCAAAGAGGGCAGAAGCCTGCTAAGGTGCTCACTAGTTTCCTCTGGGATGTGAGGAAAACACATCCCAGGGTCCCCAAGGTGGCTGCGTCAAAGAGGAGCTTTGATCCAGTACTCCAGGACAATCTGAAATTCAAGAGCTGATCTCCTGTTTTGTCTCTTCCCTCGCCGCTTGTTCCCTGCGTTTTCCTTCCTCAACAAACTCCTTGTCCCTTGGAACAAATCTGTCCTCTAGTGAAAACAAAGATTAAAAATCTGGCCCTTCTGGGTCTGTTTTTTCTTCATGGAAACAGAGTTGCGCGTTCGCTACAACAGCAGAGCCCTAAATGTTTTTTACTCTGTTTCTCCTTATGGAGCCCAAAGGAATGGTCATTCCCATCATTAACCACCCTAAAGGCCACGCCAAAGGAGGTTTTAATATTCTTTGCAGCCTGGAAGAAATTATATGAGATTTTGTTCAAATGAAAGTCCTGGTAAATACTTCAGATTAGCCATCTTAACTGCCTTTTCTTTGTTTACAGGGTTTTTAATAACAAGTCAAAGGTTTATAATGACAGTTGTCACCCTAGGAACAAGCAGGCTCTCCTCTCTCTATTCTCAATCCCCAATAAACACGTTCAACCGTAGCAGGATCATGTTTCCACCTCGGATGCTGTGGCCCATTTATCCCATCAAAGTTGAGCCAGCAAAGCACGCCTGAGAGATTGAGGAAGCACCGTGCTGAAGCTCTTTCAGAGGATGAAAGAGCAGGGATATCTGAGTGAGCACAAATACCTTCCCAAGTGAGGTCTGGAGACCTCAGGAGAGGTTGCTAAAGGAACATAAGAAGAACCCTGCTCCAATCTATCTTTTATCCCTTGTTTGAATTGTTCCCCTCTTTCATCAGCAGTATCTCTACTCCAAATATTTTTCTTCTTAACAACACCCTTTCCTTGGGCGGTTTTTTTTTTCCCTAAAACCACAATATTATTTCTTTGAGAACAAAAGTCCTTAGCTTCTCTGGGCAGGATTAGTAAAGATGAAGCTTAAATTATCAAAAGTGCTATTTTATTAGTACAGCTAATACCAGTTTCCCTATTCAACTACACTCATGATAACTTTCATTACCCTTGTGTAGGTCAACACTGAAGTTTTTGCAGATGCAAGTATGTAAATTAATATGCAGTTTGGGTCTGTTCTTGTTTTACACTTTCAGGCATAGCTATGCCGACACAGTGCTGCTGATCAACCCATATTTCATGTGTCACTTTTAGCATGGCCTTGCTACTTTATCTCATTAATGATTTTTTTTTTTTTTAATTTCCAGTTTCCCAGAACATGGAGCCTGGCTCTCTAGCCTTCCCTGCAGTATGAAGTGAGGCCCTTTCCCTTCCATCTCCATGTGCTCTAAAAGTAAAAATTTATTTAAAGCAAAGGTGTCAGAGAACAGACTACAGCCTCCTCATCAGCTCTAATGAATCCCTGAAGTAGATTCTGTACACATCCTGTACAATTATGAGATTATTCTGCTGAAGACCACACCTGGTGAGTACAAAGGAGCCTCAGTTAAGATTGAGCAATGGAAAGGTGGTGGGTGTCTTTTATGATATACAGCACTGGGGGGAATGTGGACAACTCTGCCAGCGGGTTTTCTAGCTGTACCTTTAGGACTAACTTAAATCTTTTTCCACTGTACGTCTATAGATCTGGTTTATTCTTGAGACTTTATTACCAGCTCCCTTTGGTGTCCAAGCTCTCAAGAGCTCCAACTCTACAGCAAACTGCAGTGTGTAATAGAGACATAGTCTTAATCAGTGCCCACTGCCCAGCTTTATCAGCAACTTAGTTGTGTGTGGTTTAACCCCATAGGTGATGTCTCAACACAGCTGAAGTTTCACCATGCTCTGTGCAGGCAGTTCTGTTAGTTTCTATCTCTACATGCTGTCAAGCACGTTTCTATCTGCTTTCCTGTCTCCCTGTGCTCTATTTCAAAGCTGATGCTTGCAGACAGAGAAGCCTTGAAAAGGATGAACCCAGAGCAGCAGGTTCCCTGCAGAAATCAGAGGCAAAGGTTAAAGAAAAGGTAAGCTATAGTCCATACCTTGTTAAGCCATAGCATATTCAGATTTTAAAAAGACTGGATTTGATGTGAGATGTAGTTTAAAGGTTGACTTGCTAGGCCACAGGGCTTCCAAGCAACTAGAGATGTAGGTGAATTTGAGCCGTATGTGCCATGAGAACCTTCCCACCACTTCCAGTTTTCTGAAGCTGGATATATCCTCTCAGAAGTCTGTGTTTGCAGAGGCTTTTGGCTTGGCACAATGATTTAACTCTATTTGCCCATCTAAGTTTTATCTTCCGTTTGTTTGTGCAATATTTTAATGGCTTTACCTTTGTGACTTTCAGGTACCTGAAGTGCTGCAGCAGATGGGCACAATAACATTTTTTATTGGAAAGCCTTGCCAATTTGGGTTTTAATTCAGACTTTTCCAGCTGCTGATCTGTGGTCCAGTGACTGAAATGTATGCCCAGTGCATTTTCTTTTATATGGGTGAAAACAAGAGGACAAATCCCACACTTTCTGTTTGGGTCCACACGGGGCCTTTGAAAGCCCATGTAGAACTGCAGAACATCCCTCTAGAAGCACGACTCCCATGTAAGGACATACTGTGCGCCCACCAGTGTGCTTGCTTCATAAAGGATATGAACACCCAAGTTTTACAATCTGCCTCTTTGCTTGCAGGTCCCTATACGATGAACCTTGATGTATCATCAATAGAACATTTCCCAGCCTTGGTCCTGCAGCCTGTAAGTGGGTGCTGGACCAGGGACTGCACAGGGATATACACTGTTCCCTTACTGACCTGGCTTCAATGGTGAATAAATGCTAAGCAGCTTGAAGCTGTAGTGCCGGGTTTATGCGTGCTTTGTTCGCTAGAAATACTCTCCTTAAGCAGGATTCCAGGCTGGCCTGATATCACAGCGCCCTGGTTGCCAGAGAGTGCGAGCCAAGCGAGGGGAAACCCAGTGCTGGATGACTTCAGCTACCATGATTAATTTTGAAAAAATTCAGGCTAAATTGTCTCCAGTCCTACCTCACATGTCCAGCTTCACGGAGGTATCCTGCGTCTCTAGTTTTATTCAGGCCTCACTTTGGCTTCTATATTTTAAAAAGTTTGCTGAGCTAATACTGTTACTTTATCTAGGCTAGCAAGTCCCTTTTCATGTAAGCAAAGGATTAATGAAAGAGTTATCTCATTACCATAGCTGCTACTAGTTTTCCAAACAAAATGAGTTGCACCAATCAAAGTACTTTTTTTTTGGCTAATATAACCTCAAAAACTACCAAGTTTCCCAGCCTCACTACATTTATTTGGTATATTATTTTTCCATATCCTCATCAGTACAGTAACAGTGATGACCTGCAGACCTTCAGGCAAGTCTTGCTGCATTTAGTAGAATGTCTGCAAATTCTTCCTGTTCATTAAGGCAGATACTGTACTGAAAAGAAGAACAGCAAACCAGGTGAGCAGATTAAGATTCATTTATTTGTGCTTAACCTGGGTACCATAAAACATCCTTTTTTTTTTTTTAGCTGCCACCTAATACTCTCACACAATCAGGTAACTTGGTAATTTTTTTCATGGCTGATTGATAGTAAATCATGCTTTGCATTTATTGTATTTTTTTTCCCTTTTGGCAAACAGTTGTTTAATAGCAACATTTTACAAGAAGGCATTCATCTTTTTAGCACAGGTTAACATTTCACAAATACAGAAGTGCAAAGGTCCCCTCTAAAATTTCTACCTGAAAGAGAACACTTTAAAATCATTCAACTAAAGACAATAGCGAGTCTAAGACTAAAGCTAAGAGAACATCAGGAAATAAATTGAACAGCATGGTCAGCATGTTCGTCAGCATTGTTATACAATGTTACCGTGTGCTGATAAACCTGGCATTTGTCCGCGTTCTGGGTGCTTTGTCCCATATTCCGCGGCAGTATTTCCTAGTAATGCATTAACAGAATTCACACTCCCAAGGCACCGAAAGACTTTTTTTAGCTCCTGACAGTATAGACAGTATCTTGAATCAATAGAGCTGGCCACTTACTGGGATAATCGGAAATACTGTAGAAGGTAATTGCTTCACAGCAAATGACTTCACCTAATTTGATAAACACTAGGTCCCAGGAATTATTCTTGCTGTTAATCCACTGTGATTTATTGTTCATTTCTACTCCATTTATCATCACATTATTGTTCCAAGGTTCTTCTCCATCTTTGGTTCTCAGAGCCCAGCTGCACATTTTGTTGCTGGCAGTTAAAATATAAGTAAATAGATTAAATATCAGTTGAAATACTATACCCAAAGAATGTGTTTCACTGGTACTGTGTCTGGAGGGTTTCCTGGGCAGTCCTCATCTATTATCTTTCCATTTTTCAGTCCCTGTGGTAAGTCAAAGGGAGTATGTTGGTAAAACTCCCCTCTCTGGAGTAATAATTATTAGATTTTACTTCTCTTCCAAGCCTGGCTACAAACACACAGCACTGTGCCTCTTCATTGTGCAGCTAATGTTTATTGAATGTGTGTCAAAATGTTTTGAAAATATACTATTATTCATTGCTTCTGTTTTCTGTACTTCTTGGGTTTTAAGGGTTGTCAGATTCAACTGCTTTTGGACAGTAGAAAATGACAGTGCCAGCTGACCTGCATTTCCTTCAACTCTGTTTTAATATTTCATTTCTGTTAATATTTCCCAAGTGAGAGTTACACCTTGGAGATGCAGATGAGAGCCCTCAGGTCCTGCTGCAGGTGAGGAGAGGGAAGAGTGGCCACAGAGTAGGTCCCTACACAGCTTGCCCAGAGCTGGATGTGGGCTCTATGCACACCCCTGGGGAGCAGGCAGGACAGCCCCAAAATGATTATTTGCTTGGGGCTTTCCACCCCGAATTCCTGTGACATAGAATCATAGAATAGTTAGGGTTGTGAGGGACCTTTAAAGGTCATCTAGACCAACCTCCTTGCAAGGAGCAGGGACATCACCAACCAGATCAGGTTGCTCAGAGCCCCATCCAACCTGGCCTTTCAAAATTTTTATAGCTGCGTATGAAATAAGACTTTGTGCGAACAGGGAGGAGAAAGGGCTTCCTTGTGCCAAGGTGGCAAGGATCAGCACCAGGACCTTGAATAATGCTCTTTTTTTCACCCCAAAGGCTACAGTGCTTTTGTTGGATTGTTTCACAAGCAGTAAGGCAGGAGGTGCAGAAGACAGTAACAGTGCTAAGTAACCACTGTTGAGGTTCCTCCGATTTGCCTCTAAATTAAGCTGAAGTGTCTGGAGCTGAGCTGTGTAAAGCCTCAGAACAGAAGGCGGCAACATTCCATTAGGTTGGTCTAAATGACCCTCACAGCTGTAGGATGACACTTCCCATGGACACTAAAGCACAAGTGGCATTCTAGCCTGTGAGTGACTTGAGTAGTGAAGATCATTCACCATCCCCAATGGTGATGTGGTAGCTGGACTACTACCTATTAGTTACTTAGTCAATGAGTTATCTCTAAAGTTACAGGAGGAGAAGGAATCATCTCTCTCTTACCTCCAGAATGGCAGGTTTGCCAAACTGATGCTTCATTTCCCTTTCTAGTGAATGCAGTTTTCCTTGGACTCCTGGCCTATGTTTAAAAATGTGTGGCCATTAAAGATGTCCAGAAAGACAGGTAAAACTGTAGGCATTTGCTTTGACTGAGATTTTTTTTCTGCCTAAATGAGACCTTTGTTTCAGCTGACAGTTCAACAGAAGGCTTGCCTGTGCTTTACACGCTTGACATTTTTTTGTGGCTAAACCCCATTTTACATAGTAGCAATACGTGACCAGGAGAATACTGTGCTTTTTCCCTTGACCTTCTGTACTTCCTGTTACCATTTTTTGTAAGTCATTTCAGATGTTGCTGCTGGTTATGTTCCATTTATATTCAATCTGTTCCTCATGTCACTGTTGCCACTTACACTGGCTAACTATGAAACTGAGAATCAAGATTTTTCTTTTTCAATGAAAGTGCATTTTAAGCCTCCATATCTATTGCTTATTAATTGGAATTTCAGCTTTACCTGCAACACACAGTTCCTTTTTCTGTCTTTACTCATTGCATGGCATATGCAAGTTGCAAACTACTGCTCAAGAAGGGAGCCAATGATAATTTGTGATTTCTGTGGATTTCAGGTTAAGTTAGTCTCTTTCTGGTAAAACTGTGATCAATCACCAACAGTGATGGAGCTACATCCACAGCCTCAGATGTCCCTACAGCTTTGCTTTCTATCCCTTTTTGAAGCAAATGGTCTCACCACTTTCTGGTAGGATAGGCAGAATTTCCCCTCTTCTTCTCCCCTCATTCATAAGCCAGAAACATGAAGCTACTGGAAGAACTCTTTCTCCAGGCCTGCCTGCCAAGAGACAGTCTTGTCACCGCTTGTGTGCAGGCTTGATACAATTGCCCATTTTCCTGAGGGATGAGAGTCTAAAGGGGATAGGTTCATCATCCAGAGACCTCCAACTGACAGACAAGTCTACCACTAGATACAGCATTTATGTAGCCAGCTATTACTGGCCACAGTAATTTTTTGCCATAAATGTACTATCAAGCAGGGTGTTAAAAATGGACTTCATTTATGTTATAAACAGAAGATTTATTACTGGACATAGCAGAAACCTTTATGGAGCAGTGAACAGTATCATCGTCCTTGTGGACACAATCTGAACGGTCAGTAAGTCTCCACAGAGGACCCTGTAGGAAAGAGGGCTTCCATGAGCTATGCTCAAACAGATCTGTTTCCTCAAAGCTAATTTGTGTGAAAAAGGAACATCCTCCTTGATTGTGTGTGTCCTCCCTCCTTCTCCAACCCCCAATTAATTTGTCCCCCTTCCAGGTGCTGTGCAGGCCTGGACTGTGTTGTGCCACTAGTGTAAGAGTCCATCCCACTTCTAGCAGACATGAGCCTTTGTTACTAAGCACTCTTCCCTGTTGGACTTCCACTGTTTAGGTGAGTAAAGCACAAAGTTTAAAATCACCATGCCAAGGCTTGACCATAAGAGTTTGACCCAGGTGACATACACCTGAGAGGAGTCTAGCTTTTAAGGCTGTAATTACATGAATACAGTTGACAGGAAAGAAAAGTCTGGAAATAGCTGCTTTGGAGACGTCTATGGGAAAATGAACATCTGGTCTTCAGAAGGACTACCCTGGACTGGACCCAGGTAAAACTCCCCAGGTTAAATCTGCTTTAACTCACTGAAAGATATTGTATCATGTGGGCATGACTTTTAATTTTCTTTGAGATAGCTGGGGTTTTCCTGACATAACCCCCTCATGGCCAAATCACAAGGGTTATATTCAGTGTTACACTGAAAGTGAGCAGGCAGTGATATTCCTTTACAGCATGTTATATCATGACTGAATTATGTCAGTGACAGTTTGCTAAATCTGAAACTAAAATGTATTTTGCTGGGGCTTGTCAAGAGAGCTATTACTCAGGATGTGATTTTCACAGTCACCCCTGAAACAACCTGAGTTATGTGACTACCTACCACATATAGCTCTGGCCCATACTTTTAAACAAAGCTTTAATTTTCTCTGTGTTTGATAGTGATCTTGATAGTTCTGCAGAGCAATGACCTGGCACAGCAAATGAAGGTGCACCTAAGGAGCCCTCTTGCTTATGAACAGTGTTGTGAGGAATCATGAGCCATGTCTGTAGTGCCCTGGTAGGTCAAACCTGATGGTGCCCCTTTAGGTTCCACATGAAGAAGCACTGAACTTAGGCACCCACTGCAGCTCCTGGGCACATTCCATGCTCTTTGGCACGACACTTTTCTTGTAAGTCTTTGCAAGTTAGCCTGCAAGGCCCTTCTAGTATTCTCCTCCACCACTCTGACTAATTCATACCATACACATGGAGTGATGCAGGAGTGGGTGATATCGACTAAGTCCTTACAGGGAAAAACGGAGCTACCCCATACTGGCAAGGAGCTAGATGTCTGAGTAGCAACCTTCCAGTGCAGTGACCCCAAAACCTGAATGCATTTGTGTTGACCTGCATCTAAGCTACAGAGGGCATCTGTCTGAGGTTGTGGTGGTGGTGGTGCAATTCCACCCCCCTCTCGAGTCACTCAGTGCTTGGTGCAATTCCTCCCATCCTGGTCCACATATCAACCTAGGATGAGTGAGGAATGGATTGTGAAGGTGGTAGATGCAAGAATTAAGGCACCTCCTTAACGTACCTGGCTCCTGCTTTCCCCATTACTAGAAATGTTAATAACAGTCAATCACCTCCTGACAACCTCGTACACCTGCACCTGGGTCAGAGTCCAAGGGGACTGATATCAGAATTTCAAAAATCTAAAAATTCTGGGCCTGTGTAACTAGTGGAAAGGACCAGAATATTTCATAACCTGAGTTGGGCCAAAATGGAAAAGTACCTGACAAAAATCAGTTCTCTCGGACCCTATAAATAGTGACCCTCAGCACAATTGACCCATGGAGCTCTCTGGGATTGTTGCAGCGGACTGTGACCAGCATCTCCCCCAAGCTGGGACGCCTCTCAGGCATAGCCTCCTCAGACTGAAGAGGTTTAAGGACAGTTTGCCAGCAAAGTCAATGAAAAGCCAGGATGAAGTTCAACTTCTCGAGGCTCAATTATCACCTGTTGAGGAGTGCTGATGCATTTTGAGTATTTACTCCAAACTCAAGAAAGAAGAGAGAACTTTTAACGATAGGGTAACCTCCTTTGTCCACCTCTCTACCTGTACATACATATATGCATATATTTCACTGGATCCAAATATTTGTGTTTGTGTATTTCGTGCTTATACATATATATTGATTTAGGATATCCTGTAGTCAGTTAGTGTGAATCTTGTCATTCTCGAATCTGTAATTAAGTTACTGTTTTAATCATAACATACTCTACTGAATCACTTTGTTAATCTTTAAATTGGTTAATGGTTAAGTGCTGCTAAATTCAACCTTTGTTTTACCTCACACCATTAATAAATCTTGAATTGCTACTAAATTGTAACCGTGATAAATATTTCATCCGCAACAGAGGTTCAGCCTAAATCAGAGTCTGCACAGATCAGAAGGCTCCAGATTTCCCATATGGGACAAGATCTTATCTCAGGCATTCTCAGGCATGTGGTGGTACAGGTACGCGCAGGAACAGGTATGTTTGCAGTACAGTTTCAGTACAGCATAATTCTTCCTCACCACCTCCAGTTCTGGATACATGCTCTCAGGAGTGCTCAAAGAGTTGTTCGTTTTTTTTCTAAGCACAGAAGACTTTGGCCAAAGAGACCACAGACACCTCCGCACATGAGCGAGTGAATACGCAGCAAGGAGTGGGTGCCTCGTGGCAGTAACGCTGGCTGGGCTGGCAGTGACAGGGAGCTGGCAGCAGACTGGCAGGCAGGGTGCTGCCTTGGCAGGCATAAGGACAACAGTGTCAGCAGAAAAACATTCTGTGAGGGCTGTCCCAACTGGTCCCTTTCTGCCTTGACCACTTGCTTGGCACACTTCTCAAGCCACAGGCCCTGTCCCTGGAAGTCCACCTGAGAGGACACAGTACCAGCCTTGCTACCTGCTTTCAAAAGCTGACTGTGCAGAAACGAAGGCTCAGGGGACTGAGGCTTTGCAGGGACCAAGGCTGAGAGGTAGCCAAGGCTGGTTCCTGGTGGGAGGCAGGGGCTGCTGAGCGCATGGGGCATGGCTGGGCACGGACCCCAAAATGTCCTGCTTTGTTTGTCCTCAAGACATGACCTTGTCATCCTAACACAGCCTGCCCTGAACTGTGTTTCTGATGTCTGCTGGCAGTCCCAGCTGGGGTGTGCCCAGCCTGGGAGCCACAGAGCTCCACATGGGTGGTATGAGGCTCATCCAGCACCGCAGCTCAGGCCTGGTGGGGATGGGCGGCAGGGCCATGGGACAAACACATGAGTTGGAGCAGCAGGAGTAGCTAGGGCCCACATCTAAGGATTTGTAAGCAAGCAAACAGCCCTTCTGCAAAGGTTTCCTTTGCCTGTGCACAGTGCACTTGGTTTGCGCTGTGCTGGGGTCTGTACAAAAATAAGGGGCAAGCCAGGTTTGCCGATCGTGCTGGGCAGGGAATGGGAAGAGACAGGGTGGGAAACAGCTGAGCAGGCACAAGCCTCAGCGTGCATGGTAGATGCAGAAGAACAAAACAATATTAAACCTATGTAAGCACATGGTGTTCATCATCTAGGGGAACTAGCTGGTTGGTGTCAACACCAAGCACTAACACAGCCCAAATCTGTCTAACAGCCATCTGTTAGAGAACTAACATTTTGGAGCTCAGTTATCAGTGTTGGCATTTTTAAGTAAGGAAAGTTCGTTAGCCATGCAGGAGGCATGAGCTACAGATGTTTCAGATGAGCTACAGTGTATTGTCACCAGAAAATTTTTTGCTTATCAGCGCGCAGGATTGAGGTAAACTTCAGGGGGGACCACATCTTACGGCTTTTCCATGATGACTTTGGTGTGAGGTTCTCCTGCAGTGTGCGGGAAGCCCCCCTCAGGGCCCACACCATATTGTTAGTGCATCCTGTGGCTAGCAAGGTAATGAGGTTATGCCTCAGTGAGAGCCCAGCTTCCTGACGGTGCCATGAAGAGTGATAAGTGTACTCCAGCACCTAAAAATAGTGACCTTCAAGTGATCTTAAAGGTCAAGACTGTAGATTGTCGGAAGGCTTAGCCTCAAAGGCACTGCAGTAGGAGGATTGTGGGATGCTATAAACAGGCTGACTCCAGCCCTCTGCTATCGACCACGTCATATAAGTCCCTGCACAAATTCAGCAAGCTAACTCCTAAATTAGCTAGATGTTGCTGTTGTAAAAGGCTGTTGTAAAATATGTTACATGTCAGGCACCGTAACAAACCAACCCAAACAAACTCAACTTTCAACAGGAAATTCTGTCTGCATCTGTCCTCTGGAAGAAGGGACAGGCTACTTGGGGAGATTACAAAGAAGATTCTAAGGTATGCAGGGAGGAAGTTAGGAAGGCAAAAGCTCAGCATGAACTCAGATTGGCCACTGCAGTAAAAGAGAACAAGAAATCCTTTTACAAATATATCAGTGGTAAGAGAAGAAACAAGGAGAATTTACACCCTTTACTTGATGCAGTGGGGAATGTGACCGCTGAGGATAAGGAGAAGGCTGAGGTCCTCAGCGCCTTCTTTACTTCTGCCTTTAATAGGCAGATCAGTTATCCTCAGGGCACTTTATGCCCTAATCTGGAAGTCTGGGATGCCAGGCCGAATACACCCCCTGTGGTACAGGTGGAGACAGTTAGAGAGCTCCTTCTCCATCTGGACTGCCACAAGTCCATGGGACCGGACAGGCTCCATCCTAGGGTGCTAAGGGAGTTGGTGGGGGTGATTGCCAAGCCGCTCTCGGCCATCTGGGGACGCTCCTGGTTATCTGGGGAGGTCCCAGAGGATTGGAGGCTTGCCGATGTGACTCCCATCTACAAGAAGGGCCGTAAGGAGGATCCGGGGAACTACAGGCCTGTCAGCCTGACCTCAGTACCCGGGAAAGTTATGGAGCAAATCATCTTGGGTGAGATCACTTGGCATATGCGTTGCATCCAGGGGATCAGGCCCAGCCAGCACGGGTTCACGAAAGGCAGGTCGTGCTTGACCAACCTCATTTCCTTTTACGACTGGGTGATCAGACTGGTGGATGAGGGAAAGGCTGTTGATGTGGTCTACCTGGACTTCAGCAAAGCCTTTGACACAGTCTCTCACAGTATTTTCCTAGGGAAACTGGCTGCCCGTGGACTGGGTAGGTATAGCCTTCTTTGGATAAAGAACTGGCTAGGGAGCCATGCCCAGCGGGTAGTAGTTAATGGAGTCAAGTCCAGCTGGCAGCCTGTTACAAGTGGTGTCCCCCAGGGGTCGGTACTTGCCCCATCTTGTTCAATATCTTTATTGATGACCTAGACGAGGGGATTGAGTGTACCCTCAGTAAGTTTGCAGATGACACCAAGTTGGGTGGTGGTGTTGATCTGCCTGAGGGTAGGGAGGCCCTTCAGAGGGATCTGGATAGGCTGGATCACTGGGCTGAGCTGAATGGCATGAGGTTCAACAAGGCCAAGTGTCGGGTCCTGCACTTTGGCCACAATAACCCCATGCAGCGCTATAGGCTCGGAGCTGAGTGGCTGGAGGACTGTGAAGAGGAAAGGGACCTGGGGGTGTTGGTTGATGCTCAGCTGAACAGGAGCCGACAGTGTGCCCAGGTGGCCAAGAGGGCCAACGGCATCCTGGCCTGCATTAGAAATAGTGTGGCCAGCAGGAGCAGGGAGGTAATCATCCCCCTGTAGTCGGCGCTGGTGAGGCCGCACCTCGAGTATTGTGTTCAGTTTTGGGCCCCTCACTACAAGAAAGACATTGAAGCCCTGGAACGTGTCCAGAGAAGGGCAACAAAGCTGGTGAGGGGTCTGGAGCACAAGTCTTATGAGGAGTGGCTGAGAGAGTTGAGATTGTTTAGTCTGGAGAAGAGGAGGCTCAGGGGAGATCTCATTGCACTCTATAGCTTCCTGAAGGCAGGTTGTGATGAGCAGGGGTTTGGCCTCTTCTCCCAGGCAACAAGCAGGACCTGAGGAAATGGCCACAAGTTGTACCAGAGGAGGTTTATATTGGACGTGAGGAAAAACTTTTTCTCCCAAAGAGTGGTCAGGCACTGGAATGGCCTGCCCAGGGAGGTGGTGGAGTCACCGTCCCTGGCAGTGTTCAAGAGGCGGCTTGATGAGGAGCTACAAGGTTTAGTAGCTGTGGCAGCAATGGTAGTGGGAAGACGGTTGGACTAGATGATCTTATAGGTCTCATCCAACCATGTGATTCTATGATTCTATGATCTTCCATGGTTTGCTGAACGCAATGTTTAGAAGGGCTACACTTCCAGCACCCTGCCTGCCCAGAGAAATATGTCCAGGATCACTGTCACAGAAAGTTTCCCTATTGGCTTCAGTCCAAGGCTTTAAAACAGAGATCTTCATTTAGAGCAATGACACTCTGTAGAAGCACACACTTGGCTTGCAAGACAGCAGATCTCAGGAGGAGCCATGGGGAGGGCGCTCAGTAGTTGACCACAGGGTCAGCTGCAGTAGAGCCATCTCAGACCTTGCTGCTTGCCTGCTTCCTGCTCACCAAAGACAAACCTGGACCAAGGTGTGCAATCAGAAGCCACCAGTTCCAGAGCTAAGATGCTGCTTAGAGGTGGGTTGGTGACTTCCCAGATGTGTCTGCTAGAGGACCCAGCTCCACCTGGATTCCTGTGCATGAGGGGGCAGATACAACATACGGCTGATGCAGCAGAAGCCAGCTTCCCAACGTGCTCCTATTATATGACTATTTTGTTTAAATCAGCTAATATTCAATGGCACTGTAGGTTTATTTCTAGCAGGAGGAGAAAATTATGAGTAATGTTATTCTTGGTTGTTCAGTCCTGTGTGTTTACAGGAAAGTGCATGCAGGACCATGTCCCCAAAACAACCTGGAAACAAATAGTGCACAGTTCTGTTGCTCACTCTTTCCAAGACTGCCTTTCCTCTCACCTCTGCTTGCCCAAATTTTCTGTCTCCAAGACATCTGTCCCAGGGCAATTCTCTCCATTACTGTTTCTTATTTTTCCTGGCGTCCAGCCTCTAACACGCTTCCAACTGCCAACCTGCTTTCCTCAGCAATTGCAACTCATTCCATCAGGCCAGGTTTTAGTTCCTGATACTCTTTCACGCCATGTATTATGTAAGTTTGTACTCTTTTTAACTATCATAGCCTTCAGAGGCTGTTTTTCTCTTTCCATTTACCTTGGAGAAACCCTACACAGATTACGCACTGTCTTCAATGAGGTCTCTGCCTTTTGTCTATAGGCAGCTATTGGATTTTGGATTGAAACAGCCCCTATTATTAGAGTAGTCAGACACACTTTTAATTGCTTGTGTGAATGGTAACTAAGGGCCAGATCCAACAGGAATCAGGAGAAAGTTTACAGTGGAAAATTATTGTGAAATAAGCAGAAGTATGTATTGCTGCACACTAATTATTCTGTACTTCCTCCTGCGCTGTTCTTAACATGCAGTGAGTTCAAAGTTTTGAGTTCAGTTTTGAAACTTCGGGTGCTAAAATTATGCTCATTGCAACCTGCTCCACCTCCATAGCTCCGCTTAAGCCAGGAAATTCCTCATTTCAGGAGCTGCTTCCATTTCCTTTCCTACTTTATCCTGTCACAAACACCTGAAGTGTTGCTTCACAGCATGCCACGGTGTAACTCTGCCTTGACAGCAGAGAGCAACTTGGCACCTACCTCTTGCTGTAGCACCTGAGTTTGAGAAACCAGGTTCCTCACATCCCATACCCGTGCAAGGGACATCTGCTCTGAGCATGCCTCACACACTTACAGGATGTCTCTGTACAAAGGCATTCCCGCTTCCTCTCACTGAGGGCATTTCTCTGTGCAGAAACTGAGAGCTGGGCCAGGGAGAGGAGCAGGACCCGCCAAGCTGGGCAGCAGGAGCACTTTGAGACCCAAATTATCTACGTGACTCTGATTTTCTGAGCTAAAGAGAGGCATTTGGTTATGTAGCCTATTGATATTGCTGGTCATATACATGTATCTAATAAAGGCCTGACGGTACTGATGCAAGGTAGTTGGAATTTGCCAGGCATCGGCTCTCCCATGTGCTCTTGTGTTAACAGATTGCTGGCAGACTTCCAAGTGTCAGTGATGATGCTGCTAAGGGGAAGTGAAGCAGACACATATTAAACTTTTTTAAATGGTTTTCTTACCAATCAATAAAGTGCTGAATCTCATTGTCTTTTCCACAGCCAGGAGACTTGTTATTCGCTACCTGTCAGCTATCTGCTAATATTGGATTTGCACTTTACAAAGATAGATTTTTATTTGTTTTTAGGAGCTATTTGATGATTTCTGAAGAGGCAGCCGAATGCTGGTGCAGGCAAGAGCTAGCTGTAGGCCAATGGTAAATGGGAAGCAGAAAAAAATTTCAGTCCAAGCAGCCTGCAGTGACCTGAGAAAAGGGCTCTGTCTACATCACGAGTAATGCAGCATAATGGGGGCGGATCAGCAGAGTGAAACAGTTCATGCTGAAAACCTGACATCTACATTAGGTACCTTCTAGTGGGGGCTAACTTAAGATCCACTCTTGTCTGGTCCAATGGACTGAATATGCACTTGTGGTTCAAGCACGTCACACGTGCTCCTGGAGCACATCTCATTGTTTAATTCAGTCTGAAAGGAGTCTAGTTTCCAGACTGCGAGCACGCTACACCTGATGCAGTAAGTGGTGACAACCGGACAATTTGTTTCAAAAGCACATTCCTCAACTAAAACCCTAATGTAGATAAGGTGAAGGACTGCTCGAAATAAATTAAATCTAGACTAAATGAAGCAAAATATGCCCTGTGTGATGCATAGGAACAATGAAGCTGCAGATTCACAATGAATTGCAGCTGACAAAAAGAAAAAAAACCACAAAACAAAACAAACAAGTATGCAGTTTCTTCTTCTTTCTGCATCCCTCTACTTCTTTCCTGGTACACCACAAAGGAAGCTTGGGTGCTTAGCTCTGCACTCTGGATCTCACTAAAGAAGCCAGCCATCTAGAAGTTAGATATTGCAATGCGACATTACAGCATCTAATAACAATCATTTTTGGTTTAAATTAAATATTACCCACCTCGTATTTTAAACAAGGGAGAGACAGATTTTTGCTTTCAGTTACTCTGGATGCATACTGGAGCAAGATTTATTCTATAAATATTTAAATAAACCATATTCATTAAATTAGTTTTCCTCCCACTCTTTCTATTTACTTCTATTTGCTATCAAAGGTTCCATTATAGATTCAGCTCAGCTTTCCCCTGGAGGCTGTAGCCACAATAATACTGTTTGATGTAAATAGGTTGTGGTGACTGATTTTTTTTTTACTCCAGTAAGCATATTGCTTGGAACACGCTGCTCGCTCCCATGGTCCAAAAAAATGTGAAGACATGACTCATATCTGACAACTGCTACTGATCTCATTTCCCTTACTCAAACTCCACAGTTTATGCACAGATCTATTTTGAATAGTGGGATGTGTGAATGTGTCTCCAGTCTTTCCTTATTCAGCCTTAGAGCAAAGAAGGGACTTTCTTTTCTTTCTTTCAGGGGACTGGAATGCATCTCACTAACGTTTAGGCCATTTACAAGAAGATAGTGGAAGTTTTAAGTTCAGCAACTAGATGTGGCATTTTTAGAACTGCTTTCTGAGCATTTTTTTGAGGTACGTGGCCAGGTGGACTTGCAGTAGCACAGATTTAGAGGAGCATGGCCAGGAGGTCGAGGGAGGTGATTCTCCCCCTCTACTCTGCCCTGGTGAGATCCCACCTGGAGTACTGTGTCCAGTTCTGGAGCCCCCAACACAAGAAGGACATGGACCAGCTGGAGAAGGTCCAGAGGAGGTCCATGATAAGAGGGCTGGAGCACCTTTCCTATGAAGACAGGCTGAGAGAGTTGGGGCTGTTCAGCCTGAAGAAGAGGAGGCTCCGGGGAGACCTGATAGCGGTCTTCCAGTACCTCAAGGGGGTCTACAAGAAAGATGGGGGGAGACTGTTCAGTAGGGCCTGTTGCGATAGGACGAGGGGTAATGGTTTTAAAATAGAGGGAGGTAGATTTAGATTGGATATTAGGAAAAATTTTTTTACGATGAGAGTTGTAGAACACTGGAACAGGTTGCCCAGAGAGGTGGTGGATGCTCCATCCCTGGAAACATTCAAGGCCAGGTTGGATGAGGCTCTGAGCAACCTGACCTAGTCGGGGATGTCCCGGCTCCTTGCAGGGGGGTTGGACTAGATGACCTTTGAAGGTCCCTTCCAACCCTAACCATTCTATGATTCTATGATTTTAAGGAGTTATTTACACGTATGAATTACCCACTCTGAGCTGGTTGCCTCTGTGCATGAAGACTGGCATGCACATGACATGCTTCCTTCCCCGGATGTAACTAGATTACTGTTGTGGTTTTCCCCACTAAAATCAGCCACAAAGCTTTTACGCTGCAGTAATCCTCCTCTGGTCATGTTTATTTTAGTGGCTCTCCCTTTGCCTTCCCACACAGCTTTTGCACTGTGCATGACCAGCTGACGTGTTGGCCTATGTGCAGCCCTGCTCCGGGGCGACCACGGCTGAAGTCAGGGCACTGTGCCCACGTCAGCACAAACACCGACGCAAATGCAAGCACACACTCCGGCCTCAGGAATGAGCACGCCAAACCTCATCTTCTCCCTCGCCCTGTATTTCTGCATTGTGTTTCCACCTGGAGCTTCTCAGAGGGCCTCAGAAAAGGAGGTGATGCAGGGAGCCACATGATCCCAACTACAGAAGCTGGTGTTTTTGAGAGAAGCAGTAAAGAGACTGGCCAAGCAAGAATATAACCGGGCTCCCATGTGGGCTCCATGTCCAAGGCTATGAAGATGACTTGGAAACCTGAAGGGAAAACTATTTGTGGTTGAGCCCATATTATGCACTGAACTGGATTTATTAACATGAGTCATAGACATTAATTCTCACCTCAAGCCTTTGATTTAGCACTGAGCACTTACTTTTTAGTCTCCACTGTCATCCTACAGTTATTTCAGGAAAATCTTCAGCAAAAGCTTTCATCATCCAAATTAAGAGAAGGTAAACAGGCTCTCTCAGAATAAGACACAGTTAGCTGATGCTCCTTATCCCACAGTGTTCCCCATGCTAGCAAAGTCAGCCATTAGGGGAAAGAAATGAGAATTCATGCATTTTCCAGGCAAGCTGATTTACTATTATTAAACTCACAATAGGACTAACTAGGCTTTAACAGGAAGTAGCAGTTTTTATGAATTAAGTCCAAGGTTTTGTACAGGAGAGAAGTCATCAAAATGAAGTTTCAACAAGCTATTCCACACAAGCAACACCATAAATAACCTCAGGAGGAAGCCACAGACCTCGTTCACGCAGTGATATTTGTCTTTTCATAGAACCATAGAATAGTTTGGGTTGGAAGGGACCATTAAAGGTCATCTAGTCTGACTCCTCTGCAAGGAGCAGGGACCTCTTCAACTCGATCAGGTTGCTCAGAGCCGCATCCAACCTGGCCTTGATGTTTCCAGAGATGGGGCATCTACCACCTTTCTGAGCAACCTGTTCCAGTGTTCCACCACCCTCATTGTAAAAAAAAAAAAAGTCTTCCTTCTATCTAGCCTAAATCTACCTCCTTCTAGTTTAAAACTATTACCCCTCATTCTACCACCACTCTTCCAGGTACTGGAAGGCCACTATAAGGTCTCCCCAGAGCCTTCTCTTCTCCAGGCTGAACAGCCCCAACTCTCTTATCATCTTCATGGCCCTCCTCTGGACCTGCTCCAACAGGTCCACGTCTTTCCTGTGCTGAAGACTCCAGAAGTGGATGCAGTACACCAGGAAGAGTCTCTCACAAAAGCAGAGTAGAGGGGGATAATCACCTCCCTCGACCTGCTGGCCACGTTTCTTTTGATGCAACCCAGAAAACAGTTGGCTTTCTGGGCTCCAAGTGCACATTGCTGGCTCATGTTGAGCTTTTCATCCACCAGTACTCCTAAGTCCTTCTCCTCAGGGCTGCTCTCAATCTCTTCATCCCACAGCCTGCATTGATATCAGGGATTGCCCTCACCCAGGTACACCTGGCCTTGTTGAACCTCATGAGGTTCGCATGGGCGGACATATCCAGCCTGTCAAGGTCCCTCTGAATGGCATCCCATCCCTCAGTCATGTCAGATTTATTGCATAACTCTCCATTACAGTAGCTCCAAGAGTCGATCTACCCCCATAAGTTTATCAGTAACAGCTGGCACTTCCACATTTCCCTACAGTAGGGACTACGCACTTCTGATCATAGATGTCTCATGTCCTGTGCTGACCCTGTGGCATTCATGCAGGTTTGCAGAAAACTGGTTCTGTCACTAGCAATCACACCAAGTCTTCACCAGAACCATGTCTCACCACATCAGTCACCTTCTACTTCAAGATTAATTTGGTAGTGAAACATGCATGAAGTTGTCAGAAAGGCAACATGGAGGGAACATTCAAAGGAAGGAGAAGATAGATAGAGCCATACTGTACTCTGCAGTAGTCCCAAGCCGGCATTTGAGCCCACGCTCAAATCTCCTGTCTATGCTACTTGGACACAAACCTATTACTTAGACAGAAGCTAACACAGGCCAAGCTCAGATGGCAGGGGGTAAGCATTTTTGCAAAAGCAAAGGGCACACCCATTTGAAGGGTGTCCTAGGTTAGGGATGCTGGTTACAGCTGTACTATTAAATTAAACATGCCAGGAACTGTTTGTTCACATGGAGGCTAGCTGTGCAGGATGACTTACCTCCATGCCTTATCTCTTATCCAGATCTTGGCCATATCAGGATGGCCACAGGAAAAATGCTTGCTGAGGATTTGCACCAGTTCCTGATCTGCTCCCAGGAATCGCTTGGGACAGCACAAACTAGCCGGGGCTAAACCATGCCTGCACCATGCTGCCAGTGGAATGGTGCAGATGGTCATGCTCCAGGGCCCAGAAACTGGTGTTTTTCTCTTGATGATGCAGCTACTGTGTTCAGCAAATTTCTCTCTCACCTGATTTTTTGCAACTCCATTTTGACCAGTTATGAAGTCTCTTTCAGAAACATGTTGGTGTTGTGTATCATTGCGTGTGTAGGCAGCCCACAACTGGGTTGCCCTTGTAAGTGTGGCCATAGGGGACCGAGCTGCAGGTCTCCTCTAGTAAGCAATGTGGACATGTAGAGCACACAGCAGTGAGCAAGCTCTGTATCAGCTTGCTCCTCAAGTGTGGACCAGGAGATAAAATGCTAGCCTGAATGATGGTGGGCAAGGCCTTCTGAGGAAAACAAAAAGGGAAGAAAAAGGAGAGAAAAAAAGAGAAGAAATGAAGAGGCAGCAAGAAGGACCTAAAGAAGACAATGCACTGAAAACTGTGCAACAAACAATATTAAAAAGATTAAAGAGAATCGGCATGAAGTTCAGGCTTTAGACAAACATCTGCAGAGGCCATGGTGAGAGCTCAGTGCAGGAAATGGAGCAGGGGGAAATCACACTTTAAAGATTCATGATGCTATTAGAAGAGATTTCCCTGTCTCATGATGTTTATTAAATATCTAATTTTAGACTAGTGATAAGGTCAGACATTAGTACTCAGCCTCTACATTAATATTTAATACTTATTGACCCCCATTCTCATGTTTCAGGGGAACATGCTGGAAGCTGTCATAAAAATTACATGGGGATGCGGTACATAAATATACAGAAAGACTAATTGCGGTACTAATTTCTTTGTTGCCTGAAACTAAATTCATTTACTTCTTGTCTGCAGCTTAGTAGGACCTGTAGGATACAACAAATATTGATTCTCAGCGTAGGATGTTGCTGCACAAACAGAAAGGCTGTGGCCGTTTCCTGGTGTTCCCCGGCTGCTGCATCTGTGGTGATGAAATTCAGTGCAAAGAGACGAGCAGAGGGAGCATTCATTTCGGCCAACACCACCCATTTACAGCATTGCCTTTTTTCTCCTAAGCTACAATACCCCAACACCAAACATGGACCTTGCGATCCCCTTTAAACTGTTCTGTAGCCAAAAAAGAGAAAGCTATCTGGCAGCACAGCTTCAGTTACCAATGAATTAATGAATGCAGAATTACAGATACCTGATTATTGTTAGATAAATGTGATAGTGGCAAGGTGTTATACACATAATCTGTCCCATGCTACTGCCATTTGCTGAAGTTATCCCCAAAACGTGGATACTAAATGACCAATCACTGCATCTGCTGATGGTTGAGGTCAAAATCATTTAAAAACATATAAAAGAGTGTTCAACACCTATCTTTTAAGGGGAAGGGAGAAGCGTACCTGGAGATTATACGCACCAGCTGCTGAGTCAAGGCCTCAGTCTGCCACATGTGAAAAAGCCTATGAAGATGAGAGCTTCAAGAAACTACAAAGAGGAGAAAAATTAATCATTACAATATTCATGTATTTTTACACATTCTAACCTCAGAAAGACAGCACAAAGTAGAATAGGTAGCGAGCTTCAGCATGACAAAATGAGCTTGGAGGTGCTACATATGTATTAGTGATCTGTGGAAGAAGGTCATGCACAACAGCTGAGGTGCCAACATTTGCCAGGTGGCTAATTCTGTAGATAGGTTGACCTCTGATAGGACTAATTTCTAATTGAGCTGGGAGAGTAGCATGAATCACAGCATGATGAGAGACTGGAAAGGTTAACTTGAACTAATTCCAAAACTGTAATAAAATAAAGTGAAAGTGTTCAGCTGAATATGGTGCTTGTAAGAGAAGCATACTGGTAGCTTTTCAAAACAATGTCCTCTCTGCAGGACAGATGCCTTGTATACAAGTTGTAGGCACTTCTAGGATGAGACTGCTTCTCTTTAGTATTCATTTAGTGCAGGACTAAGGGAGGCCATGCTCCATGTTTGAAGCCCCAAATTGTTACGATGAGATAGTGCCTGACAGAAGGGAGGATGTTTTCCCTGAATACCTTACGTGTTTCTCACTATGCTTGGACCTGAAGTGGCCATTCCCAGGAGGGGAATTTTTTTCAGGCACATAGTTTTTCTGCATAATACTAATAATAGTAATAATTATTATATAATAATACCTTACAATATATTATATTAATAGAATAAATAACTAAATAAAATATAATACTAATAATATATGTTAATGTGTTATAATATATGGTAATGATAATATAACACTATTAATATGTGACAATAACACTAATAATAGTAATACCAATGAGAATAAGCAAGAACAAAGCAAAAATAGCTTTTCTCTCATCTATGCTGATTCATTCCCTCTTTATTTTTCTCGACACAGGAACAGCATCACATCAGCCCTGTATCCTTACTCTCCCTTCTCTGCTTCAAATCACAGAGCAGGTTGAAGTCAGCTCTTTTAAAATGCAAGCAGAGCTTACGGAAATGCTGTTCTTCCTCTGTAGCTCCCCTGCAGGTCCAGGCAGATGCGATAAGATCATAACCAGCAGTCACGAGCACTTACAGTTTGTCCTGATTTCTTAAGTGATGGACCATTCATCTCAACACCAGCACAGAAGAACAGATACAGTGTCCCAGTTGCACATCGCTAACCAGGAGATGCTGCTTATCAGGAAGCATCTGCACATCTCCAGCTTCTGGAGGAAATCTTGAGGGCTGTTTCCAGGATCATTCAGACATAAACAGCAGGCACACTGGGGTCAGCACTTCCTGGGCTTAGCAGAGCAGCTGCCTGCATCCTGGCAGTGAGCTCCTCTGGCCTCACGAGTCTTACGTCTCTGTCCTAGAAATAACTTATTAAATGGGAATCTAAGCTTCCATTGAATAATTTTTACTTCATTTTTGGTATGAAGAGTGTGAAACATTATATCAAAGGCTTAAAGAAATTAGAATAAATAAATAAGCCTAAAAGTTCCTTACATTTTTGAGAGCCTAAATAACAGCTTTGAGGTCTGATTCATTATTTGGGCATGTTTAAGGTTAGAAATTATGAAACCAACAAACCTTTCAAGTCAAACAAGTTCCACAGCTGTAATTACAGAGAAACGTGTTACAGAGCTCACCTTTAGGTCAGGCACATCTGTCTTGAGGCTATGTGCATGAATATGTACATGGAGGGATGGCTGTACTGGAAGGTCTCTTCCATTGAAACCAGTTAGGATCACTGAAGACAGGGTAGGCTTAATCATAATTTTACAATCAGTGTATTTTGCATGGGAGTAGTTGCCTGTTCTCTGCTTGTATGTACAGGGAGTGCAGTACTGGGTCTAGCTAGGTGTGTCTGTGCACAATTTACGTGGCAATGAGGCCCCCCCCCCCCCGGCTTTAAACAGTGGCCATTGTCACCCTCTGAAGGCTTGCAAAGTGCTCACCCATTCCCCAGGGCTGCCTGCTCCCTGCAGAATGGGAGCTCCCGGTTCCTTTTCTTTCTTTTCTTTCAGGTGATGGCTGATAACACCTCGTGGGGAATTGCAAGTTAAACACTTGTAAGAGAAAAGAAAAAAAAAAAAAAGAAAAAAACAAGGGAAGCCTACCGCTGATAAAAGATGAAAGCCACCACATAGACTTAACTGGGCTAACCTTATCTTGTTATCTCTTAAATTAGCAGGGTTCAATCTAATTAAGTGCTGGCATGGAAGCAACCCCAGTTTGGGCGTGACTCGCCCGCGGGAAGGCTCTTCCGACCGCAGCCTCGACAGGGCTCTGCCGCGCTGGGGCTGAGGGAACATGCGGTTCCTGCCCCTCATGGCTCGCAACCGAAAATCCTGGTCTTCTGTCAAAGGGGTGGGCAGGCAGTCATCTTATAGATACCGTTTCTATCTTTAAAAGGTAATTCTGACAGGTTATTTCAACTCTTAAAACAAATCACCACGTGCTTGTGCCGTTTTTGCTGTTATCAACGGCATTTACTATGCCAGGGCTGTTGCCTAATACACTTAAACTGATAAGTTATACTACATCAAAGGCAGAAGGTTCTATAGTAGATAATGCCTAGGGAATCAAGCTATACCGAAGTTTATACCTCAATTTATTTATTTAGACCTCGAGGTTTATCAGAAACACAGTAGCTGATAATTTGCTGTTGTGGATCCTTCAGAAATGCCCAAGTACCAGTCATAAATGTAATATTAGGAGCAGATTTGGATCCCAAAGCTGTGACCCTGTCAATTCAACACCCAACAACACCCAGGGGAGCAGCATGTCTAGCACTTGCATCTGAGGATTTATTATTTCCCGCTCCACGTAGCTGGATGCCTCCTTATACCTAGGTGGTCTTTTACACCCACCTACAGCAAGTCCTTGAATTCACACAGCTGGATCTCCGTAAATTGAAGCACTGTCACCGTGCCCTAGTTAATAGCTTTATACCTGTACAGGTGGGTGTAGCAAGTCTGTTGTATACAGTCATATTTTGTGATATCGGTGAAGGTACCTGGTCGTTGCTGGGTTTTGATACATTCGTCTAAAAATTAACTGAAGGATCCTGAGCGTAGCACCTGTGCCCAGATCTGAAAATGGTGTAGATAATGAGAATTTGCATGAACTGTGACAGAACATGTCTAGAGCACACCAATGTACAGCTCCACTGATGGACAGGACAGAACCAGACGTCTGCTGACGGGTTGCTGGTCCATGCAGAATATGGGCGGCAGGGAGGGTGGGAGCTGGTGCGCTCAGCTGGAGGAGAGGAAGCTGGGAAGGAGAGCAAGCTCTTGTATTTCTCTTCATTTGCCTGGAGGGGGAAGAAGCCTGCAAATGAAAAAGTCAACTGGCTCCTTAATTTGAACAAACTACAAAAAGAATAAGAAAAAAAAAAAAAAGCAGCTGTAATAGCAGCTACAGCCTCCCACGCTGGTTCATCTCAGCCACTAAGCAGGGGAAAATGGGGGAAGGCAAACAAGCATCTGGTCTTCCTGATTATCATCTGACATGTGAATTTAAAACCTTGTGAAATTCAGAGGTGGGAGGGTTTCTCCCAGGGAGCTGTGCAGCATTCCTGGGAACAAAGACAAGCCCAACACCCAAAGCAGAACAGCTCAGCTATTCATATCCCTAAGTAGGTGAGAAGATGGCAACTCCTTTCTGCCCCTTTCCCTCCTCATTTGGGCTGTCACAGCCCAGAGGTTCAAAGCCCTCTGCCTGCAGTCCAGCTTCTAAATCCCCTTCACAATCCCCCTGCCATGACTGGCTGCTGTCAAGCCTCATGTGCTGTCAGAGAGCATCTTGGTTCCTGCAGGTTGCCAAAGGTCCCCAGGGCTCTGAGCACCTCCTGGCCTCAGCGTCGCAGCCAAGGGCAGGCCCATTTCCCACACCCAGCCCTACAGAAATGGGCTTCAGCCAGGGGCACAAAGCTGCCAGAACTGAACCATACCCATCGCAACTCTGCCGCTGGAGTGTCTGCTGCACATCCCCAGTGGGCTTCACCGCCCACTTGTTTTAATTTGAGCTGCTGGAGAAAGGGAAGGGATGCAACCAGGAGAGAGATACAGCAGACAGAGCTAGTGATGCCTGGTCACAGAGTCCAACCTCAGCTGCTGCCTCTGCAGAAGGTAGCCAGGACCTTTTTCATCGTATTAAAAGCAGCAAGAAAAAGATACTGCCTCTATTGAGAGTGTCATAACAGCTGCTTCCCAGACTGGGAGTACCTGGGGCTACAGATATCCGCATCATGGCAGCTGTTGGCTTGCAGGAGGCAAGGGAGGAAGGGATGGGCAGGAGCTGGGCCCCCACCTTCCCTCATTTATTTGTTGCCTCCTTCCCTCAGGCCCCCTGGGTTAGAACAAGGCTTTAGGTACCTATAGGGTGGGATGGTGTTACCAATGGTGAGAAAAGAGTTTTAGGTAAACAGAGAAAAGAATCACAGAATCATAGATTGGTTTGGGTTTGAAGGGACATTTACAGGTCATCTAATCCACCCGCCCCTGCAAGAAGCAGGGACATCTCCAACCAGATCAGGCTGCTCAGAGCCCAGTCCAACCTATCCTTAATGTTTCCAGGGATCAACCACCTCTCTGGGCAACCTGTTCCAGTGTACAAAGAGTACATTTTAAAACTGCTGCAGTGGCTACAGCACATATTATGGACATACACACACATCTGCTTCTTCTTCTTTTAAACCATATCTATGAGACCACTTCTCCTAAAAAAAAAGGAGAGAAAAACAGGATCAAGTAACATATTAAGGAAGGGCCCCCATGTTGTGTCAGCTGGAGGATGTTTACCCAGATCGCTTTACAGTGGGCACATAATCAGAGGGTTTCTCCATCAATAGCTCTGGTGGAGCAGAGCTCCTACGTTCAAAGGAAACGTTCAAGGCCAGGTTGGATGAGGCTCTGAGCAACCTGATCTAGTTGGGGATGTCCCTGCTCCTTGCAGGGGGGTTGGACTAGATGACCTTTGAAGGTCCCTTCCAACCCTAACCATTCCATGATTCTATCATTCTATCATTCAAAGCAAAATAGGCCAGTGGAATTTTTCACCCTAAATAAGTTGCTTGGAGGAGCTGCCTAAGGAATATGTGTGCCACCACCTGCTGTTGGATATGAACAGAACTGCTGAGCCATGGGCTGCCAGCTTTGCTGGCAGCACCCTGCATTGCAGCATGCAGCATCGCTGTCACTCGGCAAACACCCAGCGTTGCTGGCATGTGACATCGCCAGCACCCGGCATCACCGGCTCTGTGTGTTTCCTACCACTCAGTGCCTGAGAGCCTGGGCAGCCCCCGGGAACTGTGCCTCTCCTACACCAACAGCTTCTACTGTGTTCTTCTTCACCTGTGGAAAACTGACTGTGGACACAAGCTAAAAAGCATTCTCTTGCTTTGGGGCACAGACCTAGCAAAAAGGCATTATCAGATCCTGATGAGCTTTAAAGCAGATGCTGTTACTGCAGCTGCTCACCACTAAGAGCGCACAGCATTATTTCAGATAAAAAGCATGTCATGAGCAAGCTACCATGAAGTTTTAGCCATTTATATATCTCTCAGTATTTAAAACAACAACGCAATGCTTTTTAGATTTACTATACCATGGTTAAAACAAACACTCAATACATTCACATCCTTTATGTTAGATTTTTAAACAAAATGAACCATTACCTGTTGGCACTGGATAGGTCCATGATCTTGGCAGATTAAAATCAAACATGCTGTATAAAGGGACCCCAGAGGCAAGCGTCGGAAGCAACAGCCTCAGAAACTCTCCACCACTCGGCCATTGCACACGGCCAGTGAGCGCAGTCCTGGGGCTCCCGGGCAGGGCTTCCAGGTCACTTGTGTGTTACATGACAGGCTGCCTTCAGCTATGTCCTCTGTCAGCCTCCTCATTGCCCTCCATCCTCTAACATCACAGGGATGCCGAGGTCCCAGTACTTTCAACAGTTGCTTCGTTATCGAGGCCAAGGGTTGTTGCCATCGTGAGGAGCTTTGGTTGCTTCTCAGGCCAGTGACGCTGAGCAGTTTCTTGCACTGGCAAAGCAGCAAATGTGTTAGCCGGAGAAAGGCAAGATATCTCACAGTGTGCTGCAGACCAGCTGCTTTGTTTGGCACCAAATAACTTGGGCTAAATCCTCTCAAACTGTAGTGCCACACAGAAGATTCAAGGGGGAATAAGAACCCAGATAAATCGGGCTGATGTTAAAGCAGGTTTATCCCCAAACACAAGCAAATCTAGCACTTGCAGAGAGCCAGCAACTACCTAATGCCAGCCTCAGAAAACCGAGTGTCTTCGGCAGATGCGGCCTGACTCTGTAACTAGAGACAAGAGCAGTAATACTCAGTGATGTGTATAATGCTGCAAAGCCTGAACTGATTCCTAGGATGAATTATTGCCTCTCCTCTCACCAAGAGTAACAAAAATTATCAGCTCAGAACACACAGGTAGGTAAATTTCAGTGTAGCTACTGAAAAGTAGAAAATAAAACAAAACCCAACAATTGTATTATAAGCAGGGAAAGAATATAAGCCTTGTAGGAAAATGTCATGTAATATAAGTGGAATTGACAAAAGCTAGAGATTTACAGTCTAAGTCCAGACACACTACTGAAGTTTTCTTTGAAAAGCCAGTTAGTTAGATGTAACAGCATGTGAGTTGTTCCTCTGCCCCCTTCCCCGGGCAGATAAGCAATCAAAACAAACACATTTATCTGAGAGATCTCTTAATCCTCTGCATAAACAACATTTCACCATGCACGTTATAGTGGGCTTAGTGTTTCTTGAGCATGGAGAAGCTTAAAGCCACAGTTCAGTCCTTATCCTATGAGCACAACCACAAAATCCAAGCCATGTTTGCATGTCCTAAGGTTACCCAGGGCAGGAGGCAGGGATAAGGGCCAATTTTGGTCTCTCTCTGCACAAAATACAGCACGCCAGTCCACCAAAATCCCTGTTTCATGGTAAAAGCGAGTAGACAGAGGGAGCCTAGCACAGGGTTTGAGGCAGACAAAGGATGTATATTCACTGTTCCGTAGGTTAGCAGGAATATTCATGAGGATCTCTTTCTCCCAAAGCGAAGAAGGTCCTTAGCTGCTTCTTCAGTGCTCTAAGGTTGGGGCTGCAGAGCCATGCATAGCCGGCAGGCAGAGGAGGGTGAGGTCTGGCACAGGGAGAGCACATGTCCTCAGGGGGTCCAGGCTGGAGTCAAGGAGGCAAAGCTTTACTGGGAAAAGGTAAGCAGAACCCTTTCAGAAATGCCGACAAACCTGAAAGCTCAGGGGATCCTCCACAAAGGATCCCTTCTGGGCACAAGCTGCTGCTCATGCTGGCTGGAGACTTTGAAAGGTGAATAAAGAGGGTGGCCGTGCTGGGAAGTGAAGGCATCTCCCCTCAACAGCCTTCCCAAGGTCATCTGCGAACCAGCCACCCTGTCACCTTGCAGCTCCGGACCTCCTATCTCCCTGATCTTCCCTACAGGCGCACAGGTTCCTTCTGGATACAGGACTTAACCAGGTAAGAAAAGGTCACTGGCTGAATCTGGGACCATCCAGACATGAGCAGGTTTTATTTGGAAGCACATTTCTCTGTACTGGCCCTGACCACGCAAATGCAAATTTTTGAACTTTGTCTCGGAAGGGGCTGGATCTGCAAGTTGAGCTGCAAAGTGCTGGAAGGAAAAGCCGCGCTGCCAGAATATAGAAGTGCTCTGACACGTGCTCCCCCAAATGCAGAGGTTTTAACTCTGAAAGAGGAACTTAGTAAGGCTCATAGGGAAGCTGAGGGAAAGGAAAGTAAGAAAAGGATTTTTTTCCTATATGACACACTCTAAGATAGTAAAGCCATTGCCTCGGGTGTTACCTAGAAAGGAGGAGTTGAAATCTGATAGTCACTCGTGGTGTATGAAGTCAAAAAGGCCTGACAGCTTAAGGCCATGTCGTTAGTGAAGCTCACCGCTGGAGAGAGGGTGGAGGGATAGACAGACCCTTTGCTGAAACCACCGCGTACCTTACATACCACGTCGCCACTGCTGACAGTGTTTGTGAGGAAGGGTATCACAGAGAAAGCTGTGAGCTGGGAAAAGAAGAGCACTGCGGCTGTGGGAGCTCATCTCCTGGGCTTCTCCCGAGACACATGAATCACATGTGATGCCCATGAGCGGCTGAATCAGCTTTAGGCAGCTAGTAGGTAAAGCTTTTCTCCCCAAGGCCATAATCAGGGCTCTGGCAATCAAAGGCTGCTCTCTTCTCTTCCCTGGGTTTGAGGGTGTTGTCATCAGCATCTCAGCAGGGAGTGCATCTCCCTCTGAATAAAAAAAGAAGACTTGGCTTTGATCATATGGTCTGGACTAATCTTCCTCTGTAAGGCAACTGTTTTTATTTATCGCTGCCTTCTTAAATGCTATTATCTCAATGACAGCAATGTTAGGTGTCATTCTTTTAAATACCTGTGCAGAAAGGCAAATTGTTTTCCAAAAGTAGGAATCTGATACCAAGTTTGGGAAAAAATGTAACAAAAAGCTTTTCAGATAATATGTATTTGGCACCTTATTAAGAAATTTTATTTATAGCTACCAGAGGTAATTGGTGATAAAAGGTATCTTTATTCCAGTTTTATAAATGAGGTAACTGAGGCATGGAAAAATTAAGTGGCTTGTTCAGAGCTGTATAGAAAGCTTTGGCCATGGCTAGGAACAGATACATTACTAACTCCAGTCCCAAACCTTTTTAGTGTCATTACTACTTTTTTCCTGACAAAAACTCAGCCTCTAGTGAAGATGAGAAAATTCCATGAGAACAACTTCAGAAAGTTTCCTGTAAGCAGCTAATGAATCGTGTTTTCCTGTGGATTTGCATCCAGAAAGCCGAACTTCTCACCCTCAGCAGACTCCCATGATACCAACACCCTTCCCCCCAGCTCCCTCCCACATCTGCTTGTCTCCCTGGGCCCAGCTGCAGCCCCCGCAGATGTGCTGCTGTGACAACCATCCTTTTTTTTTGGGAAGGAGGTGACTTTGGCTCTCTCTCCTTCTGCGCAGTAGCTGGCCTTCACGAAAAACTCATAAGGAATGTTGTCTCTTTGCAAGCCCTCCTTTGAAACGTGGTTGTATTGTGCAGACATGGTTTAGTAGGCATGGTGGTCTTAGGTTGATGGTTGGACTTTAGGATCTTGGAGGTCTCTTCCAACCTTAAGATTCTATGATTCTATGATTCTATGGATAGGTTCAATGGTAACTGGGAGATTCCAGTTTCTCCAGGGAAGCAGGTTAAAGCACAATCAGGCTTGAGCCAAAGCGCCTGCCACTGTCTGGAGCTGTGGCAAACGCTGCAAATTTTCCTGTTCAGCAAGTGGGGCATTTGGGAAATAGTGTAGTTTATTAGTGCTGACCCTGTTTATTTTCCAGGAGAGCGCAGCAGGGATTCACCTCTGTTTTGGTACTGCTTCATGGATGCTCCTCAGCAGTGCACCAGCTCCCCAGTGTGTGTGCTGCTGTTGGGAGACCACAAAGCCATGACTGCCCTCAGCCACAAGCTGGTGGCCATGTGGTCAAGTGCCATCTTAACCCAGCACAGCCCTCGGGGCAAGCTTTTAGCTGCTCTGTGGTTTACCTCTCACATTTGTAGGAGTAGCACTAAAGTGCACTGAGGAGCAGGATTTAACAGAAGTCAGTAAAAAGCTGTTAAAACAGTTGTTTTCACTGCTCTTCATAGATTGTCTTGTTTGCTGGCTGAGACAATGATACTGATGGGATAGATACAAAAAGGGAAAAGCAGCCCAGATTTATCAGCGTGCTCTACCACATTTGCCCCACTCCACTGGATTTTACCTCACTCTGGATGTAAGCATAGTCCCAGCAGAACATGTACTTTTAAAAAATTTATTAGTGTTACCTATACCTGCTAAAGGGTTACAGGTACTCAGATGTCTTTTTTTCCTTGTACATCATTCTGTATGGTTAATTATATACCTTAGTCTGCCCAATGCAGGAAGCACAGCATAATGTACCCTGGCTGTTAGGAAAGAACCAGGACATTTAAACCAAGTAATAGGGTCTGAGCAAGAAGCCTCAGAGTCCTTCTTAAGGTCTTTTTGTCTACATCACACTGAAAATAGCACTCTGTCTAGTGTAGTCCAATAGTAGAGATTATAAGAGCACTTCAGACATGTTTTCTGAAAAATAAGAACTTCTTTCCACAGTAAAAATCCACATTTCCTTATTTTGCGTACTTCAGTAGTGACAGTAATTGCAATACCTGGAGGAGGAAGTTGATAGCCTGTCCTGGTTTTGGCTGGGATGGAGCTGGTTTTCTTCCCAGTAGCTGCTGGGTTTTGGATTTAGTATGGGATTTGGTATGTGAAGAATGTTGGTGATACACTGATGTTATAGGTTGTTGCTAAAAAGACCAAGGACATTTTCAGCCTCCCAGGTTTCACTAATGGGCAGGTGCAAGAAGCTGGGAGGAGCATAGCCAGTACAGTACAGTACAAAAGCTTGAAAAACTTTGAAACACAGAGCAGTGACCTGGTACCTGAGAAGCTGTGAAGGGCAGCGCAAGATCCATACACAGAAGTCAACTACAGAATAACTATGAGACACCTCTGTGAAATAACCACAGAAAAGGCAAACCATGATCATAGGATGCATCTACTGAGGTACATTTGGGAGACAAAGGGGAATGTGAACACCATACTGCAAGGCTTTGGTTAGTCATCCTTTGAAGTCTTGAATATTACTCTTTTCACCTGGCTACACACAGTGTCATTTCATACCAGAATACATAAAGAGAGGAACTACCATAACTCTTCAGGCATGGCAGCAGAAACTCCAGCTTCAGGCAAAAGAAACCCATAAACTGTGGTTTCTACCACCTGACCATGTGAGGCTTTAGATTTTTATTATCTTCTCTTACTTTTTATTTCTTTTTCATCTTCTACCCTTCTCCTTGTTTTCTCATTTGTTCTTCCACTGCTCTCTCTTGTCTTTCCTCCTTCATCCCCTTAGCCCACACCCCTGAGTGCAGTTCCTTCCAGAAAATGGTGCTACTCTTCACCTCCCACTCTTTCTGGCGTTACTGCCCAGTAGGAAGCAGGACACCCAAATGGCAAAGCGCCCTCCATCATGCAGAGGAACCGAATTGGAAATGAGATTAGGAGAACAGGAAGTTCAGAGGAGGCCTCTGCTTTGGGCTGAGTGGGATACCTGACGTAGGACAGTGTTGTACAGCCTGACAGTGCTGCCTGTGCCATTGCTCAGCAATAAAGCAGAGACTCAAGGAAGCCGCATTGACCCCTTGTTTGGAGGAAAAAACTTTCTGAGTGAACATGTAATAGGGTTGTCTATGATAGAAGAGGTAAGATTCAGTGACACAGGTAGTCCCTTCCATTTACACGTTTCTTCACTACCTCTCACATATCCCCAAGACCCTGTTACCAACATCCGGAATAAAACTCCTTAACAGCAATGAGAAGTTAAGAAGCAGGCATTCCTTTATTGCAGCGCTGGGCGCACAGGGGATCGCTCCACCTAACGTGCGCATCTGTTCGATCCAACAGTGCAGGTTAAATACACACCTGCTATACATATTTGTGAGCGACGGAGGAACGTACAACAAAGACTCAATATGAGTAACAAGCGTAGTTTGATTTATTAGTCCCGGGTGTGCATATTTATATTGCTAAGATAAAATATGCCTACTAGTCATTGCGTGATTGGCTTAAGCTCTAATGGTTACATTTGCATATCCCTCCTACTTGCACTTAGCTAATCTGGAAAGTCCCCTGCTTTTCATGTTTTCACTTTCTCAAAGTTGTTTACAATCTTCTTCAAGGTTGCTTCGTTTACTTTCTCACAGGAAGCTTCATTACTTTCTCACAGGTGGCCTCATTATTTTCTCACAGGTGGCTTCAGTACTTTCTTACAGGCGGCTTCATTACTTTCTCACAAGCAGCTTCAGTGATGTCCTTGAGACCTGCTGCTCACAAACATAACAATTCCATTCGGTCTGGATTGTTCACTAAGTGTCCCTGATACTCCAGGTATCCAACAAATCCCCCTTTTTGTTTTGAACAATCCAGACCCACTTATGCGCTAATAACAAAAAAATCAATGGCTGATAGATTCTGCAAAAATATCATGACGCATACTATCCATGTCTTCTAATAATCCTGATAACATGCTAGAGGTTAAATTCATTTGCTTTTGTGCCCAACAAGCTAATTTATTTAAGTTAGCTAAAGCTTTTTGCAGTTGCTGCCCAAGGAACAAATAAAGATAATGCTGTCCGCTCAGCTGTACCCAACAGGGTTAATTTGCCGTCACAATGGGGAGTCAATACTTTTAGTGACCTTCTTGCTCGCGTATGATTCCGTAATGTCCTCATAGGTGGAGCAAACATTATCAATTTTCCAAAATAACATGGTCCTCCTATAGCCCTTATTGGTACTCCTGACCTTATTTTACTACAATATCAACTAGGTTCATGTAGGCCTCTACTGAATCTCCCTTTTTTTTTTTTTTTTTTTTTTATGAGCCAGATTGTCTGTATTGAGTTGTCAATCATTTTTTGCAAGCATGGTATGTTATGCCTAGTATGATGCCTAGTATCACAATTCTGATTTTAACCAAGGACAGCAACCACCCAGTTATGCCACACACAACTTAGTTAGTAACATTACTGATCACACGTTATACATATTCATGATTACGAAGCAAAGCTAAGTTTCAGTACCTTCTAGTAATTTTCTACTATAACATTTTTCTACTATTATAGATATAACAACTCCAGTAACTTTCTTATCTATAAGAGCAATGACTAGTTTTCTGCAGGCCTCTGTTGAAACAAGCCATAAATTCTGCTAACAATGTTTTGTATCTTAAAGCTTCCCTTCTCATTCCATGGCTTTCTTCCTGAGAGCATGATTGCATTCCTCCCCAAGGTTGGTGTGCTTTCACTGATACCATACTGACTCAGCGAAATACCACATCTCCCCCTTCTTTGTTTATGAGAAGAGGCTTGTTTCAACGCTTTATCTATTAAAGTCTGCACACATTTTAAGACACAGAATTATAGATCAAAATACATATATAAAAGGAATGAATAAGCATCCTACAGCTATTAGTAACAAGCTTATATCAAGTCACCAAAGGATTTCTGAATGTATCAAAACCATCACTTTGTTGCTGTTTTTGTACTCCTTTTTGCAAGTTTTGAATACTTTTGTGAATAGATTCCGAATGATCAGACGGATTCATGCAGCAAAGCCCATCGGAATCCTGACAATCATGATTTTGTGCTAATAATAAAAAATCTATTGCTGATCTATTCTGTTACTAACCCAACTACGCCAAAGACACGGCTGAGCAAGAGGATGGTTATCAGCCGGGTCAGAGCAGAGAAGGGAGGCAGGCGCAGCACCTTCAGGGCGTCCCCTATTGTAAATAAAGTATGCTCTGGGTCCGTCCTCTCCCCTTCGCTCCGAGCCACCTCTGTTTATACCCTCAGCAGATTCAGTGAAAGAGTACTGACCAGGTGTTGCTGCATGCGTGGCCAGTGCATACGAGGCCTGACTAGACATTGCTGCATGCATGGCCAGTGCATGCAACAAAGCCTGTCAAATATGTGCTCTGCAGGCTAACAGCGGTTCTGTTTTGTAAAGTAGCATAGTATATAGAATCTACATCAGTTAACAGTGTTGAGAGTGCCGATGCAGTTGTATTTATTTGCTTAGCAAGCCAACAGTCCAATTTATTTAGCATAGCTAATGCCTAGGCACTTGCCACACCAGGTGTAAAGACTGAAGCAGCAATAATTTTACTTAGTTTCCAAAACTCTGTATTATCTTGGCAATCAGATTCAATGCTATGTATGCTTCGTTTAGGTCTTTTATGCTGTCTGGATTTTGATATGTGCTCGCATGATTACATCATGCTGTGTCGTTGCAATGTATAGATCTTAAAGCATTTACAATCATTACCCCTCTAGAAACATTAGCTCTTGAATAGTTAAAAAAAAATAGACAGAAGTCCATCTTTACTGATCCCAAAAAGTTTCATCTTTTGTAGTTTTAGCACTCAGCACTCGTGGTTGCTGCTGTTTTACACAGAGTTGCCGTCCTACCGGTATCTGGCAGGTCAACCAAACATGTTCTGAAAGGCTTACCCACAGATGATACAGACAGGGATCCACTTGTTTACTGCTCCTGTAAAGACATAAGCGTATCCCTTCCCCCATGTTATAAGAGGCAACGGTCCTTCCACTTATACAAAGCTCAACTCAGACAGGAGTATCTGTTAACCATGTCAGGGGCGGGGGGGTGGGGGCGCCTGGCGGCGGCCGTGGCCCCGGACATATAAGAGGAAAGAAAACTAAAACCCAAGGTTTAAGACAAGAATAGGGAGGGATCCTTAAAGCCACCGCTACAAGCAAAACAGACCATCACTAAAACCAAAGCAGGATAATGAAAAAGGGAACAAGACAACCTCCCCCCACCCCTCCCTCTTCCCGGGCTTAACACCATCTCCACCTCCCTCCCCTGCCCCCTGAGTGGGACAGGGATGGGGGGCAGGGGGGCGGGAAGAGGGAATGGGGGTTACAGACAGTTAATCACGTGCCGCTTTATTGATATCAACGGTTTAACTGCTGCACCTACAGCAGCAGCCATGACTGTAGCCTTTTCTTGTTCTAACATTCGCTCGGCAGCTTCCAGCAGTTGCCCTGTACTAGATCCTTTTGGCAGCACAGTAAGGGCTCTCTTAGTTTTTTTTCATTAGCATTATTAAAGGCAAGCATATCTAAGAACTTTGCTTTCATGTCATCATCCAGATCAGGGTGAGCCATAATTGCAGTGTGCAACCGATCAATAAGTTTCCCATATGGTTCTGTGGGACCTTGCCTTACTGACGTAACGACAGGTCCGGACTTTTCATTGTGCACCCTAGCAAGCGCTCTATAAGCCAAATCTTGGCCCAGTTGTAACACTTCGGAAGCAAATTGCGCTTGCCAATCAGATCGTGTGTAGGGTCTCACTCCCATCAGCATTTGAGTTTGCACCCCGAATAATGGATCACCCTGTTGTCGAGGCGATGCAGCTGCCCTATCACAAGCAGCCTGCCGGTACTGAAAGAACTGCAGCTGCTGCGACAGTAGCAAAAGCATCGGGACAATCATTCTAATATCATAAGGAGCTAACAACTGTGACAAAAAAAAATATGCTGCAACACAGATTGAGCATATTATGATTTTAGCCCATACTGAGTAACTGCGCTTTTAGCTTCCTTCAATATTTTCCAGTCTAATGCTTTCCACACACTTTTCCCAGTATTATCAGTCACAACTGGAAATGCCATGGGAAAAGGCTGTCCTTCTATCACGGCATTTCAAATCACCCCTTTCCACCGCGCTGTTGGATTCGGATCCCTGGCCCCTCCCGCCGGCATCCCTTGCAAAGGTGCAAAAAGACTGATCTCACCCGATGCTCCGTTCGGAACGAATAGTTTGGACACTGGCAGGTCTCGATGTGGCACAGGTGAAGGAGTTGACGAATTTTCCAGTGACCCTTCTAGGCGAACCTCTAGTGCTTCCAGCCTTTTTAGTGTCTCTTGCAGCTGTGCGTCCTTCAAGCCGGATGAATGTTCATCCCCCTCTTCCTCACGCCGTGATGGCAGGGAAGAAGGTGGTAACGGGGGATAAACCAGAGCTGTTGGCGCCGGCGAAAAGGCTCGTGACTGAGCCTGCACTGGCACAGCGTGGCGGGGTGCCTGGCGGTGGTACATCTGATGGTGGTGAAAAGTCTTTGGCAGTTTTTCCCTCTGGTGCCCGTATATCTATAGTTATAGGGGCTGTGGCTGCATTTCCTGGAGTCCTTGCTGGGGCTCGAACCCCCCCACCCTCAGCATGAGCTGGGGCGGTGGCAGGGCTCATTAAACCCAAGAGCAGCATGCTGGTAGCGGAGGTGGACCCGTCGGCTGGAGTTAAGGCCGCAAAAGCAGATGCGGCAACTGAACGCTCAGCTTTCATGCTTATCAATGTTTCGTTAATTAGCTTCCACACGGTGGAGAGTTTGCTCGCCTCCTTTGATCCCTTACTTATTTCATCCCACAGCTTTTTTCTTATCTTTCCCATGTCTGGAGTTCAAAAGCATCATCAACTGTGGGGATTAATTCCCTTTTCTTTGCCCACTGCAGCAAAGCTTCTAGGACAGCCGAGTCATAACTCAGTCCTCTCATAGAGAGCATAATAATTCTAGGGCTATCTCCTTTTCCATTATTGCTGGCAGTTTCACAATTGGCACTCCTTGATTAAGGCACCCCTTTTACTCCCTGATTAAGTGCTCACAATTAGTGCTCCCTGATTAAGGCACCCCTTTTATTCCCTGATTAAGTACTCACAATTGGTGCTCCCTGATTAAGGCACCCCTTTTTATTCCCTGATTAAGTACTCACAATTGGCACTCCCTGATTAAGGCACCCCTTTTTATTCCCTGATTAAGTACTCACAATTGGTGCTCCCTGATTAAGGCACCCCTTTTACTCCCTGATTAAGTGATCACAACTAGTGCTCCCTGATTATGGCACCCCTTTTATTCCCTGATTAAGTACTCACAATTGGTGCTCCCTGATTAAGGCACCCCTTTTTATTCCCTGATTAAGTACTCACAATTGGTGCTCCCTGATTAAGGGACCCCTTTATCGCAGCTTGTCCTGTAGCCCTGGCAGACTGAGAACCCCTGTTTCAACGGTTCAGGCTCCGGATCGTCGCATCTGAAGGACAAATGCGTAGTCGATCTTGCCCCCCAGTCGCTGCTCCCGGTGCTTCTCTGCCTCCGCCGCTCCGATAGCAGTGTCTTCTAGTAAGTCGCTGTTCGGGCGCCATTTGTGAGCGACGGAGGAACGTACAACAAAGACTCAATATGAGTAACAAGCGTAGTTTGATTTATTAGTCCCGGGTGTGTATATTTATATTGCTAAGATAAAATATGCCTACTAGTCATTGCGTGATTGGCTTAAGCTCTAATAGTTACATTTGCATATCCCTCCTACTTGCACTTAGCTAATCTGGAAAGTCCCGTTAACCTGAAAGTCCCATACTTTTCATGTTTTCACTTTCTCAAACTTGTTTACAATCTTCTTCAAGGTTGCTTCGTTTACTTTCTCACAGGTGGCCTCATTATTTTCTCACAGGTGGCTTCAGTACTTTCTTACAGGCGGCTTCAGTGATGTCCTTGAGGCCTGCTGCTCACAAACATAACAATTCCATTCGGTCTGGATTGTTCACTAAGTGTCCCTGATACTCCAGGTATCCAACACATATTCACTAGATTTCCAAAAAATATTATACATGAACATTAATCTTCCTAGAAATCATTATTCCCCACCCACTTGTTCATGCTCAGTCTTTTGAGTTGAGAGTCTTCTGGTGGTCTTGGGGGGTCGTTGGAGCGCCCCCGCCTTGAATTCGCTGGTCAAACCCCTCCTTAAAATCTCCATATATGGTCTTGAGAACAGGTCGCATTGCTCCTTGAGTTTTCTGGCTCCAAAGTGATGGCTCAGGGCCTATTTGCACAGCTGGTGTTTGAGGCCTACCTTTGTTCTGCCACCTTTCTTAATTACCCCAGACATGCTAGGCTAACTTCTAACAAACAAGATGTTGTAACAGTCCTAAGACTCCCCGTTCCCTCTAAGGACAAATAGATTTCACATAAAATTTAACCTAAATGACTACAGTTCTATAGTTAGCAAGAATCACCTCATATTGGTATTTAATTATCAAAAATCATATTATTCTTATATTAAAGCAATCATTAGTTAATCTCACTTAGCTCTACTGATTGGAATCCTCGATACCCAGATCGAGATGGGAAGGGTAGAAGGTTTCCTAGCAGCAAACTGGTGTCCATAACGGTTTCCTTAGTTTCGTAAAACACAATGCTACAAGTCAATTAATCTTTATCAAAATTTCCGTGGTTAACTGATTTTAAACAAAACTTAAACCTCTGTGGTTACAATTCCCGTGACTACAATTGATTCTTAACACTCCTATATTCTACAATTTACTTTTGATCAGAGCAGGCTCACTTTTTTTCATAATCACATTTTTAACTTTTATCATAATATTTGCTACAACCCCCAGATTTGCAGTCTGAGATTTTACCAAGGGAAAAACAAAGCCTTCAGTTTAAAAGGCTCTGCCCTAGATTAGTAATGAGCTAATTGCTATCAAGGTTGTCAGAAGGATCTGAGAATTACCTAGTCCTTAAAAAAAATCCCACAAAAAACCACGCACAGTGGCAAAGCAGGGTTTTGAGGGTTTTTTATGTTTTTTTTTTTTCTTAATAATTGAATAACTGGAAACTTTAAAGATTGTTACTAACCTCTTGAATTGCTCCTGCCAGTAGAGCAGAAATCCAAGCCTCAGAATTATACAGTCATCCTAAACTGAACTATCATAGTTGGGAAGGGAAAGCTAGTCCGTACCAGACCTCATTTCAAGGTGGACTTCAGTAACAGCTCAAAGTTGAAGACATTGTAGCATCTAGACCCACAGAGAACTACATGGTGGCTGAATACGGTAAAATTTTTACAGGAGATGGCTTCAATCCCTTGCCCCATTACAGCAGCTTCAAGTGATCATGATGGATTCAGCAGAACCCATTAGCTGTCATCTATTGCAAGTGTAATGTATATTTTTGAAAGACAGTTCATACAGAATCAGCTTCATTGCATTACTCCCCTTTTAGTTTATTTGAGTCACTTGTAGTTCATAGTCATCCATATATCTGTCTTAGCCAGGTGCTTTCCATTAAATGGAAAAGACAAAGCTGGACTGAGTATCTTCTGTATGATGGTGACAACAGTGCCCCCACAGTGTCCTGTCAGCCCCACTGCCTTATCTTAAATCACAAACAGGCAGGGTAACCACTTACACCTCTCAGGCAGATAAACAGTCGTATCCTCCTGGAAAGAGGATGAAACTATTGGCAAATGGCACTCAGTGTTTCACTATAAGAGGTTATTCCAGTACAGCATTTATTAGTGGGTAACTCTTATCTTACCTGAGGATGTCCAAGAATTACCCATGAAATTTGCCAGTAACCTCAGGCACACCTCAGAATGGCTTGTTAATGGCTCGCACTGCTCTCCAGCCCACTGCCCTGGAGTGTGTTCATGTCACAAATCAATGCATCTAGTATGTCTTTCCACTCTGAAAAATAGTCTGTACTAGAAGGACAAGAAAAATGCTTAGAATGATGTTTCTAATTGGTGTTTCAACATATACTGTTTGGGGTTTTTTTCATAATTTTTTTTTTTTTTACCAGATAAGGCTTCTTTCTTAGATATTCCTTTCTCACATTTCCTCTTTAGAAACTTAAGTGTCATTTTAGCCAGTTTGTGCGCAAATATTTGTTTCAATTTCCTTTCCTTTCATAAATACTAATGTTGGTTTGTAATCCTATTTGGTTGGGTTTGTTTTTTTTTACAAAATAAAGTTAAAATAAGCAGGAAGCCCCAGGTGATCTTGAAATGCATTTCTTTAGGAGTGTTTCTTTTTCTAAATACCTCATTACTCCTATTTATGTGCTTTCCTAAGTATTTAACAAAGCAGGAGTAAGGAGGTTATTTGCACAGCATTTGCTTTTTTTTTTTGCTTTTTTTTGTTTGTTTTATGCTTCCTTACCATCCACATGAGACATGTGGATAAGACATCACCAAAAAGCTAAACAGATCAGCTTTTGGCTAAGGCAGCTTGAGCTCTTCCAAACTGAATAGAGGCATCATTTTTTTCTGAAACATCTTGTGAACTGAGGTGGTTCTACTGGTCGGGAGTTGAAAGGCAAGTTCTTTACGAGGCTTAGCAAGCATGGAGAATACACAGCTCTCCTTTCTCTTTCACCAAATGCAGTCATGTACAGAAATCCATTACTTTTGTTCATTCACTAGTCAAAGATTCACTGGATAACAATTTACTGTTGATGAATCTTTAAGCCATTTGCTGCCACTTACTGGATAACTAGATAACCTGCTCCATAAAAAGGAAAAAAAAAAGAATCAGAAATGGGCTTACAATGAAACTCACAGTAGGCATCGCTCTAAGCCTGTGTCAGTGTAAGAAAAATGTCAAGGGCAAAATGAACATTAAAGTTGTTCCACTCACTGGAGACCGAGTTCTTTGTTAATGAGTTACAACTATAAAATGCTTGTAAACTATACTGCCCTATTTCACTTCCTCCTTTTCTGCGCGGCTCCGTACTGGCTCTGCAAATCTCCTGGAAGTGGGAGCAGGCAATTGGAATATCTAAATGAAAGGAAATTGAATCAATTTGCAGAAAAGTTAGAGATAAAGTAACACTTACCCGGAAGAGAAAGTACATTTTCCTACCTTTTTCATTTTATTTCTACATGATTTTATTTCCTGAGGATGCCAGTACTGATAGCATTGCTATTTCCTTAATAAAATGAGAAGTTTATTTTGTTGTGGAGAGTTTTAATGCTAGCTGCCATTGAAAAAGAGATAAAAGAACATTACAGGCTGCAAAGCCAAATATTTGCAAATAGTAGCCAGGACTAAGAGGATAGAAATAAAAGAGTGCATTTACACGACAATCTAGTCTTTAGTCATGCAACAACACACTGTTTTAATGAAATTGTTGCGTAACTCGGAAGTGGATGGTAGGGTACAGCCCACATGTATTCCGTCTTTCCTTACTTTTCAGTCCCTCTTCCCTTACCTACTACACAGTACTGAAACCCGGATCTGAAGGCAGAACTATTAATTTCTTCTCAGGTTGTCCTGCAGAAGCATTATCTTATTATCCAGGCATTCCACACCTACAAATCTATTTTTCTATTTTTTAATCTATTTTTCACAGTCCCTCTCTGGGAAGAAGAAAATCGCTGTGAATTTCTCACTTCACAGCTGACAGCTGACATGTAATCAGCGATGTCCACAACATTTTCATAAATCAAGAAGCCGGCTCTCAAGTAGGCAGTCTGGAAGAGAGAAACATCACCACGAGCTACTTTTGAGAAGTCTGATTTTAGTAGCGTGTATAAGGTTTCTGTGAGAGAGCCAAGGACAGAGCACAGTTCTGCACCGCGACACCGGTTTCCTTGGCTGTGCCTCTTTCAGTTCCTTAAGTAATATGGCCAGGGTCCAACAGCTTCCTTCAGTCAATAAACCTGATCCATCCCCAAAACAGGTCCATGACATCCATTAATTGAGCTGAGATCTCAGGACGATACAAAGTAATCATACATTTTAAATTTCTGGCACAGGTGAGAGTAGGTGTCTGATGTTCCCTTTTGTACAGTAGCCCAAGGGTAATAGACTTTGGCATTTCCCTGGATTTCACTAGCCAGATTTTGAGGTTGACCTTTTCTATTTCAGCTCCCCAGATGCCTTCCTGATCGGTCAGGAGATGCCAGGACTTGCTCCCCGGTGACACAAACCAGTTGAACTGGGCAAGCAGGGAACATCTTAGGTCAGTTCAACAAGTCCTCCAAGTTGTTCTCATGTATCACCTTTTGATGAACTACAAAGTACAAAAACTGGGATATGAAAAATGATGACTTTGTGGTTCAGTGTTTCCTGTTGCACAGAGGGATGTAAGGTACAGAGTAAAAACCCTCGTGGTGTGACCAGTAACCCATTCCTCTATATTGCTTTCTGACTTTCTCACAAATTCCTCTCGGCATTTTTAATAATTATTATTTGTTATTTTAACAGTAGAAAATGTTGAGAAATGAGACAAATGAGAAATCTTTTCTTAAAAGTCACCCTGTAACAGCAAAGCTGTCTCTAGTTCTATTACTACACAGCTTACCTAAGCAAAATGTTAAGAAACTGCAAAAAGCAAAGCCTCCTGATTCAGAAGAAAATGTGAGCTTATGCATGCTAGACTTCTCCCAGACAGGTTTGCATCCCTCATCTCCATAAAGCGGAAAAGTATTCAGAAGTGGAGCATAACCAGTGCAGCAACCTCCAGGGCAATCATACGGAACTTATTCATTAATTGTTTCATTTCTTCATTGCATGGCCTTTTTTTTAGAATAAAAAAAAAAAACACCAAACCCAACCACACAGCATTTTTTTGGTGCTGTGCACACAGCTGGCTGTGGACCAACTAAGGAGCAACGCTGTGCCCCAGCCAACTTCCACGGCCTTCACAGCTCCAAGCAAGAGCTTGTCTAAGGAGCACGAAGTCGCTGCTGCATTGCCTGTGCTGCCTGCATGGGCAGGGAGGAAGTCAGGAATGCTGCAGTGTGGCCTGGGGACAGAGGATAGGGAGACAATAGCAGCCGCCTGTGGGTATGTGGGACGAAGGAGCTTCCTCTTCCTCTTTGTTGGGCTCTGGGTGAGGACAGTCCGGTCTATAAACAGCCATGGCTCAGAGTGGCTGTTACGAGAGAAAAAGCTCCATGTCCACTGATGGAGAGGTGGCATTTGAGTTTTGCTTGAAGGCACAGACATTTTTAACATAGCTGCTGGGCTGTTTTCCAGTCATAAAGTGGAGCAGGTCTTACAACATGACAAGCTGTCATAGTTTAGCCCCGCTCAGGACCAAGCTACACAGTTTCTCACTCACTCCCCCCACCCTCTGAGAGAATGGGAGAGAGATAATATAACAACAAAAAAAAAGCTCAAGGTTTGAGATAAGGACAGGGGGCGATCATTCAAATTACCGTTATGGGCAAAACACATTTAACTTGGGGAAAACTATTTCAATTTATTATTAAGAAAACCAAAGTGGGATAATGAAAAAGAGCAAAGATAATTTCCTCCCACCCCTCTCTCTTCCTAAGCTTAACTGCTTCATTTCAAATTGTCTCTACCTTCTTCCCCCCACCCCCAAGAGGCACAGGGAGGGACTAGGGAATGGGGGTTGCAGTCAGTTCATCACCCATTGTTTTTCGATGCTCCTTCTTCCTTGGGGGAAGAACTCCTCACATTCCTCCCCTGCTCCAGCGTGGGGTCCCTCCCACGGGCCACAGTCCTTCGTGAAACCGCTCCAGCGCAGGTCCTTTTCTATGGGGTTCCTCAGGAACCAGCTGTCCCAGTGCAGGCCCTCCTTGGGCCACAGCCTCCTTTCAGCATCTGCCTGCACCAGTGTGGGGTCCTCCACGGGCTGCAGGTGGATCTCTGCTCCTCCATGGGCCTCCATGGGCTGCAGGGGGACAACCTGCTTCACCATGGGCTGCACCACGGGCTGCAGGGGAATTCTGGCCAGGAGCAACATTACTCCTCACCCTTCTTCACTAACCTTGGTGTCTGCAGCCGTTCCTCTCACAAGAAATTCTTCATAGTCAGGCTCAGGCAGACACTTCCCAGGTTCTCTTCACATCTCCTCTCTTCACTTCTCTTGGCCGGGCTGAGTCGAGCCCAGGAAGCCAGAGGGTGAGGGCTGCAAGGCCCACAAGGCTCGCACCTCCCCTTCGCTGCCTGTGCTTCTGCTTCTTCACCTTTTAAAAAATTATTTTCACCTTCTTAAATATCTTATCATGGAGGCATTATCACTGTTACCAGTGAGCTTGGCCCTGGCCAGCAGCGAGTCTGCCCTAGACCCAGCCAGGTCCACTGGACAAAGAGGAAACTTCTATCAGCTTCTCACAGAGGCTGCCACCGTAGCCCCCCTGCTACACAAACCCACCACACAAGCTTTATCCTTTGTTGGGTGCAAAGAACAGTGCACACTCGCTGTGTGGGATGCTGCATTTCATGCCTTACTTTACATTGACCTCACTCGTAGCAGGAGCAAAGAGAAAAAAAATCCAAACCTTCAGTCCTCCTAAACTATCTTCCCCCCCACCCCCCCGATTTTAAAAGCAAATCTTGAGTGAAAAATGAATATCTGCAACTCCACTCAGCTTTAGCTTTTCCTCCTGCCAAAGAGGTAACAGAAAAATGACCCTTAGCGGGGAGAGGCCAAGGTGTCCAAGGGGAGCAATACGTCCACTGCGGCTCCCCCTCTCAGATACCCTCAGGAAGTGTGTTCTGCTAGCAGATGCCAAAGGTAAACCATACCATGAGCTTGACACCACATCCACCTGCTGAACATATTAGGATCAAAACAGAAGAGATGACACATACTAAAGTACATAAACACACAGATGGAAAATGGCGTTAGGAACAGCCTAACTGGTTAGGGGTATCTCTGTGCATCAGCTATGTTTAAATTTCAGATTAATATGCAGCCCCAGTAACCTAGAGGGTCAGGGACCACAGGAAGGATGCATTACCTATAGAAATCACACACAACACTGATGTTTAGAAGAAGCTTGAGGGAGTCGGTTTCCGCAGTGATATCGTACATGCCACATGAAACCATTTCAAGACCACATGAGGTCTGAAACCGACAGCCTGTCCTCCTGCCGCTCAAGTACCAGTGGGAGAGTCTAGCTGTTACTAAAACTGCAGACATCAAATTGGCTGCCATGTCTGGCAGACCATGTTTTAAAACCCCTTGACAGAGCAAGGTCAGCATGAACTAGGGTGGATACAGATCTGGTTATGGACGTGCTATGAGCTCTGGATGCAAGTTGCTGTAAAGCTAGAAACAAATGCATTCAACCCTTCCCAAGGCTGAGCTTAAAAGCCAGATGAAAAGACAGATTCAGCCATTTAGCTGCTCCATCTTATGTATGGCCACCAGGACTTGGACTCAAACCTCTAATCTGAAAGAGGTCCCGTTGGTCAGCTGTGCACAGCTAGTCTGTGCACACCAGCACATCCATCCAGCCAGAGCCAGGAGACCATAAATACCATGGACATTATGAGCCAGGACATAGACATTTGCTGTTCCCAAGACCTCCAGATCTCTGAAGGTAGCTCTGGGTTTCTCTGTACCTGGGACATTATGTGAAGGAGAAATTTTACAGAAATGGGACAGCATTGTGTTTTGTTCACCTGTATGACTAAGACTGTGATGTTTGCCTTACACTTTCTACTTGAGATAACAGCTTCCCTCCAGCAACTGCTTTCCTTTAGTTCTAGATGGATTGGTTTGACTATAATAAACAAAACATAAAGAGGAGTTACTGTTTCTCAAAATAGTTTTCTTCTGCCTTATTTGCACTTCAGGTTTCTGCCATTTAAAAAACTTCTCCACCCTAACTTGAGCATGTTCTCTTTTTTGCAAACACATGTGCATATATATATTTGTGTGCAGACAGACAGACACAGAAATACACACACATATATGTGCACAAATTCCCTATAGTATTCACTAAGCTGCAAATGCTAGTTCTTTAATAATTTTATACATACTCTCTGGTATATTGTTACAGTGGAGTTGAGGGGAAGAATTCATTACTGATGGTATAGTAACATTTATTTTCTTAAATTAGATTTTCAAGTTCCTCTTATCTGCAATTTCTGATTAGTTTTAAAACACCAATAAATGTCCAAAAAGCAGAGGAAACTTTGCATGGCTCTTCCTCTATTCTTTTCAGCTCTTTTAGGGGAATACAGTATCTTTGAAATGCTTGAAATGTTTCAGCTTTCGATTTCTCTTTGGCGCTTTTCTCCTTTTTTTCTTTGTCCAAGACTAATTTCACTTTGATTGTTTCCCATAAAAAGTAAACCTATGTGAAATAACACTTCAGAAAAAAAAAAAAAAAACTGATGCATGATTTTGTGTATTTCCTCTACAAATTCATTCCTATAAATGAATTCTTTGAATATTTCTACAAGTCATCAATTCATGTGAAAATTTTCATAATATAAATCTGAGAGGTAACATTTTGATTGTCAAACAGGTCACACAGCATTTAAGCATTCTACGTGAGTCTTTACACTCAGAATCAGGTTTTTTCCATAGATTTGTGCTGCTACACTTTTTGCAAATATTCTTGTCAGGATAGATCTACTTCTTCACAGTTATTTTCAAGCCTCAGATTTCATAGGGAGACATGCGAGATGAATACACAGCTATTAATTTAGGAATTGTCTTCTCTGCAAACATTGGTCAGCTATTTTTCTCTTACAAGAATTTGCATTTAAAAATTAAAGCAAAAGAGGAGCAAACTCTAACTGAATTTATATCAGAACTCAAATACATATGCAGAGAATGCTTTGTAATGTCTTTTAATTCTGAGGGCTAGTTCAGAACACGGTCACGGCAATTTTTTGTAAGTTTGTGTCTCTAATCTCTTTACAAACAGGTTTTAACACAGAACATTCAGCTGATCACCACTGACTTGCACTTCCTTGTGTCCTTGATCTTGATGTTCCCTATTGATAAGCCACTGCTGAAAGTTCAAGACAAACACACGAGCCTCTGAGAAATGCTGTTGTTCAGCAGGAACATCAGCTAGCACAGGACAGGGGCAATCCCTGGATGCTGCAGTCTGGGGATTATCTATTCTGGCTGCTATTTCAGCTGCTATTTCAGCTATTTCTGGCTGAAATACATTACAGGGTATTCATGGGTCTTGATTCTTCAGGTATCCAGACCGAGTACTTGCTGAAGCACACCGCAGCTCATATTTAGCCCATATATTTGTGTCTTGCCCAATGGGACACGGCCAAAACGTGCAGCCCATTGCAGGAATCCGAAAGCACACTTGAGTGCTCCAGCTTAGATGGGGCCTCTGAGACCATGTCAGGGTAAAGAGCTGTGGCTGGGGTGTCCTTGCACCTTGGCAGGTCCCAGCTGCCTTATTTCATGTCAGACGGCCCTCTGGTCCCTAACTGTAAGTTCTGCAAGGCACAAGGACTTTCTGAATTCCTCCTTCTAGGGGTGACTCAGATGACAGGAACATAGCCTTACCGTAATTCATGCTCAGTTGCCTTTATAACTTGTCCTTTAATTAACTGATGTATGCAAGAAACCTGTTCTCCTAGCTATTCAAAATGTGGCTATTCAACATTAATCCATGGTCTCTCATTATATCAACAGTCGCTGGCACAAATTACTGCAGCCACCTGACTTCATCAGTTTGGACAGAAGTGAAGTCACTGTAAAAAAAAGAACATAGTTTCAGATCAGCCTTTCCTATGAGCGCACTTACAGATTTAAGGCCAATTCAAAACCCAAGTTCCCAAAATATCATGGGATACTGAGGTCTATTAATTACATACATTCTGAACTGATGAGACTGGTTATTTTAAAAAAACAAGCAAGTCTGTTTTCTTGAGCTGAAGTCTGGTGGGAGTATTTGCTAAAACATGTAGCCCCAACACAAACTAGCGAATAACGATAGACCTAGATAATAGACCTGAGTCTCTTCCTTCAGGATTAGTTAGACTCTTCTTTTCCTCCTAACCTGTGCTTTTCTACAGTGTTATGGAATATTGTTAACTGCCGATCACATTTAATTCCGGAAATGACTGCATTTTACTCATGGGTGAAAGGCATACAAGGTTATAGTTTCATGTTGTATCTTCTCCAACAAAGCTGGCTGACAGGCCTGTGAGAGCTGACCCCTTCCCAGCCCCACACTATTACCATGCTCCCCTTGCAGTCATGCCAACACTGACGGCACGCAGGGCTGCCCAGTAAACCGGATCGGTGAACTGATCTTTTAACCAGGTTAAAAAACGTAAAAAAAAACCCCAAACAAAGCACGTCCAGGGCTGCGTGGCTCACAAAGAAAATGTAACATGAAACTATGGCCTCCTTCAACCCCTCCCTCAAAATAGTCTCAGTTCTTTGATGAACAAAATACACTGACTTTCCTTACTGTGGCTGTTTTAATTCTAATTCAGGATGGAAAATATTAGCACATAAGGTTTTTATAAGTAACAGAAATTCCATTTCCTTATAGGGATCAATTAAACAATTGGAGTTTTTTCAAAGCAGGAAAAAAATATTAATAGTGCCAAAAAAAATGAAAATGGTGATTCCCAGTGGTATTTTTGAACCCCACATATTTTTTTTCCTCAAGACTTTCCTTTTTCCTTGCCTTCATTTACCTTGTGGAGGGAAAGAAAAGCTTGAAAACACACAAGTATAAGCTGCCTTATCTGATCTTGAGGGTTTCCTCGTCTTTGGTAGAGCTGAACACAGGAGGAAGCCACATGCCTCCAACCACTTCCCTGCTGCCTGCCGAGCAGTCAGGGAAGGGATGCTGGCACCTCATGAAGAACTAAGCACACCAGGACCTGAAGTTCTTCACACCTGCCATCAGTGTGACTGCTCTGGTCAGAGGAACCCCAGTCTCGTCTTTTCCCCAAAACAATTCCTTCAGCTCTTCTGCACTCCTAAAATAATCGCAGATTGACTCCGTATCTCTGTCCTCCAGAGTGACCTAGCTACACCCCTCTCTCCCAGCTTCCAGCATATTTTACCTCTTCTCCCTAGAATTGCATGACCCTCCACCCATCCACCTGAGATCACCAGGCACCAGAAGTTCCACTCTGCCCACGCCACCTACAGCCAGCACCCTCAAAAGTATCCTCAAATCCTGGGCATTCCTCACCCAGCCCTTAGGCAGCAAACAGAAAGCACAGAAACGCCAGATGCTGCACCCACCCACGCACCCCCATATGCCACCCTTCACACAGAATATCTGGCATTCCCGACCTATTCCCACTCTGCTTCTCCAAACTTCATGACTTTGGGCAGCCAGTTGCCAGCCATGGCTCTGAAAAGACATATTTACTGCAAGCAGAGGCATATGTTCATATAAATTATTTGCAAATCTGCACATTAGTTTGTTCCAAAAGGCACATAAGACGTCATGTGGAGCTGTGCAGAATTTAGCAGCCAGACAAGCAACGTCAGCCTGCCTCTGCAGACAGCTGAAGCAATAAGTCCAAGTGAACTGGTCTGGCCATCTTCACTCTGAAACATACTGCCTCCTCAGGGATGGACAAATCTCTAAGGTGGGAGTAAAGCCCAGCACAGGCAAGGGGCAAGCAGGGTACACCAAAGCCCAAAGCAGCGAGTGCCCTAGGCTTTGTTTTGTTTTAATGCAGACTTCCTGAACTTGGTTTTCCACAAGTCTTGTTCCTTCAAAGATGCCTTCACTCCACCTAGTTCTGGGTCAGGAAAAAAACAGCTCCAAAGGCCAAGCTTTTCAATGTGTATTGCAGAACAGGGATTTCTACATGAAGAGGATTGCCAGAGTTTGGAAGTACATCAACATGGAAACAAGGACCTTTTACCTTCCAGCAATAAAAAACATCTTCCAGAGAAATATTTAACTGCCTCTGTCTTCAGACAGACAGTCCAGTGTGGGTGAGGATGTGCTTATTTTGGCAAGACGCTCCCTAACTGAGCTGTTTTGTGTGTGGTTAGGAGTGTTGGATGAAAGCTCAGTAATTTGCTAGTGGCATCTTGTGGTAAGTAGTTCTTGCAGAGAGGTTGACTAGACAGTCAAAATGTAGGTCACCAGTGGGTGGAGTTTACAGCCTCCCAGCTTTGCTGAAGTCAGGATGCAGAAGTTACTTCTTCCACAGAATTTGCAATTATTGATGAAGCCAGAAAGCTTGGCCACTAAATATAAGCTTTTAGGAGGATAATTTAATTGGTTACTCATTTATGTGTGACCGTATATAATGCCCAGTCTCCTCCTGGATTACCTGTTATTTAGGAAAACTTCAGGCTATGTGCAAAGACATGGGTCTTACGCTACAGGGTTTAAATGTACATAGGCCTTTGCAGTTAATAAATAAAACAAATTTGATAATACAATTGAAGATCATTAGTCATATTTCCAAAGTGTGTCCTTCCTATTGCGCTCATGGCAGTTCAGAGCAATCTTCTGGCTCCTAAACTCTGATGGCCATTTAACTGGCAGGGCTTTGCAGCAATGATGTGTGACAGCCGTGAAGCTCTCCAGCCATGCCTGTCTCTCAGCTGCCTGGCCAAGCATTTAGCAAGGGCAGTCAGGGAAAGGCACTAGTTTCTCAAATGGCCACGTAAAATAAGTTCTATATAGCAGCATGCCAGTCGTTATCCTTCCTGCTGCACATATTTCAGAAAAAAAAAAAAAAAAAAGAACCAACCTTAATAAATTTTCTAAACAAAGAAGCCAAAACAACACACCCTTTTATGTTTGCACACTCTCCATAGCCACCTTAACTCCAGGCTAAACCGCTTTGGTATATCTGCATCATCTTAAACCTTAGCAAATTAGAAAATAAATACATATGCATGCATTTGAAAGAGCACATTTTCCTCCAGGCTTTATCTCTCTGTAACTGCTGAAGCTGTCTGACAAGGATATTCCTTGGAGTTCCGTCACACAGATCTATGGTGAAAAGGTTTCAGCGGTCTGCAGTGCAGAGGTACCATCAGGATTGTCACCAAGGACGCTTTGGAGGGATTTGTAAAAACGAGCTGCCCCTGGAGAAGATTGCTGCAAATAAAATAGCAACAGACTAGCCAAGAGTGTCTAAGGTAATAAGAAGTTACTAGGCACCTACGAATCTTTACAGGTGAAAATGCAAGTGTCCTAGAAGAGACAGGTGCTGCAGGATAAGGCAGATTTACTGTCACTTGGGTCTAGAGAGCCAAATTCCACCTGGGCTGCATATGAGGCATTTGACTGCTTTTCTGGATCAGAGTGTATATTGAATTTACACAGGAAATCTGTGGTGGAGTAGGAGACTGATCTCTGATTTTCCAGATTCCAGGCCAGTGCCTTAACCACAGGCTCCTCCTCCTCCTGCAGTTGCTCTGACCTCATACAGATGCTACCGTGCCATTGCTATTTATGTCACTGAGTTCTTCCAAATTAGCACTGATACCAGAACAGAAATAGGCCCTTTCAGCACAAAACAAGCACAAATAGTACATAAATGTTAATGATATAAGTGTCACTGTGTTCGGTGAGGACAGCCTCCCACTCCCAAATACTGGCAGCTGGAGTTTCTTTTTTCTAAGATCAAACACCGATTATTTTAATGGGTTTTGTCTCAGTAATCTATCTTAACATTATGGTTAATATCTGACAATTACGCTAGATTAACATCAAAGAGTAATGGAAAGACTGAGGTAAATGTATTCAGAACAGAGTGAAGTTCAACGTCAAGATGTTTGCTGTCAAAGAAAGGTGTGTATAAGCAAGTGTGTTATTATTAATGCTGCAGTATAACTATCTAGGAGTAGCAACTGGGCCCTTTCCTACTTCCAATGTCAAGTAACTAAATAATGCAAAAGTTAAGGCCTTAAATGTGCCTCTCATGAAAAAAAAAAAGGTGGATAAAAGAACAGCAAAAACCTGCAATGCTTTGCCTCTTCTTGTCTCCCGGTCAAGATTGTTGGCCCTCCCAGCCTTTGCAGTTGCTCTCCTTGGCCATTCAGCACATGCATGTCCCTGTCAAAGACTGAAACCAACAGAATCAGATTTCACAGGATGCTCTGGTATCTAAGGAATGGTGCAAGGGTGAGACAAGGTACCGAAAGGAATTTATACCTCATTGAAAAATAGAAGCAAAGAGGATCTTCAGCCTGAGAACACATAGGGTGAAAAACAAGAGGATACACAGATTTTATTTATATATTTATGCGCCATTAAAAGGACATATGTTAAAGTATATAGTTAAAAACATCACCAAAGATTCCAGGTTCCTTAACTAATGATGTTTCTATCTCACAAACTACAGACATTGAAACACTGCAAAACTTCCACTGAACTGCACCTGAGAAGTCACTGAGACAATACACACGTAATATTTTAAGCACAATATTCCATAGCAATGTCTTTTTAAAAAAACATTTTTGTCTGTTTTTGCTGCTTATATTTCATGTGTGGTCAAGCAGGGAACATGGTTGTGTGTACAAATACTGAAGCCCTTTGTGTTAAGGCACAGATTTCCACTTCTATTATACAACAAGTGTTTTGATCAATACACAGATTCTTTTTCTGTGTTACTTACTAGTGATCAAATCCTACAGTATAGGGACCGAAGATCTCTTTGACCTGTTGTTTGCCATGATTCTGTGTAAGTTATTTAATTACAACATCGTATCACTTTATTAATGCAGGATTTCTAGTGTGCATTGATGCCTTTTAGCATTCAGCCTGTGGTTATTCAACCTTGGCTGTTAGTGACTGAGACAGGACTGTCAATGACATGTTATTATGTTTTAATAATGTCTTTGTTATTAAGTCTTTGTTATACACTCCCATCAGATATTTCTGTACATTGATAAGACACCCCTCACCACAAAAACCTGCTATTCTCCTAATTTGTTTGCTTCCCCATCTGTGAGCTTGGTGGTTTCCTAAATGCTGGCCCTAACTCCAGCATGCATCTGAGCTCCACAGGACTGCCCTTCTCCTTGAAGTTACTTGGACACATCAGTGCTTGATGAGACAGCAGTACTGTCCTTGTAGATACATTGTGGAATCAAATCTCAGGAACGACACGATGAATAAAAATATGCTGTTTCTTTTTCTCCTCACACTGAAGCCCGTATGTCTTTTAAATACAGAAAAGGAAACTGCCTTCTCCTTTTGGCAAATCCTATAAGAAAGGTTCTGTGGGAAGGAAAAAAAAAACAAGAGATGGAATATAAATGCCACTTCATCATAATTTTAAGCACTTGGCCCTGGGAAGCAATCCAATCCACATGACATATTCCTCAGGTGCTCTATACAATCACTGGAGAGTAATCAAGTTCAAACACCTCCCCCTCTCCTGTGACAACATACCACCACGGCTATATGCACCCCAGCAGCAATTCAGTCTGCTCGAGTGTGTGAGTGTGTTGTTTCTGTCCTTCACTAACAATATAACAACAACTGGAGGAAAAGTTATGCCTCTTCATCCATTTGCCATCGTGGCCACAGAGCCTCCTTGGAGGATGGGCACTGGAGAAACTACCACTGGAGCTTCTACAGCAGTCCTCTGAGGTTTAGGAGTTAGAGGCTGTCTTTTGGAGTATCTGTGTAGTCTACAGACTGAAACCCATGTCAGAAGAGAGCTTTAACTGCCACCCAGGGAGGACACTGGGTGAAAATGTTCTTTGTTGACCTTTGGAAGCCAGACAGCAATTGAAATCTGCAGGATGAAGTAGAAAGCTGGTAAGAGGGATCCTCATGCTAGCTTGGCAGTTGGGCCGCTTTGCTTATGGCAAGGCAGAATTGATGTTCAGATGCTGCTTTCTACATCAAACTACCTACCGTGGGATAAAAGCTTGTTTCTTTTCTGCCACTGACATGACATCCTATTCTCCAAACCCATCAGTCTTTTAAAAACTGAAACCAGTCTCAAATGCCCACCTCCAGCTGTCACTGCTTTGGCTGTGAAGTTTCCTGGCACTGTCCTTGAGAGGCTTCTCTCTCTCTTCTTCTGATCCCAAGAGGTTTATAAGCCGCATTGACTCAGTAAAACCAAAGCTATTTAAAAATAATGTTGTTTGGATTGCAAATCCAGGCACTTAGGAAATATGAGATCTGTGCAATTTCAGCTGTGTTCTCCTTTTCATTCATTCTGTGCTGTCCTGTCAGTGAGTACATGAGTTACACACTTTAATTACGGTTCTGACATTAATGTCAGCACCATCCTCAGCATGCACAGAGGGGAAAGAATTATGGTGGCACAAGCAGCAAAATAATTTCCTCTTCTGAGCAGTTGCCTTTGTAACCTAAATAACAGTAAACCAATCTTCCTCCCACCTTTCCTCTGCCCTTTTCCTCCTTTCTCTTTTCCTTCCTCCCACCCCAGCCATAGAAGCCCACCCTCCCCATTGAAATATCAGCATTTGGAGCTCTGAACCTTGTATATTGTGTATTGAACTGTGCTTCAAGTCTAACGGCAACGAGCAAGAAGGAAAGCTATATACTCAAAGCCGTAGAGAGGTTGCAGAGCCCCAGCTCAAGACTAAAAGTGTGTTAGTGTAAAGTCTGACCTGGTACCCTTTCTCCCCTGTGCAAAAGTTAGGGAACTTCTGCTATATGCGTTGGGGTTGACATACACAGTAATTAGGTACTAGGGCCATGGGCTATGTCCACTTGATGTTAGTCTCTCCATTTCTTTCTGCTTAGGAGCTGAAGAGTGAGAGAAGACTGGTGTCTCCAGTATCATGTTATTCCTGGAGCAACCCTAAAATACAAGCATGTGTGCTGTGTGAAAGAGGTAACCCAAAATATGTCTCTCAGCCTTCAAGTCTCAGTGTCTTTGCTCTACATAAACAAATTAACTGCTTTATGTTTGGAGAAGAAAAACATGCTCACTTGACAACACATGCTTTTCATTAGTAAAGAGGTCCCTGAGCACTTATTTTCCTGAGTAAATAGGTGAACTAGTTTGCCTTACAATTAAGTATAATTGGACACTTTAGATACCTTCCTATCTCAAAATCTGAGGGCAATATTACAGATTGCCTTACAATTAAGTATAATTGGACACTTTAGGTACCTTCCTATCTCAAAATCTGAGGGCAATATTACAGATTAAAACCTAAGATATGTGGAAGGACAGACTTTTATTAAAAAAAAATGTAGACCCTATACCCACTGTTCACTACATTCATCATCCCACTTCTTTGCCAACAGGTTCCATTTGTAGTGTAATTACTGAAGACTTTTATCTTGAGGATTTTTGCTTCTTGATTTGCTGACTTGTGTTAATAAAATCTTAACATAGTTCATGGTACACTTTTCCTGAAGAGTATGTTGCCAGCCACGTGCTTTCTGCCAAGTGCAGCTGTGCGACCCAGCCGTCGGGATCTGAAGTCCCAAGGATGGATCTGTGCACAGTCAAACTCAGTTCTCTCCCCTCCCTGGTAACTTACTTATACTGGATGTGCAGGAACATAATTTTATATCAAGACATATCCTGTTGTATTAAATGTGGTCAAAGCTGCCAGTAGACTGACAAATGTTAATGGGAGGGATGCACAGACATAGAAGCAATCACACAATTTTACTTCCCTAGAAATGGTGTCGAGTTGCATGCTGGCAGGAAAACAGATGGAAAGCACCATCAGAGAGGCTTAGCATTTGATTGCTCCTTTGTTTCCAGGGAGGTCACACCCAGCAGTGACTGGGTGGGGTGCGGATTCGACTGGGAGGGCTCCTGCTGCCCACCAAGATGCATCTCAGCCATCTGACAAAAGGTGTTGAAGTGGTGCAAAATCTTTCTGCCAGTTCAAGTGTGTTCAAATGAAGTTTGAAGCAGCAGTATTGTCCCTCAAGACTTTTTTTTTTTTTTTTTCCTGATCATGTGTTATCTGTCCTCATCCAGATGGCATTAACATTACTGCTCTGGGTAATTCAACAGAAATACAATGGTGAATTCACATCAGAACTGCATTAGGGTTCTTAGTGGGTGGTCATCCACAGTTTTAGTGAGAGCAGAGCCATGTCCTGATATACAGTATAGCATTTGTATGTGCAAAGGACTCAGAAGTCATGAGATACAAGCTCTTATTTCAAGCTCTTTCAACAATTGTCAGCTTCACCTTTGGTAGGTCCCTGAATCTCTTTGCTCCCTTTTCTTACCTGCAAAATGAGAAGGATAATTACTTTCCCATGTGATGAGACAGGGATGACAAAGCATTGCTATCGTCCAAACAATTCTTAGCTCCTCAGTATTAAGCCACATCTGTTAATCTGTTCAGAAGCACCTTGTTAGTCTCAGGAATTGCAAACATTTTTGCTTCTGCTGTCACATATGTGGGAGTAGATCAGGATTAACTCTCTTGAAGTTAATAATAAAGCCAGGCTGAGTAAATTCAGAATCAAACCCTCCCAGTAATGAAACACCCCAGACCCACTCTCACAGGAGCTGAACTTTCTCTAGTAATTTTCAGCACCTTTACCATCTCCTGTGACAAAAGACAGGTCTGTTTCATGCTTTCAATCCTCAGGAACCTGTATAGATCTAACGTTTCTAAATCTGACCTGTTTCCCAAGTCAAGAGTTTAATTTTTTCACTTGGAGAGCAGTTAGGTCACTGATCTTGTGTTGGATATCTGGAGAATCAGGGACACTTAGTAAACAATCCAGACCGAATGGAATTGTTATGTTTGTGAGCAGTAGGCTTCAAGGATATCGCGGAGGCCGCCTGTGAGAAAGTGATGAAGCTGCCTGTGAGAAAGTAATGAAGCAACCTTGAGAAGAAGGAAAACAGCTGGTATACGTGACTGAAAACAGAACATGAAACAGGGTGCAGGTGGAGAGGACCGTGCGCATGAACAAGAGACTTCACGAATCATATTTTAGCTAGGAGCACGTGCATGATAAAGTTAGCCAATTAGTAGAGAGCTTGCACATGATATGGAACTAGAAGGGCTATATTAACCGGGATGTATCAACAATACATTGGCATTTGCTTGATCATATTGGTCGTGTGCAGTGTCCGTGACTTCCACATCAGCAATCTTGGTGTTTTACTCTCATGCACAGACACTTTGCAACAAGAAGCTTTCACAACCTTTACCAGGAGTGAAGACCACACATTGAATAAATCCAGCCACTTAATCTCCACAGTATCTGTGTTACTGAACTGTTACCGAATGACGGTGAGTATTTCAAACAGAGAGTCTGTGACCATACGAAGGACAGTGAGCACCAGCTCTAACACCTTCCCTACCCACATGACCATACGGTCTGGAGTCATGCAGTCCTGTTGCACTCTGTACCTTCCAGGCTCCTTCTAGGTTTCATAAGCTGCCTTTAGCATATGAAACATGCCTGGCAGAAATCTGTTATGATGCATTCGGCCTCTCAACATGAGGAAGACATACAACTGCAGATTTAGCTTCAAAGAGATGAAATATTATAAGTAAATCATATATACATGATTCCCACTGCTTATGATCTTAAGTAGCATGTTTTGTTTTGTTTTGTTTTTTTTATGTGTACTATATACCGTGTCTTAAAATAACGAACCATGTCTCAAAATAAAAAAAAATTCTCTCTAACATTTTTATGTCTTTTGTAGACTTCAGCCCTGCCTGAAGTTCAGTAAAAATGTCACTGCTTTGGTGTAAGGTGGGTTTCTTTTTAAGGCATGCATCATTTTCTGGGAAGCAACCAGGTAGTCTGTCGCTCTGGACTCTGTATCTGGGAAGGGAGCCCTCGGGACGTGCTGGGGGAGAGGGGCTGCTCCAGAGCATGGAGTGCATGCAGACCAACTATATCCCTGCATCAGGTCAGCAGACTTTTAGGGTGACTGGCACCAAACATATTTGAGAAAAGACTGTAGCCTCTGTTTGCTGAAATGAATCCAAACCTATCAGTGTCAAAAATGGCTCCAACAGTGCCCTATAATTCCCCCCTTAGCAAAGGCTAAGGGCAGAAGACAGCAAGCCAGTCACGGAGGATGAATTTAACTCTCAATGTGGTGAGGATTCTGGGTTCTCTGCAGCTCAGAGGCCACCGCTGTAGCAACACTGATACCATTTCATTCAGCCTCCACTGCTGCCAGGAATTTAGGTTGCAAAGTACTTTTCCCTCTTTCTCCCTCAGCTACAACCCAGCCTTGGCACCTTCTGCACAACAGCTGCCAGGATACAGATCTGCAGGACCACAAGCTCCCCTTACCTCAAACGGCCTGACCTTGCTCCAGCATCTACACATGGCCTCCCACTATAGTCACCTCACACGGCCCCCCTACCCTATTTTACCTAGAGGTGGGGAAATGAGCATGGGTGAGCGTGAGGTTTCTCCACTCACCCGCGGCTGCGCAGCAGCGAAGCATGGATTGTCCTTGCTAACGCTGCTGCCTGAGAATCGTTGCCTTATAAAGACCATTTTGTCTCTGCCTCATGCCCATGCCCTGTATACATAAAGAGAAATGGAAACATTCCAGGCTCCACTTGTCATCTTAGGAGCAAAGATAAATACAGACCCACATCTTTTCATTGAGTCAGCTGCTTCGGTTGGGCTCCTCTTCCCGCATGGGGCTTCAGCGGGACGGTGGGCAAGCCACTGCGCTGGCCAGGATGGCACCAGCCTGGTGAGCCAGCTGCCATGGGGAACTTCTGGGATAGCTTTGCTCAGCCTTCACAGCTGGCACTGCTGTTTTTTCCTAAGAACACTGTTGTTCTAGGGTCCTTGTGATAAGGAAAGGTCTCCAATTCCTGGTACTGTCTTTACAACGCATGGACCGATCATACAGCCCTGGTAACAACCACTCGTACTTTGTCGGCTACTGGTAATGAAACTGTACAATTTGTTGCAGGGAGTTGTAGTGGAAGATCGCCTCAACATCTCAGGCAGGACAGCTCACGTCTTTCCACTTAAAAATCTGCAATAGCAGAAAAGACTCATCCTCAGCAGCTCATATCTTTCATGGCAGGAGAAGGGCAGCAGGGCCGGAGGTTGGATACACCGGCCCTCAGAGTGTAACTCACTAAACCAGCTCAGAGCAGCAAAAAGTCTGCTGCCACCGGTTGAAATGAATTGGGCATAATTTCTGTTCAAAACAGTGTCACAGCTGAGGCTGGCGGAGGGGGAGGAGCAGGGAGTGGTTCTCTGCCCCTCTCCTCCCTCCTTCTGCAATTACAGGGGCTTGAAGGGAAAATTGAAGGCTTTACGTAGTGCCTTTTCCAGTGAGAAAGATCAGGAAACTCTTCCTGAGCTGGGCAATACTTGTTTTGGACACAAGAATATTTGGCTACTAGTAGTAAAGAAATCCTTCTGTCCTGTGAATCTGTTACCATTCACTCCAGACAAGAAAACCTTGTGAAGTCTGTGACCTAAACCCCTCTCTCGTAAGCAGGGATTTAGACTAAATATATGTTATTCCCCTTAGACATATTGCTTTGCATATGCCAACATATATCCTGCATTCAGTTCTAATTATATGAGTAGTGACCTCTTCTATTTACAGAAAGGGAAACTCGTCACGCAAGCATTTCTTTTTTTTTTCCCCCCTTTTTGGCTACATGAGCCCTTCTGACACAAATATGCTAAAAGCTTCTAGACCAGTTGATTTACGTTGAAAGCCTAGCTTTAGCTCCAGGCTTATGTTAACTGATTCCTACTGAAGCTGCTCTTCTTAGCCCATAAACGCTGTATTTCCTCGGCAAAGATGTTTCACAGCAAAGTGCTGCTGTAACATCCTGTATGATCCTTTCTGTCACTCTCAGGCAGGGCTCTGCTCCAGGACTAACACCTGCAATACAAAGAACTGGGGACCAGAGGCCACCATAGATCTGGTGGTTTGCTGTTTTGCTTTTGCTTTACCAGGCTAGCAAGGGCTTTTAGTGCTTTTCCTCAGTCAGGCTGGAAGTTGGCCATCACCTCCCCCCCATTCCTCAGTGTGAGAGGTGTGCAGGCCAGGCCAGAAGGGTCCATCTCCTCTTGATGGCAGATACCGAGGAGAAAGGATGGACCCCACAGGCAGATGTAGGGAAAGGAGATCTTGACATAAGACACCCTCTAATATACTGCAGTCCTAAAAGACTGAACTTGGAACAAAACCATTTATATATTTATATATTTTTATATATATATGTAAAAACATTAATATATATGCATATAAAATATTTCTGTAACATATATACAGAAACATACAAGAGGCAAACACGTTCAAGGCACTTGTAACAGACCAGCTACTTCTTGGTTCAGTGGCCTCAGAAGATCTATGTCATTTGTAGCCATACAGAGGAGAGAATCAAGACAAAGAAAAAGCTCCTGACTTAAACTTGAATTTCCCACTCCCCCGGAAAACAGCCATGTGTGTTCTGCAGCCTGGCAAAAGACCAAGAGCAAATTCCAGAGGACAAAGGAGATGATAGATAAACAAACAGCAGCTTAAGTTAGCAAACCACAGATTGATACATAGCATACACAGCTAGAGGAAAAGTGAAAACTAAGGGATAGGCTTCAAAAGGCAAGACAACTGTTTTTCCAGAAGCAGGAAAAAGACTTGCCTGCAGCCTGGACATAAACTCGGATCAGGAGCACCCAGCTCCACACAGCTGCTATATTTGCAAGACTAAAATTATTTTCTGCAAAAACATCTGACAGGTTGATGTGGTATGTGCAGTTACGGTCCAGACTTTGCAAAGGAAATCTAGGCATGCTGAATATAGATTAGTAACACTTACCTTTAGAGTGGGGAAAAGCAGCTATTTTGGGAAAAATATGTTTGTAGTCATTTCAGCTAGCGGGAAGGGATGAAAAACATGGGTTCATTACTTGAGACTCAATTCTGTTGCCTAAATAACGTGGGCTTAGTAAGTGGGACTCAATTCAGTTGCCTAAATAAGTCATTTACTGCCCTCAAGATGGTGTGGAGAGTCCTGTCCGACCCCATCTACTGCTCCAGCAGGGCATGGTCTCCTGTAGGCCCCATGCTTTATCCACCAGTGTACGTGGGTGTTTCACATGCCCGTCAAGACACTCTGGGGTACCAGCTACCTGTGTCCAGCAAAATGACCCTGATCCCCAGGCGTCATTAGAACACTCATGATAGCCAGACAGGCCCATGAGGACAAAAGAAAATGACACTAAATAGAAATATACGAATTAGGGATAAAAACCTCCTCAAATTTACAACAAGCAGATGAATAGCAAATGGATAAAATTTTGCTACTACTAAGTGTGAATTGAAAAAGGTAGCACAAAGACCAGAATCCTATGTTGTACTAAAGTACTAAAAAAAACATTTGGAGAGATGGATGCAGATTTGTCCCTTGGTCACAACTTGGGCTCAGAGGGCTGTGATGGGAGGCACAAACGTCATCTGGAGGCTGGTCACTGGGGGTGCACCCCAGGGGTCCTGGGCAGCCTGCATGAGCTGACCCCACTTTGAGCACGCTTGGACCACACAATCTGCAGAGGTGCCATCCATTCTGTGATTGCATGTGGAAAGGGGTTACATGCTGTCTCTGAGTTATGAGTTCCTTTATCCAGAAATACACGACACAGCTGATGAGCATATAATCGATGTCATAGTCAAGGTATTTGCCAGAAATAGCATACTGATAATGACAGTGGTAGACAACGGACCACAGCTTTATTCTTAAAAGTTTAAAAATCAAAATCTTTGCAAATCATTCAAACATTTTACTTAAAGTGCAAGATATTCACAATATAAATGTTTTGTGGATAGTGGTGCTACAACAGCTAATCACCTAAGGACATCGTAGCACGCAGATTTTAGGGAAGCCAGATGTTTTGTGAAAAATAACTAAAAAGATATAGAAGAACTCATATGAATGATAGAAAAGAAAGGAATACTCAAGTGCCAGCAGCCTATAAAATAGTTTAAGGAAAATCTGGAGGGAGTTATACCAGAGGAATGTGTGTGAAGGGAGGAAAAGAGGGGGAACATAACCACATAAAGAAAACTTTGCCAGTGCAGGCCATTCAGAAATGTAAGATGTGATCTACAAAAAAAAAAAGAGATTATCCAGATAAGGAAAAGGTGGACATAAGCAGCCCAAGACAGATGGTAGCAGCTGAAAGATTGAGAAAGATATGAATAAATGAGAAAGGAAATTTATTTAAGGAAGAACTGTAAAGGAGATGCAATCACATCTTCAGCAAAATGTTTTGAAAGAAAGTCTTGCTCAAGGGGACCTCCAAGAGGAAATGGCGTGGAAGAAGGATTGAAAACTGTGAAGCCTCTAACCTGAAAAGGAAGGGAAAAAGATTAGGCAATGATTGTTCAGTCTATGACAGATTCTGGGAGAATGGAAGAGCTCATCATCCCACTATGTGAGGCAGAAAAAGACAAGGCAGAAAAGATACAGATGCACATACAAAATAAATTTTGTAAAGGACAAGAGTCTGGAAAAAAGTAAAAGTGTAAAAACATTTGCTGTTCGTGGAGAAGAAAAACTGCCACAGGACACATGGCCAGGTTCATTTTCACATTTGAACTGAGCTGGCCACAAAACCAAGAAGGTGTTTGGGGAGTCTCTCCACTGTTTGAGCAGCTGGGACGCAGGAACCCCTTCCTGACAAAGGTCTTTGTGCCAGGGTTCTTTGCAGGGGACAGACTGTTACCAAGATCATTATGCTGGCTCTATCTAGTGAAGACTTTATTAGAAGAACTTCTTAGGCAATTGTAGCTGGTTTATGACTACTTTATTCACACAGTAATTTTGGATATGGGAATGGAACAACCCAGTAAAATAGAAAGGACAAATTATGTTAAAAATGCAGCAAAATGCCTCTGCACAACAGGAGACTGAAAACACAAGAAAGCCCTTGGAAAAAAGTGGAACAAAGGTAGAAGAAATTTTGCAAAGATAACAAGTATCACAGTTAACAAGGCTGGTATCACTATCTTCATTAGCCAAAAATAAAAGCCAAAACCAAACCTGCAAAGATGGATTTGATTTGAAGAATTAGGCACTCGAGAGAAGTCTGGACTTTCTCCAGCTCCATTCAACAGCTGAAGGTGTGAGCAAGATGAAAAGCAGAAACCAGTCTATGCTAAGGAGTGTCACAGATGCCAGAATGTGAAACAAAAGTGAAGACAAAGCATTAGGGCAGTACGATGCACAAAGTCCACAGCCAGCTCAGAGGAAACACTCCCTACCCCAGATCGCTATGTTGTTTGCAGGAAATGCTACGATGTGAGGTCGATGGAGTATTTCATATGGAAGTTTTTCCAGTTCGTGGTGTCACCTAAAAGGAGCTGAACCAAATGTGGTCTGATTCAATGGCCAAAACTCTTCTTGAAGAGACGTGGCATTTAGTTTGTGATCTTGCACGCCACATGCCTCCAGTGCAGACCATAACCCGAATGTCACAGATAAACAATAATTTACCAGCTTCACTGAAGACCTTTTGCAAGAGCCCACAGTGAAAAAAAAGAAAGGGGTGGGGAAAAGATTTTCTTTCCAGCTGAGCTCCTGCCTTCTTCCTATGCAGAATTACTCTTTTCCACACTTCTCTGAAAAATATATGACTGCAGGAACCTCCTCTTTGCAGAGTTTACCAGGACAAGCCAACAAACATCTACCCTAACTGGACTGCACAGCAGCTAATGTCTGCCGTAAGTCACCGTATCTACTGGGACTTCTGGAGAAAACATCCGTGCTCACTAGCACTAAGCTAGTGCATGTTAGGCGTTGTGAGAGAGCTCATCAACCCTTGCTGAAACCAGGGCAGAAGGCTCTCAGTGCACCGGGGTTTGCTGACCCACTCTGCAGGCTCATCACACTTCTCTCTTCTCCCTGCTGCCCCACAGGGATCCCGAAGAGGAAGCTGATCTGTCCCTGCACTTAGCTGCCCTGTTAACTCACAAGGATTTACATCAGACATACAGGACATGAAAAGGACATACCAGCAATGATACATGATCTCTGAAGGCAGACTTTGATGATGCAGTCATGTGGGTTTGTTGGTGATGTGACAGACTGAAAACACCTGATGCAGGTTGTAAGATTTTTGTCCGTGCTAATTCCCATCTTTGATGCAGGGTCATAACCTCAGAGAAGTGCAACTCCACTGTCCTGAGACCTTGAAAGAGGGAACAGCATCTCCAGAACTTACAGGTGAACCATGTAACTTAATCATCCAACATTGGAGGAGACCATGAGGAACACCCTCCCAACTCAGAAGCAGATTGCTGCCACTGCTGCTGCCTGGAAGCTTGCTAATCTGAACAGCTGCAGCTCGGTGTGTCTAACCAGCCCAGTGTTGGCAAGGCAGCTGTGGGTACTGTGGTGGAACATCATGGTCATTTTTTAAAGACACAGACCTAAAAATATGATGTAAACTATGGAAACAGCAGCGTGCGTGCTGTATGCTATGGGACATCGAGTGAGAACGTCAGAGTAACTTTGTCAGTCCACGTGCCAAGTGATTAAGGTGCTTCACATTTACTGCAGAGTAAGAAAACTCACAGAGAGATCAAGGTGCAGCTGAGGCATTGTCAGTTTATATTTTAGCTAGTTTGCTGTAATGCAAACATCTGCCTATACTTCATGCCATTGAATGTGTGATCGGAACAGGACACCCAAATTTGCAATTTTATTTCTCCTGAACATGATGGTAGGTCCATAATAATAACATTACTTATCATCATAATCATCATCAATAACAACAACATCCAGGGATGTATCTGTTTGGAGGGGAAGGGAATCAGAGAGCAACTAAAGGACCTGTAGTCCTCTTCTCCCTATTAGCACAATCTGGTTTAACATGCACTTCAGGCCATACAAAACTAGAACGTTCCTGTGCCTGTGCTTCCAACTCCAACAGCAGCTGTATTTAGCCTCAGTTCAAAGGACTGAGTCTGCATCTGTGTTTACTGGGTTGTACACATCAGCCAAAAGCCTTCTGGTAATAAGTGCAAAACCACCTTTGCTGGTAGAGGTGAGGGAGTGAGAGTAGCATACTTAATTTCCTATAGAACTTGACAATATGATTTTTTTTTTTTTTTAAGATGAGGGTAAAATCAAAATTATACTAGACTTGAAGGAACATTCAGTAATTATTATTTTCCAGAAGTCTGAGGCAAAATTTCTACTGTGTAAAATCCTACTACTATTGAGTGTCATCTACAGATTAGTTATGCCGAATATAATTTTGATCAGATTTTTCAGGAGCAGTCGTGGGTTACTGTAGTTCACAGTAGATAGTTCTCTCTTGAAAACATTGCACAAGCATAAGTTAATTAGTTCACTTGAAAGAGCAGAAAAATTCATCAAATGCATTTGTTAATTGATAAATATAAACAAAGAAGGGTTGTGGTGATGTTTTGGCTAATAATGTCAGAAAAAAAATACATGTTTCTGTAACATCCATTTGAGCAATATGTTAACTTTCAATAATATTAACTAATTTCTTCAGCACACTTCTAGAAATACTAGAAAGTCATACTTCTTCTAGTCACAAATCTTTCAGTCTACTTGACATAACACCACAGCTTACTTTTTTTACTTTAACTATTTACTCTCAAAGGTAACAGTTGTTCAGAAATAACGTTTAATATGTTCAAGATTCAAATAGTTCATATTAACAGAATTAATCCTGCATTTTTGTTTTGCCATGTGAACATTTGTTTGTGACTTCTATGTCTGTTGTAGACTTAAAATACTGGCTTCAATACAAAACATGCATTATTTATGAAAGACTGGACAAGAGGCAAGTTGCTAGTATACTTACCGAGCTACTACACAAAATGTCATAGAAATGTTACCAAAATGCCCTACTTCATTCTGAGATCAGCTTCAGAAGAAGCATTTAATACTTGAGAAAAGTTAAGTGATAGATTTATGCACAACTTGTCAAGATCTTCTTTTACATCAAGCTAAATTCAGAATCCCCTTCCCTTGGGAAATTAGGAAGTGTCAATATCTGTTCTCATCCTGTTTTACCACCCCAAAGAAAGTTGGCATTTCAACATTTCCTGTATGAAACCAGCACTTAGTCATCACAAGCAATAGACAAGACATGAACTTGGTCCAGAGCTGGGCCAGAGGAGGGCCATGAAAATGGTCAGAGGGCTGGAGCATCTCTCCTGTGAGGACAGGCTGAGAGAGTTGGGGCTGTTCAGCCTGGAGAACAGAAGGCTCCAAGGAGATCTTATAATGGCCTTTCAATACTTAAAAGGGGCTTATGAGAAAGGTGAAGAGAGACTTTTTACCAGGGCTTGTAAGTGACAGGACAAGGGACAATGGTTTTAAACTGAAAGAAGGTAGGTTTCTAAACCTATAAGGAAGCCATTTTTTTTACTACGAGAATGGTGAGAGACTGGTACAGGTTGCCCAGAGAAATTGTGGATGCCCCATCATTGGATGTGTTCAAGGTCAGACTGGATGAGGCTCTGAGCAACCTGATCTAGTTGGAGATGTCCCTGCTCCTTGCAGGGGGGTTGGACTAGATGACCTTTAAAGGTCCCTTCCAACCCAAACCATTCTATGAATCTATGAATTGATGCAAATTTTGCTGCAGTTTTATTTATTGTTATACTAGTCAATCAAGTTTTATCAATACCCGCATTTGACTGTGTAAAGGCACTGTTTCAAGGTACACCCTGGGGAAGCACAAACTCCAAAGCATTTGATCAGCATACATCATGGTGGAGAATCATGTTGAAACAAGGCTAAAAAGCTTGGCTTGCAGTCATCTCAATGTTAAACTTTCATTGCCCACTGTGGTAAAGCTCCACAGCTTGAGAGAGCTTGTTGTTTCAAGTAAAGATGCCCCATTCTTTCCCACAGGCATGGCAAGCTGGTCAACCTACATCTTCCATAAAATACCAGCCAGGATGATCAGAGAGAACACACTGTGCTACAGTGAGAGACATAATTTCCCAGGAACATCAGCCAAATGAAGATACATGAAAAAATTTTAAATTGCCTGTAAAAATTACTTTTTTTTTTTCCCAGAAAGTACATTTTTCAATGTAAAAAACAAGTTTCTAGCCACGCCTAATCAATTCAAATACCTAGGCTGCTTTCTTGTCATAATCAGGAAAGCAGTGAATCGAGTATGAAGTTAGTCTCTTCTCATTCCTGCATGCATCTGGAAACTAGATCCTGGGTGAATGACTTGCTATAAATGAGGTGGGAGCATACAGCCTATCTTTTCTTGTGCTTTCCCATGTGCAAAGGACACCAGGGTGGAGAAGGTCTTGACTCCAGGTTCGTCCCACCTCAGGCAATGACTAGGATGAAATAAACTTCACCCTTCAAGTAAAACAGTAGTGTACCTCCAGCAAGGTTGGGATTCACTGTCCTGTGTATTAACTGTGTTTCTAACTCAGAATACTTCTTTGAATCAGTTTTGGAAGCAAGTAATTTACAGGTTGATCTATGTTTATATTCATGCCAAGAAAGCAATCCAGCTTTACTGAAATATGATCCAAGAAAGCCTCTTGAAATGAGCTCAAGAAATTAGCGTATTTTACAGCCAGACGCAGCCAGAGTCAATGATTTATAGTAATTTACCCATGGTTCCACAGTCAGGACACCACTACAGAAGGAAAAAAAAACAACAGAAGAATCCTAAAAAAAGTAGTATCCAATTAAAGAATTAATATATAATGCCCGTTGACCTGAAATGAACATTTAATTCACGTTGGTGCAGATATCTAATCAAGTAGAAACAGTAACAAATCCAGGTTTCTGTCACACACTAGTCTGTTCACGTTCTGGCCCCATTGCAGCAATACCCAATTGCTTTCCAGTAGCGCATTAAGCAACACGTCATTTGTTCTCCCTTCCTCTGCCCCAGGGGAGAGGTTCACAGAATGATTTGCTTTGATAATTTAGGTGGTTTTCTTTAATGTATATGTTGCAATGTATTTATGTCATAAAGGCAGGTTAAAGAAATCTTGTTTGCAGTTAGATAATGATGTTTGTGATAGTCTTCAGCTCCTGAGGGAGTTCATTCCATAGTCTTGGACCAGATTCTGAAAGTCTTTAACCTCCTGCACAGAGTACAGTGGGGCCAAAGAGTAAATATATTTTTCTTGATTTTTGTCTTGTTTTTTTCACCTTGAGCTTCAGCCCATCTTCTAGATCAGTGGTTTCAAAAGTGGGGTGTGTGCACTCCAGGAGGTGTGCAAGCCAATTCATTGGGGTGTGGCAAGAAAATACATTTTGCACCATTAATAAACAATTTTAAAGTGCTTATTTAGCTTATTCTTTTTTAATTTCTATTTTTTGTGTATGCTTTGTAAAGTATCTAATATATTAGTGCAGTAGTACATGTATATAATTTATAAATAAATAAATAAATAAACTGGTACTAGGTTTATTTATCTATCACCTGCACTGGTGATAGGGCTGCACTGTCAAAAAGTTTAGAGACCCCTGTTCTAGATAGTGGTTCCCTGATGACAGCGCACTCTAACAACACAGACTGAGATTCTGAGTTTTGATCAGTATTCTATCAGTCAGTGCAAAACTGGAAAATAAGCACACTAAAAGAACCACTGCTGTTGTGGAGAGTTGCTACAACCTTCCCATACCACATGGATTTATTTCCCTATGTTGTAGTTTAGCCCCAGTCAGGACCAGACTATGCAGTCTCTCTCTCACTCACCCCACTCTCCAAGTGAACGGAGAGAGAAAATATAAGAAAAACGGCTTGAGGTTTGAGATAAGGACAGGGAGAAATCCTTAAAGTTACCATTATAGGCAATGGAATAGGCAAATAGGAAAGGAATATGAGAACAGGGCATGGCAGATCTGCCGAAACAGGAGTCTCCTGGCCAAATAGAGATGATCAAACATTGCTGGTTTCATGACCTCCTATTTGAGTATCAGCAGGAAACCCAGAATTGCTCCCAAACTGTGGACAGTGGGATTTGTGCACTTGCACAAAGGAAACTACAATGGACATGTAAATTCTTCAAAAACATTTCTGTGAGCATCTCTTCTGCCTTGCTGAGATTTCTGACCCAAGAGCTGACACCATTATGTTGTGTCCTTGAAAACTCAGTTGAACCGCTGAAATTAGTGTGTTGATGTAGCTGGGTGATCAGCACTACGCTAAGTGCTCTAGCATTACCACCTGGTTTTGAAAGCATAGCCTCCCTAGATTAAATAAAAAAAATCACAAAGGTGCCAACTGTAATTTTTAAAATCTATGTGCATATATGTGTCTGCAGGGCTTTTTTTTTGTTTACTTTAACATAATTAACTCAATTATGATATATGCCTAATTTCTAGGAATGTTTACAGAATACACTGACAGAAAGTCAAGTAGACACTTTGATTTAACATCAGTACCACTGTACCTTCATCCATTCTCTAACACACAAAAACAATTAAATGTTTTCCAGATTACTTACAACTTCCAGATAAGCCTGAGTAGTTACACTGAGGTAAGCCTGAAGTTTTCCTGACTGAACCAGGCAGTTACAAAGCTTCGGAGTTCACATTTTAGTAATATTATAAAAATGTGAGGTTCTTCTCCTAATTAAAATAGACATGCATTTCTGAAAAACCCATTTGGCAACAACGATGTTCCCCACAGCAATGTAAGGCTGTTAAGATTCAATAGCCTGTTCATACCACAAAGAGGAGGAAGAGGAGGAAAATAAAGGATGCTGAGCAAGAATACTTCAGACAGGCACCAGAGGTGCTGATGCTTCTGGGACACGCTCCAGGTCCGTGCCACGGTGAAAGGACCAGACACCAGTGTTTAGGCAACACATTCCCAAACACTAAACAAGGTATCCAAGATGGCCACGGGTATTACTACTATTATTATAATTTGGATAGGGGAATACAACAGGCATAAACTGATCAACACATCAGCATGAGGGCAGTGCAAAGGCAGTCAGCGTTGCTGTGGACTCCTTCCCTTGCTTGCACTAGCCTGCTTTGGGAAAACAAAAAAGAAAAGGGAGCATTAGGTCAGGGAGGCGGGCAGGGGGCTTTAGTAAGGAAAAAATAAGAGTGTCAGGGCCCTGAGCCCACTCCCATCCTCCCAGAGATTTGGCTGCCTGGGCTGAGGGCCAACTCAGAGATCATGCAGCTGTTGACCTTGGGGAAAGCTCTTCCAAAAGCAATGGAGGGAGGCCTTGGTCAGGGCTGCCCCTCCTTCCCTTGGGATCTGCTTTGAAGTTGCGTCTCTTCCCCTTGGTCCCTGCCCAAGTTACCCAGCAGCTGCACTGCAGCCATGCCTGTGCATTGCCTGCCAAAGACTGCCAGAAGAAAAGATGTGCATGACCATGTCTGGCATTGGCAACAGCAGAGACTGCAACATCCTAAAATGAGTACATCACTAATAACATTTGAGTGCTAACCCTGTTCCTTACTGACCTGGCATTAGCATCTTTGCTGACAGATTTCACTCAATTTAAGGAATTTTGGTTTAAATTTGATTTTCTGAGTGATTAAAGATATCCTGTAAAAATATTTTTAGGAATTACTTGAATTCCCTCCAGCAAATATAATTATAATGATGGCTGCTGTACAGAATTAGAGCAATAGCAAAGTGTGCCATTATAAATCAGTTTGTGTTGTTTCCTTATCTCCTCCCAAGACAGGGATTCACAAACATCATCCTATAAGGAGGACATTTTAATAAGCAAAATTTTCAGGTTTCACTCTTGTTCCCCACTGTATGGACTAACTCTACTCAGCTGAGATTCTGTAGCCCGTGACAACTGTAATAACTGCTTGCTAGTCAATATGAGAAAGGTTTAATGCAGATAGATGCTTTCTATGATGTTTGGTAACTTAAGACAAAGAAAGTACCATCAGCCCACTGGTAGACTTAGGAATAAGAAGAATGCATAAGATCATCTAGAAAAACAAGAGATGTAGAAAAACAAGTAGGCTAAAGAGAGAGGGCTAAATGGGGTTACCTGAAGTCAGCTGTCAGAGCGTTAGAAGGAGGCTGTAACCTGACTGAACAGGCACTGATCAAAGTCACAAGGAAAGTGCCATTGTTTCAGTACCCAGAAGAGGAGCTTCATTCCCTTCCTGATTAGAGTGTACCTTTCACAGCTCGTTCGCTCCCTAATAAAGCACATCTATCCTAGCTGCAGAGTGAAAAACACAGGACCACTATGGCGGACCATCAAAGAAACAAAAGACATGAAATACCAAGAAGATGCTATTTTTTCCAGTCAGGTAAAGGTTGAAATCCAGAGGCTTTCAGAGCTGGCCTCCATTCAGAGTAGACGCCTAACCCAAAGACAGACAAAAGGATTAGAAAGATGTGAGTAAGAAAGTAACAAACCTTAGGTAGAAACAGGCTACGTTACTTTAAAAGAGGGCTGTAACTAAGAGGAAATGCCTTGGACTTGCTAAGGCTAAACTGGCTATAGCTGTAGCCGTAGGAATACAGAAAAAAAAATCCCTCCATTGCCTGAGCACTTGGCCCCAAGGAGTGAGCAGATTTCCACCTCCTGCAGCAGGCTTCACATTAGCTCTCCCAGTCCTACTTCAGAAAAAAAAAAAATCTCTTTAGCTAAACCCTGTGCCCTTTCTTCATGGAAGCACATGAAAACACACTTATCCAGAGGTAAATACACGCTCAAGTGCTTTGCTGGGAAAAAAAGAAAATACGTATTTTTCATTTAGGCTGCAGGTGACTGACTAAAACAAATAGCAGTGCTGTCCATGTGTGAAATTAAAAAAAAAAAAAAGGAAAAAGAAACAACAAAAACCAACTGTGTGAAGCTACAACATTAAGAAGACTGGAATACGCAGAACTCCTGCCAAAAGAAGCGATAGAGTTAGTAGTCATAATAGCAACAACAGCAGTGGATAAAGCGCAATCTGTTGATAAGGATGTCTAGAAGTGCCAGCCTGAAAACAGAAGAGAAGACAAGCTAAAGAGATTAGGAAAATACTAAAAAAGAGAAGAAAACAGAAAGCAGAAGATAAACTCTACAATGAATCTGCCCCACAGCAACAGTTCACTGAAGACAGTGGGAGGGATCCGTGAAAGGAGGGAAGCCCTGGCTCTTCCTGGCTGGGTGATGGTGCAGCCAGAGGAGAAGGCTCTAAGACAGGAAGGACACACCTGGAAAGACTGGGTGACAGGGACATCTGTTCACAGCCAGGCAGATAAAACTCTTATCAGGCCAGTGTGCAACTGTATCTCTCTAGGTTTAAGAGTAGAACACTGGAACAGGTTGCCCAGAAAGGTGGTGGAGGCCCCATCTCTGGAAACGTTCAAGGCCAGGCTGGATGAGGCTCTGAGCAACCTGACCTAGTCAGGGATGTCCCTGCTCCTTGCAGGGGGGTTGGACTAGATGGCCTTTGAAGGTCCCTTCCAACCCAAACCATTCTAAGAGTAATGGCAGTCACGCACACAGCGACTGTGAGAAAATGTGCAAACTGGGAATGAAGGCAGGACCCCACTCCACTATTTCCCCCAGTAGTGCAAAATCAGTGTGAGACAGCCCCGAAACGGACCGTCCCTTGGCCAAGGGGCAGCAGTGCCACCCCGCATCCAGGGCTCCCAATGCCTCTGGCACCCTTTAAAGGAATAGCTGAGGTTCTGGATAAGAAAATTACAGATTTAATTCTGCAGGAATTAGTAAGACATCAATGTTCACCTGTTAGACCTCTTCACATTGTTTTGCCGAATAAGGTGGCTTTAACACCTCTGGATGCTTCCAAACTGTTTTGTATTGCCAGAGGGATATAAAAGTACTTAGTATAAAAGAACATCAAGCCAGGAATGTGTAACAGAAAAGGCACGGACATATTTGGAGGAGCTATAATACCCACAGCGCAGGCAGGACTAAGTCATGCACTGGCACTCAGCTCCCAGACAGGTGTGCCGGTCGGTGACGTGATTGTTCGTCCAATTGTTTCTTACCGCTCCTCTACTGAGAGCTTCCACCCCCGCAGCTCAGTTGGCAGAAGGAATTAAGTGAGCGCTCACTCGTGTGCTTCCAACAAGTCAGATGGATTCGTCAGTGAAGAGGGTTTAAACCAACCTGCTCGCTTCACCTGAAGCAAATGGAAGAGCTCTTAAATAAATCCTTTTACCAGCAGAGCTATGTCAGTAGTAACCACAGCATCAAAGAGGTAGCATGTAGGTGCGAACTGGCAAAGTCTTCAAATGGCACAGTTAGATCTGGAACACACTGTCCATAGCTTTACAGGTATGCACAGGCTATAGCATCTTATATGCACAACATTTGTCCATGTGTATATTTTATTCGTCAGCAAATTACAAAGTTAATGCTGAAAATTCTTATACTGCAGGCTAGATTAAGGCGTGCTATCCCATACTTGCTGTGTGCTAAGAGCATGCAAGGGAACAGTTATCAGGTGATGGATGGTAAACTTTAATTCATGATACCTGCTTAATCTTTGTAAGGTCACAAGGTGTGATTGTGCAAAATTAAGTAGTTTACCTGAAAAAAGGTTGTGATTCACGTTTCCAAATTATCACTTACAAGGTATTCCAAGAGGAATAACAGCACAAACTCAACTTGAATTCAGTTTACCACAGAAACAGCTATTAATTGTAGTCCAAACATTCTGCTGACACTACACAAATGTTCCAGTTTCTATTATTGGGAATTAGACTTTTGAAAGTCTTCTCTAATTGTAATCTGGAAGCAAGGACTGCAACATGAACTGCCTGTGCCAGGTTGGCTGGCAATGAATCTCAGCACACGAGCCTTCCCAGGACACTCAGTGCTCCGTAGGCAGCTGAACCCATGCCACCAAAATCTACTTTGGGATGTCTACTTCAGCGGCACCTGAAGTGCACGCAGTGACGCATAACCTCAGATGAGGGATGGCACTGAGGTTTCCGAGTCCTTCCTCATGAGCTTCGATCATTGTATTCTTATCCTGGTACTTACTCTGTGGAGCAGCACGGTTCAAAAATGACAGCTTGTAATACTTATTTTCTACTACGATACCTTTTTCTAGTTTTGGTGTATCAGGACAAATGTGCACTCGTTCCTGCCCCAGTAATAAGGCTCTGCTTCAAACATGCTCACTTTGCTGTGTGACCCCCCCCAGCAGATCAGCCTACACTGTAGAGTAATGCTTTTGCTTGAGAGACAAAAGAACCTCCTCTCCTAACAGTGAACTTCTAGCTTCCAAAAGCCCTCAATACGCAGGAGCGTTTGAACTGAAACTTTCATATGCCCAGGAATATAGATTTCCAATAGCACAAAAACCATGTTAGTGGAACTTGAACTCTCTTGAAAAAAAGTCTTGAATCTTCTTTATTGTATGAACAACCACCGCAGAGACGTGCTCTAGGGATCACACAACATCCTACCGGTTTCAGAAGCTATCTTGGAAGAGTCAGCCCCATCATGAAAGTGTTTCTTAGGTCATAGCAGGAATTTTGGGGCACAAAACCTTCCAGGTATAATGTGCTGTTAGTATCAGTAGTATTTTGCTGAAAATGCTACAATCAGTATATGCTGGAATTGCACGATGTCTCTAATGGCATGATCTATTTCTCACTCATTTCTCTAAGAGTTAGATCAGACTTTAAATACTCTCCTCAGCTGCAACAACAGGAGACAACTGGATGCCTGTAACAAGGTCACTACCCCTATGGATTACACACTGTCCCTAATCACGGGGTACTCTACATCAGACGTCATACAAGTATGAGAATTTAATCCTCAGAGTCTTGCACAAGTGGTTTTATAATCTCAAAACAAAAGATGTATAGGAGCTTGCAATTTGTTCATTGAAACTCTAACTCAGCAGAATATACAAACACACGTTTAAATGTTTTGGTGGAATGGGCTTTAAGTAGTATTAAATACGAAACTGATTAGTGATGATGTTCAACCAAAAAGGAGTTTTATAAACCATTCTCCTCAGATATACATACAGCTGGAGTGATAAACAGGATTTTATGCAATGTTCACTCCTTCTCACAGCATTATGCACATTTAAATGTGTTTAAATATTGGACTTTTAGATCCTGGAAAGCAAAAACAAGTGACAACCGATGCCTTCCTAGGGTGTGTCCCCTGCACAAAGTACTGCCAGTGACTGGCAAATGCATAGATTTGGGTTATTCCAGATTTGAAGCAAAATGCCACACTGCACCAATGTTTATAATACGATGCATCGGTTATTAATTCCACTCTCTCATGTGAGCTTTTCATTTGCAGGAAAACGAATGCATTTACGATTCATTCCCAATGAACCGTGGGAAATTTTTACATCCTTCTGTAGCACAGGAGAAAGAAGCAGAAAGAACCAAAGGACTATCAGAGAAATAAGGGAGCTGCATGTTGTATCTGGAGAATTAGATTTCAGACTGAACAAAACAGCGTCTGCTATCTACAGGACTAGGACGGTTAACCACTAAAGATTTCTTTCCTATACTGTCCCATCAAAGAATGGAAAAGGAAAAAGATCAAACTGTTGTCCAAATATATGAACTTCGGCAGTAAACACTGCTGCCTCTCAAGAAACTATGGGTGAAAAACGGATGTTAAAATTTTAATTACCATAAGGTGCACATCAATGATTTAACCGTGAATCTTAGTAGCATGTGGGTTTGACAGTGGAACTGAAAACGAGCTGATGAAGAAACAGCAAATTAATGTTTCTACAAAATAAATGCATTTTTGCTACAGCACCTCAGAATGCTTTTTGAAATATTTAGTTCCATCATGAATATAATATAAAACCTCATTTGCAACAAAGCAGTCTGAAAACAAGAATTTCTGCAATGAAGATTAAGTGGTTTGAAAATTTTTGCAAATTACTCAATGACAAAAAGGTGTTATGCAAAAGTTAAGATTACTTGGGGAGACCTATGTCCATGAAGATATTCAGTAAAATGAAATTACCAAATAGACTGATACAACCTCAATTCCGGTGTGTCAGAGCCATTACAGACCCATTAAATTAGCCACAGTGATTTGTTTAAGTTCCCTTTGTTGAGTGCACTGCACAGCGGTGGAATCCCTGATAGCAAGCTGACAAAGCAAAAGTGTGATGAGACGATTTAGGAGGAGCCATTACCAAAGGTCTTCTCAGCAAACAGTCCAGGAGACTCCGAGACGTTGTCCCTGAGCAACCTGCTGTAAGTTTGAGGTTGGCCCTGTTTTGAACTGAGTGAACCCTGGAGGTTTCTGCCAATCTAAATTATTTTATGATTCTGTATCGATTTGTTAGCACTCTAGATAACCGGCTGCAATCAAATAGCACTTCTTTGCACTCCAAAACCGGGACTCTAGCTCCTTACCCTACCGTTCCTCCTGTCTATTGTATCCCAGCTCATTCCTGGGTGTCCACTGGGCAAGTTCAAACGTAGCAGTCCTGGGTGCAGGTTACGTTCCTCGAAATCACAAGAATTCAACAACATGAATGCCAGCGGGGATCAGGAATGTAAACTTTCTGCGTACACTCACTGCAATCTGCGCTAGTTTAAACATTTAGTAAGAAATAATCCACACTGCCAAACTTTTCTTTACAAACAATATAACTTTCAAACCAGTAAGAAATGCAGTGAGTGCTGAGACGCTAGTTAGCTGCTGAATGCTGACAGGCAAGGATCAAGCGCCAGAGGAATGCAAAAAGACCGATGCATCACAAAGCTCAAACTTTGTGAAACACGGGTCTGGTTTGCATTTTACAGAGGCTGTATCCTGGGAACCCTTTGCTCCGATGGAGCCAGCTCTGAATCGCTATCTCCACCCTGTGCCCCGGTGAGGCACAGCAAATTTCAGAATTGTTTATGTCACATCACTCCTCTGCCCCCTTGTCTAAATTTAGACCACTTTTGCTCCTCTCCTGGAAATCCAATGCTGCCTCTTACAGTTTCTCTGGATCTCCGTGACCGACTCTCCTCTCTGCCTCTCAAATTTTAGAAAGATTTTCTCAGTCTTTCCAGAAGTGGAAGTTAATTTTCAACCAAACGTCTCCTTTTCCCAAGTAACTCTTTGGAAGGGGGGAAACGATTCTGGTTTACGGCATTATTTACAGCATTATTTATAGTATTCTCACAAACTCTCCTCAAAAGTTTAAGTCAAAGTCAGCTCTCCCAGACGCCTGCGTATTTTGAGGCCAAGACAAAGATTTTTTTAATTAGTGAATACACGACATTACGTGACAGCTACACCACCGTACTTCTTCATCTGAAGACTCCACAGCCCTCCCTCTCTGCCATCCTTTGTTTTCCATTGTACTGGGTCCGGCTGGGATGGAGTTAATTCTCTTCACGGTCGCAGGGGGCTGTGGTTTGGGTTTGTGATCGCTGAGCGGTCCTTGCACGGCACCAAGGCCTTTCCCGTTTCTTACTCTGCTCCCCTCAGTGAACAGACCGCGGGTGCCAAAGAGGCTGGGAGGTGACACAACCGGGCGGACCGAGGAGAGGGCTGCCCCCTCCCCGGTAACACCGAGCTCCTCAGCGGAGCGGAGAGGAGGGGGTGCCGGTAACCTGACCGTGTTTCCGGCAGGCACGGCCCGGGCACGGCTCCGCCCGTGCGAGGCGGGACAGCGCCAGCCTCCCCCGCCGCGCCTCGAGCCTTCGCCCCGCAGAGGGACCCGCCCCGCCGGCACGTGCGGGCAGCCCACGCCCCGCGCGCGCCGGCCGCCAGACCGCGCCTGCGCCTGCGCCGCGCCTAACGGTACCGCCGCGCCCGGCCTCGCCGGCCCAACGCAACGGCCACCGGCTCCGCCGCGCAGACCTCCCGCCCGGCAACTCCCGGGACGACCGGCCACGCTGCCGAACCCTCGCCCCACGGCGGCCGCTCAACCCTTCGGCCCCCCCCCCCCCCCCCCGGCGCGTGCGCAAGGGGGGCGGGCTGCGGCCCCCTGGGGGGGAGGGAGGGGGGTCGCGTCCCCCCTCCCCCCTCCCCCCTCCCCCCTCCCATCGCCGTGTGGCGGGCGGGGCGGGGCGCGCGCGGCGGGGCGGGCGGCGCAGGGCAGGGGCGCGTGACGCGGCCCTGCTGTGGCGCCCGCCCCGCCGCTGCCTCCCCCCCCACCCCCCACCTCCCGCCTGCCCGCCCGCCCCCCGCTCGCGCTCCCCCTCCCCTGCGGTGGCGGTCCCGGTGCATTGTGGGAGCCGTCCGTTGTTCATTTGCCATTCGACCTGATCCGGGGCCTGTTGGGACGGAAGCGCCGCCGAGCCGGATCCATTGTGGGGAGCCTGCGGCGGTGATCTAGGCCGGAGCCGGAGGGGGGGCAGCGGCCGGACTTCGTTTCTCTCGGCCGCCGCCCCCGCCCCTTCCCGCACGGCAGCCGGCGCCTCCTTCCCGCGGGCAGAGCCCTCGGCCGGGCGGGGAGCGGCGGGCCAGGGGCGCGAGGCGGCGGCGGGCGGGGGGCGCGCGCGCGCCCGCCATGTTCGCGGAGATGAACCGGCGGACGCTGGCGTTCCGGGGCGGCGGCCTGGTCACCGCCGCGGCGGCCGCTGCTGCTGCCGGTGGCGCGGCCGAGACCTGGGACCGGCAGGACCCCGAGCCGCTGAACGGGCGCGGGGCGGACGAGGAAGCGGAGCTGGAGGGGCTGGAGGCCGAGGAGTTGGAGGCCGCCGCTGACGAGAAGGAGCTGCTGCTGCCGCAGGACGCCGTCTCACCCCCCGCCGCCGGCCCCATGTTCGCCGAGAGAAACCGCCGGACACTGGCCTTTCGGGGCGGCGGGGGGCTCCTGGCCGCCCCCTCCGCCGCTAACAATGGCTGCGAGGCGTCGGCCTGGCCGCGGAAGCACTTCAATGGGCGGGGGGCGGACGAGGAGATGGAGCTGGAGGGCGCGGAGGGCCTGGAGCCGGAGGGCCTGCTGGAGGGAAAGGAGCTGGTCCAGGACGGGGGCTCCCTGAGTGACAGCAGCGACGACGAGGAGGACGGCGAAGGGGGCAGCCTGGGCGACGGCAGCGGCGCGGAGGGCGGCAGCTGCAGCAGCAGCAGGCGGTCCGGAGGCGACGGAGGGGACGAGGCGGAGGGCAGCAGCGTGGGCGCGGGGGAGGGGGAGAGCATCAAGCACTTCCCACTGGCCAGGCCCAAGTCACTGCTGCAGAAGCTGCACATCTCCTTCCAGGGCTCCTGGCTCAAGGAGTTCCCATGGCTCTACTACTGCCAGGAGACCGGCCTCATGTCCTGCGCCTGGTGCACCGCCGCCGCGGCCGCCGCCGCCCCTCCCGAGCTGATCATGGCCGGCGGGGCCCTGCCCGGGGGGCACGACGAGCTCTGCAAGGGCACCCGCAACTACAAGCGGGCATTGCTCCTGCGGCACCACCTCTCCGCCGAGCATCGCCTCAACGAGCCGGTCAGCGCCGAGCAGGTAGGGTAGACGGCGGGGGTGGGTTGGGGGGGGGTCCGCGGGCGTGGGGGAGAGGCCAGCCTCCCCACTCGCATAGTTGTTTTTTGGTTGGTTGGTTTTTTTTTGTTTGGGTTTGTTTTTTTTTTTTTTTTTTCTTTTCTGCCTAGGTGTGTGTGAACTTCTTTAAATGGCTCCCTCTGTGTGTGTCGTTGCCCGTGGGGGCCAGTCACGCAGGGCTGCTCTCGCAGGCCGTGTGCGAAGCGGAAGGCGAGCCCGCTCCCCGGTTTGGGGTGACCCTCCGCTGGGTCTGGGCCGGCGCAGCGCTGTCAGCTTTGCCGTGTGGTGCAGCCCCGCAGCGTTTACGCCGGCTGTTGCTTACGGCTATACCTGGTTAACGTGGCCTCGCTGTTCGGAGGTCGCGAGTGCCGTTTTCATTGGTTTATCTGGTTATCTCGTGAAGATAAACCGGCAGTGTGGGAAAAAGTTGCGTACGAATACCAGTGTTGCTGCACTGATTTAAAAACACTCGTTACAACTTCCTCCTGCGGTACCGGAGGAGGCAGGGTAGTGTCCGGCTAGCGATTGCGTGAGAAGCTGGCGCTTGCCGGCGTGAAGTGAGAATTACTCTGCCGTTCTTAACAGCATGGTCCCTGTGTGGTGATCGGGTGTCTCTGTGTAGTTAAGACCTTCTCGTTTAAATCATTTTCCCGATTGTGTTCCTTTAGATTAAGTTACTGAGCAAGAAGTCTGCAATTGCTTGGTGTGTGTTTCAGATAAACATGTGGTTTCCTGAAAGCCGTGTTAATATGTCAGCTCTCCTTTAATGCTTCAGGATTGGTGAAACTCTTAATATTCCCCGCTGAACTTAAAATTACTGTGTTCCTTGGCTGCTTTTACGAATAAGGCAGAGCTAACTCTAGAAGATATGTGGATGAAAAGCCCTTAAGGAACACTCGTGTTGAATCGCCAACTTTCTGCAGCCTTTCCTCCTAAGGATGTCTGCGCTGCAGAAGTTCACTCGGATTGCCTTGCTGGCGTTAAACTTGCCAGCGGGCACAAGCTGATGTGCTTCAGGTTAGGCTAGTACTTGAACTGTTAGGCAGACCTTGAGCTATTAGCCGGAATTAATCCCTAATCACTCTGTTTTCACTGTTTAGAGCTCAGTTCTCATTATAAAACACCCATCTTTGTTGTATAGACGTAGCTGGAGCCCAAATTGTAGTGCAGTACTTAAATTGAGCTTATTGCTTGAGCGCTTTAAGGAGCTCAGGGTACCTTGGACAAGAGCTGCTATTCTGATGTTTAGGCAGGGTGTCAGGATGACAGATAAAATGTTAGGTGAGTGTAGGTTTTCTTAGAGCTGGTTGGAAAAGGAATGCAAGTTTTACGTGAAACTACTGCAGGATTGCAAGGGAAAAATTATGGTACATAGATATAAAAAATATTAGTTTTGCATTTATAAATGCAACGTTCACCTTCAAGGTGAGCAACACTATCTTTTCAGTAAGAGTATTTCTAAGGCAGGTACTGTTACAAACGTTTCATGGCAGTAGGTCATCTTAGCCGTTTCTACAGTCTGGGGTTTGCTATTCACTCTGCAGTATTTTAGCCCAACTTATCTTAAATAACTTGTTTGTAATTTTGAAACTGTTATTCTTAATTTCTTCTACTTCTTTTTATCTTTGAAACTTTTCTTTTGTTTAATGTTACTGCAGTATATTGCTTACCATCTTGTTGCCTAGTTTTTAACTTCTGAGTTGTGAATGATTACCCTGTAAAGGTATGTCCTGTCACTGTGTGGCCTCCTGTGTCACTAGATGTTGCTAATTCATGCCACACTTGGAAGTTGCTCTCACTCTGATTAAGCTACACGTAAATAAAACATATGCCAAGCGATTTTTCCTACTAAACTTACTGAAATTTCTTTCTATCTTCCTATTCCCAGTTTGTCGTAAGACTATTAAATAGTGGGAGGGTGGAAGGAGGGACAGGGTATTGGCTTGCATGTCACAGTAGCCAAATAAATGCTTACATTAACTTTTAGAAGATTAACCTTCCATTGTCATAGTAATATTTATAAAAACGAGCTTTTACTTTTATACCACTGATAGTTCAAGAAAAAATATTTGTAGTAACTGTAGTAATAAATGAAACAGTAGGATAGATGAGCTGTGTCAGTGGTTGTTTTGTACTGTATTAAAGATAAGATTTGGACAAAGTAAGCTTCTGTAAGGTAGCTCTAAGGAGATTGTTTTCCACCTGAAAATATCAGTGCTGGATGCTGCATCCCTGTGCAATTACCTTTTGTTTAAAAACTTCTTACAAGGAAAGGAATTGCAGTTTTTCAAGAGTCAATGCAGTTTTCTTTGTGGTGCACTTTGAGGTTACACGTGCTTTATCGCAAAGCTGATTAAGAATCTCTGTTTTCTTTCCGCTTCTATGTTTAATTTCCATATCCTTTCACACTTTTAATAGCACTTGAATTTCTCTTGATACGTATGTTTATATTAATACCAAAACAATAGCCCAATTTTTTCCTTAGTGCCATGATACCAGCTACTTGGAACAAAAGTAGATAATTTGCACCCTGACCGTATTTCCAACATACATAATGAGGCAGCAAAGCTGTTTAGATTTAATGAAACTTGGGAGAGGTCTTTCAGCCTTTGTCTTGGAGACAACACACGTGTATTCTTGACTTGACAAGCTTCAACTGCAGGGCATGTTTAGCAGCTGCTAATAAACATATGGCATAGTGCCACTGTTCAAGTGCAAAAAGGAAATTGTAGGTGTTAAGACAGTAAAGCAGTGGAAATTTCTATAGGTCTGTTGGATATTACACTCATGAAGAAACGAGTGATGGTTTCAATTTATTTTTGGGATACTTTTAATTTAGAATGCCAAAATACATCACAAGTGGTTGCAGCTGCTGTAATTCAAGGGTACTGAGCTGTCAGTCGGTGCTTCTTTCTAAGACAAAAATCTTGACTTTTTTTTTTTTCTTTCTTCTAGTTCTTTAAAACAATCTACCTCCATATTAAAGCTGAAGGAAAGATAGAATCAGTTTGAAACTACCTTAGTTTTTTTTAATAAACAGACTATTGCATTGCAAAAGTCTCAAGAAATAGACACTTACTGGCAAACCACCGCAGAAGATTTTAATGCTATGATTAATTTAGATCCATGAGATGTGGATTTATGGGCTTCTGGGGGTTTCTCCCCTCAAAGCTGCTGCTTAAAACATTTTCTCTCTGGACATAATTTGAAGCTGAGCTTTGGAAATACTGCCAGAAAAGCTTTCTCCAGCCTAACAGGCATGTTGGTTTAAAGCAGAAGCTCTCCAAAAGGAGGAAGGCCTTTGATGTGTTATTTTTTCCATGTGAGCTGTAATTGTTTGCTTTGTGTGAGTGGTGATGAATAGAAGTCTTGCTTTAGATGTAGGAGTTACATTATAGAGTTCTGAGTTAACTTCTTGAATTACTCTTAGCGTAGAAAAAAAAAGTTGAAGAGAAAATCAGACTTTCAGAGTAAGAACTATCATTTACTGTATTTTTATGTAGTGTTTTTACCGGACATCAAACTGCTTGATTGAATGTTAGGCACTTAATGGAACAGTTTTAAATTGCTGAGTTTTCTGTGAGCGATGCTATGGCATGTAAAATGGCAGCTGATAGAACCATCTTTTGAGATAATTTTCCTCTGTAGCTGCATATGCTTAAGAAGTTCCTGATAGCTCACTTTTCTTAGAAGATCCATTTTTCGTAAGAATTAATTTGGGGGCATAAGGAAACTGCTATAGAATAAGGTGTGGTAATGAGAAAGAGATAACAAAAATGTGGTATATCTACTTTGCGTATACAGACAGCTGAGATGGAATCTATGGTTAGATTGGTTTTGGTTTTGTTTGAGGATGCTTTTTTGTTTTTTGTTTTTTTTTTTTTTTTCTTCTTTCCCTCCTCACTGTTCTAGCTCCCAGGAGAGAGAGTATGCTGATGGCACAGGAGGAGGAAAAAAAAAAAATCAAGTGTCTGGTAGCAGTTTTTGATCATCTGTTTCTGCTCCTGTTAGCTTTTAGGCAAGTTTAATTAGTGAATTATATGTATTATATAGTCATTTATCTTTGAGTGTATTCATATAAGTCTAACTAATTGAAACCGAGCACAATATTGGTTTCCCTGAGCAGCCTCTGTTCTGTTAGGTCACTTCTTAATCATGCCTACAGGGAGAACCTTTTCAAACTTACTATGCTGTAGATTCCACAAATAAAACTGAAATAGTCCTGAGTTTTATTCTAGATTTCTTACCAGCTTTTGTTAAAGGAAAAGGTGGTTTGATGGTGAGATAACTTAGGTGATGGGGACACTTGATCTTAATTCTGAAAACATAATTGACATCTAAGCAAATATCATTAGTTTGTGGTTCTCATCAGAAAAACAGTACCCTTATGATGGTATGCTATGAGCACAACGCAACTAACAGAAGTTTAAAAACATACTTTTAAAATTTTCCCTAACAGTTTTATGCACCTTACCTCCTATTGAACTGTATTATACTCTCCACAAAATTTTTTCTTTTCCAGTTTTCTCATAGTAAATGTTAGTTCTGTACATAGGCTTCCTAACTGTTCAGGTATCTGGGCTTTCGTTTTGTTTGAGGTGTGGCATTAGGGTTAGCTACTTCCATACCAGCAGTTAAACACTTGTTTCCGATATCACAGTTAATTATAAAAATGTTTATCTATTTCCTGTAAAGCTGTAATACCGATCTCTTTCCCCCAACGCACACCCCTATAGCTCAGACATTAGTTGCATAGTATCTCTTTATTTCACTCAGCTTTATGGTCTTTTCATAATGAAGACTTCAGTCTTGTGTTTCTGTAACACATTTGTGATCTGCAGCTCCTTTTTACCATGCTGACTTGTTGTTTTCTTAGGGGAGGAAAAAATAAGTAAACTTTGATTTCTCTTTTTTTTAATCAGCTTTATGGGATACATACACCCGCTCAGTTAAAATGTACTCTTATCTCCATTCTTTAATCAGACATTTGTAAAAAGAACAGAACCACTGCAATTTATTTTAAAATTTTATGTGGTGTTTAATCTGTTCTCAGAGAACGAAATTGTCAGCTATCATAGCATCTATCTGACATTTACTGTGTGAGATGCAAGTCGCTGATGATTGACTTTGACTTTGGATCAGATTAAGACAAAAATTATCATACTCTAAAGTGTTGTCACTCTAGTCAATGTAATTGGTGTTTTGAAACTGCGCAGTGCTCCGTTGCTGGAGTGACAGGAAGCTAGTCCAGATCCAAAATCCACTGAGAACTTAAGGAATGATAGACTTAGTTGTCATACGTTTTGGATGTACTTTCTATTTTGGAAGTCTGATCTGAGGGAGTACTTGGGTATACCAGAGAGCACACAGAAAAAAAATAAGTCGAGATGGGACAAAGATCTATTGCTTGTTTTCACATAAAAGCCTAATTGCTTTTGTTTCTACTTCTTCTTTTCACTGAAGTGTTTTCCTGAGAAGGAATAGAAATTTACAAGCAACTTGAATGTGACAGCAAACTGAAATTTCTTTGCAGGAGATGCTGAAATGGTTTCTGTTTTGGTTATGTTGGGTATTATTTGCAGCTTATGGATGTAAGTACCATTTTGCAGTATGTAGTTACAGCCTCGGTTGTCATCCCAGTGGTCCACACTGGGATTATAACTTGAGGTGAGTACTGATTTAATGCATTAACTCCTGTGTGGTGGAAAATTCCTTTTTTTTTTTTTTTTTTTTTTTTTTTCTTCCTTAAATATAGCTGACTTCTGCCATAGTCTCAAATTAAGGGTAGTACTTTTCTGCAACATACATTTTAAATTGTGGGCTCATGACAGTGTTACTATTACCTTGTTAATCCTAATTTTGACCTGTAATGTTGAGGCAGTTGAGCTTTAATGATACCTCTAGCCCACAAGTCTGTGAGTTGTTTTAGAAAGTGAGAGGAGAAAATAATTTGCAAAATCTGGTCTTCTCTCATCCTAAGCCATATTTGAGGCAGCCAGTTTTGAACTGTCCTTATTTGCTAAGGAAGAAGAGAGTCTTGGAGATCCAGTATAAAACACTCTGTCATCACTGCTTTTGATGGCAGCACATATCAATCAATATAAGTATGGTCTCAAATATGCCAGATTGTGTTCTTTTCTGCTTTGTTCTAGCTGCTGCTCTGTAGCAGCTCTGAATCATCGTTGTCTAAACAGCAATTAAAAATTCTCTAAATGCCCTCAAATCCAGTTCAGACCTTGTTTCTTATCAGCTTCTCACTGCCTGAACTAATCTTGAACAACTAATTTCTTGGTATTGGATTGTCTGATACTACTTATAGCAGAATTTTCAAGCCATGTTTGAAATAGCATCTTAAAAAGATTGTAGAGAGTCACAGAAGTATATATATTGTCTGTGTACTAAGTATGTACCAGTTAAAGGTGTTGCTACTGGAAAGTTTCAGTGAAGCGTAGTTCAAGAAGGTCTTGGTCATGGAAGCTAGACTTTTGGTCACCTGCAGTATTCTGTTGTCTTGTCGTATAATACAGCTATTTAATCATAAACCTGCTGCAGTTGGAAAATAAAGAATAAATGCCTAATTTGTAGAACTGTATAGGAAATACATCTGCTATTACAACTACTTCGGTAATATGTTTTCTTTATAACATATGAGACAGGTTGGGAGATACAGACCAAGTCTGTATTAATCTCTGATGTATTAATCTCTCAGTATGAGAGAATGTTGAATCAGTTATCAGGATTCTAGCTACCCATTTAAGCGAAAGTTTCTAGGGAAAAACGAGGGGGGGAGTGGTTGGATCTGTGAAAACCATCTAGTTAAATCTTTGGAAAAAGAGGGTCCTGAATCTTTAAAGTATGTGGGTTAAGAAAAACAAGTACTTCACACTCAACTAAGTCCTTCCTTACTTTTGCCCCAAATTTCACTTCCTTTGCCCTCAAGGCAATTCCACTAGTTCTGTTTTTTATTCTGAATTTGGGGGTGGAGGATGCAGAATGAGATCATGATTCTTAGTTTTCAGAGTTGTTGTTTGGTTTTTTTAGATTATATATTCCAGCATGCCTTTATGACCAAGAATACAATTTTTTTTTTAAATGTTTGTTTGAATAACATTCTTTTCTTAAGTTTATTTTCATATCCTTGTTATGATGTTGGAGGACTAAGGAGAGCATTCATTAAGAGCTAATTATGGTTGTGGTTTTTTTAATTGCAGGAGTCAGAGTTACCATCAGAACTGAATAATGAAGGATACTGTGATTTTAACAGCAGGCCAAATGAGAACTCCTACTGCTATCAGCTCCTGCAAGAGCTCAACGAGCAGAGGAAGAAAGGCATTCTTTGTGATGTTAATATTGTGGTGAGTGGGAGGGTCTTCAGAGCTCACAAGAACATCCTGGTTGCAGGCAGCCGCTTCTTTAAGACTCTATATTGCTTTACAAACAAAGAAAGCCGTAACCAAACCACTGTTACCTATTTAGACGTTGTTGCTGTTCAAGGTTTTTCTGTCATCTTGGACTTCTTGTATTCTGGTAACCTCGTGCTTACGAGCCAAAATGCCATTGAAGTGATGTCAGTGGCCAGCTACCTTCAGATGACGGAGGTTGTCCAGTCCTGCCGCAACTTCATTAAAGATGCCTTAAACATAAGTATAAAGTCAGAAGCTCCGGAGACTGTTGTAGTGGATTACAACAGAAGATCTGTCAGTAGGGATGGTTTGTCTCCAAGGGATCAGAAAGTTGCCAGCTTCTGGGCAACACGAAACCTTACCAACTTGGCAAGTAGCATAAAAACTGAGAATGATGGTTACTCTATTGATGAGGGCCAAATGGAAAGCTACCAAATGAATGACTGCAGTTGGGTCCAGGACAGCTCACCTGAAATGGCTGAAAATGAATCTCAAGGTGAGGGAAAAGTTTTCGTATGGAATGACATGGGCGCACAGGGACAATCAGTTCAAGAACCTGGAAAAGCAAGAAGAAAAAACCAAACTGCAAAGAGATTTATTTATAATATACCGCCTAATACTGAAGAGAACTCGGAAGATTGCTCGGTGTTGCAACCGTCAGTCCCATATCCAGAAGAAGATTTGTCATTTATTAAAGAAGAAGCAGGTAAATATTGTTTAATGTCAGTCATGTCATTTGAAAACTAAATTATTGAATGAAGTACATGAGAGTGTAACTTTTATAAAGGTGCGTTGGATAGGTTCATCTAGTAAGGTCAGCACACCTGTCAGGTCACTAGATCAGTAAATCCTGATTCTACGGCTTGGGGCACAGCAGTGTATCTTTGGCTAGAGAAAGGAACGACAGGGCTGTGCCATGCAGTGTGCAGCATGCTGTTTGGAGCCCCACCTGATAGAAACTACAATTCTTACATTTACGTTTAATCTGTAGCCACTATTAGGCATAAAATCAAGGAGTAAGAACTGATGGCTAATGGTGTTAACTGGTTGCACAGAGAGTAAGGGCCTTTATAATTTCCTTCTGTACAGTAGCAAAAGATTGTTGTGGTAATCTCACTTACCTGAGTGTCACCCAGAAACAGAAGTCAACTTTCCACTGCTGTTTATTGTAGAGGTATCTGCGAAGCTACGAAATGGAGTAATCCTGGCCAGTATAATATAAACTATTAAAGCAGATCTGTGGAACAGGTTGGGAAGAGATGCCACAATGACATTTAGTAGAGGCAATATATTTTTGTTGACCTATTCTTTAAACAAATCCTGAGAGTGACTCAATTAATAGGATTTTTGTTCTTAAGGATCTGTCGTTAATGTAAATGCTAAAATAAGATTAAATATCTGTTTGCTAAACAAATATAGTCACACAAAGAATTATAAGCTGTTCACAGTGTAATTGGGATTTGGGGCAATGAAATTAAGTTTAGATTTTTATTTTTTAAATTATTATTATTATTATACTGTATGAATAGTTGAGGTATATATTTGAAGTACTGCCATTTAACCTGTATCACTTTTCGATGAGTTAGCAGTTTTGAAAACTCACCCTAATTTAGGAGTCAAATTAAAGTTGTGTTTGAGACATAGCTGTAACAAAGTTCTTTAGATGTGTCTGTTCCTAAAGCGTTTTAAAATCTATGCCCCCTGCAAACATCAAGGGACTGTGGATATCCTCTCCTTCCCAGGTGCAAGGGGTAGAATTAAGAGGGAAATAAAAAAAAAAGCAACGCTCACACCTGTAGGTATAGAATATTCCCAGATATTTTTGTATTCCAGTGACAAAGCAGGGATTTGAAAGCAACTGGAGTTCTGGGAGAGTCTTGGAACCTATATTTATTTTGGTGAAATGAGGGATGGTCTTTTCCTTCCTGTGCCCCTAGACTTGTTTAAACACAAGGCTGAAAGAAACCCTTTCAAGAGTGGCAGGGACAGACCAGCTCTCTTGGGGCCCTGAAACACCTCTGCCCTCTACTCACAGGGTGTAGGTGCCTGTTGGTGCAGCTGGCAGCTGCTGAGGTGCGAGGAGGCAGTGCGGAAACAGCGGTCTAGCAGAGAGCATTTGGTAGCTCTGCGCTGTGCCATACCAGTATATATGCATGAGCACCGTGGTGACATGTGACAATATAAAGTGATGCAGACTGGCACTGTGGAAGTGTACATCTGGCACGTGAGCAGGGGCAGCCAGTACAGGTTCCATCCATATAGTTAGCAAGTACTGTGGTGTGAAGGAGCAGCTCTGGAGAAGCAGCTGTGCTGAGCAGCTAACATTCATTCTGTAAATGCTTCAGGAGGTTTACTTATCTCTAGTCTTCATCTGTGAAGTCAGTGGGTAGGTCTACTTCAGCTTTGCAGTTCAGCTTGGGAGTGTGCACTTGTAAAGTGAATTTCCTGATCTTTTCTTACTGTCTAAGCTTTCTTAGACTGCACAGGGTTTCTTCTGTCTGAAATAAAAATGGAAGCTGTGTTTCAGAAACATGCCTGTTGCATGTCAACTGCTACCAGGCCTTGGGTCCACAGCACCAGGTTAGATCTAGCCTGAATTAAAGCACCTTTAGATGTGTACAGTGGGGATGTTCACTCCTCAGCACCCACACGAGAACTCTGACTGTGCTGGGCTGCACTACTTGATAATACATACTTAGTTGTGGTGGCATGAAAAGTGCAGCAGGGAATCTGGAGCAGGAGCTGAGGACCTGTATATTAATTGCACAAACATCAAATTCCTGACACAATTTAACGTGTGATTTCTATTTCTGATTTATATTGGATAGATATTCAAGGCCTTTTACTGTTGGAAATACCACAGAAAATACGTCTACTGAATGGAGTCCCCTGCAACAGAAGTAAATACTTGTTTGCATTCTGCAGGATCTGAATATGTGCTGTGGAGCTTTCTCGAAGAAATAGTGGAGGATATGGGCAGTGCAGTAATGATTAATGGAGTTTAGTCCTGTTCAGTTCTTCTGGACAGAAGCACCAAGGTTTCTGGTAACTTCTTGTGCTAAAGAATTAGGTTACAAAATAGACACATGCAGCATCTTGACAAGAAGAGCTGTCTTAGAGGCTAGGGGCACACTGAATTTGTGCTGTGGTATCTGTTGAAAGTTCTGTGATTGCAGGAGGGAGTTTAGTTTATTGAACTATAAAATAGTTTAAGCTAATGATCTCCTTGGTACTTTTGGAGCACAACATAAATGATCCCATGTAAATAATTACATTTTCTGTCAGTGTTAGAACTATTTTGGAAGCCATATCTAATATTTTTATAACAAGATCTTTACTTTTATGAAGTTCTTACGTGTATGCACATTGTTTGAAACAAGAAGAGATTTTGGAAGTAAGGCTTGGTGTAGCTTACTTTCACCCATAGCCTGTGCTTCAGCATTTGGTGTTCTTTCTCCTCTGCTGCTGGCTAGCTTTTTCTTTCCTTTGCCAGTAGATTCCACTCTTAAACACTCTTCTTTCAGTTGCTCCCTCCACCCCCCAAGAAAAGGTGCAAGAGGGAGGAGTGGACAATTGGAAGAATGACAAGAACGGGTTGTAGAGTAACCTGCAGGTTATACGATAACTTCTTAGTTGTAGATTACATCTCTTGTGGAGATGAAAAACTACCAAAAATAGTAGACACTGAGTTAAAAAATACATAAGAAAATGTCTTCTGGAATAGATACAAGACCATGCTATGAGAAGAAAAGAAATAGTAAAGTCTTATGATGAAAGCTAAGGAGTGCCCTGTCCCTTTGGTTGCTGAAAAGGAAAGAATGAGCTTCTAATATTACACTTTGTCATGTGCTGATGGAGATAGTCAGCAGTTAAGAGAAGTCCAGTTACATGCGAAGTGAGTTGCTGTGACCTTAATTATGGTTTCAGGTTGTCTGGTGTTTTTGTGAGGGTAAAGAAATACCATAGATACCCTAGGAGGGAAGCCTATTTAACAACACTCCTCTCACCACAAGAATTTACCCCAAAAGCCACTATCTTGAATTCCATAGTAAATGGACTTTCCAGTTGGGTACTGCTAGGTAAGTATTAGATAATCAACAATAAAAGCTATCTGAACTATCTGCTACCCATCTTGTCCCAGTAAAGCAAACATGTTAAACTGGTCCTTGCTAAATATGAGTTTTCCTACACTTATTCATAAGGATATGTCGCCTTCTTCTTTTTCTTACCTTGCATTGACAGTGAGTCTATATTTAACACCTTCCCAGTAAAAGTAGCGCTTTGAGTTTCAAAAAACTCCATGAAGTTGGGATGCATTTTAAATTGCATGTACCATCTTCATTTACCTACTCTTAATGAAGCTTTCAAGTCTTCTGCAGTCTTAGCTGTATTAGTTAAAATACCTGTATTTCTTCACACTGAATGTTACCGCCTATCTGGTTGATAATCTGTTAAAAAATGTCTTTACTGTTTACAGCCATGGTGTGTTCTACAATTAACAATTTACCATGGTGAAAATAACAGCGCAATCAGTCAGCATCTCTTACTCAGTTTGCAGTTCATAATAGCTCAGTGATTCTAATTAACCATATTCTTAATGTCTGTTCATAGTTTTTTATGAATCTTTATAAATTCTTAAGTTAGCTTTTTGTTTGGGCCTGTTTTTTGGAGTACAAGTGTCTTATCCACAGGCTTCAGAACACAACTCTGAGGTATTGCTTGTGCTTCCCAGAGCAGACAATGTTGATTATTAAGGGGACTTATATGTAATATTACAAAGCTACCACTGGATTGTTACCATGCTTTTCAGGCTAGATAATGCTGTGTCATATATTGTGGTGGAGGTGAGAGCAAGGATAACAAGGGCAGGATGAAAACAGCCCTTTTGTGGAACAAGAGGGTTCCTAAATGATTTTGTAGAGATTCTCAAGAACTTTAATTCAGTTTGCTGTAGAAGCAACTGCTTCTCAGAAGGATACAAGCACAAACTAAACCTGCTTACAAAAAATACAGTGCTGGTCAATTTTCCTCATGATGTGAGGGAGCTGCATAATACAGCTTGAACAGAACTTTACAGTAAAGAAAGGTAATTTTGTATTTGAAGAAACAAAGATGGATGGACTTACCTGGAGATGCATATATTTCTTGTAGGGATAAACCCCACTTGACTGTCTGAGTTATAAAGAAAAAAAAAAATAGTATAAGAAAATTAAGGTTTTTTTACCTTCTATTCCATGGTACTATGACTCTCAATCAGATCTTTCTCAGATCTCCAGCTGATAACCTGATTGAAAGATTTAAATTGCTTAATGGACCTTTAAGCTCTTCATTTGCCCCATTCCTTATGTAATCTGGTATTGAAGGCCCCATAGGTTTTTCAGAAGTCATCTAAAGAGAGTACAACATCTGAGGGTCAACTTCTTCCTCATTCATTAAATTTACCTCTCCCGGGGATGATCCCAAAGACAAGTAGATACTCACATTCTCATGGTATGGTCAACCACTGACCTTGCAATATTAAACAATGTTCTGTGTATTACTGTTCTGTTTTACAAATAAAATAACAATAAAAAAAAAATAAAAAGCAAGCAGAGTGGGTGGATTGGGGAAGAAGATTATGTGGTGTTGACAGACTTTTTCTGCCTGAAAAACATGCTTTTGGTTTTTTGTCTTAGTGCAATTGAAGTGTAGGCAATACTTTCACTTTTAAAAATTATCAATCTGAAATGCTGATTTAATTTTTCTGCTACCTTGTTCATGAAATAGTGATAATGATGGCAGTAGCTCCATACATAAAGATGACCAGGGGCTGTGTATCTTCTTGATTTATTTGGGGGGCATAACTCTAGCCACAAAAGCTAGCTGTGCTATTTCTTCAGCTAGCTTTCCTCCTGCATCTCAAAGATGTAGCTTAGTAAGTAAAATCTAATTCATTTTATCACATGCTGTAGAGTGAAAGTGGTTTTACTCCAGATGTTTCGGATTATTTTGAATTGTAGCTGATTTTCAGAGTAGCGTGAGCTCTTTTAAAGTATCATGAAGATTAGAATACTACTTCCTTTAAAAAGCTTTTTTTACAGATAGTAATTACCCTAGAAACTGAAGTCTCGTTTTTATCTACAGCTTCCTTATCTCCTACGTGCTTGTCTTCACATGCCTATCTGTTCCCACACAATATATATGAAGCTAAAAGACTCCGAAAGGACTTCTAAAAATGCCCTTTACACCTTCGCTGACATATGGTACAGAAAAACAATGTTATATTTCTTATTTAGCCCTTAGCTTTTCAGTGTGATAGGCCTATTCAATTCAGTTATGCCACCATAACTCCCTGTGAGAGCACTCTTACATTAGATTGACTTTGTCATATAAGAATTTATAGAAGTATAAATTGCTTGTCAGTTACTCTGGGCTTACAAGTCTTTGTTTCCTGATTTGGGGATTTTTTTTGTGTGTGTTTGTTTTTATTTGTTGGTTTTGTTTTTTTTAAATTTGAGGAAGGAGATAGCTATCAACACTAAGCATGACCTGAGTAGAATATGTTTTAAGTGGCATGTAATTTACCTAAGAGGTGATTCCTTCAGCTTATTTCTTTCAGACTCTCTTTCCTTGCTGAGGAGTTTTGCCTGCTGCCCAACCATTTATTCTCTGTGTACATTCTGGAATTCTTGTGTACAGAACTTGGAGTTGGTTTTTGGGGTGGAGGAGAGAAGTAGGCAGCATTTCTTACTTGTGCCGGTTTCTGGCAGGTATCAGTAAATACATTCAACCAGAGATGTGTTCATAGCATAAGAAGTTTATACTAAATGTAGAGTACTGTAGCACAGCAAGCTTATACTATGTGTTTACCCTAAAGCTCACTGTAGTACTTGCAGTACACGTGTGTTGGTAGGAGTACAGCATTAGTGGACAATTTCAATTTAACCACTGACCTTCATTAGTGCAGCTCTGTTAGTTATAACCTTCATACTGAGAACAGTAGAGAAGACAGCAAGATCAGAGTTGCCATTTTTACTGTAAAAATGTAGCCATAATTGCAGAACTTTAGTGACTTATGGTATACCCAGGACTCGAAGGAGTTTGAGGGGACATGATCCTTAAAGCTGGAAAAAGTGCCTTTGTTAAGGAGCAGTTGTATTTCATGGCCAGATCCTGTGAAAAGTATGAGCTGCCTAAAAGTTCCAATCTTTTAAACATTTGCTTGCTTGAGACCTTTCTTTAGGGTGTTACGTTGCGTGTTGTAAGGAGAACATGACACCAGTCTGCCAAGCTTAGTTTTTCATGTTCTCCCAGATCTTATTATGCAGAGTTCCTAAGGAAGTATCTAGGCTTTTGTTGTTGTTGTTGTTGTTGGAAGGATTGAGATTTCTCTTTTTGTTGTGGTATTTTTACAGATTTGTGCCTTTGTCTTGTACCTTAATTTTCTTCAAAGCCCAGTGTAAAGACAAAATCCCTCGGTATTCCTGGATAAAGTTAGGCTTCGGTGAAGTAAGTCTGGAATGAATGATACTGAGATACTAGTTCAACACAAGGCCTTTGGTAAATTATGCTACTGCTTTTAAGACTACCTGTGATTAGAGAAGCTAATGTGAAGATTTCCTTAGCATTTCCTTTCAACTGTTTTGGCATAAAAAGTTGTTCAGACCAAAACAGTCTCTACACAGCAATGGTGTCTGTGCTTGTGTCTTTACATAAGAACAAATACAAATTAAGACTCATATCAGCTCTTGGTGTATTTGTCTCAACTACAATGACATCAGTGGTCTTTGATCATGATGCACAGTGATACTTCCATCTCCTGTCCCTCAAACTGACATTTCATTCTTCCTTTAAGAAAAGATGTTTACAAGCTGCAACGTGTAGCTGATAAAATGATAGCAATAGCAGTTCTGTAATGCTGATGCAGAGAGAAACTTAGGGCTTTACTGTGTAGAGAACCCTTACGTTAGAGCTAAGGCGGGAATAATTTATTTTTTTTTTTACCTACTCCTTGGGGAGAAACTGGCAGCTTTAGGACAAGTAAAACTTATTTCCTTGGATTTGTTCCACAGTTACTTTTTCAAAGACTTAGCAAGAAGATAGGAACAGAACATAATGCCAAGACATTTAATTTGGTTACCAGAGTATCTAGAGTGGTTGCTGGTTTTTATTGTGTTGAAGGATCTTAATCCTAAATGCCAGTCAGTTTCTAGGAGTTTCATGCAGCCTTTCAGGTGTATATGTCTTTGAAAGTCCTACTTACATTAACACTTTAAATGTATATTTGATGAAAAGGAGATGTAAAATGTTTATATTAGAAAGTCTTTGAATTATCTCAAGTACTGTACTTGAGAAAGCTCTTGAGGTACGTCCTTAAATTGACTTGTTTGCAACGTTCATGATCTGGCCCTTGAGCTCGCAAGATAGTCCAGAAGTTTATGAATGAAGGTATTTTCTTGACAGTGAAGTCAAGAAGGGCTGTTTTCCTGAAAATAGCTTACTGACTCTCATACTGTTTAACATCTTCATCAGTGATCAGTATCACTGAATGGTCAGAAGACACTCCCAGCAAGTTTGCAGATTACATCAAATTGGTGGGTGTGGTTGATGTGCTAGAGGGCAAGGCTGGGCTGTTGTTCACATGGACCTCAACAATCCTTCGGAACTGGCCAACAGGAATCTCCAGGATGCTTCGCAAAGACAAATGTCAAGTCCTGCATCTGGAAGTAACAACTCTGCATCAATACAACCCGAGTGCGAAGTGGCTGTGTAATAACTGCCGAAAGGAACCAGGAGGTCCTTGTGGACAGCAAGCTGAACACAAGTTGGTAGTGCATCCTAGGAGCAATGAAAGCTAGCCTCATAGTGGTGATATTAGCAAGAAGATAGCCGGTAGGGTAAGGGAACTGATAATAATACCCCATACTTAGGACTGGCAAGAGCACATTTGAAATCCTGTGCCCAGTTTAGTATAGCCCCAGTGCAAGAAAGATGCTGGCAAGTTGGAGGGAGCCCAGTGAAGGGGCACTAAGGTGATTAGGGAGATGGAGAACATGTTTTTCAAGGAGAGACTGAGGAACTGAATTTATTTAGTATGGAGAAGACGGAGGGATCTACCTGCTGTCTTTTATCACCTTAAGGGGATTATAGAGAAAATGAACCCAGATGCTTTTCAGAGGTGCGTAATGAAAGGGCGAGAGTCAGTTGTCATAAGCTGCAGCTATGGAATTTCCAGTTGTGTATGAAGAAAACTGTTGACCATGAGCGTGGTGTTGGAACAGATTGCTTAGAAGGTTTATGGAATCTTTCATTCTTGTAGATATTTAAAACTTGGCAAAGTTCAAAGCAACATAGAGTCCAGCTTTGAAGTTAGCCCATCTGTGAGCAGGAGGTTGAACTATGTGACCTTCAGACCTAAGTTTTTGTTTGAGTCTATGATAGTCCCTGAGAACAGTAACTCCGTAACAAATACATGATCTGAATGAGGAAAGCTCTTACTATCTTGCATTTCACTGATGTGGCCTTTGTGGGGAGAAATCAGCAAAATATTTTTCTAATGTGAACGGCACTTGTTTCTCAGGGAGGAATTTTTCAGGGAATATGATAAGTTGAAAAAGCAAGTGGGTGATATATTTGATCTCAGTTGATGGCCGTCTGGCAGGGTTAGATGGTAATAGATCTGCCTCCTTAGTCAAGACCATTAACTTTTTTTTTTTTTTTTTTTTTTTGTGACTGAGAAACAGTAAAAATTAAGAGCAATTGGGAGCAGTACATAGAGTATGAGTGAGATTGCACTGGTAAGTTTGTCTGAGTCTTCTGTTGTAAGAGACAGTTGAGAAGTAATATGGTTTGACCCCTTTTCAGGAGCAAGGTTAAAGATGAGTAATACTCTGGGAACAAATGGACTACAATAGCTTTTCCTTCCCCTGCTTTCCCACTATGTCAGTCTTGGGAGTGCTGTTTTTTTTCCTGTCATGTTACCTAACATAAGCAACAAATCCAGCTTTCTAATAGCAATGCAGATTGTATCAGTAGATTACCACTGCTCTCTTTACAATCCTTGAAAGCTATGGCCTAATCGCTTATCCTGTCTACTTTGTCTTTTTTAATTGATCTGAATGAACAGTGTCAGATAATCTGATGGAAAAGTAGTAGTATTCATTTTTATCTTCTTTTGGCACTACTTGTAGTGGTAATGTGTGTAAAGAAAACAGAAGTTAAGTTCATTAGACAACTGTATCTAATGTGAAGTTTTGTATTTTCTCCCTGAGTGCACTCTAAGTCCCTATCCCTTTCTATAATGACCTGTTCAATGGCTTCTATCGTTGATCTTCTTGTTAATCTCTTTGATTGTCTCCTACTCAGTAATGTCTCGTTTTCTTTCCAAAAACCCAGTGCATTTCTGGTTACAGAAAAAGAGCAAAACTTGTCAAACTAAGGATGCTTCTAGTTGGATGTGTTCTCTCTTTCTGGTGATGCTCCTCTACATCTTGGCTTAAAAACTGAAAATTAGTGTGCCTGACCTCTGGTTATCCTCTTTCATGGGAACACACACAGTGGGATGTAAAATCCTTCCATAAAGTTTTTGTTAGTCCTATGAAAACCTACACAACCACTTCATTGTATTTCGCACTGCCTTTGTCTATTCTCAGACTGACATCTTGAGAATTTTAGTGCTGACAGTTAATCAGTTTATTTATATTCTGGTTTATTATTTTGGGTTTGTTTTAAGATCAGGTTACTGATAGAAACCTTCTTGTTGCAGGATAGAAGAATTAGTAGATGTTGGAGGCTAATTGACATTTGAATTATTAACTTACACCTCTTTTAGGAATCAACTAAACTGTGAAAAGGTATCCTTAGATCAGAGGAAAGTTGTGTTCAGATGACATGGTCTGGCGATATAGAACATTATTGCTTTTAATACCCTCTTTTGTTGTTGTTGGTTTATTTTTGGGGGGGGGGGAATTAAAGAGATTTTTCTCACTGCTGTATATTTTTCCCCTTTGCACCCCACCCCCAGTCTACTAGTACAACTGCATATGCGGTTGTTTTCAGTCTCTTATCAAAATCATCTGGGTTATAAGTTGCCAGGAACAGGTTAGATAATGACTGTATCTGCAGTTTTGCAAGCAGGTTTCAGGGGGTAGTAGCCTGGGAGGGAGGAAGAATGGGAGAAGATGTTATGAGCCACAGAGATTTGTAACATTTTATACTTGGCTTAGCTACAGTCAGAAGCTTATCTGACTGTAGGCTGGTGTCCACCTAGAGAAACTGGTCGGGGCTAGGTATTGCACTTCCAGCTCCCAGTCTGTGTGCAATTTGTGCCTTTCCTGTATGGATGAGCCATTAGGCACTGAAAATGCCATTTTTATTGTTGTTCTATTTTGAACACATTATATGTGTGCTTAATCTAGAAAGCAGATTTTCTAGGTCAACGAATTATTCTAAGAATAAGCATTAGGTTTAATTATGATCTACTTAGTTCTGTACTGTACAGACACTAAAGTGTCTGTAGCAGCCTCTTATCTCTTGTGGTATCTGTGCCGGTATTCTTTCATGTTATAGCAGGTCTTTTCTTCAAATTGGAGGTAGAAAGATTTAGTAGCTGTTATCTACACTAGACTGCAGCTTTTAAGTCTGTTTGGCTCTATGCCAAGTCTTACACAAAGATCTAGACCAGTGCAGGGATTTGAGCTCCTGCCTTCCCTCAAGCTTCAGTACCAGCTGTGAGCATAAATGTTCCTAATGAAGTTCGACTTCTGTTCTCTTAGATCTAGAAGAACTATCAAAGTAACAGTTTTATGAATGTGCTCAGCTTGATACAGCTCTTACGGTCAGTCTTTGATGATGTATCCTTATTTTGATGGAAACTGTGCAATATTGCCTCTACACAGCATATATTTTACATCTATGAGCAGTAAAAGCTTGGTCTGTTGATCTTACAGATATTCCTCCAATAAGGGGGGAAAAAGTGATTAAAATATTTTGATCACTGGTCAGAGACAGGATAGTTCTGTTAGAGGGGAAAAAAACCTACAAAGGAAATAATTCTAATATTTTAAATAGATTATAAAAGTTGGTTTGTTTTTTCTTTGCTAGATCCTGAAGCCTGCTTTAATTTGGAGGCTTTTAGCCTTGAGATCAAGTAATCTTTGCCCTTGCCCAGAACTGTACAACACTGCTTCCTCACTAATCCTTTCTTGTGTATTATAGAAGTAAATGTTACTGCTCACCTCAAAGGAATGTGTAGCTGGCATGTCTATAGGGTATCTGTGTTCTATTTCTTGAGCTGTTGTGAGATGCCATTGCTGGAGTCCATAATTCCAAATTAGTGTAAGGAGTTCTTGCCTCCTTTGGACATAACAGCTATTAGAGTCAGTAATTTAAAAAATTGAAAAAAAAAAAATTCCTCTCTACTTTATTTCTTAAAGGAAAGGGAGGTTTGTTCCTTTCCTCTCTCCCTTCTTTCTATACCAAAATAGCTAGGTGGATGAGCTAAAATACTAGGATTTCTCTTTCTTCGTCCACTCAAGCTCTGCTTTTCAAAAGCTCCAATGTAATACGTAGTTTGGCAGTCGTGAGCGAGCTTTGCTTACCATTTGCTGTTGTCTAGCAGATGGGGTAGAATTAAGCTTCGTAGCTGTTAATTTATTTTCTTCTGAACTCTTGTCTTACATTGCAGATGAAACCACTGCTGACAACTGTTAACACTGCCTGGGCAGAGTAAATTAAACTACTGTGTATATCTAATGCTGTGAGGATTTGTAATCTGTACTTTTTTTTTTCCAGTAAAACTGCAAGTTGCAAGTGTTTCAGTATGCAGTTTACCACTAGCATGAAATTCTGGTTTATACTAAGATAATTTCTTTTCCCAGAAAAATCCTTAGAATGAGCAGTATAGAGACAAAGGAAAAAGTCTTTGAACTGTTAAAATGCAGAGTCTCAGGCTTGAAAGTAAAAATCTATCTATTTGCTATGAAGCCCTTCTCAAGACTTTTTACAACGGTGACATTGGGAATCCAGTGTAAGGACCTGAGCACCATCCAGACAAATAAAAGGAAATCTGCCAGTTTCCACTGCAGTTTGTTTTCTTAACAACTGTGTGCCTGTGGGGAAAGTAATGGATTTACAAGTTCATGTTTTCCAACAAGCTCCTGTCTTGGGGAGTGGGGAAAGATGGATTCGCATTCTTGCCAGAAGAGTCTTTGCCCCACAAATATGATTTTGTCAAATGCCTAGTGCAGCTTTCTTGTGTACTCTTCGTAGTTCTCTTTTCTGTGCTGTGTAATAGCGATTCCATATTCACTCATGCAATTCTTACTTGTTACAAAAGCACAGAATTAAAAAGCAAGGATTTTTTTTTTAAGGCACTGTTCACTTCTGAATGATTTTCTTCTTTTAAAGAAGGGGAAAAGAGTTACAAAGACCACGCAAACTGCATGAAGAGCTTGTCTAAAGAGCAAATGTAAATAAGCAAACTAGTCTTTTAAGCTGGTGTATTCCAAGTAATTATGGTCTCTTAAATTGATGTGGTTATAGAGTAATGGAGATGATTATTCAAAAAACGATTTAGGCATAGCTGTAGGATACTTTATATGAATAAAGGTATTTAAAGTACTTTATATACCACTGAGATATTTTAAGGCAATGAAGAAAATAACACCTCCAATAGAAAGTGTTTACTTTTGTACCAACTAGACTGCCTGTGGTAGACCAGATGAAGTCACTGCACAAAGCAGTCGTAAAGAGAAACCAGTGGAAAACTTTTTAGCCCTGTCATGATGATAGTGAGGGAATAAATATCCCTACCATATCCCTACCATACTGTAGTGTGGAAAAGGCTTTGAAGTTTTCTCAGAATGAGGAGAAGAAATGGTGCCATGGAGAGTACTTCAGAGGTCTAATTTCATTGAAGTTAGGAATGCAGTTATTTCTTCATTTCAGTATTGAAGATTAATGTGAAAAATATTATAATTACTATTTTGAGGTTTGAAACTTTTGTCTCAGTTTAAAAAGGATCTGTATTTTGGTAAACAGCATGACTGATTAGAATGCGGGAAGCTAAAGTAAGACTGTGTCTGTAATAGGTACTTCAAGTGACTTCAAGTACGGACTGCTGCCGGGTTCTTCAAGTGACTTCAAGTACGGACTGCTGCCAGGTGCTTCAAGTGACTTCAAGTACGGACTGCTGCCGGGTGCTTCAAGTGACTTCAAGTATGGACTGCTGCCAGAATCTTGGCCAAAAGAAGCTTGGGAAAATGGCAAGTATATCTGATGCACAGGAGGTTGTTTTTTGCCTCTGCTAGGGATTAATATTCTGTATCACTACTGCTGGTAATTGATTAATTTGTTTAGAGATTTATAAGATAAAGTGTTTACATAATCTTCTTTCATATAATTTGCCTTTCTGGATAATAGAAATAGGAATATTTCCTTGGAGGGAGAAGAAGAAATTCAGATGTATGGAAAAGAACATGATTTATATCAGCTCTTGTGTTCTGCCTGAATATGAAGATACCCAAGGTCTTTAATGATCTGATAACTTTTCCTCCTGCTTAGTAAGCTAACTACAGATAAATGGGCTTTGAAATTGAACACTTGGATGATGAAGATATGAAGTTAAATATAATTTTAAAAGTACATCCCAGAGCATACGTCTCACTACTAAGAATAAAAACCTCATTGCAATAAAGGTTTTGAATTCAATGCAGCCGTAACTAAAGTCCCCTTTGGTCAAACTTGTGTTCTATAACCTTCCCTTTCACAGCTTGCGTGCCTTTCTTAATAGTTCAAGCAAGCAATTACTTACAATTATTTTTCTGTCTAAAAACATACAAAAACCCCCACCATATCTAAAATAATTATTGCTAGATATTTAAAATACATGAATTCTTCAGTAAAAAGAGGATCTTAAGAACTGGGTAGTAGTAATGCCTACCTCTTTTCTGTAACTTTGAGCTATTACTGGCATGTGGTTTATGGTTTACTTCAAATATTTTGGTTTTTACAACAGAAGAAATTGGGTCGTCAGAAGGTGAAATTCACTAGCAGGCAAGGGATTAGAACTTGAGTCTTAGGAGGTCTGCCTGTTCTTAAACCATTAAATTTCCATATATCTTACAGCCCTGATGTCTGCCTGTCTGTCATACCCCTGTTGATGTGTATAAGACTGCAATTTAAAACCCTTTTTGAACTTATTTTTCTTCATGCAAGCCACTATGTGACATTATGTTGACATGCAGTTTACATGAGTGCTCTTATACACCAAGGCAAACTCTTGAGTATTAGTAAAATTTAACTTCTATGTTATGATGGATTTTGAAGGTGGGAGGAGGCATCTTGGATATAGGCACACAGGCCCATGCGCATAACGCACAACTACTTTTGTTTTCTTGCTGCCAGCATGAACATTAGAAACTCTTATGCATATAATAATGTAGTCTTAGCCAGTACTTTTCAGATGCTTCTAGATGTTTATCATAAATTATTTCACCTGTAGTAAGTTGAGTCAGTATTGTATTCTCAAAATAACCCTTGTATTCCTGTGTGACCTTCTTCATAGCTGTCAAAGCATCCTGTGCTTTTCTATTTCACACAGTAATAGACAGCTGTAGTAAACCTCTTTTTGCTTGTATCCTTTGAGTAAGCTATGTTGTCCTTGGTCCAAGGATATGTAAATAGCTCTCTTCCATCATAAGGAAGAAGTAGGATATTGCTAGTGCCAGAAGTTTTTTTTCTGCTGTCTTTATTTTTTTTTCTACTGTTAGACCAAAATAGACTTTGGGTGGATAATTGCTAAGATCTGAACCAATAACTTCGCTTTTTCGCTACTTGAGAATTATGCTACCTCTTACTATCCTACTCCTTTTGTCAATGTTCATTCTTAGTTATACTTTCTTTTATTTATTTGTAGAGTCAGATCTTGGCAGGCAGTTCCTGCATGTAATTCTAAATAGAATGTGAAGAGAGAAGTTTGTACCTCTGAATGCTACAGAGCTAGAAGGTTTCTAACCCAGAACAAAGTGTTTCTGGTATAGATGACCTCTAGAAAATGGAACACTGCTGACTTGCAGATAACTTACTGTGACTCATGAAATTAGACTTCTTTTCAAAGAATTGATCTATACTTTTGTAGTAAAAATTCCTTGGTTACAAGTAGGTATTTTTCTAGCAAGAGCATACATGCAGAACCTACCAGTATTTGTGGTTTCTGCAGGCAGGCATGGTCCTGATTTGGCTGATGAAAAGTCACAGGGGTGCTTTATTGTTTTGGCACCTGTTTGTTTTTGTGCAGCAGGCAGAACATATTGAAATAGGTTTTTTGTGTTTCATCATTTCTCCTGATGGCTTATTTTCTTGTAGGCGATTCCTCTGCTTTAATCATGAACAAGTTGAAGTGTCCACACTGTAATTATGTAGCCAAATACAGAAGAACACTAAAGAGACACTTGCTCATTCACACAGGCGTGAGATCTTTCAGTTGTGACATCTGTGGGAAGCTGTTTACTCGAAGAGAGCATGTAAAGAGACATTCCTTGGTAGGTAACCTCAAGTGTGTGTGTGTGTATGCATGCACGTGTAAGAGTGGGGTTTTTATGGGTTTTTCCTGATGTTTTGGTAGTTGGGAGAAACACTGTTTTCTGATTTACTGTAATGTAAATTGGTTTATCTTAATCTAAACTGGATGAAAGTAATCATTGAATCATAGAATAGTTTGGGTTGGAAAGGACCACTGAAGGTTGTCTAGTTCAGCACCCCTGCAAGCAGCAGGGATGTGTTCAACCAGATCGGGTTGCTCAGAGCCTCATCTTTTTCTGATAACTGTACCTCTTACATTTCTAATGGAAAATACAGTGTCAATTTAGACAGTTGCTGGAATTCCGATAAACATAATTTCAAGATTATTTTGAAAGTGACGTGATAGAGAGATGCAGTATATGTAAATATTCTGTAGATAATGAAAGGGAATTTTGACTTGGTGGTACTGCAATAGAATAGCACATGTTTTATAAATCACTATTTTCTGTGAGGACACCCTGTTAGTCAGCGATTACACAATATCTTGGGATAGTTCTGAAATAATTATTTCACAACTGGACAAAGCTATAGTGTAGTATCTGCTTTAAGGTTTGGGAAAGAAAGAAGAATATCTGAGATGCAGAAAGTAAATGTCCTTATGACTTGTAGTCTACCAGTACCATAATCGACAGTTGAGTTTCCCCTGTCCTGTGCATGTTGTGTAACTCAGGATTTGATTTGTGTACTGCTTATCTGAGGATCCAGAGAAAGTATTATTTGTCTTGGGTATTTTGCAGATAATTTGTGTCTAGTCTGTAAGTAAATTGAGACTTCATTGTATTTGCCATGTGAAGTCCAAGGTGCATTTTAGGGAAGTAATAAAAATAAGATCATATTGGTGGTGAGAAGGTAGTAACATTTCTCCAAGCTGTGATTTTTAAAAAACTCATTTTGCAACATGTTTTGCAGACACTCAAACTAGGTTAGTACATGGGATAGAGTATTTGGTAGCTTTCCTCAGTCCTTTGAGATTCAATGGATCACCTTGCTTCCTCATGAAAGTGCTCCCTAAGTGTCTCCGTAGCCTCCTCACAGTTGGCTTTTTCTTCCTCAGTGATTAGAAAAAGTGGTTGTGAGCTTCCAAGTTTTAATGGGGATGCAGAAAAGAGCTTTTAGTGTAAGTCTTCATAGCATTCCTTTCTAGCTTGTGCTATCATGAAATGGACTTTCTGTTAGCCAGTAATATTATTAAAAGTAAATAGTAACCTGAGTCATATCAGCATATAATTCTAGAAGATACTCATAAGACCACTGTAGTAATTTCAAGTATTCTTTAAACTGCTCGACAGGTGGGAAGGGCATATGTTAATAGCTCCTACATAAATTTTAGAACCAGAATCTTTCTTACGTTCCACTGGAGTTGACCTAGATACACCTCTCTCCACCCTGCTACTGCTGCCTTTTATTCCTCCTGCTATACCACCTGGTGAAGGCTTAGATGCCTGAAGGGGCGGGAGTACCTATGGTGCTACTGAGTCTGAAGGACATTTTGTTCTGTAGTCTGTGTAGGTGACTGCAGTGATGGAGGTGGTGATGCTACGAGGCAGCTATGTGGCTGGGCAGAGGAGGTTAGGTCCTTATCACCTTATTGGTGGTGATACCGTGTAACCTATCTCAGCAGGTGCTCTACTTCTTCCTTTGTGGCTCACCAGAGAAGATAGCAACAGTGGGCAGTAGTTCATCTATCAGGAAGAGTAGAGTGGGACTTCAGGTTTCTGTCCTGCAGTATCTGACCAGGTCTTGAAGCTGAAGATTCCCCCCCCTCCAGGCAAGGACCTGAAGTCAAAATAGCTATAGAGTGAGCTCAGCCCAGCCTTATGCTTTAACTGAAGTGCGCTCTCACTGATGGAGTCAGAATACTTTTTTTTTTTCCTTTTTTTTCTTCTCCATTCAACTAACGCTTCAAACATTCTGCTTTGTGTGAACCATTATCATAACAAGTCTGGAGGCTGAAGAAAATACATGTAGTATCAGCTGTACAGATAATACAGAGGAACTAAAGTAACTACTTGTTTCTTGGCCTTGGTTTTCTTATCCTCATTTGGGTAGTAACTTCTGTTTTATCAAAAATGGCAACTTTTTCAATGTGACCTTAAATGAGATATTTAAGCACATAGTTGTAAACTGTGCTGGAGACACCAGATAGAACAAAGAAGTCTTCAACTTATTTTTTTCCAAGATGATAACTATTATATGGTGGTTGAATTCAGTTACTTGTACAAGTAACATACTCGAAATTCAAAATTTGTTTTCAGTCAAGTTTGTCAGCAGCAGCCTTCTAATTTTGCACATAAGCTCACTCTACATACAGGGAAAAAAAATCACCAAAGGGACCTGGAAAGATGATGTTGGATTTGGTTGTGGAACAAGGATCTTGTTCTTTGAATTCACACATAATTTGATAACTCCTGCTTGTTCTTAATATTTCTAGGGCTTAAAATTGTAAAGGCAGTTTTCTAAATGAGCTGTGATCCTGTGTGCAACAGAAGTGCTATACTGTTCTCATTGCCTTTCAGGGTCTTGTTTTGTACAGTGAGTAGTCATAAAATGAACACTCGCCTGCTTACAGAACAGGCAGCTCTTCAGCTACCTGCTGAACAGTAAGCAGGTACTTTTGTTGTGGTTAATAGCTCATGTTGTCAAAACGGATCTCTAGTAGTACTTCTCTTTCTATGAATAGTATTGAGATCTTTCGGAAGAGTTCAAGAAATTAATTTTTGTATTAGTTTATTATTATTATTAGTTTTCTAGTACTACATGCAAATGCAACCTGCTATACATATTTTCAACTGTTAATATTTCTCTTCCATAGGTGCATAAAAAGGATAAGAAGTATAAATGTATGGTGTGTAAGAAGATTTTCATGCTAGCAGCCAGTGTTGGAATAAGACATGGATCACGACGTTATGGAGTTTGTGTAGACTGTGCAGATAAATCTCAACCTGGAGGGCAGGAGGGAGCAGACCAGGTGCAGGACACAGATTTCCCTAGGGATGAAGAATACGAGGAAAATGAAGTGGGAGAAGGTGATGAAGAGCTTGGTGATGATGTAGAAGAACAGAATGACCAGTCTCGATGGGATGAATCCGGGGAAGTTTGTATGCCTTTAGATGACTGACAGAGCATATGACTTCAGGGTGCCGCAAATGGACGCTATATGGATTGACTATTTGAATTTTTGGACTGAAGGCTTGCGAAATATGGTACAGGCTGGATGGTAGTTATGTTGCTGTGAAAAATGTAGGGTCAAAGCCTTATAGCAAAAAAAAGGATTATTAATTTTTTTATGATATTTGCACAGGACTGTACAGCATACAACCATTTGGTTGAATTATACAGAGTCCTCACATCTACAGTCAGTTATCAAAAGAAAAATGTATTTTTTATTATTTATAGGATATAGCTTCTCGGGTCCTATTCAGACATATTAGTAACTGTACATATGTTACACATTCATGTATCTGTTAACATGAATGAAGAAAATTGCAACTTGGTATGGAAATACAAAGACAGCTTTCCCAAATCCACGCGTACTTTGTCAGTGAACCAGTGAAGCTAATTTGGGTAGTGGCTCTTGTTTCCACAAGCATGTCTTTGCCATACAAACCTTACCTCTCCCATACTCTGATAGATGAAAGCCAATCATGGAAATATGCGTCACAGATAATGCCAACACCATATTGAAATTTGATTTTAAAACTTTTGGCTTTTGGCTGGCAAGTGGTATAGATGATAAGCACTGGAGAAGTTAATGGCATTAATTTAGTGTCTGTTTCTTCACACTTTTGAATTTTCAAAGTTGTTATTGATTCATCAGTTCCAAAATGATCCTGCAGAAGAAATGGCCAATATGAAAATAATAGACTGATCAGAGCATGGATAACTCTTCTGCCACTTAGTCAAAAGAAATAGTTGTGCTAAAAGGTATCTGATGTAATAATGTTTCCTCCCTCCTCTAAGGCCTCCCTTCTCTCAAGCTTTTTGACTTCCCTGGTGTATACCTCAGTCCCGCAGAATAAAAATACAAGGAATGGAGAAAGTATCATATTAAACAGCTTTTTGGTTGGTAATTTCTTACTTGTCCGGTTTTTGGCTAGTTTATGTGATGTGAATTGGACACTAGGCTATTGTGCCCATCATTCGTCATTAAAATGAACACAAACTATTTTTTATTCTTTTGTACTTAATGGGTTGTTGCTAGTGTTTAATGTAAACCAATTACATTTAACTTGTTGACTTAATTTGCTGGATTTTTTTTTTAAGAAAAACAAAGTACAAAACAAAATAATGCTCTTTGAGTTGTCTACTTATCAGAATGATATGCTCCCTACACTCTTCATTTCAAATTTTCTAGGAGGCATTGAAACTTGAATTTTTGTAGCCATGTGGATTTTTTTTTTTTTTTTTTTGCGCGAAGGTTGCAATATTGTACCAATGATTTCAGGCCTCTTGTATAGGGAGGGGAGGGCATTACACCTTCATCTTAGTCCTCTGTGTTGCCTAGCCTAAGGCGAATGAATTCAGGCAATCATTGGAACAATACATTTGATACACTATTATGTCACAATGAGTAAATACGCAGAGCATTTATCATGACACATAGCTAGGCCAGTGTGACAGTACTGTATAAAAAACAATTGAGGGTCACCATATTTTTCAGCTTTGTTTAATTTTAAAATGAGTATATTTTTTCCTATTTTATATCAGGTAACTAAATTATGCTAGTTGTGTGGATAACTTTGAACTATGCTTTGATGGACAGAATCTTAATGGTGCTCCATCTAATCAAAGTTGGTATGTATTTAAAGAGACAAGCTTTACTGTTGTCCTTTACATCAGTAGAATAGTAACATAATGTTAAGACATTGTTTTTGCTGATTGAAGCTGAGATAAGTTTGAACTACAGTTATATGGGAATTAAAATGCTTTTTTTTTTTTTTTTTTTTTTCCTATCATCCACTTGTTTCATTGGTAGTTTCCACGTCATTGTAAACCTGACAGATAATTAGTTTTTTGGGGGAGGGTGGGGAGGGTGGGATGCCTTTTCTTACACTGAAGAATACATCTTATTCTCATTGTTCTAGACTGAAATGAGTAATGTGTGATTCTGGTGGGGTCCAAAGTAGAAATTAGTTGGGCAAAGATGATATGAATGAAAAAGTATTTTAAACGTTAAAGTAATGTTCTGCTTTGTGAATATGTAAGTATAGCATAAAGATTTTTCCATCCCATTTATCCCCTTTAAAACCATAGTTTACAATTGGTAGATCTGTCTATATATATAAATATATATATATATATCTGAAATTCACCTAAATTTGCTTTATTAGAATACTGCTCACTTAATGCTTAGAAACTGGACCTGGCTCTACATTCTTAATGTATTTTCCTTTTTTTTTTTTGTTTTGTTTTTGTTTTGTTCTGTTGCTTTCTTCAAGGTATGAACTTGGAACTGAATCTTCTTTTACTACTTAAATCATTTATGTATATCTGGTAAATTATGACCAAATTTGTTGTTAGACTGCATACAGTAAATTGAAATATACACTTGGTACACTACAGAATTGTTGTGCTTTTGTTCTGGTTATATTTTGAAAAGCAGGCTTTAATAGAAATTAGTGTTATTTATAAATATTCAGTTATTATTCACGGCCTTAATATTCTGTTGCATTGTGACAATCATAGTTTCCTTGGTAATACTTAACTGCTTGCTTTTTGAAGTTGCATGTACTAGCCCTTGGTAGGATTGGAGGGAGAGGGATGTCTATTGAAATGTGATACTGGCTCTTTAGCAAATGGTGTGAAATAGTTTAATGGCGATCCACTGTTCTTGTGTTGGAGAACCAAAAGAATTTGCTTGAATGCTCTCTGCAGTCTGGATTTTTCTGACTGTTTATTCAGAAGTTATTTTAAACATATTACTTTGGGGAGCTCTAAATTAATAAAAGTAAATTTCATAAGAATTACTGTAAAAGAGGACAGCTCAAGTTTCTTTACTATTATAAAAAAAGGAGGAAGAGATTTCTGTCTGCACTAGAAGTCTTCTCCTTAAGAAATGCTGGAGCTATGCTGTAGTAACATGGCAGTGAATTTTAGTTTATCTGATTGGGGTTTTTGAATTTTTTTTTCCTTTTTTAAAAGAAGAAAAACTAATGCCCTTAAGCTGTCTTCCTTATCAAATTAAAAGATACACAGTCTTTCATTTTGTCTTCTGATTAAATACTTCTCAAACCAAATGCCTGAGATTTGCTTATTTGGAGCAATGTCTCACGAGTAGTTTTATGAAAAGAATCATATATGTCATAAAAATAGACAAACACAGAGTTCTGATGTTGGGATTCCCCCCTTTCTCTGGTTTTTGTTGCTTTCTGATCTCTTCAAATGTTGGTGATTATCTTTTAGAAATGAACATACAGAGCACTTTCTGGCAGGCAGCTGTGACACAGGACAAAATCACATCAATAAGTAAATTGACTTTGATTAGAAGTCCCTGTCAAACTGGGTGTGATGTGAGGAAGACAGACAATGTAAAATGCCTTTGTCTTATGCCAGTGTTTCTACAATGCAATAGTAAGCATTTTTAAATTTTAATGTCAAATGCATCTTGCAGGAAAAATAGCTTGGTTTGTTTTTTTTTTTTTTTAATTGTGTAGAAAACTTTCATGGTTCAGTTTGCAAATAGATCTAGGAAAATCATTTTCTGAAATGAAACCAGTTTTGAAAGCCAGAAATGATACTTGGTTGTCAACACAATGGTGCACTGTAAGAAGCAAGAGCCGAAATTACTGGTCCCCACAGTATACACTCTTACTTTTTAAGATGCATGTACTTCTGCAAATGCACAGTTTTCAGGTGTTGCTGCATGCCCCTCTTCTTTCTGAAAAGAGTAAGTGTTACCAGATGAAGAAAAGCTTGGGGCCAGGACACTGACACGTGGTAGGCTTCTAGTTGTGGGTCACAGCAGTAATGCTGTTAGCAGAAGATGCTTTCTTTGCCTAGCTTTAAGTTAGTAAGGCTTTTAATAGGATTTTCTTTAATGAGGCCAATCTCTGTGGCTTGCTTGCTTTAAGTTTTGTTTCACTTGACTTTTCCTGTTCTTGCTGCTCAGTAACACGGGTCTCCCACCTGTTCTAAAATATTTCTGTAGTCTGCTGACTCCACACAGATGCAGAATTCACTTTGCAAGAACTGTACCTTATTGGCTGTTCCTTTGTACTTTGTTGTGTTTGAATGGCTTTGGAAGCTAATAAGAGAAATGAAAGCAAAATAATTGACACCACCACCAGCCCAAAAATTTTTCTGTGCCAAAAGAAAGTGAGAAAGGAGAAGAGATGTTGAATGCAATGTGAGAAGAAAAATACTTTTGGATTTGAGTTGTTACAATTCCTCTGGTTTGCTACTTGAATGTTTTGGACAATTCACTGTATTTCTCTCTAGCACAATTTGGTGACAACCTTCTGATGAAGAAGCTATGCAAGAAGTCCAGATTTTAGTTTATTTGTTTTTTACAGAATGTGTTTCAGGCTCTGCAGAGGTAGTACCACTGAGTAGTTTTCTGTAGGTATTTCACCATATACCCTTCTGTTAGTATACCTCTTTGCTATGTAATGTTATCTGTATTTTATTTGGTAAATGTTTGCTCCTTAGAACTGAGATTTGCCTTTTATATGTTTTAATAGCACATTACAGTGTTTCACTAAACAGTATGGTAAAAGTTAAATATTGACACAATGGATAAAAATAAATAAGTTGGTTTTCATACAGTATCCTTTAACAAACCTGTAATAAAGAAAACACAGGTTTGAAATCCAGGGGCAGGGGCATTGCTGAGCTGAACCCTTTGAGGTGTTGAAGATCCCACATATAGTTCACAATGGGTTTTTAAAATACTTTTATGTGAAGAAAAAAAAAGGTGAAAATATACTAGAAGGATCCTGTGACTTAAGCTGGAAAATAAAATTGGCTTACCAAGTACTTTGTATTTAACATTATTGCAATTTGAAGTGAATGTTTAAGCTATACATAATGTTTTGCTTACTTGATTTGATTTGGATTAGCCACTTCAGAATGGAGACACAAGTAATTTCTCACTAACACATTGGTATGTAAACATAATTTCCAGACTTCTAATACAATGTGCACCAGTCTTTAAGTTATACCATACTGCAAATAAATTTTAAAAATAACTATTTCATTCTATCTACTTTTATCTGTGCCCTGCCTTCTCACCCTCCACAAGTAGATGCAGAGAGATTTCTTTGGATGTTAACATACAATAATATGCTGCAAATGATGTAATTTCTGCTTCTAACATAGAATAGAATCATAGAATGGTTAGGGTTGGAAGGGACCTTTAAAGGTCATCTAATCCAGCCCCCCTGCAAGGAGCAGGGACATCTCCAGCCAGATCAGGTTGCTCAGAGCCTCATCCAACCTGATGTTGAATGTTTCCAGGGATGGGGCATCCACCACCTCTCTGGGCAACCTGTTCCAGTGTTCCACCATTCTCATTGTAAAAAAATTTCTTCCTTCTGTCTAGTCTGAATCTGCCCACCTCTATTTTAAAACCATTACCCCTCATCCTGTTGCTACAGGCCCTACTAAAAAATTTGTCCCCATCTTTCTTACGAGCCCACTTTAAGTACTGAAAGGCTTCCTGGAGATTACATTATTTCTATAAATAGAATTTTAGAAGATGGAGTTTATTTTAATGTTGTATTTTAAACTTTGCTCATAATAAGGCAGATCACTCTTCAGATACCTGGGATGCTGGTTTTTGGAAACTAGTTAAGATGTATATATCTATAACTGGATTTTAGACAAACATCAGCTCAACATTGAGCAGGTCACTTAGATGCAGTTTAATGCCTACCAGAAGGATTGGATCCCCTAGAAATGGAGTTGTACTCTGTGTGCCCCAAATCTTTGCCTTGGTGGTTTGTTCCCTCTCTCTAGCCCCACCAACCTGAGATGTTTGGAAAAAGTGCTTTCACCTCTGTTTCTCAAAAGCTGCTTGGATGAATGATGCTGGATGTGTTTGAACTGATCCTTTGGCTTCTGTTGCCTTCCTAAGCGAGTGTTATTTTTGGTAGATTATGCATAAGTGGGTTCCTTTGGTTAAAAAATTGTTAGCCCCTTGAATTCTTTCAAGGATTTGAAAAGTTCAACGTTTTCTACGTGCCCTGTAGAGAAATTTTTAGGTTCTGTATCCTGGATAGGCAAGTCTGCTTGTGTGTCTTGACTTGGATACGAGGGGTTTCTGGAGATGAAGGCCTCCGATTAGCTGTTGCTGTTAGCTGGCTCTGCACAGCTTTCCATCTGGTGTGTAGGTAAAGCACCTAAGGAAATCGGCTTGTGGGGGACAACAGCTCTAGTTTTGTGAGAGCCTGGAAAATAACTTGTGGGCCATTGAACAAACTTCTGCATTACTTCTAAAATAATCTTAATGGTGAGAGAATTGTTTCAAGACTTCAGTGTATTTTCAGCTGGTTAATTAAGTGCTGTATAGTACTGTGATGTTTTCATGTTAAATTTATGTGAACTTTTACATTTTGTCTCCGTGTGTTAGGAAAAGACCTTCAGATTCCACAGAATAGCGTTAGCTTTGTAGCTAGAAAGGAGCAGCAGGAAAATCAATATGTCTGTTGAAATTCAGCAAATTCAGTCTAATTAGATAAGAATTAACATTGGGACAGCAAGCAGTTGTAGAAGATGAACTGCAAAGTTTGGAGGAGGGTCATGAAAAAAGCCAGTGCATAATGAAATGGTCTCTAGCAGCTTTCTTAATGGACCAGAAGTCTAGCTGCACTCATCAAGGACAGGAAAAGATGCTTATCTTCACAGCATGGTTGAGTTGGTGGTGGTGTAAAACCCTTAACTCTTGAAATGCTGATCTTTAAAGGATAGACCTAACATCAAACTTTTAAGCAGTCAACCTTCTAGCCCTTTAACTTGAAAACACCTACAGGATTAACTGTTAAGAGATACCAAGCTTATGCTGGGAAATAGCCGAAATTATTTTTAAATCACATGAAGAGAGGGTTTTTTTTAGCATATAAGCAATTACACCACCCAAATGCGTTTATTTCACAAATTCATACAGTAGAGGCACACTAGTAGGTCAGTTAATTAGAAGATTTTACTGATACCGAATGCCAAAACTGTCAACTTCATAAGAAATGGTAACTGCATCCCACTCCTGTGAACTCTTAAAATGTCTCCAGCTTGGAAGGGTTGCTTTTATCAGTCAGTGTGTGGTGCATTCTCCCAAGGTACAGTCTCCCTAGGTTACATCTTGGACAAACAAGCCTGAAGTTCCTCCTTCTGGGTATAGATTGCAAAATGTTACCAGCGAGGAAGTGTCATGAAATAAAATCCTACCTGGCAATGTTTTTCTTGTTGTGTTTCTCGTTGCTGAACTGTAGGAAGTACATTTCTGAAGCACTACTTTACTTGAAAGATCCTGTAACCCTTTTTCTTAAGGAACTGATTTGGTTCTGATTTGGTGAGTGACCTGCATGTGCGCCTTGAATGTTGTCATACCATCCTTCTGCAAGTTATTCTCTGCTCTGCATCCACTTGAAAAATCAGGCTACTGAGGGAATAGGGTATATTACTAATATATCTATGCATTTTTGTCATCTTTCTTAGAAATCAAGATAATTGGAAAAGAGAAGGGAGTGGGAATGTTCATCTTTAACCTCTCAGAAATTGGAATTTAGGAGGATGTTTGTTTTTAAACCTTACAGAGAGTTGATATACCAAGATGTTTATAAACTGCATAGAATATATAACATTACTCTGGCTAAGTTTGCAAAAATTACCATTGCCATTTTTATTTCTTGTTTAAAAACTATTGGAGTTGTAATCTTAGTCATCTTTATTGTCATATCTCTAGCGTAATTTCCAACTTTAGAGGATCTACTCACTTTCTAGAAACAGCAGGATAGGAATATATAATCTTCACTAAGAAGCTGTCAATACCCCGTTCTGCTGAAAGGCATTCTTTTGCTCTGGATTCCTCCTTGAATTATGGTTTTTACTGTCTAATAGATGGAGAAAGGGGCGTAGTGCCCACTGTACACTCATAGAGAAAAAAAAATGTTAATCTGCAAACAAAGGCATATATGTTTATCCTGGAATTTTTCCCTTGGAATTTCTTCCCCCTTCCTCTGAAGCATTTTAGTTTTGAAACCTGAATAGCAGCACAAAGAGACCACTAGTCAGTCTGAATGGTATGGTAATTTTGGTGCTAGTACACCATGTCAGTTGGTAAAGAATATGATCTCATAGTGCTGCACAGGTCTTAACTGCTGTTGTTGCTATTGGTACTGCTTTAATAACGGTAGTGATCGCAGTGGTGTAGTCTCATTACCGTGTGTGACAGGGCTTTTTAAAAGCCCGTTGTTGTCCATTTGTGCTGGGGCCTGCTGAGTAACCCTGGGGAGGTTATTTTGCCCCATGTATGTCCTTCCCCAGTTACATTGTCTCTCTTTCCTTTTTGCTGAGATAGTTCATAAAGCTCTCCTGAAGTACTGAGAAAAACTCTATTCAAGAGCCTAAGTACTGGAGTACCTGTGTAAATCTGTGCTGCTCTAATGAGAATTATTGGAAGTTCCTCCTCTTTGATGTAGGTTTAGAAGAGAATCTAAAACTGAATGTGGTTTTAAGTTACCACATCAAATGATTTAACTTTAGAGCATATTCATTGTGATGGATGATGACTCATTTCTTCATAATCACAGGCTGAAATCTCAAACAACTGTTCTCTAAGAAACACTTCTACCTGTTTATCTTGCAGCAGATAATTTCCCCCCCCCCTTCCTCTTCACAGGCTGCAATGCTTCAGTTGAGCTCGTAATTATCTTTTCTGTAGTTTGGTTAGCTGGCTCTGAAGTGATTGTCCCTCTCAGTCCACAGACTTCCTTGCTGGAGACATGAGAACTCTGAAAAGAAGTTCTCTAGGAAGAACCCCGATGGAGTTAGGGAGAACCAGGCCTGTAAAGCTCCATGTGAGCTGACAGTGGCAAAACATACTTGATTTTCTCTCTATGCAATCATAATAATTAAGAATTAAACAATGGAAAAAGAAGCATGGAATTATTTAACTTAAGTATCTTCTACTGGACTAGGTGGGTTTTTTTTGTGATGCTGCGTTGCTTTTACTGGTGTTAATGAAGATGATTGGATTTCCCCACACCTACTGAAGGTTACAGTAAATATTTAAAATGGATGCATCACGGACATCGGCCAGACAACTCCATAAATTGCCAGAAAACTTGGTGTATCCTGAAGATTGCTAGAATACTTAGTAAATTATCTGTAAGCAAACAAACAATAGCTTTTAATTTTGAATTTGATGCTATGCTTTTAAAACGTTTTACGTGAAGTATCTTAAAATGTAATTTGGGTTTTTTTATGTAACCAGTATTTGGAACTGTATTGCACTAACTCTAAATGACTGCAAGTCATTTGCATTTCTATAACTTGATATCAGGCTGTCAGAGCAATCTGTTTAATACCAACAAGTAACCACTGGTCACTGGACCTGACTGGAGCCCGCCAGTCAGTTCTCTAATGAAGAATGGCAGGAAACCACAGAAAATATCATAGGAGAGGGAACCCTCAGCTTCGGCACAGCAGGGAGGAGGACCCTTGCTTTTAAGAATTCCTTTCACAGTAAAACTGCATGGAATTAGATTTATGTACTTTGGAAGGCGGAGGGACTGAGTCAGCCCTGTTGGAATTTGAACTTTTGTGCTAGGGCGCTCAGATACTTCAAGTCTGAGCTTACACCGCGTCCCTATTAACACTATGTAAGAGCTTTGTTAGTAGGTTGTAGCATTAATCCTTCAACCTGGTGTTGCCATGTGAAGGTCAGATTTTGTTTTTCAACTGACTTAAATTCCCAACTTAACATTTAAATTTTTTTAAAGCTGCTTCCACGTGAGCATCTGAGAACCCGCTATTTGACACCCTGTGTGTAGTCAGTATTTAATGCAATTGATATAGGAAAGATAAAATATGCAGTACCTTTACACATGCAACCAGGGCTTTGTCTTTCATCTGGCAGTTGTTACTTCAGATAAGCAAGCTTGAGCTCAAGTTGCTTGCCTTTGTTCCTGTCCAAAGGCTAGCTCAGAATTTCACTTTGAAATGCAGCTGCTCTCCACCTCTCTCAGCCGTTTTTCTTGTACCAAATCAAACATCAAACTCCTTATACCATATTTAGCTTATTTGGTAAGCACATAGTTTGAAACTTGGTCGTTTTTACACTTTACATAAACGGCTTTCAAAAAAGAAGAAAGCTGTTCAGTGTTTTTCAGGTGCTAAAATACAAGGTTTGTTCCTGAACACTTGACCTCTCTGTGTTCAGGATGGCCAAAGCAATGTCTTATTAATGCATTTAATATTAATGTAAGACCAGCTTTGCCTCAAAGCAATCTCTGGTGGTTCCATGCCGAAGTGCGTGCACAACTGAAACATGGTACAGAATGCAGTTACGTTAGAGAAGTGCAGCAGATCGTTTGGGGAGGTGAAGAGGGAGAAATCAAGGCACTGCTAAAGCTGGAGCTGCTAAGGTACAACACGTTGCCATCCAGCCTTGCAACACGGAAAGCTTGGTCGTGTCCTTTGCCCTCTGCCAAGAAGCAATGCTTGTCCTCTGTCCTGTGTGGTTTTCTCCTCAGCATCGCGTCTCAGGGACAAAATGTAAGTACATCAGGGGTCTCACGTTCTCTCCAGGGAGAGGGTTATTCTTTTGAGTTTGCTGTTATTTAATTTGCACCCTTCTTTAAATAGTGTGGGGAAGAGTGTGGCCGTTGTTGAGGCTTCAGATATTTAGTAAGCTCTGTCATGAGAGGTGGTGTATGTTCAGCTTTTCAAGTTTGGTACTGAGCTCTCTGTTACTATTTAATGGAGATCACACATTATTGTAGGTGATAGGGATGACACGTTCAATATTGACAGATTTTGTGTCAAGTCCGTGCTTCTGCTTCTTGACAGTCTTAGCAGAGTCGGTAACCAATTGATCCACTGGCATCCTGTATCTTCTGCTGCTACCAGCTGAGAAGCAAAGGGTGAGGATTCAGTTTCTGACTTAAATCCTTTTTATGATGTTTGGCTAAGCTGCCAGTGCTCATAAGCTACTTTACTCTTGAGCTTTATCAGTTTGCTGCTACTGTTGTTAAATCTAAGTAAAGTACAAATCAGCCTTGTCAGATCACCATGATTTAAAAGAAATAATGAGGGAATTGGCACGGATGCTGTGCAAAGGACAAGTCTGCTTTTACTCAGGTCTAGCTTGTTTAGAAATTACTGTACTCTGCTATCTATTTTCAGAATAATAAAAATTATTTTCTGACAACTTATCCATGCCCAGTTTCTCCCATACTTGGATCAATTTTTCTTGTTTTCAGCAAACTATAAAAGAATTCAAACTATTTTTCTCTAGCATCCCCTGCCCCTCTCCCAGGCTGAATGAACTTGCTTTAAAAAAGGACTCTGTGGAGTTGCCTTCTGGCTTGCGGTACTTGAGACTACCAAAGACAAACCTATTTTGTTAGGTGCCAACAATCTTTTGCCATTTTGTTGCATAGAAATTTTTCATCAATGGAAAGTTTTTTGAGCTGTTTTCTGAGGTTTTTCATCTTCCTTGTTATATATATATATAAACCTAATTATAAACTTGAATGATGTATTGTTCTAAAATATTACATGAATCATACACTCAAACTATAAAACTTTCACAATTGCATCGAATTTTTTCACCTTGTGGCAACAGGGAAATGCAATTCATTACATTGCTCAATTTTTTCAAAAACAAAACAACAACAACTCCTCTGCCCCCGCCCCCGAATTAGGCATTTTTGCTGATATTCTTGAGTATCTTGGGCCCTGTCTGTATGTTAATAACACCCAAACCCAAAGAGATGGCAAAGCAAGGATGATTTAGTTCTCCAGGTGTCTTCTGTCTCTGGAGAAAAGCTACCCCTTCTGACTGGCACTGGGAGAAACAATGAAGATCTTCCATGCAGCTCCTGTTAGAATTTCACACTGCATACAACACTCATCTTTGCATCTCCACGTGCTGTTTCTGGGCTGATGAGGCCAGAAGACTTGAACTATCCTGTATCTCCTGTGGAGTCAAGGTGCAGACACTTCAACTTAAATCTATGTTTGGATAAAGAAAAGACATCACTTTCCAGTACAATCAGTCAAAACCAAAGTAAATGCATCCAAGTCGGTGAGTGAGTTTGCACCAGAAGGTCACTTTTGAAGCAGAACTCTTCATCATCCCCACTTACACTCCTTTAGTTTATGTTGCAGAGCTCTCTGAATGCTTCAATGAATTCCTTTTGGATGAAACTGAACTCAAAGACATACTTCAGGAGTGCTCCTGATATGCTTCAACCATGAATGCCTTGCTGGCCATGGCACCATGTTAGAGCGCATTTAAAGGAGAACTTTCTTGAAATGTCTGTAGTCTGGACAACTGTTTACAGATCTGCTTTTATGGGATCACAGAACTTAGACATGACCAAAATGGCCCCAAATCAATGTTACCCTAGAGCTGTGCTGCTCTTGCTTGCATCAGCTGTACCAGAGACCAAAATGAGGACACATGGAATTTCTTAAATTCAAAAGTAATTACTGGAAAAAAGTGATTTACAAACCATGATAATTACTGGCAGTTTTTCCTACCCAAGGTCTCCAGCAGTGTGATGCTGCGCAGTCTGGGAGCTGGAGTATTCCTCTTCCCGCTAATGAAGCAATACATCCCATCTTGCATGTTCTCATTTATCTTCTGTGTGTGTGTTGCTTCAGTATCCTGCTGTTGCTTTTTTTTTTTTTTTTTTTAATGACCCTGAAACCATCAAGAATTATTTAAATTTTTAAATCCTTAAATTTCTTCTCATAACTTTTCTTCTGGTGCAGCATAGTGTCATTACTGGAAGTAGTGATAATGCTGATAGCAGGATTAGTTACCTGTAAGTTCTGGATGTGATTATTGTGACGTTTTTCTAACATGGTGGAGGGGAAAAACCAACAATCACTGTCCTAGATCTTTCCAGGTGCATTTCTATTCATGGGGTGTTACGATGCTTCTGCTCTCATAGGGACTTCCTCTAAAAAGCATGAGGTATAACATTGTATCTGCTTATGAATGCTCTGCTGAGCATCTTGCTGAAGAAGGCTCTCTAAGCAGCAGCTGTCACCACCACGGAAATACTTACTTAGCCATCCTCCATTGCTGGATGTTAAGTATTTCTTGAAATTGGGCTGACTGAACACAGAACCAAACCATGATACTTCCTTATGCACTGCTGTCGTAATTCTGGTGGAGAGCGCACCTTTGGTTTTTCCTTCTGCCAGTGGCATCCAGGCGAGTTGTGCGCACGTGAGGAGCTGTCTGGTGTGACCTGAGTGCCTGCTTTGCTGTTTATCGCAGACCAATTTGAGGAAGGTAGACAGAAACAATTGCAAATAAATCAAAGGCGCAGAGCTAAAGCTGGCCAAACTCAGCAGCCTTTTAGGCCCCTACATTTGATTGAACCTGGCTAGAATCCAGTTTTTCTTTTTTTTTTTTTTCTTTTTTTTTTTTTTTAAATCTCTTGAAGAAAAGCCAAGTAACCATTGGCTTTTATATCCTTTCCCTTGGAAAAACTATTTCTCAAGCCAAGCCATTTTCCTTCCTATTCTGGGAATTACAAGGTTGTGTCCCAGAAGGGATAACAAGCTACTGAAGGTATTTTGATAAATCATCCCCTAACACAAGGGAGTGCGTTAACATGCTGCAGAACCTGTTCAGAAACCTTCTACTGTCCATCTTTTTGTCACATTAAGCGCTCACAATGTTGACTGTAATCGTTCTTCAGTCTGAATAAATCTTCACATTTGTAAAAGTTACATTTTGACAGGCGTTCATTAATGTTTATGAAGGACACTGAGAGTGGAAAATGAAGATGAGTGGTAATGTGAGAAATTAAGCTGTACTTGATTTTTTTCTTGTGCCTAATTGCTTAAAATGCAATTAGGTGTGCTCATAACAAGGGTTAGCTTGGAAACCAGCCTTTTAATTATTCTACTATTCACAAAAATCACTAATCAGACTTTGTTCATGCAAAGCGGGAAACTTCATCAACCAGGTTTTATAAATGTATTTTAGAGGTGTGGCAACAAATCAGGCTCCTTCCAGAGATCGCACTCACTGTATTGTGATAACGCAAAGTGGATGGCAATCACAGCCACCTCACAAAGGGCAGAACACCTACAGCTGCAGGAGGCAAGCTGGTGTCTCTCACCAGGCCAAAGGAGTGAATTTGGGTGCGAGGAGAAAGGGTTGAGTGGGAAAGGGACAACTTTGGGGTGCAGGATTCAAAACAGACAAAGTCTGTGTTGGTTCCTACTTGCACAGTATCAGTGGGTGTAATTTTAAAGATAACCTCCCCTACAGCTGTCTCTTTTTTTTTTTTTTTTTTGTTTTTGTTTTAATAGCCATTTGTGATATTTCACAAAGTGCTTAAGTCAGATACTGATGAGGTGTCATTGTCCCCCCCTCCCCAGCTGATGTGGCTCATCTGTTAGGGTTGACTGAAAGTGGCAAACAGATGTTGAATTAATTGTGGAAGTGTGACTGGCATGGTTGGTGAAGGTCCTCCTGCTGATAAGTTTTCAGTTCAGGGAAAAGTGGTCAGGGGTTGTTTTTTGTTTTTTTTTTTTTATTTTTTAGGAACCTAGAACCTCTGTCATAGCACCTCCACCCCAGCCTGCTCCAGCATGCCCAGTTAAGCCTCGGTGGCTTAGTTTAGTATGCACCAACAGATGTGACAGAGGTGGGTTTTTATGCCTGCATGGAAAAGCATTAGCTGTCATCATCTTTTTGAACCTATAGAACTTAATCTGCGATTCCCACATAAACCAGTGAAAGGTGGCTGTCACTGTAAAGCAGCAACAGCCAGGAGCAGTGTGCACAGAGATGTTCTGAAAACAACCACCTTGATCTTGAGCTGTTTCAGCTCATAATGGAATTGTAACACTTAAACCCAAGTGGTTTTTAATATTCCCATGAAATTTTGCAACAACTCCGTCCAAATTCTATTCATTAGATATGCCTTGGCCACTCATCCCTTCATCATATGCTGCTCCTAGTTTGTCTAGTCATGTACAATCTCATACAGACTTACTACTCTTATGGGTTACTCTTGACAATTGGCAAATCCAAAGCAAACAGTCCAGAGCAAATATTTAATTCTGAATCATTCATTTCAACTTCTTAAAATGCTAGTTCTTTGATTTGAAGAAGCTTAATCAAATGATTCCTGAAGTTTGACTTGTTTATGGGCCCTGATTTGTCAAAGAACTTGAGTACAGGTTTTATACTAAATGTCTTCAGAAATCTAGGTCTTAATTTATGTGAATATCTGGGAGCCCAATCCAGTGATTCTAATCACTTGAATACGCCAAGATATTGGCCAGTTCAAAAGAAATTCCGTGCACAGACTCAAATGCGGAGCTGCTATTGAAATATTTACTACCTCAACTCATCCAGAGTTTTGGGGATTGCTTGACAGTGTTAAGAGTTTGCAAGGGCTCTAATACAATACAATTTAAAAAAATGTAGTTGAAAAGATAGGAATCAGTCAAAGGATGCAGTGAAAACCTTTACTCTCCAAGTGCATTCTAAGTAGGCTGTCTGGTAGACCTCACTTTAAGCATCCAGATTTCAACTCATAAAAATCCATTAAAATTAATTCAGAAATTATGGTAAAGATATTATATTGATTTTTTTCAAAGATGGGTGCTGTGTTCTTTTTTTTCTTTGATAGTCACTGGTTTTGTGTAGTTCTTACTGGTATTCTCTTTCTTTGTGACATGTCTTGAATGGAAATATCAAATACCTTCAGTTGTGTAACATCTTCCATTAAGAACAGCTTTCCTGTCATTTACGTTTGTGTAAAATAACCAGTCATCCAGATAGCTGTTGCATTGATTTTAATCTGTGTTCTTTAGATTGGCATAAAGAATTCTCAAATTTAATTTTTATTGAATTGCTATATTGAATAGCACTTTGGAAAATGAGGGAGAGGAGAAGAAAAACACACAGTGTTTGCAGTTAAATTAGAATGTATCAAAGAAAGTTATAGAGCCTTCTTTTTAAGTCACTTTTAAGAGTGAATTTTTATTGAACAACTACTTCTTTTCAGAGATAAATGTCTTCCTGTTCCCTTTCAGAACCCATTTGTTTCAGATCCTTGTTAAGAAGTGAAGTAGGGGCATTAGATTTGATTTGCAGGAATTTGCATGGACCAGTTATATGTGTCAAAATGAAATAGCAGCAAGACCCAATTCTTTGTCCTTCACCTTTTTTATTTTTTTTTTTATAAATGACCTTGGTGAGATTACAAAAAAAGTCCGTTTATCTTTAGTCTACTTTCCCACCACGTGCCAGTATTGATTTTCAAGCTCCTATGTTGTTGAATCACGCTGTCGTGGCCCTCTATTCCGTGTTACCTTGTACTCTCCAGTCCCTGAGCCGCTGTTCCTCTCAGGGAAGTACAGGGTATACCGTGTCGCTCGTACGCTCGTATCTGTGGAACTGTGTTTGGTGGCTGTTGCGGAGCGTGACGCTAGGGAAGATCCATATCTTCGGTCTCAGCCAGTATAGCAGGCCTTACTCTTACAGTGCCCAGCAGGATTTTGAACTTTTGTTTTGTGCTGAGCTGTTCTCGAATAGTTTCACCTCTCTGTACTTAATTACCTTACTTTAATATGCATGTTCGTATTAATAAAAAATGATCCTCTGATAAATAAATTGCCTTTGTGACAGCCCCAGGTAAGTGCTGTCTGCAGAATGATGTTTAAATCCTTGACAGGCTTTGCAGACATTTTAACATGGTTTGTTTTTTCTCTCCCTAAAACCTTACCGTGATTGTCATTCTTTCTAAGTTTTAGCTGGACATTATTTATTTCTGACTGCTGCCACTAAGAAGGAAATGAAAAATAAAAATTCTGTGTGTTTCTCCCAGTTGTGCTGCCAGGAGAGGCGCCAAAGCTTCTTTCTGGAAGGGGGCCAGGCTTCTTAACAAACAATAAACTTAAGTAAAGTGAACAAAGAGAAAGCATGCAGGCAACATCTTTAATTAAAGGAAAAATAACCTAACTGCATGCTCTGGGAAGACTGAAACAGTCAAGTTTTGTAAGAATTAGGGAATGTAGCTGTTGGTCTTAATTTACAGTGACACATATGAAACACTCGCAATCCCTACCCTTAACATAGGCCCGCGTTTCCACCCAAAGAAAGGCATTCGCAAGACTTAGGTCAGCGCCGGATTGCATCTCACCTTGACTGTCTATGTTCACCTCATCCATTCCACACATTTGGCTTAGAACAAGATGAACTTAACCCAGGAGATGCTTATGCTTTTTTAGCAATTATAAAGAAACCTCTTTCATGTGAAGGGAGCTAGGGCTTAACTCAGCTGCCCAATGTCAGGTGTTTTAGGGTGTATCACTTGGTCTTCATCTGCTGGTCAGAAAGTGTGTGGGTGACTTACAGATCTTGCATGGTATCTCTCAGTCCCATATGGATGCTTTGAAGGACTGAAGTACCAAATTGATTCTGCAGGATGGAGCTTGGTTTGATGCTAAGAAACTGATGCAGGCATCTACATCCAAGGTCCGCGTCCATTTGAGTCAGCGGAGAGCTAGTTGCTACACTGACTGCATCGGAAGCTCAGCTTGGGTGTAGACTGAAAAGCCATTTAGTGGCCAAGCTGTTGAGAGTCTCTTTTAGAGTGAACAGAATCACTCTGTAGACTCCATTGCGCCTATTTAGACAGGTAGACAGGTAACAATTTCACTTGATGTGTCTATTGCTTTCTGAAAGTTCCTGAGGCAAAAGAGCAGAGGAGCTGAAAGCTAAAAGAGAGTCCTAGCGAAGACCATCAGCAGCACCAGCTGTGCAGCCCTGAGAAAGGCCTGGAAAAGGTTTGTTGCCAGCTAAATGGTGGTACATACAGTGATGCTTCCTCCTGTTCTCTCTTGAGGGAAAAAGGATTTGTTAAGTATGCAGGGACACATGGAAAAGCCAATTGACAGTTGTCTTCAGCAATCCAGAGGACTCCAGGTTTGTGTTAGCCACTGGGGCCAAGCAGTAAGCCTTATCTATCCTTTGTTCTTCGTTTCACAAAACAACGTGGTACAGCAACTTTCACGTGTGCATGAGTCAGCCGTGGCAAACAGCACCACGAAAGTCAGGCAACGCTGCATCTGCCAAGGAAACCCTCAGATTGGCTTCCAATTCTTTAGATCAGGTTTTCTTCAGAAGTGGCTGCTGCTTATGATTAGATCCTTAACACCGTAACATGCAGAAGATATCAGAGTATCTATTGTGGGAGAAGCTCTATTATTCACCTTTGATAGATTCATAGAGTATAATAATTAAAGGGAGCCATGAGTTAAGCAAAAGCTCAGCAAAACAAACTGGTGCTGACATACACAGATAATGTCAACTGATAGCTGCTTGGCATTATGGATTATTTTATAATTACTTAATTAAAGCAAGTCTGTACAAACTTTAACTTTCAGGAAACTATAAAAATACATGTAGCTGTAAAATTATATTTAGTCATTAATTTCTTGTCAAGTCTCTCATACCTGCTTATAAAATGCTTAGTAAAGAAGCTTACACGTGCACAGTCTCGGGCATTGCTTCTAGAAAGCGCAGTCCTAGAATACTGGATTACAACTGTAAAAATAGATGTAATTTTTTGCTCTTCATTCCTTTTCAAGTTGAAGTTGTTATTACAGCTTCAGTCTTTAAAGGCAGGAAGGCATCCAAGGCCCACCACAAGGTAGTCCCACTGACTTAGCCAAGACCGTGCAAAAATGTCAGGTTTTTTTTTTTAAGCAAGATCTCTAGACTGAGAACTAAAACTTGTGGTTACTGGGACTTTGATTTCTTCCTGATTTCCACTTCTGTCGCATTGCCAGAAAATAAATCCTAGGACTTCACAGGGAAAACAGATGTTAGCAGACACTGAGCCCTGAACTATCACAGGGTCTTTCCATTGGATGTTGTAGATCCAAAGCAGGTATCATACGCAACACACAGATATCTCATGACAGATATGGAGGAGCTGATGATGAATGAAGGCAAACCAGCAGATTCACAGCAAGGAAAAAAAAAAATCAGAATATAAGCCTACAGAACAGACTTAATTCTACGATATTTAGTTTAACTCTTCATTGCAGTTGTAAGCCAACGGAATTTTGTACCTGTAGCCTGAGTATGGATTTTGGTTCTCTATATCTGAATTTCCAATTATCTGTCCAGAGGATCCAGAGTGTTTACGCAAAGTAACTTGCTAAAAACACTTTGCATTCTTTTTCAGGGACTAATGATAGAGGATTCTTTGCACACTTATTTTAGTTTCATTTGGCTGACAATTTTGCAGAATGAGGCTCTGCAAGGTAGATACAACAGACAATAGATTACTGCAAACATCTTTTTGCATTGGCTATTTCCTCCTAATGTTGAATAAACTAAATGGAGGAATTTATGTAAAACTAAAATGGCTTAAAACCAATAGCCATATCACAGATGGCTGAACTGGCTGATATGAAAAGTTCCTCAGTTTTGAGTTGGGGTTTTTTTTGGGGGGGAGGGCACTGTTGCTAAACAGTTCATACTGCAACAGAAAGTCCCTTTCACAAAAATGTAGGTTACTTTAACTTCAAATTCAAGGTATCTATCTTATGCAACTTTTTTTAAAAAAAATTAGAAGTGCTTAGATATACAATACGTCTTTGATCATAATTAATTTGACTCCCCACAACAGTAAAAATTGTAGAATTTCTAAGGACATGTTCATTACTAATCTAACTTGGACTTACCCAATACGTGGCTGCTAACACTGTAAAAAAAACTTGTGATACAGGAGAATAAAACAAAATGCTTAAGATAACATAGGCAAACTGAATGCTGCCAATATCAGTTGCTTTGCATCTTACTTTATACAAGCAATTTCTCTTCACTGGGAAAACCCTTCTGACAATTAAATGAACCTTAAGGTGCTTTGGGGGCTGGCACAATTTTACTTCCTTTGTTTTTCTCATGCTTTATTTATGACCTGCCAAGTGCTTGTAAACGAAAAGCAAGGGCGCTCTCGATATTTCACAATGCTTTAATTATTGGAGCAAAGCTTGAAGCTTACTTTCTAAGTTTTAGCTACAGCACTATAAAAAGCAATATAAACTGAAATATTAATATCTGAAATGCTGGTGTTTTGCTTCCCAATTGTGTTGTTATAAAGATGTATCAACAGTAACAGAAGGCTGTGGCTGTCTCCAAATCTGGATGAAGGGCTCAGTTTTCCTAGTGCATGTCAACCATGCCCATAAAAGTACACATATTTATTGGAGCTTCCTATGTATAATTTTTTTTTAAAGGCTGGTTATATTACTTCCACCACAAACTCCCTCAGAGCTTCAGTTTCAATTTTATAATTTATTTTCTAAATTGGACAATATAACAGTGAGTTTAAAATAGCCTGCCACTTGTGCGCACTGCTATTGTCCGCTAATGATCTTGTCCCTGTCTCAAAGTACAATATGTATTCTGCTGATGAGCTAAAAATTTGCTTTTGAAGAAGGCTTAAAGGCTTAAACTTTGTAAAAGCTAATAGTCTTTTGTCAAAATGATAGGTGACCAGATCGAGAAAGCAGCACTGTTATAGGCAAGAGAAGTCAGACATGATCCTGACCGCATACATCTTGACACTTCAGCTTTTATGTAGCCAGAACTTCCATCTTCCAGGGGTAGAGTAGATGTGCTGTAACTGCTGGAAGGGAAAAGGTTGAGGTTTATAATGTACATCACTGACATTGGTACTAGCATTATGTTTTGTAGAAGACATACCAAACTCTTACAGCAAGGGATTAAAAAGTGCTTTCGGAGATCCAGGTCCTTACCTGGATGACTTTGGTAATGTTTTGAGCTTCCCCAACCTAGAGCCACGACGCAATTTGGCACAATAGACCCAGTTTGGGCATAAGCAAGATCAGCCCAGCAGTCAGGAGCCTCTTGGCTCTAATCCTATCTCTGACACAAACTGCCCCGCCTCTGCTAAGGGGCTTTGAGAAGGCAGATGAGTTCTCTTGAATCACACCAAGGTGGTGGTGGACATAGCTAAGGTCAGCAGAGAGCTCCTAGTGCCCAAGCAAGCAGAGAGAGCATCAGGCTACGACAGACTTAATGGCTGAGCAGCTGCCACCTCCTCACCCTTCTCCATAGATTAACCTCTTGTAAAGAACCAGGAATAGGATCAGCTCGGACAGGAATACATAGTTCATTCTGCTCTGCTGCCTCTGGGGAGAGGGGGCCAGTAACTTTTGCTGACACAAAGGTAAAGCAGCCTCTTCTACTGCATCCTCTTAAGATAGGACAAAGCCAGTTTGCTGGTGCCTTAAGTCTCCGCTGGAGTGTATGCTTAAATTTCAGAGAGAAGTGCTCAGCAACATTGGTGGGCAAGCCTGTGCTAACTAAAACTGCATAGCACACACAGACCTCAGTAACTGTGGTTCATGTTGTGGCTCTTCTGGTGCACATGCATGTGTAGAAGTCGCTGCTTCCAGTGTCCGCTGCTGCGGCCACCCATGCAGTAGGCAAAACGCATTGCAACGAGACTTGCTCCGTCCAGACAGAGGTTAGCATGATTTATTCACAAATATCATAGGAGTTTTAAGAAGGTTAATCAGGGAGTGCTAAGTTACATTCCGTGATGCTTCAGTCTCACTCAACTTCACTGCAACGGCTTAGAGGCAGGCACAGGTCTTGTGATTCAGCTAACACGACGGTAACTTAAGTGTGCAGTCACTGTAAACATCTCACGGTACGTGTCTGCGTGTATGTGACTGTAAGCCCTTCTAGCAGCAGAAAGAGCAGACTAAAAGGCAGCAGGCAGATTTGCATGCAGCAGCTTCTGATTTCCCCCTTGTGTTTTCACAGCGATCCAGATTTATTGCTTCTGTTTCTAAAGAAATAAAAACCCCACTATTTTTGCATTTCAGACATTTAAGTTACTTAATGTGTTGCTGTATTTTAGAATATGAATAATTTATCTTTTCTTATTTTTCACTCATCTGCAAAATCCTCTACTTTCACTATTTATTCAGATGTGTTAAATACATTCAGTACTTCAGCATCATAGTGTGTTAAAACTTTTTTTCTTTTTACCTCTAAACAGTTTTTTACCTCTAAACCTTTTATCTCTAAACATATTTTTCTAGAGGATATCTGAATTTCCACGGATTTTCTAAATACTGTGTCTCAAAATGCTCACAAATGTGACACATTATGTTAAAAATGACAACTCCTCTTTAATGAAATGGCTCTACCTGACCACATGGTTTTAATGTGCTCTAGTTCATGTTCTTTAGGAAAGAATTGGACAAATAAGCTGAAGATTTACCCTGAAAAAGTAACAGGAAAATGTCTTTTATCTGTTTCCATCCATTCAACCCAGAGGTAGTTGAAACATTTCCTGCGTAGGATCCAACACGTGCTGTAGCTCGTGTAATGTGGCTTTACACTGGAGGAGGACAAACAATACCTGAAATTACATGGAATTAAATCAACATAGCAAATAGAAAACAATTACTGATTTAGCAATGACACTGACATCTCCATACTTTCTCTTCCAATGGTTTGTAATGGTTTAATGCTTTGGGTTCTGTGCCTTCAAAAGTTTCTTCTACACTGGGTCCCTTAAAACACGTCTAGTGGAGCTGCAGTCCAAGAGCTGCATGGCGCAGAACTTTCTGTAACTTTTTTTTCTGCCTCTATTGTGTAAGTGGCTAATATAATGTAGGCTTCAATCCTTTCACTTGGTTTTGAGCTCCGCCTTCTTTGTTAGGCTCTCTATTTCTGACACCAAATAAAAATTGGGCCAATATGTAACTGTCAGTACCACAAAATGGAGTCAGTTGATACAAACTCTGCTCTATTCAGGACTATGGCAGAGCACTGTACGCACTGAAACTGCTATGAGCACAAGAGGTCATATTTAAAGTAGAAAATAAACATAATTGGGATCAGGCTGGGGGAAAATCTCTACCTCCTCCAGTAATTTTCCTGAATGTGATAGATTGCAATATATTTTTTGCACCGCTTGCACCTCAAGAAAAGGGAAGGAATGACTTCTACTAGGCTATTTCATCTAAGGGAGTGGAAATTCACCGTGTACACTTGGATGAAAGTTTTTAGCCTCAAATTCTGTACAGAATAATAGATTTATGGCCAGAAATGTAAGCGCAGGAACTGTAACAGTTCCTGAATAAATGAGGCCAGCCAGGCTGGAGGGACTGGAGGTGGTTGTACTGCCTTGCCAAACTGGTTGGGAAGGAGGGTGCAGCGCCACAGAGGGCAGTCACCAGAGAACATACGTCTTGAGGGGAAAAAGGCCACGTGGCAGTGAGCTGTGGAGTCACACTTCAGAGCCTTAATACAAGTGGGACCTCTAAGTGTTTAGAATTAGAAAACTACCTTCATCTTCTGCAAGACTTGTTCTGCATGAGTAGTGGTTTTCGGTTAGATGCTGGTAGCCTTTTTGGCCGGCTCTCCTCATAAATTACTGTTCAGGAATTGTTGGCTTGGTCATAGAGCAGTACGGGCTTGTCTTTTCCAAAGACCATGTGATAATTGGAATCACGTACCAACTGCAATTTTCTTACTTTTGGCTGGAACATAACATTTTGATACAACGATTAATACTGATACCTACTGCTCTTATCTTCCAACAGACAGACCACCACGTATTGCTCCTGAACTCCCTGTCTGGTTTCAGTAATGTACAATGGGGAGGCGCCAGCTTCTGTGGGTTTTGCTGCAGCTCATTTTAGAGTAGATTTTCCTTCTCAAGATTTGAGTTGCAGGGACAGAGCGATTGCAATAGAACAGACCTGTTCTAAAGAAAAAATAAAACAAGGCCTACAGCTTGCATAGCACTTGGAAAATGTGAGTCAGGCCCACCCTCAAGCTCAGAAACCAGAAAGCAAATAAGAGAACCTAACAATGTTGCCTAAAATAAATAACCACAAAGTGGGGGCACCTAACTGCTGGGGGTGTATGGGAGAAGTTAATTTTTTTTAACCCTGAAGCTTGGCTCATCTGCCACAAACTAAATAAACAAATCGTTATTGGAGTCAGGAAAGGACAAGCTAATGTAAAACAGGCTGAGACACAAATTAGTAGTCATAGCGATCTCTCACAGGTGAGAGCTTCTCAGAGAAGTGACTTGAAATGTCAAACCAACCTTCTACTGAAATCCTGGGAATGTGTTTATCCAACCACTTCATTTTAATCTACGAATTAGTGACATTTACTATAACAAATGCATATAGAAAAATATAAACACTGCCAACAGTTGTAAAAATTTACTAGTAAGCTTCCTTCCATGGCTTCTCTGCTATCATAGCGCCTGCGTAGCCATGTGCACCACTGGGCAGTCACAGTAAGACAGGCCTCTCTAAATCAGGAACTATGAAAACTTTAAGCATTCCTTTTTCTTTTTAAATTCCAATATTTTAAGGAATACAACTTCTTTTTTTTTTTTTTTTTTTTTTCAGACATTAGAATTATCAACAGCAAAGAAAATGCAAGGTGGAATTCCTGCATAATCTTAACTCCAACAATGGAGTTTATGGTTTTACGGGGAAAAACACCCATGGTGCAAGACTAAGGATAAAACAATGACAGCTGGTATCACGTAAATGTGCTCATCTCCTAAATGCTTTTACACTCACAGCAACTGTTAAAGCCAACTTTGCCAAAACTTGTCAGGAAATGTCATATTATTTCTTTATATTTGCTCTTTGGGTTGGTGCTGGCTTGTAACATTTCAGTCTCAAGATTGTAAATTAGGCTAAAGATTATGATCACACGAACACGGAGGAAACTGTTAAGCAGATGTCAGAATTACTGGCCCAAATCGACAAACAATTAACACTCCTAACTTTGACCAAATGAGTAGACCTAATAGAGCACACACACTAATATGTGCTCTGACAATAACTGAATGGGGGCTATTTCTGGAGTGCTTGAGGAATATTACAACAGTATGTTTGTTCTTACAGTTCAGCCCGCCTTAATCGTTATCCCATGTTTCTCACTTCAGATTACCACTGTTTAAAAAATTACTTCTATCTAAAGTGCTGTTAAATTTGGAAAATAAATATTCAGCCCTTGTACTTGAGAAGTATTGTATGCTCAGGCTCACGTTGATAAGATGGGGACAAGCTTCTTACCAGGGCCTGTTGTGTTAGGACAAGGGGTAATGGATTTAAACCAGAAGGAGGCAGATTTAGATTAGGCATAAGGAAGAATTTTTTTTTTTTTTTTACAATAAGGGTGATGGAGCACTGGCACAGGTTGCCCAGAGAGGTGGTAGATGTCCCATCCCGGGAAACATTCAAGGCCAAGTTGGACAGGGCTCTGAGCAACCTGATCTGGTTGGAGATGTCCCTGCTTCTTGCAGGGGGTTGGACTAGATGACCTTTAAAGGTCCCTTCCAATGCAAACCATTCCACGATTTTATGATTTGAGGTGAACTGGATGAATAGCACAAGTTTAGCTTTCTTTTTTTCAGGTGTAAAGCTGAAACAATGGTCCTAAAGGCTTTATTGAATTTTTGTGATTCAGGCTTTTGGGTATAACAACAAAGCAGGTTTATTTGATGGCTGAACAGTCTTAACAGAGCTAAATAGCTTAGACAGCAAATCTTTATTTAGATTTAATTGCAGCAGAATCTAATTAACAGTTTTATATTAAAGACTTGAGAGTCTCTGATCTCTTTGAAAATCACAGATACTGCCAAAACTACAAACCCATAAAAACCATGAGACTGATTTACATTGTGAGATTTTTTGCACTGAAGTCATGTATGCAATGTCTTCGGAAGGAAAAGAATAGCTGTCATTAAAAACCAACAAAAACATAAAAGTGACTTAAAAGGCCAAATCTGGGAGAAAGCATGAACTCTTGGAAGAACTAGTAATGAAGAGACTTGCCTAGCGCAAGCAACAGACTACTTAAGTATCAGTTAGGTACTGCAAAGTTTCAGAGATTTCATGCTATCGTAAGGAGAAATCTAGGAAACGTTTATATTTTAACTGCAGAGTCATAATGGCAAACCTGTGCCTCTAGCATGGGTGGGTACAGACCTCGTCTGCCTGGTTGCCAAATGATGGAGTGGGCCTGTAGCACAGGGCTTCAGATAACATGAGGCTGTAGCTTATTTCTCGCGTTTCTCTGCAGCAGTACAGACACCCTTCAGTTTACTTGGTCTGATGTGCAGACAGGAAAAAAAAAGAAGTTGCAATACTCCACTGAAAAGGACTGAAGCAAGAGCTAAGGTCACCTACAATAATGATTTTATGTCTCTCCTCCCTTCGAAATTCTTGGCTGCTGCATTACTTCCATTAGAGGAAAGTTCAGGTTTAGGAGTAAAGACAAAAGAAAAGGTGACTTTTTTGTTTTGTTTATCATTTTTTCCTTCCTACTCCTCCATTGTAGATGACTAATTTCCCCTTCAGCCCTCGCGGGGGGGACTGACAGTACAGCACGGGCCCCAGCTGTTTCAGGAATGGCTCTTTATTTTGCTAGGAGAAACTTGCCCAGATGCAGAATGTGCAGCCTACATGCAGCCTCCATAATGTCTCTTAGATGCAGCTGCTGACCACGTGCAGAATGTGGAAATAAGGCCTACAGCTTCCATCTTGCAAGTGAGATGGTACCAGAACAGGATGAGGACCTGTAACTTCTCTTCGTCTGTCCCATAAACTCTTTAGATCTCGAGAGGACATCTGACCACGACTGTTGTACTAGCATGAGAAATCCTGCACTAGTCCACTCACTTACCTGCATGACTTCCCTCTGCTCTTGCCAACGATAGCATCTGCCCAGGTTCCACCACCTGGATCTTGGGCATGCAGGTCCCCTCCGTGGAATGCCACAGCCACACAAGGAGAAAATCTAACGTTCGAAACAATAAAACGTGAATATTCAGTGCAATTCAGGCAAAGTCAAACAGTTGACCCCAACAACATTTTGGTGAGCAGTGAGATGCAGCTGCACTCTGATGATAGTGCAGAAAAGGAGAAGCACCTACAGGTTAATAAGACCATGAGAAATGCAAACTCAGGTGTTTTTTTTTCTTCTGCCTTCTGCATGGAGTTCTGATGTGTTTTCTATAGCTTTTCTCCGAATTTATTTTCTTTTTTTTTTTTTAGAGCCAGAGCAGCTGGGAGTATTAGCCCTGCAGAAACAAGTTTTGCAGGAAAATCTAATTACATACACTATATTTCAACCCAGCGCACATTTTACAGCCCACTCTGAAAACAAATCTACTAGTTATGGCGCTATAATGTTACTACTGATGTCATAATAGGGATTTTGTGTCTGACCTGACTCCTATCTCACCACTCTATCAGATTGGTTGGCTTTTGCAAAGTCTGATTAAGCATTAACTCAAAACATAGATCCTAAGGAATTTTCCCAGATACTCTGACATTTTCTAGTTTGCTGTCATGCATAAAAACCCCATTCTATAAAATCTGATGCTGTCACTTTTGTGAATGAATGCAAAACACTCTTGGAGCCATGGTAAATACAGACTTCTACACAGAGACACTTAACTTACTCCAGCTGCATAATCTCTCATCTAGTGCTAAGTCCTTTATTTTCCTAATCAAACCACCTGTTGTTTCAGATAAATGGCAAAACTGACTATCTGCCTGTTTTAAGTTTAGGATCCAGAGAGGATGTAACAACATGATGGTATGATCTGTATTCTCCAAACAGATCACTAAATTCAATATCCAAAGGAAAGACAAATGTTCAGCTGGACAGAAAAGCAGCTGAAGCAGCTTGGTGGACTGCATTCCTAGTGGGAAGAAAGTCCTCTGCCTTTAAGATCTAGGCTGTTCTCACAGTTAGAAACACACCCTTAGGAAACAGCGGACAGATTCTCCCAAATAGGGGGAACTGCACACAGTTTCCAAATAAGGAATTCTCCATGGAGTCTTAAACAAAGGAAAGCATCCTCTTTTCCTACTGTAAGTCAAATGAATCATTTTCCCCCTAGAAGAGACTTAAGTATACTTTCCTAGATGAACACATTCACTTCAGCATTTTGAAGTTCCTATGCTTTCAGTTTTGTTTTTTTGCAAAAGGATATGGAAACGATGTCTCAAGTTCCAGCAGGCAGACTTGTTTCTCCAGCTACTTTATATTCTGTGCTCCAATTGATTTGGGAAAGTCTATCTACCTGCAGAGAAAAAAATGAAAAGCTTTTTTTTTTTTTTTTTAAAATACAAACTATCTTTCTGAAGTCTGTAGAGAATATGTTCATATGACAAATACTTGTTACTGCTCCCAGAACAAAGGGACCAAACCCAGATATGTATAACTCATTTAGGAAAGAAAGAAAAAAAAAGCCTTAACAACTGTCTAATCTGCTTTTGCTCTATTGGCTTTTTGCTGAATAACAGGCTTTAGGAACCTCTTATAATCATATAAGTCAAAGATTGCTACACTCACATGGATGTAAAAACCCACCTAGCCACCTCTACCTCTGTGTAACTTGCAACACCAGCTTCTGAGCTCCTGGACAGAACTGACAATGCAAATCTACAGTTCCTGTCCGGAATTTGGATTTTTCTCCTGTAGTAGTGCTTTGAATCAAGTTCTTACTTGCAACTTTCTAAAAGCCTTTTTAGCCCACAGGCAGACCTCTCAATTACTGTTATGAGATCTCCCAATAAAATCAGGACCTAATTATTAGCAATTTTTTTTCCCTCCAAGAAGTTGGTAAGCAATCAGATTTAGCAGGGGCATGGCCTCTGGCCAGGATACATCCTAAATACCTTCCCTGTACCATGGTGGGCAGCTAGCTGCTCCAGCCAACGCAGTCCTTGGAAGGTGCCTGCAAGCCTCCTAGTGATGCGCCCCCAGAGCTGGCTTCAAGAACAAATACAGCAGTAGGCCCTATAAAGCTGGAATTTCCTTGCATATGATCTGACACTCACTTTCCATCTCTAAGCCGAGGCCTAGGTCTCAGTTCAGAATGATCTTTTTCTGCTCCAGCAGAGGCTGGAGTTCCTCAGACTTTTCTCTGGTAACAACAGCAGAATCAATAAACACTGTGAAAGGAATACTAAGAGGAATGAAAAGGTTGTTTTGGTTTTAAGGAAATAAAGCCCTCATTCCATGAAGTTTCTTCTTCTACTTGGAGAGTGGGGAAAAGTGGGGAGGAATACGAGAGGAGGTTCACACATCTCCTGTTTGTTTCACTTCTCCACAACACAATGGAGGGAGTTGCGTTTGACATCTGGCCTTAAACTGAGCGCTGGACAAACCCCACCCCAGCCGCTGCTGCTCACTCACGCTCTCACTCTCTCTCAGCTGTGTTCGTCCCTGGGAAGGCTCTCTCTTACCAGGCATGTTTTTGCCTCCTCCTCCAACCCACCCACCCAAGTTTCCCTGGCAGCTGTGTCTTAGCCTCGCTTCCAGCCCTTAGGATGTCTCCACCTACCACTTCCTGCTCTGAAAACCCTTCAGATTTATACCACATCTGCTAACTTGGATAACGAGACACCGAACGCTGAGCTGTATCACCTCTCAAAGGCACAGATGGGGGAAGGGACGCAGAAGTGACTTAACGTACCTTGGCAGCTCTTTTTCTGCTTGGATTCTAGGGGATCCACACACATCGACAACTGAGGCTGCTAAACAGCCCTTGGACGCCTTTAATTAATTCCAGCAGCCCCTATAGCACCTAAGAGTCACCAGAGTGAACACTCCCTGTACAGCAGCTGCTGTGTGGGAGTATTTATGACTGTCCTACACAGCTCTTAAGGTATGACAATTCTCCTACTGTGGTAGTTATTCTCCTACTACATGATTCTTCAGCTGCAATAACCTGGCCTTGTTGTGACCCATAGCCACTGCCAGGGCTCTTATGCCATTCCCTTGTGCATAATGTGAGTACAAATACGCAGCTCCAGACCAGCCAGGTGTGCATGGGTGCAAAGGCTTTTAAGACAGAGAGAAGTTGGGGGAAGGGGTGGAAAGATGAGAGCTGTATGGCTCTGGAGACGAGGAAAGGAGCTGCAAAGGGCCTCCTCAGTGCTTTGGGAGGAGATGTTCCACAGAAAGCTCAGCAAGAAAGAGGAGTGTGCTTCAGAATCCTCTTCACAACTTTTTTTTTTTTTGTGGAAAACAGAATGAATGAGTTCAACGCATCATTATTTAGGAGGTGGATTGTTCTGTTTGCTCCATTCCAAGTTATTAAAAATGGAAATACCAAAAATGAAATAAAATTTCCAGAACCTCACTCCATCAGTGACTGAAAAGAAACAAATATTTTTACATTTTATTTCTACCTGGTATGTCATTTAATGTTGCAAAACTGTAATGTTTGGGCTGTAAACGCTTCAGGGTACTTGAAAGAAAACTATTTCCACTGGATCTTAAATCACAGAAACATTGCTATTACTATGAATTTCTCACACGGTACAAAAATCAGCTTTGATGCTTTTAAATTCAGCTCTTCTTTATTTACCTCATAACATTATAGCAGGAAAGGGTTCATAAATATTGAGCATTATACCCTGAGTAATGTCAAAACAATGAATGTCAAGATTCCTAAAGACAAAAACTGTAGTTTTATGACAGTAGGCAGCACGGACAGAAGAGAGAGAGACAAAGAGAGAAGGTCATTTATTAAAAGTTGAACATTATACAGCAGCAAATATATGACTATATTTCTAATAATGTAACTCTCAGAAAATGTACACTATGAATCCTTTTGAACACCTCAAGACTCATGTGTGGAATGTAATATGTGCCTAAGGCCCAAAACAAAGAACACATACAAATATTTCAAGGAACTAATTTAAAATACTATAGGATTCCTGTATGCAGTTTAAATTCTTCTGACTGCAATTTCAAGGCTCTTTATACCTGAGATGAATAAAAGCAAGTTTCCTATATTCCCAGAATATAGCTGTGAAATGAGTGACATCCATCAAAAAAAGGGCATGTGAGTACTTTGAGATTCTGCTCAACTGCGTGGTAAATTAGGCCCTTCTCTCCTTACTTTTACTGGATTTCTCACATTAGGAAAACCTCAGTGCTGACCAAAAGCAAGGTGGGTTGTTTTTTTTTTTTTTTCCCCCACAAGAGACCAACGATTACAACATTTCCTATCAAACTCTCATTTCTATCCCTTGTTTCCTGGAGACTATTAAAGTCCTCACCACACCAGCCTAATTGTCATGATAATAAAACTATACCCTGCTCAGTTTCTGAAAGACAAAACAGGATCCAAATCCAGGAAAGGGTTCATGGCTGTGAATCACTTAAGGAGACTTCCTCCAGTCCAGAGTTAGTTAAGTAAGATCCTGAGCCTCAAAGATTTAGATGTCTAACTTGTATTTAAAGGTACCTAATTACCTTTAAGAATCTGAGCCTAAGTCCCTTGGGGTTAACTTGTAGCTCTCTCCTTAGCATTTCCTACAGCTATTTCAGAGAGATCCCTGTTCAATTTGCTGATGCTAGGCATTTCAGGAGGGAACATGTCTCTTGTTTCAAACCTCTGGACGCTATTAGGTATCAGAGCAGTTAAAAAATAAGATGCTTCAAAGGAACTGCTGGCACCTCTTAACTACCCATTGTGAATTTACCTTCTCCTTCCCACTGACTTGACATTGCACACACCTGAAATTCACCTCCTGTCCCTTCTTCTTATGTTTTCCACCTTCTATACACTTAAATACAACAACTTCCTCCATGAGCCCTACATAACATGCTGCCTTCCTCTAAGAAGCAGCAGGCTTTTTCTTTCCTCTCCTGCTTTGCAACATCCTTGCTTTGGAATCCATCCAGTAAGCTCCTTAAGCACATGGAGTCACAAGTGCTTAGCACAGAAGGGTATTACATAAATAATAATAATAATGTAATTAATAGCCCATAAATTGAACCTTAAGGGGCTTCTAATCTTTACACGTGCTTGGAAAGCAACTTTCCGAAACTATTTAATTTGGGTGAGAGTTCTTAGCAGCAACATAATAAGCAAAATATCAAACAAGTTTGTACAATTACAAAGCCAAGTGGGCTCCAGCACAAGGCAATATGTGTATATAGTTCGGCTGTGGCAGAGTGTTGCCCATCCCCAGATCCCTGAAGCTGATATTTAAACAAAGTTTGCAGGGAAAGTGTAGGATGTGTTACTCTTCCACGCTACTCACTTGAAACTGGGTGCTGGGTTGGAGGAGTGAATCATTTTGGAACCAGTGGATTTCTTTAAGTTTCCTGAAATAAGAAGTGACATAATGTATGCAGTTACGCACATGCCTGCAACATACTGTTGATGCCTGTATTTAATAGTCTTGATTTTTTAAAATTTAAATTATGTCATATATAATAACAACAACCCTGGTGTTCGGAAGAACGTTTTGTTCTCCATTTTCATGGAAGATGTCAGTACCAAAACTGTGACAAAATGAGTAGAGTTAACAGTGGCGCTGGAGTTTCTGGTCTTACTTGTGACTGAAATGTTGCTTATATATAAAAAAATATATATCCTTGAATAATAACTTTTGCTTCAGACCAATTTGACTACAACAACACCCCCCCCCCCACACTGCTCACCAGTGGGACCTTCAAAGAGATACTAATCACTGAGTTTTTAGTATTATTAGCTTATTTGAGTAAAAACTTGAACGGTTTAGAGTGCAGCATTGGTCTGCACTCAGAAAAGAGTTGTCCTGGAAACCTGCATTCCCAAAAGTGGCTAAGACGCAGGCCCCAGGCACTCTCCCTGCAACTTTCCAGTTCTGGTGCCCAACTCCGCAGCAGGTCCCAGGAAGCCACTGGTGTGTTTTCCACAGGGATGTGGAAATCTCCAGCCTCCCCTTGGAAAAAGCAAGCTGTAACGGCTGGCCTACTTGGGGATGGGGAAAACCGCTGGCTTGGAAACTGAGGCGCTGAGGTAGCCCTCAGGCCGTAACCAGAGCTTGCGTGTAGGGTAATGGAGGATCCCTCTGGGCTGAAAAACAAAAGATTCGCCCGTCTCGCCTCTACTTTTCCCCCACGATTTCTCTCCCGGCTCCTCGCAGAGGCCGGCGGCGGGATGACAAGGCCAGGCCGGCCCGCCGCCGTTCCCGCCCTCTCCCGCCCAGCCGGCCGCTGCCGCCATGGAAACGCGATCCGCCTCAGCGGGACGGCCCGGCCCTGTCATCTTTATATTTATTTATTGTTATATTTATTTATTTTTAAATAACCTTGGAAAGCGGCAGCCGGGCCGAGCTGGTGGGGAGTTTTTTTCCTGGCTGAAAGGGGAGGAATTGTACTTGAGGGGGGATGGGGGAGACGAGGCGCTGAGGGGAGGCAGCGCGGAAGGGAGGGCGGCGGGGCGGGAAGGGCCGCAGGGGGCAAGGGCACTGCGGGGGCTGGGAGGGGGCGGCTGAGGCGGCCGGGAAGGAGAGGTCGGGAGGGATCTGGTGGAAGGCGAGGAATCTCAGATTTGCCCGGGTAGGGCAAGGCAACGCTGCATCAGCCGCCATTCCCCCTCCTAAACGTGGAGGAGGGCTCATCGCCCTTCAGAGTGCCGAGGTGGTCCGAGGGCCGGCTGCTGCACAGGCCTTGACTCTGTCTCTCCTCATCCCTTGCGCTACCCTCCCCTGTGCTAATCCCGCTCAAAACCAGGGCAAGGAAGCAGAATGGTGGAGGGGCTGGTCACTGCTGCAGAGTTGAGGGGAATGGGATGTTCCCTGCTGATAGACCGGCTGGGCTGGAAATGTGGAGCTGCACCCACGATTTGCTATTCATCTGCTGTCAACAAGTAACAGTGAGAAACCATCAAGTCCCTGTGCCGGTCATCTCTGTGAAACATGGCAGTCTGCCACGGACAGAGGTTAATCTTCCAGCTCAAATGGCAGAAGGGCATGTTGTGGAGTGACAGTGTTCAGCAAGCCTGCTAATGATCATGTGGTAAGATACATGAATTCAGATGATGGGATGAGTGTCCTCTCTTTGCTTTTAATACAACTTGCAAAATTATGCTGCAGGACTCATTCTTAATTTATCCTCCTTCTGCATATATTCATCATATTGCAGGTTTCAATGGCATGATCGTGTAGGTTTTTTTTCACAGGATGCCTCTCTTCCTCAGTGCGTGAGGTGGATGGTGCTCTGGGGATGCATTGTAGCTGGGCACTGAAGGGGGATGTTATCTGACTGGGTCCTGTATCAGTTTTGCAGAAACTGGAACGCCTATAGTGAGCGACATGAAGGAGGTCCAAGGGAGACGAGATGGTCTTGGGAGCAAGGTAGTTAAACACTGCAGTCTCTCTTTGCCGGCGTGACAGAGCTGCTACACAATGCTGGGTAGCAACTTAAAACTCCAGCACGCTGGCCACTGCAGGTATGTGCTCCATTGCTCGGTTGTCCAACCTGCACTGTTACAGCTGCAGCTGAGATCACCAAACTTCTAGTCCCTATGAAGAGAGTGCAAAGAAAAAAATGATAAATACTCTGAAAAAGTAAGCAAAACAGAAGTTGTAGGTGTCTCAGACTGAGAATCCGAAGTCCTGTGTCCCTTGTTCATATTCTTTACCAGCCTTAAGATTCCATTAAATGAGCATTTCCTGTGATATCAAAGGTAGATTCTATTTCCTCATGTCACAGCTGCCCATATGCTGTTTCCTGCCTTTGCGTGGCAGTTACCAGCTCCCTATACGTGCTAGTGCAGCTGTTTGTGGGCTTGTGGCGCAGATGATTTACAGGACAAGCTCATAAATGGTTGCATCAGAGCTACTATAGAGGCCGTGAACTGTGCTGTGAGAGTGGGACTGGTCAGCTGGAGGTGGGGACCGAGACAGGGACCTTCTTTAACTGCTTTTGCCATGGGAGGGAACTTTCCTAGAACTACACAGAGTCCCTCATCACTCAAGTAGTAATGATGGTGTGAAAACTTGCCCCTCACCTCCAAAAGGCATGCAACAACATGCACATTAATGTTGGTGAGTTACTGTGCCATCTGGGCCCCTGAGCAACACTGATGAATAATTGTCTGTGCAGAGCAGAATTGGGGCAACATTTGGCATATAGGACACACAAGCACAGGCAGAACAGAGAAGACATCAAATTATTGACCAGGCGCTCACCAAGTGGTCACTGGCTGCTCTGCTCACATAATGATGCCAGAATCCCATAGGAAAATACCCCGCTCTGGAACATCAGATGTAATTAAAGACTGCATCCTGGCACAGTTATGCAAGGGGCTAAGCGAAGGGCACAGCTCTTAACTCAGCACTTGCCTAAAATACTAATTTCCTTTCAGATATCTTGTTTATCCAAAAATAGCTCTCTCTTCCCATTTAGATCTAGTCAGGAGAGTTGTTCCTCCATGTCAACCTGCCTGGGACACCTGGGACGGTGCTGCTGACTGCGAGCAGCATCCTGATGCCGGAGGAGTGGTGATGGTAGGGGCCTCCCGAGTCCTGCCTGCTGCTGGGACAGCCCAGCTCAGCGTAGGCCTTGAGCCGGACAGGGGCTGCTGTGTCCATTTCCTTCCCCCCGAAAGGAGCGTGTGAGCTGAGAGCTGCGCAGGTGGAGAGAGGCAGCCTGCATTCCCCAGGGAAAGGCAGGCTCCGGGATACATTATTGATTTGCCAGGGGAGACTTGCCAGAGGAGAACAGGGCAGCTGGGCCCTGCGAGAGGCTGGCTTGCGCCGCCAGAGATCAATGCACTTCAGCAGACTAGAGAGCAGGCACTGGCGAAGCCAGAATTTACAAGTGCAGAAGTTTCCTTTGTTCTGTTTTTCTTATGGAAAAAAGAGATGAGGAAATTGGTTTAAGGATTCTGGATACAGAGAAGGGAATAACCTCCTTATTTACAGAGTAGCGCAGCCCATCCAGCAGTGACAGTTTTTTTAAAGACTGTTTTGAGGTTGTCTATAGCTGAGGAAATGATGACTGGGAAGGGTGGGGAATCTAGAGAGTTTAGTGCATGTTTGTTGGGTTACTTTTGGTTTCAAATTAGGGCAGCTTCAGGGACGAGTGGTCAAGTTCCCAAGCCAGTATTTTGTGGTTTTACAATCACACTTTCAAAAATGTTTTCTCCTTCCTGTTGCTGTGTGGAAGATCCACCAAAATAGCCCTGAAGATTGCCAGCACACCAGGCAAAAGAAAAAAAAATATTGCTTATGGCATCTGTTTTGCAGTTTGTGCGACATACAACACCAGGAGACAAAGAGATTTGAAATGCAAGTCTGTTTTCTATTGTTTGTAACTTGACAGTGACTCTTTAAGAACATAATATTGCCTCCAGAGTTTATTTTACAGTTCCCAGTAAATAAGAGTTGGGCTGCCAGGCGTGGTTACTTCAGGATTTTTTCAGTTGTTCCTAAAATCATGGTCTAAAAACTCCTAAAATGCAGATGGTGCTGTTGCATGTTTTTGGAAGGACTTCTCCATTGCATCCCCACAGCATTCCTGCCTTACTGTTGTGCATTTGTCTGCGAGTCTGTATTCGAAGAAATTGTGTTCCATAACTTTGTGCTCTTTAATAAGAAAATATGAAGAGCACTTCCTGTTTTTTAAGAAAAATAACTATGATACAAAAATAATGAGCTAAGCAGGGCCCGAGTGGTGACTGATAGGTGACAGTTCATGGCGATAGCATGCCTCTTGGGATGGCTTTGGTCCATGCAGCCACTGCTCCTGAGGCAATGCCCAGGGACAAGCCAGAAACCATTCCCAGTAGGCAATGTAGGGTCTTGTTTTAGGAGAGAAGGAGAATATTGCTGCATGGACACGAGCTGGGCAGTGCCACTGGCCCTTAGAGTCAGAGGACAGGCACTGAACCTGTTTGGGTTGCTAATACAGGTGCAACTGAAATCTTATTTAAAGGAGACAGTTCCCCATTTTCAAGTGGAAGGCTGAGGAGCAAATGGTGAGGTGAAGCAGTGAGGGCAAGCAATAGGAAATCTTGGGATACAATGCAGATCTTCTTTTTATTAAGTTTCAAGGCCATAAATTCACAATGTCGATGTTTCAGGTTTTGATAATCAGGTAAACCGGTATGAAGCGCTGCCATAAATCTCCGCTTCATTACGTACCTAGCTGTCCTACGCCTTTCCTGTGTAATGGTCCTGCTCCTACACAGAATCTGTTAGGAGGATCTCAAGCCAGTGGAACATGTAGGATGTATGGGCCTGCTTGCCTGGTTTCTTTGTTGAATAGGTAGTGATTTTAACTAACAAAATGCAGATTTTGTATCACATTGCAGCTGCATCAGATATATTGGAGTAGTCTTCATCAGAAAAAAAAAAGTGCATTTCTTTTAGGATGTGAAATATGAGATACAAAATAAAGGAAGAAAGAAGCTGGGTAAAATTTGTGTTTTCTTCTTCTACTAGAAGTCTGTAACCTCTGGCAGCAAGTGTTGTGTCAGCTGGGTGTGTTCACACCTCAGACATTACTGCTGAGCCTGCCAGCGTTTGTCTGTGAAAGACCAACATCAGTTTGAAGGAGAAGGGAGATGTTGGGAACTTGTCTCCTTCAGCATGCTGCTTCAGCTATTCAACCACTGAACTTAGGGATACAGCAGTTGTAAAACACAAAATAAATTCCAGTTTCCCTTCTCCTCCCTCCCCAAACCCCAAACACCCTGGGTTCTCCTTAAATAATGTCTGTGGTCACCTATTTAGGTTACTTGAAAAGTTTCCACTTACCACAGTCATTTCATAGGAATGAGTTTGTTCCTTCAGTGCTAGAGATTATGACTTTGTGAGCAGAAATAGGGAATGGGAAAAAGACCAGAGGAACGTAGAGGCCTTGCCTGGTACTGCCCTTTCACCAAGCAGCCTGAGTAGAGAATCAGGGACAAGCCAGGCATTACTTCACCCCCAGCTATCACTTCAGTTAAGACTGAAAGCAATTACTGACTGTTTCACAGGGTTAAGACCATGTTTAGGGTTGGATGAGGTTTATTCAGGCAAGAAGGCTGCCAATGCAGTTAACTCCAAAAATGTTTAATTTGTCTGATTCACAGGTTGCCAATTCTGAAAACAGTGAAGTCCACTTAAGCTTGGAAACAGAACAGGGGGACCCACGTGCACCTTAAAACTGCCTTCCTTAAAAACAAGACAGTGAATGCACGTCCTCACTTCTAGAGCAGCTCTGCTTTAAAATCCCTGCGGTTTTGCTCCTCTCTCCTCCTGTTAGGCTGTATGACTACCTGGGGAGTTTAAATTGTGGGAGACTGTCACTGGAGTAAGTGTCTTGCTGACTTGAAGCTTCATCAGAACACTAGTGATATTCTGAAACAGCTGTGCCTAGAAGAGCAGGTGGACTGTGCAGTTGACAAGCCTGTAAAATCAAGTCACAAGCTCACCTGCTACGTACTTATATCAGGTCTTTTTAAGGTAGGAAAGACACAGATGTTAAGGAAAAGGTTACAGGTGTGCATAGGATAGAGAAGGAGAGCTATTTCCAGCACAAAGTTGGATGTGTGTGGAATCAGGATGTGCTAATCCAGACTTGTGCAGGTAATGTGCTGAATTCGTAGGCTCCTTTGTTTTATGAGTTTGAAATTGCCAAAGGTGCCTCTGGGATTTAGGTATTGTATTTCTAGTGGTACCAGGATGCTTAAATGCCATAATCAGGAGCACAGACTTACTGTGAAGGCACAAAGAGAAGAGCTCAGTGACTTAGAGAAACCATTTTTTTTTTCACCAAAAGCCATGCCAGTGTGTGCTCCCAGCTCCCTTGAAGCGGCCATAGCTGTGCACCGTTTCAGTGAGAGTGTGTCCTTGAACAACTCCAGCCGTCGTGCTTTTGTAAATTGGCTTTGAAAGGTTCTAGGTTTTCCTTATCAGCATGGAGGCGGACAAGCCTCTTTTGAAATGCTTGTTGATCTTGTTCTTTATCTTACAGGAGAGGCATCCGGGCTTGACCCAAAGAAATCTGCAGTGCTTCTGAAATGACCCGTCTCTGCTTTTGCATCGCTCTTAAGTGGAAGGCTTTCCGTGCTTGGCCTTGTAAGTGTCAAAAGCCTCCGACCTACACAAGTCTATAGCCATATAACTGGGTATTTCCCTTTTTATTTCAGTCTTTCCTCAGAACTGTGGAATACAGAAAAATGGTTACTTTTCCCCAAACAACTCCAGCAATCAAATATGAGAACAGTAGAAAATCTATATGTGAACTGAAATGAAATCTTACAGAAAATTCAAGTGACTTTTTGTATAGCATATTTTTAAGGCTAATAAGTAGCTAAAAATGCACTTTATCTTTGGAATTTCACATGAAAACCACTTCTAAAAGAAAACATCCCTGTTTCTCCTTTTTCTCAGTTCCTGGGGTTACTTGGCACAGCTTGTATTTTGTGTGGTGAAATTAAGTGTGTTAGACACTGAATGGAAAAAAACAAAGTGAAAGTACTTGTCCTTCGTTTATCTTTTTTATTTCTTGCTTCTTGCCTCTCAGGCCTGAGTTGATACCTTCTGGCCTTTACAGAAATAGCACTCCTTCACGTTACATGCCCAAGCCACCAGCCCCTTGAAACAGCCCACATTTTAGACACTAATAACCTCTCCCAGCCCACTTTTAAAAGGCTGGTGAGCTGAACTTGCCAAACTGTTTCTGTGGACTCTTATGACATGTAAGGGGAGCAGCAGGAAGAGAAGACGTGAATGTGGTAAAGGGATGAACTGCAGTGCACAGCAGTGTAGCTGACAGGTACAGAAGACAGCTAAAGGAGTACTGCACTGGTTTTAGCTGGGGTAGAGTTAATTTTCTTCAAAGTAGCTGGTATGGGGCTATGTTTTGGATTTGTGCTGAAAACAGTATTGATAACACAGGGATGTTTTAGTTATTGCTGAACAGTGCTTGCACGGAGTCAAGGCCTTTTCTGCTTCTGACACCACCTCACCAGCGAGTAGGCTGGGGGTGCACAAGAGCTGGGAGGGGACACAGCTGGGACAGCTGACCCCAGCTAACCAAAGGCATATTCCATACTATACAATGTCATGCTCAGCATATAAAGCTGGGGGAAGAGGAAAGAAGGGAGGGACATTTGGAGTTATGGCATTTGTCTTCCAAAGTAGCGGTACTCATGATGAAGCCCTGCTTTCCTGGAGATGGCTGAACACCTGCCTGCCGATGGGAAGTAGTGAATGAATTCCTTGCTTTGCTTTGGTTGCCTGTGTGGCTTTTGCTTTATCTATTAAACTGTCTTTATCACAACCCACGAGTTTTCTCACTTTTACCCTTCCGATTGTCTACCCCATCCCACCAGGGGGGAGAGTGAGCGAGCGGCTGTGTGGTGCTTGGTTGCTGCCTGGGGTTAAACCACAATGAGTACAGAAAGGCTGAAGGAAGGAAAAGACAGGAGAACATTTTAAGACACTTTCAGCAGAGCACTTGCGTGTCTATTTTATGGTGCTGTGCTTTGTGGCAGTGCTTTACAGACTTTATCAGGAAGACCTTTAAAAAGTCTTGGCCTCTACCCCACACTTAGATGTTGCCATCTAAGCCAAACATTTCACCTTCTTCCTCTCTTTTTTTTTTTTTAAATCTGTTGGGAAGTTCCTCCTCTCCCTCCCTTTTCTTCCACACAAGATGCTCATTAGCTGTCTACTACTTTCTAATCCTTTTCCCTCCCATGCCGGGGACTGTCTGATCATGTCTCTCAGACAACTTTAAGGTACTTTAGAAAATACTGCGTTAAAATTCCTCCAATTTTGAAGGCTCTCGTGTTACATTTCCCTCAACTATACATTTGTAGATCAAATAAAGAGAAATCATTGCCAGCTCAAGATAAAACACCTCCACTGCATCTAAGCACAGCTCTCTGATGAGCACAGACTGTCTTATCTTTTGTCTGTTCTTTCCCTGTGGCTGCTGTCCCTACAAGTCCATTCTTCAATTTCCTACCTCAGCTTGTGCCAAAAGTAGGATTGAGGTATAATGAAGTGCACTAGAAGGGCTCAGAAGTTTATCTTTACAGCAGGCTGACAAGCACTAGCCTTTCAAAAAGCAGGATCAACAAAAGGGTGCCTCCTGTTCTACCCTTCTAGAGCAAACAGAGAATTGCACAAAGATGTGAATTATACTGATATGGATGGCACAAATAATGGCATGGAGGTATTCTCAGAATAATAATTGTCATTACCTCAACAAACAGGATAGGTACCTTGGACATCTAACCCAAATCCTGTTAATCTTGCCCTCCATACTTTGCCTTCCATGTAGATTTAATTCATCAGATTAAATTGTGTTTTAACAGGGACACATCAAAGAAGTTGCCACCAGATATCTTTGTCAGATTTTTAAAAGTCTCCTTTTAAATCAGAAACTAGGTGACATAGAACATCTTGTGGCCTGTCCTCAGAAATAGTCGTTTGCTCAGTTTGTGAGGCAGAATTCTCTGCCTGCTATAACCTGCCAGGGAAAGATCATGATGTCCTCAGAAATGGTTTACAGGCATCTCGGTCTTCACTGTTCTGGAACCAAGCTGGTTTAAGCAAGCCACATTTCCTGTCTGGTTCAAGACAGCCTTTCCACACCTGGTAGGTTTTTTATGAAGGAAGAATTTTGGTCTGCACTTGTTGCAGTCTGAGCAGAATCATCTCCCTCAACCTGCTCACCACCTTCTTTTGATGCAGCCCAGGATGCGGTTGGCTTTCTGGGCTACAAGCGCACATTGCCAGCTCATGTTGAGCTTCTCATCCACCAGCACTCCCAAGTCCTTCTCCTCAGGGCTGCTCTCGATACATTCTTTGCCCAGCCTGTATTTGTGCCTGGGATTGCCCCAGCCCATGTGCAGGACCTTGCACTTGGCCGTGCTGAACTTCATGACGTTCACATGGGCCCACCTCTCCAGCCTGTCAAGGTCCCTCTGGATGGCATCCCTTCCCTCCAGCGTGTCGACCGCACCACACAGCTTGGTGTCGTTGGCGAATTTGCTGAGGGTACACTCCATCCCACTGTCCATGTTGCTGACAAAGATGTTGAACAGGGGTGGGCCCCGTACTGACCCCTGAGGAACACCACTCATCACCTGTCTCCACTTGGACATTGAGCTGTTGACCACAACTCTTTGAGTGCAACCATGCAACCAATTCCTTATCCACTAAGTGGTCTGTCTGTCAAATCTGTGTCTCTCCAGTTTAGAGAGAAGGATGTCTTGTGGGACAGTGTCAAATGCTTTGCACAAGTCCAGCTAGATGACGTCAGTTGGTCATCCCTTATCCACCAACGCTGCAACCCCATCATAGAAGGCCACCAAATTGGTCAGGCACAATTTGCCCTTAGTGAAGCCATGCTGGTTGTCACCAATCACCTCCTTATTTTCCATGATTTGACAATCGTCCTCTCATTTATGGACCTTAATACAGACTAAGGACACCCAGACTCAACTCCTAAAAGTTTTGGTCCGGAAAGAAAGTGTTCAAATGTTTACTCAACTGGACTGTTATAAACTGGATTAATCTCTACCATAGTTTTCCTAGACAGAAATGTCACTTCCAACTTAATTCTCCCCAGATGTTGATCTTCCCCTCCAGTAACTGAATTCTTGCTGTCTGCAGCACAAGCAGAAGAGCGGGTCTGTTGTGAAAAAAAGGAAATCAGCACAGCCGCAAGTTCTGTGTCAGCTCAGAAGAAAACTGAAGTCTCAGAAGAAGGGCTGAGGTTGAAGGACACCATTCAGAAGTTCCAAGAAACCAGTTTAGTTTGAAATAGACCAAATGGCAGGGAAGTGTTACTGTGAAATTGAAGCAGAAGTCCTGAATACTGCAACTTTCACAATATAAAAACTATTTTCATCTTCTGTCACAAGTCATTAGGAATATCAGTTCCTGTTCAGATAACCTCACTGCTGACTGTACCTCAGTCGGAGGTACCGCTTTTCTAATTTCGCTGTCTTTGTCTGTGCCTTAAGACAGCTGCTCTGAATTTCCCGGCAGCACCCGCAATTATGACCCCTACAATGAGAATTCAATAATTCTTCCCGTCTGCCTGGATGAAGAGCTGTGGTAAGTGAGCGTTTCCTCTGAAGTCCGCATGCATCCTTCTCCCCTTAGCCTTCGTAGCTGCGCTCTGACACAGTGTTTGAAGTCAGCAGGTGAACAATACACACTGCAGAGTCTCCTTTCTGAATGGCGGGATTGCAGCTGCCAGCGCGCTCTCCCCCAGAAGTAACCTGGAGTAGCAGGGAGGAGACACAGCCCTGTGCTCTTGCCAGCTTCTTTGGATAGTTATGCTCTGCTTGTCTGCATCCCCTTTGCAGATTTAACTGGACGCAGTGCGCGATTTGCTTCTCGCCGGAGCTTGTCGTATAGTTTGCTGGGTGGTTAAGATACAGTTCACTGAGAAGATGGTGGATAGCCTTTGTGTATCTGCAATGTTCTGCAGTTCTTCCAGATTTGATACAGGCTGCGGGTATCTGAGAGAAACCAGCATCTGAACAGACTCAGCACAGCCTTGAGTCTTGAGGCTATGAAAAAAAGAAAAGCCCTAATATAACGCTAGTGAAACCTGATTCCTGATGAAACATGCACCGCACAGACTCAGAATCACACCTTAAGATCAGAAGAGTAAACATCAAAACCAGAGACAGACTTCAGTATCTAGTGGTTCCCTTCTCTCCCCTTACGATGGGGGACACCACACTCAGGGAACTGAGTCCAGCAGGAGGGCAGGCCACCGAAGGATTTCCCTGCACGCTGCAACCCTGGGTTCCTGGCAGCAGGAGGCTGCCTATGAAGTTCTGACACCCCAGGAAATCTGAGCTGCCAGAACAGCCTGTGAGAGCCCTTCTGCTTTGTACTGCTAACACAGGAGGGGCTGAACAGAGAACCCCAGAGGCCAGATCTCATGGGAGCGACATCAGAAGTTACTCCTAGTGTGTCTGTCTCCCCTCTGTGAATGTCAGACACACCACCACATTGGACAAAGAGTACATTTGCACACATATTTCATGAGTGCTCTGCATATTCTAGCTCTAGCCCTGCAACCCAGCCACAACTTCTTGTTCGTGTTGTGAACTAGCAGGCTGACCACGTGTCATACCTCTTACCAGTCTGCTAAGCTAACTGTTACCACTATTAATTCAGTAGCGATGCGTACGAAACATTATTGCTCTCCTAAAGCCTAGGAAATCAGAACACCTCTACCTAGCAAAAATAAATCAAGAGAGTCCATTATTTTCTTTCTTTCTTCAAGTAGATCGTAAGACTTGAATCACCAAGGTAAACAACCTAATCGCCTCCCAGACTGGAGGCCTTTGAAGTCTTTGAGCTGGGCATCCAGTCCCGTGAGTCAATTCATGCCAGATGTGCCCATCCATGCTCCTGGATGGGGAGGGCGGGAGCAGGAGGGCAGCTGCCCTTCGGAGGTCTTACAGGGCCTCCACGGTCTGTTACATATCCCCTGCTTGCAGTGCTCTCCAACACTTGGAGCCATTTGTTGGCTTGCTGATGTTAACGTTCTGTGAACTCTTATCAGATGTATTTATTGCCACGGTTGCTAATGTTTTGGGAAGGCGCAGGCTGGCTTGAGTTCAAAGGAGGACCACGAGAACGGAAAATAAGCCCTGGAGGTGCTTATTTCAGGAGCCTGACTAATGCACCTTACTAAGGAGAGGATTGAAAAAGGCAATGTGATGAGTGGGTGTTGATACTCACGGCTGCAAAAGGTGTTTTAGCGCAGGGCTTTTCAGTTCTGCGTAGCAAGATCCAGTTTCTTGCTCTTAATGTTAGAACCTCCAACAATATATCAAGTGAAGCATATTTTGGAGAGGGGAGTGTAATTAATCACCAGGGCAGGGCACAGGGAGGGCATCAATAAACTCACCATTGTTTGAGATTTTAAAAAGAGAAAAAGAAAGCTATGCTGCATCATCTGAGACATGCAAGTGTGCTGAGGAGAGCAGTGTATGTGAAGGATGTGAAGTAGCAAGATCTGGAGGTCTCTCTTTTAACTCAATAACATATGCAAATCCTTTGTGTTTTTGCAGTGTAGTCTGTGGAGGTGGCAGTGGAAAGATGTTCAAGGTCATGTTGTGGTTTAAGAACACTAGAAAATGAGGTGCTGCGTCTTGCATTATTACGCGTGGATTTATTTGAATGCAGAGCAACATAGGAAACAACTGTGGTTCCATTTACTTCCAGAGGGACAATGCTGCACGAGTGAGAGCTTAAAGCAAAAAATCTAAATACATTTTGTCATTCTCATCTCTGCAGACCCTTTGTTCTGTGCTTATTAGTACAAAACTCACGTGAAGGAGAGCAAAATGAAATAACTTGTTGCTATTTTAAACTCTCCAATAGCTCTCATCTTTACAAGGAAGGTGACAGTGAAGACAGCATGGTGGTGGTGATGCATGTGACTTTAACTGTGGATGTGGAAGTCAAGGAATGATGGTGAATGAATCTGGAGGGAGAACTGATACTCTGGAGGACGTGAAGAGCAGATGCCCTTTATAGCCAAGGAGAATAAAAACTTGATTTTTCTGGAAGATGTGTTGCTTTGTGGAAGATTTGGGTAGGCCAGGATGAGAGTTACAGTTTGGGTGCTCTCCTAGCTCCTTTCAGTAGCTCTTTTTTTTTTTCCTGAGCTATCGGGGTGCTTATTGTAGCTGTCTGACAGGAATTCAACCTATGTGACCAAGGTAAAGAAGACATTTTCCATCATGTTCTACGGTTTGATGTTCCTTTTAAAATGGTTTCATTAACAATATTCATGCCACAAAATGCTTAAGTATTATGTGGGGTTTGGTATTTTTTGGCACTCCTTATAGCATTCAGAAATACAGTTGACTACTTCAGATCATCCAGACTGTTCCTTTGCAGTGCCCTTTGAAGAAGAAGAATGAAAGTGAGAAATTGTTGCCAACCAGGGTCACCGTGTTTCATACACTCAAAAGGGTGGAGCACAGCTGAAAGAGTATAACCTAAAACCAGTGAGAAGAAGTAACAGAGAAGGGGCTTCACCTGGTCTTGCCTGCTGTCGGCCTGGTGAGAGAGTGGGACGGCTGGCGCCGGGGAGGGAGCTCCTTTTTGCAGAGGCAGGGGGCCAGGCTGGGCTGGGCAGCTCTGCTTTGCCTCCTGTTTCCCACTAGAGAAGGAAGCGGCGGCTTGTCCTTTGGAGAAGGAGCATCTTCCCTATTGACTTTCCAACTGACTGCCCTGTTCTCTGTCACCTCAGGGCCCTTCTGGCCCTCGGATCCCAGTAAGATCTCAGCCCAGCAAGCCCTGACGTCAAACCCACTTTGCAGGGACAGGAGACAGGGCAAGCTGTGGTCCTAGGAGCAGCTGGTAGGAGGGAGGGAGCAGCAGGAGGAGGTTTTTTGTTTGTTTGTTTGTTTTTATAAGTTGAAAAGAAGAGCAAGAATCAAGGGTCTGCCGGTAACAAATTTGTCTCTTCTCATTGAACTCAGCTTAGCCTTCCAATGAAGGGCATAATTAGGTGTCCCTCTCTGTAGCTTGTGTTCTTTTATTGTGTAAAATTATAACTGTAACTTACGTGCAAAAATAAAACGAAGATGTTGGAAGGAGCTTTCCATTTATAAACTTTTTATTGGGAGCTGAATCCACTGTACCTTCTGAGGTAAGCAGAAAGGATTTTGTGAAGGACACACAACTTTGCCCAGACTTTATAGACAGACTTAAACTGGAGACACAACGGGGAAATTAGGTTGAAAAAAAAATAATAATTTTCATATATATGCAGCAGTCATGCAATCAGTCATATGGCAAGAAGGCGTGTACTGCACTGGATCAAAGGGGAAGAGCCTAGCATGAGATTAAAGGGGGGATAATTGCAAACAACCAGAAAGTTTTATAATAGAGGTGATAATAATATACAGCAGAGGAAGGAAACTGCAAGGAACAGAAATGAGGGTAAAATGCAAATAAAAAAGATCCTTTGATCATTCTGGCTTTCTCTTTATACAACAAAATTATTTTATCACCCACTTACTTTATTTCCCTTCCACTTTCATCTTCCTTTCCTCTGATAGCTTTCTAGTTTCCCTGCCTTGACACTGCACCGGTCTGCCTCCCTCCACGTGTCTTGTAGCAGTTCAGTGCGGGATACATCTTTATTAAGTGCCAGTTCTGGATAGGAAACATCTTCAGTGCGAGCCTGTACTTCTCATTTTGCTGCGGACTGTGGGAAGCAACAGAGCTGGCGGAGGGAGGAGCTCTGAAAATCACCCCACATAGCAAGCCACATGGCGTAAGTTCAGCCTGAAATGCTAAAATTCCTGACCACCATTCTGGGAGAAAAACTCAACATTTAAAGAAAAGAGAACCCAAGAAAGAAGCAGCCTAGGAGTGGGATTTTCCTGATATTTTTTGAAATTTCTGATTTTTACCAAAGCCGTGAAAATAATAATTATAAAAAAACATTTTCCTTCCTCCTTCCATCCCTTATTCTGTATCCTGTTTGGTTTCACAGGTCAAGAGGTCCATGACCAGAAGGAAGGAACCAGCCCTTTCTAAAGAGGACATCGTTTGAGTCTCCTAACAGAAACCTCTGCGCTAGAGCACTTCAGAGATCCTGGTCAGTCCTAGCTAAAAGCTCAGGCTAAACTTGGTTATGTGAGTCAGCACTTTACTAACTTCACACCTCAGGCACGATGGGAAGGAGCGGCGGTGAGACTAATACACACCAGAGCAGGGAACCTGCAAGGCACCGGACAGAGGGGAGAAACAAAGAGGAGCTAAAATAGCCAGTTCTGCTCTGGGATGGCTAGAAGGTGTGTTGATGGGCTAAAAAAGCGTGTCTGGAGGTGGCTTGCTTTCTGCTCGCTGTGAGGGGGTGAGACTTTAAAGCACAGGAACTTTAGCTAGGAGGACTCTCGTGTCTGTGTTTGAGGAGCAGTTTCAGCTGTGTGGGAAGATGAAGGCATCCTCGCTGCGCTCCCTTTTCTGAGGGTGCACTGGGTAGGCCTGCGTGGTACACAGTGCTTTTTCTTTGCACATAGTTTCTTTTTCACTAAAAGAGCATGGCTGCAAGAATGAATGTTTCCCTCTGCTGAGGCAGGACTCAGCGCAGCTTTTTACTGAATGCTTGTACAGGTGCTGTTAGAGCCTTGCTGCTTTGAGGGTAGGGGATGCTCTGCATCAGCTGGAGAGTGGGTGAGGTGTGTCCTGGGGAGTGGGAAGCGGGTCTAGTGGGACGGGTATAGCTGCAACAAAACGACAGGCTGCCTGGGGCAGCTGGACTTCAGAGTGGCGTAAGAATGTGATTAATCCTGTCCTCCTTGTCACAGCCCTCAGGCTTTGACAGTTCACTCCTGGCAGAGCTAGTAGTGTCTGCTTCCTGTGACCTTACATGGGCTCACCATTGAGGGACGTTATTACAAATACTTGAGTTTCCACTTGTTGATTAATTTTCTGACCCTCTGGTGCCTAAATAGAATGGATGAAGTGATTTGAGTGATATGGACAAGTGCTAAGAGGAGTGAATAACGGAGATGTAGAACGTATATGCCTCACTGTGACAATTGTTGTGTTATACCAAGTTGGTGGGAAACAGAGCAAAAAGAAAGATACTGGAAGTGAGACAGGAGACATAGACAAATGCACTCAAGCACAAGTAATGAAAGAGATGCTCTGTGCCTGGTACACGATGAGATAGTTCAGTATTGGTGATAAAAATGATACAAATACAGCTCTGATCTGCAGGGATCAATGAGATTTCTGTTACTTTAGCAGTTCCCAGCTAAAGCTGTTCCCAAAGCTGTTCCCAAATCTTTGCGAAGAATTTAGATAAATCCTCAAATTTAAGAACTGTTTTTACCTGATAGATTCACCATGTTTCAGTTTTGTGTAAGATGTAGGGTTTTGTGTGTTCAAGAGTTAAAAATGAAAATTTAAATGGGGTGAGGGTTTCCCTCTGGGATGTGCTCTTTCTGCTCTCTGAGTTCCCAGCCTGGCTCTGGAGAGCCAATCTACCGGTATTTCTCCAGCCAAAGTGTTGACATTTGCCACTATTTTTGGCGACTGCAGATTCACTGCTTACCACAAGAGGTCAGCACTGGATAAGTTTGCACCTCCAGTGAACGGTCTTAAAATTTTTTCAGCTGTGGAGAACGTGCAGTTCCCACCTGTTTCAATAAAACTGGTGAGCACTGAGTGGCTTTCAGTAACAGTTGTATGTGATATAATTTTAGCCTGCACATATTTTTAATCTCATATCTTCTAAAAAGGATTGTTTTCTAGTTATTTTCCTTTTTTTTTCTGCATGTTCTCATTTTGAAAACTAATTTTGTGAAAGGCATCTCTAAACCTTTTATGTATAGATAGATACACACTCTCTCTATACACACAGTTATACATTATACATATTTTATATCTATAATTATATATTTATAAAAATGCTGCTTACAGTATTATGAAGGAAAGTTAAAAAGCCTGCAAGGTAACAGTGTAAAAAGTCTGGGAAGGAAGGGTAAGTCTGATTCTAGCCAAAAGGGAATGTGCACATATTACTGAAAAATACTGAAGTTAAAGTTTGGTGGACTGGCGATCTGGCAGAGTCAGATCGAGACACTTGGAGCTATGCCATGAGGTTGGTTAGAAACAAGCTTGGTCGTTTAACCCAGTCCTTGGTAGGGGTTCCTCCCTGTTCATAAGTTTTGTTTTGTTTTGTTTTTACAACCTGGCAAAACAAATCAACAAAGTTTTTTTTCAGACACTGTACTATAATGACTTCAAGGAAAGCTGAGACAAAGATTAATGAGAAATTTGCTTGTTCTTTGCCTTGCATTTAAACAAACATGTTTGAAAACTCTGCTCCTTCCCAAAAATTGTAAAAGAAAAAAAAAACCACCAAAACGACATCTGTTCATAGTGGTATCATTTGGGGATAAAGCAGGAAAATATAATTCAGGAAGGTGCAAATTCATTTTCTTTCTCTTCTCCAAAGCTAAATTTAGAACATAAACCTTAGCATAATGTTTACTTTTTATTTTGTTAGCCAAGAAGAGTAATGTAGCTTAGTCGTCAAACCAATATGGCAATTTTTATAACCTAAATATTTTTCTTGGCATCATAAAAAAGAGTAGGTGGGAGAGGGAGAAAAAAGTTGGCAGTCTAAGCAAATAAACTAGAATATAATGTGTTCAATTAAGAGGCACCAAAATAATATTGCTGTTCTCTAAGTAGTAGTGTCATTGCTAAAAAGTTGCTTTTGGTGCAGCAGGTTTCCACTAGGACCTCACAGAAGAAGTAAGATTATAATGATTCTGTAATGCCACATTTGGAGAACAGGTCTCAAAGGTACTGGCATTAAAAAAAAAAAAAAGATGATGGCAACATTTGAAGTATAAAATGCACAGCATATTTCAACAAAAATTGTTTTCTTGCAGCCAAGAGTATTAGAAGCCCAAATTTGAATTTAGTGAATTATTTTAGCTAAAAGAAGTTAGTTTAGATGAAGTTATTGATGCAGGCAGAACAGGAATTCTGTCTCAAAATTTTCTAGAGGAAGTACATGAGAGTGTGAAGTATTTCTAAACCAAAATGTACTTAAGGTAGTCAGTCACTTCTTGAAACAGTTCAGAACGCCTCCAAAAGAGACAAAGCCTGTGTGGGAGCAGAGTGAAGGGATTGTAGGTCTGGAATATTGGGCTAAAATGAAATCCCTTTTCTTTCATATACAAAAGTAGAAAATATTTTGTTCGCATAAAGAGAACTGTAATGGTTTGTGTGCCTCTCTTCAGAAACATCAATTACAGCAGAGATTATTATCTCTTAAAGTGGCATTTAATTAGTGGAATTTAATCTGAAATGCCACTAAAACACTTCCTTGCTAATTATATGACTTCAAATCCTTTCTTTTTACATCTAGAGCAACTGGCTGTAGGATTACCTACTCTAATGATACAAGTCAGGCAGCTTTGCCTGGCAGGAGTGGGGCTGTGAGGTCAACAGACTCCTCCAAGAGAAGCTACACGGAGCGTTGCTCACTCCAGCAGTGCCCAGTATCCGTGGGATTACGTGCACAGTCAGGAAGGGTCTGCTGGGACAAGCCTGACTGTTAGTGCTGATACATGATACACGTTGTTAGGCAGCGGGGCAGGGTCTCTTTGCCCGCCCTGTTTTGCCTCTGGCTTAGAGAACAGATTAGTTTGGAGCTGCTCTTTACTGGAGATGGATGACTGAGTATGCACGTGTGTGGTGAGGAGGTGTTGCTTGAAGGGAGGAAAATGCGAACAGAAGAAAAGTGATTAAACCGCTCATTAAATTTAATAGTCTTGCTATTTATATTGGAGTTGGCTTTGCAGCAGTGGGTAGGAATGCATTAGCCATAAGAAAATCTAAATATGACCTCACAAAGCTAGAAGGGGAGTTGAGAACTGACAGAAATGGTACTAGTTTATACTTTTCTTAACAAACTACTCCTTGTTTCAGAATGTCTCTCCAACTTGCAAATTTAAAGCAGTAAATTAATCAGCTTTACCATGAGAAAGGCTCAAACGAAGCTTTGCCTAGCAGGAGTGTTTCTTGGTGTGCACAGGGAGATATTATTCCACTGCTGCCAGGCAAGGGCAGGACAGGAAAAGTGTTGTCAGCTTAAGGCATCAGGAAGACCAGTTTTATAGCATGAGCCTGGAACTGGGAAACCATAATCACTACCTAAAGACCGCAGTTAAAATTCACAGGGCCAAAACTTAAAATTCAAGGGCCACATTCCTGTCCTATGTGTCTTAGCTTATGTTATTGTGTCTAAATATCTGCCTTCTGGATATCTGGAGGAATTCAGTCCTGTTTGTAGTGAAACCAATGCAAAGGCGATCATTGACTCGTGTCGGTCTTTGGTTGATACACTGACATTCACGGCTGTAAAAGAACTAAAGTGCACATAAACAAGTAGCAAAAGTTATACACAAGGGTTTTATTACATGAATAATTTGACATACTCTGCGGCAGTCAGATACAAGTGCATTTAATTAATGTTTTGTGGACATCATAACAGTCGGAATATTTCAGCTGAACAGTCAGTATTTGGCTGGATTCAAGACAGTGCAATTCATGACATAATCATAAACAGGAAGTTACAGGTCTACAATGAGGTTAGACTAGAGAGCAACAGCATATTTATTGTCACATCAAAGCATTACAAGGTATGAAAGCCCAATATTTCAACTAGCTCCTAAAATGGTATTTGTACAAACCTGTTGTGGATACCTAAATGTAAGGATTCGCTGCATCAGTAATGGATCATGACCTTCTCTATTTTGGGGAGTTATATCAATATTCAAAACTATTTGGGGCAACAAGAAGAAATGTAAACATCTGATGGTCCTTTGAAAGTCCCTTCTGAGAAAATACATTGTGTGCCACAGGAAAAGTGCATTCTAACTGGTGTGTCTGCTATGGCCAGTTTGACTCAAATTCACATAGCACCAGGTATTTATCCGTTTCTGCAGTAAAAAGTTAGAAAATCTTTGTATTAACTCAGAAAAAACAAGGTCAAAAGTTTTTTTTTTCTTCTTCTTTCTTTAGAGGAACAACAATTAAATAAAAAAACCCCAACCCAACATTTAAACAGTTACCTCTTATGTACAAAGGAACCAAAAGCTAGCAAAGCGCATAGCCGGTGAACAGTCTTTATTATTTTTTTTTTCTTCAGGTTCATGTACCTGAATATATGAATTTATTTACAGGTGGACAGGTATCCACAGAAGTAATAATCAGAATACTTCTATTTGGCTAAAAGTTGTATAAAAAAAGACAAAACACTTTTTTCAAATACTTTCCAAATATATATATGTATATTAAAAGTATTCAGTATTTCCATTAGTGCCAGAGTTGGAAGCTCTTTCTCGTTTTAAAAAGTTAACTTTGTAATAGTAAGTGACAGCAAAGGCCTGACGGTTGCGGTCAGAGATCTGATTTGAGGGACAGCAGCTGGAGCTGCACCAGGCCCACGGGACAGCTGCAGGTTGCAGAGAAATGCAGTAGTGTCTTTCTGTTGCTGTTACAGGCCACATCCTGGTAGCAGAGATCTGCCGGCTCCAGAGAGCCTCCCGTACCACACTGAGCATCCCTACCTCTGCGCAACCCTCCTGGGGGCAGGTCCTCTGCTGGTACAAATGCTCACAGCAATGGGAGATGTGGCAGCTGGTAACCGCTGAAGACCTGCCCTCAAGCATTTTTTTTCCCCAAGTCCTTGGGTTCTGCGGATCACGTTGTAGGGGCCCTGGTAAGGAATGTTTTTCTCTTAAGCAACATACAAAAAGCACTGCATTTTTTAAAAAGCACAGTGTTTAAAAAAAAAAAACAAACCAAACACAACCTCAAAACCTCTGAAGTAGCGGAAATATTCTTTATGCAAATGGACAACTAGCATGGGCAGGTAGCTCAATAAATGGGAAAACATAATTTCCACACTAATTCTTGTAAAGAATATAAAATTAAAGGCCTTAGCCCATCAAATACAAACTGTAAAAATATTTTTCAGTTAAACATAACCTAGATGAGTGCACATCTCTGGATAGATAAGAATACCACTGCCTTCATACTGTATGAAATATTTGAACAGTTTGCATATAAACAAAATCTTTCTCTGTTGTTGAGTCCAGGCTTGCTTTACTCTAAAGCAAGGATATTCTTAACACATCTATATTTTATTTTCTTTCTTCCTGTAGAATGAACTGTAAGAAACATACTTAATTGACCAGACTGGGCTGATGTATATTACAGCAACAATCCAAAATTTAAGTAAGAATGTTGCACACAATACCTTTTTCCTTCATTTAATTACACCAGCTACAAGGACATCCATTTTTCATCTTTCCTACTCCTTTCCAGCAGGTGGTACATTAAAAACAAGGTCTGATCCCTCATCTCTTGCACACCCTGGCCCTGAAATCCAGTCAGTGTTTAGGATGAAGGACTGAGTGTTTTGAGCAAGGTATCACCTGGGGCAGCAGGTCTCAGCCATGGGACCACATCCTCTACGGAGCCATCCACGCCACCTAAGCAGTGTGCTGCAGAGCACCGTGGAGAAGTGGTGGCAAGAACAAAACTGGGCTGGTAGGGTGGCTTAAAAGGCTCTCACAAGACGCAGGATCATGGCTGCAAGCCCAGTTTGCAGTGGTCTCCTCCTTGGCACAACTTGTCCTAGTGTTGCCGCAAACTCCTACTGACCCCATGTGAGAGAGCAGCTGCTGGTCCTGCTCTGCTTGCGCGAGTGTGCAAGAAGCTGAGCAAAAGTGCAAGAGGTGCCGGGGCCAGAGCAGCTCTGGCTGAGCGAGCTCAGGTACCACATCCCTTTCCTTGGCCACACTGGGCCCAGGAGTCCAAACTGGTCCCCTGGAGCACGTCAGGTCCCTGCCCTGGCTACAGGCCCCTGGTCACTCTGCTCCTGGAGCCCTGCAGCTCACTCCTCTGTCCTGCATCTCAGGTTTTTGGAGAACAAGACAAGAGACAGACAGATGCTAAAGGAGATGGGAGCACCTTCAGCCCCTGAAGTTTGGGAGTTGCTAACCTAGGGGAAAAGGTTGGAGTTTATTTGATTCAAGATATAGTATGCAGCTGTATGAAAATGCATAGTTCATACATATACATTCATTTACAAAGATCACAGGAAAGTTTTTTGCTATGTAATCACCATCTGCTTTCAACAAAACTGCGACCTGACAAAGCTACAGGAGACCAGTTAAGCTCACAGCTTGTGAGTTAACAGCAACTGAATGTAATTTCCCAAATAAAGAATAAGCTTTTCCTGTTGCTTTTTGGAGATAATTTTAAGTAGTTTTTAATTTGAAGTCTGTTGTTTCTGTTATAACCTATAACAGATTTGGGGATTTTGAGATTTCATTTAATTTCATTTCAACCGTGATCATCCGACTATCGGCGTACCCTGCTCTGAGGTTTATTTACAAGTACAAGCCCTGTAAGACAAACAAGCAAACCAACAGAAATCTGGTTTTAACTATGGTGTGCGAGCTAGATTAAAAACGTGATTCTTTTAAAATGCTGAAGTTCTAGTTCAGTAGCGAGTAGTGCTTTTTTGCTTTTTTTGGCAATAGCTGAGCTAGTATTTAGAAAATTCTATAAGCTTGCTGACTTCTGCTTTTATTTCAGTTAACCCTTTGGAACCTAGCTGCTTCCCATGAGGAATGTCTATTGTCCTGAGCATCCCTGAACGTACAACAGCAAAGTATCAGGCAGGATGGGCCTCCAGACAAGGAGAAAACCTTGGTTTAAATGATCTGTTTTAATCTTGTTTTCCACTTGTGCTTTTTCTGAAGAAAAATTGCTTTCTCACTTGTGATACTTGCTAAAACACTTGCTACTAAATTTAACTTTAACAAAGGTTACTGCTTTTTCATAAATGTTCTATAAAATTTAGTTCAGCAATTAATTGACTTTGTTCATTATACTTCATGTTTCTTCATGTTCTTAATTTTTACTTAGAAAAAAAAAGGGAATGCACTTATTGGATGACTTTGATTCCTCCTTGCAATTTTTATTCAACCATATGTATTAAAATTGCCCAAAAGCATTTTTGAACCTAGAAAAAATACAATAATCAGATAATCAGAATTCACACGGAGGAGAGTAAATTTATCAAAGCATATTTGAAGAAACATTGCCTGTAGCTAGTGAGCTGATCGTTCACTGGGAAATGAAAAAGCATAAAAGATTTTTTCCATACAAACAATGAATATTAGAAGTGCAAGAGGCTGAAGTTTGCTCATTCTAAAACACAGTTACCAGAAACAAAACTATTAATTACCTGAATTGCTTGAATAATTTGAGAAAAAAAAATATTCTTTCTCAATTTTTAAGAAAAGTTACTGTGTCCAAAGCTGGTTTAGTGCATTAACAAACTCAGGAGCTAGTGCTCAACAAATAAAATAATTAATTCAGTAGTCTTTCTTTAAAAAGTTTCAAGTGTAAGCATATACTTTTTAGTATTTTAACTCAATTATTTTCATAGACTTTTAGGCATTTATATATGCATGGCTAGTTTTGCAAATGTTTGAAATTTGAGAAAAATATCTGAAATGTTTGGAGCGTCATCACATACAATGACTCCCTACATAGCTGAAGTCTACTGGAAGTGCTCCTGGTTCAGGAGGCAGAACAAACTCAGACGTAGACACAAAGATTTAATCACTTTTTCATATAAAGTATCAGTAAACAACCTAGGGGAATTCTGGAGGGCACAAGACTGTATGTTTTTGATGTAACACTAAACCATTTTCAGTGGCAATAGGCTGCTGAGGGTTTTGATGAGTTATGGCCAAGGTCCTCTGAATCCTGGAGCTCTCCCCAGCTGCTGGCACTACAGAGACAGTGAGAATTTAAGAAAGGTTTGCATGGTGGCATTTTGTTCTGTGGGGTTTTTATCTTAAAAACAAGAAAAGAATAAGCACTTGCTTCTAAGAAGATACAGTTTTTTGCTACGTGCAAGTCCCTGGCAGTGGAAGTACCTGATCGAAATCTGCTGTGCTGGCTCACAGACTGCCCGCAGAGGGCAGAATCAAATCATACTGCAAGTGAGTATTGGCTACTTGCAAAAGTCTTCTCTTTTAAGCTTGCCTTCAACCATACACAAAAATACAGAAACTAGTCAGGCAACAGGACTGTTCTTTGTGCTGCCTGACAGACTGCTGCCTTGGAGTAGGCCTGTCCCTGCTTTTGCTCCTCAGCTGAACACAACCTGAGCTTTCCTGTGCTTAGTGCAAAGGTTTTAAGCTTCATTTTTCCACAGTTGCCAGACCTGTGCAGCACTTCTCTCTATAGTAGGATGTATAAATATCATTCCTCTGTGCTTTCTCTTCAGCACAGGTATCGTGGTGCTCACCAATGTTAAGCACGTAGCTTGCTTGCCACCAGCGGAGCGCTGCCATGCTCCAGGGACTCCTGTTTGTCCCTGAAAGGACACCACAGCTTTACAGCATGCACAAATACCTGGCTCCTGCCTTTTGTAGGCAAATCTGAATCTTGATTAAAGATGGCAAGATGATACATTTGCAACTCAAGGTGAGACTGTACTCATGCTATTGGAACAGCACGTTAGCTTTTACTTTCACCCTACAGATGCAGAAATGACAAAGCAGAATGTCTGAAAGTCTTTCAAAAGGAACTGGGGACTCTAGGAGGCGGCTGACAAAGCACTTTTGCAGGGATTTCACACCATGGTGTCAAGGACTTCAGAGCTGTGCATGGTCTGTGCACAGCTCATCAGCCGGGGAGAGGGAAACTCAGGAAGGACTCACCCTGGGAAGGAAACGGGAGCACTGTCATCTCTCTCCCCTCTTTACTGCTGTGTGCTTTGTTTCTCAGTCACCGCTGACTTCCACTTTTCCAGGTGTGATTTGGAATAAGGAGTTTTGACAAAGTAAAAGTTTTTCAGTATACTCCACAAGATTTGAAGGGATTCTGTGCTGGGGTACAGTAGCTGTTCTTTGTTTGAAGTGTTGAAACTGACACCTAAAACTTCTTAACCTAAACTACATGCAGTAGTACTAGGGCTGTAAGTTTGACACCAAAATCAGGGGAAAGACAAGGTCTTCAATAGCTCATTCAGGAACAAGTGGTTGTCTTTAGGACACTGGTTCCCAATGCTGTAGGGGTTGTAGGCAGAAATAAACAAATGGAGACACCGGTGTCAACCTGGAAGTGGGACTGTAAGTGTAAGAGTTTGGAGAGCTGCTGTTTAAACAGAAAAATCCATACTTGCATACGGCTTCTGGTGGTGTCTGGTACTTGTTCAGCCCCTCCAGAGACAAGGGGCTTCTCAGACTGCCCAGTATACAGCACTGCATTAGCACAGTGAAAAACACCTCTTTGGTACTTAAGATTTTTACTTTTCTGCGAGCTCTTTTCATTTTAACCTGGCTTATTACACAGTTTTATACTTCTTTAAACTAGATTAGGCAAATTTTTTGAGACTCATATCAATTAAACTAATGCAGGTTTTGCATATAAGCAAATCCAATGTCTAGAACTTTGTCTCCTGCTTGTTCATATTCCATTTTAAACCATCCTATCCATTAACATATTGAATTTACCAAATGGTAAATCATTTCTGAACTATACTATTTCTCAGCCTATCATTAAAAACATCTCTGATCTAAATAGTTTATTTGCTGTATTCTAAGGAACTTGCATTTTTATAAAAACTTCTTAGTTTCATGGTTAATTTCTAGTTAAAACTAGATTAACAAAACCTTTATTGTTTTGTATATCAAAATTACATGGCCCAACAAGTGAAAAACTATATAAAGTGCAATGCAGACCTTCTCCCCACCATTCCCATCGCTGTTACACTGCTGGTATGACTTTAAAGGCTGAAAAACTGCACTAGCAAAGCGGCTGAGTATCCTTCCTATTTGCTACCATGTCTGGATAAGTAGTATATCCTAGTTGTCTGTGTCCCAGAGATCTCATACAATCACATCTTCCCACCCCGTGACAAACCTTGTCTGGCCTGAGATTACCCTGAATGTCATCAGACTGGCTCCAGCACACCCCTGGGGTCAGGGGAGGATCAAGGACCAGTAATGTTGCTCTTCATGTCCCTTAACTCCTCCAATATCTGCTTAGCAAAACCATGGCACAATTGAGATGTAGTCTTAAGACTCATTGCATGTGGGATTATCTATCTCCTCTTTTTTTCCCATATAGGCTCCACTTCATATGAAAATCAATCCTGTTTTAATGGCTAGTGCTAGTAATGCTAAGCAACCATCTGTCAGTGGAGCTCTCCTGAGCTAGCTGCTGCAGAAGTATGTGCGAGTCCAGGCCCTGCATGAGACTCCAGCCAAGACACGGCGAGATAAAGGCAGTATTACCATGTCTGCCACGTGAAGAGCAGAGGTAAACTGAGCAAGTCATACGCTGATCTAGCCTTCAGGCATGTGATATAGACCTGCACTTCTAGGAGTGGTTCAAGCCAGCATAACCTGGGGTATTTCTCTCTAGAAATGTCTCTGTCAGCTTATATCAAATTAACCTCCTGTGGAACTACAGTATTAGGTAAAATATGGAGATCTAAATCTAAAACAATATTTCCAAAACCCCATCACTAACAAAGATAATGTCTGGTTCCTTGCAAATGCAGTGGTGGTTGGTGCTCTGTTAAACATGTCACTGGAAAGTGATAGGGCGATGTCCACTTTATAGAAGTCTACTAATAAAACACTCACTTAGGAAGTGGAAGAGTTGGGAAAGAGCTGGAAAGAACCTCCTTTACCTGGGAGTCAAACTCACATTAGCCTGGTTTTAGGGCTCTTTGCTGAGTTCCAGCAAGTCTTGGGAAGAGGACTTAGTTAAGGGTACAAGGCGCTGCGGGAGCCCAGACCGGCCACCAGCTATTCAGGGAGCTCTGCATGGCTCTGGAAGGAGGGAAACCACCACTTCTGGTTTCAGAAGACAATACTCTGACAATACTGTAATTTATTACTGACCTTTTGTAACATGAAAGTTCTCCAACTGTTTTATTTCAAACTCTGAAAGAAAGAATATTCTTCAAGAGAGCATTCTGTACTGTGGGTCACAAATGAATGCAGATAACCACCTCCCTTCAAGCTGGACACAACAGCGGAGCACTCGCTGCAGCTGACAGCACACAGACTATGGTGGTAACTCCCTTCACAAGAGGTTCGCTATCCTGGATCCCGTTCTGAGAAACCTCCTTCTCCTTGGGCCTGGTATCAGTAGGATGGTTTACAGGCTAAATACCATGTGCTTAACGGCTCTTAAATCTGTCACTAAGTGACACATCCGAAGTGCTGCCACTTTAGTATTACTAGAAACTGAGCCAGCATCTTCCAACAGCCATGCAAACGTGCCTAGGTATGTACCCATCCCTCTCACAAAGCCTAACAGCAAAGTTCTCTTCTCAAGCATTCAGAAAGGGAGAGTCACAGTTACACACTCCCAATTACAGTGGAAATGGTCACGCAAAAAAACCCCACGTGCCTTCGTTCTATAGCCGTTACCTGCATGAGCCGTCCTAGCTAATGCAGTTATTCATGGGAATCATTGCAACTCTCCTGAGAAAACCTGTAATGCTTTGAGGGCTCAGATAGTTACTACGCTATCTGCATTTTGCTCTTTACTGTGTAACAAGACTTTTTATCAGGCTTGTAATTTAAAAAAAAAAAAAAAGAGACTGATGGCTTTACACTAATGCAAACATGTAAGATAGAACACACAGCACCGGATCTCCGGGCTATGGACAAATACACACAAGCTTCATATGGGTGGCTTATTTCAGAACACCACTTTCAGTTTTCCCTCTCCTCCTCAGATTAATCAGAAATAATTCCCACTAAACTGCTGGCATGACTGGGGAGGAAAACACAAAAGACTGCATGTTGTTTGATTCATTGGAGTTAGTCTTTTATGGACAATTTATTTACACAATTTAATTTTAAGTAACGGCTGTAATTTTAGTCTCTGATCATATTTGGCTTAAGATACTTCTGACAGAAGATGATACATTTGGGCAAGAAAGACTACTCAGCGGGATAAAGTACTCTTATTAGAGAACAATAAATAAAATCAGTGTGGTTACGGATGGGATGGCAGAATCTTTTCCTTATGTATTTAAAATAGCACAGAGTTTAGCCAGATGTATCAAAACTGACTGTGATGAGGCCACAGGACTAACAGTACACTGAAAGGTAGCATCTACACAAAGAAAGTACTGTAAGTTTATTATGTTTAACTTGCTATTCTCAAGCCACTGGACTTGTCACAAGTGAAAAAGGGCCAAGACAGAGAGTTTCCTCCTCCTGGGATTCAATTCTGAGTAATTTTGTTTCAGGTTTTACCTGACTGGCTCAAGCCTGTTTCAAGTAATGTCTCTAAATTTGAGCTTGTCCTTTAGTCCTTTACTAGAAGTCAGTCAAACAGGGAAAAGATCAAACAGCCTGCTGTTCAGGAGATCTGATTATTTCAGTCTTTCAGTTAATTCTGGACTTTGAGCGTAAGACAAAAACACTAAGAGAGATGGGAAAATGACATGTATGTCATTATTTAACAGCAAAAAAAGGTATAGGATAGCAAGATACACCATACTTGGCAACCTGTATTCTGTTGACCCCATGGTGGAGAGAGAGAGAAGAAATTATCTTGTAAATATGTGAGCAGAGCTTTTAGTTTGATTGTTCAAATCCTTTTCATTACTCAACAACAAACCCTCAATGTCATCTTTTTCTATACGACCTTCTGCTTGCATGAACTCTCCATTAAGTTGGAGCAGATCATGTTGTATGATCTCCCTCAGACTACAGTAACACAAAGAAATCTCTCAATTTAAAAAGAATATAATTTCAAGCCTAGCATTGGGAATTCAGAAATGTCTTCACCATCAGAGTAGAAACAGATAAAACCCAGTAATATGATGCAAGAGACAAAATTTTCTCTGGATACTGAAGTCGACATTTTCATGACATCACTAGAAATTTCAGACTAAACTATCTCTGTAACCAAGGGCAATATTTTTGCATCTTTCAGTAATTGTGATGGTTTAGCTGAAACCAGGACAGAAATCCAGATTTTGTACAGGTGTTTTAGGTTACTTGTGCCGTGTAAAACAACATACCACTATTCTGTGCCATTTACAATTCCCCCTCCCCTCCTTTTGGTTCCTAGGAAATGCCAAATCCTGTTTCATAATGCATAATAAATGGTTACAAAATTATACCAACATTATCATTTCAGAGAGGTAATAAGATCCTAGTGCTAAAAAAGTCAGTTTTAAAAGAGTGCACATTTCGCAGCGATGTCAAACACACACCACCTGTTTCCATAATTTAGCCCTTTGTAAGTATTGCACCCTGTTAATAAGGCTACTGTCTATATTCTTTTAACACTTAAAAATTACAAATAGACAACATCATTTGTGGCTTAAAAGCACAGTATTCCTAAAGTTTTTAGGTAAACTTACTTATTTCCTTGCACACTCAGAGCTCCTATGCCTCTGGCAGCTGGAGGAGTGTTGAGCATACAGGGAACACAGATGGAACTATACAAATTTATACAACGTGAACCCGCTTGTCATGCTTTTTTTTTTTTTCTGATGTGCTCAATTAAGTTCCTTTGAGCTTGATGGCAAATAGACACCTTTTACAAAACTAAGCAATGCTTTCACATGCTGAAATGTACAGTTAAACTTGTCTTCTTTCTCATTTTCCCTTTGCAACGCAAAAAATAATTTAAAAAAAGAATTCTCTAAATTTGTCTGGTCTTCTAAATACAAGATAAATTGCATAAAATCAGAAAAAGACAGATTGTCTTACAAAGTGCATATTTCAAACAAAGCTGCAAGAGTATCTGCTCTTGCCACTCCTGATTTCAGAAGAGCCTAAAATGTGTGCCTGACTTTGGAAACACGAATAGTCTCATCAACAAACTCTGTGAGTGAAGTTAAACACATACGTGAGTGCTCCGATGAATCTGAGCCTACATTTTATTGTTGCAGTACCAGTCCCTGAAAGATTTGCTGGCATCACTGTAGGAATTAATTACTACAGTTAAATATGGATACTAAAAATTCTGATGCCAGGTGCTATTTACATGTTTAGGTCCTAATATTGACAATTCTGATTTGTATTCACTTCAGTATAAATAGTTGGGAATTTGCAGAATGGAGTCCCGGACACAGGAAAAAGAGTTGATAGGAAAAATTATGGCGGACCAAAAATAATTTCTTTGTGTACAAATAAAGAAAAATCTGAGAATTTGTATATGTATTCCTTCTAAATACTAGTTAACATGGTTCAATAAAGCCTGGGCTTTACTGAAGCTGATACCTTTGCAGATATGAAAAAAACTCCCGTGGTTTTCTTTTCATTTCATGTAGAATTAGCGCTTTACAAAGTGGAGTGCTCAACACCTCCAGGATATCACGCTAACATATTTTTCTGCTTGCTAAAGTAATTTGTTAAGAAGTATTCAAATTATATACAAAGTATGCCTTGAGCAAGCAACTACATAAAAAAAGAAGCCTTTATATTTACAGGAGATCCCAAAAAGATTTATACAAACGTATAGATTTATATTATGATCAGGTTATGGTTCAAGCTCATTTTTTGTATTTTTTCATCAGCTAACATGGTTTTTTTTCCTATTTGGAACTTCATCAGCTATAGCATTAAGTAAGACCATGTTCACTAATTAGTGCTTCCTTCTAATGTTAATAATTCAAGTAGTGACATGTAGCTCTTTAAATTTTGCCTAGAATAGAAAAAAAAAGTCAATTTCTTACTCATCTTCTGTTCAAAAAAATCTACATCCTGCCTTTACAGCCCTCTTATGTTCCCTGAGGAAATTTGTATTAACTATCTTTTTTTTTCCTGTCTTCCCAAGGCAGTTTTTTACAAACATTGTAGTAACTTTTGTTTATCTGACCATTACTAATTGCTGCAGGGTATAACGTACTAAGATAAAGACTCCAAAGTCAAATTGGAATTTTTACGAGGATTGGCAAATGGTAAACACTAACATTCAAACACTTCACAATGTTTGAGTCCATCTTTAGCACTGATTTACATAAAAAATTCAGATTTAATCTTGAAATTCTACCTCGTTAGTGTAATATTGTGTATATGCCCAAGTAATAGGAAAGTTGAAACAGCATTTCTGTGGCTAAATTCATTTCCCTCAAGGGTATATTAAAGATCTCACATTCAGATTCAAACACAGAAGGAAAAAAAATTGTGTTAAGATGTGTTACAAAAAAGCGGAACAATGGCTTGTTACTAAATTTATCCATTCCTTTACATTTTGTCAGCTGACTGGCCAAATGAATTCTTGCTGCAATTACAAGCAAGCATAGGAACAAACTATTTTATTTTGCTTGGTGCCATCAGAAATAGATTGATTTCTGCTTTCAGGGTCTTTCTGGATTGCTATTAAAAATGGTCTGTGTGAAGCACAGTGAACACAATTAGTGTTTTTCTTATTGACGAATAAACTCAAAAATTTGCAAGTGGAAGAGACACATCATCTGTAATCTTGCATTTGGATAGAAGTGAGAGCATGGTCAACCTGAAAGCACTGTAGTCTAAGACAGAAAGAACAGCTCACGGGGGCACTATCAACTACAGGTGTACACTGGCTTTTTTGCACTCTTGAAGCTTTCCAGGCTCCGCATCGACACAGACAAGGGCTGCTTATGTCTAGCAGATACAGAATGTATCTAAACCCTCAGCTTCATTTTTGCTTATGAGTTACTTTCTAGCTATTTTGCTAAAGGTACCATAAAGCTCTCCTAAACTTAGACTAGAACAAAACCTATGCTATGATGCTTTGCAACACATTCATCCACCAGAAAAATCCTGACAAATGCAGATTAAATCCCATACTCCACACAGTTCTCAGTTCCAGTGCTACCACCTTACAGAAAGATTGAATCAAGTGTATATATAAGACCAAGATGAGGTGTTATAAATGTTTCCTTGTCAAAATGTTTCTAAGAAAAGGCGCAGCACAACTTTCTCCAACAGATGACTGAAATCTGAACCAACAGAAACAAGCCTCACTGGTAACCCCTTATGTCTCTGCACATGGCCAGCAAGCTTCTAATTTCATGTCCTATTTCTGAGATGGAGTTTCAACACATTTACAAGCAGGGGAAGAAAGAAATCACTTTGTACTGCCACACTTACAGCGACTGTCCTGAATTCTTGGCAGGGCCACTCTAGCTGTTCCCAGAGCACAGTAAGAAACAGCAAACCATCCTGACTCACTGGATCAGAATGAATGAAAAAATAAAAAGTCAGTGACAAGGACATCTAGGGTATTGCATGGAGCTGGAATCCAATCTTACATGCAGGTTCTACAAGAACTTTTGGTTAAAGCTTTGCCTCCTGTTGTGTTGCCTACCTAGTTATTATCCTAAAAAAATGAAGAGGAGATGGAATTAGAATTATGAAAGTGATGTTGGTGATAGCAAACAGGCGCAAGGAATCTGTAGATCATTAGACATCTAACGTTCACACCAGGCTAATGATTTGTAAAAAGTAATTCAACAGAGAGGCATTCTGCTCAGCTTACTCAGAGAAGCAGGGCTTACAGGTCCGGCTTACATGACAACAGATATCTGTTAGGTGACAACTGGTACTGGTTAAAAGCAAGTGCAAACCGGCAAACTGGAATGGAAGTGTTTTTGCTGACTTTGCATCTTGTGTATCCTGTTACATTTGTGCAAGGCACTAGAGAATCAGGCACATTGTTTTGGGTGGAAATCACTTTATGACTAAGATAATCTGAGTTTGTAACATCCAACAGCTTCATAGAGGAGCAGTTGGAGCACAGCCACACCTCAAAAATTGCCATTAAAATTTCCCACTTCTAAAATGATCTCATTTTCCAGATCTTTTAGGGGGTGGGATAAATGGAGAAGAGAGAAATAGCTTTGCTATAGCAGGAAAACTCCTGAAGAAAAATATTTGGGATCTATACAGTTGATCTCCACTCTGATACTGATGCTGGCCATTTCTGTTACCAGCATCAATACTAAGAAGTGGTTAAACCCAATAAAATAGATGATTCAATTTTTATATCTCAGGGGGAAGTTCTGGCTCTTGACATAAATGAACCCATGTCCAAATCCCTGTAGCACAGAGACTGCGTGACACATTCAGGCCGTTCCTTCTGTCTTCTCCGGGAGATCAGAGACAATGACATACTTCCCACTGAGAAACCAAAAACGGGGAAATGTCGTGTACCAATGGCGATAAACGACCACAGCATTCAGGCTAGCTCTTCCTTGGGAAAACAACGAAATCTGACTCTTTCAGAGAGGCTGGTGCAGAAGTGTGAGATGAATCAGATGTTAGGAGGACAGCAATACAGCTTAAAGCAACACTGAAGCAACAGGCTGAGAAATGGAAGATGTTATTCCAGGTGATGCTCAGCACTGCTGGCACAGGAAAGGCTTTGCCGACATTTCTGTTCTTGCTGGGTGTGTCAGGAGCGTGAAGGGGATCTCAGCGGGCACCAAAGTGCTCATGTGGCATGAAGTAATCCCAGTTCAAAGCATGAAGCGACTGGTGAACGCTTCATGCGGGTCCAGACAGCCGTGCCATCTTGTTATGGCAGGCCACAGCTGAGACACCGTAACTCAAGGAGTGCCTACTTTTGAATCAAAATGCCTCCGTCATAAGATGCAAAACTGATTTAATAAAAAATGCTGATTAAAGGTTGCATAAAAATACTGGTAATTTAGCTTTGTCCTGGCAGGATTTATCAAGTATCTTCTGTCCTCTGTTTTGTTAACACCAACTTTCTATCCTGTTTTGATAATTTGTAGCTTTTGTGCCTGTACGTAATCCATATCAAATCTGTACCAGAGGGTGATCTGGTCTGGCCACAAAACCCATTCTTCCGTGCATTCATTTATAAAGAATAATCTTATTACAGCAGCTCATAAAGTGCCCTCAGGAAAGGTGCTCACAATGCCATGACATTATAGAAACAATATACAATCTGATATATATATATTTTTTTAAAATCCTCCAAAGCAAAAAAGGAAAATATAAAGGAGGGGAACAACAAATATATAGGCAAATACTGTCAGTCTAACAACAGTCAAATTAACGATGGAACGCTTTATAATCAGTCTCAGAGTGCTTGTAAAAATGGGGTGGCAAATGGCAGGAGTATCGTGGAAAAGACTCAAATTTTTAAAGTTCTACCAAAGTAAATACACCAACAGCACGCTCAGTGTTTTAAGATTAAATGACTATGAATTACTATGAGGTATTTTACTAAGGAAATTGAAAAAAATACAACATCCAAAGAAAACCCATGACCCACATCTTACTAAGAGGAAAGACAATAAAACAGTGGCGATGTGTATCCACTGACTTTTAGTGCCTTGTTTTATATTAATAAAGAAACAATCTTTCTCCTCCCTGTTGATGCCACATTTTACATATCTGTATAAAAAAAATACAAAAAATACTCCTACATATATATGCGTATATATTTCACGGTCTTACTAGATTACTAGTAAGTATTTTTTTTTTTTTAATGGCTTTGAGAACACAATTGGGCAAAAAAAAAATCAAGTAATTGCATGCATGCAAGCATATCTCACCACTTGTGCATGTAAATTACACAATTTGTAAACAAGTGCAGAAATAGCATACTCAAATGAGGCATCTGATTGCCCAATTAACTTATTCAAAGAAAATCAGATGATAACCTTCAGGAGCTCCTAGGATAAATTCTGCTTCTCAGTACTACTTTGCTGAATAAATAGGGTATATGCTGAACAACTGCACTGTTCCTTTGTGCTTTTACAGAGGCATAAGCAGCCATGCACACTAAATACAGCTATCAAATGAACTTTGGACCAGATTTTAGAAAGCTGTTTAGATACTTAGAATCCCCTTATTTCAGTGAGGATAAGCCAGCTTAGACAATTAAAAAAAAAAATCTGGTCTAATTTCAAATTATATGGAAAAAAAAAAATTGTGGGCCTCCATGTCTCTATTAATAGGCAAATTTTTGCTTCTGTGTTTTTGCTGGATTTTGTTAAGGTGTCTTTTTTTGTTTAACAGGCAAGTATAGTTTAACTGTATACATTCATAACCTGGTAAATCCTTACTTTATTTTTGCATTGAAATAATTGTTAATTAATGGTAATTTGATACAAGTTGAGACAGAACACCAGCTTGTCACACTCCAGTGTATACTTTCTAATGGACAGAGAAACTAAAGTACCCAAATCTATCCAAGTACTGCAAACAGAGAAACTTCTTAATTTGTATATCAAAATGAGTTAAGAAACAGATTTTTACCATAAATACATTGCTCCTTTGCTGTTGTACTTCTTTCTCTGAGATGACGTTGTGGAAAGGGGGTATTTTCTTTTCTCTACCATTTTTTTTTGCGTCAAATCTTAGCAACTTTAATAGCAGGGGGAGAAAGCTGAGCAAACCATTATCTTAACAACAATCTCTCAAATAAGAGAAAAGGAAGCGACAGCAGAACTGCTGGGCTGGATCATGTCCCTGAATAGGTATTACATACAATCCTAGTGGCTGAATTTACCAGTTCTTTGTAAGCCTCCTGCAGCAACAGATGTGATGGTCCAACTGTTCGTCCTCCCTTGGAAATGGGAGAGTGGTAAGAAAAGCTACTGGACCCCCATGATATTCTTACGGTTTTCAATCAAGCATCACCGGACTTCTTCCCTCAACTTCTCATTGTGACAGTATCTGCTGGTGACTTTCCATTGCTGCTGTTCTTCCTCTAGAGGATCAAAATCCAATTTGGTACTGAAATTACTTTGTCCTACTCCACCAGTCTGTGCCTGGTTTAAAAATCTTCCAGGACCACTGCTTGTCCTTCTTGCAAATTCAGACTTTGCTCTTCTCCTATAAACCAACAAAAGAAAATCCCAACTCCTCCCCACGTCCCCTTTCCAAAAATATAATACGATCATGATCATTCATATCAAGAGAATTATTTAGCAGTCTCCAGTCTTCGTACAGCTTTTGTTAAGTAAACTGTAGCTTATACGACTCTGAAGTGTTTATTAGAAAGTTTTCAAAAAGAGATCTTCATTTCAGGAAAAGAAAAGTTGTCCAGTTTAGCAAATACAGACGTTCACAGCACAGAGACTGAAATGGTTAAAAATGATCCTAAGGAGCAAGTTGCTCAGAGAGTTAGCAAAAAAATTAACTTTTTCCTTTCTTTTACAGAAAAACACTAATAGCTGCTCTGGTTTCCATACTTAGTAAGACAGAATTTTGTTGTATGTTCTTGGTTTTGCTTTTTTTTTTTTTTTCTCTATTGCTCCACACAGGTTTTGATTAGTGCTTCTCCTTGGCTACAAGTGCTTCACTTTGAAATACAAAGCTCTTTTAAGAAAAAAAAAAAAACAACACCCAAAAAAAAACAAACAAAAAAAACCCTCAACACAACATCACTGGGGAAAAATGGGAAGTGGTACAGTGCAACTGCAGCAATCTGGTTCTGCTGTTGTCCTCCCCTATCCCCAAATCCTCTGCATAATTTCAATCTTTAGTCGATGAACCTTTGGCAGGCCTTCTTCCATCGGCAGGCAGTACACCACATATCTCTGTTCTCCATCCCATAGACCTTCCGACACTTTTTCCCCTCCCCTCTAGGCTTCCTGTCAGAGAGAAAGGGAAGCTAGTTAACGAGATGCTTTTGTAGCTTTGCTTTATCACCCTAAGATCAGGACAACAGCCTCAATGGAGTGCAGCAGGCAGAGAACCCCCAGCGTTTCAAAGGAATTTGGGTTGTTCTCAAGTCAACTGGGAGCTGACGAAGCAGACAGGCATACGGCTGTGACTCCACAGCTCTGAGGGACCAGTCCTTCTTCTCACCTGGCTTCTACAGCCTCTGCAGCAGCTGCTGAGCCTGCTCCTCTGCTCCAGGGCTGATCCCAGGAAGACAAAGCCCTGACTTCAGCCAGCAACTAAACCCAGTCTAGAGAAATGGTACTTCAGCGACGTTAAATGCCAAGCCGTAATGGACAGTCATAGCTATTCCACAATATGGTCCAGGTCACATCAGGCACAAGTCCTCTTTGCTTTAGAGCTGTCATCCCCAAAGTCAGCAAGGTGGACAGTATCTGCTTTTAAAGCTATAGCAATTGTCGTGTTTTCCATCTTATCACCACACTCAAAAGTTCGCCAGTTTAGAAAATGATTAAAGTAACTGCTAAAATGGAACTTTTTTTTATTCAATACATAGCAAGCCACCAAACCTGAGGAGCAATGCTACAAGAAGTAACCCAACGCTCGATACAGTAGCGCCATCTGTCCTGCTGTCATTAAATCAAATAACTGTACAGACAGAATTGTTTAATACCTGTACTGCATGCTGCATGGCACACAACAGAACTGCCTGGTGATTCCTCTCTTGCACACCTATGCATTTTTTGATTCCTGAACACTTGTTAATGGGCACAATCTATGAATTGGGAAGATCTAAGTTTAGTTTGTAGCACATGCAATGATCTGAGAGTCATGAAGAAAATTAAAAGCATGAACCTTCCTTTGTCTCATTTTAGGGTACAGTCACCTTTAGGACTGTGAGAAATTACAAGTTTCTTTACTGTAAGAAATCCAGTATCGCAGTTTGATTTTGTAACATAACTTTTTGAAAGCTGTTAAAGCAGACCCTGGTCAAACATCAGTTAGCTTTAATGGAAGCGAATGTAGCTTAGGTCTAGGAAGATAAGGTATAAAAAGCTTTGCTTTGATCTAATTTATTGTATGATATAGTTTCTTGCAATTCAATGGAAGCCAAATACCATACTGACTGAATGGTGATGAACACACAAGACAGCCCAGCCTTTCAGGCAGAAAAGCAAAGCCACGTAATGAAGCTCAGGATGCTTCAGCTGGAGCAGTTAATCTGGGCAGCACTGCTTTACAGGGCAATTTAGATCTGCAACTGAACTCCAGACATGCGTGGCATAAGGCCTGCAGTTTTGCTTCACAGTCTGCCTTTTTCATTTTGCAACAACTCACCTTTTCCCCAAACTTTACCTTTGATGGTAATGGAAAGCAAAATAGATCCAGAACACTTACTCTGAAGTGTCCTAGTAACAAACTGCCTGACAACTGCAATCACAGTTGGTGGTGTGGTTTCTCTGTTTCTTTGGCTACTGACATCTTACTTACTAAATGCCCTCCAGGTTCTGAGGCTGCCGGTCTGGCAGCAGGAGCTAATGGTCCCATACCTCAAGCCAAATGCTACTCTAGGCGGTGATGAAAGAACTGTGTGGGACTGTTTCTGCTCTCCGCTCCCTGCAGGACGATTATGAGTTGGTGAGACCTGTCAATACAGACAAAAAAGCTGCTTATAAAGAACATACACATATGAAGGCAGTATAAACACTTCTCCCAGAAAATGCAATTCATGAGGCATGGTGGCAAGGATACCCAGGAAAGGTTATTCAATAACATACAAACATAAGTAAGTTGTAGGTCTATTTAGAAATAAATTCATTTCACGTTAAGTACATTACATTAGCTCCATTTTATTTCCCTGTACTTCCAGTCATCCAAACAGAGCAAACCAGAATATAGGTCAGCATTGTTTCAGGTTTTGGGAAATAGGGAAAACGCATTAATTTTTATTTAAAAACTCTGAATAGCTCTTGAGAAAATGTTCTCCAATTTAAGCAGAGAAAATAACTGGAAAAATAAACTCTGGCCTGTGCTGAGATCAATACCAATAACCCTCCATGAAATAAAGGGATTTCACATGTTGCTCTTGTCTGTGACGTGGGACTCTTTGTGGACAGACAGCCTTGGAGAAGGGGGTTTGCTGCAGGGCACTTATGATGTGGCCCTCAAGGTTTTAATGACAGTGCAAGGCGGCCATTTTGATTACGGCTGCTAGCAAGATATACTGGATTATTTCCTTTATTCTGCACCGTAAACTTTGTCAGCAGGTTTTCTCCTTTGTGAATGTTCCCAAGTGAAGGGTGTAGTTTGGTCTTCTGAGATTTTCCAAATAACCCTTCTAGAGGAGCCTGGGGTTGGCAACATTATCTAAGTAACCACATTGGTCTTAAATAATTCCTAAATTATTTACTGCGATTTTGCTCCTGGGTAAAGGCCACAACCACTTGACACCTAAAACACCAGCAAAAAATTCCGAACACTCATTTTTTGTTATGTACAGAAGTAGTAAGCTTCATCTGGGCATCTGGTGCACGGGGTCACTGCCTCCTGCAGCCAGGAACTGCAGATATTGTCATAGTTCCCTGCATTGCTGTGACTTTTCACTCCTGCCCTTTTGAAGTCTCATAATATCTGGAAGAATGGGAACTGACCTGACTTTGAAGAGATGCATGTGCTTTGATTTTTTATATTAAGTCTATTTTATAGCTACTCCACAGTAGCAAAAAATTAAGACTTGTGATAGAATACAGTCTTTCAACACTTACTCTCGGCTGGTAAATACAAAAATTTCTGATTTAACTGCAGGTGCAGCTCACATTCTGAACGGGTTTAGGCCATTACTGATATAATATTTTATATATCCAAAACATGAAGGAAATTTCCTCTCTCTGTGCCTGCTTACCATAACTCACGTTTTATACAACCAGAGACCACACTAGGTTCTTCTGTCCTATCGCTCCTCAATACTGAGGGCAGCCTGCAGTCTACTACATGTCTTAGATCTTTTTCAGTCTTTACTTTCAGTCAGTGCTCTCTCAAGATGCTAGGGATTATCCAAATTCCCTTTTCTTCATAAATACAACCTTGCATTTTCCACAATTAAAGGACACTGGGTCTGAAAAGGGCCCCACTTCAAAAATGGAGTATACAATGACATATAATTAATCTGTCTTTTTGTCAGTCTCCCAGCCATCCAAAAAATGAATCATCAGCAGTAACTTCATATTTTTATTTCCAAATCAATTACAAAAATGCTGAAAAGCACCAGTCCTCCTATGAAGGTGATGCTGGCTCAGTGAAGAAGATTCCCAGTTACTGCTTCTTGAGGTCAACAGACAAATCTTAATTTGCTTAATATGTGCTGCGTTGGCACTACATATTTTCAGTTAAGAAACCTGCTACTTTTCAAAATGTATGTTCGGTGGGTGCCGTTGCCTTTATCCACCAAATCTGTCATATCCTTAAAGACTGGTATGAGGTTTGTTTGGCAAATCCGGCTTGACCTAAGATCAATGCTGATAGACATTTTTTCCTATCTTTTATCAATCACTTCTTATGTTTTGCCTAAGAATGACTGAACTACTGAAGATAAAATGCAAAGAAATAATGCTTCTCTACTCTTTGGTATTTATCACACACTGCACCATTTTCCAGTTACTACCAGCAACCAGAGATCTCCAGTCAATTCTGTGAGGGTATTTAAACATTTTACAACCCAGAAAATTTGGATATCTACCGCTTGGTTATCATTGAACAGGAAAGTACTTTGATGGCCTCCCATGTTATAAGCAATTCTCCTGCTTGCTTCCAAACACAGAACAGGCTTGAGCAGTAATTGCAGCACGCAGACAGTCTCCCCTCACGTTCTCCAGAGAGGGCCTCTGCATGATGGTTTCCATGGATTAGCACACCAAGGCGGCTAAACTGCACTAACGTTGAGCTCTAATGTATTTTGATAGGCTTTGCAGCAGGTCTAAACAACGCCAGTTACCTGCACTCCTCTGTGGGCGACAGTAAGTGCAGATCAAGAGGAGGGCATGAGAAGGCAATCCTTGCCCTCAGAGGCTTTTTACATTTTAAGTGTTGTCTATGCAGACAATTAATGGGAAACTAGAGTGTTTGTCAGAAGGGAGGACATGGAGTTTTAAGTTACATCTACTGGGGGAAACTGTGGTTACAGAGATTTGTGATCTGTAAACACCAGATTATCAAAGTTAAAGATCTTTTCTCCTGTTCAACCTTTTTGGGTCTTAGCAGCAAGCAAGTGAAAATCAGTATCACACAGCAGAGATCATGTTGGTGTTCAAGAAGGCTTTTAACCTACGTTATTGAAAGTGGAACTACATGGTCATTATGTTAAGTCCTTCAGAACCAGGAGATACAGACTGCACCGTTGTTCATCCCACTTGCATCATTTAATTCATCCTTCTCGTACATCCCCATACTGTGCCTTATTTTTTTCTCCTAGCTCAGCCTGAAGTGGTACAGCAAACATGAACTTGTCCTTGTCTGCTTCTGCAGGGAATTCCACCTAGCAATGACTCACAGCCGTGCCAACACTCAACCTTCTCTCGCACCTGCAAAGTTACCTTGGGAAAATGGTAAGAAAAATTCCCATCTACCTTCCCAGATTCCCATCTGCCTTGGGGATCTAACTTACACATGAATCAGAGCACAAAGCGTAAGGACTCTGGAGGTTCCCCTAATTCTCTTTGTTTATAGCTACAAGACTGTTAGATAAATGCCTGTGGTTAGATGTTGTGAATACCCCTAAGTCTAAAGCAGCCGCATACTGAACCCCCACTGACCCAGTTGTACAGACGGCTTCTTTTGAGGAGCTTAGGAACTTGCTGATAAGCGCACTCACATTCACAAAGGCCTTTCAGTGCTGCTCTGCTAAAGACTGCCCGAAAGCAAGGACCTCATGCAAGTCATGATGTCTGTCTGAATACCCCAGTTCCTCAGACACCAAGCAAGGAGTGCTCAGTGTCATCAAAATTCAATGTCCACAGGAATTAATGGGGAAGCACCTAAGTTAAGTGTCAAAAAAATAACAAGATTATTTTGAAATTTAATCTCTCTCATGGACTTAACAGGCCTGACATACAGGTCTAGAAAGAAGGCTGTTCAAAACCAGGATTCAACAGCCCTCTAATGTGTTGAGGACAGAATGGTCCCATTCCAGCATAACCAGTAATGCGAGAAATGTGTAGACCTACACACTTTTGCAAATCTGTACTTAATCCTTTACTGCTCAGTGGTTTGTCCAGGCTAAAAAAGCATCCCAATCCATTTTAGAAAACTGCTTGAATAAACATTAAGGGTCAGGGGAAAAGTAATGGTTTGGACTTGCTCTCTGAAGTTCCCCTGGGTGCCACAGACGTGCCTCTAATCTCAGGACCATGTACATATAACTGCATGAGTTTATAGTATGCTGGCTCTGACAGAGAGGCTTAAATAAACCTCATAAGAGAAGCGGTATGTCCCCTATGCTACATCTTTCTAAAGTAGTTACACTCAGTGTAAGGGTGGGAACTGACAGGGCCCTGCTTTTATAAAGCAATATTTAATTTACTTTGAAACAGGAGAAACTTTCACATAATATAGCTATTTAACATCACTTTGCATTTGCACCCTCACTTACTGCACGCAATTTTCCACCGCAGGCAAGCCTGCATTCACAGATGATCTCACTGATGACAGAACAGTCAAATGTGTGATTGTTGCTTTGGTGTGTTTATGAGCGGTTTATAATTCTGCCATCATCACTGCTTCCCCAGGTTTTTGTACTGGGATTATTTTTAAATTGGACTTAAATCTTTGGCCTCTCCATACAACCCTCAGAAAGTGATTTGGCATTTCTTAAATTCTTTTGAGAATTCTCAACGCTACAGACACAGATCACCGTTGTTGCTCGAACAAATAAACTCAACGCATACGTGTCTGATCCTGTCTGCTTAAGTGTCTGATTTACAATGTAGCTAATTGCATTTTTAGATTCCGAACACCCCTGGCACCTATTTCTGCTACTCCACAAAAGGAGTCAGTTTCATAATTACTTCATATCAACCCCATTGTTGGGAAATCAAATTCTGGGGGAACTTTATGGATAGCACGCTCTGTCAAGGCACTCTTGTTCAAATTGCTGCCAGCATGATGTCTTTCACTGTTAGTTGTTCCTTGATGGAATTTAATAAATATTCATTGGCAGAGTGCAGTGTAATTGATTCAGCCACTTTCATTTTTTATCAGCCCTGCAGGATGCCACAGCCTCTGCAGAAAATCTCCAAGATTTGCCAAAGGTTGACAGTAAGAAGCTTTGGAGATTTACTTGATGAAGAAAAGGGAGAGAAATAGTGTCTCTTATCGCCATGTCTAATACTCACTGTCAGGAGAAAAAAAGCTATGTGGTTCTCTGGATGAGCAATGTGCCCTATATAACACACTTTAAAAAATTCATAAAGTGTAATATTAAATGAAATGTTATGATATAAAAAAGCTTTATGATTAGAGAATATCAATTTATACTGAAAAATGTTTTCCAATAAAAATTAGGATACATTACATTAATATTTATTCCTATTTATTATACAGAAGATTTTCACTACTCATAAATAGTGATTTACATTTACTTTTAGTACTCACCATGCTAGGCACTAGAAGTTTAATCCCTTTAAACTTTTCATAAAGGTTTTTAACTCCCCCTACACTAGCAACACCTATACTGTGTGACATTTAGGACTACTGGAAGTCTATGTTTAAGCAAATATCCCATTTCTGCAGTCCTGTTCACGAAATGAGGCCTTGTGCACTAGCTCTTTTGAAGAAAGGGTCAGAGTTGACTTTACATCCAATATATACATCAAATACATCTTCATTAACAGTGTGTCAAACTGCAATATGCGTTAATATCAAAATGCAATAAGTACTGAACGTATATTCTGTATAGAAGTACAAAATTTTCTGATCTCAATAGGGACTACATATACGTAGCCTCCTAGAATCAAACTTTGCACTTCTTCTTACTGTTTCTTTCAGTTGCCTTTCAAATATGCTTCACCTTCAGAGTTCATTTCGGTAACATCCCTACTGCTTGAACCCAATTAGCCTGTTAGCATAACCACCACCTCGCTGATCTTCCATCTAGTTTTATAAGAAATCTCTTAGTGGCATAAAAAGCAGCAGATAGTGCCAAGCTCGGCACCTACCAGAATGTTCTTTTGTAAGCATAGAGTTTAAAAAAACATACACTACAGATCTAATTCTCTGTTTGTAGACATTGATTAAAAAAAAAAGTTAACTGTACATGTACTTGTTTCTGTTCAGCACCTGTTATGTCAAATTTACTTCTACTGTGAGACACTGTGAAACAAAACAGAAAGTTCTAAAAACTTTTTTTTTTCTTTCTTTTTTTTGTTGTTCACTTACTGGAATGCCAGTGAAGGTAACTGGAGGCGACTGCCAAGAGATGCTAAAGCTACTGCCATTGGGAGTGAATTTTGCTGACCCTGGAATGTTCACTGGAGGAGTGGCCTGTGTGAAAAGAAAATACTGTTCCAGTAAGAAGAAACATTGCTCTTCCAAAGCGTTTCAAGGGATCTTTCACTCCTTGAAACTATGTATCTACAAGAGACTTTCCGAGCTGGAAAAAAACTGCATAGTGACACGCATTTTATCCTTATGAGAGGGATAATAATGGATAAGGCAGTAAAGAAGGGACATATTTATATATCACTGTTCTTAAAACCTTGTTTAAAGAAAAGCAATAGCTCCAACAAGAACCCACACAAAACCCTTAAAAACTAGATTTAAAAACACACAAAATCAAACAACATACACAAATAACTTTTTAAATAATGCCAGCTAGGAGCAGAAAATATTACAAATCATCACCTATTCCACAGTGGTAAACAAGACAGTATTTAAACTGATGGCAGCTGGTTTAAACAACTCAAGACCGGTTGGCGGGGCTTCTTGGACCACAGGGTTAATGATGGGGTGGCCATTTCTCATTTATCAGATAAATACTGTTAAGAATCATCCCAACTAAAACAGTCTTTCCTACTAAAAACAAAGAGTTGAAAATCATCTTTGGGATTCAAAAAACCAGCTCTTAAAAGACTAAGCTAAAGCAAATACTTGGAGGGCTCCTGGGCTCCTTGAATTCTTACATTTTTCCCATCTGGGCTGTAATAGCCACTGCTGCTGGGGGGTGCAACACCTGATAATCTGAGCTCAGCCTGTTGAGCATCTTTCATCTTGTGCCTTCATTCCAGTTTTCTCACCGGGCTATGAGCCCTCAGGAATTTTCCCCTGCCTCTTTTTGAATCCCATTTAATTTACAGAAATTCACACCTTTGCAGCTACCCTGCCTAGCAGGAACGTGAGCAGCCACCATGAACACAGGCTCCCTTTGACTCTTGAATTTCAACTTTCACCAGAAAAAAAAAGGCTCCTTGGTTTAAACTCATAAAGAACTTGCTATTAAAAATGAGCTTCTACCTTTCAGTTGCCCATGCCTGACAACAATGCAATACACTTATTCAAGCAGCGTTTGCATTTGAGGCTGCTGAAGTTCTCACAAGTTGAGGGAAGAGCTTCCCTGAGCCGCCAGGCAGAGAGAAGTGATGACAAACTACAAACTGATAGTCCCCATTAAAGATAATCTTCAGAGTAAACAAGTGCTGAAGCAATCCCCTGGAGTGCCTCCAAGGAAAAGAAACCGAGACCACTGGATGCCTGTCTATGGCAGCGATGCTCTGCAGGCTGCCGAGCCTGCTGACAGCTCCGAGAGAATCCTCACAGACATGCAGACCAAACGTCCACTGAGCTCCACAAAATATAAAAATCTTGCTGAAAGGCATTAAAAAAAAAAATTGGCAACTCCAGATGGTACCAGTAGTGCTTCATCACAACCCTGTTCAAATGGGAAGGAGGGAATGACCACGGCACTCCTGCCAGAAAGAACTGGAGGCAGCGAGGCACCATCGCTTCTGCTCAGCATCCCACCAGGATATCAGCTCACAGCCGGGGTCAGCACCGTGACTTCCTCAGGTATTCGAATACCACCCACAAGGGAAATCCTAGATGCTGAAAGAGCCTGCCTGTAGTTCCTCTGTAGCTTAACTTAACAGGTACAGGCACTAGTTTTGTAATGAAATGTGAAGTAAAAGAAATTTAAAATTGCTGTAATTTACAATTGCCTAAAATACCATGGTGCTCAATTCTTTCTTCTCAGTGCCTAAATATCTACTCTCAGACATGATCAGATTTAAACAGTCAATCACCTTGTTGATTTGTTTCCCAGAAATGCATCTTTGTTCACCAAGCACAGTCACCTTTTCCAGGCTAATACTTCAGACAATGTCTTCCATAAGGTAAGCAACCATAACATTACAATGAACTGGAGAGTTTCTATGTCCCAACCTCACTTTGCTTACAGAACTCCATCAAATTTCCAATCAAAATATATTAATGAATAATTTATAGTTATTTATTTGTGTCAACATTGTCCTTATATCTGAAATAGCACGTGCTTGTCCTCTTCCCCTCTCACGTTTGTCCCCTTGCTTTCTTCCCTGGCAGCAAACCCATCCTCTCCTCACCCCTGCTTTCCCTTGGGCTGCAGAGGCCCTCTGTGTCCTCACTGCCCTCTCTCTTTACTCTGATCACCTTCTTTCTGCCTCTTCTAATTGAAGCCATCATCCTTGAACTTGGTTGATCAGAACTCTGCTCAGGATCTCAGTTGAAGTTATCTGAGGGTCTTGTACAACAGCATTAAAAATCCCTGTCTCTCCTAGATATTTCTTACCCAAGAAAGCCGACAACTTTATTTTCCCTTCACAGCTCTATTGTTGTTGGCTCACGCTCATTCTGCGCTTGATTAATGAACACAAGTTTCCTCCTCATGTAATTTTCTAATTACCCCTGTTTATAGCAGAAAAATCTCATTAGTTCCTAAGGTGCAGGACTTTGCATGTTCTGACATTAAATTGCATTCAAACCCTATTGTTCTTAAGATCATCCAGTCATGTAAGCATGATCTATAAATCCCTGTACTGCTGACATCTCCTGAGTTTGCTATCAGTAAAGTTTATTACAGTACTTGTGTAGTACCAAAATGATTTAACAAAAATGAGATCAGGCCCGAAATCAGCTTTTCATTCAACTCCACTAATAACATTCAATAGCCCTTTCAAAATAACTCACTGATGTTCTCCCTGACTCCCCAGTTCTCTCTCCTACACTAAATTTAATCTCTAGCCTAACAAATACCACCTATATATTATAAGATCAAATGCTCCCTGCGACTCCAGAGGGATTTTTCTTCTGTACTGCTTCTTTGTTGTTACAAAGCTACCTTGTCCAAGGAAGATGTTAAGACTGTTCTAACATAATCTTTCTTTGGGGTTCCTCCACTACAGCTCACCTCATTTGCTGTACTTTCCACAATTTCTTCAATTATTCCTATAAATCTTTCCTCATCCATAGGACTGGGTCAGAGAACAGAGTCAGGACTTGGCTGCTCACTTCCCCTTTACACCTTTCTTACTACAGGTATTATACTTGCCATTTTCCAGTCATATGGAAAACGACAATTAACAGATCTGTTTAGGATTCTTGGGACCCAGCTTTGGGTTCCATATTTTTTTCCCTTTTTTAACAGGAATCCTGGGATGAACGTTATTCAGCCTCCCTTATCCGAGTTCCTTGAGCTGGGAATTTTGCCTCTTCACTCCCCACGAAGTAATTGCCACTTCCATCTCTCATTCATACGAGAAATGGTCTTCATCACTACATTCTCGTTCAATGCTTTCAGTTTTGATACAGATAGTATCAGAAGTAAAAAAAAGTTTTGAAATTCTGTACATGGCTCACTCCAGCAAGCAAACTGAGGAAATATGGTGGTATTGAAGATGCTGTCGTCACCTTCTCTTCTATTCCCTTTTACACAACAGATTAGTCACAAGAATTATTAAATGTTATGTGTGAAAGCTGGGCTCAATTCCTCCTCTTGCTGGTGAGAGTTGAATCTCCACCTTGCCTCCTGGAGAGTGCTCTTGCTGCCTCCTTTGCAAGAACAACCTGAATGCTTGAGCAGGGACCTTGCTTCCTGCTTGCAACTCAAAAGCCTTGAACAGTGTGGACTGTGTCACTCCTCACTGACGAAATTAAATATTGAAACCAGAGCAACTTAAAAAGGAAACAGGGCTCAGACACTTGTAGTCTCATGTCATGGAATACATCAATTCAAATCCAATTCAAGCGGCTTACACATTTGAACTAGATTTCTTTAGGCAAGTGCTTTACTCAAAGGCTGCTTATAAAAAAGGATCAAGTGAGTCTCCAAATTGCAGAGAACACTGTCACAACTGCAAACCCCAAATGAAACGAGACACTTCTCAGCAGCCTAGACTTGGTGCCTTACTCTGTGAGAGGCAAGGCTTAAGCTAGACTAAGAAGAAAGTCTTTCTCCTACTCATGCCGTCCACTGTGCACAAGAGTCTAAAACAAGTCTGTGAATTCTGTGTGGTTACCTCTGCCCTTTTAATGGGTCTGCTCCAGACACACAACAAACAGCTTTCATCTGCACAATGCTGTATATGAAAGTTATTGCATCTGATAAATTAGTTCTCTGGTGCATACGCAGGTCGTAGACCACACGACTTCAAAGCCTCTAGTCTTCTTTTCTCATATGGTGTCCAGACCAAAATATGTCAAATTTTAGTGCACTTTTAACATTAATGCTTTCTGTCTGAACTTAGTTGGCAGTTTTTAGAAGAGCAGTTTTTGGATCTGATTGGATTTTTGCCATTTGCAAAGCATTACCTCTAAGAGTAGGAGGATACCATATAAGCCTTTTCATTCTTCCTGCTCTACTTCACATATGCAAACCGACATCTCACACTGTACAAATAAAGGAAATGAATTGTTCCTGGCATCCTTGACTACTTGTCTACAGACACATCCAGTACAACCAGAGCTGAAATTAAGACTCTGGGAGGGATTTGGCTGACTGAATGAGAATTTTTACAATGCAGGAGACCACATCTGAGCATGTCACCGCGGGCTCTCCTTATGGTAGGTGGAGAACTAACTGATGCAGGCAGTGGGATACACAAAGCAACTCTTCTCAACTTGAAGTACGTACCTATGTGTGGCTGGGTAAATAGCACCTCAAAATCCACCGGCTATGGTGGGACCACAAACAAACAATCAACCAGCTCAGAAGTGGACATCTAAATTTAAATGAGACGAATCCCTTGGACTGCCCTGAAAACTTTTCAACCCATTAAAACCAGACTTGGCTTTTTAAAACTCAGACACGGTGATCTGACATTTATTTATACTTTAATGACATTAACGTAACCAATGGAATTCATTCTCACTAATGTTACCTGGTAAGCATGGTCCGTGTGTACGAGGTAGAGGTTGGTAGGAGCTGAGCGGCTCAGAGGTGTCATCAATTTAGTCTCAGTTTTGGCACAGGAAGTTTCAGGACGGATTGTGTCTTGGGTGGGAAAGGAAGGAGGAGATGCTAAAGATGGAGAGACTGGGGAAAGACTGCTTAAGCCATCAGCTACTGAGTCCGTGTTGAGCCTGATTTCTGTATAGTAAAAATCCTCCTCTCCATCACTGTAGTCAGACTCTCCTACACGTCTGTATCAAGACAAAGAATGAAGGACTGGTTAAACGAAAGCAAGAACCCTAAGGTAAACTTTAAGTTCTAAGTACATGGCAAATACATTCACACTGTCAACAAATTAATATTCCCAGTTTCAACCCTACCTACTTTATCAGCATACTGACTGCAGGGAAGAGGGAGAGGAAATCATGTAATCTGAAGGGAAAAGAAGTAGGAATTAGATTTTTTTTTTCTCTCTGTGTTATTCTTGACTAACTCTTTGACCCTGGAGTAATGTTTAACTTCTGCGCTTCAGCTTAAATATCAGCTTCTCATTCCTAACTATGGAAGTTAACAAGAACCTAAATGCACTTTGACTTCAGAAATGACAGAGCAGCTGCAGAAGCACGAGTAAAGGTAACAAACATGGGCAAGATATACTTCACTAATGTTACAGCAAACAATATGTAATCTTATCATAGGTTACTTAATTAAACCAAATATAGTTAAGGCTGTGGTTCACTGTAACTTTCTTTGGCATAACAGAAGCTGCTAGAAAACAGTCTCACCATGCAACTCACTCAAACACTGTTAGAAAAAGGATATATACAGGCTGCCTTGCCATGCACGATTTTCTGGTCCTACTCACGAGAAGCAGACTTACTGACGGAGGAGATGTAAAAGGTTTCATTGCCCCTGCATCGCTGGTACTGTCTGCTGCATGTTTGAGCACAAGTGCCAGAAGCAAAGCAGCCCTGTCAAAGCAGCAGTTCCCAGTAGGCTATGCATTATCTTGACATCCAAAACAAACCACTATTGCAGCACATTCAGAATCCACATGCTATCCAGATGTAACTGACAGCTATTGCATGTGTATTTTCTCCTGCATCTTCCATATGGGAAATCTGAGAGCCCCAGACATCCTCCTGTCTGCATGTCCATATCAGGGCTGAACACCGGGCCTCTCCTTTTCCAAGCATGCACTCCAAAACCAGTCCCTAGCCAGTTCTTCAGCCTACTTGCCCATATACCTCTGTCTGTGGTCCTCTCAACACCCTGTTCAACAGAACTCACTGAGAGAGCATGGGTTCAGCAGGTTTGAAAGGGTCTACACGAAATACTAGCCGTCAGATCACAGCCAGTCGCTCTCAAAAACTCTCTCTGGCAAAGTTACAAACTACAAACTCCAGGGAAGTTCTGCTGTTTACTTCTCCCTCTCCTGTGCCATGAAAAGGATGTCCCCATAATACACAGGACAGAGCAACATTCGCAACTGCATTTTCAGAGATTTCCTCTGTTTCCGCCAGCCTTACTGTCCGGAGCCTAAGCCCAACAGCAATTACTATGACCTTTGCAAGAATCTCCTGAGCTCTACACCAGACTACTTCCTCATGGCCACTTTAATATTTAAGCACTGGGTAACACAGACTTACACAACAGAGATGTATTTCCACATACCTGAAGTCCATGAGTCCCCACTGCAACTATATATGAGACAGTAAGGTCACTCTGCAAATTGCGCAGGAGATTTCAGTTGCAAACTAAAGCTCTGACACAAGCTTGTGTCATACAAGATTCATTCACTTTTGCTTCTAGTTCAAGTAAAATACAAATGGAATTGTAGCTCAGCTTCATTTTCTTAGGTTTCTCAGGTTTTTTTTGGGGGAGGGTTAAGTTAATTTGACTCAGAACTAGCACAAGCACCTGATCTGATGTGAAACAAAGCTGGAACGTATTCATGCAAGACCCCGAAACCTGCTGTCTTTCGCACAGCGTCAGCCTGACGTGACATGTGGATAGCACACACAAAGTAAATGCCACTGAGCTGCGCTGCCGTGTGGAAAATACAGTGTGACCTAGAGCTGTATTTGACCTTCTAGTAAAGTTCACAAAAGTTCAAGAAACAAAATGCCTTGCTGTTGGAGTAAGCTCCCATTCACCTTGATGCACTACTCTGCAATTTCCTTAGAAACCTAGGGATCTGAGACAGAAAAGCCAAGGACAAGTCAGTTCATCTCCCTAGCCAAGTGCAACTGCTCCCCTTCAACTATGATTTCAACTATGAAATCCCTTCAACTTCCAAAAAGCCTGCTCTCTTACCCAAGGTGAATGGTCCGTATGTGTTTCTGAATCCCTGCAGCTGTGCTCAGTACCTTCCCACAGTTTTTCCACAGGCATTTGAACATCACTTTCATGGAGTTCTGGAAATTATGAGTAAAGCAACATTAGTTGAATGGAAGATAGAGAAAAAACCAAACCACTCACAACAGATATACAGTTACAAAACACTGTGAAGGTTCAGAGCCTCTAACTCTGAATTTGTAACGATGTAATAGTCTCTGTCAACAGTGTCACCCTACTGAACTCAACAGAATCCCAGTGAAAAGCCACAGGAGTAGCTTGTGCCAAAACTTTACCTCTCTCTGCTCTTTGGCATGGCTTTTTCATTTGCAAGTTCCAGTTTCAGTCTCCTCACAAAAGGGGGCAGACGATACAAAAACTTCCTACACTTCTTTGGAGCCTTTCAAAGAACAATTGATGAGGATTTCTCATCTAATGCAAGGCATCTTCTTAAATTAAGATATTCCTAAAGCAAGCTCTTACAAATATTTCTGCTTGTGAATTTTGCAACGCAGAAAAAAATATTGCGCCAGAAAATCACAGCTTCTGCAATGAAAATATTCACCCATGAGCTGGAAAACCCAGCTTTTATTTCATCCAGAAGCTGCTGTGACCCTTAGTTGGATGAGAGAATGAGAAGCCATGTGGCTGTATTCAACATTTTTGAAAGAATATGCATGTAATTTCATTTTAATATTCTTGTTATATTCTTTAATATAACTTCATTGGCCTAAACTGAATTATCATTGACTTAGAGCACAGCCAATAAGGCTACAACCAGCCCAATCTTCAGTATTTTGAAGACCCTGGAGAAAACTAGCCTTAATTTAGAGCATCGTATGTGGTAACAAACAACACAGATGTTGTGGAACCATACAGATTTTTTTTAAAGTTAATTTTACCCCAAAATGAATCCTACTTCATAAATTTTCAATTTAAAGAAAATCTAAATAATCTGTACTTCTCAAAAATGATTTTCTCTATTATTACAGAACACCTTAGTAAAGAAAACATGAGGAAGAGCTTCAAAATACTGTAGTATTATCCTATAATTTTAGTTACATCTAAGATTAAATTAATATATTAATAAAGCTTGATTAAAAAAAAACAGGGAACAAGTATATCTTTAGAGTTAAGTACGTGCTTTGCTGTGTCTTGAACAAAAGCTGGCTTGGTGCTTTCTTCAGTTTGGACCCTTTGGAAGTGCATGTCAGTAGGTGGTGAGTTTCAGCATTTGCTAGAAAGGCCATGAGTAGAATATAATTTTTTAAGAACTCAACTGACGGGCTTTGTAAAATATAAGTTGATAATAGCAGCCTGTTCTCATAGCTACTTGGCAGCCTAGCATCTCTTGTTTGAAAGTATGGGTGCTAACGGCTTTAAGATTTGAGGTACTCTATCATACTGTTTGTATGAAAACCTACTTTGGAATAATTGCATAGGAATTCCCACTATAATTTTTTTATCTGATAACACAACTACCATTCAAATAGATAAAGAAGTCCTTTTTTCCTTAAATTAAATGTAATCTATCTAGCAATTCTGATAGATAAATTTCTTACTTTTATAATAACACTAAATACTATCATTAGTTCAACCAACCACTAACCACGGCATCATTTACATCTTAGGAATTCAAATACGACATCATGAACAGCATATGCATTTTTATGAACACAGAATGGTTTAACATCAATCTCCAGTTTGATGGTAAAAGGAATCTCCTAGCTCCACTGTGTTTTTAGCTTTATTGTCAGTGCTAGGACTCTGCAAAAACCCACGCATTTTAACATACCCTAATGAAATCTCACTCAGTAGAAATACAGAACATAAAGCATGGTTCTGTTTCTGACTGGTCAAAAAATTACCTAATCAGGCTTAATTTTTTTTTTTTAAGAAAATAATGGCATATAAATGGTTTGGTGAAGAATAACTGCATTAGTGCAAACTTTTAAGCAAGCAACTTTCTTAATGGGCAGTGGCTGCCAACATGACATTTTCCAAACCTGAAATGGAAGAAACTTTAATGAGTAAAAGTAGGGCTACCCATCACCCTGTTTCCAGATTTCCTTCTGATTTTTGCAGCCCTGAAGAAGACATAACCTGAACATGTTTATTTCAGGTTCTAAACGTGTGAAGCTGTACTCAGATAAAGTACCACGCTGGGACCAGAATAAAAAAAAAAATGCAGGAAACACTGTTCATTTATAAAACAAAGTTTGGCAGGTAATGTTATTATTTAGCTACATTAAACATTTACCATACAGAGCAAAATCCCCGTGAACCAGAACAGACAGTGTAATAGATCTGTGGTGGTTACATAAATTGAAATATTTAAAGACAAATTAGATAAAGATAAAGACAAACCCATCTCTCTCATCACAGCTGAACCATAAGAGTGATGCTAAGAAGCTGAACTTTAACTGAGAAGTAAAAGGCAAACCAGCACACTCCTGCATTCAGGCTCTTCCCGTCCCACACACTCCAAAATAATCAGTCAGCTATAACTTCTAATTTACTTTAACAAAGGTGTCCTCCAAAATATTTTTCTTCCTTTTTAGCAAGAAGCACAAACATGTTACAGCCCTCTCCCACAAACAAGAGCAGCACAGTGTAGGTCAGCAAATAAGCAACTTCTGGAGCAAAAGGATAAATCTGAACAGGTTTAAACAATCATTAAAACTTCTTCCTGCTGGTGATGAAGCAATTAACCATCTCAGACTGAGCCAGAAACAAAATCACTAAGGAGAATAAATTCCCTGTTTTTTCTCTTTCTTACAAAAAGCCTTTTTTCATCTTGCTATGTAAAATCTATCCTGTTGTGTTGGGAGGGAAGGATACTTGGATTAGTGCCATCTCTTTGTTTTCTTTTTCTTCGAGACAAGCTTGCTTGCTAGCATAACGATGCTTTTTTGGGGTTAGTTTTGGACTTTTTTTTTTTTCCCCACTGTGTTTTATTTAGTCTGCTTTTGCACTCCTCCTGAGGATAAATTTGGCCACTGCTAACACTGTATCAAAAGCCACCAGGTTTGATCTCTCTCTCATCTTTTCACTCCATATGTTTGCACAGAGAAAGTTTAACAGTATTAAAGTATCTGACATGCTGTCAGACAAACAGCACTTTCAGGGAACAAGAAGTATTAAGGCCATATCCAGTTTTTGTGAAGACATGTAAAAGCTGCCTGTTGCATCCTGCATACAAAGAATTTGCCAGAGTAGGATAGAAATCCCTTGAATGGCCAGAGGCAACACCTTCTGGAAATCACTCTAGTGTTTTCTGAGGGGGAGGCTCTGTAGAATCTCACCATCTGGCAGCAAATATGTGGTGCTGACGGCAGCATGTGTGTGCAGTAGGTGACTGGGTCGAACGAGACACAGTGACTAGGACAAGTACCTATGTTAACTGGATGCCAAGGAGCGATACACACACAGAGCTGTTTGGGTGACCTGTTCCTTTCTCAAAGCAAAATAAGTCTACCAACACCCTATCTTCCCATGGGTATGGAGTTTAACATGAGGCTAACCTTTCTCTTTCTAGGAATGGGTTCATCAAAGAGAAGGTTGCTTGTTTCAGCTTCATCAATACCATCATCTGGCTGGGAAGGTGTCCGAAAAGCTTTGAAGCTATCAGCTGACAGAGGTGGAGATGGTGTGGATGGGTTGGACTGGTCACTGGGAGCGTTCCAGCTCCAGTATCCACTGCTGCTGGTACTAGAAGGCACAAATCCTCCTTCTTTCCAAGATCCATTTAGGGATTCTGTCAAGAACAACAAAAGACATCATTACAATAGTATCATGTGTTACAGCTGAGCAGCTCTTCTATCTAAGGCTTAGATGCCATGTTGGTAATTAACTGTGCATTCAATAAAGGAAAGCAAAAGTGCTGAATATAGAGAGGACAACCACATCTATCCCACTGCACACAAATTACACATTCCACACTCGTTTTTTTAGGTGTTTTTTTTTTTTAAGGTATTTTTCTAAAAAGAAATGCTGGGTTTGGAAAAATAACCTGTTCTGGAGCATAAACTGCAATAAGCTGTCAGATACTGCATGCATGATTAAGGGAAAGCATTCAAACACATCCTCAACTTTCAATAGGAACGTATGTCTGTGGTGGTGCATCAGAGCATGCTCCACCCACTGCAAGGCCAACAGGAGATCCCCCTGGAAGGGGACATATGCTCTGAGCCCAGGACACTAAGTAGATCTGCAAAAACGTTAGCGTCATCCCAGTACTGAAACACCAAAGAAAATCATAATTACACTCTAACTGTCTTCTCATAATCTTCCAGTGTACACACCTCTGCCTAATTTGAGTCTCTACTCGAGGTGGGACGTATCCTTGGAAGGATATTCTTTTTATTTTCTTCACTTAGGTGTATCACTAGGCATCTGGTTTCAGAAGTGGGACGCATAGACCCTGGATAACTTCCACACCTACTTGCTGGAGGGACCCCCTCACTGCAGCAGTTCCCCTGATATTAGGTGGTGAGAGACACTCAGACTAACAGGTTACTACAACACAGTGGGTGGGAGTAACAGCACTGCTTTTGCAGTGTGAGGAAGGGCTTCAGCCATGCTTCATGTGCTGAGGTCCTCATGCATTAGACACTGGCGTGTCACTCTTCCCAAGCCCTAAAGGGCTTTTCGCAGGAGAGGGGTACGTAGGTCATCAGCTCAGCAAAGGTACGGCCCGAGTGCATCCAGTGGTGCAACCACGGGCAGCTCTGCCTGAAGGAAGTTTCTGTTTCTCACAGGGCTCGGGCATGCGTGCAGGGACGGTTTCGGTGCAGTTTCTCCCTAACTCAGGCATTGGAAGCTTTTCCCAATGACACTGTAGGTGCCCGAGTATTGTGCAATAACCAACTTTGGAGCTGGCAGGCAAATAACATCTTATCTGTTCGTGAAACATTACTTAAGTGTGAGACAGGAGTCTTTTCAAGCCAACGCTTGCTGTAAGAGTTCTGCAGAAGTCACTCCTTCATTCCTTCTCCATTTCTTACAGATAAATTTAACTAACGACATCAGCAAGAAAATAATGTCTACCACCTGCTACCAAAAGCTTAACCAAAACCCAATGAATTTTACTTTTTTTTTCTCCTAATTCAGTTGGTTTTGTACCAAACTCTTAATCATTAACATCAGCTGCTCACAAAACAGAATGCAGTGCTCCATCATGTAAGCACATGCATAAAAATATCCCCTTGCACAGGCAGCAGCCAAGTCCCTGCGCTTACTGATCAGGGCCACAGAGCATAAATGGGATCAACTCTTCCTTCCCCCTGCCAAATTCCTCTTTGGAAAAGGACATACACATTTCTGGTAGCTAATAAGTTAACATACGAAAATGTCATGTTTTGGTTCATGATTACAGCCTTCATGTGACTGTAATGGAGGTGGGTTTTGTTTCTTTTAAGTACTTGTACTTCAACCTTGTGCCAAAGCCAAGAAGTACATCTGGTATCAACTTGGGACCTTAGCATAACTTAAAATTTCCATTTCTTCAGAAAAACAAAGGAAACAGCACTCTTTCAACTACTACTTTCCGATACATTTATGGTGGTACTTTGTATTCTCAGGGTTTACAGCTTCTCCTCACCTTGCTGAGAAAGAGATGTAAATCAAGAACATTTTGAAAATAGTATGGAAAAGGTTGAATGAGGTTGACAACAGGAAAAAACAAACACTAGTCCTCATTAATACTAACAAATCTGTCAATGTAAAGAAGTTTAAAATATAAATAAATGCAACTTACTCTTATTTTGGGGCTCTTTTCACATTGCTGGAGTTGCGTGAAAGAGAACCAGACCAAATATTACTCAGCTGCAGGGAAACAAGGGCCAGACTCTGATCCAGTTTACATGGGTGATCATCCCCAGTATTTCTAGCACAGATCAGACTTTAGTATTAATGCTCATGTTATGTTTTTTACTTCTAGGCAAAATCCCATTTGTTTAAACAAATATTCCTTTAATTACGCTGCTACTTACTGCCCTTTTTTGGAAAAGGATGTAGAAAGAATTAATTATTAGCACATTTGTAGCTTGTATTACTAAGATCAGAGCCTAGCCTTGCAACACCAAATGAGCTTTAAATTATCAAGTCTTTACACTTTTATTCAAGTCTTTAGTAAGTCTTCACTCAGGCAAAACTAAGATATTCAGGGAGAAGGTCCCCAACAACAGCTTCAAAATCTTGTCTGTGCCTACCAAAAACACGTGAATTACTTTTTCAGGCTAGTCTTCCCAGATTTCGGGAAACAAGTAGACAAGCTATGTGAAGAAATATCAAAGAGCACTCAGACTGCATGAAGAAATATCAAAGGCAGTTAACAGCTACCATTTACCTATTAGCAATTCAAAAGGGCTTGTTTGGAAGATCTTTCCAATCGACAGCTGCTAGCTCATGTGCCCTGCCGCTCCTGACAACTGTTGTCTGCTCAAACTGTCTAAGGTGGCAGCTACTGCCTTGCCTCACACCAGAGCAGCTCCCCATGACCGGGGATGCAATGTGGGGCATGTGCGTGCCTCGGCCACTCCAAATCTCTGCCTGGCACATCAGCACAAATCCATCTTCATCTGTGGTTTCAGCTGTGAGCTGAGCAGCTGCGGAGCAGGTATGTTTTCACCCTTCCATTGGCCTCCTCTGGGGGCTGGCAACCTTCAGCCCTGAGGCAGGACAGTCACCGGGGATGTCACTGCTAGAGGTTTCCCAGGGCTTCTCAGAGCAGTGGTATTCCATAAATACTTCTGGTTTTCAACACTGGAAAGCACACAGACAGGAGCCATGGGTGGTCATGGCTAGAAATCCAGCTAAACAGATAAAACTTACAGTTTCATAAAATGGAGCCACTCTACGGTTACGGAAAAGGTTTCTTCTCATTTCTGCCAATGCTGCACTGAAGACCTTGACTACGCTGGAGCAAAGCTCAGTATGATCCCCAGCATGCATGAGTCACTGCGGGAGGCAGTCACTCACTTTTTGTCCTCCACCACGGCCACAGCTCCTGGAAACGAGCCCCCGTGTATACGGCCCTGGTAGCCCTCCCTGGAACCCCTGCCCAGGTGCTGCTCTGAAGGCTTACCATTGGGTCGGACAGGAGGGCTGCGGACCAAAGGGCTGGTGGATAAACTGGTGAGTACCATGGCTGCTGTTACTTTATCCATGTCCAGTTCTTCTGAAGATTTTCTGAAACACAGTGAATGGGAGGCAGGAAATACATCAGCAAATATTTAACTTTTTTTTTTAGCGCTGGGTTTTTTTTTTAATACCAGCCCAAATCCTAAGCCAGCACAGCACAGTAACGAAAGCAAGCTGCCGAGCAGAGTTCTCAAAGCTTTTGTCTTCTGGCAACCTGAGCATATCAAGCGGTTACTTCAAGCAAACAAGCTCAGTGTAAACAGGAAAAGCAGTGGGAAAAGAGAATACATCTTGGTATAACATTGTCAGGATTACTGTGACCCTCCATAAGTTTGACTGTTCCTTTTTTCTGCCTTTCAGAATTTCAGCTATTCATATCCTTACAGCTAAGTGTATACCCAAGGTTTTTTTTTTCTTGGAGGAAGACACAGAGATGCAAAACCAGGTAAGATTACCAGTAACATTAGTAACGTATACTGCTCTTTGTAGGGTGAGGAAGAACTATGAACTGGAGCTAAGGGGTGCAATTTTTTCTTTGTTGCTTCTGCTTAACACTGTTAACCTTCCCGTTCTCACTCCGAAAGACTGATCTGAAATTCTTCTTGGTCAGATTATAAATGAACTATTTAAAATAATTAGAAAACTGGTAGAAAATCAGTGTGTGGGAGGGGCTGGAAGAGATTTTTTTGCAGGTGTGATGGGCCCCAAAGCCAGCAGGATGGTGCAGTGGGAGGAGAGAGACTCGCCACTGCCTTAGCTTGGTCTTGCTGGAAACCAGCCCTAAGTCAGAGGAGACTTCCCAAGGGGATGGGGAAGGCGTAATAAGGGAGAGGAGGGCAGCCAGCTTTCCAGGGGAGGGAGGAGAGGATCTGGAGAACAATGAATGCTGCCACAAACCAGGCTTCAGTGACCCATTGCTCAAAGAGTCATGGGGTTTTTTTAGACAATGTAGGAATTTATTTGTCTGTAAAAATGTATATATTATCACTGTTTTTCCTCCAAAAGTTATTACCTTCCTGACAATGCACAATTTCTGAAAAGTGAATGTACCAAAATAAAACTACTAAACCCACTAGGTTTAGCAGACTTTTGCTTTCCATCCTTGTGGGACAGTGGAATCAAAACAAACAGCTTCTTGTAAATGCTTGCTTTCAAACATATAACTGATCATCCGAGACCATCTTTTCATTTACCAGAGATAAAGTTAAATTTGTTCTCACAAAAGGGCACTTTTCCCCCCCTCTATTCTGCATTGTGGGGTTTACAGAACTTCCTCTGTGCCTTCCCAGGAGCTCTACTTAACCGATCAGGTTGAGTCTTTATTTACGACTGGGTGATCAGACTGGTGGATGAAGGAAAGGCTGCTGATGTGGTCTACCTGGACTTCAGCAAGGCCTTTGACACGGTCTCTCACAGTATTCTCCTAGGGAAACTGGCTACCCTTGGACTGGGTAGGTATAGCCTTCTTTGGATAAAGAACTGGCTAGGGAGCCGTGCCCAGCGGGTGGTGGTTAATGGAGTCAAGTCCAGCTGGCAGCCTGTTACAAGTGGTGTCCCCCAGGGGTCGGTACTTGGGCCCATCTTGTTCAATATCTTTATTGATGACCTAGACGAGGGGATTGAGTGTACCCTCAGTAAGTTTGCAGATGACACCAAGTTGGGTGGTGGTGTTGATCTGCCTGAGGGTAGGGAGGCCCTTCAGAGGGATCTGGATAGGCTGGATCGCTGGGCTGAGCTGAATGGCATGAGGTTCAACAAGGCCAAGTGTCGGGTCCTGCACTTTGGCCACAATAACCCCATGCAGCGCTATAGGCTCGGAGCTGAGTGGCTGGACGACTGTGAAGAGGAAAGGGACCTGGGGGTGTTGGTTGATGCTCAGCTGAACAGGAGCCGACAGTGTGCCCAGGTGGCCAAGAGGGCCAACGGCATCCTGGCCTGCATTAGAAATAGTGTGGCCAGCAGGAGCAGGGAGGTAATCATCCCCCTGTAGTCGGCACTGGTGAGGCCGCACCTTGAGTATTGTGTTCAGTTTTGGGCCCCTCACTACAAGAAAGACATTGAAGCCCTGGAACATGTCCAGAGAAGGGCAACAAAGCTGGTGAGGGGTCTGGAGCACAAGTCTTATGAGGAGCGGCTGAGAGAGTTGAGATTGTTTAGTCTGAAGAAGAGGAGGCTCAGGGGAGACCTCATTGCACTCTATAGCTTCCTGAAGGCAGGTTGTGATGAACAGGGGTTTGGCCTCTTCTTCCAGGCAACAAGCAGGACCCGAGGAAATGGCCACAAGTTGTACCAGAGGAGGTTTAGATTGGACTCGAGGAAAAACTTTTTCTCCCAAAGAGTGGTAAGGCACTGGAACGGCCTGCCCAGGGAGGTGGTAGAGTCTCCGTCCCTGGCAGTGTTCAAGAGGCGGCTTGATGAGAAGCTACAGGATATGGTTTAGTAGCTGTGGCAGCAATGGTAGTGGGAAGACGGTTGGACTAGATGATCTTATAGGTCCCATCCAACCATGTGATTCTATGATTCTATGATTCTAAAGCCCAATATGAGAAGTGTTCAGCTACCTGATATTTTCCATCAACTGTTGACTGGTTAGTCACCAAGAGGAGCAGGACATGTTGGCTGCAGTCATCTTTCTAAAATCTCGTTTCACCCATAAGGTTGAAGGCTCAATTAACTGGAAACTACGCTACAGTCAAAGCCTGTATTTCAGTGAGCAAACCTCGAACTTGTCCATGAAACAGTTCACAGCTGCTTTCTGGCTGATGCAAGGACCCATGCAGATGCTGATGAACACTCCGCCATGCCGCACAACAGCTTAGCTCTCACGACTGTCTTTTGGAACACATCAGTGCCTGGAACTGAAACACTGACGATGGTTCCTGCTGCACTCTGATTATATCCATAGAAACCCTCCTTTCCTTCAGCCAAGGCTTTTGCAAAGAGCACAGCCACCATATGGTCATCATCGAGCACTGGAAAGGCCTTGGATAGCTGCTATAATCAGCTAATATCTGAATCCATCACCCATCAAGTTGTCTTGCGTGCAGAGGAGTATTTCACTCAGAATGCCAAATTCCTCTGGGCTCAGGCATCACATGGAGATACTACATTTTCTGGAGACCAACCCTGCCAGATGATTTTCCAATTACCTAATATCCCAGTATGAAAATCCACTCTCTGAGAAGGATTCAGCTGCTCTTCAGTCCACTCCTGCAAGACTACACCAACTGTCCCTACTCCTTTACCCAGCTGTGGATGAACCACTAATATTTGCACTGCTGCAGCTTCTGAGGACAAAACGACCACAGGATCTTGATACGCTGGAGAAGCTGATCCCCAGTGTTTGCAGTCAGCCTTCCAATAAGGCTCATCTGTGTGTCTGGCAACAGGACTAATGTGCTCCCATCCAGGTGTCTGCAGAATTGCAAAATCACACTACAGCAGTCGGTGCGAGCGTTTGCCAAGTTGGTTTCAAGATGTCTAAAGAGTCTAAACCCAGAGCAAATCCCAAAGTTCCTCCTAATAGTCTGTAATTGTAACTTCTTCCAGCTCTTTTATATAGATGATTTTTTCCCCTCTACAATGATTCAGACTGCTGCTCTGAAAAACTAACCTTTGCTCCAAATAATTTTGTCAATAATGCCTCAAAATTGTCAGCACTGGCATCCATGCCTGAGATGGAAGTTTTCACAGGTAGGCAACGGATAGGAACAGTCACGGGAATCCCTGCCATTTCTAGCCATGCTGCACCACACTCTTGCAACTATTGGAATGCTTTTTTTCTACCTGATCCAGGTTTTCAATATGGAAAGCTCAAATAATTAAAACTTTGGACTTTTTCTCTGCCCATTTTGAATCTCAGTCATTTTCACCACTTACCGCTCCTCAGCTGCATCCAGCAAACAAGAAATGCTCCGCTTGTACTTCCCAGCCACAAGAATTTTAGCAGCTACAAATGCTGGCTTATGTGATTCTGCTCCCAAACACATTTTTACAGTTTGGCTCACAAATGTAAACACACATATTTCATGTATCACTCAGCCAGCGCCACTGCAGCAACAGCAGCCTTCGAGAGAGAGGCAAAGCATAGAACTGAAGACAGGAACCACTTAAGCCATCTGCACTTAGTCAGCATCACATGTGAGTCGATGCCTTAAGACTGCCCCAGTCTTTCCCAGCTCTCTGCGCTGGCAAGTCGAACCTGCACACAGCTGTTCAACAGCATTTGCACTCAGAGGGGAGAACAGCTTGTTTGTTACGCATCGATTGCTCACAAGCCATTCGTTCCACCATTGCTAAGGTGATTTTCTGCAGAGTGAAGTTATAACCTCTGATGTTGCTTATATTGTTATTAGGTGTAATGAGATCTAAATTAGTTGTAAGATCATCTGCTACATCAGCTATGAAGATTTCTTCTTTCCGCTAATCCCCCATCTCAGTCCCCCAACTTCTGGACAGATACATTTGTGTCAGCCTAGTTTTGCACTGAGATCAAGCAGTTTTGGATCCTTTATTTCCAAGACTTTGTAAATCCATGCACATGTCAATAGCTGAATTGTAATGAACCAGCTGAGCCATAAGCAGCAGAAGTTAGAGGACCTTGGGGACAGATCTTTTACCACCACCTCATGTCTCTCAGCTTCATGTCTCCCCGCTTGCTCCGTTTCACTTGATCCCCGCAACAGCCTAGTATTTAAAATTGTCCTTTTCTTTAACAGCCAAGTTCAAGTTAGACTTAGTTACTACCCTCACTCTTGCTCAATCCTTTCCTTGGTTTTGCTGATGAATTTACTGCTTTTTTGATAATCACTTAACAGTGTTAAGAAACTATCACATCTTCCTCAGTTGGAACTTTTTTTTTTAAACTTTCTCTCAAAAAATCCTTAGAAATATGTATTTTATTTTAGTTTTGAAGTCTTTAGTCTATTCTTTATTATTTGCCTGGCTTAGATCAATAAGCTGTCAGTTCCTCCTCTTTGAAAGACTGCATCTTAGGTCAGTACTTTACCTAAGCATATTTTAAGCATCCTAGAGAATATTCTTAGAGCAGAGAAACTGGCAGTAGTAGCATGTGGTTTTGATAAAACTGACCTTCAAAAGGACAATTAAGTTCATTTTAAGAAATGAAGAAAGAAAAATAAAAACCAGACAAATTTATTTTCCCTGCCCACAACTACAAAGCTTTCTAACTGCAGTGCAGCGATGCTCAAAGCAAATGAGGCACAGGTTCACCATACGGAAAGTGCCCTCCTATGCTCCAGAGTTGCTTTGACACATCTGAGTGCGGACTTGATAGCGTTTCTTCACCAGAGCTCTACTCCTGCTGGGAAGGTGAGGGGTGGAGCAGGGGCAGGACCGCAAGGGGATAGAAAGTCCAGCACCTGGAGACAAGCCCACGGAGAAGGGGAGGGGAAGGATATTTCCAACTACTTCAAGTGGACACTGGCTGCAGAAGTTGGTGTTCACAGACCCAGCCTTCTTCTCTAGAACCACATTTCCCTGCTGTTCCAGGACTGTTGAGCTTGCCTTATCCTACTTTCCAAACAATCACAGAATAGTTTGGGTTGGAAGGGACCTTTAAAGGCCATCTAGTCCAACACCCCTGCAAGGAGCAGGGACATCTGCAACCAGATCAGGTTGCTCAGAGCCTCATACAACCTGGCCTTGAATGCTTCCAGGGATGAGGCATCTACCATCTCTCCGGGCAATCTCTCACCCTCATTGTAAATAACCACTTGCAGCCCATATGGCCTAAACATTCAGATTTATTAAAAGGCTTAAATTTTTTTTTCCGTTTTGGCAGAGGCATCTGCTTACCTATTTCTTACTGCTATCCTAACAAGAGGGACACCAATAAATAAATAAAATTAAAAACTTCAACTAGAATTGATCAAGAACAGCAGCAATCAAGCACAAAAATGAAAATCTGCTATGTTAGCTGGCTACTGTCCTTCACCCAAAACCAGCCTGTGACAGTGGTTCACAAAAAATCTTGACCCTTTGTTAAGGCAGTACCACATAAATACGCATGCATTAATATGCTACAACTAGGACAAAATAACAGGATATTTAAATTGCTCTCTCCCTCCCATACTTAGACTTCTAAATGCTCAGAGACCTCTGAAGCCTTCGTCTGACCACCTGATTACAGCCACATCGCACTGATGCCGTCCTACCGAGCACTGTATCAATACTCATAGGTGAACACGCTGTTACAGGCTTTCGTACACCAACAGATGTACTTCTGAAAGAAATAAAAATACTAAACTACATTTTACGGGTAAAATAAAAAGATTTTAGATTTCTTCAATTAGCTTTTAATGGCAAAAGCAACATCCTAACAAGGAACCAGCAAGAAAAGCCATGCAAACGGCTGTGACTCCGTACAGCTAAAGTAATTACAAGCACGCTCGTGTCTTGAGCAAAGATCTGCAACATCATTCTGCAAAATAGTCTTAATACATAAAATATCTTACATTTACAATAATACTTGGTTACCATCTAACGACTCAAAATACTGACGGAAGAGATAAATAAATGACCTTGCTTGTTGCTGCTATGTTTGGTTGTTGATCATGAAGAATAAAAATTATCCCACTTGCCAAAGATAAAAGCAGAAATTATAGAGAGAATGATGCATATAAACAGTCTGAGATTCTCAGCACTCCTCGGTAAAAGCTGTAACTTTTCACAATAAAGCAAAAAACCAAAGGGAAATATTTTCAAAGATTGTATTAAATCAGTACAGTAATATGATGTGGTACATCTGAGAACATGAGACCATTACTATTTACACATCTGAAAAGAGAACTGGTGTTTGATACCTGAAGCAGAGATACAATAATACAATGCACTAATTAGAAGCTAGGGATTTCTGCCTTTGCTCATCATTGCCAAACATAAAATCAACCTTTTCCACACTAACTTTGTGATATTTGCAGACTACTTCATACACAGAATAACTGTCCTTTCTTTGTCTCTGCTGTCCTTGTTATACACGAGCAATTTTTCTGGATACTGACAGCTACTAGAAATTAATTACGATCAAAATCTTTACTATACAAATATAGGAACTTTTCTTCCAAAAAATACATGTATCTAAACTTCTCAAGGAAAAAAGAAAAATGCATCAAAAGCCACCTCAAAGCCCTCCATCTCCTCCTGGCCAAGCTGATAGACTTTACAATTGAATTATTCAAAGGACCTTTGGAAGTCTGGCTGGTGTTACACCCTCAGGAGAGCTGATAGAGTCATCAGTAACACAGATACTGACTTTCTATCTGAACCGTAATGGTTTGAAGGCAATAAAAAGTCTCTGCAAATCAGTCATATCAGATGGGAGACATTCACAGAGTGGTCCTCACCATCCTGCAGAAGAAAACAGGTTTAACAGAAGAAGTGAAGAGAAAGCGGTGTGTAATGCAGGCATGTTTCCCAAAGTCTTTTATTTTAACTCGCACCAGATTGTGCATCACTTTCTGCTGCTCCAAAAAAAAAAAAAAAGGACTCTGTAAAAACAGATATTTCTCTAGCCATTATCACTAAAAGCACTGAAACTTGAAATAAAATAATCCATTTGTTTTTATAACCATTTTACAGATTTAGATAACCAAGAAAATGCAGTATTTGGTTCCAAAGGCTGGCTGACCTACTCATACACACGGGGCTTGCCTGTCTCTCCCTCCGCCATCCCTGCCTTCTCTTCAAGCCCCTGGATGGCTTCCCAAGCCAGGCGTGTCCCCTGGAGCACCCTTTTCCCAGTGCCCCTCTCCTCCCTAGGGGCGTAGAACACAGCCAGTGCTACCCTGGCTGCTCTGTAGGCTACCACTGCACAAGCCCTCTTTGGGGAGTGCTGGCAGAGCTGCACCAGCAACAAAAAGAAGATGCCAAATTACTGTGATTTCTGTTGTCTGGTGTGAACACATTCCACGGACACGCTCTGCCACCGCCGTCCCCTCTGCAGCCCAGTCGTAGGAATAGCTGCTTTGCCCTCTAAGACTCCCCAGAAAAGTTTGCTTAAGGCAAAGTCTGCAAAACAGATGGAAAATGTCTTCTTCATGTAAGCCTTTTTATCATCGCTTCTTAAGCAACTCGTCTGACTTCCTTAAAGGCAATTGAAATTTCAAACCTATCCAAATGGGAACAGGACTGAACTCTCGGTCTCGCTCTCTGATTTACAAAATACAGGATACAGTGTGCCGGGGTGGGGAGGGAGAGGATGGGTAGCAAACCACCGCTCTCCTTATTGGGCGGTGATAAGATCTACAGTTTTTAAATGCTCTGCGTAAGTGGAGTTAAGCAAGCCAGCTTGAACAATGCCAGATGAACTGCAGTTTATAGGAATAATTTATTCTATATATTAAAAAAGCTGATCCAGTGAATGATTTTTATTTTTCAAACAGCTGCATCACATCAGGAAAACCTAACTGGAGAAGAGCCCTGCGGGTAACAACAGAAGCTGAAGTAGGAATATGACACAGAAATCGCCTGCTGCAAAACAGAGCAATCAAATAAATGGTAATCACTTGATAGATTATGAGTGCAAAGCAAAAACTGAATTTAGAAAGGAATAACAGAACCCTGCAGAGAACAGGGTGACCTTATGGTCACCCACAAAACTTGAAGATTTTCTAAGAAGACTTTCTGTTCGATCTCCTCTACCTTAAAGGCCACTTGCTGATGCAATAAATAGCCCAGTCTCTCAAATCAAGTCTCAACAGTACCTCGAAGCAACAGACCATGTATTATCCAAACTACTCATGTTCATCCCTTTCCTGCCTTTGTCTTATGCTACTGTTCTAGATTGTTCACAGGCACATGCCCTCTCATAAACAGCATTGCTTTGATGGGTTACTGTTTACAGAAAGAGAATTTCACACTTCAGCTTCCCTCTAGTTTGTAAAAGTGGAGAAAAATAATGGGAAAAATGAGTGCTTGGCCATTTGGATATTTCATGAGAAGGCTGTATTATTTATAAATAATTTATGACTTTGAAGTTACACACTTCCTCCCCAGGTTATGATGTTTTCCTCAGGGAAAGGGGGCTGGCCACTTGCTACAATGTCCAAGAGGTGCTGCTCAGTGCAATACAAATGATCATGCTGAAAATGTAAAAAGATGGAAAAGTAAAAAAAAAAAAAAAAACCAAAATCTGAAGGTCCCAGCTCATCAAATGTAACAAGAACTGTGCCAAGAGGCACTGCGATGTACTAGGGGGACAGCTGATGCCAACTGATAACAAGGAGAGGGGATAAGACACCTTGGCTCTCCAGGCAGCTGGCGTTCCCACTGCAAAGCCTGCTGCTGAAGAGCAGCGCCGTTTGCGACCCTCACCCGGCCCCACAGTCAGAGCCACCCAAACACTACTATGTCTGATGTCTCTTTATCACAATGCTCTCGTTGAGCCTTTCACAAAACTGTGTTTTCTGTAAATCTTCCTTAACTTTGGCAGTAATTAGCTAAGATATCCTCATGGCAGATGCTACGGAAACTTTGTCTTTCCCAAAGTAAAACACAAAATACAAGGCCAGAAATGTTTTGCTCTTCCTTCTTAATTCCCCTTTATCTATCGCAAATAGTGCGATTCCCACTTTGTATTTCCAAATATTTGGAATGTTATTTCCAAAATAAGTTTTATAATATCAATGTCTACATACAGTCATAACACATCTACGTGGATAATTTGTTTAGCACAATTTCTCTCTAAAAAGCTGCCGTAAGTCAATTTTAAAATAATACTTAACTGCTTTTTTCCCTCCACACATTAAAATACACACATTTTTTTCCTAATAAAATAAACATTAATGAAACACTTGAAAAAGCCTGCAAATTTTCCTCTCACCAAATCAAAGAGTGACAAGCATGCTGTCCTGTTGCTACACACAAATACCAATGTGAACAAGATGGCGAGCACTTTGCTGAAATTGAGTCAGTCTAAAAAATGACCCACGCAGTCAGTTTCTCTTTACTGTTAATATTTGTATGTCAGTCTTTTTGAGCTTTCCAGATCCTTACTTTTTTTCCAAGCTAGAAGAAAACAGAATTGTAAAGAAAAAGCCACTGATTCTGGACAAGGCTGTCCACAGCCTCCAGTACTGTTGAAAAAGGACGAGAGACTAGAGGCAGTTAACACCTCTGAGATGACCATCTGCTTCCTGCCAAGGTGAGATACTATACCCCAAAGAGTGGAATTTCCAAAAATTAAATCATTGTTTCTATGACACGTATGAGCCAATAGGTCATAGCACTGTAAATCATAGAATCATAGAAGAGTTTGGGTTGGAAGGGACCTTTAAAGGTCATCTAGTCCAACTCCCCCTGCAAAGAGCAGGGACAGCTGCAACCAGATCAGGTTGCTCAGAGCCCCATCCAACCTGGCCGTGAATGTTTCCAGGGATGGGGCATCCACCACCTTTCTGGTGGTGTGGTGGTGCTATCTTCCAGGGTCATCCTTGCTATTGCAGTGATCCAGGAGATACACACTGTAGTTCACCTCACAACTGGCTGGGTTTTCGTCCTTTTCAATCTATTAGAAACCTGCTTAAGAACCGGGAAGGCACAGAGGTCCATCATCTTGTCCTCTCCACTCCTGCCTTCCCTTCATCTCCATGTCCTTGGACCATTTCTGTAGGGCGATGTTGACAACAATACCTGTTACAGCTAGTTCACAGCTATTTTGTCTATGCATGGACATGTTCCAAGGAGAGCATCCAGGTACACCTCTTCAGGTAGGTTATCTTTCCATTCCCCTGATCATCCTCCAAATCTGTCTTCATCTCTTGTTGCTACATCCATTGTGAACAGAGCTGCTCCAAGTCTTATTTATATTGTCTTGTCCACATCTTCTAGAAGGACAGTATTATTTCCCTATCTCTGCTGAAATCTCTATGATCTGACTTGCAACGACAGCTCAATCAATGAACAGTACAACTCCACTGCTGTTCTCTTCATCATATGTTTACAGCTAATTAAGTGGGAATTAATTTTGAAAGGGTGACTAAAATGCTTCCTTCAAAATAAAGGAAACAAATGCGACTGACGTTTATCTTTAGACCCAATCTGATTACAGGCCAGATTTTCATTATTTTCCTTTCTTGGTTTGCATTTTCTCAGGAAAGATCGTTATTGAGACAACAGCACTTCCAGCTACTTTTCAGGTAGGGCAATAGGGTATATAGTGCAAATACTGGAAAAGCATAAACTCTCACACTTTTTATGTGGGGCTTTGTGGCCATTTGGTCCGGTGCTCTGTGGCCAGCGCTGACTGTTTCAAAGGAAGATGCAATAGGGACATTCCCACCATCAATATATCAACCCACTCCCAGGAATTATGACTTTCCTTACACTCTCTGACCAGATAAAAAAAACCCCACAAACAAAAGGCTCTAGATCTTTCAATACATCCTCTATCAGCTACAGCTCTGGGTACTATTCTTTTTGACCCTCCTCTGTATATTGTCCTCATGTCTGGGTTTCAGTCATGTTCTATAGCAGGGAGTCCTGCAATCTAGTTACATTATTCAGGAGACAAATATTACCTTTTATCAGGTTTGAATTAATTACTTTTCTGATTGTTCCACTGTTTCACAGTACTAGACATGAAGAGTAGAAGCTCTAAGTTCATCATTGCTTTGTTTGCTAAGACATTTCCTCCTATAAATTTCCTTTTCCATGTGAACATACACAGTAACTTCACTATTTCTTTACATGAAGCTCTTCCTACGTTTATCAAGCCACAGCTCAGGATATATCCCATTGCCGAGGAAGAAAAGGTAATAGGAGTTTCTGAAAGGTAATATCTCAGTCAGTGAGAGACCCGGCCACTCTTTGATATAATTTATTACAACACATGATTGCTCCAAATTAAACGTGAAAAATACACAGCAAAGCCCCCAAGGCTATTCCAGCGGCAAGAAAACTCCCTTTACCAATTCTACGTCACAACAATTCGGAAGACAAGCTGATGCTCTGACTGACTGGCACTGTGTTGATGAGATAAAGAAGGACTGGGTCCTTCTGTTTTAGGAAAAAGCATGCTAGATTACAGACTGAAATAGATATTACAACATTAAAAACACATTCTGCAGTAGGTAAAACCATATTGCACACACTTCACACTTTATAATCCCTTTGTACTGTATAATCTCATTTCAGGTGACATGTAGTTTACCATCAGGTCTTTGAGATTTTTCAGGCAGGTTGAAAAGTCTCACAATTACAGACAAGAGGTTTCCGTTGTTTGGTTAGCACCTGAAATTCAAATTTGACATTATGAACTGTGAAGTACCACCACTAGAAGAACTCCAGGCCTGACCAACCAAAGTGTCTCAACAAGGGCACCTGGTCTTGAAACAAATATGGCACAAAGCGATCTCTTCTCTAAACCATCTCTTATAAAGATGAAATCTATTTAAGCTAAACATCAATCTTTTTTCTTGCATTTAAAACAATTGTTCAGCCCTTTCAAAGATCCTTAACAACCTAGTTTCTTCCAAAGGAACTAAACGGCCTCATGGATGGCCACCATTTCATCCCACGATTTAAACATTTGCTGCATGGATACGAACCAAAGATATTTTTTAAATGGTGAATATAAAACCAGACACTACAAAACAACTAAAATCTGCCAGACCATTCGAGGAGATGCATGTGCAGTAAGGAAATGCCTCTGAAGCCTCTGGGCAGAGTAGGACCTACTGGGCATGAGCCAAAGGCGTCATGCACAGCTATGCCAAAGCGTCCCCGAGGCTGCCGGCTTCCTGTGGCTGAACAAGTCATCTGCACAGTCAGCGTGTGGAAAGGTCACGGCTTCCTAAGAGCATCGACCTCTGCGTGTATGCTGTATAGTGTGTGCATGTGACTGTCCCAGAGATCCCAGGTAGGAATAACCACCCCCTCCAGAAGAATATTTATGTAAAGCAGAATGATTTTGATAAGAAAATGAGAAAGTGTGGACCATCAAGAGTATCTATTCCAGACAGCAGCCAGCATCCACTGATGTCAGACACTAGACTCCATTACTATACATATTTCTTCATTACTTGACAATAACTACTGTACTGAAGATGCTCCTCCTTAACCATCCCACTGCTGATGACTTTAAAATAACCTCCTATGGAAGGCCTCACTTTAGTCTGTAAGCAATTAATATTTTTTCCATATTTCCCAACCCAGGATGTTCTCTTAGGGTACGACTTTCTAACCAATAAATGTTTGCAATGAGCAGTGGTGGCGGATGAGTCATTGTTTTCTTTCATTCGTGTAAGGATTATTTGTTAAGCATCCTGCATCCCAAATTGTGAGAATTAAAAACCACAAAACCAGACCTAGAGTTGTGCTTTCAAAACATATCATGGGCACATGTTACCATGTAAAAAGTGATGTTTCAAGCACAAATCTGGCGACATTGCAGTTGTGAATGATCATGCTTGCTGGAACAGCATGAAGGGAAAAGACTGGTCATGGTAGGGAGAACAGTGCTATGCACCGCTGCTTTGCATAACACTGCATTAAAAACCATCACGCAAACTGTTCACTTACACTATGCAACATCACTGTATCTATATCACACCTTCAGATCTACCTTAAACTAAATAAGCATTTCATCTTGGAACCCTTCGTCACCAAATAATGTAGATTTATTCATTTATAAACAATCCTAGCATTTAAAAACCAGCAGCAAAGAAGTGGTGATTTGCGACAACTATGGATACACAATGGATCCTCTTTAAAGCCACTAGGAAGTCATGCAAGCCCTCAAGAAACTGATCCCCTTCTTTGAGGGAAGGGAAAGCACTGCCCTTTCATAGAGAGATGGCAATGACAAAAAAAATACAGTTTTTATACATTGATTGTATTTTTTAAATACATGCAACAATCCTAGTGGAACAAATTGACCTGAAGCTGAAATCTGACCCTGTAACTGAGATGACTGCGACATGACAATACCAAATCATCAAAAATTACAGGCTGCGCAGTCAAGTAAGCGCGGGCATAACATACCAATTGAAAGCAAGAGAAGACTTATATATAACAATCTGCAAGTGGCAATAGATAAAATACCTTCCAAGTAGTAGAGGACCCAGAGAAAGCTGGGGACAGCAGTTACCCAGTAACCAATCTGCAAGTTACTGCTTTGTCATTTGTTACCAAGCAGGTTACCTATGATCCGTAACATCATTATAGGAAAAGGTAACCAAAATAGATACTTATATTTTTAATGAAATAAAGACACAACTTTATAAAAGCATGGAGATATTATGAAAATAAAAATGGTTTAGGAACTCTTATGAAACTTGGTTTTTTTTATAAATCACTGTGAGCATACAAGATGGTCAATTTAGATGGATTAGATCTGAAGGGAGGTATCGGGAACATTTATAAGTACTCTTGATCTCAATATTTTTCCAAGATGCTTTTAACATTAAACATTCATTGTGCTATAGCAGGTTTGCTCTATGAGTCCAGGGTGTGGGGTTTTGTTGGTTTTTGTTAATTTATTTTTAATTACTTGAATGCTTTGCATTTAAAAGAATTATATCACTGATATAATAGTTGGCAGCAGCAGAATGCATCTGGCTTAACTCTACTGTCATCATCACTGTTCTTGTCCGAAATTCAACCTTTTTTTTCATTAGAAGAAACTAACTGAGCTGTGTCCTGCAGGTATCAAAGGGGAATTGAGAGGACATTGCCCAGCCTCTGGCTACTGCTAGGTCTAGCTTGTTCTCTAGTTTGTCCTGTTGAATGGAAACACTCTTCTCGCTAATACATGTGTTTGTGTTAGTAACTGTTCATGAATCCATAACACTGTTGTAAATTTTTAAATAACATAGCAGAGCATGCTTTTTCTTTTTCATTGTCTAGGAAAATGCTGCTGCAACAAATATTATAAGTAACAATTACCACGACACAAAACAGCTAGTCATTTATTTTGGGTCTGCTATTGTACTCATGTTATCCAATCTCACACTTCCATAAAGCTGAGAGGTACACGAACAACAGTGACAGTTGAAGAAATCACAGCAAGAATTTAACTGTGATGAAGATACCTTCTTCAGGCTCAACCTTGTGCTCACCAACAGGGAGGGACTGGTCGGGGATGTGAAACTAAAGGACAGCCTTGGCTGCAGCGACCATGACAAGGTGGAGTTCAAGATCCACGGGGCAGCAAGGAAACTACATGGCAAGCTCTCTGCCCTAGACTTCAGGAAGGCGGACTTCGGCCTCTTCAGGGACCTGATGGGCCAAGTGCCATGGGAGGCGGCCCTGGAGGGAAGAGGGGCCCACGAAAGTTGGTCCATATTCAAGGAGCACCTCCTCCAAGCTCAGCAGAGGTGCATCCCGAAGAAAAACAAGTCGGGCAAAAAGGCCAGGAGGCCGGCGTGGATGAGCAAGGAGCTCCTGGACCAACTGAAAGTGAAAAAGGAAGCCTATAGAGGGTGGAAGGGGGGACAGGTAGCCTGGGAAGACTACAAACAGGCTGTGCGAGTGGCCAGGGATAAGGTAAGGAAGGCCAAAGCCCTGGCAGAACTGAATCTGGCCAGGGATATAAAATGCAACAAGAAGAGCTTTTATAGGTACGTAGGGGACAAAAGAAAGTCCAGGGAAAATGTAGGCCCCCTCCGGAAGGGAACTGGTGTCCTGGTTACCCAGGACATGGAGAAGGCTGAGGTTCTCAATGACTTTTTTGCCTCAGTCTTCACCGACAAGAGTTCCTGTCCCACCGCCCAAGCTGTAGAAGGTGCAAGCAGGGACTGCGAGAATGAAGAACTGCCCATTGTACTCGAAGAGCAGGTTCGGGATCATCTAAGGAACCTGAAGGTGCACAAGTCCATGGGACCTGATGAGATCCATCCACGGGTCCTGAGGGAACTGGCGGATGAAGTTGCCAAGCCACTGGCCATCGTATTTGAGAAGTCGTGGTGGTCTGGTGAGGTCCCCGATGACTGGAAGAGAGGAAACATAACCCCCATTTTTAAAAAGGGGAATAAGGAAGACCCAGGTAACTACAGGCCGGTCAGCCTCACCTCTGTGCCTGGCAAGGTCATGGAGCAGATTCTCCTGGAAACCATGCTAAGGCACATGGAGAGCAAGGAGGTGGTTGGTGACAGCCAACATGGCTTCACCAAGGGCAGATCGTGCCTGACCAATTTGGTGGCCTTCTATGACGGGGTGACGGCATCGGTGGACAAGGGACGAGCAACTGACATCATCTACCTGGACTTGTGCAAAGCTTTTGACAATGTCCCACACAACATCCTTCTCTCTAAACTGGAGAGACATGGGTTTGATGGACAGACCACTCGGTGGATAAGGAGTTGGCTGGATCGCCGCACTCAGAGAGTGGTGGTCAACGGCTCAATGTCCACGTGGAGACCGGTCACGAGTGGCGTCCCTCAGGGGTCTGTGCTGGGCCCAGCCCTGCTCAACATCTTTGTCGGCGACATGGACAGTGGGATAGAGTGCACCCTCAGCAAGTTCGCCGACGACACCAAGTTGTGTGGTGCCGTCGACACGCTGGAAGGGAGGGATGCCATCCAGAGGGACCTGGACAGGCTGGAGAGGTGGGCCCGTGCAGACCTCATGAAGTTCAACCAGGCCAAGTGCAAGGTCCTGCACCTGGGTCATGGCAATCCCAGGCACAAATACAGGCTGGGCGGGGAATGGATTGAGAGCAGCCCTGAGGAGAAGGACTTGGGAGTGCTGGTGGATGAGAAGCTTAACATGAGCAGGCAATGCGCCCTTGCGGCCCAGAAGGCCAACCGCATCCTGGGCTGCATCAAGAGAAGCGTGGCCAGCAGGTCGAGGGAGGTGATTCTCCCCCTCTACTCTGCCCTGGTGAGACCCCACCTGGAGTACTGTGTCCAGTTCTGGAGCCCCCAACACAAGAAGGACATGGACCAGTTGGAGATGGTCCAGAGGAGGGCCACGAAGATGATAAAAGGGCTGGAGCACCTTTCCTATGAGGACAGGCTGAGAGAGTTGGGGCTGTTCAGCCTGGAGAAGAGAAGGCTTCGTGGAGACCTGATAGCGGTCTTCCAGTACCTCAAGGGGGCCTACAAGAAAGATGGGGAAAGGCTGTTTAGTAGGGCCTGTTGCAATAGGATGAGAGGTAATGGTTTTAAAATAGAGGGGGGTAGATTTAGATTAGAAATTAGGAAAAAATTTTTTACGATGCAAGTTATAGAACACTGGAACAGGTTGCCCAGAAAGGTGGTGGAGGCCCCATCCCTGGAAACGTTCAAGGCCAGGCTGGATGAGGCTCTGAGCAACCTTATCTGATTGGGGATGTCCCTGCTCCTTGCAGGGGGGTTGGACTAGATGACCTTTGAAGGTCCCTTCCAACCCTAACCATTCTATGATTCTATGATTCATCTTGAAGGTACCATCTTCACCACCTTCCATACTGTCCCTGGAAGCTGTATTCTGTATTAAACCACAGATGTACATTGTAAAAATTTACCAAGGTCTTATGAAATAGTTATAAAACGTCCATGTCACAGTTGATACTATTAACCTTATTTCTACTTCTATCTACCAAAAGTAACACAGACAAGATGGCATCATTTTCCATCACAGAATTAAACCCTCTTCCTATTTCTGTATAGAGTAGTGGATTCTTTTCCACTGTTAGCCAACAATGCACAACATTTTCCATCTTTTTTTTCTATTTCCACACTATTAGCACTGGCTTAGTGGTCTAGTTTCTCTGTCTTCATAAACAAACCTAGAAGAGGCTGAGCATGTGCAATGCTCTGTGATAACTATTTATAATCACAGAGGCATTGATATTTAAAGTTTTTGCTAAAATTGTTTAAATAATTCTTTTCACACACAATGGAGCAAATGGCACCTCCTTCAGAATGAAGATAAGTCTCAGAGGAATACTCTTACTAGTTTAGTCTTAAAATCTTACCCACTAGAAGCGTAGGCTTGGAGAGCCGAAGGGAACTGCAAATATGAAATATCTTGTTTCGCATACCGTCAGGCATACAGTCCATAATTTCCATAAATTCAAATACTCTTTCCTCCTCAACTTCTCCCCTGTCATCTTAGACCCTCAGTCTTGTGATGTTCTGCTCCAGTTTTCCTATACTCCCCTTTTTTCTTGATGCTGGGTTTTCCCTAGCATGCCTGCCTTTTTCTACAGCCACCAGAAAATTTCTGGGAGAAAAAAATTCCTACTACAATTCAATAAAAATGCAAAGGTAAAAATGAAGCCATTAACAAATAAATAAATATTTTAACAAAATAAGTGAAAAGGAGTAGCTTCCATCTGTGAGAAGTTGGCAGCCAAGGTCTGGCGCCTATTTAACACCCACTTTGATAGGGTCCTCTCTGCAATGCTGGACAACCACAGCCACCTCCTTGTTGCTCTCCTGGGAGCCCCCAGTTAGGATGTTTGCTACTTTGGACAAGAGATGTGGCCTCCATGGAGAATGAGTTACTTCTCTACGAGTCATTATCTAAAAGCAGCATGCACCTGACAGCAGTTTTTTATACGATACAAACATGACCACTTCCAGAGGCAGATTACATTGATATCCTGTAGATACAACACATTTTATGCAACCTGGAGCACTGCAGCTAAACACTACCTTTGCAGAACATTACTGTGTTCTGAAAATTTGCCATTTAAGGAATAAGTTGTCTTTAGAATATCCATAATTTCTGATTATTTTTTTCCTCTGGAAAAATTAAAGCAACTGAATTTATTTTCTCCTTTGCACATCTCAATACAGACATAAAAACTGTAAGGCAGCTGCAAGTCCTCAGTGGAGCTGACAGTACAGCCTAACCACAGCCTCTGCTCTACATCACCTTTTGGCTTTTCAAAATACATGAATCATATTACTTCTCTCTTACTTGCCTTTAACAACCTCTTCTTAAACACACATAGACTCAATTCTCTTCCCCTCCTAAGCACAACTTGGCAGATTCCCTCCAGCTTGCTTAGGGTAACCTTTGCCTTATTTCACCTCCAGCACAAAGACCTTCTACAACTTGACATTAAGGAAAAGATGCAGGTTGGAAAGTTTTCCTGGATGTGGTACCCATCCCACCTCCTCCTACCTCTGAAAGTCCACCTTCTCCTTCCCAATCCCCAGTCCCATTGCCATGGTTTAGCTGACATGAATTACTATGGAGGCGCATCTGACAACTTGCCCAGTGAAGAGCCCCGCCCCAGCAGTAAGAATTGCTCCACATCCACTACGTGCCAAGGTTTTGCCATTTGCACAGCGGATCTTAGCAGATGAGCAGATCTAGGCCAGCATCTTTCTTTACAGCATGCTGTGAATATGGAAGTACAAGTTTATCTTCGCAAACTGTGCCATCTTCAATTTGTGAAGTTTTTCCTTTCGCTGATGCCAAAACACTTGGCTCAAACACTCAAGAGTCAAATTCTCACCCTGGCAGGAACAAGCTCTGGTGGAGAACCATGTGAGTTGAAGCCCATTACAGCAGTAGCATAACGATAGCTTGCTGATGAAAGGTATGATCCCAGACCACTGCAGTCTACCATCCTGTTGTCGATTATGTCAGATGTTCTGGGAATTATCCAAAACTCTTCCCTTTTTTCAGGAAAAGAAGATGCTAACTCTCATAACTCTTATGGTTGTGGCTGCAGCTCCAGTAGTAGGTTCAACCTACTCCCTGGTTTGCATTATCAGAGAAGTATTGATCAGAGGGGGCACACAGAAGAGACTCTCTTAAAAAATCAGTGTGCTTCAGGCACTACTCCACAGGAAAGGAAGGAAAAAATGGATCTTGAACAACTTGATGTGAGAGAATATAAATAAAAACAAGAATTGTGCATTAAATGCATATTTGTTCTACATTTTAAACTACTATCTTAAAAAGAGAATCATTTACTTTTAACACCAGAAAAATTCAGTCACACGTTTGTGTCTGTACATGATCCACAAACAGGATTTGCTCACAAAAGGTATTCAGCTATGAACAGCAACATGCAGAGCATGATAAATCACTTTGAAGCAAGCACCCAAAATGCCATAGCCTCCAAAAAACATTTCACAAGCAAAAATGTTATTAGAACAGTAACACATGCTTTAGGACTAATTTTGGTCTTGCTTTGCAACCAGGGCCACTTTTTGTAGAACTGAAAATAAACTCAAGGGCAGATTCAGACTGTGATGGTTTCCATTGGCATGCTCTCCTCCCTGTCCTCCCTGCTCACTGCCATGCTGAAGGGATGCCCTGTCACAAGGGATACATCAACCGGCCGACCAGCAAGGCTGTTAACGCAACACATCCATCTGTGGTTCCTCTGCTGGCTTTGGCTGCTCGCCTTATGAAAGCCAAGCGTGTCAGCATCCTCACTTTCTATTTAAAAGGCTCTCCTTGTTCTTTAAATAACTCCAAGGATGACGTTTGTGTGACTCCTCACTGCTGTACCTGGCTCAGGAAGAGCAGCACATGGAGTCCTGGCTGTACAACACCGATTGCGTTGCCTCTGGGACTGCAGCACAGGGAACTAGCAAAATCCTACCTTCCCAAAGCAGAAACCCAGAAAAAAAAAAAACCAAAACAACAAAACAACAGAAAGGTGAAAAAGCAAAGGCTTCATTTTTTAAATCCTTCATTTTATTTTACCTGACTCTCCATCCAGGCTGACATCTGATGACCAAACATGTTTGTGGTTGAGCTACAGAGCAGAGACTCCAGCCCAGGAAGAGAAGGAGAAAGCTGCTCCCTTCTGCTCCCACACGTTCATCAGTGGCCCAAGCACTCCAGCACTGGGATGCATCAGACACTCACTGGATTGAACTGGTCTGGTTTCTGTGCTTCTGCCTTGTGTGAGGGATTTCAGTGACAGTCCATGTAGGGCCACTGTGGGAAATTACAAGCTTAAGAGTGCAGGCTGTGGAGTACCACAGTGTCCCAACTACGGACCACGCGGTGGCATGTGTGAGGGATTTCAGTGATGGTCCGTGTAGGGCCACTGTGGGAGATTACAAGCTGCACACAGCTGCAAGAACGCGACCTTGGAGAGGGGAGCTAGGAGGGTTGTTATCTCAGAGAGGGGAGCTAGGAAGGTTGTTATTGAGCAGGATGTTGCTGCTATCCGGGAACCGCTGTTAGCCAGCAGGGCACGTACTTGGCAGGCCTTGCTGCATGCGCTGGCCACGCGTACGTCAACACCTGGTCAGTCCTCTTCCACTGAATCTGCTGAGGGTATAAACAGAGGCGGCTGGGAGCGGAGGAGAGAGAAAGGACCCAGAGCTCACTCTATGAACAACAGGGGACGCCCTGAGGGTGCTGCGCCTACCTCCCTTCTCTGCTCTGACCCCGCTGATCACCATCCTCCTGCTCGGCGGTGTCTCTGGCTTAGTGGGGTTGGCAAGACTCTCACAAAGGGAAAACAATACGCTGGTAACTGCTCATGCTAGGAACTGTAACTGCTTATGCTGGTAACTGCTTGTGCAAGGCTATAATAGAGTAATAAATACTGTTGTGCTTTTAAATATCATATGCTGAGTGATCTTTGTGCATAGGAATCCTACAAACAGGTTACATGCCTGGATAATGGAACTGTTGGCAATCAGGAGGGTTTGTCCCCAATTTAATGGCATTTAGATAAACACATCTCAGAAACACCTATGCCTTAGCCAAAGAAGAATAATTAGAAAACACACATTTTCAACTGGTGTAGTGCTAGGTACAAACACACAGTAAAATGTATTTAAAAAAAATAAAAAAAGAAGAAAAGAAAAAAGATGTCTAATTTCTGTAACTCACATCCTGCTCCAGCATACCTCACTCCCAAGGAATGAATTTCAGACAAATTTAAATGTTTGTCTGCTGATATGAGAAAAGACAATTGTAGCACTTAGCTATACCACAACATTTGTTAGCCCTGCTTAAACATATTCATGTGCTGTCAGCTCCAGTAGACAGAAGTTATTTTGGTATCCAGACTCAGAGGAGCATATCTGAACCACCCAAATCACTTGATGGTGGAAGATGAGTCAAAAATACAATCTTTACAAAACATCTCATGAAAATCTAAAGCACAATAAAACCATGCTGTTGCATGTGTTCAGTCACACTTTTTCTGGAACCACCAGCAAGTTTGGGCACATGACCTAGCAACTTGGAAAGACCAGTTTTTCAGAAAATGTTGAAGTGGCAACTTTCCAAAAAAAGTCGTTGGAATCAGTTGTTGCAATCAGACAACATGATCAACACAGCCTGACACATCACTCTTGAATCAGAGATGCACAGAGGTAAAAATGATTTCACATTTCAGCCTAGAGGGCATCTGAGTTATAAGAGGACGCTTAAATGTCTAGCACAACTTTGCTGTGGTATTATTGCGATGGTGAACAGTCAAGACTTTGGACAATCCAAATGAGATCACAAAAACAGTAAGTATAGTCTTTGTTTTTTGATTAATGGTCTCATTTTTTATTCAAGAACAGTTTCTTTCTCAGTTGCTTTTTTTTTAAACTACCATTACTGAAAAAATCACAGAAGACTCACTAGAGTCAGAGAAACACGTTTTGTTTTAAAAGTTGCCTTCACAAAAATCTTCACAAGTAACTTACAGTTTTGAGTATAATCCAGCAAGCAAGGGCTCTGTTCTTACCAAATACAACATGGAACAATATTTCTATAACATATGTAATACGTTCTCTAACACTGCAAAATGTTTGCAGTAGCAATAGCCAATATTTCTGAGTCATTATGAGTGGGTTGGGGCTTATTACAATGTCAGTTTTGAAAAAGGGTATTTACTTCAAAAACTGGCGGAAGAGAGACAGCTATTAAAGAGAGAGACTTTCTCTAATGATTTCTGGCAGTGATCTGAGTAAGGTCTGTTCCCAAAACTAAATCACAGGGACAAAATCTGTGGAGTCAATATCTGTCTTGGTTAACTCGAGTCTCACTTCAGCTCCAACTTCCATGAACAGAAGTTTATAAAAACCAAACATTTCAAGAAGCTTTTTTGCAGTCAGAATTTTAACTGTATTATTAAATCAAGCTTTAAAGTGAGTCTCCATTTTTCACTTTTTTTTCCTATGAAAGTTGTGATTTTTACAACTTCTTTATCAGATGAAAATTATGCATCTTCAAGCTTAGAACAAGACATAGCAAAGCTGTATGTATAGACCGGAGAATATCGGGATGCTTATAGATTGCATTTTTCCATGTTAGACTGCTGGGAGAGTTTGTTAACCAAAATTTTGTTTCAGTAGCCCACAGTTCTCTGTAGTAAACAAAAAGCAGACATGATAAAAGGGGTACCCTTTTCCCTCCCTGTATTTGCACTTCAGAAATATTTTATGAACGTATATGCTGCCTTTTTCTTCTCTTAGTTAAGATATAACTTGACAAGGGAAGTTTAACAAGTTGAACCACAGCTTGCTCATGTGCAATAGCAATTGATTATGTAACACTTCTTAAAATTCATTTACAATGGTGACAAGAATATAGTTATTGGTGGAAAGAGAAAATAAATACCTGCTCTACCCAGAAATCAGCTGACAGCCCTGGTGAGCTGCTACTTGATTTAATTTCCATTAATTTTCCACTGGAGAAATTGCCAGCAGGGAATACAAAAGACTCAACAAGAGGTTTCTGCAAATACTTGGCTCCTTTAGCCAAGTGATTCTTTTCCCTGCGCTTTTTAAGCCACATCTGTTAAAATCAATGGGTTTGTGCATGACTGGCTATTCCAAGCCTTGTGGAAACAACCCAAAAGCAGGGGGACCACCAGTGCACTGCATGAAATGCTTTAAGTCTCAGATTAGAAAAATCAAATGGTCAACTAAGGAAAGCTATGTATTTTTTCCAAATATTTTACTTTTTATCACACTTGCCACAAATATCAAGGGTCTAATCCTGTAAAATTCAGTTCGTGCCAAGAATCTTACCAAAATATCTTGTTTTTTTCCTCAGGAACAGAACCTCCATCTACTCAGAAAATGCCTTTTTGGCATGTATCACAGGATTAAAATGTATCTGTATTATGACTTTAGCCCTGTAAAAGGAAGTGTGACAAATTAATCCTATTTTAGAATGAAATGCGAGAGTAAGCAAAAGTTAAGTGGATAAGTTGTCTTACATTTCCAAAGAAATGCTCCCATTTATTTAAAACTCAGTTCTGGAAACTGTGTGCTAGAAACTATCACATGAAAATGTAGGTGTTGGGTCACTTCTAAATTATAGTTTTCAAAATAAGAGCTCCTGAAGTACTCAATAACTAAATAGGAGCACATGTTAAAAAATATCTGTACAGCACAACACAACAGAGTTATATTACATACAATATACATACATATATTATAAATATGTATATGTGTATACATACATACATAGTACCAAATTAGCTCCAAATCAGCTAGCACAGGTCCCAACAGGTAGGATGGTCAGTGCTAGGTAGAAGGCAGCAGAACAGTGCTGCTGCTCACCGTTTGTGCGACGGCTCAGGCTTAGGCTCAGGCAACGGATTATCCGGCGTGATGCCAGCAGAGGAAGTTCAAACCTGCATTGCCTGTCTCCCAGGTAAGCTCTTACATCCACAGAAACCTGAAAATCTCAGCTGTACCTCGGGAAATCAAAACTCAGCTCAGAATTTTAAAATAGCACCTGTTGAGTTTGATAATATATAAAACCAAGTGGTAGTTTTCCTCCTTGCACCCTCAGACCTATCTCTTCCCACCATACCTATAGTCAGCAGCATCCTAAAAAAAAAAAAAAAAAAAAAAAAGAAACAAAAGAAAACAAAAAATATTCAGAAGGCTTTGGTAAGAAATCTAGGACACCCATGCCTGTATTTAAGTTTTCAAATGTAGTAAAATATTGCCTCCAGCTAGATTAATTCAGTTTCCTGGGAACAAAAAGGGTATAGCTGAGAGCACTGATTATTCTCACTCTCCCACAAGCCATTTGCAATCATATTGGATGTGTAGTTTCCAGACACTTCCTTAACTGCCATAATTGAGGGGTACTTTTTGGTTGCAGCTCTGAAACCAATTTTGTATCCTTTTCAGGACTAGCAGGAAAGCAGCACTACATCTCCCTCCAAGTCCCTGTGCTCAAATACCTCCATTTTAACCTCAATGCCCAAAACTGTGCATTTCAGTGCAACCCCCAGTGCTGCTCCTTCTGTAGGATCTGCAAGGGGAAGTACTGGTTTCTGTCAAGATGCATTACTCTCACAGAAGCCCTTTTTTCATTTTAAAAAAAATTGTCTTTAAAGCATCAGTAACTTTTACAAACTACTGTCATAAGCAATAAACACATTTTTTAAATGCTCCTTTCAAGGATTTTTAAACAAAAAATTTGGGATATATGACTCTGAGCTTCAGTTAAGAGAATGGTCAGAAATACATGCAAAGCTGGCTGACACAGGGTGGGATCCAGCCCCAGTTTAGGATATCTACACATACGTACACAAGTAGACTATGTGCCTGCAGTCCCACCACTGTCAACAGAAACCTGGTCTCAATGCTTAGCAGAGCACAGACACCAGCCATGACCGGCAGGGTTAAGACTGGGCTCACCTAAATTTAGGTACCCAGCATCTTCGAGATGCCCTAGTCTATCCCCCCTGGCTGTCAGCTGCTGCTCCCAGACCAAGGTCTCAGACAGTTCCCTGGTCATATCCAGAGCTTCGTGCAGGCATCTTAAATACCAGATGGCATGTAGCACAGCACTGGATTCTTATGTCTGGCCAACTCCATCTCCTACTCGGTGCTTCCTTCGGGGCAAGCTGAACGGACCTCTAGGTCAAATGGCCTCTATATTGAGGAAATCTCCTGATCACAATGATACCATACATGAGATACTTAAGTTCCACCATCTGAAAGGAAAATCCCATTCTTACTACGTTTTTCAGAATAAGAAACGTCCTGCATTTAGTTCACAACTTTCATCAAGGTACTTGCTGTTGACTGACAAGCTTAATCATAACTACATTCCTAAAATTAAGATACTCTCTTCTACTATCCTGTAATATTTAGTTCTTTCCAGTACACCACTCAGAATTACAGTAAAATAGTCCTAATTTTACATATGGAAAGACATCAGCATAAGAGGGAAGGAGTTTGCCCAGCATGAGCTACACCATCACTATCAGCTGGTGTTACCAATTCAGCCGTGAAACCCAGAGCAGATCCCCCTCCATCATTACTCCTGGAACCAGCAGCATCCCCAACAGCATTTCAAAGCAACTTGCCAAAACAATGAATTAACCTTTACCTCAACAAAATCAAGGTGTGGGTTTGTCTCAACACTTCCAAATTTGGGTAGCAGGCTTATTTTTGCTTTTGTCTCTGAATGAGAACTGCTTGCCATCCGGAAGATTAAGTTTATTCTTGAGCACAGCTGTACATAAAGAGCTGTAAAATACTGGAAACTAAACAGTGTTTATTCAACACCATGGGTTTTGTTCAGAGGGGCATGCTGAGTTGTTAACGCTGAAGGTATTTTGAGATCACCTCTGAATAAGCGTATTTTGGCACTGCTGCCATTCACAGTGTGAAATTAAAAGGTTACTATTTTGAAAGTATACAAGCTAGCATGGTACACAATTTGCCTGTTGCAGACAAAGCTGATTATAAGGAAGGGGGTGTTTAAACTGCAAGTCTATTTGCTTTTCTCCAGATTTTCCTAATGCTCCAGGAGTGGGAGAAGGACAGGGAGCACTAGCAGGCTTTCAGCTGAAGCATTTCATAGGCACTGAAGAGCTGCTACCTGCTGCCCACGATTCCAGAATATTTTCATGAAGATAAAAAAAACCTGCTTCTTCATCTGTTTGAGTCACAGACACTGTAAGAACTATACTAAGTCCTTCCACACCTTCAGTAGCAGCAGCAGGTTTTTTTTTATTAAAAACCTACTTGTAGTGCTGTATACACAGAATAACATTCTTTTGCCTTCAGAGAAGAGAAGTTCAGCATCACCATACTCTGGCTGCAGTGATTTTTAGAAAATTATTATTTTCTAACTGGGTTACTTTTTGGTGAACTTTCTGATAAAACCAGCTTGGCCTTTGGATTCTGTTACTTCCTCTAGCCAAAAGCTTTTTTAGTATTATTCCCCAGCAAAATATTCAGCTGTTTGTTCACTTTTGGGGTATTCAGTCAGACTCTCCCCAGACCCCAAAACCAAATCTGAAAGGGGGTCACAGTGATATCAGAGTAACTGGATGTCATACTTCAAACCCAGTCTCTACCTAATTTCAGATTTGCCTGTGGTTATAAGGGTGTATTTGTATCACTTGCTGTAGTATGGTTATTAAGACAGATGCATCTAAAGTGGTTAAAGTACCTTACGTGAGGAGTGAATAATGCTATAAAGCTGTTACAGAAAGTAGCAATAATTAGGGCTTTAGAAACACAGAAGTTTGTCCAATCCTCATCTCAGAAGGTGGGTGTTGCACTGAAGGTACCAGGTACCTATGAGAAACCAAAATAATGTTCATAGAACCATAGAAGAGTTTGGGTTGGAAGGGACCTTTAAAGATCATCTAGTCCAACCCCCCTGCAAGGAGCAGGGACATCTCCAACCAGATCAGGCTGTTCAGAGCCCTGTCCAACCTGGCCTTGAATGTTTTGAGGGATGGGGCATCCACCACCTTTCTGGGCAACCTGTTCCAGTGTTCCACCACTCTCATTGTAAAAAATGCCTTCCTTCTATCTAGTCTGAATCTACGTCCCTCTATTTTAAAACCATTACCCCTCGTCCTATCACAACAAGCCCTCCTAATGAGTTTCTCCCTGTCTTTCCTGTAGGCTCCCTTGAGGTACTGGGAGGTCGATATAAGGTCTCCCCAGAGCCTTCTCTTCTCCAGGCTGAACAGCCCCAACTCAGCCTGTACTGTTAGGAGAGCTGCTCCAGCCCTTTTATCAACTTCGTGGCCCTCCTCTGGACCTTCTCCAACAGGTTCATGTCCTTCTTATGTTGGGGACTCCAGAACTGGACACAGTACTCCAGGTGGGGTCTCACCAGGGCAGAGTAGAGGGGGAGAATCACCTCCCTCGACCTGCTGGCCACGCTCCTCTTGATGCAGCTCAGAATGCGGTTGGCTTTCAGGCTGCAAGGGTGAATTGCCGGCACATGCTGAGCTTCTCATCCACCAGCACTCCCAAGTCCTTCTCCTCAGGGCTGCTCTCAATCCATTCTCCACCTGGCCTGTATTTGTGCTTGGGATTGCCACAATTCATGTACAAGACCTTGCACTTGGCCTTGCTGAACTTCATGAGGTCTGCACGGGCCCACCTCTCCAGCCTGTCCAGGTCCCTCTGGATGGCATCCCTTCCCTCCAGTGTGTCGACAGCACCACACAGCTTGGTACTGTCGTGTCATCGGCGAACTTGCTGAGGTTGCACTCTGTCCCACTGTCCATGTCGCTGACAAAAATGTTGAACAGGGCCGGGCCCAACATGGACCCCTAAGGGAGTAGCATTACTCATCACCAGTCTCCACTTGGACATCGAACTATTGATCACAACGCTTTTGAGTGTAGTCATCCAGCCAATTCCTTTTCCACTGAGTGGTCCATCCATCAAATCTTTTGTCTCTCCAGTTTACAGACAAGGACGTCGTGCGGGACAGTGTCAAATGCTTTGCACAAGTCCAGCTAGATGACCACCGCTGACCATTTATCTTGCATTATGCTCCTTAGAGAGGTCCCAAAGTATTTTCCAGATGCTAGGCACAATTCTGCTCTCACCATTTGCACCCAATATCTCAATCTAGTATTGTAATCTTTGGAAAAATCTGTTAAACATGTTTCTGAGGAGAATTTCACTGAATGTATGTATAGAAATCCACCAACACCTGTAGCCCACAGCTACACAGGAAGCAGAATACAGCAGCAGCAGTTCCCAGGTATTTATCTGACTTTCAAACGGCTGCTCTGACCCATTTGCAAAATGGCTTGATTTCTGTGAACAAAACCTAGACTGGATCTTCAGAAGTTTTAGGAGGTCAACTTCTTTCACAGTGGAAGCAGAATTTTTGAATTCTTTTTTTTTCAATTTGTGTGAGGAAAATTCTAACTATGTTATGCTAAATGCAGTCAAATTCCTGAAAACAGTGAAGGGCAAACCTATTTAGTTCTCAGATATTTTCTCATGGATTATTCTTCAAAAAATAATATATAATGAGTCTAAATGTGGCCTCTAGAAATATTAGAATATGCTTGCTTTTTTCTAATGCTCCAAGTTTTAATATTTAAATTCCTATTAGAAATGAAAACCAAGTTATAGAGTAGTCAATGCTACACTGTATCTATACAAGAAACATACATACTTAGACATATTAGGTCTACATACCCACCTTCCACAAAAAGGCAACTCAGTTGTCAAAAACGTTAAAGAGTAGGAATGGAGGGAGAAAAAAAAAACCTGCTTATCCTTTTGTGAATGGTAGACATGCCACATTCTAACAACAAGAAAAAGAGAGAATTCACTCTTTTTTGTTTGGGGCTGATGCTTGATTTTATTTAGTAGAAGCTCTTCTAGGTCTTTAAATAATTCATAACACAGTGCCTGTTGTTTAGTTCAAGGAGAGAGCTTGGAGAATGTTAATCAAACCAGAGATGATCTGGCACAGCTGTAGATCTGCAAGGCCCCTCCCCGATGAGCTCATCCCCTAGCAGTACAAATTAGAATGACATCATGTTTGCAAAGCTGCAGGCACGCGCTCACACTCGCTCTGTCTCCTCCTCCCCATACAGGATTTCTGCTACTTTTTCACATAGCTTTTTTCCAGAAAAGATCATGATATACAGACAGACCTAGGTAGAAGGAACAGAAGCTGCAGGACCTGCCACTAAACATGGGTTTTGTCCTGTTAAACCTGTCACAGGTCCAGCACAGACACAAAAGATACATCTTTATATCTGGGGAAGAGTAAAACTGCATATTTATCAACCAAAAAAAATACTTAAAAAAATTATTAGAGACATGCCTTTGAATAAGATCCACAAGTACTTTTCAAAGGACTACTGCTCAATGCCTCTACTTGCATGCAACATAATGACCTTCAGCTCGTAAAAACACTCTCAAAACCAGGTCTCAAACAGATGTGCTTGGAAAAGAAAATGTTCAGATAGCCATGCTGTTGGAACACCTCACTTCTCTAACCCTGTTTCAGTCAGCCATCAGACATTCAAGGTGCAGATACAAAAATATGCAACATAAGTGAATAGTCAGAACCTATTAATAATGGCTAACTTAACAGACAAACTTAACAGTTAATAAAAAGCCTACAGACAGAAATAATATATGGGAATGAAATGCTCAGAGAATAATTTTGATACTAACCTGCAGAAATCCAAGGTGTTTTCCTAATTGTCCATGAACAGAAAGGGCAGTTGCATTTGTTTACTCTTAAGAATATGCTATCCCAGGTCCATAACAAGCTTAGTAACTTCAGCAAGTACAGTAAGCATTAATATTAACAAGCCCATTTAGGTCTGTTTCATAGTCTTCAACAATTAAAGTTATTATTTTACTGGAGAAGTTTATAAAATTACTGATGGCAGTAGAAAGCATAGCTCAGTTGTCCAATGCAGTCAGCATACCGCTCAGTAAAACAAAATTGGAAACACCTCTCAGTCTCATAGCATCTACTGGTCCGGTAAACAGCCCACACAAAGATCAGGTTTCTTTCTTCATATTGAATGAGGGCATACTATATAAACTCCCACAGCAGAATCTAATGGAGAAGAAATATAATCTAAGAGAAGTTTTTAAACTTATCACTATGTATTCCCCATAAACACAAAAAAAATATTTTCTGCAATTCTGAAATTTTAGATAATTTTTTTCTGTTCACTTGTAAAATTATTTATAAAAAACAACCTAAGTTAACATACCCAAAGCCAAATAATGTAGTTTTAATCTGCAGTATCACCTCTTCCCTTGTAGTCCAGCTCAAAACCAAAGAACCAGGTTTCTGCTCTGTGTGAGAGTTACAGAATATGGCTGCAGGAGGTTTACAGGCTTGCCAGTGGTAATTCCAAATTGCTCAATTTTCTACACTTCTTGTTGCCTGTTGAACTATGCTACCTAAAAATCCACAGTTTGGAGGAAAAAAAGGCACAGAGTGGATTCTCTGTAACGTCTGAAGACAGCAACATATAAGAGAATTAAAACAGATCTTTGAAAAAAAAAAAAGATTATAGCACTTTAGATGCACAGGAAAAATAGAACATGAGAAGAAACCAACACAGACAAGATACAGAAGCAGTCCATTTGACAGTGATGAAGGATGTGGGGCAGAAGGATGCATTCAGAAGTCAGTACCACATGGCCTAAGCCAAGATAAAAGGTGCCCCACAGCATGAGGGGTCTTCCAGCCATCAAGGAGGCATGGCTGCTCACCTCGAAGGGGAACATAACTGTGTTAGAAATGTCTGAGAAGCATTTGAAAAAAAACAGAAGAAAGGAATGGGTCAGAGGACACAAGGAAAGCGGGTGCAGAGGGGGGAAGGACCATTACAGCCTGACACGAACTGCCTGGTGCAGAAGCAGAAGAGGAAAAGCCCATCTCTTAGGGTAGAGGACTTTAGGACCATGACTTTGCATAGCGTTTTTAGTGTTTAGTACAGTGGTGTCATTCCTGGACTAGAACCTTTTTCAGATACTAACATAAAAACAAAACAGAAGAGTTTAATTGCTCACTGAACTGCAGAGTAATTTTTCCATGAACCAGTAGGAAGCCTCATTATTTCAAAACTAATACAAGTCCCAAATACATTTTCAGATATGAGATCAAGAAAACTAAAACACACATGCCCAGAGAAGAATAAATACACTAACAAAACCATACTTTAGCAATAGGATTGCACAGGCAAACACTACTACAAAACACAAAGTCAAAAGCAAAGGACTGCAGGCGTCTCCCCCTGGGGTATCCAGTCGAGCAGTTCAAAGTCTCTGTGGCAAGTGAACCAGTAGAGGTTCATACCCTAGGAGAGCATAGTTAGGCAAGGCATGACCCCCTCAGAGGGGAAATTTCTGTGGGACTTGTACAAATACAGGATGCAGTAAAGCAATGCCTGCAAAAATCCTTTACTCTGAGGAATCCTGCCTAGCCTTCTCACGTAAACATTTGCATGGTGATATGCTCTGGATTTCAGAAAATAAGACGAAAACAAGCCAAAACACCCCTTCTAATCCAACTGCAGATTTTGAATGTTGTAAACAGACTTTGTACTATGAAGAACTGTTTGGAAATCTCCCATCTTAGCACCAAAGACTTTGGCAATTAGCCCTCAGATCCAAATTCTGTGACTTCATTCTGCCACAGTTTGAAGACACATACTTTTCTTTCAATATTTATTCTTCTTATAATGTCAACTCGCTTGACCCTGTCTCTTCCCACCCTCCCCCAAAATGGGATGCTTTGGACAAAGGCTAAGCAGAAAGAGAAAGTTTAGATGAAACAACAGATTGTTTCATCTCTCTACACTATCACTTTGCCCCAGAAGATGTTAACAAATGTGTCAGTAATGCTTCTGCTTTAAAACAGTAGTTTTAGATTTGTAATTTATGAAAAAAAAAAAAGCTTTTTACCTAAGCTCTTCCCCATCTTTTTTCCATCTGCACACAGCAACAGAAAGATTTAATGCAATTTAGTGACTAATAGCACACAATTTTGGTCTTTAATGTTTGATAAGTCTCTCCGAGCGGAAAATACGTAAATGAAGAGTTACAATATGGAAGAACTCTATTGACATAGAGGATTTCTATTTCTGCTGCTTTCAAAAGATGCACAGAATGATTCCCACTTGGATAGCCAAAGCGATAGGTGCACTTTGACTACTTATTATTCATGTTTTTTTAAAATAATCTAATTCTATTAAGGTTATTCTGAAAATCTATGGAATATAAAACACATCCTTTCTGGAGATTGTTTCAATGATACAATATTGTGTATATATACACACATATGATATTGTATCATACCTATACTATTATATTTATATTGTACTGCATATATATACTACAATATATATACATAGACAGCAAGCTTAACTTCTTTACAACTTTTTAAAGGATGGTTTAAAAAATGTCATAGAAGTGCCATAATTGCATGTAAGACTTGCCTATGTGGCTTTTTCATAACTGTATGTATTAATTTACATTTCTTCGATCTGCATAACAGGAGATCAGAGCCAAGGACCACTGTCAGTTTCTCACAGGCAGGGATCTAAATTGTAAGATGCAAGATGGGCAGGTGCACCATCACCAGCTGCAAAAGAAGATGCACACCCAAAAATGGACAGAGGTGGTCAGTATGTTGTGTCTCATCGGGCAGAAGTGGCACTTTAAGGAAGATCTAAAGACCTGTGGAACAAATCAGGTTGTGCAAGCCATGGGAAACGTGCAGCTCAGCACAAGGAAAGTATAAGGAGAATAAGCAATAAAGGGACTTCTGCATGAAATAAACAGAAAGATTTCAAGAGCTAAGATGGTCAGAAGGAATCAGAGTCGGACAACACAGATGGATAACTGGCAAAGAGAGGACTACATGCCAGGTGAGATGTGAAAGTAAAATCACAGCAGAGAACAGAGCCCTCACCACTGCTGTAGGTCCCAGCGGACCAGAAAACATATCCACAGGTGGAAACAGGAGGGAACAGATCCCCAAGGATCAAAACGGGCAATCTGTAGGACAAAGCTGGGAGACTCGCGGAGGCACCAGCAGATGTACTGAAATGCCAGTGGGCAGAGTGGAAGGGCTCCCTGGCTAGGGCAGGATTCCAGAAACCAATAGAGAAGACAAAATTGGGTTTTCTCATCAGCTATTTCATTTCTCTGCTCTGTACAGTTTCTCTTCAATGTGCTAGTGAAGCATTATAAAATATTACTAATAAAAGAGGACAAAGAAAATCAGCCCAGGTCTTATGCAGGCCTAGTTCAACAACGAAAAATCGCCAATTCACCAAAGCACAGTTCTAGTCAATATTTTTTAAAAAGGGATTTTAAAATAGAGCCAAGTTACTGTCTGTTCTAAAAATGCTTATTCTCCAGTTAAAGATAAATAGCAGCAGCAAAATCAGAATGCTAACTCTGCACTTCTAAGCTCGTCGTGTCCCTAACATCTGCTGTAAAAACAGAGGTTTACTTTACTCAAATAAAGCTTTTCCAGTTTCAATAAGATAAAGCAATACTGTATTTTGGGGAGCTCCATTACTCTAAACTTCATCTGCTATTTGCTGCTAGATAAACAATAGCCAAGAACAGCAGGACACCAATGCACTACTTCAGATCATCACATCGGTCATTAAACATGACATTTTCTTCTGCTGAACCATGCACTTAAGTAATCATTTATTGAGCTCTGCTTCCTTTTACTAACAGCAGACCATTACATTTCATGTACAATTTTGTTTTCTTTGGACTTAGAGGTTTCCACTATGTGGAACAAGAAAGAGGAGTTTATCAGGCTGAGATTAGAGTCTTTTAAGTATTCCACGCTATTCAATCCTTGTGATGGGATATGCTTTGGAGAGTCTTGCGGAACAGAAGCGTAGCACTGTGAGAGACTGTCAACGTAAGGCACAGGAACTGCTGATGCTGTACTGAGCCACTTTTACCACTGTGACTGATATGTATTTTCTGTAGTACTGTTTCATTTATTTATATATACTTATAGAATATGCACATATGCTGTATAGTCCATTTTAAGTCTCCCAGAAGCTATTTTTCAGCAGATTAACCTAAAAAAACACTATCAACAAAGCATTCTCTTAGATGCTTCTTTGATGAGCATTAAAAGCACAACCAGATTTGCAGCACAACTGGAAAAGCAGCAAACAAAGGAAGATCTCAATAAGCCAGATCTTATGGGATGGGAAAGATGGGAAAATTAGAACATGGGTTTTGAAATTATTACACAGTTGAGAAATGGCCTGATGCACAAAAAGTTGCATTGCCTATATAGCTTTGAGAAGAAATTCTTCTTCACCTTCTCTCTTACTTCTCTAGCTTTGAGATAACGGCGCACAGTAAGAGAAAAAATATACATGATGTAATGCAGTGGATCTCAATTACCTAGCCTTTCATTTAGCTTGAACTACCCAGCCACCTCAGACCTCCAGCGCACTCGTACACCTCAGGCTACAGCTGGCAGGGCAGAGCGGCCTGCGTGGGGCCGCACAGCAAGCTCTTGCAATCACCTTCCAAAAATGCTTCCAAATCAATTCCTGCTTCCAAATTAGTTACGCTGATTTTTAAAGAAGATCTGTGAGTGGCGAGTTAGTACCTCCGCAGCTTTCAGGCTTTTGTCCAGCTGGGCATACTGGCTGCATGACTAATGGCTAAGCCAGACTGCTCACTGCAGGCACTGCCTCCTCCTCAGGTATCACCCACCCCTCAGCAACAACACTCCTAGAACCACAATTTACTTAACAGGCCATTGGTAACAATTATTTGTGAATCATAAACTAATCTCAAAGTTTAAAAAGTATCCCGTCTTTTTAAGCCCCTCTAAAAACTCTCTCAAACAAATTCACTTCGGCCCAAACATTTGTGACTTCAGGGCTGACCCAGAAGGACAGGTAGGTTGTTTATTTGGAGTATTTTAGCTAGATCTGTTTGGCAGTTTGAGCTCTACATCTATAAAAACAAACCACTTTTTGCCATATATTATACTGAAACAAATTATGTGCATCTAAAATCTGCAATGAGTAAATGTGACTTACTCTATCTTAAAGACCTCATTGAAAATAAATGTGTTTGAAAGAAACTAGTGAAATATGAGTTCCCACCTTCCTCCTACGAGCATGTAAGAAGGATTTTCACAGGTTGCAGAGTGTCAGCTGTAGAAAGTGGCCAGCCTCGCGCCCCTCAGAGGCAGCCGGCTGCATCTTCCTCCAGCAGGGCTGCTTGCACCTCATTTCTGTAATGCATTCCAGTTACAACATGCAGTGCTAATTTAGCTGAAATAGTCTCTGGCAGCTGTAATCTCTGCTACGAGTATCATCAGACTCCAAAGATTATCAATGTCCACAGGTGTTTCCTTTGTTATTTTTTATTTAAATGAAAGCAAACAAACTAGATGCAATTAATCACTGGAGCTAAGAGATTATGTGGAGTCTGCTTCCTTTGAGATTTTCCTCAGAAGCCAGAGTGACTAGGGAGCCTATGTCCCACTTTTAGTAACTCTTCAGAAGGCTTAGGTTGATGAGCATGTACCTGCTGAAAACACAGTATGGGTGCTTTGAAGCCCGCCACCTCCTAGCAGCAGAGGAGTCACCCAGCCCATTTCTGTGGCCTGAGCTCTACAGAACGTCAAACTCAGGAATATGTGTTTTCTTACCCAAAAAATGTATCCTCCTTCTGCTATTCACTTTTATATTTGGATTAAGTGAGGTATAAGGGTTGGTATCACAGATCCTAAGCTCTTCATAAAGTAAGCTACAAAAAAAAAAAAAAAGAATGGCTGATGCTTTTATTCTTCTTTTAAATCTCTACTGCTGTTAAACATACTCTTCTGTTTGAACCAACCTGACTGCAAAATTGGCTTTAAACCAGATGAAAAGATAAAAATCTCAGTTCTTCATCCTGGATCACTATTAAAATTTGCTGTTTAACACCTTATCTGGACTGATCAGAGACTGGCAATAACCTAAAATTGCCATATACAGCAGGACAGATAGTTGGAATCCACTACCAAGGCTAACAACTCTGTTGTGTCCATCTAGACAATTCACTAACCTCAACGTTTTCCAGAAGTGGATGACTCTCAGTTTGACAAACTCATGCACAGGTCCCACCCCAAAACACCCCGGACAACTGCAAGTCTGGGTGCTCAGCATCTTTAGTCACATAACTTGAGTTAATCACCCAAAGATAAAAGGTTTTAAATAAATAAATGACATTTTAAGAATGCATGCCTTTGACTATCCTTGAATCCAAATATGAGAATAGAAAAAGCATTTTAACATCTAAGAAAAATCATGTTTTTTTTTTTTTTAATGTCATTAAGTATATAAGACAGGAAATATACAGGTTTTTTCACAAGATGGAGCGTAAGCTTTTATATGGAGTAGGTGATATTTTGTTTTGGTTTACCTCAGAGGTTTTTCCCTATTTTTCAACTCAACTTTGAGGAAGGATTTTGAACGAGGGACCTCAGATGGGAAGTATAAATGGGACATAAAAGTTAGAAGGTGGCTGTTCGGAGTCAGAAGAAGAAGGAGGGTAGGGCTGTCAGTCAGGAAGTCTCCCCTTCGAATACTGGTACAGCCTCTGCCTTGCTGGGCAGCCACTTCCTCCTGCTCTGTCACTTCTTGAACACCTTTAAAGCTGTTTTGCTTACTGTTCTCTGTTATTTTAGAACATTTTCATGTCTGTACAGCACTGAATCATAAAAATGCTGTAGTAAGCATTATTATTTTTATTGGCAGCAGTTGCTGTGCTGCACACATTGAAGTAGACTTGATAAATTTTGAAGGTATCACCATTTGAGTAATTCTTTTTTTTTTTCCCAAAAAAATAAATTGCCATCTCCCTGTGCACACATGAGGTTCAGTTACAAAGCAGAAAGCACCATCTCTTCCAAATTATACAGAACACTACTAAGATGCACTGCACTACCCAAGTACGTGCGCACATGGACAGGGAAAGAACATGGGAAACCATTCATACCAAACGTAGTTAGCATAAGCCACCACTCTCAGAGTGATTAAATTTTGCATGCAATGCATTTCAACTAGATGATGCACCTGAAATAGTCCTTCATTTTTAACAGAAGGTCATCTGTTCAACCATCCCCAGGTCTAACTTCAACCCAATTCCCACAGAAAACAATTACAGTATCCTTGGGAGGGGAAGGGAAAATATAAATGACCTCTGAGATTCATCTAAACCACAGACTTTCTAAATTCATGCTCGCAAGGCTCTACAGATATGCATATATATTTTATATATATTATATATATACTTAGACAAAATGAATGCTTCATCACCACTGTTTTGCAACCTGGAGTTTGTCAAAACCTATCTAGTGCACCACTGTTCAAACAAACAGTAATCAAGTTTCAAAGCCGCACAGATGGACAGCTGCCAACCCTCCTCCTTCCTTCACAGCGAAAAACAATGCATCTGCTTTATACCTGCTGTAAACAAACCACACTCAAAACACTGAAACCTCAAACCAAGCCTCCCTACCTCCAGCGGCACGCTGCTGTCGGGAGCCTACATACATTTTGGGGAGCACAGAGGGAAGAAGACACGGGCAGAAGGAGCAGCTGAACTATATTCAGCGTTTTAAAAAAGAGATGACTCAAGTTTAAATTGCAGAGCTAGTAGCAGCAGTAAGACTATTGCTTTTACAAGTGAACAACAGATATGCCTTCTCTAAACTAGTTTCAGTGCCATCCTTCAGTGGACAAAAGTGGCATTTCTGGGCTTCCAGCCATGCATGAACTACAACAGATTGGGTCGAGTCCAACGCTGAGCCCATACAATGTATTAATGTGGAAAATATTACACTCCCTTTCCCAGAAAACAAATGCTGGATTCGGTTTGCAGAACCTGTTACTTCTATTATCACATGAAAACACCAGCAGTCTCACCCAGTTATTCTCATTAACCTCACAGAAGTACTCAGCTTGACCAGCTGTGGAACCCCTCTAAGCTTCTTCACCACTATTTTACCTTCTATGTTAAAAACAGAGTATAGAGGCGGGGCCGGGGGGGGTGGTGGAAATAATAAAGCTACAGAAAATACTGATGCTTAAAGGGCATAATCCACAAATTCCTCATGAGCAACTCAGAAGCCACAGGCATCTTCAGTTCCTGCTTGCAATGCGCTCAAGGCTTTCTGCCACCCTGCATCTCTGCTGAATGGTGTCAGTCCCCTTCCCATCCCATCTCATCCCCAACCTGACCCTCCAGTTCCTTGGAGAGTGCCTCAGTCCCCTGCCCTTTGCAAAAGGCCAGAGCCTGAACATCTGTGCCACCATGACACGGGATCTTCACCCATGGCATGTTCATTTTCAACTTTACTCATGCAACCTGTACTAAATAGCATTTGGATAAAAGGTGTCCACTCACCAAAACCAGACTGTCATCTACTGTGTAAAATGATGGAGAGCAAAATAATAAAAATGGAAGGGGGTATATTGTCCTCTATGCTCATTGGGGTACGAGGAAGAAGCAATGGATGTAAAAAGCAATGGGGGAGGTTTTTGCTGTAATCTGAAAAAATTCTAGCAGTAAAAATATTTAAACCCTGGAACTGACTGCCCTTCTGAAGGATGACCTGTCAATAGGTATCAACTTTTAAAAACAGATTAGACAAACAATTATCAAAAGGGATAAAGACAACTGATCTTGCTCGGGGGCAAGTGAAGACCTGTATGATCCATGGAGGACCTTCCACCTGTATTTTTGCTGTTCCAATACTATAAATCAAAATATGCCAATATATCACATCTTCTAAACACATCTCTGAGGCAATAGTATTTAAGCTACCAGTATAATAAGTGAGCAATTATTTGGCATAGATGATGATACAGGAAATCTGGCAATACACCAGAAATAAAACATGCAGTCATGTGTCTCCTAAGATAGAGTTTGGGAAAGTATTCAGCATATTTTTTAAACAGAATATGGTACGAGTTTAAGGTTGTTAAAATCTGTTCAAGCATTTTCTTTTAAAACAACAGCAATTCTCTCTATCAACAAGAGGCTCTGAGGCAATGAGAGCATATCCAGTTTTCCCATCAAGAAAAACTCTAACATAAAATAAGAATTTACTCTATGTACATACATACACATGTTTCAAGGAAATAAATAAATCTTTACCAATCACAGTGTAGCTTTCCGTAATGCCTTTTATAAATCTCCTAATTTTGGGTACTGCAGATGACAGTCAAGACCCTGTTTTCATTGAGATCAATTAGGGAAGATGTATGATAGCAGGGAAAATTTGTTTCAGCACAGCTACACTAGTTGCAAGAGCAGCCTGTTACGTGTGCAGCTTGGCATTGCTCACTCCATCTGCAGTTCTTGTCCCCTAGAGGTGGCTGCCCTAATGAATAACAAACAAAGCTTTCTCATAGCCTAAGAAGGGCCTGGTTTTATATGCAGGGAGGAACCAAGATGCCCTCAGCCCCGTAAAATGTAATTTCCATAACACATACCCACTCACGGTTGTGCAGAACTGTCACAATGGTGTTCCCATACTCCCATGAATGGGCTCCTGTAATGGTCGAAAGAGAACTATGCACTTTTTGGGCTCAAGTATCACATAAACAGAAAACAGCTCATTAGACTTAGTAATATATATTGACAAAACTGGTTTAGGACCAGAAGAAATTAGCTATCTGTTCATAATGGTTGTTTTCTGGGCTTTTGTTGTCCACCTTTCACTTGACTTGTGAGTTTTTGGTTTGGAGTTTTTTGTTTGGTTGGTTTTGTTTGTGTTTTTTTAGATTTTTTTTTTTGTCCTGTCTGTTTGTTTTTTTTTCTTAAACTAGAAATATAAGCTTCTTCAAAGTCTAGTGTTTTAAATGGTACTGTTTACAGAGATTGGTAACAACTTGTCTGTCAGTACTTATATAAAGAAAATAATGTGCATGTTATTCGTGGCCTCACCACAGGCATTTTAATTATCCTGTTGATGATTTAGTGTTGTACAGAAACATATCCTAGCACGTATACACATCTGCCCTTGCTTATCAACAATTGTTACTTTTGGCTAGATCACAGAAATGAAGACACCACCAAGTAAAGCATATTTTGAACTTCAGTCTGTTATTCACTGTTCCCCCTCCAAACAAAAACTGGATATAATCAGCTTACACAACAAATGTTGATAACTTCACAAAAATAGTAGTGAAAAAATGAAAACTGGGTTCACGCATTTAGTTAGGAAAATTTGCTTTCTTCCAGTCACTTCCTTCCCTCCATGAGCTTGCAGTGCTCTCAGGAGCCTTCCTTCCCAATGTGGTAGGGCAGGCAAAGGTTACCTGGATACTTTCCAGGCACACAAATACACCCAGTGCATAATATGAGAATAGGAGCTTTTAACCATGCAATTCCTTAATTCAGCACAATACAATTTATCCCAAAGATTGTTTACATTATAGAAGCATGAGGAGAGTCATTTCAGAGTAAATGGAAGTATACCTTTCCAAGAGGAAGAAAACTGTATTCCTCATTGGAACTGAAGGGAAGGCTTTATAAGTCCAACTGTGAAAAATGTAAAGTATTTGAAACAAGGTGAGGTTTGAAGAGTTACTGGTGTTTTTAAGGGATGTCTGGAGCAAAGGCATATCCACAGAAGGAACAGCATGGGGAAAACAAGTGGGAGGAAGAGAATATGCAGCAATAGATCAGTAGGTGGGAGGCTGTATAGCACAGTGAGTCAACAGGAGATTTTACAAAGAAGGAGGGCAATCTAGGCCACATGCTTTGTAAGTTCCCATGATACCAAGGGATACATTCAACTCAGATTAATTTAATTAAATAAGCTTTAACTTAAAAAGTAGGTAAAAAATGCAGAAACACGTATTATGGCTTAATATTTGCCCCTCAACGTAGAGATGGACAGGACAGGTTGCTTTCAGTTTTGAAGTCTGATTAAAGATTTTATCTTCTGTATTTCTTGGTTTTTTACATATTTGATAGCAGGTAACTAAGCCATACTTCTAGGACCACAGAGAGGCAAATAACAATAGAACCAACAGTACTTAAAAAGGCACAGACAGCACCGAAGGACTGTGATGAATCGCAGCTCCTTTATGAGGGCTGTATTTTACCAGGCACATATAATAAAAACTAGCTGAGAGCCAAGGTCTCCTCAGCTGTACCTAGGCAGTCTTTTCTATCTCAGGTGTGGGGGGATTTCAGAGGTGAAATGAAGACAGCATCTACCACTGTGGAAGCTCAGCTGCAACCACAATGCGGAAGGGCGGCAGCTGCCGAGACCTCAATCCTTGTCCCGCAGAACGAAGCCACACTGGTCCATGGGACATCTACTGACTCACAGTTTCTTTCACAGCAACTAAATTTTTCCCTGGCACATAAATCCAACTCCCCACCAAAGATATGCTGCCTCTCCAGTTCCTTTGCTGTAATAATGACAGGCAAACTCAATTAATACTGTGAACAGTTTGGGTGTCTGCACAACAGGTTGCCAAAAAATCCCAAGAAAAAAGGAAAAAAAAAAACCAACAAAGATAACTAAGAACATTTGCTGTGTAATGTAATTCAAAGCTTCTATCTGTAGGACCAATACAAGTCATGTTTATTAATGTTACAAATTATGTCCTAATTTAGGATGCGAAAGCTTGGTTTTGTACAGCTTTAATGTCAATTATTTCTTATAAGTGTAGTACATATCTAGTTTATTTTGCTAAGACTCGTATTATACATTCCATGTATGTTTTCTCTACAAGCCTCTTACTCAGCTCAAAACATAATAAAATGAAAAAATTGCTGCATTCCCCTGCATATATTTGCATCAGAAATTAGCAAGAGATAGTAATGTATTTTTCTTTGTAATACCTTGAATTTCTGTCAACATCATCATAAAATATATACCACAAAATATTAAGAAATGTAACCACAAGCCTTTTTACGTGACATGTTTTCAAGGGCTAGATTTTTACTACTGCTGTTATTATTCCTGTGATCTAAAAGTACTACAGCTAGGTATCAGAAGTAGAAACACTACTTTAGAAAGGTTAAATATCAGCAAGATATTTCTCAGGATATCAGAGATGAGTGCACAAGTATGTCACACAAACACATGCTTACCCTCTGATTATATTTATGTATGTATATGTATACACAAAAATAATATTTAATAGCTACTCTGCACTTACTATGAGAATGAGACATTTGTAAGCTTGAAGTCAAGGGCCCGGTGAACCCTATAAAAGCAACCACCATTATGTAAAATAAACTAAGCAACACTGAGAAGCAAGAGATAGCATGAGCCTGCCCCATATTAATAGCCTTGCTATCACCGGTTTAAAGAGGAGACAGAAAAGAGAAGGCCAAATCATTCAATCCAAGACGACACTAATAAAACAAGGGTCCGTGACTACAGTATGCAGTTCTCAGGAGTTAACAAGCTAGGAAAAAGCAGTCAAAATGTTTTTTCTAAATCATCTGCACAGACTGGCATCAAATCTTTTTTTTTTCCACAAACACTTTTCACTAGAAAGTAGTATTGAAAGAGGCCGAGCACATCCTCTTTGTCGTCTTTTCCCTCCTCCCAGGTGAGGAATCGTCTCGCACCAAGCTGTCAGGCACACAGTGCTTCCCGCTCCACGCAGTCAGTGGCACTGTCTCTGTGTGTGTGCATGGGAAAGTCCTAAATGCCTTATCGTAAACCTTACTTCACTGCCTCAGCTTCAAGGGAGGAACGAATCAGACGCTCACAATGAAAATAAGAGATGATCCGAATTAAGATAAAGGGGAAAAGCAGACAGACGCAGCAGGGAGCTTAAGTCTGGAAGCACAGTATGGAATGAAGAATGTCCTTCATTTACAAAATTAAATAAAAGACTACAAAATATCCTAATGGGGTTTTTCCTAGGGAAAGTATTACCTGAACACAGGCTTTACCTCATTATAAAGTTGACCATAACAACCGTACATTTGCTGCTGGTGGAAATGTCACCCTTTGCCTCTCCTCAAAGAAACAGCCAAGACATTTTAATGTTTGGGTAACAAACCAAATCAAACGAGGAGCAACAGTATTCCAATATAAGAGTAATTTATTAAAAGCATTAGTTGGCTAATCCATTTACCATCTGGAATACTGCTATTACTAAATGGCAGTAGCAGCCTCAATGCAGTATGCCAGTGTTGATGCTGCAGAGGACAACTATTGCCATAGGACGACACAGCTCAGGTGTCCAGCCACTCGTAGGCTTCTGGTACGCTCTTGAAGAGAAGAAAGGACGGAGATACCGAAGTTTGTCAGACAGAGTTTAGTATAATGTATAATTAAAGAAGAAAAAAAAAACACTCTGGTACTATATTCTGGCAATGTTATTCTAGACTTTTCCCACAGTTCCTCCCAGGGAGGCTATTTTGAAGATGTGGTTATCAAACAAACCACTTCACATACACAGCCACTAACAGTGAATGTTTTATTCCAAAATGAAAATGAAGTTGTGTTTCTAAATGTTGGTTCTACACGAAGTGTAAATACACATTTGCTTGGAATGTTAAATAAAAGTCTCATCTCATTTCATCTTTTACTCTATGAATGGAAGAGTAAGGTACTTTGGGATGTACTTGCTCTGCTGGGACCACTAATAGCAAAAGTTAACGTTTCGTGCACAGCTTTCTCCTGGTCCACTGAAGACGCACCTGTGTTCCGTTCACTGGGTACCAAGTATGACACATACGACTGGAGCGTCAACATGGAGGGGTATAGGCTTTTTAGAAAAGACAGGAAGGGGAGACGAGGAGGGGGTGTCGCTCTCTACGTCAGCAACCAGCTGGAGTGTGTGGAGCTCCGCCTGGGGATGGAGGAGGAGCTGACAGAGAGCTTATGGGTCAAGATTAGAGGATGGGGACAGACAGGAGGTGTCACGGTGGGGGTCTGTTACAGGCCGCCTGGCCAGGAGGATAGAGCAGACAAAGTGCTCTACAGGCAGATAGGAGCAGCCTCACGGTCACAGGCCCTGGTCCTCATGGGGGACTTCAACCACCCTGACATCTGTTGGAGAGACAACACAGCAGGGCACAGGCAGTCCAGGAGGTTCCTGGAATGCGTGGATGACAACTTCCTCCTGCAGGCGATAGAGGAGCCGACGAGGAGGGGTGCCATGCTCGACCTTGTGCTCACCAACAGGGAGGGACTGGTCGGGGATGTGAAACTAAAGGACAGCCTTGGCTGCAGCGACCATGACAAGGTGGAGTTCAAGATCCACGGGGCAGCAAGGAAAATACTTGGCAAGCTCTCTGCCCTAGACTTCAGGAAGGCGGACTTCGGCCTCTTCAGGGACCTGATGGGCCAAGTGCCATGGGAGGCGGCCCTGGAGGGAAGAGGGGCCCACGAAAGTTGGTCCATATTCAAGGAGCACCTCCTCCAAGCTCAGCAGAGGTGCATCCCGATGAAAAACAAGTCGGGCAAAAAGGCCAGGAGGCCGGCGTGGATGAGCAAGGAGCTCCTGGACCAACTGAAAGTAAAAAAGGAAGCCTATAGAGGGTGGAAGGGGGGACAGGTAGCCTGGGAAGACTACAAAGAGGCTGTGCGAGTGGCCAGGGATGACGTAAGGAAGGCCAAAGCCCTGGCAGAACTGAATCTGGCCAGGGATATAAAATGCAACAAGAAGAGCTTTTATAGGTACGTAGGGGACAAAAGAAAGTCCAGGGTAAATGTAGGCCCCCTCCGGAAGGGAACTGGTGTCCTGGTTACCCAGGACATGGAGAAGGCTGAGGTTCTCAATGACTTTTTTGCCTCAGTCTTCACCGACAAGAGTTCCTGTCCCACCGCCCAAGCTGTAGAAGGTGCAAGCAGGGACTGCGAGAACGAAGAACTGCCCATTGTACTCGAAGAGCAGGTTTGGGATCATCTAAGGAACCTGAAGGTGCACAAGTCCATGGGACCTGATGAGAACCATCCACGGGTTCTGAGGGAACTGGCGGATGAAGTTGCCAAGCCACTGGCTATCGTATTTGAGAAGTCGTGGCGGTCTGGTGAGGTCCCCGATGACTGGAAGAGAGGGAACATAACCCCCATTTTTAAAAAGGGGAATAAGGAAGACCCAGGTAACTACAGGCCAGTCAGCCTCACCTCTGTGCCTGGCAAGGTCATGGAGCAGATTCTCCTGGAAACCATGCTAAGGCACATGGAGAGCAAGGAGGTGGTTGGTGACAGCCAACATGGCTTCACCAAGGGCAGATCGTGCCTGACCAATTTGGTGGCCTTCTATGACGGAGTGACGGCATCGGTGGACAAGGGACGAGCAACTGACGTCATCTACCTGGACTTGTACAAAGCTTTTGACACTGTCCCGCACGACATCCTTCTCTCTAAACTAGAGAGACATGGGTTTGATGGACAGACCACTCGGTGGATAAGGAGTTGGCTGGATGGCCGCACTCAGAGAGTGGTGGTCAACAGCTCAATGTCCATGTGGAGACCGGTCACGAGTGGTATCCCTCAGGGGTCCGTGTTGGGCCCGGCCCTGCTCAACATCTTTGTCGGCGACATGGACAGTGGGATAGAGTGCACCCTCAGCAAGTTTGCCAATGACACCAAGTTGTGTGGTGCCGTCGACACGCCGGAAGGGAGGGATGCCATCCAGAGGGACCTGGACAGGCTGGAGAGGTGGGCCCGTGCAGACCTCATGAAGTTCAACCAGGCCAAGTGCAAGGTCCTGCACCTGGGTCATGGCAATCCCAGGCACAAATACAGGCTGGGCGGGGAATGGATTGAGAGCAGCCCTGAGGAGAAGGACTTGGGAGTGCTGGTGGATGAGAAGCTTAACACGAGCAGGCAATGCGCCCTTGCGGCCCAGAAGGCCAACCGCATCCTGGGCTGCATCAAGAGAAGCATGGCCAGCAGGTCGAGGGAGGTGATTCTCCCCCTCTACTCTGCCCTGGTGAGACCCCACCTGGAGTACTGTGTCCAGTTCTGGAGCCCCCAACACAAGAAGGACATGGACCAGTTGGAGAAGGTCCAGAGGAGGGCCACAAAGATGATAAAAGGGCTGGAGCACCTCTCTTATGAGGACAGGCTGAGAGAGTTGGGGCTGTTCAGCCTGGAGAAGAGGAGGCTCCGGGGAGACCTGATAGCGGTCTTCCAGTACCTCAAGGGGGCCTACAAGAAAGATGGGGAAAGGCTGTTTAGTAGGGTCTGTTGTGACAGGACGAGAGGTAATGGTTTTAAAATAGAGGGGGGTAGATTTAGATTAGAAATTAGGAAAAAATTTTTTACGATGCGAGTTATAGAACACTGGAACAGGTTGCCCAGAAAGGTGGTGGAGGCCCCATCCCTGGAAACGTTCAAGGCCAAGCTGGATGAGGCTCTGAGCAACCTGATCTAGTCAGGGATGTCCCTGCTCCTTGCAGGGGGGTTGGACTAGATGACCTTTGAAGGTGCCTTCCAACCCTAACCATTCTATGATTCTATGATTCTATGATTCTAAGTACAGATGGCCTGAGGTTACTTAGCAGACAGGGTATCAGATCACTTGCGGGAATTCCTGTGGCAGAATTAAAAATATAGACCCACGCAAAATCACAAAACTCATTGCATAGCGAACTTGACTAGCATACTTGAAGAACAAAAACTATTTTTTATTGTGGACTCAAGAAAATTGCAAACTAGTCATTCAGTATTTATCAAAAAAAATCATGGAACACAACAGGTTAACACTTGCAAGCTTCCAAAAAGTAGCCATTCACCGGGGTACGGAACTATGCTTTCCATAGGGATCAAAAGCCTCACTGCAAGTCACGTGCAGTACATGTTCGGTGCAACACAATGTCTGAGTGCTGCTTCGGTAACAAAGTCAAACAATATTTTATTTGGAAAGATTAGCAACTTATAAAAAATTGTAGCTGCTTCATGCAGACCTTGTGTATGTAGCAACCCTTCTGTTCCACCATTTTCCCAGAACCATCAGGGAGTAAAAAGGGAAGAGCTGGAGCTTATATTAAACCATGTAGATTGCTAAAACCACAAGAAGATGTGATTAGGCTTGAGATAAAAATAACTCTTTAGAAGAGTACATATGTACATATCCTAACCTAGATCTTGATATTTCAAAGTGATTAAGTGCTCCATCCTTCAACAACACTCCCGTTGTCCCAAAACCTGAACTAATAATGGGCAAAGCAGGTATCTGATGCATATAAACCATCATATAACACATATTAGAAAATAATACTTATAGAAATTAATAAAAGGCACCTTAAAAACAACCTTTAATCTGTACAAACCAATTATACACTTTGCGCACTTCATGAAATCAGTAGGGTTAGATGAGTTTCACTGTAGTGTAGTTGTCTTGGGGATACAAACAAAACACTGGAAAACACTTGTACAAATATTGCAGGCATATTACTATAAATGGAGAAAAGTCACACTTTCTATGTCCTTTTCTAAAAATGTATAAAATTAATGTTTTCATGGAGGTGATGCTAAAGAAGTTAAGACAGAAATGTCTAAAAACATTTTATAAACAACAGTGATACAACTTATCTCAGAAAGGCAAGCTCTAGTCTTTCCTGACCTCAAAGATACATGTCAAATACCACCGCACTAACTAGAGTATTTTAATTTTACAGCATTTAAATAAAATTGTAGCTGTGAACATAGCCATGATGTACGAATCTACGTAACCATATACATGGTAGCCCATTCTTGCTTATTTCACAGATACACAAGTTACAAATCATGTATCCATTGACTTTCTTCTTTTTCTCAGCACAGATGGCATTTCAAGAGGATTTTTTTTTTTGTGCCACAGCTAGCACAAACCACAAAGAAATTACTCTTACTGAATATTGCCTGCTGTTGAAGAGTGTTTTGAAATTACACTCCATTTTTTAAGGGAACTGAAGAGCTGAGAACAAGCCGAGCATTCACAGCAATGGCTAACGGACAAAGCAGCGACGCTGACTGAATGCAGCTCTTCAAGAACCAGCGCCTAATGGTCGCTGCAGATTAAGGACACATTTTTCCTCTGCGCCACATTAGAGGAATTCATTGAAATTTGCTTGGTAATGAGACCACTGTCCATTGGCAGCTTCCATCACACAGATAAAATTATGCAGCCATTTGTCTTGCTACCAGCAGAGGGTGGTTTTAAAGAGAAGTAGTTATACTTCTAGAGATGAAGACAAATCTTTCTCAGCAGTGCTTTGAATAAGGGATCTTCTAGAGAAATGGGAAACGTATTTATATGTGTATATATACATATCTATGTTTGTGTGTACATATATACCCACATGCACAAGCAACATCTTCTTTTAAATAAAATAATTACCCAAAATAATACAGACTCCAATGTCAGGCAGTAGGACAACTTAGCATCACCGCAATTAATTGCACAATCAAATTCTCACACTTTTACTTTTCACTTGAATTTAATTTCCTGGGAACACCATTGCAAGTCCACTGTTAAAAAAAAAGGACAATAACATTGCCCAAAAATCCAGATGGCTAAAGTCACCAGGTGATTTTAGAAGTGCCCTCTTCTAATATTAATGCTACTGCACACATCAGAAGACAGAGCGAAAGCTGAAAATTACGGAAACACAGGAACAACGAACTAAGAGGTCTGTGTGACGATCAGTTGCTACAAAAAGCCTCACCAAACAGAAAGTCACTTATTCATGAGAATTAAACTTCTTCTATATTCTTGCTAACTTCATCACTCTTAAATCACATCCTGCTCTCACAGGATCAAGTATAGTAAACCAGGCTCAAAGACCACAACCACTAGTTGCCATTATACCAAATGGTGTGAAAATCACTATCAAAGCAAAACATTCAGAGTAAAGAACAGAAAAAGCACTTTGCTTTATTCATGAGATTAATATTCCCTATGCTTTGAACATTACTGGGGAAAAAAAAATCTCAAAAGTAATGTTAACTCACCCAAAATTCACCCTTTATCAAGAATATTATGTTGGCAAAATCCTGCTGGACAGGTCAAGCCAGTGTATCTAAGACTAATGATGAAAGAATAAACTGTGCTAAGTCACATAACTGGCTCCTCTACAAGCTGCAACTGATTGAACATGATGATCATAGGGATGCCAGTAACACAGTCAAGTACAAGTCATCTCGAAACTCTCAGATATGCACACAGTATAACACAAAGGAGAGAAATGGGGGGACTGACAAAAGTCCACTGAAAAATAAAGATACCTTACGCACCCTTTCAGAGTAAATTTTTCTAGGGCAGGGGACGTTACACCTTTTTCAACAAAGGATCCTATCCAACATGTCGCTGTGGCTCTCCGGCAGCAGGGACTTCTGAATGCTAATGTCTGAGTCTGCACCACCTGGCTATGAAATCCAATCCTATTTATAACAAGCTCAACCATCCCTATGTTCAGCCACTCTTTGAATGGGACAGTCCTCCTGAGTGTGTCCTCTGTTCCCCAGCACTCCATCTCACTACTTGAAAGGTGAGTTTCCAACAGTTAGCAAGCTGTCACAAATGCTTGTCATTGATAGGACAAGGGGTAATGGTTTTAAAAGAGAGGGAGATAGATTCAGATTAGATATTAGGAAAAAATTTTTTACAATGAGGGTGGTGGAACACTGGAACAGGTTGCCCAGAGAGGTGGTGGATGCCCCAATCCCTAGAAACATTCAAGGCCAGGCTGGACCTGGCTCTGAGAAACCTGATCTGGTTGGAGATGTCCCTGCTCCTTGCAGGGGGATTGGACCAGATGACCTTTAAAGGTCCCTTCCAACCCTAACCATTCCATGATTCTATGATCAGCAATTTGAGAAGCTGGTTCAGCTATCAGGGCAAGCAATCTGGGAGACGACATTCTAGTTACATGACCAAGGTGACTTTGAGAGTTCTAGTTTGGCTCTGTGGTAGCTAGCTGTGGAGTTTTTATTTGCAATTTAATCTACATTTTTCAAAGAAGATTCTGCTACACTACTTTAGCATGCTGCAGGCAGATCAAAGGCATCCACAGCTTAAGGCACAGATGCAGTCCTTCTAGAACGCACAGAAAATTTAGTATTAGAAAACAGCATCAATAAATATATATATTTTTTAACTTCAAAATGTGCTAACAGATCGATTCTCTGATTGCTCTTTGGATAATCCTCCCTTTCCCATCAACAGATCCTAGAAGGCCCCACATCTTTTTGCAGCAGACCATGACGGGCAGCTTACCATCAATATTAAACATAATCAAGCTCTAATGACTGCTTGGGTTAAATCCAATCAAGCTGCACACAAATTTAACTACAGAAGACTAGCAAAACAAAGCAATGACTTACTACTTCAGTGATTAGCCAGTGCAGATATCTGGAGAAGCTGCTTTTAAACACATGGTATTGCCAACTACCAACATTTTTACAGAAGCCCTGAAATATGGAAATGACTCTGGGAGTAATTCTCATTACATGAAAAATAACCAGTTTTGAAGTTTCTAACTATCATGGATGTACAGAAAATAAAACTCAAGAAACAGGAGCACTCAACCTATAGGGTGATGAAAAAACTTGGAGAGAAACTCACACCCCAAGGAAGTGCTTTTGGGCTAGAAGGAAAGCTAGAGAGCTCAGAAGCTTGCAGAGCTACAGTCAGTGAATCTGAAGCACAGCCTGGTTTCTTGGCCTTTTGTTTTCACCCATTTGACTGAAAAGCGAACAAACAGTTGATACCCTCTGAGGTTGCCCCATCGATCCACTCTGCTGAAATCATGAGGGACACAGGAAAGGAGCTCCCCCAAGGAGAACAGAGGAGCTATCTAAAACAGATGGAGAATAATCACAAAAGACAACCTATGAATAAACAACATCTCTGGATAAACAGAAAAGCACAACTTGACCATCAGGTTCTTCCCTCTGTGAGTAGACTGGGAAGTCCTCCTAGTGAGGATATCAAAGTTAAGCAGATACTGCTTTTGATCCTGGAGTCAGGCTCCTGGAGAGTTTTGGCTATGAAAATATGCAAATACTTCCATTGAAATTCATGGTGCATAATCAATCACACCCAGTAGGCCTTACAGATCAACACCACACTCTGATCAGAAGGCTGCGCAGAGCTACGTTGCTGGAGAGACCAGGCAAGAAAATAATTTCGGGATGAAAATGCAGCCCTGCCTAAATTGTTTCTTTAAAATGATGGTCAGAAAACACAGCTGCAATTCATTTTGCCCCAGTTGTCTGTAGCTATTCTAGAAGGACCTAAATAGGCAACAGGGGAGAGAACTCCTAGAGACATTTCATTTACTTCATTTCAATTATTTCACATATTCTGTCATTAAATTATAAACTAATTAGTAGACAAAGTATAGGTACAGGAATAAAAACTAGTTTTGCAGTAATTGAGCAACTTTTTTATATAAAGGAAACCGAGGATAGCAAAATCCATTACATTATTGTCGTGTCAAACGTCACTGATCAATAGCAATGAACCAGAAGAGCACAGGACCTAGGTTTTATTGCACAACAGCTATTTTCACACTATAAGAAGTGCTTAACCAGCTGAGGTTTAGCTTTGGCTTGTCCTTTAAGAGCACAAACTTAACGTAGAAAAAATCAGGCAGTTAAAAAGTTTGTATTTCTTTCTTTTTTTTTCAGAGAAGATAGGGTACAGGAAGACTGGAGAAAAGGGGGATGATACAGCAAGGGGATAATACAAATTTCACAATATTTTGAGGTCATCCAGCAAAAGGTTAACAAAGACAAAACTATTCAAACACTCTCAGCTATTAGAGGGGTACAAGCGATGCTTGCCTATTCCTTCTTTAATTCTCTTAACCTTTCAGATGTTTCCAGTTGCTCCTTTCTGGGACACCAGAAAGGTGTCTGCCACATTAGTTCTGCCACTAATACATGCAAGTTTTAAGGGTTTCCAGATATAGCTGCTCAAAACACTTCTGTCTGAAAAGACCTTTAACCCCATCACCATTTTCAGACATTGATTCTCATATTTTACACAAAAAAAAAGGAAATTTCATCCCTTGCTGTCCATCGCCCACCCTTCCATCCTCATCCTCCGAGAGGCAGAAGCCGTTCCCTGCGTGCCTGATCTGCATTGGGTCTCTAGACTACAACTCACACCCTCAAACCCACCCTACCAGCAGCCCAGGCTTTTTCTCGTCTTTCTTGTCGACTTGCTTCACGAGGAAGTGCGGATTCCAATAAGTAACTCATGAAAGTACAAATGGGCAAAAAGGTTTTGCCAACTTCCACATCGCTGCCTACTGGGAACATCATCTTTGATTGCATCTGACCTCTGCAGATGTAGCTAACCGAAACACTGGTAGACCTGTGCTTGCTTCTGCCCACAAGGCAAGGCAATAAGAACCTCAGTGACACCACGTTCTTTTCAGAAAATGACCTTTCGAAATGAAGGAATTAGAATGTTCTTATTATATTATATAATTCATCTACTCAAGCTGAACAGTTTCATTTATGCTTGTCGTAGTTCAGCCAGAACAATGCTCATCTGAGCTTCAGAAGTAGGAAAGTTATTTAATTCATGTAAGTTTTGCTCAAAATGACCAAATGAAAAAATCTCAAAAGGGAAAGACTTAACGCTGTTAACCTCCCATTTCATTTTTGCATTTCAAAACATAAAAATCAGTAAAAAATAGTCATGATCTTCTCCTATTTTAATCCAAAAGACACTTTCAATACAGCACATAACAGAGAAAGGTCCGCAGTATTTATGCAAGACAAAATAAAAAATGTAAACAATCAACTTTAAAATTTAATTTAATTTCATTATTAAAATTATCCTGCATGTAATAAAATACTTAAATCAGGTCTGTTACATTTAGCATAATACTGTTACTTTAAAGAGCTGCCCTATGAAGTACCTTGAACATGTCAGGACTTTGATGGTTAGGACACCTTCTTTGTACACCAGAGAGGCCAGGTCAGGTTCTTGCTCCAAATGCAACAACAGAAGCAGCTGAATCCACACCTTCCACACTCCAGGCAAGTGTGTAACTGTTGGGCTATTAATTAGTATGGTTTTACCCCTTCTCTCTAGGTATCATTGAAAAATAAAACTCTGAAGTGTCCATGTTTTCCACCAGTTTCCCCCTTTTCCTGCACGTGCACGTGCGTTAGCCACCAGCCTGTCCCTGTTCTACAGTTCCAGCTACTGTAACTTCAGTGAACCTGACTACCAATCAGCCTGAACACCAGGCACTTCGTTAAGGTATTTTCACATTTCTAAAATTTCAGAGTCTGTAAGCAACAACAAAAGCCCTGTGGCTGAATGCCTCGGAAGCAACATTTATTACGCCAGTGTTTTCTCAACTGTTAGTTACTCTCGATACAATGTCTCACAAAGACTTTAATTCTTATTCATTGAGATCCTTAAAACCAGATAAGATAGAATGGGCTTTGTTTCATTTTGTGGACAAGGTGAAGTACACGTACCCATGTTACCAGCTCTTTCGCAGACACTTTTTCATAGCTCTTATGAAGACAGATACTCCTATGCCCCTGTTAACAAGGATTCTGCAGAATGATGAACTTCTGTCTCAAAATCACTTACATATTGTCTAGGGTTTAGTGGGATGCTGCAAAATGTAATGTTACTCTTTACTTTGGCATCCGAAATGAAATGGGTAACCTTCTCAACTCCACTACGGTTTTAAAACAAAACAAATGGCCAGCGTTTTTCTACTTCAACAGCTGAAAGTTTTTTTGTAAAAAGGGTGTATGGAGCAATAAGAAACTGAAGATCACATTAAGCTCCTTATTTCTCCCACGCTTTTGTAAACATCATCTGATTCTTCAAGACGACCTTTCACAATTGGATGCAACAAATAATCTGTGAAGGCAGATGGATGTTCTCATCAGAGGAGAGGACAGTCAACCCAACAAGTCCTGCCAGGAGAACACAGGAGGAATTCACCGCTGGGAACACACAACTCCATCAGTGCAGTCCTAGACAGAAGATTGGAAGGGGCTCATAAAGAGGCAGGAGAACGTCAAATGCCTGGACTCTCACTTCTCAGAGAATATGACTTAAGAGATTAAACTGTGCTGAAGAGGAAGAGAAATCGGACATTCCCCTCATAACAACAACAATATTTATAGCAAGATCTCCAAGCAAAGGTTTTCACATTTTTCCTGTCCGTTGTGGACAAATGGCCCAAGAATCATCTCAGATTAAAAGTGAAATTTAAGCTTGTCTGCAAAACCATAGCAAGAGTGACCGTGATGTTTATCATGCTAACGAATTTAGACTCCAGGTTTGTTTTCTGCTTCATTCTCTAATTCTGCTAATGCAGCAGCTCAACCTGCATTCTGAAAACATGCAACAACATAATATGACTATTTATTTGTTCTCAACAAAATGCAGAAACAAAGAAGAATTTTAGAAGACATCTTTGCAAATGAACTTATTTCCTATCCTCTTAAGTATCCTGTGCTCACAACTGGTGCCACAATTAGTCTTAGGAAGGTATTAAAGATGTTTATTCATTCTCTTTTCCACCTCATTGGGGAAAAAATATCCATCCCTCCAAGGAAGGATGATCTTACAGTTACAGAAAAAGAGACCTCGACTCCTCCTTCAGGTGAGTTATCCGCATGAAGCCACAAAAAAAGGTACTTTTTGTGCCTGTACCTTGGCTGCATGAATTGTAAAATGGAAATGCTAACATAGGGTTTGAGCAGGAGCCTGGACTAGGTGACTTCCTGAGGTCCCTGCTGACCTGAATTTTCTGATGATCCTATTTGCATACATACAAGTATGAATGAGAAGGGTACTCAGCCAACATGTGGTTGATTATTGGTGAAAATCTCAAATAAGTATTCTAACATTTTCAAGCTTTTAATGAATAGCTTTTTACTAGGTATAGGGGGGGAAAAGAAATCTTATCAAAATGCTCATGAACTTTCTGGTTTTCAGATGTATCGTCTACGAGGAAAATGACGGTCATCCTGTTCTCGAAGATGTGGCAGAACCTGCTCATTTACGTTCATTTTTAGAAAGCAAACAAACCAAAAAACAACAAAACATCTGGTTTGACTACATATTTTTTAGTGGCACTGTAAACTCTGAAAGTATTTCACTGAATATTATGAGCAAATAAATTTACCAGGCAGGATAAGAGAAAAAAAAAAAAAATCTTTGCAGATATGCTGATGCCAACACAAAATCACAAAAAACAAAAACAAGAAGAAAAAGCGCTTGTCACCTTGCAACACAGAATACCCAATTTGTTGTCAGTTTTTCACCATTGAGATAAGTGAGTCTGCTTAGCATTACTGGATATGTTTCTTTTATACTAATGTTCAGCATTTCCTAGAGGAGTAATTCTCTCTCTCTCAAAGCAGTCAAGTGCTTCCTCAAAGCTCAAGGTTCTAGACTCTGTATTTTTGAGCCTCTTCTTTTTAATTCACTGAAATTCTCAGCTTCTCCTTCCTTTACTATTATTCCATTTAAATATCAGGAAGGAAAAAAAAAACCAGACAAATAAACCTTGAATTTGTTGCTGTGATATACGCCAAGTCTCAGATTAAAGAACAATTATTTTTCTCAAAAAAATCCCTATAAATAGTTTATAATTAAAAAAGTGTAACTGCCCAGATGTGAATGCTAAAGACACAAACATTTATTTGTATATTTACAACAGATCCTCAAGGAATAACAAATTAAAGAGCAATACCAAAATCACCAAATCCCCATTTTATACAAATGTTATTTCCTTGCATTGCCCTTTCCTTGCATTTCACCACTTTTTTCTATTAAGTCATTTAATACACCAGGCTATGACCCAGTTGTATACCTATACAAGGATATAACAGAACATAAGATACTACATCCTCACTATGCAGCATAAGCAACTGCATATCCTCATGAATATAAAGTGGCTGCAGGTATGACAGTAAAAAAAAGAATAATAAAAAAAAATTGCTAGCAGGTAAGGTGCTTCTGTGACTCATTTAGATGATGACTTCTCATGGTTAACAATCTCTTCCTGCTAAGAAACATCCTCTTCTGTGACTACCTCAGGTGCAGCATGTTATAAAAGCAAAAACATTGCAAAAGCAATACACAGTCCTACACAGCAGACGGTCTCAGTTTCTGCTACTAGTGTTTTCAATTTTCTATCAGATCTCTCAAGCAGTGGAGCTTTGATTGACTTTTGACTGCCTGGACACGAACATTAGTCTTATCAGTGCATCACACAGCTTACCAAACTTGCCTCTAATATCCCACATTAAAAAAAAAAAAAAAAAAAAAAAAAGGAAAAAAAAAAAAGAGCTTAAAACAAAACCACAAAAAACCCCAACTCTCCTTACCTTGCTGGAGGCACATCAATATTTGAAGAAACAACCTTGCGCTTCTGTTCCAGAAGACAAACAGAACGAGTGTTTTCCTTTTCATACTCATGAGCTCTGTTTGGTTTTTTGGTCTCTGCTGTTTTTAAATCTTCCTCCTTTGTGGTGAACAGGAGAAACTGTTGGTCTGGCAGTTTTTGACTGATGTCACTTTTTACATCCTCCTGCTGAAATGCAGGGAAGGTCATTTCACGCTTGATGCTGGCTGCCTGTAAAATTGAAAGCAACTATTAAATTTTCCTCTAATTCTCCTAAAATGTAGGGGGGACACACAATCCAATACCCACAGGCATTTACTTCTAATTAGCTCTTTGACTCAGAGAATATCATTTCTTTGCCCTTCATAAATTCCGAAACTGCCATTAATTTCTCAACAGTTGAAGACTATCCAGGAAAGAAAACAATTCTTGTTCATTTGATAAAGCAATCAGTCATCTCTTAATGCTAAATCAAAAAGCTATTTGAATTGGAATATCAGAAACCACAGTATATATAATATATATTTAATGTACATACATCTCTGCTGCATAACTATGGAGGATGCCCTTCTCCTAAAATTCCAGGAAAAAAAGGCAGAATTCATCCAGATAAAAGACAACCAAGAAATTAAAGCACTTCTGACAGCCACTTACTGGATTCTTTAATAGCTGTAATTGTAAATGAGGATTTCTCCAGGAACAGAAAAATATTTTGCTCCGATCCACCTCAGCTGCCAGAAGGCAAAGGGGAGCAAGTGACGCTGGCAGGATCTCCGTGAGGAGCCAGCCAGCTCCACCACTGATGGCCAGCGATGAGGAGCACGGACACACATAGAATCATAGAATCATAGAATGGTTAGGGTTGGAAGGGACCTCCAAAGGTCATCTAGTCCAACCCCCCTGTAAGGAGCAGGGACATCCCTGACTAGGTCAGGTTGCTCAGAGCCTCATCCAGCCTGGCCTTGAACGTTTCCAGGGATGGGGCCTCCACCACCTCTCTGGACAACCTGTTCCAGTGTTCTATAACTCGCATCGTAAAATTTTTTTTCCTAATTTCTAATCTAAATCTACCCCCCTCTATTTTAAAACCATTACCTCTCATCCTATTGCAACAGGCCCTACTAAACAGCCTTTCCCCATCTTTCTTGCAGGCCCCCTTGAGGTACTGGAAGACCGCTATCAGGTCTCCCCGGAGCTTTCTCTTCTCCAGGCTGAACAGCCTGCACAGGAGCTGCTTAAGGTTGTCTCTTTGGCTGCCAGCGCTCCCCAGATCTTCAGGCCTGCTGCTTCCCATAAGCAAAGACTTCCCAAGCAAATAAGCACCTTAACAAATATGTTACCCCTATGGAATACAATGTGTTGGTATAGCAAACTATTGCAGGGTTGCAGTGAAGAGCATGGAAAGCCAAGAGAACCAAGCCACTCTGCCTTCCCAGGAAGCAAAACAAAGCCCAGGATCTAGATTTTCCTCTGAAATACCATTCCCTGGCCAGCTAGGCTTCCTCAGCTTCACAAGGGCTGACCTATCTCACAGGCTGTCACACGCCTCTCATCCTGCCGTACATCGTCCGAGCTCCTCCAGACCCTCCAGAAGCCCGCTAGCTTCCTCACATCCCTGCGAACACGTGTGAAAGAGAAAAAGTCCAAGAGATGCAGTAGGGCAGCAACCCCTCCACCCAACCCAAACAGCCAAGAAAATACATCCCAACAAAATGGCTGCTTGTCCTGCCTCGAGCAGAGGTACTTCCACACCACACGCACCACCTTGGAGAAATCCAGAAGCCTTCTAGGACTTGCAAACTGAATTTTTTGATACCTGTAAATTATTGCTGATCTTTAGAGTGGAGAAATCAGGGAGGTGTCACCCTCAGATAGTAACAGCACTAATAAGCTGAAATTCCTATGTGACCTCTTCCAGCTTACTCCTTCTCATTATCCAAAAATATTAAGAAATTTATATGTGCATATACTTATGTATAAAAATAAATAAAAATACATTCATCTCCCCAGTCTCCCTGTTTCTAGCTTGCAAACCTTGGCAGGCATAAAAATGCTGCAATCTATTTTAAGTTCACAGGAAAGACAATTTTGCCAAGGTAATTTTGTTTTGTTCTGTAAAGTACATGTCATTGTTAATGCATAATGTCTTAGGACCCATGATTTAATTGTCTCATTCTAGTGTTTCCAGGGAAGGGCTTTCTGCAGTTGCTTCAAGAACAAAACTGGAATTGTTATTTTATGAATGTAAATAGTAGGAAGAATTAGTCATTTTACACTTCTTCATACACAAACAGATGACGCACTACCAACAAAATCTGCATGGAAGACAAAATAGTCAGCATGTGATCACATAGAATTAGGAGAAGACATATAAACAGTGTAAATTTTATTCTGATTTAATTATTTTTTTTAAAAAAAACCCCATACATTTACAGTAAGCCCTTTTCTGAGGGTCTGAGGATCTTAACAGACATTAAGTTGCCTTCGATTTTCATCAAAATTGATTTAGAAGTGATGCACTAAAGCAAAAAAAAAAATAAAAAAGCCTGAAAACAGCCAAGATCCAGTATCCAGCCCCTAAAAATTATATAATGCCAAACAAAGGTACGTGTAAGACTAATTCCGCTCCCTCCATTACCATATGGTCTTCCATTGCACAACCACTTATCTTTTCCTCCCTCCCCAGGATTTCCATGTTATCCAGTGCAAAGGACAGTGCTGCACAGGGCGAGAGCAGCTGCACCGGCTGTGCATGGCAGGGTGCTGGTGTGCACACGTACGAGGCAGAACCCAGCAGTTTCCTCCTTGCTCTGCACAGCCCTTAGCAGAAAAAGCACCGAGAGCACGGGAGAGGGGCAACCTCCCTCCTTCCCTACTCTCCAATGCCAGACTGAACATGGTATTCACCAGGATGATTTCGATTTTCCTAATCCAAGAAATCCATTATTTTACAAAAACAAAGTTTTCCCTAATTTATGAAACTGTAATATTTTACTCAGTTTCAGCAAACATATTGTGCCTTACATTATTAATTTTTCTTTACAGACCTAAATAGTGACGACAAGAGGTTGCAGACTCAGACTACAGCTGTACAAATAAATCCCCAAACATAAAGAGCAAAATACTTGTATTTTGATACCAGATAATCTACTGATATATATCAAATTTATTTACATCCAGTTCAAATATATTCAAATAACAGCTTGGTTTTCATGTCAACACAACATCATTTACAGCCGGCCACATGCAAGCATATGGAAGTGAGAAACGACAAAAACCACAGAAGCAAGAGCTCAGGTTGCAGAGCTACTGCCAAGCAGTTCAGGTTCTTTGTCTGAATGTTCAGAAACAGCAGAAGACCAAATCCAATGCTTATACTACCTCTCTTTCCTCTCCTTCAGTTTTCAACAGATGTTTGGAAAGACTAACCTCTTTCTAAACTTTGCCTTGACAGTGACTGCAGATAAAGAATCTTTTCTGCTTTAAAAGCAGATGATCATGAGAGAAAGCCAAGAGTTTCCCTCAGTGGCCGCTCTCCGGTAGCTTTCCCCTGCTCCATACGCAGTTTTTCTACTTTAATTCATCCATGTCTACAGGAGCCATTTCCACTTGAGATACCTGCTGTGACTGGAAGGGTATGGGGTCTTTTGCTGGAAATCTAACCACCTACAGAAGCAGCTGTGGATGTGAGGAGCACCCGAGGCCACTGTTACGTGACTGATCAGGTTCCTCGCTGTGTGGCAAACACACTGATTAACACCAGGACCCCTCTGCTTTCAAGGTCTGCTTTAGCATCACCCACAGTTCAACTACAAATTTTCACATGGAAAATTTCCAGTATATCTTTCCAGATAAGTTAACTGTTCTGTCATATCTTATCAGGAACTTTTTTTTTTTCCACAGATCTTTCATATTCTTTTAACCACTTTGAGGCTTGCAGTGGTCCTCTAAGTCCATAACATGTTTTAGCAAAAATTTTGTGGAAGGTCTAGCCCAAGTAGACACAGCCTGTCTTGCAGACAGCCAGATGTTAGCACTGTAACATCAATTTATTTCAGCTTGCTTCCAATGCTTTGCATTTCTCTCTCCTTTGTTGTTCTCAAACTCCAGGGATACATTTTTCCCTAATGGTTTCGCTTGTCTTGTCATACCTCTGTATTTGCCACCTTATTGCCTCCAGTATCAACTGCTGATAAAAACTTACACAGTTTTTTCCATACTTGATTAATCCTCTCTCATACAAGCCATTTTATAATAGGCTAACCATTTTTCTATGCAATTCATTGTACATTTTCACCCTGAAGCCATTAGCAACCTTCAGCTTACTTTCAACCGAGTCCTTTGCAACCTGGCCTCAGGCAACCAACATTGCCTGGAAGTTCAGACACAGAAACAGGAGTTACAGACCATCTGCAAATTTTAAAAACTCGCTTTGTTTCTGTCTCTAGTTACCCTCACTTGCCTTTGACAACCTCCCTCCCATCACCATTGGGCAAGGGAAACTTTTGACACGCTGCTGCTTGGAAACAACAGCTCAGTATACCTGCACCTTCTCCCCTGGAGCTCAGCTCTGACACTGCCCCATGCTTGAGGTCTCATCTGGCCTCACTCCTTCCACTGCTTCTCAGCAAGCACTGGTCTTCCCACTCACTCTCCCCTGTGTTTTCAACACCTAATAGCACAATCATGTCCACAAACTTCTTCAAAGGCACAAGCTGGGTCACAGAGCGGTCCTCCCTTGCTCATTTTGAAATCCTCTCAGTCACCAAGCACAGCAGCACCGTGCTGCAGCAGACCCACTCTGGCAGATGGAGACGGGCGCCACTTCAGCCAGAGAGTTTGGTAATCTTCCTGCCAGAACTGAAAGTCATTTCTTGCTTTGGTGTTTTAGTTTCTGTTTTGAAGTTGTCAAGACGATGGTATATATTTAGGCTGAGGGTTTTAAGTTACAGTCCTTGCTTGATTCATTATTATTACTATTTAAGTGGCAAAGTTTAATACCCCACATGACAGCTAAATTATTGCCATAGTTAATATTTTCAGCAATATATTAATAATTTTTCATTGCAAAAGCCACCTTAACCTGCCTATAGAAACTTGTATTTGGTGGTATCTTGTCATAACCAAGTTAGTAGTCCTGACTTCCACATGCCCCAATCAAGACCATGCATTGCAACAGAAGTCTTGCCCAAATTAAAGCTTAACATCGATACAAATTTTGAACAATTTCTAGAGAAATTTTTATTTATTCTTTACAGAGGATGTGCAGAAGGCAACTTTTCAATAGTTTAGGCCTTAAATTATCTGCAGTTAAATTTTTGTTATGCCCAAAAGCACATCCTGGTAAGACGCTCATGTTGCAGTCAAACTTCAGTCTTCTCCAATTTCAGTTAAATTTCAGCTTAGATTTTGCCCTGAATAGTAAAAAAATTATTGATCAGAAAGCTCAAGTATTGAACCACCTAGTCAAAGCATCAGCGGACACTAGAATAAGTAGACCTATCACATTTATATGCAGAGACCTAATTTTACAGACTATATATGTCATCTCTTGAGCACAACCTGACTGGGCTTTAGCATCTTCCCTTGCCTCTGGCACATTGCTGCTTAAAAACTGAAGTTATTTATTTTCAAATAGTTCGCTAGCATTTAACAGGCATTAAGATGTCTGTGTTTCCTATAAAATGGGAAGTATTAAACTCCCAAGAATATTCGCATCATTTACTTGTATGTGATCCAAACATACAGAAATACCCCTTCAAATGTAAAAATTTACTTCCACCTATGTTCTTTCAAATTTCCTAATTTTTTTTGTGCAGTACCTGTGAATCCAGGTGGGCACACCAGGAGCACAGGCTTCATTTTCAACAGGCTTTGTAATGGTCTACACAGACAGATGGCAATAGAAAAAACTATTGAAATAACTGCTGTGCCACATACCATGCCTGCTTTGCTGACAGTTTTATAAACAACTCAGCAGCTGATTTATTGACGAGGAGTCGCTGAGAGAGCACTGGATGTGACGGAAGCGCAGAAGTAGAAAGCAGCTGTCCAATGCAGAGCACCACTCACCCAAGCGGCACTGCCTCCAACCCTGTGACTCGATGCAGCATCTTCAACGAAGCTACGCCGTTTTACGCCTGCTGAGGAAGATCTGGCCACACATGTGATTGCATCTGCCTGCCATGAAGCAGCCCAGCAAACAGAGGCTGGGCGATGTGAGGCTTATGTCACGCTGTCAGGCAGCAGGACAGTAGCGAAAGACCAGCCAGCTCCCCTGATCTTCTGGGGAGACACCAGCCAACTCCTGTTTCTCCTCATGTGTCTGCTGGGATTCTGGAAGGACTAAGACATCTCAGAAAGTCCCCTCTGTGCACAGTCTAAATCCTAGAGGCCTGGGTAAATTAAATAATCCTGCAACTACGGCCTATTTTGTGCCACTATGTTTTGTTCATACAAATAAAAGAGCTCATTTTACAACAAAAAAAAAGTACCTCTAAAAACCATTAAAAATATTTTACGAGGGTAGAGGGAACTGTCTGTACAAAAGCTGATTGCATCCAAAACTCCCCATTAAAAAAAAAAAAACCCAGGCTAGTGGGAATATGCTTTGGGAAATTAGCTGCTAAAAAAACGACACCTTATCTTAAACATGATGCCATTGTCATGTTTCCATCTTGTACAAACTTCCTTTTCTCCCTCAATCCCTAAAGTTATACTTCCTTTACTTCAGCTACAGGCCACCATAACTGCATAACTGGACTCAATTCCAGCGCCCCTTCATTCCAAAACTAACAAGATCCCTCACAAGCCACGCTGGCTGCTTTCCAGACCGGGTGGCGCGGGGAGGCAGGAGGCGGCGCAACACGCTAATTAAAAAAAAGGATACAAGAAAACCTCACCCCAACAACAGTCACCCAACACACTGCTCCAATTCTGGATAAATATGTAGTGTCAATAGACATAGTTCAAACTTAATTGTGAGTCCTACGCCTATCTACTACATCAACACTATACAGCTGTTAAAGAAGACACAGTTCAGGATGAGGATTTTTAATTGCCATCTGATTTGCTATGTAATCAGTTGGTCTAATTCCATCAAATAACTCTTTTGATTAAACACCAATTAAACAAACACAAATAGCTACAAGATGTACAGCCAACCTGCCATATAACTCAGTCATTTTTTATACACCATTTTTCCATTCTGACTTGTGACCATCTCTTTCAGTTTTCTGAAATAGATGCAAGCACGCTAAGTGTTAGGGACTGCCAATAAAACTTCCATCTGGCAAGAAAACAAAAGTCACAGGGTATATTTTTTTTTTTAAACAAGGCTTTAGGAACGTTTTTGATCCACTACAGAACAAATATATTTGGGAAAGCAAAGGAAGGAATAAATGTATTTCAGCCTAACGTATTAATGGAAAATAATAATTAAATGTATATATTCAACATTATACACATTTAACAATTTCAGCCAAAATAAGAGCTCAGTAACTGCAAGACTCTTCCCAGGCCAGCCTGAACAGCTAGCCTATGCTCTAGGGACACAAATAAGCCAGTTTTCTGAACAAGAAAGGAATCAGGAGCAAAGTTCACAGCAAAATATAACAAGCAGCAATGAGAAACACCAAACTTCTTACCAAGATAACATCATGTAAGTAAAAAATATTTAAATTAAATCTCTGGAAGGACAAACATTTTGCTGCATTCTTACTACTTCGTAAAGTATTTCCAGTTCAAGTTCCTGTAACAGAGTTGTTTTTTATGTAAAAAGGCTCTAATTTTTACCATCCCAAAACAGCATCCTCACTGGAAGGAAAGAATACACTGAATTTCCATTTCAACAGAAATCTCTATTCATACTGGAATACAAAGAGATAAGACAGATTCTTGCAATGATGCTTGGAAATGATCTGCCCTGAATTTCAATATATTATCACATTTTCGAGTATACTTTGCATTTAATTACTTGCTTCACCTGCGGTTGCTCATTACACATAAACCATGTCAATCTAATCAATCTAAGCATTTGTGAACTGGTACGCTCTAACAATATGGAAGATAACGCATTTTAAGGTCACTGTAAGTGTTCTTTACAATACATAGTATGCATTAATGTCTAGTAATGCAGTACTCATTTTCAACCAGGCAAGGACAAAGTCTCTGTCTTCACCATTTGACTGAATATACAAAACCGTCCAGAGTATTTATTTTCCAGATGCTAAAATACAAACCTAAAAATTTATGTTGCCTGGATTCACAATACGGTGTTAGGCAGCAAGAACTGGAGTCAGCAAGAAGTTGCTACCCTTTCACTATTACTCATCTACAAAAAGCGTGTACCCTAGCACCAGCCAAAGTGTTTCTGAATTATACAGCTATACAGGATCACATATCTGTCCAGAAGAATAACAGAAACTTTCACTTTGACATTTGAAATTCAGTACCCATCCAGGTATCTGTTGCATCCCAAACAGAAGAACGACCAATTTGTGACATCCAAAATTCTGCACTAACTGGCACAAGAAGCACAGATGTTATTAAAACTGGACAGAGAGGTGTTACTAAGATTGCAGGGGGAGACAGCGAGGAACACTGGGAATCCACAGCCCCATACACCATTATCAGGTCTAAACAAAAATGATTCAGAGATATTTGAGCCTTTTTCTCTCCACCACATGAGCAAACAGATGAAGATGTGAAAAGTATGGTAGCTTCCTTTCCCATCCCATATGCAGCCACAGTAAGTTCCTTACAAAAACACAAACAACATAATCTCTAAGATAATCAGACACCAATTAGTAACAGTTACCAAATATTAATAGTAACTGCTGAACACATACACCTTCAAAATTTGCTTGCAACATTTAAGTCTCAAAGGAATAACCCATGCTCTGTATTCTGGATGCTGCACACGCAAGTGAATGACTTGCAGTCACTGCTCTGCAAACCCAGCTAGCCCTCAGGAACACATTGCCTCTGAACATCTGACAACTAAGAAGCTAGCTTGGAAAGCCTTAAACAGAAGGAAAGTAGAATATTCGCACAGAACAGATTAATTTTCCATTTAGCAATCCCGTTGCTGCACGTAAAGCTTTGCTAAACACGCTCACCGTTCAGCGCTTGGGTACTACACCAGGCTAAAAAGGGCTTGGTTGGCCAAGAATGGGCAGACATAACTGCTCTCCCAATTACTGGTTTCACAAATGGTGAGTTTAAGATGAGCTAAACCAATTATCACATTTTCTCGCAGCGACGTACGTGCCTGGCCATGCACGCAGGAAGGGTGCCTGCCAGGCAGCACGTTCCCCTCACGTCTCTGGTGGCGAAAGCAGCGTGAGTAGTGCCCAGTGCCACTGGGGCAAGCTGGGGCCACGCAGAGGACAGGAGAGGGACTGGAAACGTGTGCCCTGGGCTGGCCAAAGAGCACTGAGGGACAGAAGGGAAGGATACACCTGGGTCTTGCTGGCCACCTACGTGGAAGTTAAAAAAACCTGGAATTGGAGATAAAAATGAGCATGCTAACTCGGGGTAGCAGGGAAGTTCAAACTTTTTGTTCTTATTTCTATGATGTTACTGGTTGTAATTACAAGCTGTAATTAGCGAACACCATCAAATCAGGTGTTCTTACTGCACTGGCTGAAGCCCTGAAACCTCACATCAAGGTACTTTCTATGATACGCCTATGAACATCTATTTTCTCTGAAATAGCAATTTTTGCTACTCTAGGAGAGGCAAAGTGGAGCAGTTTTTGCTGCCCCCAATTTTGGTTCTGTCTACATTAAGAAGTTGTACACAACAGCTTAAGTTTCAAGTAATTTAATGCAGCCTTGTTTATGGACTGACAGAAATAACGATCTGGCCTGTATTTTTCCCAAATTTCATGTGCAAATAAAATACTTTTAATTTCAACTATTTAAAGACCATTGCTGAAGATTTATGAGAAGCTCCACTTGTTTGTCTTTTCACTTGCTGGTGGTTTGGGATCAGTAAGGATGGCTGCGGTTCAAAGCAGAAGGGAGAAATATCATCAGTTCTATCATCTCATTCAGGATCAAGCAAGCAGAGCTCCCAAAAAATGAGAACATACAAGAGGCAGTAGGCGACTCCCCACACTTTGTAGAAGATTTTGGAAATGCTGCCTCACTGCTCCTCAATAAGAAACCATGTTTGGTTCATTGGCATTTGAAAGCTCTCCTCTGTCTGGACAGAAATACAGAATAGAATGTCTACCGGAAAGAAAAACAGATTAGCTTTATTGTCAAGATTTCTTGCAAACAAGGTACAGAGAGGTGTGAGATTTCTAAGGTTAGAAGCAACTGTCTGACTTCTGATGCAGCCAGCTGAGATGAGATGTTGCAGATCCTGGATCACTTAAAAGGCTATGGAAATGTAATCCATTTGCCTTAACATCTTGGGAATAAAGAGACTTTGCTGTCTCTTTTTGTTTTTTTTTCTTTTTCTTTTTTTTTTTTTTGTTGTTTAAATGATGGGATTTCAGTGAAATTAAACCAGGTAGTTCACAGATGTATCCAACTGTTGTAACTTCTGAATGAAGCAGGCACTGTGAATGAAAGCTTCAAGGGCCAGTGTTGATCCTTGAAGCTGAGAGCCTGGAGGAGATATTTCAAGATCAGAATTAAGTGCACATCCTCATCTCCTATAACTGATCTCAAGCCTGGAAGTAGAAAGCATAATCCTTCAGAGGAGATGAACAAGTGAGATGTGTTGCCCCCAGTTAAGAGATTCTCCCAAAGCTATGTTTGGCTCCAGGCAAAAACGTTTACCGGTTTTCCTGTTCAGAGTAGGAGAGGTGCCAAAAAAGGAGTTACTTCTGGGTCTGACTATGCAGAGAAGTAGTATCACAGAGTTTCATCTCATTATCCCTGGAAACAATAGAATAACACTAGTAGAAACCTATGGAGGCCAAATGTGACCTCCTCTTTCTCAGCCACTCTGGAAACCAACCCCCTATCAAACCACATGTGAACTAGAGGGATGCAATGATGTCTCATGAGAGAAGAGGCTTCACAAAAAACCTGAAAAACAATCAAGCCCAACCAGTCAAATGGCTGCTGTTCTCTAAAGGAGGAAGGCTTGCTCCCTTTCTTGCCTTCCTTGTCCTCCCTACATATGCCCTAGCCTGTGATATCCCATCTTTTCCTCTGCACTATCAAGACGCTTGACAAGCCCTTCCCTGAGTCACCTTAATTTACTGAAGTTACAGAGTGTACAGACTCTCCGCAGCACGTGTTTCCTGCTGTTTCAGCAGCCCACAAAGGCACACAACAAATTCTGCGCAAGCCCAAAGGAGCCAGTGCATGGCAGGGAGCTGGAGGGAGGACAGAAGGATGGAGAGGGGAATGCTCTACCCCTTTTGAAACTGATAAAACATTAAATCATCTCACCACGGCTCCATAAACACCATTCGGTTTTCCCAATGCCTTGACACAAAGCATGCTGTGCTGCAGAGGCTGCTGCTCCAGCAGAGGGACCTACCAGCACGGAAAGAGAAACACCTGCAAGACCAACCGCTTCTCTCCTGCCTTGAGAAAGTAAAGACAATTGTCTAGAACAGTGGTGGCCATGTATGCTGAAGCAAAATATCACCGTAAAACCTTCGCAACCACCAGTTCACCCTTATTTACTTTCCTGCTTTTTCCATATAGCTCTGTAAGCCAGATGAGGACCACTTTCCGTGGCCTTATGAAGCATCAGTGAACCACAAGCTACAGAGGAACCACCACTAACTTAGACCTAAGAGCAGTACGAACTGCATCAGTGTTCTCTTTATAAGTATTTTAAAGCAGAAAAATCAGATTTCTTCCCTTTGGCAGTACTTAAATTTGTCATAATTATATTTAAAAAAAGAGACTTGTTGAGAAATATGAGGTCAAAAGCATTTTTGATCCAGAGAGAGTTCTTTCCCCCATTTCAAAGGGACATGCATATATACATAAAAGATCAGGTTGGTTCAAATGTTTAGCTTGCCAGCTTTACAAAGCCCAGTTTATAGAAGGTAATTGTACAATTTGTTCTCTGTGTCAGGATGATGCAGGCATTAGCCACTTTATCTGGTGAAGGAGAAAAAAAAATAATTAAGTAACTATCCAGTCTTATGACTGCTTGACATAATTGTGCTGCCTTATCTAAAGTTCAAGTAACCTTTTATCCACTACGTTAAGAAAATACATTAAAGATGGTGAAATTATGAGCTATATAATTTCACACTTCAATATCTAATCATTGAGGCATTTTATTTTCCCTCTGATTCTGTGTCCAGTGATCATAATGGTCTACTACAGTCTGAAGCAATACTTAAAAATTATTAGGACCAGTGTGGAAAGGTTTTAGGAGACTAATGGATTCACCCTCGTGGTTATGTAATTGGGCTGAAATCCCAAATCTGCTTAAACTAGCAGGACTTTTCCACCAACTTCAGCTGGGTAAGGATTTTATGGAAATTTGATTATTTTTTTTCAAAAACACCAACAAAAAGATCTGTATTTTTATCCAAAGTTCAAGCAACAGAAGTTGTTCCGTTTCCTGTCTTCATTAGTTCTGTTGTCAAACAACAAACACCACCCACACATGTATGTTCTAATACAATGAGACAAATGTCACCGCAATCATCGTTTGGGATTGGAAAGTTTGGCAGGGTGCCAGAGTGGTGAAAGTGATCCCATCACAGATTGTTCTGCAGCAGCAACAACATTCAATTCCTACGCGCTCTGTTCGGCAACATGCTACAGCGAAAAACATCAACACAAGTCTGCGCAATCGAAGTTGATCACCACAGGAGGTAACGCACGCTCTTTTTATTCGCTTTATAGTTCCTGTTCAATTTCTGCAAATAAGCAAAAGCACTAATAAGAGTTTCTCTCCCCGCCTACCGTTCTCCTGTAGTCTTTTGGCTGGCCTCAAGCAGCAGGAATGGTCAAGCTGCTCACTATTTTTAGAAACAAGCAATTCAACAAATCACTTGAATGTATTACAAAGCCCATGGGCACTCTCATCAGGGGTGGCGAGGGGGAAGCATCATTGCTCAATCCACAGCAGTATTTACCACGCAGACACCAGCCAGGACCAGCATGTTCCCTACAAGCAGCAAAGCTCTCATCTTTGAGATGGACAAGTGGCACAGTTTTGAGGCACAGATTTATCCCAATCTGCTAAGATCTCTCTGGTGCTCTCGTATCACTGAAATTTCTAATCTAGCAGCTGGGAAAACACAGAGCAGGACTCAAGGGTTCCAAGCTGATCTACAGGACCGTTAGGCTTCTCCGTAGCCTTGGACCAGAAGCAAGGCTGGAAGAGCACAGGGTCAGGAAAGGCACAGATGGTCTGTGTGTCTGCAGTTGTTGCAGGACGCATTACAAATGTTAGTTACCAGACCATGAAAAACAATTTCTCAATATTTAGTTTTCAGATAAAAAAAAAAAAAAAAGTCAATTCTATCTTCAAGACGGAAGACCCAGAGAACTACAGGCTGGTCAGTTTCACCTTGAACCCCAGGAAGGCGACAGAGCAGCTAATCCTGGAAACTATTTCCAGGCATATGAAGGACAAAGAAATTATCAGGAGTAGTCAGCGTGGCTTCACCAAGGCGAAGTCATGCTTGGCCAGCCTGATGAACTTTGAGAATGAAATTACTAGCCTGGTAGATCAGGGGAGAGCAGTGGATATGCTCTATCTAGACTTCAGGAAAGCCTAGTCGGAAGCCAGTAAATGGTGGTGTACCCCAGGGGTCAATACCGGATCTAGTCCTGTTCAGCATCTTTATTAATGATCTGGATGATGGGGCAGAATGCAGCCCCAGCAAGTTTGCAGATGACACAAAACCAGGAGGAGTGACAGGTACGCCAGAGGGTCATGCTGCCATTCAGAGGGACCTCGACAGACTGGAGAAATGATCCAACAGGAACCTCATGAAGTTCACCAAGGGGAAGTGCAAAAGCCCCAGGCACCAGTACATGCTGGGCACCACCCAGCTGGAAAACAGCTTTGCAGAAAAGGCCCTGGACATCCCGGTGGACACCAAGTTCTACATGAGCTGGCAATGTGACCTTGCACAGCAAAGGTGGCAAGTGGTGTCCTGGGCTGCATGAGACAAAGTATTACCAGAACGTGGAAGGAGGTGATCCTGTCCATCTGCTCAGCACTGATGAGGCCACACCTGGAGTGCTGGGTCCAGTTCTGGGCTCTCCAGTACAGGAGAGACATGGACATACTGGGGAGAGTCTAACGAAGGGCCACAAAGATGATTAAGGCACTGGAGCATCTCTCCTATGAGGAAAAGCTGAGAGAGCTAGGGCTGGTCAGCCTGGAGAAGAGAAGGCTCAGGGAGGATCTCATCAATGTCTATAAATACCTGAAGGGAGGGTGCAAAGAGGACAGAGCCAGGCTCTTCTCAGTGGTGCCCAGTGGACAAGGGGCAATGGGCACACACTGAAACACAAGAGGCTCCCTCTGAACATCCAGAAACCACTTTCTCACTGTGAGGGTGACAGAGCACTGGCACAGGTTGCCCAGGAAGGTTATGGAGTCTCCCTCCTTCAAGATATTCATAAAGCTGTCTGGATGTGGCTCTAGGGAACTGGCTCTAGGTGGCCCTGCTTGAGCAGGGAAATTGGACCAGATGAGCTCCAGAGGTCCCTTCCAACCTCAACTATCCTGTAGTTCTGTGATAAAGAGCAAGCAGCACATCTCTATTAGTGGTGCACACTTGCATACCTGAAGGAAGCCAACTGATCATTCTCAGTTTAACTCATTCTAGACTGAAAACATTCTAGCACATAAGGATCAAAACTGTTAGCAACTCCACCGCACCTCTTTATTCTCACATAGTTACAGTTTTCTAATACAATTCCTTTTAAGGGTAAAGTGGTTATTCTTGGTCTGCGTTCAACAAACAACAACAAAATTACACCAAAAATCCTCAGCAAGTTACTCCCATTCAGTCTGTATTATGGGAGAGTGTTACAATCTCACCACCCTTAGCTGTGCCTCCACTGATCCATACTATGTCTAAACTTTAAAAAAAATTTTAATAATGATGAAAAAAATCCCAAGTCTAGTTGTGCAGTTTTCACACTAACTTCACTAGCCAGGTTTTCACTCAAGGACTATGAGACACTGAATGAAGTTTGAAATTTAAAAACTAATAAACTTTATCTACTTACAAAAACACAGCTAAGCTGTTGGTGTTAATTTGCCTCTCTTGTCTCACCCTTTGGTTGTTCTCCACAACCATCAGCATCCATTTGTTATCTCTTGTGTTGCTCTTCAACTTCACAGAAGAGGGTGAAGCAGGGTTAGGCTTGTTCTGGGTCTGCACACAGCCTAGACTAAAAGGATCTGGCTCCAAGATCACAACATGAGTTCTGGTGTTATAATAACTACTAGTATTCAAAAAAATGTCTTTATCATTATTAATCTGAGAGGGAACATTTCAGTTTACTCTGCGGTTAGCATGCAAGTTCCTAATGTGTCTTTGAGATCTCTCCACGGCTAAGCGAATCTGGTATTTGAAGTTTGCATTTTGCAAATTGCCTGTTAAAATATACTTGCATGCACGTATGAAAGCCAAATTAAATAGCACTTTGCTAATGAAGCAAAAAATAAGTTTGTTTTCCTCAAGATGGGCCTATAATCCACTCAGACAGTAAAGCTGATTGATTTAAAGGATGACAATAAATTCACACCTGGCTTTTGAGAGAAGGCAGAGAAAAGGAGCAAAGGAACAGAGAGAGAATCAGCCTAGCCAAACAATGCATGTAACAGGCAACTGATTTCTTCCAGACAAATTCTGAAGATTCTTCTACATCCTATATATCACACAGATGTCTCTATAGTAAAACAAACACGCCCCCCCTCCCCCCGCAAAAGCATTCTTTTTACTGGATTAACCTAGACTCCCACCAATATCCGCCATCCCTGCTCCGAAACCTTTAGCACAGACTCGCGCGTGCTCCAGACTTTGTACTTGTTGCAACTTCCACTTTGCAAGGTGGGCAAAACAGAGCCCAACGGGCATGAAATTGAAATCTTGCTTACGCAGCTTGGGCCTTCATATTCCTCCAGTGTCACAGCACAGCTCTCTGGGTGTTTAGTTTTCAGACTCTTCATCTACTCATTTCTCATGATTTTGGGACCTGTATATTTGCAAGAACACATTTGCGGGAAACTCATCCTTCTGAACTAGCAAGAAGTGCTTACACACAAACTAGCGTCTGGAACGGATAATTTCATGGGTGCTTACGGCAAGGTAAAGGGCAGAGATCACGGCAACAAAACACTTGAGGAACAGGAGCAGCCCCCATAGTTAGCTGGGTTAGAAATGTCCTGTGTCCATAGGCTGAGCCTGGAGACGGAAGTCAGGCTGGAGATGAAATGGCAGTTCAACTGGGCTAAACAAAAGAAACCACTAATCCCTTTACTATTATAACAGCAGAGAAAATATTGCAACATGCTGGCAAGTTATCACAAGCCCATGTTCATCACCAGCCCAAATCCTCAATCACAGTGCTTTAGTGGTGTACAGGCAAATTAGCATACCTCTGTGACTTGCAGGGGGGCTTGCTTACCAAATACCAGACGAACTCAGCATCGCAGATGGCTCATGAACCCTACTTCATAATCTTCTCTTCATATAACCAAAAAGAACGGTTTCCACAGACCAAATTAAGCCCAGTGTGGTACTAACATGGCTACTTGTGGAATCTGAACCAACCTCCATACAAAAGACAAAACAAACAGGACTGCAAATTAAAGCACGTTTCAAGACAAAGTACCGGTAATTACACTATTTCTTCTTTTTCGTCTAATTTCAAATGGCTGGAAATCTAGATTCAGCCAAAGCAGCAAGTATGGGTTGCACAGAAAGACTTTCACATGCAAAATGAGTCTGTATAATCAGCACCTTGGTGCTATTTGTTTTCCTGTACAGATGAATGAACTAGTTCTGACAAAGAACCCCAGCGCTTCTCAACAAAGCTTTACAAGCTCTAAAAGTCTCTCTGGCTATCCTGCCACTACCCACCAGCTACACACAGCAGGCTCATGCCTCTTCCAGCATCGTGTTAGAATAGCAGGGGGGAAAACAGGGCAACAAAAGTGTTCTTCAGTGTTCTCCAGCTGGACATCTATATGGCTACAGCAATATAAACAAGTAATTTTTTTATCTTCCCTATGTCTCTCTCATTCTCTTTTTTTAGTCAATCTCTTCTCCTTCCAAGACTTTATAAAGACATCTTACTTCTCTAATTTCTAAAGTACTTCCTCCTCTCTGTCTACCCCCACACTAAAGAGTGAGAGTCAAGAACAGACCACCAGTGGTGCAGCCACACAGTGGACTTCCTTCTGGTGGAGACAACATGGTTGTAAGACCGTATGATGCCAGTACTTTTTTCAGCTTCACCAAATTCTCAGGTACTTTTAAAAATTCTAATTCAATTGCAGATGCTATGATGCAATCATCCATATACCACAGGTGCTCCATGGAAGTGACTTTGTGAAGAGCCCATGAAACCTCTAGCTTTAAAACGCCATTCCACCCAAGGGCACAGACATCTAGTGTACGTCTGCATCATCTGTATCTATACCACACACAAAAACATTGTGTGCTGCTTTTTAATTGCATTATCTGGATAGCATACACTGCAAAACCAGCACCCGGACCACTTTGCTTTCAAGTCTGATTAAATTCTGAAGCTCTTCAGGACGTCTCTTGTTCTGAAGGGTATTGGATGCTGCAACAATTTATGTCCTCTCTCAGGAGCGGACACCTCTTCAATTACCTTTGCTTCCAGACCCCAACTCGGAAGGCCAGGTCCAGGAGTCAAATGCTGCTGACCCCACGCCAGTTCTCCGTTTTGCAGGAATCCCATCTGACAAACCACAGCCAGATCGTGCCAGCCCTACTACCCTTCCGTGGTTTTGCAGTTGGACTTCTGCATTCATTTTATGCCCACTTCTCTCACGTGTAATCTGTTGGTTTAAAATTACTTGGAAGAATCCTTAGATCAAGCTTTATGTACTCCTACAGTAACAATCCCTACAGAAATGAAAGACAATTTCTTTAAAATGTTCAATTATAACAGTTCTCTTAGTTTATAGAACTCAAAAGTAAACAGTGAAAGCAAAAACCAAGCAGGTCATGACAGTCAAAAATGTTCTTCCAAAGTGGGTAAATATCTGCACCTGGTTACCAAAGATGACTTGAGAGTTTATTACACACACTAAAAGTAGCCTAATATGCATTACTGCACTCATCTCATCTATGAGGCAGATTTACTGTCCAGGGAAGTAAAAGTCATGCAAGTACGATGTTCTTATGTGCACATACAGCCTTAAATGCAAGGCAGAAATACCAGCAACCTGTACTTACATTAACACACCTACTATTTGAAAGCATGTCGAGGGCTGACAAAGAGAACAGAACACTCCGACAACCCACATTACATGCAGATTATACCTATGTAACACAGTTGGTATTTCAGATTATTGTGTTTCATTTGAGAATTTCATGCTTTTTTCCTTTTTGGTACACAGGGGAAGTTTCTCTAAGCTTCCTCTACCACTTGAAGTATCAGTGCAATGGGGAGACTGATGGGACCAGAAGTCCTTTATGGTCCCCTTCATCCTCAGGCTATCAGTCACGTGTCAAAAGGTTTTGTAAGCAACCAAGTTGTCCCAGCTTGTCAGGCCTCAGTAGTATGGATGGTCTGACCCAGTCAGATCACAACTACACCTCCTGGCCTTCAACAGACTCACTGAAGAGCTACACAGACAGGGTCCAATGACCCAACTGGGCCAGATTTACGCTGTCACTGCTATATCAAATTTGCTCTGATACGATATAGGGATAACTTGTATTTCAGCCGCTCCTTTGGGGATTTTTTGGGGGAACTTGTTTGGTTTGGTTTTGTTCTCTTCTTTTTTTCCCCTTCTATGGATACAGGAAGACCCCAGTGGTAATGTGGCACTACTACTAGGCCAACTCTGATCTCTTGTTAAGTAAAAATCATTATCTAGATTTAAAACAAACAAACAAACAAAGAATGCAAATGGATACGCTTTAAACTTTCACACACATTTAGTTTCCATAACCGGTGCACACCTATCACATTAATCCTCTGCAGACCTACACGCAGACTAACCCTACTACCCGGATTATCCCAAGAGAAAAATAATTACAGAAACGCCCCCACGATAAAATAATTAAGCCAAACTCTGCGGGACCTCAGCCTGCCCGCCTTCAGCGGGTTGCTCCAAACCCCTCCGAGCTGCCAGGACTGCCCGAGCACACACTTCCACGGGCTGTCAATCCGGCCTCCGCTCGGTACCGCCGCACGCAGGAACTTTCCACGAGCCGCCCACCCGTGTCCCCTTCGCCACGGCCCCCCGCCCCCGCAGGAGCCCTCCAGCGCCCTGCCCGCCACCCGGCCACCCCACAGCCCCGTCAGGCGCCGGTCCCCGCTGGAAAACAACTCTGCAACCGGTCGGGATGAACACCCTTCACCCCCTCAGCCCTGCTGCCGCGCACTTCGCCCAGGAAAGTCTTTATTCCCCATACTCAAACTACTGCAGGCTCCCCACACACGCCCCCTTTTTAGCCACCCGCACCGGCCGCCCTCGGGGCCCCGCAGCCACCCCCCTACCCGGGACCGGCGGGCCGCAGCGGGCACCAGCCTCCTCTGGGACTTGTTGAGTGCGGGCCCGTCCGGCCCCGGCCCCCCCCGCGGAACCCCAGCCCCGCCGCCAGCCGCAGGCCGCCCGCCCGGGGCGAGGCACAGTGGCCGCCACCACCGCTCCCCCCAACCCGGCCCGGGGCAGCGGCCGGCCCGGCCCAGCCTGCCGCCGCCACCGCCCTCACCCCGGCGGGACGCACCTTCAGGCTGCCCCGGAGGGGGCCCTTGCCGTGGCCGGTCAGCGCCGGGGGGGGGCTCCCCAGGCCGCCCTCCTCCTCCTCCTCTTCCTCCTCCACCTCCACCACTACGTCCTCGTCCTCGTCCTCCTCTTCCAGCGCCGCGGCGGAGCCCTCCCGCCGGGGCGGCCTCCAGGCGCTGTCGGGTTTGGGGGGCCGGACCCCATCCGCCTGCGCGGCCGCCGACCCCGCGCTCAGCCGCCGGCTGCCCATGCTGGAGCGCTTGGCCAGGCGCCGCGCCTGCATGGTGCCTCCGCCCGCCGGCCCGGCCCGGCCCGCCTCCCCCCGCGCTCAGCCCCGGCTGCGGGCAGCGGCAGCGCCGAGCCCAAGGGGCGGCGGCGGCGGCGCTCACCGGGGGGCGGCGGTGGGTGTGTGCGGCGGGCGCGCCGCGGCCATGGGGGCCCGCGGGCGCGGCGACGCGGGCCCGGTGCCGGCGCGGCCGCCCCGCCGCTCACCCACCTGCTCCCACCGCCCTCTTCCCTGCCTCTCCTCCTCCGCTACCGGCCTGCCCTGCCCGCCCGGCCCGGCGCGGGGTCCGCTCCCGCTCGCCCTTCCTCGCCGCCGCCGGTCCCCGGCACCAAAACCCGGACTGGATTCCCGCCGAGCGCGGCTCCGCCAGGCGCTGCCTGCCCCCCGCAGCCGCCGGCCGGTGTCTCTGCGGGGCAGTGGCGGCCCCCGCCGCCGACCTGCTCCGCTCACGCTGCGCCAGGGAAGCGGGGTGCGACCCCTCCTCGCCGCCGCACCCCCCCGCCGGCCTTTAGGCTGGTGTGTGGGGCCAGGGTGCCCGGCAGCCTCCGCAGGCGGGACCGGCTGCCAGATGTCCTGGGCCTGGGGAAATAAAATTAATTTACCTCTCCCCGAAAACATCTGAAATGGGGGGGGGGGAAGCTGAGAAGAGACCAGGGTTTTTAGAGACAAAAAACCAAAGGAGAGCTATCTATAGCCTGTTGAGGAGAAAACCATCCAGGATGGACAGGGAAATAACTTCCAGTTTAATTTGTAGTACATCTGTGCTTTAAGCTTTAAAATACCTTTCTAAAAAGTTTTTTTTTAATTAATTTACTTTATTTCAAAACAGAGTTTGACGTTATTCCAGTCACTATTTAAATTTATTATAGGCTTCTATACCATTTATTAAAGCCTCCTGAGATTTATTTAGTTACAATTAAGGTTGTCACATGCTTTTCCTAACCTCTTCCTCTCCAAGTAAGTTTTAAGCCTGCATTTACATATTATTTTTGAGCTATATATATATTATTTTGCATTTGCAAGGTAATTACATAATTTCCTTTTTAGTGTTCAGTACCTTTCTCCCCATGCATTCTGGTTTAGAGACATGCCAACAGGCCTAGCGGACACATAACATGTCAGCATGGGGCCAAGCTTCACCTCTAAGGGTAGGTTAATTTGCTCCTGTCAAAAAATAATTGAATAATAATATTCATTTTGGAACATAGCATGCAGTGCTTTCTATGCAAGAAATTATAGATAATACAGTACCCATTCTTCAAGAAATAATAAACTTAAGTTGTTTCAATTTTCTCAACCCAGCCCCAGTTGTCTTCATTCATTCTTTCAAGGTGTCCAGAGAATGTGCCTCTGGACAAGACCCGCACCAGAACTGCTAGCAAATTCTGGCATATCAGGTCTTCCAGCAGTATTTCCCCACCCATCTCAAAGTGACGTTTGCAGATGTTTTACCACGGCTTTGATCAGTTGCACTGCAATGTCGGCGCAGCCCCATCGCACAGCGGAACAGCAGCCAAAGCCCCTGGTACGTGCTGCCACGAGGTGTCCCGTCTTTTTTCCTTCCATTGCATGAGCATGTAGCTTCTTGATACCTGGTTAGTGGATCAGTTATGGGTTTTTGAAGCTGATGTTGCATGAAGGATAGATTTGTGGAAGAAGAAAACAAGGATAAATGCTTTCAAGTTCTATTGCTACATTGTATTTTCAGAATTAAGGTTTAGATTTGACAAAAAAAAAAAAGTTACGCTTAAGTTTTGCTAAAAACATGAATTTGAATGGTATTCTCAGTTCCTTCATACTGAAGGATATATTGAAGGATATACTGAAGATATTCATACCTCAGAGGCATGGAAATAGAATCATTCCAATACCTCCTAGTATTAAAATTATTTAAAATATTTTGTATCATTTGAGTACCACCTAAATCTAATAGTGATCTTCCGTAGTGGCCTGTGTTCACAGTTATCTGAACCATAAGGACGTCACTGCAGGTCCCATTCCTATCTGCTGCATACTGGGATAGATGTTGAGAGACTTCCTTGAGTTTTTCAAAGGTCTGTATGTTTTAATTGTAGCAAGAACAGAGTCAAAATTAGAAATGATATACACCGAATGTGTTACCACTGAATCAGATTATATGTGCTAGCATGAACACGGCAAATAACAGAGTGGGGACCAAAGAATGTCTTGTAGAAAATAGTGATGATAAAGGATTGTTGGGCTTGCTCAGATGTCTGCTAACTTCCATGGCACCTCACACTTCAGCCATCCCTTTGAACCCTGTATTCGGCCCTTTTGCCAGGTTAATCCTGACCCCCTGTAGACACAGCTGCCTTGATGCCTCCTGCCCTGAGGTTTTGGTGAGTGAACATAAAAGCAGAGCTTGTTAACCAATCGCCAGGCTTTTAGTTGTTCGTTCAGCATCAATGGTCTCCAAAATTACTAGCTGGGTTCTCCAGTTTGGGAGCACCGTGGCAGGAGGGAGAAAAGGGAAGCTCAGACAGGTTCTTAGGGATGCAGAAAAGATCCCAGGTCCGCCTGGGAGGTTGGTCCATCCTCCAGAACACTGCCTCTTCTCCCCCAGGACTCAGGTGGGCCATGGCCGCTCAGCTCTCCAAGCAGAGTGGGAAAGCCCTGCAAAAGCTAGGCAGGGTCACCGAGGAAGAGTGTAACCAAATTCTGGTGGAGGGAGAGGAGGCAAAATAGTTTTGGGGTCAGGAGGCAAAAGGAAGGGCAGTCCAGAGTTCTCTGAGCAGGGCAATCCCGGGGAGGGGTTTAGAGAATACTGACTTTTCATTAGTAATCTGAGCTGCTAATGCTTTTTACTCCTGCTGGGTTATCAAATGTAATGAGAAGCCAGTGTTGACAACTCTGCAACAGATTGGTTAAAGATTTCTAGCACTTCCCAGGCGAGCCAGATTGGAGCTGTAGTAAGAATAACTTCTCTCACAATATTTGATACAAACAAAAGATAGAAATGACTGTTTGCTCCATTTCTTCCAGTCTGTCTGACTTGCTGTATGAATGGAGCTGAAGCTGAACCCATATTGCCCTTTCAGTGCTTCCCAGGGGAGTTAAATTATGGAGAAAGTTTTCTAAGGACAGTCAGGGAGTCCTGGATACAGTCCTCCTCCTAACAAATAGTTAAGAGTCAAACAGAAGCCATAATCCACTATCACCCATCAACATTTTTTTTTCCCCTGAGACTCAGTCTTAGCACTCTTGGGGTGAACTGCTGAACAATTCTGGCCCGTAGCCACGTCCTGACATCGAGTTAATTCTCACGATACACGGGGTAATATGGTAACACTTAGCTAAACAGAGATAGCTCATGATTGTATTACAGCATAATATGCTGCTAATGAAAGTACGGGCTCTGGCTGTAACAATAACTGCTTACATGTCAATGATTTCCAAGCTTATTAAAAGTTAATGTGCACGTTCACACTCCCTTTGTGTATACAGCTTTCCAACACAGCAGAAGCGTTTCAGATGCTTCTTCGCCTCTAACCTTAGCAATCAGTTCATATTTCCAAAAGATAAATGTTTCTTTCTCTCTGAAGACATATGAGACAATTCCAATGATAAGTATATATAAGCCTATATATCTCCCTCCAGAAGTTCTAGAACAGTCTGTGAAAATGAATTACAGAGACAGCTTTGCAGTTCATCCTGAATAATTATTGTCTAACTTCTTTCAGTAAATCCACTGGGCAGTTCTTTGCACCAACCACAGAAAAAAATCTAGCTTTCCCTGGCACTGCCTTAACTAATCTATACTGATTATGTCTGATGGGTTTTCTTAGGACACATACTTTTCCCATGAGAGAGTCCATCTCTCATTTTAAATATAATTAATTACTGAACTGCTTCCATCAGGGACAACTGGTCAGAAATGCAGCTGCCAGCAGCAACGAGCACTAGCCACGGCTTACAAGTGCTAGTACCAGTGTGCTTTAGCTTGCCTTGTGGGAGCAGGCAGATACATTGCAGCGAGCGTTTTGCTGGACCACCCAGAATCCTGCCTCAGCTATCTCCACCTTTTTTTTTTTTTTTAATTCTTTTTTTTTTTTCTGATGTGCCTACAAGGAAAGAAAACATTTCTTGATTTATTTTCTTTAGTCTCTGAATATTTTTCCCCTTGTCCATAAATGCCAGCTTTTTATTACTAGAGGCAAGATCCTCTTTGCTCCTAGACTGATGCTATGCTTCAGTTCCTTACCTTTAAAAAAAGTCTAGCAGCAAAGAAACTCCCAATTTTCCACATATTTAATCACCACTTTTTTTTTTAAACATAACCTGCTCAAGTAATCATTCACTTTTCACTTTTTAGTGCACAACAAATGTATTTGTTTGAGCTTTAGTATTCAAACCAGCATGTGTGCTAACCATGTGTGTGTTCCACTTCTCTCGTAATCCCAGGCATCTGAGCCCCTGCCAACTTCTTTATCTGGGGACCTGCCTTCTCCACACCCCCTTTGTAAACTTTGCATTTGTTTTGCTTTATAGTGATCATTGAAGTTCTCACTCCAGCTGGGCGGACAGTCAGGCACCTTCAAGAACAAGGGAATGATTGACATTATTAGGCAGAAAATTGTCTACCAGATGCTGCTCAAAAGGAGAGGTGGCAACCTTCTGACCCCTTTCTCAGTAAGCAAAATTGTCGCTTCTGTGACATGCCCCTGCCCCACTCATCAACGGAGCGGGGAGCACAAGGTCACTTCTGCGTCTGGCTGTTGTGCAGTGAAATGCCACCCTGCTGAGAAGGCTACGCCTTCTGCTCGATGGAGGTTCCAGCGCCAGCCATGTATCGGAATGAAGCGGCAAAACTCATCAGCCATTATGCATCACTCTGTTCAGTTACTGCTCTGAAATATTTGCTAGTTCTGAATATTCTTACTGAATAATCTGGAAGGGAATTCCAGATAGTCCATCCTTGGACTGTGAGAGAATGAGCATCAACCAGAACTGTACAGCTTTTTTAAAACCCCTCTCTGAAGTTTTTGCTATTGTGGGTGAGCATTTCACACAATTTGCACCTTTATGTCTCTTAAAAAGTGTTGTTTCCCAGAAAAACAGGCCAGCTCATCAGTTTCATGCTAGTACTTATACAATAATTACAGTTCTGCTTTTTTTAAAAATTCAAGAGTCTGAGAAAGACAAAGGGATGAAATTGAAAAAAAATAAGAGCAACTTTTTTATTTTACTTAATTAGCCTAGGCTCACCACCAAGGAAAAAAAAAGAGAGCGAGAGAAACACTTTTTCTTAACAAATGTAGCACAGGGAAAAAAAAAACACAAAACAGTCTACACTGAGGGCAGGAACACAGAAAACATAGGCCTCTGTAATGCAAACATTTGAGCACATAACAGAAATAACTGTATATATATACACACGGGTTTTTTTTTAATGCAAAAAACTATTTGAGGGGAGTTTTGAAGTTGTTTGTGCTCACTCATGTATGGTAACAGCAACGTGTGTGAATAACAACCCCTAAAATGACACCGGAATTAAAGGAAGGATATAGAAAAGGAAAGATGATAATTGAAATACTATTTTAAGTAAGTGTATTCATTAATTGTCTTAATTTAGGTGGAACTTCCCATGTGAGTTAGATTAAACATATATTAAGAAAACTGTAAGATTGACATGTCAACTTCCTCTTTCTCAGTGAAATGTCAAAGAACTCAGCTTGACACTTAGAGTCAAGGCTAAATCTGCAGAGGTAGCAATTACAAAGAAAATAACTAGCTGTTCCTTTCAAAATGAACAAATTAAATCAGGCACTCAGGAAAACATAAATATTACAAGACCACATAAAACAGTACTTACAGACTCACTTTTTACATGGCAACTTCACTGTAAATCTCGTGGAACTGAGAAAAAAAACTATATAGCTGTCAGTTGACACCAGCAATAAAAATATTTACTCTAATAAATTAAGCAATGGGTACAATTTTATTTTGATCACCTTGCTATCTATAATAAGATAGTATAGTTTTATTTGCATAAATTCTTAATGCTGGACATGAATGCTCTACTTTGAAAACGGCACTCAACTTTTTTTTTTTTTTTTTTTTGCTTGCATGCCACACTGACATTAACTCTAAAGGCTCTTTAATAAATAGCACTGTAACTAAAATTTACGGGAAACAATGGACCGCCAGGTATCACCCACACTTTTTTTTCATTAATCAGCTGAAAGCCAGCCAGCTCACTAGCTCGAGATCCAGGAGGCATTTTCCCTGTTGTATATGTTCCTATTTTCTACTGAGCACAGAGGGTTTATTAAAGCTAATTTTTGTGGTTTGGGGTTTTTTTGTTTGTTGATTTTTTGTGGGTTTTTTTTTGGGTGGTTTTTTTTGTTTGTTTGTTTGTTTTTTTTTCCAGGGAAGCTCTCCTTAGGAGCCTTCAGGGAAACTAAGTTTTGACGGCCCGTTTTTCCCTAATAAAAAAGGCTGAAAGAGACAACACCAGACCGTTTGTTCTGCTTTTCTCCTCCGACCCCTTTCGGGAACGAGCTGTCCCGTTCTCCAGGGGGAAATCCGGTTGCTCTCTTCCTGCCTCTCCCACCCTGCTCTCCTCCATTAAAAACCCCAAACAAACAAACAAACAAAAAAGCCCCTCACGGAGCCGGAAAGGCAGAGACAAAGCGGACTCTCTCGGAGAATGGACGTTCCCCCTCCAGCCCTTTGCTGTGATACTGAAGAGGAGCCCGGGTCGACAGGCCGCTCTTTCTGCTCCGCACCGCACCGCCCGCAAACCGCTCGCACCGCCGGCCCTCGGGTGCGTGAGGGCCCGCCGAGCTCCCGCAGCCCTGGCTCCGTGCTCCCGCCCGCGATCCTGTTCAGCTTTTGCCTCGGATCTCTCCTCCTCCTCCTCCTCCTCCTCCCGCCGGCAGAGCGCGGCCCGTAAACATGTGCGGCCCTGTCAGCGAGCTCCGCCATGCCGGCCCGCCTGCCGCCGGCGGGGCGCGGGGCGCTCGTTGCGCAGCAACCGCGGGGGCGGGAAGGAGCGGGGGAGCGCGGCGGGGGGGGCGCTGAGGGGAAGGGACGGCGGGCAGCGCCCGGCCGCAGGCGGTGGCGGGGCCCCCGGCGCCCGCCCCGTCTTTGGGAAGGGGAGGTGGGGAGGCGCTGGCGGCCGCGGGTTGTGGGTAGCTGCGTACTTCGCAGGCGGCGGGGCTCTGGTCCCGGCCCGGGCCGTGGCCCGGCCCTGCCCTGCTCTGCAAACCGCCTCCCGTTAGCCGCGCTCCGTTTGGCTTGTGAGGTACGGTCTCCGCAAAAATGGATTTTACAGTTGGTTACAAATAAACACCTTAGAGCCCCCATTCCTGAAACCGGAGGATTGTGCAACACTTTCAGCTTTCTTAAAAAAAAAAAAAAACAAACCCACAAATAAAACCTTTGTAATCTTTCTCTGTGAAGGAAGGAAAAAAAAAAAAAAAAAAAAAAGCTTGGAAACTTGATAGAAGTAAACCGCCCAGAAATCAGCAAGCACACAAAATGACCCCAACTTTGCTCAATCGCGCTTCAGGATCATTGAGCTCAAATTAGCTGGGGGCCTATGGCTTGAATTAGGTTGGGGCAATTTGTACCCCAGCCGTTACCGGTTTTACAGACATAATACAGAGGTAAGCATGTAATATTAAACACGTTGTGAGTTGGGGGTAGAACACCCTTAGCATAAAAGGCAGTCAAGGTTGCAACTAATGGCTGTGGCAAGTGCAGTTTTTCAACTGCAGCACCCCCCCCCCGCCAGCAACTAGAAAAAGCTCTTGAATTTCACGTCCTAGATCTCATTAATTTCTCTGGCTGGTCGTTAGGGCTTTGGTTTGGTTTTGAGACAGAAGACTTGGTAAAACTGTAAAACTGAATTTTGAAGTGGCAATGTTTTGAGTGTTTTCTTGTGATTTCTTAAAAATGCAGTGTTTTGGCTTGAATTTCTAAGTTCTTCCAATTAATTTTTGGTTTCTAAATGGTTGGGTTTGTTTAGAAATGCTAGAGCTCTTCTGTTTTGCTGGCTTCTTTGGTAGCAGTGTGTTATATTTTAGTCTATGGTTTGTGTAAGCAAAAACAAAACCTCGGGGGCACTGAAAGTGTTACAAAATACAAAGGGTTCTTTTCCAGTGTTTATAGCACAAACTTAGTAGTGTGTAAACATTTTTTTTTTTTAATATGAATGAACTGCTAAGCCAGGCTTTGTTGTGGGAGGAATGGAGCAGGAGGAAAGAGAGAAGCACAGGGGAGAAGCCAACTCGAGTCCTCCTGCAGGCTTTCCCTCCTCTTGGTGCTAAAGATTCTTGGTCAAAAGGTGCTAACACAATACAGAAGTTTGGTGTAGATGGCAACATAATGAGTTTCACTTGAGCTGCAGCTTAATGAAGCATCTACTGCCTTGTCTGAGTTAGTCATTTGGAACATGTCGCTTAGATAAACACAGTCTCAAAGCAGAAAACTGGCAGAGCGAAGCAGCTGGGGGAAACAGAGAAGGAGCAACGGGAACGGCAGAAGATGGCTATAGTCACAGGGGAAGGACAGCAAAAGAGTGGAGAGGCAGGGGGATCAAGCAGTAGGAATAGGAGACTGGGGCAGTGAATGGTAGCAGAGATGTTAAAGAAACCAAGAATTTTGTTTCTGGTATTTATTTCCTCACAATTTTCCCTTGAACACAACTCTTCTTCGTAGGCAGTTTACTGGGACTGGGCAGAAGGGAAGTTGGTAATCAAACTGACCTTACACCCTTGTGAAAGAGGCTTGGGGTAATTATGCATGACACAGGTAAGTGTCCTGAAGACACCTGATACAGCTCTTGTGAAAAATGTGGATAATTTTCTTTCAGTGTCTCTATGTCTGTGGTCACATTGCCTCTCATGCTGCTCACAAGTTCAACTGTCTGCAAAACTCAGGTTTAGGAGACTTGGGACCTAGATTACCACTTTCCTATGGTAGTACGAAGTTCTTACAGCATAACAGACACTGATTTTAGAGGAAAATTAACCTCTTCTGCCACAGAGCATTAGGTGAGCAGCCTGTCACATGAATTACTATTTTGAGTATTTTAAGTTTAATAACTAAAGCGTAGCGTGGCCCTTTCAAAAAGGATATTAGTTAACTGACACCGTCTATCCCTACTAGTTATCTACAACTAGATTACGGAGAATGATACTCCATTTGCACATGCGTTTTGCAAACTTACTCCTCAGTTGTACTGTTTATTTTGCAAATTGCAGACATTGAGATGAAGGGTCTATAATTTCCTAGCTTGCCTTTCTCTTGGAACACTGGTGCTGCACTGGCACGCATCCACTTTGCTGTGACTTCATTTGAATACAGCAAATTCTTTATTATGATTAACAAAGGGTTGCTCTCCGGTCTGCTTTGAATCTCAGTCTACTCATGGAGATTAGTGGGTTTTGAGCAATGCCAACTCACTAAATGTCTCCGCTTCACTGATCTCAAAGACATTTGTGACAATGGATTTAGTAGTCATTTTCATGCGTGTTCTTGCCTTTGAATGGATAATACCGTAGTAGTTCTGCTTTCCATTGCTGTTTGGTTCTCCATCACATTCAAAAGGCTTTAAATTAAAAAATTCTCTTTCTTCTTACATTGCTGCTTTGAGATACGTAAACACATCTGTTGGTGTTGTTAATCCTTGAATGCAACCCCCCCTCTTTGATTTTATTTTGGGTGAATACATTGCAAATATCTATGTATTAATTCCCACTTCATGATATAAACAAATAAAACTTTTTCTCTGAAGGCAGGATTAACAGAAATTGTTCTTCAATTAAGCAAGAAGAGGCTTGTGGTTTTAAAGTGTGGGAGGGTCCCAGTTACGTGCCCTGATGTGGCCGTGTGTCTTGTTTGGCCCCAATAATTAGAGAATGGGCAACAGTAAAACCTTAAGTGACATCAGATGAGCAGCCCCTTTTATTTTTTTCATGTCAATGTCTCCATTAACCTCTCTCTTAACCTGTTAGCAGGTAACACATACAGAACTCGTATAGCTGTTAAGTCTGACTGGAGTATTTGTGCCAAGCATGCTTTTTCAACTTGGATCATTTATCTTCAAATCATCTGTTCAGTATTGTTTTCTTGTAAAGGTTCCTCTTAATTCCACTGCAATGTAACAAAATAATCTTCTTCCTGCACCAGACACATGCCTCAACTTTGTCTGCGTTACTGAGAAAGAGAGATATTAGAAATAGATGGGTATTTATTTTTTTTATTATGTAATCACAAAATACATGCAGTGCAATCTAGACACATTAGAGACATCTATCATCCTAATTTCTGATTTTCCAATTGAGGCTATGCATATGAGCCACATTGTATGTTGCCGCTTCCAGAGGCTTTCTTTTAAACTTGTAGTCCCTAGTCTTCTCTAGGGACTCCTGACCACTAGAACATTTGGATTTTGAAGTTCTTCTTGCCCCAAGTTTTAAGACATATTTATTTTCTGAAATTAAGATACTTCACAGGTAAAATGGTTTTGTGTAGTCAGAGCTCAGTGGTTCTGAATAGCTTACATTTGAAAATAAAACAATTATTAGCAAACTCATCCCTGTTTTATACTACTTATTGCAAAACTGTCACACAGGTAAGATTTTTCTAATGGGTAATGATGGTACGGTATGGTGCTCTAGGTGTGAGAAGATCTTCCAGTTGTGTATTTCTCTTAATCCAGCTGGAGCAAGGCATCACCATTATCATCACCTAAATAATGAAAATGTGTTCATTTAGAGAAATCCCTCATGGAAACAGGGCCTTGCGTTGCTCATTTATTTCAATGACTAGAACTAGGCAGTAACAGAGAAGTAAAACCAGGAGTTTTGAAGAATGACTATTTGCAATTTGGGGTTTATTTTCATTCTTGTTAGTAAGAAACACCACGTGGCTAAACAGTATCTTATAATGATGTTTACCACATTACTTCTGTCAATGCATTGAACACAACATTGTATAATAAAGTAGGATCCCAGAACGACAAATTCTAAATTTTCTCAAAGAGAGGTAATCAGCCTCTTTTCCATCCCAAAAATTTCTTAAGACAAGGAGTATTATTTTATCTTGATGTATTAGACAGAAACTTACAAACCCTTCAAAAATACCAGGTTAAATTTTTGGAAGCAAACAGATCCCAAAAGCTTTGTGTTGCTGCCAGATCAAACTGTAGACTTCCCTTTTAATTGCTCCAGGAGAACAGCAATTACTCTCAAAAGCAGAGTTTCGTTTCAGAAAATGGATGAGCACAGTGAATTCCTTATTAAACTAAAGAAATTCACTAAACTGACTTTCTCAAAAGAACAAAAGAAAAAGCTGTTCCAAGCTTTTGGTTCACAGAAAATCCAGATCCACCAACACAGACGTAAAATAGGTAAGAGAAGTGGAAAGTACTAAGTAATGCTGAAAAATAACCCAAATAGACCTTGATGGTAGTTACTTTACAGGGAGGTTGCTCCCATTTCGAGATTTGGCTGTTGTACTCCCTATCCATGCGCAGCAAAGGGTGTAATTCATTCATGGTATTTCAGAGGCTTCTTCTAGGCCCATCTTTGAAGATCTGTCCTAGTCAGTATTTTTACCTGCATTTCAAAGGCCTGTACTGTCCTCTGATGTAGTTTCCCACGGATGAATCCAAGTGGATCAGCCAGGATCAGCACTGTGCTACGCTCACAGCAATAAGCCACACAGAACATGTTCACCAGTAGCGGCCGGCCCAGGAGAACTGCTGTCACTTCTGTGTCACCCCAAGTGCCAGAGGAGCCTGAGCTGTGAGCCAGTGATCACTTCCAGCTGGTGCTCATGATGTTGGGTGGGAAAGATGCCGTAGCCTCGGGCTGTTAAATCTAAGGCAAGGTTTCACTAAAGGCAGTGTCTGAACTGTCACCCAGCAATGCGAGGTCTCCCCTGCATCGTTACTTGCCCAGGGATGTAGTAAATCTTGCACAGTGGGATTTATATCATTACAAAGTGGTAAAAAAAAATGGCTTTTGGTTTTGGACTCAAATAGACATCTTCTTACCAGACCCAGCGTTTCCACATACTTGTTTTGGGCTGCAGTCTCCTGGGAACACATCACCTTCACAGATTTACGTAGCGTGCAGCACAAGTCACGTTGTAGCTAAAACATCTTTCAACTGTCAGCAATTCCATCTGAGGTAAAAAAAATACACACCTTTAGTCCTTGAGCTCTGATTAGGCTCCAGCCACCTTGATTCTGGTACACTGACCCGGACTGAAGATACCTGCAGTGGCAAGAGATGTTATTTTAGTGCATTTGTTCCCTCAAAGCGTAATTAAGCTGCAAGTTTTGCACGTAGACATGTACCAACTGGGGCTGGGCCTGTTGAAATTTTCCCTGTTGATCAAACTTGAATTCCATTCAGAGTTACAACCAGGGGAGCGGCTGCCAATGCATGCACAGAACATTTGCTTGGTAATGAAGAATTTTCAAACCTGTCCGTGAAACTTGGTAGCACTAGATGAAGCCAGAAGGATTGTTACTGAATCTGCCAAAAATTCCCACTGCTGAAAAAGAGCAAGATGATTGAATAAAAGGCAAGATTTTCCAGTTTGCCTGTCAGCAATTATGAGGAGCAGGAGATAATGAGGAAGAAACTAACGGCATTATTTTGGGGCCAGAGCTAAAAAGCCAGCGCATGGTTCATCACAGGGCTAATACTTTGCAATGATTGATGATTCTGTAATCAGAGCCCACATAGAGAGAAAGAGGCTGTAAATTCAATGATGGAATATTTCACAAATGGCTTGGAATTGTCATGCAATGATAAAGAATTTACAGAGAAGGACTTTATGCCCCCTTTTTAACAAGCAGCAGCATTTCTAACAGAAGTAATTAGGGTTCTGACAATGTATTCATTTGAATGAAGGATTGAGTTTGACAATAACAAATAGCCTGTAATCTGCGTGTCACATGCAGCTTTCTACTGACACACAACCTCATGGTCTAGTGCACCAGCATTCACAGCAAATTAGTCTCAATTTTACTGTGTTCTTCAACCACACCAAGTGGTTCTCCTACCTGGAGAAATAAAATTCTTTTACTGTGTCACTGCTAGTTAGGTAGCTCTTACAACTGAAAAAATGGGGAATGATTCAGTGATAGGCTTACAATCGAATGTTTCACGGAGTAGACGTAGTAGTAAAGAAAAAGGAGGAGGAATCCATTTCTCTTTCCCTTTTGAAATCCTCTTGTTGACAAGCCAGTTGGCAAGGCAGTGGCTTCCTTGAGCAATTCACTGCAATTCCTTCCTGGAAAGCTTCCTCCTCTCTAGAAGCAAGGCATCCTCCCTAGCTTTCCGCAGAAGCAGAAAAGTGCATATTGAAAGTAAATTACAGCATGCAGTTGGAGAAATGAGTAGAATTATGGTTAGGAAACTGGACTACCGTGAGCAAACATGCACTGACTGGAGCTAAACAAAACATCTCTTCTTGTGGTCAAAGCCAGATATATCCTGCACGCGGGCAGATCAGCAATGCAGTACACGTAATGCCTCTGACACCTCTAGGAAACACAGGATCTGCTGCAGCGTTCCAGAAAATTTGGAGATGTCCATGAAGTTTTGAATTTATCTTGCCTATGTTCCCCGTAACATATGTACATATTCTATTTGGGAAATCCTAGGGGCAGCAGCCCTAATTCTTTGTAATGTTCAGTGTCACTGTGCAGCTGACCTCTTTCTTGCAGTAATCTCAGATGCTCTGCAACTGCCAGTTCTTAAGAGGTTCTGCACACATTTTTTTCACCAGCTCATCACAAAACTGGACAGTGTTATTAACTATCTCTTAAGCAATTGGTAAGTAGAAAGGGATCTTCCTTTTTGTGATAGTTTGCTTGACCACACAGTCTACCAAACCACCATTTCTGAGTTACTTAAGCATTTTGGGGGCTGGCCTAATTGTTTCAGATTCAGGGGGAAGGAATTCCAGCAATGATTACTTCTGGACATTCAGAAACTGCTCTTAAAGAAGTCTGAGTGTGCGTTCAAGTTGGGGCAGCTTTTACCTTGGGGATAGTGGCATCCATCCCAATGAGACATTAACAAGGCTTGTTAATGCCTTCCTGTGCCATTCTGTGACTTGTAACAAGTTTCCTAGCTCTTAAATATGTGACAGTGTGCCTGTCTGTTGGTAGTGGCATATCCGAGTCGGATTTTTCTCTGATGCTGAGAAGAAGGTGCACGTGTTAGCATGTGGAGAAGATGAGACACCCATTCAAAAAAGCTGTGTTTCTTGGGTGACTTTTACACCAGGGTGGTTATGACAACAAATGAAGATGTGTCTGCGTAGTAGCCATCAGTGAGGATTTCAGTGGCTGTCCCCGAGTTTGCAGGGACGAGCATGTGACAACTCCAACTGTGAAAAGGAGCACACAGGAGAAGGACCCAAGCTCCTGTCTGCTGGCCCCTGATTTTAGTCATGAAGCTACTATGGAGAATTTACAGTATAACTGTATGCTTCAATGCTCTAAGGATTTTTTAAAATGTTATTTTGTGCAATATATTTTTTTTCTGAAATCTCCCCTGTGTTATACATATACACTTGCCTGCACACACCAAATTTTTTGTTGAGATACCCACTAGATAAGAAGAATAAGAGCTGTAACCGGTAAGGATAATGCATCTGTTAAGTAGGAGCCCTTTTCGTGTGGACTAGTTGAAGATGTCTTCTAGACCACACTCTTCTAACTTGAAGATATTCAGCAGTTCATGTGTGGTCTTCTCATGGACAATTTTTCCTTGCATGCTTGTTTTCATCTTTTTCAGTATTACTGTAGTCAGCTTTGTTGTACCGTAAACACTCTCACCAAATAATAAGTATGCAGTAGAGTTAGGAAAATAAATGTCATGAATGTTCATGAAACAATCAAATGCTCTAGTGATGGGCAGGACAGAAGCAGCCAACAAGGGATTTAATCATTAGGTTTTCCTAGCAGGGTTTGAGAAGCATGTGGTAAACAAAGGATGGGCCACATGCTAAGCAGCAAGCAAAAAATATAATAGTGACTAGCTGCTCATTAAGTGAGTATTGTCCGTTCTCTGCACTGGGTGAAACAAAGGGCTATGGTTAAAACCAGCGTGTGACTATAATTAAAGACTTCTATGTGACATAGGCACACAAGGAGGCCAAATTAAGTTGCACAGGCGACCTTACCTCAGGCTTTTCCTGACTTTCCAGTGTTCAGCTTAGAGTCACTACAATGCTCTTCTGGTAGTGTGATGCCCTTAGTACATGTGCATCCCTCAGCAATATCCTAGCTGGAGTTTTCCACTAGCAGTGCTAGTGGTACTTGTAGTAAACTGCTAGGTTTGCTTCCCCTTGGATTTGTTTGTCTGCTCAGCAGTGGCTGAGTGGCTCACCTGGTTGGAGGATTAGGCTACAAGCCATAGGCACGAGTGGGTGGTGAAGAGGTGAGAATGATCTGTGACCTCCAGCGTGTGCCAATGCGTGTTACATGACGGGCAAACCCAATGAGGAAACAGCAACGCTGGCACCTATCAAGCCATCTTTGAGAGTGAGGGAACTGATAAGAGCACTCCCCATTGGTTTGCTCTTTGGTTGTTTCTCCAGAAAGCACACATCACAGTGAGATGGTGTATTGCTTAACCCTCTCCCAGGAAATTTTAATAAAAAAGTCAGCAAACTACTGGATTTGTCCTATGACCATAAGGTACTCCCAGGTGTACATCAAGCAACCTAGATAGGCCTTTTGTGAAGAACATGAAAGCACAATGGCACAAAGCACTTCTGTCCCCTGTTAGCTTCCCAGATGTGGCCCGCCAGGCATGGCTGACTCACAGACCCGGTTTCCAGCTACTGCAGCCAAAAAAAGTCTCTTCCAGCCCTGAAATCAGTGGTCTCAGTCATGTCAGTGGCAACAACAGCTGTGACCACAGTGAGCTCAGCAGAGCCAGAGTGAAATCTGGGTAACCACCAGAGTCTATCTTAAAGACACTGAAATTAGAGAAATTTTTTTAATTCCAGATTTACACAAATAAAACAATCCTTTAACATTGAATCCAAGTAGGTACCTGCTGTGCTTTTGACTTGTCACGAGTGTTTCCTGCTCTTATGACGGTTTTAGGGCTAGAGACAGTTTTGACGGGTGTTGAGCCAACCCTTTTCACACTTATTCAGTTTATTTAAACTGCAGCTTGTTTTGTACGTTGCCTACAAAATTATGCTTCATAGAAGAAAAGCCTGGCAACATGAGGGAAATTGTTGTAAACAACCAGAGTGAGCGCTCCAGCCTGTGTACAATAGATGTGCTAGAACTCAAAATAGCACCAGAGGACAAAAAAAACCCAAACAACCCAAAACATAACAAACAGTAAGAACATTGTTTGGTTTTAAGAAACACTGAGCATTGTTTTCAGTTTCTAGATTAAGCCCAATTGCCAAAAAAGCCTTTGTAGCTGCCTAAACCAAACTCAAGTTGGGAAGCATAGTCCATAATTATTTCACTTGTGAATGCACAGCCAAAAACCTAAGAGTGGGAATGCTGGAAGTGATCAGTCGTTCATATTAAAGACCCTGCCCTTTGTCTCTCTGCTCTTCAGGTGTAGGAATAGCAGCTTTAATGAACAGCAGTAGAAACTGAGTTTCTGAGAGAAACTGAGTTTGAAATGGAGAGGTTTTGGCAGCAGTCTCCCTCCCCCCTGTTTTTGAGATCCTTAACACATGCCAAAGCTTCCTCTTAGCACTTGCCAGGGCTATTGAATACTGAAGTCAGTGTTTTGAACTTAAAACCTCACAAAACTCTGAGACATCTGTATGGAGCGTGCTTGCTGCCCTGCGTATCAACCAGAATCCAAGACTGAAATTTTAATTGTAGATTCAGCTTTGGAATCTTAGAAGTGAAAATCAGTGCTAACCATGTTCTGTCTCCCGTCCTTTGCCCTCCCCTCCCGGCTCTTCCACCCCATCAGGCACAAACAATAGAGTTTCTTGTACCCTGCAGTACCCATCTTGTTCCTGTTAGGAACAGGAGACTTGGCAATCTCCCTGGATGGCCATGCTGGCCCAGAATTGTCTCTGGGACTTTTGTTTTCTTTTGTGCTCAGTGGAGTAAGGGGTACATCCCTTGCAGCACAAATATGCTCACAATAAAATGGGCAAGGCTAGAAGTTGTTCACTAGCAGCTGCTATTACAAGTGGATGTATGTTGTATAAATACTTAAAAATAAAATAAAAGCCAAGCAGATGTAGGGAAAGTCTGTCTGAAGAGAATTCCTGTAGTTTCACCTAACTGAAAGTCCTCTTTGGCTGTGAAGAATAAGTGTAGCAGTAGCAAGAACCCCTTGTGATGTGATAGTATTCTCATTCTTTTTCCTCTGTTGAAAATGTACTTTACAGGTGAATTAACTTCATAATTAATTAACTGCACTTCAAATGGCACTATTTGACTTTCCGGGCTTTCAGTGCTGCAGCTGTCTTCTGCCTGCAGTATGAAAATTGCATGTGCATCACTGGGGAGAAGTCCCTCAACATGCAGTTTCTGTTGTTCTGAAAATCTGGAAGAAGAAGAAAATCTGGACTTCACTGAAATCAATGAGACCAGATCTTCATCTCGAATGAGTTCAAGCGCTCCTCTAGATCAATTCTGAATGCAGTCTGAAGTGTTACATAGCACTTCATATTTCTCCGTATACTATAATGGCAATGACACAGGCTTTAACGAGTTGTATTTATGCAGATTTGCCAAGAGGGCAAATGGTTGCTTCGTCTCTGACTGAGTTCATACTTGCACTTCTCCAGAAAAGAATATGTGCTAAGTATTTCTTCAGGCTAATTTTTTTCATGCTACAAATAGTAGTTGTCATCATCTCACCCAGCACACAGGTTTCCAGACACAAGCTGTCAGAACAAACTGGAGTGGTTTGTGTCTGTGGAAGATGACTGCCAGAAAGTACCTGCCTATCTTAGGTCGGTCCCTGAAAGGGGCTGGCAAACCCTTAATATTGTCCTCTGCGTTCCCCACTGACTACCTCAAGCAGTTTTTTCTCAGTACATTGCCTGCTTGGGAGTCTCTGAGACTCCTTTGAAGGCACCTAACTCCATTAGTGGTACAGGGGACCCAGACACTTAACTCTTATTTTTTATTAAGCATTTAGGGCTATAATATCCTCACAAGTATCCTCCACACATGTTAAAGTTTTGTGGCTTTGGTTTTTTTTTGGAAAGCAAATTGAAAGTTGCTTGGTTCAGGTCCAAAAGGGAATAATTTGTATTTTGAAGATTAACCTAAAATTGCTTAATTAAGAACATGCCTGTACAGGAACTTCAGGCACTAAGATAGTTTCAATTTTGTCATATATGTGGTTGAAAGGTGCAGGATAACCCCCAGCCCATCTTCCCTTCATGAGTAGGGTTTCTTTTGTTGTAGCACACAACAAAACATGGTGTGTTGCCTCCAGCTCACACATTTCCAGTGGTGGAGTTCTCTGCTTCCAAACTCTCTTCCTCTGTGAACCACACTGAACTGACCACAAACAAGCAAATCTTTCTCAAGATGAGAAGTTCTTCCCCTGTTTTCATGCTATCTTGAGTTTTCTGTCATTTTTCACTATAGGCTATTGCTTGGACAATTCAAAGTAGAAAAGTGTGTAAGAAAAGCTTTGAAAAGAGAAGTTATATGATATCAAACCTTTGATTCACTCTCTCCTTTCCTCCTTCTTGACGTACATACGCCCATGTAATTAAACAAATAAACCAAAACCACCTAATTATCTCCCTTATGTATGGTAATTACCTAGTTTGTGGCCAAACCACAGTGTTGGTGCAGAGCCATACCAGTTACCAGGGAAAGAAATCTCAGGTTTACAAATACCTTCCCATACTTCATACAGTTTCTTGATATTTTTATGCTTAAACCTCACTGAGACAGTTTCTATGGGGAGAAAAGGTCACACCTGATCAAGCAATTAAAGATAAAGTCATTGAGAATAAGGTCACAATACTACTTTTCTACAAGAATCCCCTTATTTTTTAAATGAGATGGCTGGATGGAATCTGCTCAGAAGAGTCCAATGGGATAAGACCCTGGAGGGAAGAGGGGTCCAAGAAAGCTGATTGATATTCATCCGTCACCTCCTCCAAGGTCAAGAGCTGTCCATCCTAAGGAGTAGGAAGTCAGGCAGAAATGCCAAGAGGCCTGCATGGCTGAACAAGGAGCTCCTGACAAAATTCAAAATGAAGCATATAGAAGGCGGAAGCAGGGACAGGTAACCTGTGAGAAATATAGAGACACTGTCCAAGCATGCAGAGACACAGGAACACCAAAGACCAATTGGAATTAAATCTGGTGAGGAACATCAAAGGCAACAAGAAGGGCTTCTGTCAGTGTATCAGTGGCAAAAGGAAGACTAGAGAAAATGTGGGCCTGCTGCTGAATGTGACAGGGGCTCTGGTGACACAGGACATGGAAAAAGGCTGATGTACTGAATGCCTTCTTCACCTCAGTCTTTACCAGTAAGACCAGGCTTCAGCAATCCAAGGACCTAAAGACAGAGGGAAAGTTTGGAGCAAGGAAGACATACCCTTGTGGAAGAGAATCAGGTTACAGAATACTTAAGCAAACTGGACGTATGTGAGTTCATGAGCCCCAATAGGATGTGCTCAAAAGTGCTGAGGGAGCTGCCTGATGTCATTGCAAGGCCACTGTTGATTATCTTTGAATGACTGTGGTGACTTGCAGAGGTGCATGAAGACTGGGGCAAAGCAAATATCATTCCTGTCTTCAAAAATAACCTGAAGGAAAAGCCACGGAGCCACAGCCTGATCAGCCTCAGTTTGATTCCTGGGAAGGTGATGGAGCAATTAATCCTGGAAGTGTGTTCCGGGCACATGAAGAACAGGAAAGTGACTGGGAGTAGTTTGCAGATGATGCAAAACTAGGAGGAGTGGCTGATATACCAGATGGTCATACTGCCACCCAGAGAGACCTCCACAGGCTGGAGAAATGAGCCAACAGGAACATCATGAAGTCCACCAAGGGGAAATGTGAAGTTGAGTTCCTAGGGAGGAACACCCCAGGCACCAGTATGTACTGGGGGTTGCCCAGCTGGAAAGCAGCTTTGCAGAAAACATTTGAGGTCTTGGAGGACACCAAGTTGAACATGAGCTAGAAATTTGCCCTTGCAAAAAAGGTAAACGGTAGCCTGGCCTGCATTGGACAAAGTATTGCCAGGAGGTGGAAGGAGGTGATCCTGCCCCTCTGCTTGGCACAGGGTGAGGCTACACCTGGAGGGCTGGGTCAGTTCTGGGCGCCCCAGTACAGGAGAGACATGGACATACCGAGAGAGTCCAATGAAGGGCCATGGAGATGATGAAGGCATTGTTGCATCTGTCTTATGAGGGAAGGTTGAGAGAGCTGGGACTGTTCAGCCTGGAGAGGAGAAGGCTCAGGGGGATCTTATTGATGTCTATAAATAACTGAAGGGAAGATGCAAAGAAGAAACTGTCAGGCTATTTTCACTATTGCCCAGTGACAGGACCAGAGGCAATGGGCACACACTGAAACGCAGGAGGTTCCCTCTGAACGTCAGGAAATACTATTTTCACTGTAAGAGTGATGGAGCGCTGGCACAGGTTGCCCAGGAAGTTTGTGGAGTCTCCCTCCTTGGAAATATTCATAAGCTGTCTGGACGCGGTCCTGGGCAGCCAGCTCTGAGTGTCCCTGCTTGAGCAGGACGGTTGCACAAGATGACCCCCAGAAGTCCCTTCCAACCTCAACCACTCTGTGAATGCACTGTGGAAAGAATTGAGCTTATATGAACAACTGGAAATCTAGCATTTCCTCATGTTTTGAGTGCTTGAATTATTTTTGACTTAAATTTTAATACAGGCTTTTTTTTTTTTTTAATATCAGTTCCCAGGTATTTTAAAGACAAGCTACTGATAACTCTCTTCTCCAGCCTGTGACAGCTTCAGCCCTCTAACCCAAAACCAGCAAATGCTGGTTCTACTGCTGGGTTACAAGACTGATTACACTACTTGGAACAGCAGCTGTTTGTTCCCTTCATAGCCCAACCAGACTTCATTTTGCCCAGATCTTTTTTCTTTGTACTTTGCCACTGAAAATAAGCAGCAGGAAAGAGAGGAAAAAGACCTGTGAGTGCTGGCTGGAGTGCTGGCCTTTGAGTATCTGCTGGAGAAGGCTTGGTTCTCTGCTGTTTGCCTTGAGGCGCAAGGGCAGCCTTAGGAAGTTCAGGTGCAGGTTTCTTTTTGCAGGCTCCCATCATTTCCCTGAAAAATCAGAGAAGGAAAACAAGGACTTTTAGGATAATCTGACTTTTTAGCTTAGCCAAACCCTTACAGAATTTCATGGGACAAAGGAAAAACAAAATGCCAGCCTTAGAGTTTTGTCCTTGCCAAATTTCAAAGATTACCTACATAAACGTGGAGCATGTATGTGTTTCTCAAAACAGGGCACAAAAAACTTTAACATAATAGAAATTCCAACAGTCTGAATACACAGATTGCTACCAGATCTTCCTAAATTTTTCTTAATCTTGTGGCAAACTGTGATGTTTAATAATAACAATGCTTCCTATTATTCTATTATCCTAATAATCCCTAATTACATTAACTGATGATGGGATTTATGTTCTGTTTCAGTCACATCTGTAAACTTACAGATCTTGACTACTTTGGTCAATAAGCTCTTTAGCACGCGCTATTTCAGAGGTATCTGTCGTGCTCTGGCACGCTTTCTATCACCATAGCACGTGTGGGATCCACAGTTTCTGCCCGAAGCGGCGGTTCTCTGTTCATGCCTATCAGTCCTTCCACAAAGGCTGCACAGAAATTCCGGTTGTGTGAGTTATATTAAGGGTCAATCTCATTTGTGTAATAACCCGCTGAGAAGAAGCAGTGATAAAGCATCTCGTCAGCTAGAGCGCTAGGAAGAACAGCCATTCACAAAAGATCACGTCGCTGCAATTTTGGGCTTTTGAAACAAATCTGTCAGATACATTTTCTACCAAGTAACGTCAAGCCACTCTTCAGCTCCAACGCTTTCTAGTTCAATGTAATGCAATACTGCATGAAGGCAGGGCGAACGGCGAGTCTTTGAGTGAATGTGTGCCCAATTAAAAGTAAATTGACAGTCACACCTCACAGGGAATAATTCTATTTTAAACACCAGGTGTCACTGCAGCATACTCCCTATGGCATAACAAGCTCCTCTTAGGTTAAAGCTTTACTTTTACACCATGTCAAAGAGCAGTGGAGAACAAAGATGCTCGCACTTTCTATTCCCAGATGTGTGCGCACGCAGCTACATGATTAACCAGAATCTGGGCAAATTGTTCACTACTTCAGCCAGCCACGTTTACAGTTCTGTGTGGCTGGCCTCAAACCTGAAGCTAGCCATTGTAATGGAACTATTTCATACCTGATAGCAACTGTTTGGAATGAGGAATGAAAAAAAATATTATCTGTGATATAGTTCTCTTGATAATAATAATGCGTGCATTTTTCAGAAGAACAGCCTTCATTGGGTAATATTCAGCAGTTACTTTGTAAAAAATTTATATCAAATCACATATTTTGCAGCTTCTTGCTCCAGGAACAAACGTTCAGTAAAAAGCCATCTTCTTTTAAACTATCCAATTCTGAACGATTGTTCAGATGACATTTTCCTTAATTTTACAAGTCCCCTATTTAACCTATAACCTTATAACTATGAGTATTAAAGTATACTTACCCAGATTAAAGAGCCATTACCTTGACAGCAAACAGATACTATTTGTCTGCGACACTCTGATTTTTCAGCTTCTCAGCTCAGCACAACCAATCCGTGGCTGCCCTGTTAATTTTCCAGGAACCTGTTCATCAGTAACCAGTTGGCATTAAATGGGTAAAGCTGCTCTTTGCTTATCTGTAATTAAAGATAATGAGGGGGAAGGTGCAACTCATGGAGAACCCAAGTCTCAGCAGGCAAGGTACCATTTTAGCCTCGTGCTCTAGTGTAGACAGAAGCCTTGCTCCAGTGGCATCCTTAAACATTTCCTTCTGTTGGACTTACACGCAGAATCTGTGTTATGTATTCAGCTGTGGTCCTAATTCAGCTGCCTCTGCAACGGTTCAGGATGTTCTCAAAGTATTTCTACACAAACCAGAGTCCTGCCATTGGCAGAGCAGTCCAGCAAATGGCTGGGGAGCGTTACCTGGAGAGAAAAAGGCATCGAATGCCATGGCAATTTTAGAAGCTAATCCATAGGACTGGTAATTGCAGCCCTTTAAAAATACTGAAAGCTACACAACTTTCAAAGGCTCAAATCCAATATTCTTACCTGCCTTAAAGAGCATAATGCCACTGTATTCATGGGAGTTTCTGCTTTAGTCTAGAGGCAACTTAAAATTTGTGCTGCTGTGTGCATGCTTGCATCTTGACAGGAGTGTGGCTTTGGGAGGAGTAAGGTGCTACATAACACAAAGAATACTTAATAGTTCTTGTCAGATAATGAAATTAGCACAAAATACCCAGAACAAACAAAATTCTATGAAGTAATGCAGATTTTAGGACCTGCAGAGGAAGTGACTACAAGGACTGAATAAACCCTTTGTTAAGAAAAACAACAACAAAAAAGAGGCACAGATTGAAAAAGAAAAGATAAAGCTTATTTCTTGTGTTTTATTCTGTCTGGCTATTGAATTTATATATAGATTTCAATTCACTGAATTTTGCCAGGATTTTTGAATTAAACTTGCAATGTAACATGTTTCCCATTTGACATCATTTACATGGATTTCCAATAAATTCAGAAGTTATTTGCAAAGATATTAACCAGAGAAAATGGCAGAGCCTCTTTTAAAAGCTTTCAGAGAATACAGTACAGAATCTTAAGATTTCTTCCCGCATATAAACAAGTAAATATTAGGATACTACTGTACATAAATAAAACCTGTCTTTTATATTATTGACCTATGTTCTTACTTTTAGATAACTGCCTCATTTGTTTAAGTAGCATTTTTTTTCCCCCTGAAGTATTTACATAAAACTTGTCTACATTTACAGTAAATAACCATAATTACCTACTGTGCTTTCAGCAGCCAAAAGCTGAATTGGCTAGAAATATCAGATGAAGATTCTTGGAATAATGGTATGACGATTTCACATCAACTCATGTATACTGCTACAAAATGCTGAGAGGAATTTCGTGGCATTTATCAATTTACAAAATGCAACTTAGTGTTGGATCTCAACTGCTTTAACAGTAGGATAAGCCCTGCAATGACAGCCAAGCTACAATTTATGGAACATACACTCTGCAAAACTACAGTATTTCAGTGTCTGCAGTGGTGTTATCAAAACCAGATTGATTTCAAAAAGGTAACAAGCCAAATAACCCATCACGCAGCAAACAAGCCCCAGCCAGTGCCATCTCAGAAGTCTGCATGCAGTGACTTCAGGTTGGTACAGTACAGTCATGTCTTCAAACTGCTCTCCCTGCCTACAGATCTGAACTACACAGTGTATTTAACTGTACCCATGCTAAGACAGCCAGAGACAGTTCAAATCCTCTCTTTTCAGAAGCTCTTACTGGTTTGAGGATGTTCTGCAGTTCTGCGTCAGTGACCAGAGAATCCAATGGTTTTCCAGAAAACACAAGTTTGTTGCTAGCACATTATGTAAGAGAACATTGCTGGAAAACCATGCTGGTAATAAGTATTTTTTTTCATTATAAAACAGTAGATAAAATAAATGAAAGTGTCTGTACTTACAAATATTTAACCACTATGTTCTAAGTATGCAGTGTTCTGTATATAAAGCCATTTTATGCTGAAGCTCTGCTAGCACCCAATTTAAAGTGACTCCTACTGAGGCATGATTTTAATAACAGCTATTAGAGGTAATTATCCATATACCAGACTATTTTTTGTTGTTTGTATGGAAGTTGTAGCAATTCACTAACATAAAAGAAAGAAAATATATTTCACTGAAAATACAAACAAAAATACCTAGCACCAGACCAAGCCTCTTCTAAACTCTTAGAGTCCAATCCTGCAATCTTGTCTCATGCAAGTAATTTTATTTAAATACAGTAACCCAGTTGGTTTTTTTTTGCTAAAAACCATCTGTGCGAGTCCAGATCTGCACATGCTACTTAGTGCATCTACATTTGTCCATTTTGGGTTTATGATAGAACAAAACCATGTATTTAGAAATTATTTTTATTTAATTTCTGTTGATATGGAGACCTGACAGAAGATCAGCAAATGTGTCATGGTGGGGCAAAGTGGACTTGCCCCTGCCTCTTTGAGTATATGGAACACGGAGAAGAATAAACAATTCCATCCATCTCCTGTGAGATTCTTGGCAACTCGTCCTTTAACTGTAACCTCTTCTGCTGTAAAAGTCTTTCTAAATGGACAGTCTGTGACATGGCTGAAGTGCGAATTAAACTTGGCTGTTGTTCTTTCACCTCTTCCTAGCTGCTGCAGTAGGCTATACCTGTCTTGCCCCAACAGTAAATGCTCTTTTCTGGGTTTGCAGGTGGGCTCTTAGCACTCTTTCACCTAGAAAGACCAGTCAGACTGAGGAGAAGCAGTTCACATCCCCCGTTCTTAAGTTAAAGGGGTCAAGACCATGAAGCAGAGGGCCATTCTGAAGTAGTCATTGTTACAGAGTAGAGACTGGCCCTGCTGGAAATCACGGTGGTGATACATGTGGGAACTCAGGAGCCACCTGAGTGATCCAGATGCTCGTTCAGAGACTTGTCTGCTGGTAGGATGTCCTGAGGAGACTGCTTATGTGACCATTCTCAAATTGTCTCAGAGATAAAGACCAAATTCCGGTATCTTCAGGCATGTAAGAAAGAAGGTTATTGTACTCTTAGGTGTTTTTTTTTTTTGACTAATACATTTAAACATTGACCAATTCACCTCTTACATACATCTTTCCATGTCAGTTGAGTGCTTGCAAGCTGCAGAACTTCTTGCCTTGAAAGAAAGTGAAGACCTCCACAGAAGTCTGCAAGACAGGCTGTCATTTCCCCAAAACATCTGACTTAAGTCCAGGCTTCTAAATCTCACAGGCAGGTTAAAAAGGTCCCACTCAGAAGCATTATGTGATGTTGTTTCTGTGCCCTCTGGACAGTTGCCGCATTTCATCAAGGACAAAAGAAATACTCCAATGGCGATGGCTGAACATGGTGGGAAGGAGGAGTTCCAGAAATAAGAGGGTAGTCCAAATCCACCCTGTGCTGAAAGTTAAGATATGAGAGTCTCTTTGTAGACATTAGGAAGTCAAAACATCAGCACTGGTTTTTTTTTTAAGTAATATGATTTGTAAGGTTTAAAACCCCCTCCCCAATATCACAAGATTAAAATGACAAGAGTTGGTAACATTGTCTTGGAGCGAACGGGAGGCATTCTGAAACGTCAAATGAAGCATTTTGAAGTCAAGTGATACTTACATACTTTGTGAATCATCTAAGCAGATTGTTGCATTATCATAAACTATAAGAAATAACATAGCTGCCCTCTAAACAGAACAAAGAATCTAATTTTGTATTTTCGGTAACAAACATATGCAAGTTAAAATTAGAATTTGCAGAGACAAAACTTGTCAGACTGTGCTATTATAATAATAAATGAAAACCACTAATGAAAGCTGATATTTAGGAATATGTATGGCAAGAGAGTACCGCACACAGTAGGCAAGCGGCTGTGCAGTAACAGTGAGCATCTTTACCTTTACAGAAACATCTTTATTTTTAGGCACTTTGCTATCATAGATGTTTGCAGTGACTGTCCTTCTGGACAGTTTGAAACTGAAGACCTCCAGAAACAAAACCTCATAGCTTGAAAAAACAGAAGTGTAAGTTTGATTTTATTTATAGAGTGGGCAGAGGCCAATGGGTATGTAACACAAAGATATCCATGCAATTCCTATGGAAATTGGGGTGCCGGAGTTAGCTATGTGAGCAGGTCAGACCAAGTAGAACATGAAATTGTTCTAGTGATTCTGCTTACAACACCTGAGCTGGATCATTCAGACTTAGCTTAAATATATCTACCTTGTGTAGACACCCTTGCTGACCTTGGGCTAACTTGTAAAGTAAGTTTTAGCAATTCATTGATAGGGGCTTTCTATTACAAATAAGCTTTCATCTTTCTGCAGTCCATAGAAAAAGAACAGTGTCTTGTGTATGTGATACCCTAGTGCACTCCTGGGAATTTACCACATAGGCAATTAATTTAATACTTTTGTCATTTGATACTTTTTGTAAGCCTAGGATCTTTCACACTGACCCAACCAAAGAGCGTTCTCTCTCCTTGAAGAAAGGGAACTCCATGTTTTTATCTCTGTGATGCTCCATCCATAGCACTTACCTTTAGCATAAGCCTCAACATAAGTTGCTAGCTAGCAAGGGATATAAAAATACTTTTGGGGATTTTTTTTTTTTTTGGAGGCCAGGATCTCTTCTGGCAATGTCTTCAGCCATGGCCATCCCAAAAGAGATGCTACAAATCAACTTCAGCACCAGGATATGAAATCATATTAATAGCAATTATGCTCCCTGCTCCCAGGAAGAGGCTTGCCCTTGAAAGTCTTCAAGCACATCACCGCAGGAGCACCTGTCAGGCTGAGCGTCCTGCATTCTCCTGTTTTGCAGCAGACTATGCACACCAAGTTACTTGTGAGGCACATATTCAGCCTTATTCAGGCATGTTCCAACCCAAATAAATAACTCATCTGAAATAACTGGTAATTTGCCTAGAAGCAAAAATCCTTCATTGGAACGTGGCCCAAATTAAAATGTTTGTTGCAGAAACAGATTTCTTTCTTACAGTCATAATGCAAACAAATGTGTATGAACAACAGGAGACAGAAAAAAGTCCTTGAGCTGGGCTCTGTGATTTTGCCAGTCTCACACAGAACAGATGAGAGTCATGTCTCTACCTGTTTCCAAGCCAAGGCCCTTGGCCTGAACGGCTGCTTTTAAACACCTGCGGCCCAACCTAGGCTTGATACGCGTGATGGCTCCATTCTGGTTGTGTGTGGGGTGAAGGTGAACAAGAGACAGGGCAGCACTGTCAGTCTTTTGTAGTCGCAGTAACGCAGTTAATGCCAAGTTCTGGGAAGCAGACAATACTAGAGGGAGCACTCTGTGTCACAGCTTTAGACATCAGCTTTTGGAAAGCACATGGAAACCATTTATCCAGCATCTTAGAAAAGCACCATTGAAAGGTTGAACAGAGAGCACCGTGTATACAGAACTGTGATCAAGACAAAGGACAGGAGCTGTTCAGGGAGCCATGGAGAAGCACACAGCCCAGAAGAATCCCTGCAAGATGGATTCCCTGAAGGCACCATAGATGAGGGCTTAGAGAACAAGGCAGCTGCTCCTCAGCCAGTTGCTACGGTGGGGATGGCCCAGCTCTGGGTGACTCAAGAACATGAATCCCCACACCTACTCATCCCTCACCCCATGAATCCAGCGACATGTAGGCAAGCCTGCAATTGATATTAATACAAAGACTGAAGCAACTAATTGTTCACAGTTGACATGGACGAAGACCACCATCTCCCTGAATGCTCACTGTTAAAAAACTTAGGTTCTTCAAAAGAAGACTGGTAATTTTTATTGCAAAGCTTAGTCATTGTAGCTACATTACTGGGCTTTTTAGAGGATGTTTGTGAGAGACTATTGCTATTGTAGGGCTAATCGAGTTCAAATACATTTAATGTGTCTCTATAAAGCTGTTTCCGACTTAGACAAGTAAATGCTGGGGTTGCCCCTTTGTACTTTTGAGTTAAACAAACACAGTATGGAAGAGAGTATGGAAGTATGAGCTACTTAGTAAAAAAGGCACTACAACTGATCTAATCATGGTAACTAGGTACACACCTGTGCTACAGATATCTGTAAAGAATCTACTTCTCTCTGTGACTGAGAAAGCAATTCTGCACTCACCATGGTAGGAAGGAGTGACTGGTTTATGTACGAGGTCAAAACTGGTGCAGGTCTGTGGTGAGAACAACTCCCACAGGAGACACAGATTCACGGAAGAGACATCCAAACTGCATTTGCTATTTCTACCAGTTCCCAGAAGGAAATAAGAAAAGGTCTTTTCACTGCTGTGGTTATATACACATTACAGGTTATCTTGGCCTTACTATAGCAATCTGATGTGAGATCTTCTTACATAGTTGTGCCAAAAAATGGGGGCAAAGACAGAGAGTGTGAAGTTGCCCAGAAAAGATCACCAGGTAACAAATACTTAATTTTGAATGTTGACATTTTATTTAGGGATATGGTGAAAGAGAAAAAAATAGCAATGAAGAGACAAGTAGAAGAGACTCCCTCTTCTCTACACTGAGATTCATCTATGTGGGGATTACTGTTGGAAAAATCTTTCCATCTGATACATTAGTGAAAAAGAAGCATTGGCAACAGCAGTAAAGGAATGGAGTTTACTTCTGGAAGGAGAGAAATAAAAGAGAAGCTTGATTCTCTGTCAAGAGATGTAAGTATTCACTTAAGAATCTTGGACTGAATTCTGAAACGTTTTTCTTCAGCGTTAGACTATATAACGGAGATGGCAGGGAGTTATGGACTCCCCCGTGCACCCTTGTAAAGGGTGGTAATTCCTTTTTGCAGCTCCCAGTGTGAGGGAGTCCCAATGGCTGAGGGCAGATACACATGTTGCAAGCAGCAATCCAGTGTCTGAGCTCCTTCCTCACCAGGCTGAGGATCTGGTGGACACTGAGAAGGTTGTGACCAGCCCTCGAGTCATTTAAATGGGAAGGAACATGCCAGCACCAGTGGACCACAAATGCAGTAACAGCTCCCAGTGCGAGGCTGCATGAGGCAGGTTAAAAATAGAAACAAAAGAAAAAAGAGAGGAGGGGAAGGATTTCAGTGTGGAAAAGGGAAGTTGGGGGTGTCAAGGAGCAGCTGACAGAATGGGGAAAAGAAAGGAAGGAAGGAGCTGAGTCTCACATCCCTTCCTTCAAACCAACACTCTTGATTCTGCCCTGAAAGGCTGCAAAGAGCGACTGGGCAGCCCTCCTCCTTCCTTTGACTTGCTGATCTTGATGGGGGCACTTCTACAGTGATGTTTGATTTTCTTCTTTTGCACCTTAAAATTTTATAATCAAGAGTTCAGTGTTATTCTTCGCTATCATTAACTAGCATTATCTTTTCTCTTTAAATTGGCCTTGAAATTGCATCTGGTGAGCTGGACAAACCTCATGTTGCTACTGTTTCTCCAAAAGCAGTTATCCATGTAATGAGTAAGACAATCCTTAAGGGATAACTACATCTTGCGATGTATTTGGGAATTTCAGGAGCTAGGGTACGCCCGCCACTAAGTTGCAGGAGTCAGACTGAGGACTACATTTATAAACCCGTACCCCTGAGCAAGGAACAGACAGCAAACACATAGTTAAAGACTTCAGAAATTCTCAAGAGTTAGCAAAAAAGATCATCAGAAACATGGCACATCTTATCTTTGGCCTTAAACAGTGTGAAGTAGGAGAGAACAGTCAAAGGTGAACTTTATGAATTCACATTCAAGGGAACAGAAGCAGAAACTTTTTTTTTTGAGGGAAAAACTCCAGGCAGGAAGACTGAAGTCGGCTTTAAAAAGCACTGCAGTGAAGTGAAAGCAAAGGGTTTGCTGCAGTGGTGGAAGCATGGCAGCATGGTCAAGAACATGATGGATGTAGACTGATCAGAGCTGCTTTTCCTTGAAAGAAGAGAGTCATAGCTCAAGCGCAGTGCACTGTTGCATGAGGTCAGGATCCTTGAAGTTTGAATCACCCTGGGGCAGAGTTTGCACTTTTACAGGTGAAGCCCATAAATCAGTAAGTTTCTTTCAGTTATGAAGTAATTTCTAATAAATGTCTAACCAGATCTCTGTTTGTGCTTTATAGTACCAAGTAATGTTGAGCGCTGGCCAGTGATCTGAGAAGGACTCAATCTGGTACAGCAAAACCCAGTACCAACTGAACTGAAACGAAACCCATTCTAGGCTACTATGGAATAAGCCAGCCTCAGTTCATGTACTGTTTATTTCAAATTGAAAATAAACAGTACATGCCAGATATTACATATGTGAATATTATTTGACTGCTACCATGTTCGGACCATAATTTTTACTTATGTCCAAATTGCACGTGTATGCTTATATACATGGGGATGTGTGCACATCTGTACACGTAACTGTGTACAAATGCATATCACACAACGCCAGTTCTCTCCTGATGGACTATTCTTGTACTACTGTACTATTCAATGTACTATTCTTGAAGAAAACAAAAGTATCAACCCAGTACCTACTTATTTCATCTAAGCATTGCACATTGTTTTTAAAAGTAAAATAATAACTTGGTATCGTTGAAGGATGGTAGCTTTCAAAATGCTTGTCAGAGCTCCAAGAAGTTCTTGGTTGCCCTCCTGCTCCTTTTAGCAGAGGAACAAGGAGGACCAGTGGCTATCCCAGACTAAATCTCAGTCTCTCTCTCTGCCTCTTTTTTGCCCTTTGGCAGTGTTCTTTTACACAGATTCTATTATTCTGAGCTTAAAAACAGCAAGGCATGTTCGACATCCCTGTTCAAGAAGACCAAAAAAACCCCCAAAGTTCATTTACATATTTCTAAAATAAGAAAAAAAATTAAAGGAAAACCAAATAAAGCCCTGTCAAAGAATAGGATTCCTCCTTTGCATAAAACAGAAAGTTAATCTACAAAAACTCTGAAGACAAAAAATATGTTGTAAAAATAAAAAATATCCACTCAACACAGGACATAAATTTTCCTATATAATAAACAAGACAAACATATTAAAATATTTAAAGTCTTAAAAAAGGGCAAAATTCTTCAAAAGATGACTCAACACTATTAAGGTTAGACTAAATACTATGCCAATGCGTCCATTTGCACAACTTTTTGCAACGTGACAATTGTCTGGTGTGTGTATGCATAGGTGTATGTGTGCACGCGAGGGTAACGGAGCAAGAACGTTACGGGTGTCACTTGCCATTTTAAAGTAGTATTTCACAAATAATCAAACAAAAAACCCCTACAAATACCAGTACACATCTCAAATATTGCAAATCACATTCTACAGCCCTTAACATTAAAAAAGAAGAAAAAGCCAATAGAATTCAGGTGCGTTTGGAGTAGGTCTCTTGTGAAGTGAAGTACTGTTGTTTGCGCTTCAGTTGCAATGAACGTGGACAGAGCTTCGCAAAAGACACAGAAGTGAGCGCACCTTCCCCAGCCCTGCAGTGTACGTCCAAGTTGAGGTCCGATGATCCGTGACTTGCTCAACAAAGTGGAAGCCCGCGTTCATTCGCTGAATGAAAAATGATGCTTGAAAAACACTTTGAAGCAAATGACATAAAATAATATTTCAAAGCAAAAAGTTAACTTTGTGTAAAGGCAGTCTTTTTGGTATGTAATCCTATAGGGACGACAAGCTCAGCAGTCCTTCCCAAATTCTGGTTGTCGTGGAGCTAACAATAAAGAAGCCTTTACACTGTTCTGGTTGTCATTCCGACCTGACGTACCCTTTCCTGTGAGCCTCCATCCACCACCCAGAATAACCGAACGGCTATCACACCCCAGCTGAAATGCATGCTGCTGCTTCGCAACTTTTGTTCTCTGCTCAGCTTTGTTCCTCAAAACAAGCATCTCACTTCCCTCTCCGTGATTCACGTGTTCCTTTGAAAATACCAGTGGATCAGATAAACACCGAAATCTGCCTGCCAGAGTAGTTAAAGTCTGGTGAATTCCCTGTGGTGCTGCAAGTCCCCTATGCTCTCATAGTCATTCTCTCCCGAAAGAGCAGCGTGGTTTGTGTTAGGCACAGACAAGGTCCTGTCTTCTTCTTGGCTCACTGACTGGATAGCTTCATAGTCAGGCTCCAGGTCCCCGTTTGGTCTGTCCGCTGAGTGAGGCACAATGGTAGAATTTAGGGTGTTTTCAAAGTCCTTCACGCTTGCATAGAGGCCACTGCAAACAGATGGGGACCTCTGAGATGCAATTTCTTGGATACAGGTGTAAGGAGAATCGAGCGCCTTGATGGCCTGTCCCGGCTTACTCACTGATGAGTACATGGCTGAGATCTAGGAAAAGGAGAAATCTGCTGAGTTTTTAAGCATGGCATAAGGCTTGTGTGCCAGTCTGTACCCCTTCCACCACAAAGATGTCAGTTACTTAAGAAAAGACAGGATCTTCTAATAAAAAGGATTTCGTACAAATCCTTTCTTTCCTGGCATGCATTTATAAATCGATTTTCTTGATGTCCATTACCATTAAGCAACACTGAGTGGTGCAGATGAACCAGATTGTGTCTGTTAATTCTGTTCTGGGTTTTTCCATTGGGCTTTTTTTTATAAAGAGAGACATCCAGTTGCAGATGGCCATACTTCTTACTTTTTACTTATTTCAGCCAACCAAACAAAAAATGCCTTTTCTGCTCATCCATACTTCAATTCCTTTCCAGCCTTAAATTGCATGAAGGATCAATTTATTCGTTAATGTCAGGGAGCGCTTCTCCCAGCAGAAAGCATTAGCTCCCTCAGCTCATTGCCAAGTTTGTGTTTACTTTTATGTCCGGAGAACATATTTATAAATTGCACGGGTGTACTGGAGATGATCACAAGCAAGCTTATTTCTGTTTAACTTTTCTGATTTTGTTTCAGTCTTCTCAATTTATTTGACTAAGCGACATTTTAAAGAATAGTTTATGTTCCAGTGCTTTTATTGTGCTTCTGTTTTATTTCCCAGAGCCCCAAACACTTTGCATGGGGAAGGTGGAGCATGTTTTAAAAGGCCGCTCATTATTATTCTTAAGTGGAGCTCGTCATCCAAATTAAGAAGCTGCCCTAACGATCAGCGAGTTGTGGCCTCCCCTTATTTTCTGACAGCATTTTTTAACCTATTGGCCTGATACAGCCATATGCTTGAATACTTCTGATTTTAGGCATGTGGCAGTACAGTCTCTGTGCAGAGAAATTTTGGCTTTCATTTTCCCTTCAGACACATTTCACCTTTCTTAGATCTTGCTTAGTCATGCAGAGCTTACACTAATTTCCGACTGAAGAAAGGTCTCTAGTTAGTTACTGAATTCTATGCGAGAAACCTACCTCATCTTCTGTAAGAGATGGATCTTCCTCTCGGGACTTGTAAGACACTGAACTAAGCCTCTGTAAAAAAGAAAGAAAGAAAGAAAAAGGCTCATTACCAGTCAACAGTGTGAAACCTATAATAAAACCCTCACATTACAATCAATACATTATATTTTATGGCCATTTGCTCAGCAGTTTCATTTTACATAGCTAATATCCCTAATATCCAGAGTACATCTCCGGAGATAACAGCCCTGAGGTTAGCAGAGCTTTTCAACACATCTGCTCTTGTCCTGACCTGAAAAGGGTAAAAATAATGTAATGGTCAAAACAAACTCTGCTCCACTGTATCCCTGCCTTTACAATTCTAATGAAGCAAGAAAGAGTCTGCAAAGGCTTTTGAACAGTAAGTCAGCTGCTGTGACACACTAGTTGGCCTTCCACATGGTTTTCAGATACACTTTTAGATGACAGAAGAACAATACTCAACCGTCAACTTCCTGATGATTATTATCCTTCATTCAGTGATGTGGATCCTGGAAGATCCTGGAAGTGCTGGAAGGGAGGTGCCCTGTCCTCCTCCCCCATGAAACGCAGCAGCTGCGGAGAGGTGCACTGCAGCACTGCCTCCTCGCAAACCGCTCAGACCACAAACATGGAAAAGACCTGTGGCAACCCACCCCGAGACAGGCAGCTCAACCCTCAAAGCACCTGGCTGCATCCAGTTCACACATTTAAGTTATTAAAGGATGCAGGGCTTGGTTTGGTGTCAAGTCTAACTTGAAGCAGGCAAAGCGTCACGTAGGAATCAGGTGACAAAACACTGGGGGAAAAGCATTTTGCTCTGATGAAAAATGTCTTAGGACCTTTATGGCAGCGAAGACCCTGGCTACCTCACAGTGGACGTGTAATTCCTCCCCCCTGGGGTGAGAAAGCTTTCACTGGACTCCTGCTCCACAGTGATTCAGAGGGAGCCTTCCAGCACTGTTTGTAACGGGCCATATTATGGAATTTCACACAAAAATATTTCAGTCCTCCTCTAGAGCAGACCAAGGTGGAGAAGTAGGACAGTCAATCAAATACTGCTTCCAGGCACACTATAGACACACAAAGGCTCATTACAACAGATTCTTTCCTACTTCCACTTTTCTTGGTGTTTTCACTTCTGGTAAATACCAAGCTTCAAACCCCCGGGGAACTTCTGAGGAAGACCCTGACCCAAAGCACACTGAAGTCTGCCTGTGGCTCCCTGGGGGGCTTCCTTCACACCTAACAACTCCCTTGCTTCCTTCTCACCGTATGGAGAATGTGCTCTTTAACTTGTGGCTTGTTTACCCACCAAAAAAAACCCCAAAAACCAGAGAAGTTCAAGTGTATTTTGGCCCTTTATTAGATCTGCTTCGCTACAGCAGCTCAGTTTAGTCTTTCTTATTTGCAGGGTTTTTTTTTGTGTTGAGGAGTAAGTTACTAATTTCATCCTCACACATTAAACCAAACATTTGCTTGCAAAATTCTTCAGTGAAGTTATTTTCTCTCATCAGTGTATCTATAAGAACTATGTGTCAGGACCTCTTCTACAGTTTCCCACTCAAATATTGACAAATACCCCAGGGTGTTGGCAATCCTGTTCTTGTTTCCCTGGGACCTAGCATTCTTTCTTCTAAATGTGAAATCTCTGACACATCGATTTTGAAGGATATTGTCATCTTGGAAACTGAAAAAAAAATACTTGCTCGTAAACATTTTGTACCTAGCCATATTATAAATTACGCTTGAAGCCTCACAGCAGCAACACAAACAACATGTGTCCTTATTTGCCTTCCACTTTCTTTTTGTTCCTCGACAGCACTTGATTTTTTGCTCTTTGGCTCAGCTGCTGCTCCTGAGCTGGGCACCAGAACAAGAAGACCTTTCTCTTCTGGTGCATTTCTAAGAGATGCTTTGCACATCCTCAGGCTGCCCAAGTCTGAAATCAGATGGCAGCAGCCAAATGTACGCACAGAGAACGTTTCTGCCAGTCCTCACTCTGGAAAGACCTGGGTGAAAAAGGAGATCTGTACTTCCTTTTTTTTTTTTATTCAAAAAGGGAGAACTAAAGAAAACCTATTATGCCGCTCCAGTTTTACTAGAACTACACGCAAGTTTTTCCAGGTGATAGACCTCTGGAAGTGGCATCATGCTTTTAAAGGTGCCCTAAAATCTTCCAAAGGATTTGGCTGGGTCACGGCCAATAACCAGTTTAGATAATTAATTTTCACCTGTTTATTGCACATCTGGATCTTGAAAGGATCCTTTATCCTTTTCATGTTGTTATATACTGGAATGATCTCTGTCCTGGTCCACCTAGCTCTCTCCCAGCTGAGTGTCCTTCAGGAACTGGCATGGGCTGGGGATCATCCTGGCTGCCCTCTTTTACTGGGTGAGACTGAAACAGCCTGGACACCGTCTGTTCTCTGCTTGTTGGCAGGTACAAGTCTTGGTTACACAAGCAGCCTCCCTGCCTGTCCCTTCTTTGTGCTCTGCTAAAGCAAAGCATACTTGTAGTGAGGGAGAGACACTCACACCACTTACACCCAACCTCTCTCTTCATCAGGGTCAGGGCAGAGAGCTGGAAAGTTTGGGATATGGATGGCATGATACACACGGCAGCCTCAGAAGAGAGGAAGCGAAGAGAGACACCTATGGAGTCTGTTTAACTAAAAGAGTTATCAATATAACGTACATTTCCATGAACATCTTGTTTTTGGTTGCCACATCGGAAAAAACAGGCATTGCTTTGCATTGTACGAAGCAGCAAAACAGGGGGGAAAAATTATCATAATCACAACAGGAAAACAATGCCGCAACCACCTCCCCACACAGTGGCAACAATAATGACATTTATATATTCCACCAATTACCATCTCCAACTCCGCTGCAGCTGTAGCTCTCAAGGACAGGACAGGCGCTTCGATGCATAATGCATGTACCTAGCAGCGACCGCGGGAACGATCTGATGCTGCCAAAGCTTTAACTCAGGACGGCTTTAGCTCTGAATACATTTTAATTAGACAAACACCTTTTTTTTTTTTTTTCTGGCACTTAGGGGACTGCATGTGTCATCTCTTGATTAATCCTTCAAAACCTGAACCATTTTAATCAATTCCCACTCCTTGCCGTTACTGACGCTGCGTACACGGTGTGCTACAGAGCAGCAAAAGCTTTTCCTTTGTATTGGCGCCTGGGAAATACAATGATTCTCTGCAAGTCTTTTCACACCTAGTAGGAAAAATGTCACTGTTATGGAAAGCTGTTTCTCTACAAGTTTAATTAGAAATTACATAAGGCCTGAATTTGGGAGAAGGGAGCGTTGGTGAGTTATTGTTGACAATCACATCTTAATTTTCTACTAAACGAGCTCGTTATTTGTAAGAATGTGCACTGAAGAGTATGGATAAACAATTTTTAGATTATGAGTAGTCTTCAGTTTATTCATTTTGACTGTATTGCGCTTTATACGTTACATGGTTAGTCAGCTATTTAACAAGCTATTTTTCTGCCCTCTCCCTGGATTACTGAAATACTTCGAATAAGAGAACAACCAGAAACAAGTAACGATACCTCAGCGCTGCTATGATTTTTCAGGTAAATGCTTACATTAAAACATCACATCGCATCTTAAGGATATTTTTGACATTTGCATCGATACCTAATATTATTTGAAAACTCAAAAACCAAAATTATATTAACCCGCTAAAATCACAGTTCTTTCATGCACAATTAACAAGTTATCTAAACTAGTTCTGAAAAATGCAAACTCAACAATTTGTGACAACTCTGCAATGATCTGAAAGCATCCTCGAAATTAGTTCTGGTGAAAAACTAAAAATGGGAAAATACCTTATTGAGAATATCAACACTCTTTTTTTTCAAGGAGTTTCACTACTAACTTGTCCCTAGGCTGGCAAAAAGAATAAGTTGTGGAGAAAACATAACTTCTGGCCATGATTTCAGCAGGTAGAAATTAATGATTCTGTTTATGTGCGACACACAAAATGTGACAAATATAAAATCCTACAGCTGCAATCTCTCTCTCCTCTGTCCCCCCTTCCTACAGAGAGAGATGAGATGAGTGGCTTTTAGCAGATGCCTAACACTCAACATAGCTAAACCAAGGTGGCCCAACAAAGGAGGCACATCTAAAGTTAGGGTATCCACCAAGAATACCCCCCTCTTCCTTCTTGTAAACGGAGGTTTCATTAGAAAAAACAAGATATAGATGCTGCCAGAGATACTGGATACCTATTGTAATAGCTCCCACAAGGATAACACCATTAAACAAAGAAGTAGAGGCCTCCTGTGCAATTTCTGGGTAATATTTGGGAAAAGCCTTATAAAGTGCATACTGCACTGATCCAAAATACAGGTTGCAATAGAATGAGTATATGTCTATAATGCAAAGACTATAGAGCATTTTTTCATATTTCTATATTTTATAATCTTGCATCACCTTGAGCTGGTTTTTTTTTTGTGTTCTTGGCATTTTTTTTGTTATTAAAAAAATAATTCCTCTCCCATCCATATGTTCTCTATCATCCAACCCAAACTATTCTATGATTCTATGATTATCTGGCTGTTTGACAATGACAATTTGCAATACTTACCTTCTCTGGTTTACTTGCTCCTTCTGTCACTTCTTCTTCCACTTCTTTTTCTTGCACATTCTCATTTTCATCAAGAAGTTTCATAGGTACCGGAGGGGGAAGCTCATCCTCTACATCTGGTGTGTTGTCAAGAGGGCTTTCTGAATTAGCACTTTGACGACTTTTTTTATTTCGGTCAACAGATGCATATTCTGCTGATTCAATTCTGCACTCAGGAATCTGATTCTGACCTTCAGAAACCACCAACAAAGCCTCTGATTTACTGTTACAGCTCTCTTCCATGCTGGCTACTGCTCCAACATCTTTAATTTCCTTCACAGTTTCATACAAGCAGTCTTCAACTATGTTCTCCTGAGAGGAGCTGTCTTTCAAGACTTCGTAAGGCCCTTCCATTCCAAGACTTTGATCATTTTCTACATTTCTAACGGAGATTATGGTTTCCATGGTACTGTTAGGGGGAATACTGGGTAGTTCCCGGCTCTGGTGACATTTTATAGACTTTCCAAGACTATCCTGTTGATCTAGCAGATCAGAGACAGATGTCTGTACTTCTTCATAAGGCTGGATACAGGCAGTTGTACTGTCCTGTGAGAGTACTAGAGAAAATTATAAAGAAGTATTTGAAACAAATGCGTAACTATAAGGTGAGTGTGATTTAGTACTTTCTACGTCGCTTTGGTTTTGTGTCTTGTTGGAAAGGATAAATGATAAATGGCCTGCAAATGTCTAGGGGTCATCATGCTTTTTGTTTATCAAAAGGTTTCAGTTACAGAGAGACTGTAACACCCTACTGTTAAAATATCTTTCTCACAACATCTTACATACCTGCACCCCCAAGCAACAGCATTCACAGTAGGAAACAGAGGATGGGTGGGTAGGTAGGTAGGTGCAGGTGTGCACAGATGTTCAGCTGGCTTGTGCTCAGTTATACTGAATGCTTACAGACTGCTTAGTAGTCTCAGATGAGCAATACTGGTGGGAGACCTCGAACCAAGTGCCTTTACAAAAAGTTTTGTTAGATTTTCTTCTTTCCATTCCCTTATCCTTTAAAATCAAAAAGGAAGGTGTTCCTCCTTCCTTCCTACCCAGTCCTCATTTTGTTTAACATGCTGGCCAAATTCTTGTCTGAATCACACCTCACTCAGCTCTGCTGCCGTCAGCCTCCCTGCACGCTACACCAGAAGCTCCTCACTGGAAGGCTACGCCATTCTTCTCATAGTCTGGCAGCACATAATGTAGGCTGACAACCTACTAACGAGCCAGCCATATGCACAAAAGAGAAGACTAGACTTCAGAAAGTAGTGTTAGGCAGAACATGTTATGTTAAGTCCCAGAAGCGAGTCACGTGTCACTGTCACTAGAGGATATTAGAGACTGAAATCTATGGGACGTCTCATCTTAGAGTGCACACGTGTGACATTCGCCTGCATTCAGGGATGTCTACATGGGCACATACAAGCATGTTTCAGGTAGTATATGGTAGGTAACTTTCTGTGGCAGCATTTCTTTGAACAATCACTTCCTTATAGCTTCACTTTTCTTAGTGCAGTCCCTATGGTACTCTCTCAGCAAAATCAACCCATTCTTCCATTTCCTTCATTGTGTTTGACACGATGACAGAAGGTGTTGCCGAAGCAGTCAGTACCCTTGCTTTGGTGGTTGCCATGGATGGTGCTTTATCTTGTGCTCAGGGCATGTAGACCTGCAGGAAGCTGTACCCTGACACCAAAACTCAGGATGGAACTGGAGGCACAAGATGCTATTTGCTGTCTGCATGGGAGATGGGAGGAGACGGAAAGGAAAACATCCTTCTCCATTCACTTGGCTCCTGCATACAACTGGGGAGGAAGAGGTGGAATAGGAGGAAGTGTCCTATTGCATCCTGACTAATACTCAGGTAGTCACTACCCAGGATGGCTGTGGACTTCCTGAGGAACATCAGGAACCGGCCTGGAGAAGCTGGACCACGTCTTCCCCTTCTGGTGCTCGTTCTCAAGGATTTCTGTGCTATGCAGAGCACCGTCACAGGCCCCAGAGAGCACCCACCCTGTTCAGCCTTGGGTGGAGGGGGGGGATAATCAGAAGTAACGAGAGCTCACATTTCTGTGCTCCTCTGGTTACGGACAGTGACATAGAAGAGGTTGGCGTACATAAGGAACTGACATAGATAAGGGGTTGGCACAGATAAACACAATGCTGGCAGGCTGACTAAAGGAAGAAAACCAACATCTGATGGTGCTGCTTCCACAGCACTGCCCCTGCTCGAAAGAACAGCAGAAACAGCAAAAAAAAAAAAAAAAAAAAAAACCAAACCAAAAAAACCCCAAAAGAATGCATGAAGTATGAATAAGAAATTAAAGAGCATTGGTTCCTGTTATTCAAAAGGGTTGTTATGCAGAGTGTAAGCTGAGTAATATCAGACAGTCTGAAAACTGTCTGCTGGCTGACAGCACACCTTTCAGTAGTGGCTTTAACAGCTGCATGAGTGGTGACTGGTGGCAAAGAGAAATGCCTCCCTTCTGCAGGGCTTTGCTCTGCGCATCCAGTCCCTTGGTGAGCCACACACCTACATTCACAACAAGCCAACGGATGGGAGTAGCGATTAGCTGCAAAAACAAAGTTTAAAAATTCCTTTGGATACTCTGAGGGGTAAAAAATGAATAGGTGAGCCTCTGGCTGCACAAGGTGATGAGGAGGTGAGCTATAATTTGGGAGCGCAGCCCCCGGTGTTGGTGTTGGTGCCTAATGTAGAGACAACAGCTGGCTGCCAGCAGCTCGGAGCTGAGAGAGAGTTTATTTTTAGATGCAGCTAAGCAAAATATTTTCCAGTGATACTTGAGTGTGAATCATTTGAGTGTTCAGCAAAGCAAAGACTAAGGAAAAAAAAAAAGGAACCCTATTTATGTTGCCTGTTTTCTAAAATACAAAAATACAAGTGACAGCCTTGCACAGCACAGGACTATGATCCAAAGTCGTAGTCCCTGGAGGAGGACCTGAAATTTCCACAGCCTCCAGGAATGAAGCTCCAAGATGCAACTGCATCTTCTGGTCACATCCCAGCTCCGAAGCTGGCTGAGATTAGGGAATGCAGCAGTCTTTGCCTGATGGCCTGGTCTACCTGCAGGTGGAGCTTGGTGGCTCAGAGGAGGACCCCAGCACCGTCCCAGTGTTGGCTGGCATGGAGGACTGGGAACTGGGGTGCAGGGCTGTGCTACAGCATGCCCATCAGGGAAGTGGAGATGCAGCCTAAAATGCCAATACCTCCACGGGGTGGGCTGCTGACTTCCCAGCCAGGCAAATATGCTCAGCGCATTTCTTACTTGAACATAAGTTTTGTGTAAATTACGTTCTGTAGGAAAAGGACTGCCGTCCAGAGAGCCCTGGGATACAGCAGCTGCTCTGGTGTCAGACCTCCAGACGTGAGCAGAGGGAAACCCAGGGTATTCAGACAATTGGCATGACTGTCTGCTTGGAAACCACCAACACGCAGCTATTGTGGGAGCTGTGAGCAAGGGGATGGCGCCGCTCCGCGTTACTCACCCTCGCCATTGCTGAGTGCCCCGTTCTGGTCGCTGCTCGGAGGGGGCTCTGTAGCTGAACTTGTGATCGAGTGGCTGAACACCTCCTTATCGGAAGGCTGCAACACAAATTAGTGAGGTCTAATTACCGTTGGATCAGAACAAATGTTTGCACAAATAGATAAGTGACAAAATTCACTCTGATCTTGGGAGTTCTGACTCATGGCTATTATTGGCAAGAGAGTCAAACCATGCTGATGACACTCAAAGATTTAGGTGATGTTAAAAAAATAAATGCAAGCATGTCCCTTCCAGGTTTTGTGGCAACAGATACTACCACGGATTCAGCCTGTGAGAAAAGAGCGGCTGACAAAGGGGTACGCTGTGCTTGCGCTGCAAATGGAGTGGAAGAAAGGCAGGAGATCTGGAGTGACAACAGTGGCAGGAAGAGCATTGAGAAAGTGCAGATTATCAGGGTCTACACAAGTTCTCCTCCTCTTCCTGTTCTGCAACTTTTAAAGTTTCCCTTGCTTAACCATCTCCAAATTCCTGAGCTATTTTCCAACCTGCAGTATTTTGCAAGGAGCTTGGTGCAAGCCAACCACAATACAGACACAAGCTGCCAGAAATAAATACTTACGACATTCATCAGATTTTCATGATCTCCATTCTGATGCTTGGCCTTCTTTTCCCTTAACGAAAAAGATGTATGAACTGTTACTACAGATTACGCTAATACACAAATGCCAGTCATTAACAGACCTTACACACCTGCAGCGAGCAGAACTGTGACTCACAAAAATATTGAAAATGGAATAACTGAAAATTATTACAGCGACTGGTATGACCTCTGTGTAAGGTCACCATCGAGGTAGGGCAGTGAACATACCTGAAGAGGTACAACAAACACACACAACCTGTTTTCTTCTTCAGTATAAGATCACAGTAAGGAGTAACTGATGATAATCAAAATATCATCCTCAATTTAATCATATCTGAAATGTTCAGAGACACATGATCACATGTTTTGACTCAAGGAACATTACTGCCTGCCAAGCTCCTATGCCTTACCTGTTGCAGCTGGAGCAGAGGAAGATGAGGAAGGTGAGGAACAAGAGTGTTGTCATGGCTGCCAAGCTTCCCCACAGGATGACGTGGACCTGTCCACTGCCTAAGAAACCACCCTCAGGCCCCATGGTACTAGCAGGAGCTGGCGTCACTTGGGGATGAAGAGGCTACTCCTTGGAGAAGGCTGGCATCTGTGCTGCACGCACCTTCTGTTTCTGCAAAAAGAAAAACACCATTAGAGGTTAACATAAATGTTGAAGAGAAAGAATATGATAGCTACAAATCTGGCAGGAGAGATTTTCAAATCCACACCTTACAAAAAGCCAGTTTCAAGTACAGACCAGCCAGCCAAAGAGATTTTCAGCTACGTTTCTGACGGTGAAGGTACAATTCTGATGGTGATATGGAACAAACCTTGTCAAATATTAACACAAGCTGTTACCCATCTACAATCTCAACACGAATAAATGTAGTACAGTATTTCTGTACTCCTACTTTGAGGAAAAAGTTTATAACTCCACTTTGAGGGACAGAGTAGCCTGTTTTGCATTGATATTTGTTAACTGCATTGAAAAGTGAGCTTTCCAAACCAACTGCAGCCTCTGCAAAGTTACCAAGCCAAAAAGGGAGCTGCAGTGGGCCTTCACCTCCCGCCTTTCCAACATCTCCTGCCTGCACACAATTCAGTGTTTGAAGTTCAGTGACAAATAAGCCAGGTAGGTTTTTGAAAGGAATATCACAAACACCTTTCTCACAGCGGATCAGATCTACTCTTATTTCTATGTGAAATGCTTATTTTCTTAATAGTACGTCTGGAGAGTGACAATATTGAACTTTCTTTTTTTGCTTCTCCCCACCTGAGTCTAAGAAAACAACTAATGAGGAAAGTACACAGAGTGGTTTTTAAGAACTTGAATAAACCCAACTTTTGCTACAGCACAGCAGCCCCTGGAGAAACATCCCAGGTAAATGGTATTTACAAAATATATGTTTCGGCACACAGTATCATCTAAAATTTTATACATATTTTTAATGCAATACACTGTTGACATGGCAAAATTGAAAAGAAGTCTTTCATTCTGCACTGCTGCAGGTATCAATTTATCTGTAATTTAGGAATAGGTTATGCAAAGTCTATTTACAGGCTTTCAGTCATTCTTCAGGATTGATAAACACTGAAACAGAATGCAATGGCTAAGAAATGAGCAGTGATCTTTTGGGAATGAAGAAGTAGCTCAAACATAAGACTGAATAATGTCTAAAGCCACTAAGACTTACTTTAATTTTATGCATATATTTTCATATATATATATTTACATATATATATTTTTTTTCTTTGCAGCAGAAACACACTTTGTAATAGCAAATTCAATTAGGTACTAATATTATATCTGTATCAAAAAACACCATGTCACCATTTTGTTATTAAAAACTCACAAGAAAAAAGATTTATTTCCAGGAAAAGGTCATTCACATAAAAGGAAATCTGGTGAGTCAGCTGAAGAAACTTAACAACTAAGCTGTGTGACTGGGTAGCTCTTACAAGTAACATTTCTGTTTCAACATAAAATGGGATCATTGGTTTCTACCGTGCAGGATCAGACTTCTGGACATCTTCCAGGAAGAACGAATTCTTACTAATTTATCCATGGTGGATAAAAGTTTTTGTTTGTTTGTTTGGCTTTTTTTTTTTTTCTTTTAGATATTAATGGCATGGCAATAACTTGAAATGGGAAGAAACAAACAACAGATTGAAAAAGTTGCTGATCCTGGAAAGACAAACTTCAACGTGTTGTTAAATATTTCTAGTTTGGACAAGCTGTAAGAAAGTAAGCTAATCTGTAACTTCTTTATGAGAAGCAGCTGAGGGAAATGGGGTTGGAGGTGGGTGTTGGTCTCTTGTCCAAAATAAATTATGGTAGCACGAGAGGAAATGGCCTCAAGTTGTGTCAGGGGAGGTTTAGGTTGGATATTAGGAAACACTGCTTTACTGAAAGAGTGATCAGGCACTAGAACAGGCTGCCCAAGGAAGTGTTGGAGTCACCATCCTTGGAGGTGTTCAAAGAAAATGTAGACGTGGCACTGCAGGACATGGTTTAGTAGGCATGGTGGTGTTAGGCTGATGGCTGGACTTGATGATCTTGGAGATCTCTTCCAACCTTAAGATTCTATGATTCTCCAAACCCATAAATACATCAGATGGGACGAGTAGGTGTCACACACCTTGCCAAAGTACAGATATATCTTACCGGTAGCCTTGAGCACCAACACCAAAGAGTCACTGCTCTTTGGGGACGACCACTGCCAAGCTACATGCCTCTGTGGTTATGTCAGGAAAGCTTGAAAAATTAAACACTTAAAAGCAATGGCACACCACTCTAAAATGATGTATGCTGCAGATGTGAATCTGATACAGCCCTGCCTCATCCCTATTTTAAAGCAAAACTCGGGTTATTTCTACACTGAGTCATAGTCACATCACTGACTGTGAAATGAAGAAAGACCTTAAGAGAAGCGGAATCAGATTTAGTCAGGAGAAAACTTGGTGTAATGCCTGCAAAGACCTTTCTGATGAGGTACAAGGGCACCATGCACTGGGATGGATTCCTGTAGAGGTGATGGACTGTCCTCATTTAGAAAACACTACAAAGCACACCGCACCGGCTGCATTAGCCAGCTCCAAACCTTTGTTAGGTGCTTTGAATAGAAAGTATTATTCTTTTCAACTTTTCTTTTTTATGACTTTTCAAAGACATTTTCTGCCCTGTTAAAGCTTTTTAAAATTATTCTTAGAAAATCTTTTACCTTCTTTTTCCCTATCTTTTCGCCTTTAAAAAAATACTAATTTTCTTCCTTCCTTGGGAAAAAAAGGTTGAAATGAAAATGAAATGTGAAATAAATGAAAATGGAATAAAATATTTTTTCAGCATTTTGGTTGTTTTTTATTTCTTAGTTTTCTCAAAAAATAAAAAGAGAGAATGTAAAAGAAAAAGAAACCAAAGAAACCTTTATTCTTTTTTTTTTCCCTTCAAATATTGGGCAAATAAAAATATAAGAAAAATAATATGGATTTCAAAACATTTTTATGTTTTCTTAAAACACATTAACTTTTTTTTTTAAAGCAGACACAAAGTTGTCTTGAAAGATATAATTTAAATTATTTCTGCTACTAAGTTCATGATTTTATACCTACTCTGAAGAACAATACTACACTCCTCTCTCAAAAGACTAAGTAATGTACCTAAAGCTAATACAGTAGGAAAAGTTATTCTTTTATTCTACACATATATTCTTAAGGCTGCTGGCCTTTAAATAAAGGTAATATTTGAGCTAAGGAAAGCTAAGGATGCATGGGGAGCAGCATCTTTGAAAAGCTGCATCTTTGAAAACTTCAGTACAAAGTTAGGAAGTGTTGGGATGAGCAGGAGCGGATGGAGTTGAGACTGAGCTTAAAAAGGAGTGAGATTAGAGGGAGAGAGTCGAGGGAGACCTACGCGTGAATGTCAGAAGTGAAGTGCAAGACTGAAGCTAGACATGAGACAACCCACCAGGCAGAAGTCAAATGGAGCAAAGAGAAAGACGAAGGACAGAAGATGTTGTTAATCTACAAGTGAAAGAGCAAGAATTCAAACACCAAAGCTCTGACTGTAAGTTGAGAGAAAGAGGTTGGAAAAGTACAGTGGCACTTGAACCAGGGGAGGCAACTGCTGGAGACACCAGCTACCTGCGCAAGCAGAATGGAGTAATAAATTGGAACAGACTGACGACAGATGAAGCCCTGCGTGAGGGAAGCTGAGCAGGAAAGATGTCACCAGTGACTCCTCTTAGCTCCTTGAATGGTGAGAATTTGGAATAAGTGCTAGAGGACCTAGAAGATGCTCAGCACACAGGACAGCCAGAAGTAAATATAATTATAATACAAAAAACCCATGCCTACGTTCACCTTCTGTGAATCCTTCTCATGAAGTGCAATCAGAGGGCTTACTCCTACTGTTTAATGCCTCCTAAATGATGAGGCTGAAATAGTATTCACTTGGGCTGGTGCCTTTGACAAGGGAGAGCTTCTGAAATACTTGAAGCTGGACAAGCACCCGTCAGCTGCCCTGACCAGCTCTGGACAAAAACCTGGCAGTGAGATACATTGGAAATACAACCGTCTGGACTCCCCCCGCTTCCACTTGGTGAATGCCTGGACACTAAAATGTCAACGTGTGTCTAACAGAATGGGTCTTGGAGCTGCTTCAGAGGCTAGTTCTAAAGGGAAACTTATTTGCAACCATAACTATGGAACAATAAGCAGCTAATTTCAAAAAGCTCTTAGCTGAAATGGCGAACTCCTACTTTTACAATAAAAAATGATATTGTGCTGCCCTCTGGTGAATCTCTCCGTCTGGGGACAGGGATTTGTGGCTATTGCGAGAGCGCTACAGAGCTGAATGCAAACCCTGCTGCTGAAGATGGAGCTCACAGGGGACCTTTCATCTGCTGGGCTTGAAAAAAGTCCTACCTCCGCCCTTAAAAGACTGCCAGACTTGAATAGTTTAACTTCGCAGACAGACATCGCTGAGACAGAATGACAGTCAATTGAACTGGTTTGTTTGGGTTTTTTTTTTTTCATATGTGAAGATCTTTTAAGATGAAGATTTCTTTCATTGTACCCCTTCCACAGAAATCTCCACACAAGTTGCTGGTGATGCTGAACTCCAAAAAAGAGTAAGAGAGGCAGGCCTGGGACACTTGGATAAGAAAAATGTTATTTCATCTAAGGCAAAATGCAAACGACAGTTTGCGTTCACATTTCAAAGGCACTATCAGTTCAGAAAACTAATCCTTACAATATATTGAATAAAATTTCTCCTTCTTGTGGCAAATTTCTCTTGCTTTTTAGACATCAGTATTTGCCATCAGTGGGACCTATATGGCAAATAACACCTGTAGTCATTTATTCAAAATTGCACTTAAATGCACAATTACATTTGCACTTTCAAAAAGACAGATATTTCATTGCATGACCTGCACCTTCATGGTGAATAATGTGTTATTTTTCCTTACAGATGTTGCAGGGATAAAGCAGAGCTGAGGCAGTTCAGCCTGAGTCAGTGATGATGGGAGTGTACGATGTGCAAGTGCAAATTCTTGCCAAACTGAAGGATAAAAAACTGCATCTAGGGTGAAGCAGTTTTGTGCATAAGATACAGGTTGCAATTTTAGGGAGCGCATGGAGTGACAATTTCAACTACGGAGGAAAAGCTTGGACTGAGACCTAAACTCCTTTGGAGCCCAGAAACGGACAGATCCAGCATGCTTTGGGTCCAGGATCTGATCTCGGTTTTCTGAGCAAAGATCTGCCTGAGCTTATGGCAAAACACATAGGGGACGTGCTTTGCGAGAGGCGGACCTCATGCTCCAGTGGCCCTGGTGGCCAAGGAGGAGATGGCATCATCTCCCACAGCCTTCCTTGTTGGAGCGAGTTCAGAGGAGGGCCACGAAGATGGTCAGAGGGCTGAAGCACCTCTCCTATGAGGACAGGCTGAGAGAGCTAGGGCTGTTCAGCCTGGAGAAGAGAAGGCTCTGGGGAGACCTGATAGTGACCTTGCAGTACCTAAAGGGGGTCTACAGGAAAGACAGGGAGAAACTCTTCAGGACGGCCTGTTGCAATAGGATGAGGGGTGATGGTTTTAAAATAGGGGGAGGTAGATTTAGATTAGAAATTAGGAAAAAATTTTTTACAATGAGGGTTGTGGAACACTGGAACAGGTTTCCCAGAGAGGTGGTTGATGCCCCATCCCTGGAAGCATTCAAGGCCAGGTTGGACGGGGCTCTGAGCAACCTGATCTGGTTGGAGATGTCCCTGCTCCTTGCAGGGGGGTTGGACTAGATGGCCTTTAAAGGTCCCTTCCAACCCAAATTATTCTATGATTCTATGATTGCTCTGGGCTTCTGGGTTTTACAACCGTTCATTCATGTCCTGCTGCAAACCACGCTTGGCCCATGCCTTCCAGAGGGGAAAGAGTGGGAAAAGCCGATGGCTTCACCCTTCTGCTTTTCTTAATGAATTATAGATGGAGTGTAGGCAAGGGAAGAAATTGTTCTGACAACTGAGCGACTTTGAATGCGAGAAGCCAAATGCGACAGGACAGGAGAGATTCAGGGAGGGCTGTGGGATCGTGACTCCTTGTCCTGGGCTGTCAGGCTGGATTCGGCTAACAGGGCCACTGCCCAGGAACTTCACGCGCTCGCCTCTGTGCCGAGCTTCTGTTACAGGGCTCCTTCTTGGGCTGCTCAGTCTTCTACCACCCTCTTCTCCTGCCCTCCTGTTCCCAGTGCCTTCAGTTATCTGCTGCTAAACTGTAAACCAGATCAGTCAGATCACCCAATTCGGAAGATCCTCTCCACTCCAACAGTGCAGACCTGGGAGTGAGAGGGGAGAGTGGGGAAGAAAGTTTAATTTTTAAAGCAGATTTTTACTGGTCTGGTAGCAAGCCCCCAGAGGGCTGCACTGAACCAGAAAATGGTGAAGTACAGGAACCATCAACTGAGACAGGAGCCGAGAAGTATGAAACCAATGTCCTCTAATGTTCAAAAAATGCGTAGATGTGGCACTTCAGGACATGGTTTAGTGGACATGATGGTGTTAGGTTGATGGTTGGACTTGATCTTAGAGGTCTTTTCCAGCCTTAAAGATTCTACGATTCTATGATTCTTTTATATATCCAGCTGCAAACACTGTCATTCAAACACAAAAATGGAACAGAAAACTAGGCTACAATAAAAAAAGCAGTCCTGCAAATGTGAGTAACATCCATGGATGCTGATCCTTTTATCTTCTGTTCCTCCAAATCCTGAAAACAGATTTTCTCTATGAAGACAGGGTCCTACAGGAGACCTAATGAGGTCCTATTACTTTACTCCCTCTCCAGAAAACTCCTGCAACGTCAGACCCAGCTCAGGCATCAGTGGGTGCAGTGCATCTCCAAGTGCCCAAAGATCGAGCACATCCCTTGATGTAACATCCTTAGGCCACCCTAAAGAAAGAACCTGAAGGAAGGCAATCCACTACCACAACTCCTGCACCAACAAGACTTTACACCAAACTACGCACTTGATTTAGAGAAGAGGGATGATGTGGCAGATGCACTTTACTCAATCCAGAACCATGTCAGGACTGTTCCGGTGCACTTGTGTTTTGAGCTGCTTGGCTTGGCAGCACCCATTTAACGAGACCAGTTAAAAGCAGACACGTCTCATTCCAAGCAGTGAAGAACTGCCGCAGGAGACCAGATGTGCACATAATTAAGGTCTGGTCCTGAAAGCCTGATGCTGGAAGGAATTACTGACATGGACTGCGCTGCTGCTGCAGGCTGTCAGACAAGCCTTGCGGAGACCATGTGTCCCGTAAGCCTTCAAAATAGTTCCTGTTTCTGCTTTGTGAGGCAGCAGAATAATGAGGTTCTGATCTAATTCCCCACTGCACCTACTTTTACAGAAATCATAACTGGCTTATCAAAGGATGCGTCTGCTCAATAATGCAAACCCAGATCTAAGTCAAAACTGAACAGTCCCAAACCACTGGCCTCTTTTAACCCCTTCTAAGTCTTTACATCTCCTGAGGAGAAACCAAGTCTCTCTAAAATCATCTATCTGTGGCATTGTAGAAAAAATTTTAAAAGGCCTTTGCAGCAAAAAATGCTGATCTACATCGCAATCTGCATTCATACTCCCTTCAACTCATTCATGCCTTGTCAGGCCACGTCACCTCAAGGTCAACATATTCAAAGCTGACTTGACTTCTCCTTCCATGCTTTCCTCTCTATTCCTACTAGAATTTTAGCAATTCCACATGAGCCTGCATCATAGGCTGCCTCTCCTCCTCAGAAAGACATCTGGGAAAGTGGGAAGAATCCGGACAGTAGTATGAACAATTCCAGAGCTTGCTTCAAGGCAGTGGAATTGTTATTAGAAAATAAGAGATGAAGCCAGCAAGATTTTCTTAGCAGACCGTAAAACTGGATTTTCAAAGGAAAGTGAGCATAATTGCATGTGAACATGATTATGTCCCAGCGAAACGCAGTCTGTATCCTGGGGTTAATGCATGTGCATAATTATGCACCTAACTCGTCATGTAGCTAGCACATCTATTTGCCACATTCACAAGGTTTTTCTGTGTATAAACCACACGCTCATGAATCTCTGCCAAAGCTATCTTCCGTTATAAATCAGGTCCCGAGCAAACAGGTTTTTAAACTAGTAACTGAAAGCTCACAAATTCATTCCAATGGTGGGTAATAACGTTACCCCCATTACCCTACCAGCAGTACCAAACCCCCCCAACACAAGCAGGGAAAAGCGGAGCGCCGCAGCCACAGCTTGCAAACGCAGAGCATCGGCTGGGCTCGGCCAGCTGCTGAGCAAGAAACCGATAATGGAGTCTCTGTGAAACAGCTCCTACGAGCTGTCCCCAGGCTTTACCAGCCAAATAATGACTGTCTCGAATGCAACAGCAGAAAAGCTTTATCTGGTGAGTGACCATGCCAAAGATTACAGCTTAAATGTAGCATATTATGCTCTTTCCCACACCCCCACAATATCCCATATTGCTTTCTGGCTGCAGTGAGGTAATTAGACCATGATTACTGCATACTTTAAAGCATATAGAAATGAAAGCTGTCTTTGTGAAGTGTTTTCCAGCTCTGACACAACTGCTCCTGATAGCTTTGCTTTTCCTGGAACTAGATGCTATTTCATATTAAACACAGCCTGTTTGTAATTGCACTTTGCTGTTTATGTAATTCTGCCATGCCAAGTCGCTTTTCAGTCTTTGCAGCGCAACAACATTTTGAACAACCCTTCTGCAAACTCAGGAAATAATAATGGAAATGGAGAAATTCCCCCTAGCCTGGGAAGTGGGCACACACAGAGATCTGACCTAAAAGACCTCTAAAATCCATGGCATTTGTACTTATTCTCAAACTGGTGTTTGAATCAGGCCCATGAAACACAATGGATAGATAGTACTTTCCAGAGGCTATTTCCAATTTCCAAAGGACCCTGAACTTACAAAAATACAGAAGATTGCAAAATATGCAGCAGCGAAACACAATGCTCTGATTGTGCCCAATCGAATGCTCCTGAAGAAGTGGGACTTTTTTTTTTAAAAAAACCAACTCCTACTTAGAGCAGAATTCAACTTCTGTATGTTAATATCTCTGAAAACAGGCTTCTATTCACCCAGATGCTATCTATGGGATCCCACCTGAGACATCTCACCTCTATTCTCATCACAGGAGAAGGCTAAATGACTTCCACTGACACTTACATTTTAGATTGCTAAAATTCTAGTACTGACATTAACTCTACCTAAACTGCGAAATTTTAAAAATGCCTTGTATCCAACTGTCAGGATGTTACAGCCTTTTAATGTGCCTGGAGTGAGACTCCCTAAAATGAAGCACACCAAAACCATTCTGATTTTGAAAAATCTAAGCAAAAGAATTTTAAATCTAACAGGCTCAGATTACTGGGTGCCAATGCTAGCATACAATCTATATCCCAATAAAAAGTCTTTAAGTTTCATATCTATAGATATAAAAGACAGGAGTGTTCCAGGGAACTTAAGTGATGGTCCTTGGAGGTGGAGCACAAATTACATCAAAAGGGCATGTTACATTTAAGATTAAATAATCTTGAAACAAAAGGAATTAGTGAGAATTGGGCTGTGCAGTATCCCACAGCCAAGAGATGCAGCAGTCAGTCATTTAACTTAGTGACAGACTGATTTTAAGAAAAATGTTCCCCTTGTGATGTGCTTTGTAAAGGTGAAGGGCTATTTCAAGCTCAATTTTCTCATTATTCACTCTAATTGATTCAATAAAGTGATTTTTAACTTGCTAGCATTTGTATTTCATGAGGAATGTCAGCTTTTCTTAAATATTTGGTGCATATATGCAGAGCATTCTCCATTGCTGGAGATGGTCCCTGTCCTGAAGAGTTTACATTTTACCTAGATAAGACCAAGGCAGCACATGAGAGAATCCCTGTGAGAGAAAACTGCCTTTTCATGAAAAAAAAATGTCCAAGACAAAGAAGGATTCAGTGTTTTTTTTAAGAGCTTTTTGGCAGAGATGAGAACTGATCCCAGATACCTGGTGTCCCCAGCCAGTGAAGCACCTATGTGATCTTCCTGTTCTCCTTTGAGCTGGAAACCCAGCCATGTGGTTCTTGAGGGAAGGTGCTGCCTTAACTTCAGTCATCTAAAAATAATCTAAACTGGCTGCCTGTAGGGTCCACATGGTCACTAAAAACTAACTTCTGCCTGTGGAGAGAGGAGTACCTTTGAAGGAAGAGGAGACTAGGTATGACCTTCACAGCTGGTCATATCTAGTCTCCTCTTACAGACCAGGGAACTTTCAGACACTTAGAACTGGGAAAGGAGATATCTATAAATGGCAGACAAAAGCAGGGAGGTTAATGTGTGGTGACCTGCTGGGTAAGGTCTTCACATGCACTCCTTTGAGTTGACTTCCTTGGCTGACACATCAGAACAGAAAATGTGGCTAAGCCTTTACGCAGTGGGAGCAGCTCCGACAGAGCAGGTCTTTTCATGGCCTCACACTGTTGCATCATGTCATTGCAATTTCTCTCCAAGACTAGCATAATGATGCCATTCTGCCCTTTCAATCAGAAGCAGAGCTGGGGCAAATGAAAACACCACTTGCTTGCGACAGTCCAGCGGCTTCACCTCCCCACCGAGGCGCAGGCACTGCCCTCCTTGCCAGCTGGAGCAGCATGGGGTGGCGAGGCAAAACCCAACTGTTTCCTGACCCCCACCCCAACGTCCTGGCATGTGGTGCACTTTATCTGCCTGCTCTCTCGCTGCAGAGAGGGAAATACAAAACTCTTGGCTTGATCTTGATGGACTGAGGCAGCAGAAGCTAATCACGGGTCCTGTGGGAATAATCTGCGAGCTGGGTTCCCCCCACGCACACCCAAATCCCTCACTCCCTCATTGTGACACACAGCAAATACAATTATAGATCTAATGAACTGCAACTAATGTAATTCTGAAAGTCTTCACAGCTAATGAAAACCAGCTCTTCCCCTTCTTGATTTAATTGAGATGTTTGGTTCATGCACTGTGGAAAAGAAACCCTCCGTAAAGCTGGGTACGAATACTGCACTTACATATCCAGCAAATGCAGTTGTCTGTCGCAGTTTTGGGCTCTTTCTCCTGACTGCTGGATATTTCATGGTAGGAAACTCTCTGCAAAGGGAAATGGACTTCAGAAAATAAATACTTTCTCACATTGTTTCAAGGGAAATCTCCAGTCTGAATGTCATCTACTAACTACCACTTCACAATCTGAACTTGGTGTAAACAGAACATTTCCTCCACATGAATAAATCATGATCCCTAATGAAACTACATCCCCCCTTGCACCTAAGCAAGAACGAGAAAACAGAATTTGGCCTATAGCTTGTAAACTTGAATTTGCTGAATAACAAATGACTTTTTTAAAAAAAATAATTTTTCCCTTTCCTTCAGTCTGTTCTTTTTGCTGCCTATTGGCATCGGTTTTTCTGCAGTTTGAGCATCACTAACGCTGCGAGACTTCCCCTGCCTCTGTGCCTTCCCGTGTTACTATCATTGGCATTATTTTAGCAGGAAGCGCTACAATATGGGCAGCACTGCAGGGAGAGAGATAAATACATCATGCCTCCTGCAAAAAGTTTTGCTACTACTTTGAGTTACGAGCTGCCAAAGCATGATGACAAAGAAGCAACTGCTGGTCATCAGGACAAGCAGAGCATCACACCATTTCATGCAATCAATAGCCAGCCTGGCTTTTCTTCTTCCATGTTTCAGTTTTGTGCAGACCCAAATCATTACTCTTTCCTGGTCTTGTTAAGGTTTTGAAGGAGAAGAATAAGACTAGAATTTGATGAAAACCCATACTGGATACAGGATAACTGCTCTCCAGGGACAGGAGAGATGGCCAAGACAGGCCAGATAAGAAGAAGAACAGTCTTACGCTGGTGATGTAGGAGGGGAAGAGCAGGCAGCATGCTCAAAACCATTGTACGACTGGTCAGTAGTAAGCACGTCTCATTCACACAGCAGCTGAGAAAAGTCTTTCAGCTGTGCAGATGTGACCTCAGCCCACATCCATGTGCACGCACACCACAAAAGCAGCCACTGCTTCCCCTCCTTCATGGCCAGGAAGCCTCCACCTCTGTTGTCCTGCCTCTTTCGGGCACCTTCACCCACGCTCTGCCACCCACAGAGCCTCATTCCTCCTTCCACAGCTTCCTCCTCTTTCTTTCTGGCGGCCATACTGGTGTTGTCGTGGCTCACCTCTGCCTTAGAGCTCCATGAACTGCCATCACTTCTCCACTCACCTCGAAGATTGGTCCGTCTAGCCCTGCCACCCTTGCCATTAGCTGAGTACCTCTCACCCTGGGCAGCATTTTTGTTTCAGCACTTCTTTGCTCTCTGAATTATTTTTCAATAATATGGATATACCAAATATACCAATAATATTGGATATACCAAATGATTGGTATATCCAATCAAACATATACAAACTCCTTATAAAATTAAGAGTACTGATATCAACATTTATTGATGATTGCTTTGGTTATGGCCTATTAATATTATGATGCCCAAGTGGTGAGAAACGGCAAGGCATGTCAGAAATACAAAAGACAGATGACAAGAAATACATCAAAACAGTCTCTCAGAAACAGAATGAAATGATAGGAGTTAAGTATTAGGACTGCTTACCTAAAATGGGATAACATTAAACAACATACAAGGCACAAACATACACGTGATAATGAGACGTCGGCTCAAGAATGTATACAGCCACAACACATCCCACCGTCCCCCCAGTATTTCAACAGCTTTTACAATTTACCTTTACACCACTGTCATAATACCTGGTTCAGATCTGATTTTCCTTTGCCAAGCAGCCTGGGTTTCATCTCCTTTATTCTTTGAAAAATTTGCCACGCTCAAGCCTGCTGTAACACCCTCCTGACTGTGGCTCATTTTAACGGATAACCTAACGCTGTGGGGTGAACAAACCTTTTTTTTATCCTTTTTTATCGCTTAGGGAGACAGTTTTATTGTAAAGCAATCAGATTCTGCAGAAGGAAACAGTTTTCAAAGAAACAACTCACGAATCAAGGGGGTGACCGTTAGTCATTGAAAGCTGACGCACTTATAGGTTAATTTGATAGCAGCAATAGTAAATTAATTTTTCCTTTTGTTGAAAGATTTTCTCGACTACAATGAACAGCTGGCTAACTGCCTGAAGAGCAGAGGTCATTCAGCTCTGGATTTGCTTAGACGCAATTATCAAATTGATGTGCTACTTTCAGAAAAACAACCGTGCCATCTCTTTAGAGAACCCTTTTCGAATTTTCAGCTGACTTGTAACACGTGACTGTACACCTTAGTTTGGGGCAGCTGCTAAACTATTTGCTTTGCTGTGTATTTCCATGAGTTATTCAAATAACAGGAGAAACGCAAAACCGAGTTCGGCTGGAAGAAGGCAAAAACAACAGAAAGACTCATCACTCTCTTTACCCCAATTTCACAGGTCTAAAAATAGCAGAAGGGAACTAACAGAAACTATATGGGCAAGAATGAGAACCAGATTGGTGAGGGAGAATTTATTCTTAGAAAAACCCTCATTTTGGAATAGTTACACACTGGCATGCACTGACCCAAATAGATCATGGCTCCTATCATTCCCTAGTGCATGCAAACAGATAACATGCTGATGTGCACCAAAAAGGTTTGGGGCAAAAAAGCAAGCAAAATCTGCACAGAAGCTGCCAAAAAAAGGAAAAAGCACAGCAGCTGGTACACAACTGCTAACAGGCAAAGACAGCACTGCTGGCAAATGCGGGTGGAGTGAAAGCAAGGAAAAGGAAAAATTATGATGGAAAATTCAAAGGTCTGTTGAAATGGATGGAGAAAACAGGCCAGTTACCATAGAGTACCTACTGCTGTCTGAGGAGGACAGTCATTTGACCCATTTCAGGACTCCAAATTTATTCCACTGTGCTGCTGCAGCCCAGTGACCGAGCCTCAGGGCTTCTGATTTCCCCTGGTGCAGCTTTCTGACTTGGCTCGATTGCCCCCATTGCTCTTCCGTGAGTCCGCAGATGAGACTGGAGGATTGTGAGACCGCAGGTCAAATCCACAGTGCGTCTCACCAGCTGAGTTACAGAGCTGAGCAGAGCAGTAATACGGGCAGCAACTACAGTTTTCTCTCCTTTCTTCCTCTCAGCCCTTCCATAGTTTTCAAATTTTCTATCAACAAAGTCCTAAGTGGCACTGCAAGCTCAGTGAAATGTCAGACATGTGATGTGATGGGTGGGAGTCAGCCACCCATCATGAGATGCCTGAGATGCCCAAGTGTGTCTATGTGTGAATGATATGTCTGAGCCTCCTGCATCCCCAGGGCTACCAGGCAATGGAGCCTCATAAGGAATGCAGCTGGCCAGCCCATGAGGATGCCATTTAGTTGCCTAAACATAGGACCTGTGTTGCCTGAGGGCATCCAAGCTATGTGGACATCTGTGCAGATATGGCCACAGAGATGGACAACTTGATTCAGGAACTGCAGGAGATTTGTGGCCTTCTGGAGTGGCAGCTGGAGGCCAAGGGCCATAGCCTATGCCATTTAAAACAGCAATCAATGCCCTCTCTTTAGGCAGATGAAACCTACATCTGGATGTGGTTGGCAGACATGGCACATGACCTACAGAAAATTCTCATGCTTCTCAAATAGCAATTAGAGACTATGAACAATGTCCCAGGGCATCTCAAATGGCAGCAGCTGCTTCTGGGTGGGCAATGGAAGGGGACTCTGATCAACACTGACTACAATGGGGCCTGAAGATGTCTTGCAGGTACTTGCCTAAATTTAGGAGTCTCCATTTGCAGTTGAGTCTCATACCAGTAATGTCATCCTTAATTGTTACACAGATAAAAGCATCTTCGTCTACAATCATTTCCTACACAAGGCTGAATGCTCTTAGCACTAAATCCTTCTCAGAAAGTCATAAGGATATTTTAGTTTAATTCAGAAGAATACTTTTCTCCAGGTAGAACAATGCCAGAGCATCACACTCTTTCCAGCTGGTGAATCAAAAAATGAATGTCCAGATTTTCAGAAATGTTCACTGTTACGGATGCTATAATGTTTAATTGTCTGATGGCACTTAGGACTCCAAGTAGGGAGGAAAAGAAGCAAATAAAACCACATGAATCTGGCCATCATATGAATATTTAAGACCCCTCTACTGGAGCATCGATGTGTGGGCTCATATCAACATTGCATTAAACATCCCTATGCAGCTACAGAATGCAAATATAAGCATAAGATCAGCAAACAACTATCAAAAGACCCATATTCGGGGGAAAAAAAAAGTTATTTTCCCTTCATGAACATTTTTAAACAAAGTGTTCATTTCCCTGTGATTTTTTTCCCCATTAAAATTTTATGTTACTGCAAAGAGGTAGGTATGTAGGGAACTTCTGGCCCAATTCTGTTCCCAATTGCTCTTGTATAATAACTGCAGGCAGAACATTGTCCCCTCAGTGGAATTATGTACAACTCTAGGTTTCTTTTTATTTAATGCAACATTAACATACACATCGACAGGCTAAAATATTAAATCTACGTTAGAGGCAACTATTTGCCCAACTAATTTAGGCAGAAGTAGAATAAATAATAAAGGCTTTTATTATCCAGTTAAAAAGACTAGCAACATTTATAAAGCTACAAGAAAATGCAGAGACCTTAAGAAAAATACAAAAGTATTCCTGCTCCAGCAGAAAGTTTCCAGGGACACCAAGAACTGTAAGTCAAGTTACAGACTTCTTTTGTAGACTGTTCTCCCTTTGTCTTTAATACTGGTGTGCTGCTATGAAAAATAGCAAAGTGTCCTGCAGTCAGGGCTAAGCATTAGTTACTATTTTGTGAAAGTAAGTTGAAACTTAATTTCCAGCCTTCAGTGTAAATCTGCTGAGATTTAGTCTCTTCCCAGAGTAAATCTATTATACTTCAGTAAATAGATGGGATACAAATAAAGCAGGAGCTCTGCAGAGTTTAAAACAGGAATTGCCACTGCATTAACAGGCTTGTGGCAACGTTACTTGGAAGTATTTGTTTTAAAGTCTCAGCAGGCTCGTCCTGATGCCTATTGTGTAAAACCATCTGCCGAACAGACAGAATTGATCTCTGAGCGTGTCCTGCTTGGTTTGTAAATGTACCTACTGTGACTAAGTACATAACTTATTATTAAAAACAGCCAGACCTGGTTCTTCCTGAGGGTATACTAATGTTTCTCATCATCCTTAAAAAAAAAACACACAACGAGAGATAAGAAATAGGTAAAGCATTTAAATAAGAGCCGTTATCTGAAAGGCTTACTCCCATGGCCTGAATCAACATGCAAACGTGGACTCCCAATCATCTTCACAAGATAATTATAATTCATAATTGGCACTTCTAAAGTGTTTTCACAGAGCTGTGCAAATATTGACTAATTAGCCACACCAGAATCCTGTGGGGTCGGTGAGCAGCTACGCTAACCCACTTTGGTGTCTGAGCAAACTGCTGGGGAGAAAAACCTCGACCCTCGCCCGCCAAAGGGGCTGAGAAGGTGGGAAGGTTTCCAGCCCCATGCCCCTCGCGCCTGGCCTGCATTGCTCCCACCACTGGCATGTCACCTGCTCCTCTCTTCTGGAGTGTAGACAATACGAGATCTATTTTAGCAGAGCTCTGGAAATAGCGGCCAAACCTCAGTCCGTTATACGATGTCCCATTAAGCAAAAGGACTAGATATTCAAATGTCAAAATAAAGCCTGAGGATTTGATACAAGTACGTGTAGTATTTGTGTGAGGATGGTAGCCTATTCTGCTAAGAAACACTCAAACAATGAAGTACTGCACAATTATGGCTTATTCCTCAAAACAAAATATTACACAGGCACTTGTTACTAAATAGTAGAAAAAGAGCTCTACATGTATGCAGCAAGACACTCTACTTAAAATTCAGAGAAATCTTATTATCCACTGTGTACCCACAATGAAGGGTGAAGAAAGTGTGTAAGTCCAGACAGAGCCTCCGAGAGGCTCTAACTTCATGGGGCTACCTCTGGAGGCCCCAGTAAAAGAAGGACATGGACCAGTTGGAGAGGATCCAGAGGAGGCCATGAAGATGATCAGAGGGCTGGAGCACCTCTCCTACAAGGACAGGCTGAGAAAGCTGGGGCTGTTCAACCTGGAGAAGAGAAGGCTCTGGGGAGACCTTATAGTGACCTTGCAGTACCTAAAGGGAGTCTACAGGGAAAATGAGGAGAAACTCTTCAGTAGGACCCGTTGCGATAGGACAAGGGGTGATGGTTTTAAAATACAGGGAGGTAGATTCAGATTAGATATTGGGAAAGAATTTTTTACAATGAGGGTGGTAGAACACTGGAACAGGTTGCCCGGAGAGGTGGTGGATGCCCCATCCCTGGAAGCATTCAAGGCCAGGTTGGATGGGGCTCTGAGCAACTTGATCTGGTTGGCAATGTCCTGCTCCTGGTTGGACTAGATGACCTTTAAAGGTCCCTTCAAATCCTAATGATTCTATGATTCTATGATTCATGTAATAAAACACAGAAGGCAAACTTAATGTCATTAGCTTAGAAGCAGAGTCTAAAAATGGAGTGAAGATCCTTAGAGGCCACAGCATCTAGAAAGTCAAATATGCCACTAAATGGTGCCTCCATTAAAGCCAGCTCTTCAATTAAATTGCCCTTAGGAAAGCAATGATTAGTCATTAGTGTCTCAGGTTTTCTGGTTTAAACCAGCAAACACTAATGATGGTTTTATTCCAGCGCTTTGTTACTAATCACCACATTCAGGGGTAACAAACAGGTCTTTTTCAAATAATTGTATTATCACAAGCTTACAACTATACAATATACACAATATGAACCATTTTTATTTGATGTAATCCTGCTTTGTCTATTGAAGCCATTGGTTATATGTTGTGTCTAATTTCAGCTACAATCTCTTCAGGGGAAAGATTGTGTCCCTGTGGTTTTGTAAAGCCTCATTCACAGTTACAATGGCATATACATTAAATAAATAAGGAGAAATCATGAACTATGGGAATTTATTCTGTGTTTATCAGGAATTCAGAAGTAAGGATTTACATATTTTTAAAATGGATTTTATTAAGAGAATACTTTCCAGAGCTCTGTTCTCTTGTGTTGTTTAGCAATTGGGAGATGCCTTTTAATTTAACTGCAGCCACTATCTAGGTAAAAATAGTAACAGGCCAAACCAAGTTAGTGTGGTGACTGGCTGAACAATAAATCCAGGGTTATTGCACTCTGAAGCTCATTTTGCAGCCTGGTTCATGTGTAACTGCTTCTGAGACAAACAGGTTTCCATCCCTGGTATAGAGCATTAACATGATGGCATTTTAACTACTGCATTAGTTATCAACTCTGAGCAAAGCTAGACAAAACAAATAGTAGGAACAGAGCAGAACTGGATGCTTTAAGTGAGCAAAATTCATCAAAAACTGCCCAAAACCAGGGAGTACAGATTAGGTGGCTCGGGCTGCAGTACGCTAAAGGGGCAGAAAGGGCTTCTGTGCTCAGCAGGTTTATATTGGTGGAAAGAATGGAGAAACAGTCCAACAAAAATTACTAACATTTTCTAAATTTGGCACTCCTTGGCTGCTCGTCCCTGACATGCCAGAGCAGGGGCTGGGGGATCACGGGCACAGCCAGAAGCCCGCTGTCGGTAGTAACACAGGAGAGTCAGAAGCCAAAGCAAGTCTACAATAAAGCTCCATATGCCACACTTCTTTTGTGCACACATTTTTTTTTCTCTTCAAGAGGAAAAAAAAAAAGCAGCAATTTTTATCTCTCTCTATAGAAATATCTTCATGAAAATGAGCATTCAGCCTGCTCTAAGGCTTTGATGAGCAGCTCAAAGGACCTCAGGAGACTGTTGGGCTTTCACACCTGGAGCTGATGAGTTATTGAAAACACAGGGTGACTCTGGTCTGCAAGAATAAAGGGTGAAGATTAGGGTGAGAGCCTTTTTTCAGGTACACCAGTGTTCATCTACACTGGGTAAAACACAGCAATACTGGTAGAATGAGTCGGCTGTGTTATTAAAAACATTAATTGTCCTGGCCAGCCTTCTGCCCTTAAAGACCTGCAACTTCATGCACCTGTAAGGCGAGGCGTCTGAACTCTACGGCTGGAGTGTGGACATTCCTCATTCTTCAAGATGTCAAGCCCAACTTATAGAATCATAGAATCATAGAATGGTTAGAGTTGGAAGGGACCTTCAAAGGTCAGCTAGTCCAACCCCCCTGCAAGGAGCAGGGACATCCCCGACTAGGTCAGGTTGCTCAGAGCCTCATCCAACCTGGCCTTGAATGTTTCCAGGGATGGGGAATCCACCACCTCTCTGGGCAACCTGTTCCAGTGTTCTACAACTTGCTGAACTCATTATTTTTTCTCATTTTTCTTTTTGGTTAACATAACTAAAACCTGTAAAGGGGACAGCACGTGAAGTCAATGCTGTACACTGGGATGGAAAATGCACCTATTTGCACAGAGGTAATAACACGGCCTAAAATGGCCATTCACCCTCAAAAGATGTTAACACGTAATAGCAGCTGCTCATCCTTTGAGTGTTGGAAAGAGGTGCTGAGAGGCTTTGTCCTAGAATGACATGTCACTGGTTTAAGCATTACGTGAGGAAATTATTTTAATTGCCCATATCAGTCCAGGACTGAAAGGGTCCTCTATTGGTCGCTATCTTGGTAGGAGTGGTGCAAATGTCTTTCTCTGCTCAGGGTGTTGTTTGAGAAGAACATGTACATACCTGAATGTCTAGAAATCTTCGCCACAAAATAAAATCAAAGAAAATCATCCCAATAAAACAGCTTTGCAAAATATTAGCTAGTAATGATAGTTTTTGACCACAAGTCTTATAGACAAAGATAAGATTTCTTGCAAGTATGAGCAGTGAAAGAGTGAGAATTGTTAGTTTTGAGATAAATGTAACAGTTAAAATGTCACAGACCATACTGAAGGCATTCACAATTGGCTCTGGGATTTAAAGAGGAAAAAAAAAAAGACTTACACTGTTGTAGGAAGGTTGGTAGTGATCAGAGTGATAATGACCATGAGAGAAACATGAGAGATTTTTTTTGTAAGCATCATTATCTAGTGGCCTTGAGTGCTAATCAAAACAAGGGTTATAATGCCCGCTTTAATGGGGTTTGTCTCAGTAATGCTCCTAAATGGCATTAACTACATTAAACCCAGACAAGCTATGAAGAGAGACAAATGGCAAAACAATACACTGAAAACCTAAAGATTCTTTTAATCTACTATTAACTGAGTTATCATCCATGGCATTCACAGTTAACTGCAGCTTTGTAATCCATTTGCTGAATTGTACAACTAAAATAGAAATGCTGCCGTCCTTCTGCTTGAAACAACAGATTAAATAAGGCCCAAATTAACCTCCAGAATGGCTGGTTTGGCAAATACTGTACTAGAACAGGCTGCATATCTGTTTTCTTCTTTAAAAACAAGGAAAGCAGCTCCTCTTTTTCCTAAAGTAAACAGAGGGACTCTGTCCCCACTGAGGTAGTCCTGCACATGAGCTGAGCCTCTGCACATCAGAAGAAGGATGCCCTGGCAGACCAAGGACCTCGCACGCTCCCTCACTGACCACTGCCATTCCCCATGGCTGCAGTGCTGCAAGGACAGATGCTAAGTGATCTCAGTAGGCTTTGGATTGTCCTCTTAATGTTTATAGGAAGAGGCACTGGAAGCCAGGAAGATTAATTCATCACTGTCATCCTCCTTGTTCCTTTGGCCTTGCTCAACTCTCCTCTGCACGTGACCAATGCATAGCCATGCTGAATTTCTTCAGCTTGATACCCCAGAAGATCAGTTACATTTGAATCTCTCAAAAGCAATTATATAGGTTTTCTGAGGTATCTATTTTTCTGTACCTCTCACACTGAGATGGAAAGATCCTCAGCAGCTGAGGAGAGAATGCAGACTATAGAACTTGGGGCAGATCCTGCAGGAAGAGGTGACAATTGACAGATAAAATGACAGCCAAGGTACAGAGGCACCGATACTTTCATGTTCATTTAGAGGCAAGTGAAATGTTTCCGGGGTCCAGTCTTGGAGAGATGGATTAGCTCTTTGCTCATGGTGTACACAAAAATGCAGGATCATGCACCTTATCTTGAGGAAATTTTCAATAAAGGTCTTTAAAAACTGAAGCTGTAGCTTAGGGAACACATAATTCATTCTGTAATTAATGAGTTCCCTCCAGTATTAGAGAGGAAAAATTCCTGTGGTTTGTATTGCTTTTGTGAAACGGTTGCTCTCCTGCTCTCAAGGGACCGCGAAAGGTCAGCGGTGCTGAATATACATGATTTATAAAGTAGTCCGGGATGAGAGGTGCTGTGTAAATGTAAAATATTATTAGAGCATACTCTCCTTAATTGCCATACACTGAAATGGAATTGGCTGAGCCGCAAGAGCAGAACTAAGAAACCAAGTTAATCTGGTGACAGCGGATTGTCCAAGGCTACTGACAGTCTATGACTGCACAAGTATAAATTCATCTCGCAGACAGATTTACCAAATGCTGAAAGCTATTGCTGTTCATCTGGAATAGGTGATACGTAGCTATGAATTCAAAGATTGTTACATACAAATGACTAAGTAGGCCAAGATCGCAGATTACTCTGTACCACGATGAAAAAGCAGCTTCTGAAGCAGCTGTGGCCATGGGAGGTCCCGTGTAGCACATCCACCTTCTGCAGAAATGCCGCCTTACACAAGCCAGTTCTCAAATGATGCCAGAGATGCTTGAGATGCCATGGTCCTCACGTGCTTTGAAAAGCCACCCTCAGATGGCACTTTTGGACTCAAAATATGCATCCTATTTATCCCTGGCTTTGATGGAGGCTTCCAAGTTCCCCTTGCAGATTTGAACCTTGAGATTTTAACTTACAGCAATATCCAAAGAGACTTCCTAAAAACTAGTCTCTTACGAAACTAAGCAAGAATGAGCTGGACTGGACCAGTGGTTCCATCCCCTCTCAGGAAAGCATAAATTATGCTTTCAGTTAACTTTTTGGGATCAGTTCCAATTTCTCTCTTTCTTCTTACCACAACAGTCTATACTTTAACACTGTAATAAATAATCAGTTTGAAGTAGATTTTAAAATATTTTAACAGCCGGGGCAATGATATTATTACTCTACTTTATCGTAAATGGAAAAACTCCCATTCCCCCTCCCAAACAGACAGAGATTGCAGATCATATTCTAAATTCTTTTCAAAACCCAGGCCAAAAGATCTCACCAGCACAGTCGTCTGTTCCCCTTCACATTATTATTTCCACTCTCACAGATTCTTTTATCTAATTCCCTTTCTCCCTGAAGTTTACACTGTCATTCCAAACATTTTTAAACTGCACTTCTCTTCTCTCCTCTTAAATTCCCCATCTTTCAACAGCCATCTAAAATCCTTCTTCAAATAATGTTGTTTTCTCTTAGAAAAATGACGCTATGAATTCAGCACTACAAAGTAATCTGTTCCTATCTTTTTTCCTGTGCTAAAACCAAGCCATTTTAGATCCTTTTCTGGGGAAAAAAAAAAAAACCACAATACAGCACTTCAGCAAAAGTATATAAGCTTTCTGCTCCTCTAGGGAAAAAATAAGTTCTTACTTTCAAATGTATTCATGCTTTCCCATGAAAATGGATACATATGATTGGAAGGTAAAGATCATTTGCGTTATCTACATTTGAGAGAACAGTTACATGAAGCTACTGCATAAAATTATTGATTTTCTAGCAACAGAAGTTTTATTCAAGGACAACGTCAAAGTTATTCTCATCTAGGTAAAACACTTCTCATCCACACAAAAAAGACTCTTAATTTCCTCTATACGTAAAAAACCGCTCTTTTGTTTTTCTCTTCACTAATGACTTAAGTACTTGGTTTCTTCTGCTTTCTTTGGATAATTTTTATTCAATAGATTTGCTCACAGCTAAATTGCTGTAGTAGTGGCAGACAATGACACTCTTAGGCTATGCTACACACTATTAACCTGTGCTCCAACTGAAAGCATTTATCATCTGGGGGCTACCCTTCCCATTTGTTTTCTCCCTGTGTTTCCAGTTCTCCTTTCCTAACAAGGAAAATGGCAAAAAATCAGTATGGGTTTTTAACCTAGGGTGTGACATTTTTAGCTCTGAGGCCTATGTGTAAATGTAAATTTCCAGCTGTTAGAACAAAGAAATAGCAAATGTGAAGCAGATGTTAATATATTACCCATTGTTGGTAATACAAGCAAAAATCAACTTTAAAAATTCCCACAGCTATTCCAGTAAGGAAAGCTTATTTGCCTGGGCATTTACATAGACCTGTGCCTACAGAAATAAGATCTAACTAGTTTCTCGCAATCCATGGAGTCTAGTCAAATCCTCAGTGTTGTTTCTTCATCTTCTGATATTAACAATCCATGGGCTAGAACATATAGCCAATGACATAATCTCCAGGTGTTTCTTCTGCTTAGCAATATGATGAACACCCAAAAACCATTTAGGGTCTCTACTTCTTAGCGTCTACTGCATGATAAAGTCAAGCGGTATCTGGATTTCATATTCTGTGCTATAGCACTCTTTTTAAGGACCATATTCAGCACCAAAAGTTAAATTCCATGTCTGGTTTCTATCAAGTACCACTCGATCATAAGTCTTCAAGCACTTATGAAGTCAGTGTAGCTAGAGCTAATGAGCAACTGCTCTGAGCTCCCCAAGAACTCTGCTTTCCTTTGAATCCACCAACTGAAAAAATGCACAGCACATCTGTGAAAGAAATAAGGTGCTTCTTGCTATAGCTAGTATCTTTGTTGCTTCTACCATCTTCTAACCCTTTGAAACCTCTGAATCAACTGTCCTGGCATGGCAAACACAAGTCATTGCCAGAGGCATGAAGGAGCACAGATATTCAGAGCATAGTTACGGTTTAGATTCTCCTTCAGGGTCTCCAGCCTATCTCTAGCTCTTACCACCTCACATCTCTCATCATCTCTCTCTCAACTCCCATCATCCCTCCTATGGACCTCGGATCCCCATGAATCCTGAAAGTCCTTCCTTCTAAAGTTAATAATACAGCAGCGACTTCTGAACGTCTTGTGTCAGGCACATTTGTGTTTGTAATTCCTTTCACACTAGGCAATTCATTAAGGGCTCTGTTTTGATTACCAAAATGTGTGAACACAATTTTGTATCTCATCTATACAGGGTCACTCTTATGTCAGCTCGTTTTTGAGTGTGACAGTCTTTTCCCATCCTAAAGGCAAAACAGTGTTTACATTTGGTTAGTTAAAATATTTACATTGCACATTCAAATGATGTGTTTTCCCAGTAACAGGGCTCTCTGTGGTATTTCCTCCTGTACCTACTATGCAGCGGAAACAGATGATTAAGATGAATATTCCGGGTGTCTCCAAACAAGCAGATTAAGGAAACAAGCAGCACAGCTATACTGTACAAACACTGCTGGACTTTGCAATATCCACGCGGGCTGTGTAATGTAATCTGCCTAGCACTGCATGAAAGCCTCTCTTTTAGGCCCCCAAATTGGAAGATACACCCAATTTCAAACAGATTCTTCATATATTGACCATTTATTTCTTCACTTGGTGCGTGAGGTAGAGTGAAAAACGACAGACGTAGGTCCTGGGAGAGGAGGTAAGAATGATGCTGTTTGCTGATCCTGAGGCTGCCTGTGGATGAAAGCCTCAAGCGCATTGTGTCTGAAGAGGTGCGGAGATGATGGGGGCTGCTACCCAGCAGGAGAAGACAGAAGTGAAATAGAGAAGGAAGGGTGACACTAAAGCTGGCGGGGAAGGCCACAAAACCACGGTGTTTCTATGAGTCAGAAAACACACCAGACCCTCCTGTTTTAATTTAACACTTCAAAGTTCAAGAAAATACTGCAAGTGATGCTACACAGGGACCTGCTGCACCAAGAGGTACACCAGACACACAGCATCATCCTTTCCCCAAAGAGACTGTTTGAGGCTCACAGAAGAGAAAGAGTACGCATATAAAACCTCATAGGACAGCAAAATTCAACATTATTTAAGACATGTTATCATCTACAAAGTTATTTTTTCTCATGTATTTGTTACTACCAAACAATGAAGGACCACCATATGTAAGCCCTTCTGAGAAGAAATCAGATGCAGAGTGAAGCAACTCCTCACATGGGAACTCCATAGCAATGAAAAATTAGGAAAATACCTTAAAAAAATTTGGCTTTCAGTGGGAGCATGCCTTACCTTACAGCACTGCCCACGCAGGTCTTCATACAGGCTCTCCCCGTGAGGAAGCAAAAGCTTCTGTGCTGAAAAAAAAAATGATGAAGTGCCGGTTAAGAAGTTACTGCAAAGGCCCTGCCTGTGCTTGTGTCCATCACAAACTCTGCTGCATCGTTTTGTTTACAGAAACATACACAACGGATGAAAGTTGACTGTGTAAGCAAAAGCTATCTATTTCAAATCAGCCCTGCTCACTTAGTGTTGTAAACTCCAGAGGAAACGGGTTATAAAAGTCACTGTATAAATGAAAAATGCAGCAGTTAGCAAATGAACTTTAAGCAGGACAATTTTACGTGCGGGAGACATATTTGCTCCACTTTTTAAAACTAACAGAAGATGAAACTTTGTAAGTGTTTGCCAGTTAAAACACAGCAGTAAAAGGAAAGTAACAGGCTCTAAATCAGTGGAAGCTAGTGTGTTTGCAATAATAAATGACCAATATGGATTTAATGTAAAACTCCATTTATCCACATGTATTTTTGTTTCCTTATAAAAGTAAAGCATGCACTGAAAAAAATGAGTGTGAATTGTAACCCCTTTAATTATTCTGGTTCCATTTTTTTTTGCTTGTGCAGACAAACTCTGATTTGAGATTTCCACACTTGCTGGATGCTGGCAAGCACAAGAAAATCATTCAGATGCAGAGAATCTAATCTAGGGTCTCTGTCCTGGAGGTACTGACGATAAATATCTCTTATTTGATAGATTAAAACAAATTAAATGGGTCTAAATATGCTTATTTTTACTTTAAAATTCCTTCTTTACTGGAGCAGGTGTTGTCTGGAACGTGTCTCCCTGATGAGAAGGGTATGGTTCAGATGCTGATGCCCAAATGGCAAGACGCGGGGTCCAGCATCACCCCTCCAGCCCCGCTGCCTGGCCGAGGAGCCCTCTGGCACAGCGAGGAGGGGTGCATGGGGAAAGCCCCTGCGGAAGGACGGAACAGGCTCATCACCTGCCTGCCCAGTGCCCGATGCGGCCCCACTGCTGAGCCTGGGGGGCTTCGTACAGATTAGTGGGGCTGACACACCCGCATGAAGGGAATGCCACAAACCCCCGGGGCCAAGGGCTAAGGGCCAGGATAAACCCAGGTACCGCGTTTGGAGCGGGCAGGTAGCAGCCTCGCGGTTTCCCATGGATAAAAGCAATTTCCTCCGGCCATCCTTGCTCGCTGGCCCACTGTGCCAGTCACCTCCCGGTTACACAGCTTGCAGCTCCCAGCCCTTGGCTGGCCGGCTAGCAAAGCCCCGCCGGTTTTGGCAGAGGGATGTCCGGCGCGATGGGCAGCGGCTGCTGCTGTCACTAGCAGGATGTTTTCCGGAGTTTCTCCTACAAGGCAAAGTGTTTATTCTTTTTGAAACAATTGCTCCCTGAAGATTAAAAGCAAACATGAGCACAAAAGCAGCGCGTGTCCTCTGGGGCTGCTACGTGCCATCAGGCGAACAGGAGGTACGAGCTGCCTTCTCCCGAATCACACACAACGAGCGGTGCTCCACTGGCAAAGGCAAGTCCTTTGGCGCACAAATTATACTTTCCTCTTTTTTTACTCCCTCTTAGAACAAATCAACAAAAAATCCCCCAATATCTTTCAAATGCCACTTATGACATTAAGAGCTCCAGACCTGGAGTTGTGTTGGGGTGCTCCCTGTTCACCCCAAAAGCACATCAACCTGGGCACACAAAACGAACAACAGCTCCAAGGCACGCATTTTTGAGACCACGTTCATTGTCATCCTCAAATTGCAGTACACACTTCCAAAAAATATAATTAACAATTACAAGGGACAGACAGCAATAAGAACAGCAACAGACCTGGAGAAGTGCTCAGACAAAATACACCTTTACTTTAAAACCAGAAAAAGAGTAGTAATTTTAAAACTATTAAAAATATCACCGAAGTGGTAAGAACACAGGAGAAATATCTGCAGAACAACATAAAATCTGTTTAGCACAGTCTGTGTAATCCTAATTATTACAAAGAGGCTGAGAAAATAAATGCGACAAGGGTTTTTCTTTCTGCTGCGGTGTGTGGAACAAATGTTAATTTTTTTCCCACTGTACAGAAAGCTTTCTACCCCAGGGAGTACTTGCAGGGGGGAGGAAGCGTCTCTGGTAATAGGAAGAAGTATTTACCTTGCCTAATGGCTATATGTTAATGTATTTCTATTAGCAAAATCCATTTAATATTGCATATACATAGTATCTTCTGGCTTAAAAAGTAAGAAAGCTGGAGAAGGAGACTAAATGGTCTTTTCTTCCTCTGACGGGAACACATACAGATTTTCTCATTATTGGTAATGCGAGCTAAGCCCACATCAGGGGGAACAGACAAACTTCAATAATCCTCAGCTGCAGCACGATGCTACCACGAAGCTTTATTCCCTGAAGGAGTACGGCAGACTTCACAACTTCTCCTCCAGTTATATCACCCATATTTTAACTGAATAGTAGCAATCTCTACCAGGCTACTATAAAGAGAAAAACCTTACCTTCAATTAACAGGGGCTCCTCGTACCGGACCCCGTTCGCATTGAGCAGAAGAGACCAGAAGCAGCTATGGGTGCCGTGCTACGAAACTCCCTTGTGTCGTTAGCGCGGCTCTAGGAGTTTCTCGACCCCTGTCCTCAGCTGCTCACCAATTCCGTATGCGCGGTGCAGATCCTCACCTTCTCTGGCTGCCAAGCCGGCCACAGCCTGTGAACAATGCCGCCTCTGTCAGCCCACCGAATGAACACTGCCACAAAGACACGCTCGCATACAGCCCCAGACCCTTTATTTTTTTTCTTCTTCTTCTTCTTGGAGTATGGGCTGATGAGAATGGACGGAAGAAAAATGCTTATGTATTTGTGATTAGCCAAAGCTTCTTTACGTGCGGGAGGAGTACGACAGCATCAGCACAGGACGGGCACCCCGGTGCCAAGAGGGGAGAAGAAATCTGCACTGGCCAGAGCGCTCCCTGCATCACTTTGCACATTTTTGTTTCGGATCTGTGGGTGGCTGCATGAGCAAGTAGCCAAAATAGGGGAGGAGTTAACGTAAAATGCGATTAATGTCTGCCTTTTTGGGAGCAGGACAGAGAGGCGTAATCGTGGCTCGATGGCACAGCAGTGTGCCTTACGCACCCCACCTGCCACCGCCCACCCTCCGAGACGGGCTGGGAAAGCTCCCCTCCTGCTGAGCCGTTATCCCCGGCACAGAGCACGGATGCGGTGGAAACACTCCGGAGAGCTGCTGAGCACACTGGCTGTTCGCTCCCTCCCCACAGCATTACCAGTTTAATTTTCAAGGAAGCACGATGCTTCATGATCTTAATGAGCAACTGTAGGATGAGACAATGAATGACAGCCTCAGCAGATGTTTATAGCTGTCACTAGGAAGAGGGGAAGACAGCAGCATCTTAAATCCCCGTTTTGTGCAAAGCTCCCCCTGGAAATCAGAGAGGCAAAGCAGAAAGCCCTTTTAAAAATCAGACATCTGTATTTTTCTTGTTTTGAAAGGACTATTGCGTGCACGTTGCACACATTTCACCTAACTCCAGGTTTGTTTTCTTTCCTATCAGAAAAAGAGAAGTGATCTGGCCCGGTTCCAGAGAAGTCGGTGATGATCCCTGCTGAAACCAATTGGAATTTCACAGTTTAACTCCAATATTCCGAAGCCCAAGCTCCACAATAGATGGTAGCTGCTTCAGATTCCTCCACGTTAATTATAGTTCAGCTCCTAAGAACAGAGCAGCACACAACAACGCGGTTTCTTCTAGAAGTAAACCCCAAGGGACACGCAGCCCTAGGGTGCAGCACAGCTATGAACTCGTTCCAGGTCCCTGATGAACCATCACACCATCACAATAATTTCCCATGCAATTAGTATTAATTGGTGACTGGCTGGCAATCTCCCAGGAGCCCTATCTCACCCTTTTAGCAGGTCCTACCAGGTCAGGCTTGAGGATCATCAGCGGGGTCAGGTGGCCATCATGGGTGGCCCAGCTCTCAGGGCTCGGTTTTTGCTGTTAAATTTATGGGGAACTGGCAAAGGCTATTTTGAGTAATGAACAATCACAGATGTGCCACTTCCAAAGTAATGCATATGTGTTTGCCACACAAGACAGCAAAATAAGGATTTCCAGAGGGAATTTATAAACAATTTTTGTAAAAAACTTGTTTCAAAGCATTTCACTGAGGCCAAACTCCAACATGATTTCCAGGAGAACTGAGCAGCAATGCCAGTGGATGATAACAGCCCAGTAAGGCTCTGCATCTTGTACTCAAAACTAAACTGAGAAACCATATTTTCTAATTTTATTCTTAATAACAGTCCTTAAGGAAACTTTTTCCTTTTATCTACTAGTAAGATCAAGTTATCTGTCTTAAGCATCTTGCCAAATGGACTTGAGCAGGATCAGGATTGCTTTACATCAGCAGAGCCCCACAACTCCCTGGCAATAAACAAAATCAGATGCTCTTTGACAGAACACCATAAATATCTAAAACATATTTCAGAGTAGCTTCCGGGGTCAGTATCACAGCTGATGAATCTCAAATGTGATCTCTTTTTGCTCTGCAGAATTACATAAGTAATCTCAAAAATCCATATACTTCTTTCCTTTAACAAAATGTGCTGAGGCAGTTATTCAAACTATGCCCTAAATGAGAACTGCATGGAGGCCAGCCTACACATACCATTCAATAACCAGTAAAGGATGCAATACCTAATGATAAAATACATTAGGAAATGCTTGTTGCTAGAGGCAAACAGAATTATTTCAACTAAAACAGGTCAAGTATAATCAAGCGCGATGTCCTACAGGCCAGCTTTATTCCTCCTCCCTTTTCTGCTTCTCCTAAGTTCCTAGTCCATGTGAATCAGTGGTCCTCAGCATTACTCTTCCCGTACCATTTACTGTGCAACGTTCGGGAATCATAACAAAGCATCAACAGGCTGCCTAATGCAAATTGTATACTTTGGCTCGGAGGTAGTTGAGAACATTAACGATGGCTACTTCTCTTGGCAATCTTGGGTCTGGAGCGGAGGAGAGTGCTACAGCCTGCCTGTGCCACCTCACAGTTCACCTCTAACAGTTTGCACCTCTAGATTTTACTTATGGGCTCATGTTGTACTTAGTGTACAGAAACTCAAACGTGACAATCAAAATTCACAGTATTTACAATGGTCAGCAGATGTAGAGAGATTTGTCATTTACATATATATGATTTATATGACATAGGTTATCAATTTTTTCCTTTGAGATCCTTCTCTGTCTGGATCTTTGTGATCCTATTTGATTTTGATTTCTTAAAGGCCGTATTATCAGGTCCTTCCACCTGCCTGAGCCCAACGCTGGACTGGAGATGGAGGGACTAAATACATAATTACACTTCATCAAGCATCACCTTTTGCTCTGGCTGGGAAGTACTTGCGTATCTCCTGTGCAACCTGACGTCACGCACACACCGGACTGCATCCACTGCTGAAGCGGGCTTATTTCATATTGAGCTGTCTATCTTAGTGAAGTATTTTACTTGGACATAGACCATCCGGGTCTACGGTCTGTTCTCCACTAAAGTCTCCTGACTAGGTGAAGACATCACCTATACAAGTTACATAAGACTTACGGCCATGTCAATTTTAATTTGGTGTATCTAGCGTGTGTCTAAAGCTTCTTCTTAGTGCAGTCAAGTGAAAGCCTTACAATGATCTGAAGTGCACCAATACAATCTAAGTTTTGTATTCTGTATTAGAAGAATGCAAATCATTATCTTAATTTTTTTTTTAATGGAAGGATTTGCAGCATTACAGTAATTATGAACTACTATACATTCAAGGAAGCATTTTATTAAGAACATCTGATGTCATTTGCAAGTTTATTTCTTCTCATTCCACCTGTCTGATTAGCACTGATAATGGAACTGAAACTTTCACCTCATCTGCTTCCAGTATTTATGAAGCATTTGAACATGGCTCTTTTGTTTCCATTTGTAGTATCCAGAATTTCCAACTGTTTCTTTCATCCAAATACTTGATAGATTTGGGCTTGCTTAGTCCAGACAAGACCAAATGTATTCAATCTGCTACAGTAAAGACTAAATACTTACATATGGTTTCCTAACGCTACTCATTAGGACACGGATGGCTACAAATGTGCTTCCTTCAACTTCAGCTTGCCTTTTATTCTTCCCTGCAGCTTGCTCATTTTTATTAAAAATGAAGAAAGAAATCACATTACAAAGTTTTCATCTTCCACTCATCTGTCGTGGTTTTGTTAGTGAGGGGGGGCCTAAGGTGGTAGCTTCTGTAGGAAACTGCTAGAAGTCGCTCCCCTTTGTTTAGTGGACTCGGCCGGGCCTAGGGCAGACCTGCTGCTGGCCAAGGCCGAACCGATTGGTAGCAGAATGTCCCGTGATAACGCCTCTGCGATAACGTATTTAAGAAGGGGAAAACAGGAAAAAAAAAGAGAGAAGAGAAGATGTGAAGAAGCTGAGTGGGGGCAGAGGCGCAGAGGGGGAGGCGCAGGCCTCATGGGCCTTGCAGGCCTCACCCTCTGGCCTCTCGCCAGGCAGCCGACTGGGCCTGACTCAGTCCGGCCTGGCTGCAAGAAGTGGAGAGGAGATGAGAAGTGAATAAGATGTAAAAAAGATCCTGAGAGACATCTGCCAGCCTGTTGCGAGGAACGGCTGCAGACGCCAAGGTCAGTTCAGAAGGAGGGGGAGGAGTAATGCGGCTCCTGGCCAAGATTCCCCTGCAGCCTGTGGTGACGACCATGGTGGAGCAGGTTGTCCCCCTGCAGCCCATGGAGGTCCACGGAGGAGCAGAGATCCACTTGGAGCCCGTGAAGGACCCCGTACCGGGGGAGGTGGATGCCTGAAGGCAGCTGTGGCCCGTGGAGGGCCCGCTGGGACAGCTGTTCTAGAGGGACTGCACCCCGTGGAAGAGATGACGCACGCCGGAGCAGTTCCACGAAGGACTGTGGCATAGGGGTGGGACCCCACAACGGAGCAGGGGAGGAATGTGAGGAGTTCTTCCCCCGACCATGAAGCAGCGGCATAGAACAACATATGATGAACTGACTGCAACCCCCATTCCCTCTTCCCCCCTGTGCCGCTCAGGAGGGGAAGGGGGTAGAGATAATGTTAAGCTTGGGAAGAGGGAGGGGTGGGGGGAGGTTATCTTGTTCTCTGTCTCATTATCCTGCTGTTTGTAGTAATAAATGAATAGTTTTCCCCAAGTCGAGTCTGTTTTGCCCGTGACGGTAACTTTAAGGATTTGTCCCTGTCCTTATCTCAAACCTCAAGCCGTTTTTCCTTATATTTTCTCTCCCTGTTCTCTGGGAAGGTGGGGGGAGTGAGAGAGAGACTGTGTAGTCTGGTCCCGATCGGGGCTGAACTACGACATCATCCTAGTCTTCAAATTTATCCCATTTATAAGGCTCAAGTATTCTATGACAAGAGCTTTTTAGACCATTTAACAGGAGCAAAGTCTTGAATGATCAACGATTTTTTTTGTTTGTTTTATTCTCTCCTGCATCCTCCCACTTTTCCTATTTTCCAGTCCTTAATTAAATTTCAGGTCAAAGCTCCTTCTGACTCACAACACTCAAATGTTTTCAGATTTGGTTAAAAAATAGTGTAAATCCATTATCCTATATTGTCATAGCTAACCAGGAGAAACTCTTCTGTATTATTTGGATATATGGACAAGATCTGATTATCTAAATCAAATTGCTAAACTCTAAATGCATAAGGGACTATAATTTTTTTTTTTAATGTCAAATCTGATTAAAGTGTGCTCAAAATAATTGGCCAGAATATAGAATACTAGTGGGCAGAGCTTCTGGAAATGGAAGTGACACCATGCTAATAGGCAAAACAGCCACCACAAGATGTAAATCTATTTATGAATCGAGGATTTATTTTTGAAATTATAAATGCAAGAGGCAAAGACTGACATTCTCCTATCATTTTTTGACAAGCTGTGATAGAGCAGCTGAGAAGAAGGATACCTGTGTCACTACTTCATCCCCACCCACTGCTGCTCTGCATCCTGCCTCCTATGGCTGATTCGCCTTTCCCAGTCCTGATCCCGTCAAACCTGTCTGAATTATCCCAGGTTTGCTACCAGGAGTGGCGGCATCATACTCAGCAAAAGCATAAGAGATAAAACTGTTTGTATTCAGCAAATTGCATTACAGGAAAAGTAATTATAAAGATGTAATTCTCTCTGTACAAGCAAGTATTTGTGCAAACTGTACAAGTTCTCTTCCCAGAGCTAATGCTCTGTAGAAGCTGCTGGAAGCACATGTAAGTATTGAATCAGTGCTAAAGATGTCTGTACCATTTATTGACTATAAAATATATTTATTATTTATTATAAAACAAGGGATAAATTAAAAAAAAAAAACCAAAAGAAAAAGCAACTACTCTTAGAAACTTCTGCGTAACCCCAGGGAATTGAGATAGTGTCTAATTCAGGAGGATTCATTTCAGGAAAAACGAGATGGGCTGTAGACTGTCAGCCAACAGTTCTCGGTCCCTTTGATCATCACTATATCCTTCACAGAGAAAACTTGTTTAAAAAGCAGGAAAAACAAGATGAACAACCTTAATGCCCTTCAAAACATGAAATTGGTTAATTATGTGAAACATTTTTAATGCAACCAACGCTGTTTATGCTGTTCTCCTACGCACCCACAGGACAGAGCAGAGAGCTGGCTGCCCATGTACCTGCTTCATGTGGCACTAGCATGAAATCTAGCAATATTGCCCAAAGTTTGGCCTATGTTACAGAGAGAAAAGGAAAAAAAAAAACCAGCTTAAAGAAGCTGCTGGCACCTCCAATTTGTAGAGCTCGCAGAGCAGATGAACAATAGATCAGTAAGAGATGGTGTTTCCAGCTTCTTTGTGCTACGGTTGTCTTGGGATTTTATCCTTTTTGCTTGGACTGCACACTACCTTAAGAGATCAGACTTCATTTTATATCTGATATTATATTGTCCTTAAATACTTTGGTCTCTCTTGGACATACTCGCTATGGATGGATTGGCACGTATCTGGAAGCCTCACCCAAACTTTATTTGTGAGGCTGGACTCAATGAATTTAGAGAGTGATTAAAAAGGAAACTCAAACGAGCAAATCTTGCAAGTGTCTGATAAAGCTAGGCTTATGAAAGCCTGCTGAGCAACTGGACTCTGCCCTGATTTGCAAATCTACTTTTGACTTCATGTCACATCTGAAGTAAACACTTCTCAGGGTGAACTGTCCCAGTAAGCTCGAGGTGCCTGACCACCACAGGAGCTCTCTGAAAGCCCTCTTTTGATAAATTGAGTAGCTAGAAATACACTTGAACTATTTAGAGAAGTTTCAGTCCAGAAACACTCATCCCCACTGCAGAAAGCCGCCAAAGCAGAACATTCAACCCCTTCTCCACTTGCTTCCAATAGCAGTAATTCATGTGGGAAGTGCAAAAACTAAAATAAACCAAAATTGCCAGTTCCTCCCTTCTTGTACCTGTTCATAAGGTTTTGCCCTGATCACACAGCATAGCTGTGACAGAAGCTAGCTTTGATTTTTTTTTTTTAATAACTAATAGCGACATCATGAAAACTATCTCGAGCATCAAGAATCAATCACAGCCAGCGAGCAGAGGCTCAGCCTTTGGCTTGCCTCCAACTCCACCTACCTTTGATAAATGAAGGCCAGTATCTGCAATGGAGGCTTTACCCTGTAATTATTAAGTAAGTCTCTGCAGGACCATGGCTCAATAAAGTGGGTGATGCCAAATGGAAGCTGCGGAGACACACCACCACTGACAAGCCTTTGTCTCCTGCGATGTCTTCATTTCAGTGGATGAGTTCTGCAGCTACCTTTTCCTTCTGTGCCATCACACACCACCTTCCTCTCACGCATGTGAGGTTGCAGATGGAGCAGACTGATGGACAGAGAGCACAGAGCATCACCAGAGCACCCAGACAAGGAGGACTTCCTAGAACATCTGGATGTTCTTCATCTGATCTAGTTGAAGATGTCCCTGCTCCTTGCAGGGGGGTTGGACTAGATGACCTTTAAAGGTCCCTTCCAACCCAAACTCTTCTATGATTCTATGCCTCTGTCTTTGGAAAATAACCTTTTAAATTGCTCTGTCAGCGGGAACTGAACATGATGCTTAAGGAATCCAGCAATAACTGGTGGATTACAAGATCTGTTTTAATCTTTGAATGTGGCCTCTGTCATTTTTACGTAAGTTGCTGAGACAGCCAATCTGTTAGCAGAAGCCGATTCACCACCTCCAGACTCTGTGCTGGACAAAATACACTGGACAAGACAGTAGAGAGTATTGCCTACGCCAATTTATTGAACTGGGAGAGATGCTAGCATAAAACCCTAAACCAGAGATCAGAGGTGGGATTTGCTTAATCGAGCTAGCTTTGCCAGAAAATGTAATTGCACACCGCAGAGGATCCCATTAGCCTACCTTTAGAAAAAAACCCCTACACCTAACCAAATCCTGAAATTCTAGTTCAGTATTTGCATTAAATCCATGGGAATCGTATGGGCTTCAGCATGTGTTTTCTCCCACACCAAAGCAGCCAGATGGACAGATGGGGATGTGAGAAAAACATTTTCCATTAAGCCTGAGGGGAGATGAACAAGTAAAGAAGCCCCCATGTGCTTCCCCCCACCCCAAAGCATGCACACACACCCCCTCCCATACTCAGAGCCTGGTTTTCACAGAGCACCCTTCCCTTGAGAGCACAGAAGGCAGTGGCCAGGCAGCCAGCGGGGCAGTGCTGCTGTCAGCACCTCTGCCAAAGCCAGAAAATGTTCCTGGGGGTCTTCGTGCTGTGCTGGAGCAGGGAGCAAGCCTGGGTCTCCCCACCTCCACTGCCATTCAGCAGGGTCCCAGGAAGAGAGGTCACCCTGTTTCGTAGCCGTCAGTTACTGCAGCACAGAAGGTGGGTTTGTATAAATAGTTTTTCTTCTACTAAAATTCATCTTCCCTAGCTTGTTTCCTTCCTAACAGTTGCTAATGGATTTCATTACACTTCTTCTCCTTTTTAATGCGCATTCCTCCACGAGGAAGGCACGGGAGCAGCTGCAGCCAGCTGTGAACTTCCCCACGGGGACCCTGAATTCTGCCTCTGAGACACCAGCAACAGCCTCGTGATGATGGAGAGCATCTTAACTTCAGAGAAGATCACTTGCTGCTGCCATGGGAATCTGGGCAGCAAAGTGCTGCTCAGCTTACAGCCAGGGATGATGAGTGTGCCTTACCTAGTGCAAGAAGGAGAAACATTTCATCTGAACTCAGTGGGGCAGAGGAAACAAATTAATCGCACAATACTTTTAGGAAAGCCTCACCTCCTCTCAAGTGTTTCAGGACTAATGTTCACAAAATGGTAATTGTACCCTCCTTGCCTTTGCTTTTACTGTCTAAGGAAGACAAAATTTTAGTTCTTTTTCCATCACTTTTAAAATCAGATTTTTAAGGTGGCTGTTAGCATCCTCTCTGTGCAGGACACGAGAAGTCACGGGGAGTCAAAGCCCAAATCTTTGCTCAGATGTAGGAACACCAGCTTGGGAAGCATCCCCTGGATAGCCACTTCCTATTCCCTGCCACTGGAAGTATCACAGCCAATAATCACAAACAGGGCATGAAAATGAGTGCAGGTTTATTTTTTTTTTCTTTCCTAATTTTATAGAACATAGAGAAAATAAGCTCAAATAAGCACAGGTTATCTCACATGTGCAGCCCCTCAAAAACTAAACTGCAGACTTTAAGAATGTGAAACACCAGTCACACACAGATCTTCTCCAAGAGACCCTATTAGCACAGACATACAACCTGGCTAGTAAATACACTTTAAAAAACCTACAGGTCTTGTACACACTCTCAGAAATCTCCTTGCCTCTTTTATGAAGCTGTTTTTTTGGGTGCAGTTTTGGCTGGGGAGTTGTTGGGTTTGGTTTTGTTGGGTTTTTTTTGTTCAGAATTTCCGTTGCTTCCAAAGCCTGGGTAAAAACAAAACAAAACAAAAACACCACACAAAAAAACCCCAGACTTATTTTGCTTGTGTTTCATGGTCTTATGACCAAGAAAAGTTCCACGCAAAAAATGTGAATATGTTATGCAGTCATTTAATTATTTACTCATTTGAATAGGAGGCCATTCTTTGCATGAATTTAATGTTGTCGGTAAGCATAGGAGGTGTCAAATGCTTCTGTTGTTTGTTTTTTACTGGTATAATAATAATTGACAATAGCTCATTTTTTAAAAAAGTTAAACACAATGCTATCTGAGTTTTTTATAATAATTTTTAACATGGGAGAGGGAATAAAAGGAGAAGCAGCTGAAGTGATGCCTCCAGACAAAAAGGACATATTTTCCACCCAGTATAACTGCCTGGACAAACCCACGGTTAACAGACAGAAGGAACAGACCAGTTAAGAGCTGCTGTTACCTGTGAGCTGCCATCTCCAACTTCTGCTCTGCGCTTCTGTCCTCCAGCCACCCCTTTGCTGCAGCCGCATCCCTGTCCTTCCCCTGCCGGCTGCTGCAGCCCTCTCCGGGCTCACAGCACCGCTGTGACACCGCTCGCAGCACTGGATATTGCCTACTTGATTCATCACTGAATCAACACAACATAGATCCCCCAGGCACGCCAAAGCAACGCTACGTTAATGCTTCAACTATGCTGCAAGAGCACCTCTCAAAACGACTAGAAAATAATTTCAGATGGCCACAGCTTTATTCTCATTGCACTCTGCCCAGAAAATGGGTAAAACGGATGGGGAAAACCATCGCAAATAATCTGAAATATTGCATTCCCATCATATTTGCCAATTTAAATCCTATAGGATTATAGGCAAAAATTGCCTATAGAAATCTTAGTGCACGCTGCCCTGCTGAAATCATTACAAACGCTTTGGCTTCGTGCAGGTGAAAAAGCTCAGAATCTGATCCAGCATGCAGAAATACGACTGCTTCGCCTGCCATGAGCCTGTGGTGCCGTGCCAGTCAATTATTTCTCCAGACATCTGTCTGCTTAGGATGAAGCTTTTACAGGAATTGTTTTAACTACATTCTGTCCCATGCAAGCGTGCAGCCAAAAAAATTTAAAGTCTGCTCTTGATATAGCCTTTTTTTTCAATACAGATAGAGTTCACAGGAACCATTTGTCCTTCACATTTTTATTTTTAGCTTTATAATTTCTATTTGGTCAAGACCCCTTGTCATGTCTCATTCTTATTTTGGCGCTAGCCCTAAAAGAGTCGCACACAATTATTTTGACTCAGCATCATCTTGCTATCCTCAGTTCTGCTTTACCATAAAAAAAAACAAAAACAAAAGCAAAAGCTCTACCCCTCCATGTAATTTTTCGTCCTTACTAATAGTGCCTGAAAGGTGGATGAATGCATGAAAACACAACAGAGCCACACACGTGCAACGTGAAGGATTCCTGGCGCTGCAGAGACCTTAGCTTCCGTGTCTTGCTGACTCTGCAGTAAGTTAGAGACACTCCCGAATGGTGAAAATGAGTGAGGGAGTTTGCTTTGCGAACAATTCCCTTAAAAAAAAAAAAAAAAAAAAAAAAAAAAAAAGCCTTGCAAGGAACTGTTTGGTAGCATTAAAAGTTTTTGTCTCTTAAACATGCAATTCTCTCCTGAAAGTGGACAATGTGAAGTAAAGTGCTGGAAAATGAAGTGGCTTAAGATTATACACAGTCAGTTGGGCTTTCTCTAAAGAAACATTACACGGACCCTTTAGGGCTCGCAAAGCTGAGTCTCTAGAGGCCAAAAGAAGTGCGGAGTAACCGCAGGCTCGTGTCAAAGGACAGCAGCAGGCAGGATCCCACACAATGGGTCTGCACTGCAACTGCACTAATACCCTCATCACACAAAAGGGCAGGAGCAATAAACAGGAATCACTGGGAAGATTAATTCCTGGTGGCTTTTACAGCTAACAGGCATACCATCGGGGCAGCAACACCAGCCAAGATGTTTTGTTCCCCGTGGTTAGGTTGGCCCCTGCTCTGAACTGAGACCTTGACGCTGTGGCACCACAAGCAGGACATCTCACAAACGCTACAGATGAGGCGGCTTCAGAGAGCTGAATGTGGAAAATACGTGAGGATTTCCCTTGTTGCTTGAGGACACCTGATTCTGGCCATTGGACCAGCCCATCATTTCTCCATCATCAGTGCAGAAACATTTCCTGCAGGCTCTCGCTCCCCAGAGCACTGCAGGAGGGACTGGCAGCTGAAAAAGAGAAAGACGGATCTCTGAGCTTCTGGAAAGACAGAGACAACTCAGGATAAGCAAGTTAGCTAGGTATCTGTGCTAAAATGACAAGCAGTGAGATCAATACGCCTAGTGGCTAGGCTGGATGGCCACCTGAGATTCGCCTGGCTGGAGATATCTGTCAGGTAGCCTTCCAGACACAGTTTAGGAAAAAGTGCTCGGAAACAAGATTTAGTATCTTTCCACTGGAACAAAAGTTCAGAAACCTCAAGATAACCTTGCTCAAGTTCCCTTTCTCCAGTGAGATCTAGCTTCTGTCTGATAAACGCTTGGGAGCTCCACAAGGCCAAAGCTTTCACATTCTCTCGTGAAGCCTGTGTTGGAAATCTGAAAACAGAGCATGCCTAGTTCAAATAATCTAATTCACGGCTTTAATTTTGGAAAGGAGCAAAAATAAAAGCAAAGAAATGACACTAGTGATTCCAAAAAGCAGAAACACCAAAAATTATCTAAGTCATCAAGTTTAAATTAAAAGTACTTAGACTTAGCTACTGGTATAAAAAGAAATACACCTGTAAAGAAGAAAGTAAAGCAATATGGACCTGACAAGAAATGCAACTATGCTACAGTAAAGCCTTATGAAATTGTTTACAGGTTGAAAAAAACTCTATGCCCTTTTTTTTTTTTTTAATAGTACAGCTTCCCATCTGCTTGTGGGCAGCAGACAACAAGAGTCCCCAGGCCCTGCAGAGATCCCCACCAGACACCTCCATGCTCACTCTAGTCTCCCATAGCACAACCACATCAAGCTTCAGCTCTCCGTGTGTTGCTGAAAATGTGTCCAAGCAAACTGTGCAGCTCTGCAAGGAGAGCAGCTGGACCCCTGAGGAGCTCACAAGCCTCCACGGACAGAGCGCTCTTCAGAAGCACCAGCACCCAAAGGAGAACATTGTTTAATTTCAGCACTAAGCTCACTTAATGGCTTAGCGCAATCATCCGCACTGATCTGCGGAAATGAACGTCTCTCCTGGGTGTCACACCTTGGCACGATGCACCGTGGACAGGCGGTGGCATTGCCGCCATACCCAGGCGCTGCCCCAGGAGCCAGGCTGCCTTCCTTGGCCAGCGCTCGGGGCTGGCCGCAAGGGAGGACTTGCTGGAGAAGAAAAGCCAAGAAACACAGAGAAACTGGGACAAAAGTTGTCTCCTCAATTTCCCTTCACACAAGGACCTGAACCTTTTTGAGCCAAATTGTCACTTTTTAATTTTTTATCCTCTCCACCCTGAGAGCCAGTACTGTGAGCCGTTCCGGGCTGAGAAGACCGCTGCCACCACATCAATATTCGTCGTGGAGATCCTAAAGAAAGTTCATTTATTTTTCAGCATTATCACAGTTAATTGGAAACATCTGCTACAAATATCTGTATGCCAGAAGCATCCCAATCGACTAGGCAGTCTCTGCAGGAATACCCACTCCGTCCTCTCTGGGTAGGTTTTGCCAATGGCATCTTTATTGTTCAAAGAAAAGACACCGTAAGACTGCATCGGCCAAACGCAGAGTTTAAATTATCTCTGCTCATTTTCACACAAAGTAGTAACATATGTTGTGCTGCCACAGCAGTGAAAGACATTTTCACCTCCTCATTTGGCTTTTAACTGCTTTCTTGCAGTGAATCAGGTCACGGAGTTTTGGGAACACTGCTCCCCTCTGATATCCAGTAGCATCCTTAACCTTATACAGTGCTGCAGTGAGAATATTCAAGTACACATAATTAACATTTTGCATTTGTACTGAGATTAATGTCAATATATTACATTAATGTAAGTACATTATTTAATGGAATGTGAATATTAAATATTTGTGTAAGTACTTATGTGAATAAAGGACAATTATTTGAATGTCCAGCAGAAAAAAGTTCCTGTGGTGACAGAACACAGCCTAAGTACAAAGTATTTGCAAATCCCAATAAATACGTTCATTGAGACCTACTGAAAATCCAGGCTGGAATTTACAAACACAGAATTTCTAAACAGGTTGCTAAAGATAATGGAAAATACAAGTGCAGACTGGACTTTCTAAGCATTATTAGCCCTCTCTCTGACTGCCCTCTGCTGTAATTTTCTTTTTAATAAACTGAAACGTAAGTCAGGATGATTTTTGTAGAAAGAATCCATCAAAATTGTGAATAATGAAAGAAAATCAGAATGTCAAATGTATTTATTTTTAGGGAAAATGATAAAAAAAGACATTCCTATTAAGGAGTAAAGTGTGGTTATATATCTAATCTTTAATGAAGTTAGGCCAAACCAGACAATGTCTATACTACAGAGCTTGCTCATAACAGATGGAGACTTTGTACAAGGCAGCATGATGGAAAAACTTGTTAAAAAAGGTAAAGAGTAATAACTCAGAACCTCCAAAAACATCTTTGAAGCAGATGCTCTTCCCTGAGATGCCAGACTAGGAAACTTTATTCAGGGAGAAAAAAAAAAGCTGAGATTTTGAGACAGATTTTAAAAAAAATAAATTACTGTGGGTAAAATTTTCACACAGATGGCTACTATGAATTCTTATCTCAAACCAGATTAGAAACAGATTTCCCTTTTACATGAAGAGCAGAAATCAATCTCCTGTAATATAATCTTCTTAGATCCTTTCCCACCCCAAGGGTAAGAATAGCCACAAATTTCTCTTTTAACAGTGTGGGAATGGACATGTCTTTGTCAACACCATTAAGAAGTTCCAAATCATGGTGAAGGAACTTGCACTCATCGACAGACAGAAAAAATGAACTGTGAAAAGCAGAAGACCACGTAACGTCTGGATACATACTTTCATTTGGCAGATTCGTGATGCTGATAGTAATAATACAAAAATAATAAGGCCTCTGACTGAAAGAGTGAGTATTCCCTTATTCCCTGAAACAGAACAGTTCCCACACTACATTGTAACTGCAGCAATAATTAGGATGTGAACTTTTGGGCCAGTTTTATTCATCTTGTGTAAGGAGTTTAGGAGGACCATCATTACTTCATCACTCACATCTGAACAAGTTAGTTTGTATTTCTTTTTGCTCTCCTCAAGAAGAGGCGATAATAAGGCTGGCAGTGATTATCACCTGTACTAATTCAAGAGCTATTAAGTGAATAAATCCATGAACCTCAGTGTTCAAGTTAAAGTTCAATACCAGTTAAGTAACATTCTTGAACCCTCATCAGTCTGCTTGTGGTGGGTTAACTCTCACTGGACATCAGGTGCCCACGAAAGCCACTCTATCACTCCCTCCTCAGCTGGACAGGGGAGAGAAAAATCCAACAAGAGGCTCGTGGGTCGAGATAAGGACAGGGAGAGATCACTCACCAATTACTGTCATGGGCAAAACAGATGAGTTTGGGAAAATTAATTTAATTTATTATCAATCAAATCAGAGTAGAATGAGAAAATAAAAATTAAATCTTAAAACACCTTCCCCCCACCCCTCCCTTCTTCTCAGGCTTAACTTCACTCCCAATTTCTCCACCTCCTCCCTCCTCAGCGGTGCAGGGTGACACGGAATGGGGGCTGTGGTCAGTTCATCACACATTGTTGTCTCTGCTGCTCCTTCCTCCTCAGTGGGAGGTCTCCTCGCACTCTTCCCCTGCTCCAGCATGGGGTCCATCCCATGGGAGATGGTTCCTCCCATGGAAGACAGTCCCCCACAAACTCCTCAAATGTGAATCCTTCCTAAGGGTTGCAGTCCTTCACGAACTGCTCCAGAGTGGGTCCCTTCCATGAGGTGCAGTCCCTCAGGAACAGACTGTTCCAGCCTGGGTCCCCCATGGAGTCACAAGTCCTGCCAGAAAACCTGCTCCAGCATGGGTTCCCCTCTCCATAGGGCCACAGGTCCTGCCAGGAGCCTGCTCCAGCACGGGCTTCCCACAGGGCCACAGCCTCTTTTGGCTGCATCCACCTGCCCTGGCGTGGGGTCCTCCACGGGCTGCAGGTGGATCTCTGCTCCTCCGTGAACCTCCATGGGCTGCAGGGGGACAGCCTGCTTCACCACAGGCTGCAGGGGAATCTCTGCTCTGGTGCTGGGAGCACCTCCTCCCCATCCTTCTTCACTGACCTTGGGGTCTGCAGAGTTGTTCCTCTCACATATTCTCATTCCTCTTTCTGCCTGCAGTTGTGCAGGTTTTTTTCCTCCTCCTTAAATACATTATCCCAGAGGCGCTACCACCATTGCTGATGGGCTCGGCCTTGGCCAGCGGCGGGTCTGACTTGGAGCCAGCTGGTGTTGGCTCTATCAGATGTGGGCGAAGGTTCTAGCAGCTTCTCAGAGAAGCCACCTCCATAGCCCCCCTGCTACCAAAACCTTGCCATGCAAACCCAATACACTGCTATATAAAAATTAATACAACTGGTCTACAATTTTAAGGCATCATCAACCAGAAAATTATTCAGTGAAGTGTACAGTTCCTGAGCACATTTATGGGCCTTTAAGCCATGAAAAATAAAATTATGCCCTTTCACGCATTTGGACTGTGAAGCAGCTTTCTCTCAGTGGGTTTGGTGGACAGTGCCGCAGCTTCCTCTGTCACCTTGGGGAAAGCCCTGATCAAACTTTTTTTGATTCACTGCAGAAATGCAGAAGCTGTACTCACACGCAAGTGGGAGATGTGCCGTTTCTGCTGGTATTAAACAGAACTACATGAGGGAAAGAAAAGCGAAAATCACACATTCTTGTTTGTAGCATCAAGTCATTCTTGATTCTCATGTTTCTTGGCTTGCCATGCTGCATGTCTGACACAAAAGACAATCTCACTCTCAAAGCTGAGTAAATCTGCAAGTAAAATTCTTTGAATAACAACAGTGAAATCTGTCCAATACTTTCCTAAAAATGCATATTAAACCTGCTTCAGCCATGAAAACTTGATTAATGTATTTAATATACTCAGAAGAAATAGTCATTCATGTCAAGGGTAAGCAAAGTACGCATGGAAACTGGGTGAGAATAATCTTAAGAAAAAAAATTGAAGCAGATGCTTCAGGATACAACCCCACTAAGGATAGCCATTGGTATGGCAGATCCAAAAAGCAAGCTTCACGTGCCCTGAGTGTAATAAACAGTCATCTCTACTCTTCCCTTGTGTGGCACTTAACGAAAACACGAGCATTAGGATACGAATGGATGAAACAAATGGCTAGATTCTGCTTTTTCAAGATTAGGGAGAACAGAAATCATGACACATGCTTTCTCCTGAAATCCACAGAGCCCTATAAACCTCAGTGGACCACATGCAAGGAGAGAAGACGAGCAGTGACTAGAGCGGAGAAGAACCAGCACCAGAGGTGATCCGAGTATTGCAAGTGTGGTTCTGGTGCAGAGCTGTCACCCTCCAGGCCCGTCCATACAGCCATGAGCTGACTCCGGGGCCCGGCAAACCACCCACTACATCCTCCTCTCACACTGAAGCTCCCTCTTTCACGTGTCCAAGGTCCTCTCTCAACAGCAGTACCTAAGCAGCAAAGAAGCCATGCTTTGCTCAGAGTACCGATGGCACAACTACAGTATCTAAGGGTACTACTATGCCGACTTTTGGCAGCACGCGCCACTGGAAAGCAGTACAGCAGAGCTGGAACTTACCCATGGTGTGACTGGAAAGTGGACTTTCCACTGGAGTGGAAAGTCAACATGACCAAAGAGTCCATTTAAGGCTCCAGACTGCTTTTGGGAAGGCAATTTGTTAAACAAAGGATGCAGCACTTACTGCACTGACTCAGGACTTGTGTCTCTTTCATCTCCTGTGTTTAGTTACCTAAACCTCACTGTAACCCCAAACCTTCCTGTAACTGCTGGGAATCTTCCCATTTAATGCCCATCTACATGATTTCAGCTCTCTTTCACAGGGAAACTTCTACCAGTGGTGGAGTCTCCATCCTTGGAGATATTCAACAGCTGTCTGGACACAATCCTCGGCAGCCTGGCCCTAGGACCAGATGACCTCCAGAGGTCCCTTTCTCACCTCTGCCCTCCTGTGACTCTGTGAAACTGCTGAAGTTTCCTTTGCAGCACAGGTAGCCTTCCAAGAGGGAAACCTATGTGTTGTAGAAAGGGAGATTTTCTATTTCTCTGCAAGCGGGTCAATATTTAGGTTGTGCTCATGAGCAGCGAACACTGATCATCAAAAAAGGAGCAGAAACTCAGCACAGTCCCACAATAGCAAAGGATCTGGGATAAGCGGATGTGACTGACAGCTGTCCCTTCAGGAGATGCAGAGTTTGTGATCTATTAGGTTTTCCCCTTTTCTGCTGCGCTGCAGCTGCGTGCAGAAAAACACATTTTGGTTTACACTGCCCGCAGCACACTGACACATACACCGCTGGGGAATGCTTCAAACGCACAGAAGCAGACAGTAATTTAATTAAAGCACTCACACACAGAGAGGCACGCGCACATCCCATTCCTCAAGAGAAACACCTTAAATAAACACAGGAGCACAGGACTGCAAGAAAACTCCGGAGTCTGTTCCATCAACTGAAGAAACTCCATCCTGTTGAGTTGCTCTTTATTTTTACCTCTGCTACACCAGGAAAAGGCCGTTCACAAGCCTCAGAGATAACCAGGGACCGACTTCTGTTGCCTGGCCTCACTTCACCCATGGTCTGTTTACTTTCCTGATGCCCACTCTGCCATTTAACCTAAAATTTAGCTCTTTTCACTCCCTGGTGTTTACTCTCCTCCTGTATATCTGCCCTCCTGAAGACAGTGAAGACAGCAGTATCTCAGCCTTTGCTTTATTATCTGAACAAGCCAAGGTTTTTACAATGCCTTCTGGTACAACATGCGATCCATTGTCCCCCCGATCATCCTGACAGCCCCTCCGTGAGCTGCAGGTTGAACTCATCTTTATTTAATGTGAACGGTACACACTGTTCTCACTAATATAGCTGCATTTATTTTTTCCTGGTTTTCAGCTGATGAGCTCCCAGCTCACAGACTAAATTCAGACCATGATTCCCTTAAAGCATGCCCTTGCACTTTGCACAATTACTTTTCATGCCATATCTATTACACCAACTTGGAAGACAACTTAATCCTCCTTGTACGATACTATGATCCTCTCCTGAAATGTCAGTGACTCTTACCTTTGAGTCATCTGTAAATTCAGAAGTGCGCTACTGCTGCTTATTTGTGACAATGATAGGAAGACATTAAACAAGTTTCACCTCCTTTGAGGAACTTCATTAGCAGCCTCCCTTTGGCTCAACACTTCCCTTTCAAGACCAATGTTGCCATCTCCTCTTTATTAAATTCTCTACCTACTTAAAAATTCTTCTGTAAATATCCTTTTTCTCTTACCTTACTGATAAATCTCCATGCAGGTACCATATTCAAATTCTTTATCAAAATTGAGATGGATTACATCTATGGCCTTCAGCAGCAGAACTGAAGACGAAACAGCTACCATTGGCACAAAATATTTATTAATAATTTTTTATTTTATCCCATTTTCCCTGCTTCCTTGACTTTATTATCTCAATTAAAATTTGCTCTAAAATATTACATACTCTCAAAGTTGGCCTAACAGGCTGTTATTTGCCCAAATCCACTTCCCCGGCTCTGTCTCGTAATTTGAAGTATGAATTTTATATTTCTCATTCTCATGCCCCATTGTTCAATATATTAATTAGAAACTCTGCGATCTCATATAACAACAAATCTCTTTCCAGAGAGAAGCAGAAATGTTTTTAGAAGTAAAATTTGATGACCTCTCACTGGTAGTTTCTGGAAAAGAAGCGCTGGATATTGTGTTTCTCTAGCTTGTCCCTAAAACTCCATTGCTGTGCTTAATGTCACATGGTACTGCTGGGTTGTTTTTTTTTTTTTTTTAATAGCTAGTATGGGAAACATGGTTCCTCTCTAAAGAGGCCTCTCAAATCAAACCTAAAATCAAATAACTCCCCATAATTCAATTTAAAAGGTTAAAAAGGTCAAGATTCTTTTCACCATCAAAGTACTTGTCTAATTCTCACTAAGAAATTTAATTTCTCTCATCTGGAGTAAATGCACATAATGCAAGTGGCATTCAGAAACTCTACTGCACTTTGGAATTAAAGCCACTTTTTGCAGCTGCTGTTTTAAACATCATCAGAATCTGGAAATGAAACAAACCCTTGTCTCGCTGACATATCCACAACAAATGAGTTCAAGTGTTTTTGGCCACCAACTGTGGAACTTGGCTGTATATTCCACTGTATGCTAGCCCACAACTTAATTAGCAGCACTGCAAATATTCTCAGGACCTACTAATATTATGCACAAAGATGTAATTAGAACTGTGTATGTATGCAGATTCGTTTGAAGAAAAGAGAGAACAAAAGTACAGCTCCAACTGATATCTTTATTAACTCGTTCTCAGTGGCAGTATCATATACAGGGTTAGAGTGAGGTTAATGTACACCCCATACTGTGACCTTTCAGACCGAATTTAATTGCATCCCTACCAAGGATACAGAAAAATGATAAGGCGCATGCTGATTGATTTTCTTCCTTGCAGACCACAAGAGCTCATTTCAACAAAACCTTGTCATTAAATTTACAGCACAACTGAAAGAGAGTTTCAAATGATATACACCCTAATCTAATTTTTGAAACTGTTATATCAAAGACTCTCCATCATAAGCCGAAAAATCCTCATTTACCTCTCCTGTAAGCCCTCTGTACTGCATCCAGCATTATCCCTCAATTGTCAGCGTGCTTAAAACATGTGTGTAACACTGTCAGAGCCTTGCAGTCAAGCATTAAAGAACACTTCTGGGCATTCTGCCCCTGTAGTCTCTGGGGACTTCAGTAACTACCAGTCAGGGGAAAATCAAAGTAAAAAGAAAAGACAGGTCATCATGAACCTAAATGCAATGTAATCTCATGACAGACATTTCTACTATACATCCACAACACATTTAGGTTCTACAACATTTTTACTGTCCTTAATTTAGTAAAGCTGAGATGAGTATCTTTATGAAGATACCAGTGCATAGTGAACTTACCTGAACTGGGAAATTTTGCCAGAATATTTTCTACGCTGTGATTGCTGTATAAAATATGATATCCCTCATTATAGAGGGTTCTACACTAAGCTTTAGTTTCTTTTCTTTGATGCCAACTTAGATATTTTTGCTATTTTTTTCATTATTCTTTAAAATACTTTTCAAAAAATATTTTCAGATATTCAATAGTAACACTGTACTCTGCACTAAAAATACTTACGTGGAACTTCGAGGTATATGTTTGTTTTAAGCAGATTCCACTTGCAGTGGATGAAAGTAACAGCCTGCCACTCTAGGGCTTCAGGTTTTTTTTAAGGAGATGACGGCAGGCACATTTTGTTCTTAATGTTTTTAGCTACTGCACTCATCATCATGGTCAGAACAACTCGTCTATATCAAAGTGCTGAAGAGCACCATGCACAGCTGAACCATCACTTGGATCAGCGACATTTAGAGGAACGGAAACTTGGATGAGCCCCAAATCATGGTAGACCTAATGTCTCATTTGCCAGCAAATAATTTATATCAGCAATGACTTTAAATGACAATACTAAAATTAAATTTGTCCCATGTTTAACATGCCCATTAAAAAGAAATCCTTCAATGCCATTCACTGAGGCTCAGATGCGGACAGAAAAAATGACCATGTGGTTGGCCACAGCCCACCCTCAGCAATATCCCTGACTTAGACCATCCGCAGTGGCTGTGGAGTCAATATTGAACCCACTCACTCCAAAATTCACCTTTACAGCCACACTGTTTCCATAAGTCTCCAATGCATAAAGGTACTGGGGGTGCCATAAGGAGCCTCAGAAAACAGAACTCTGGGTAGACTGGAGTAGTCCTACCTACATTAGTTTTTCTGCTTTACCAAGACTCAATTTTAATCTCACAGCAAGGCTGGACCTGAAGCAGTGCTGGAGCCTCCTGAAGCCTTCAATCACCCCTAGCTTCCCTCAGATGACCCTCAAGAAACAGAGCACAGTGGCAGCTGCAGGCTGGGGTGGACCTGGGGCTAGGTAAGCTTCACAGAGCTTTGAGCGAGGAGTCAGTGCTTCAACAAAGCAATCTCAAGAGAGCTCATTGTGAACCTAAATTCATAATTTCCCATTTAATTCATCAGAGTGGAAGCTCAGTGTGAATGACTCCATTAAGGCAAAGGCAGAATTAGCCTCATCACACACGAGGCAGTGTATGCCTGTTTCAACATGCATGGCAAAATAGATACCGAATGGAAACCAGATGATTTTTAACTTCCTATTCTGCCTACTGGTAAAGAAAACATTCTCAAAATGCTGCAGATCTGCATGTAAATTACTCAACTGCAAAGATAAATATCAAAGTTATGTGAGATACTAGATAAGTAGCAAAAAAGGCTTAAAAGAACGAGGAAGAAATAAAAATACCTACAAAATCTCCTAAGACAAAAAATAAATAACAGTTTATTTGCGTTCCCAGGAAAGCCTAAAGCCAAACATCAGCATTTTCTTTTGGAAGCAACTTTCTGCATATTGAGAGCCAGCTTAAATAAACGGCTGGCATTTCTTCTTAGAATATTTGGATAGTCTGCAAATTTCTTTCTCCTTTGAGAAAATAAACATGAAAACCAATACAGGAAGAACTCCACACAGGAGTAGTGCATAAGAAATAATAATAATAATAAAAAAACCCCTTTGTTATAATTATAAATGAGATCTTGGCCAGGCAGAAATGCATATGAAATGCCATCAGGTGGGAGCGCTTGCCAGCCGTCCTTTAGGAGCAACAATCACAGGAATCCACCCTTGTCATCATCTTGTTGATCTCCTTTCCCTACCCTTCATGAACTTCATACAGCTTTTCATTTTTATTCTCATACTTCTCTCTTAATCTTGCCTTAACCCATCCCCTGCTAGATCCCAGAGCTCTTCTTTTGTATCCCAAAAAAACCCCTCAGTTGAAGATTTGATGGTATCTAACACGAGGGGTTCAGGGGCTCCAGTCAGCTTTAGGCTGCAGTAATTTTTTCTACTTAGTGAAGCCTGGAAGGAAAACACTTTTCCTTCCCTGCTGGATAGTAAACGTTTCTCTTCCACTGGGCAAACAAATTATCTTCTGTAATTCGTAAAGACACTCAAGTAATATTCCTGTTTACTTTTATAAACCTCTTTGTGCTAGCCCTGGTCTAGCTCAGGGAGCTGAGCTGAAGGTGTTGCAGCTAACAGGTGGTGAAGAGGAGTACGAGCCTGAAAACTGGAGAGCAGCACCCAGAGAAATCCGTGCACGGGAAAATATAGAAGCGGTCACTCCAAAGCCTGAATTTGGGCAAAGATAGCAGCAGCAAAATGAATCTCAAGACAATAAGTACCTTCGGTAAGCAATTTCATTTTACTCGTCAAGTCAGCAGAAACATGGTTTTCTGCCTCCAGGGAAGGGTGCAGCGTGTACTCATTAATGACTGTTTATACAGATCAACACCACTGCTCTATTAATTTGTCCCCCCCCTTACATGAGGTATTTCATCATCAAAGTATTGAAATTAACGCTGCCAAAGCAACATTACTTGAGCAGTCACGTTAAGCACATGCACGTTTGAAGGATCAGATCTTAATGAGGTTTTTTGGCTGTTTTTTGGCACGAATACAATAAACACTTCAACACAAATATAACTCTGCCCATGCAAAGTGAAGGGCTCTGCTCATGTAATTAGCATCTACAAGCACAAGTATTTGTTTATAAGACTTGAATAAATCATTAAATATTTATAGACTATTTCATAAATAGACTAATTAGTTCTGAAATAGCTGCTTTCTTAAACTACATGACCAATATGTAATATGTTACCCTTCATTTATCAGTTTTCCTTGAAATGAACCCTGTGAATCTGAAACAACGTCATTAAAACCAACAGATTGTTGGTCAAATCCTTGCAGGTGGTACACGAAACTCAATACATCCAAATGAAAACCAGTGTATTGCCATTCCAGTCAGTAAGGCTGTAAACAAACCTGTTTAACTTGGTCATCACAATCTCAACTGTTTGATGTGCATCAGCACCTTAGAGAACATAGAGCCTGTTACCTCACAGGATCCTTCTGAAAATGAGAACACGTCCACTGCTCATCCAGGTTAGTTTATATTACCAAAGCTGCTCTAAATTTCTCAAATTTGGTTTGAAACAAAGGTGACCGAAATGTTTTGCACTAATATTTCACTTCCTAAGAAAGCTGATGTTAGAAATATTTCCCAGATGTGGGTTAAGACATCTAGATGAACAGAGACAGCAAGAGAAAATAGGAGATTCATGCTCCTGACCAAAAGCTGCTGACTGGCTGCATTAAACAGCATTTGTCCAGGATGTGTCAAGACAAGAGACCTGAGGCTGGGTTCTTGGTGCTACAGCAAAGTGCCTGGTCAAAATACACTTGGCTCCTCTGGGATGAATTTTTCTCCATATTATTTCATTAATGGTTCCAAAAGGCTCAGTTTTGTTTCTGTACAAAAAAGAGCAAGTTTCAAACCTAGCACTTTGCACCAAAATAAATTTGGGGTTTTGACGAGTCACAGACACAAGCAACCAGGCTTCCAGTGTATCTCCTGAACTACCAATGGACAACAGAGGCTTACTAGGAACTTTCCATAACATTCAATATAAAAGGCTTACCTAAGTATCTTCTTCAAAGTCCTATTAGTATCTGCCACATCTCAGATTACATTTTTCATTTTCTGTGCATTTTCAACATTCAGAACCATTTTAACTTACTTATGGCATCAATAAGCTGTGTGAAGAACACAGCGACTGACATGGCACAACCAAACCTAACACAAAAGGTCTCTAATATATACTGCAATGTTGTCGGAAACACACAATAACTACAGGAACATCATGGAAATAATACATGCAATAAATTGAAGCTATGTGAATATTTACTTTTCTTTTCAAGACAGCTCCTGAAATTATGAGATCAATTTGGCTTTGTTTTTCTCCCATCACTTTTCCATCTTGTCAGAAGGCAGCGCAAGAACACTGCAATCAATACTCACTTGCTAGTCTAGATTAATAGATTTATGTTAATTGCAGCCATCTATATAAAAATACTCCCCAATATTGTTCTTCCATAGGACTTTTACTGAGGATGAAGTTCTGAACACACAGATAAAGTAAAAATAAACCTTTTTTTTTTTTTTTTAAAGAGAAAATCTACCTTGTAGCACACTTCCAGTAGATGTCACGAAGAGGTCTGATTGCTTCCAATGGCTTTGATCTTGCTATCATGCAGCAGCTCCTAATTGAAACAAGTGACCTCAGGGGGAGTGGGAGGGAATGGGGATGACTCAATTCAGAAAGGGTCTCCTCACATCAGATATGCTTTTTCATACTCTATTTACTTTCAGGTTGGACTGTGTGAAATACCAAATCTCTGCAGCTCCAGTTAATGGGATGGGAGTTATCAGCTCCTCAAAGGTTCATGCTTCTCAGCTGAGGACAGGACAGCAGGATATGTACTCCCACCGAGACCCTGATGATTCTGGTGGGGGATGCTGAACTTCACCTTGATTCTGTGAGGAACATCCAACAGCGAAATAACAGAAAGGCAACTGGCCAGCATATATCACTTTCAGCTTCCAGACAGGGAGAAAACTAGGAGAAGAAAAAGCCTTAGCCGATGGATGTTCTTTTTGTGTCATTTGCCAATTCTTTCAACCTCATGAACTAAGCCCCCATAAGCATCAAGTGATGAATGACTTGCTTGTCTTGGCTAAGTGCTGAGCTTAGATCATGGGATAGAAGCTAACAAGAAAAATCATTGAAAATGCAGCACCTGTTGACAGTTTCCAATACGCACTGACCTTTCCAGTACCATCACATTTGGCTTTGCCAATTACAGTTACATTGCTTCAGCTCTACCTATCAATAAGATCCTCATTATCTGAATCCTATTAAAATCTTCATGCTTTTGGTGAGAGCAGAGAAAAAGACATTGCTGAAAAAGGACTGTCTGGAAAAGGTGTCGGTTCAGCGAGAGCAGAAAGACCCCCACTTCGCTGCTGGGGTTAATTGCTCACACCACCACACCGTAACCCAGCCGGGTAAGCACAGCACAGGGACTGACGACTAACGTGAGGACAACTCCTGGTGACAGTGACAGTAGTAGGTAGCTATAGAGCATCAAAAGCAATATTCAAGGACAGAGTTTAGCAAATGACTCTTGTAATCACAAGCACACCTGCAAACCAGAAATAATTTCATGATATGTGAAAAGAGTCCAAGATAATTTATCACTCAAACACAAAACCCCATATTCTCCCTTGTCTACCTCACCTTATGAAATCATAATGACTAGTTTTATTTCTAGCAAACCTACAAATTTATTTCATTCACTCCCCTCCTCCATTTACATTTGCTTAATATGCAAAGGTAATGTATTTTATGGAAGAAATAAGGAAGATCTGCATTAAGTCACGTCTGCTTCAGAACTCAGTTGACTCCCCACCAGCTGGAATCTATTATTGGATTAAAAATGCTGTTGTGCCAGCTGCCATGCAGCACGTTTCACTACCCTGATTCCTGGTGGAATTAAATCCATACTAAAAATGAAGTCTAGCACGAATCTGCCTCTTCTCAATATTAATGCATACCTGGAAAATAAAAGCATTAAAAAAAGAATCCAGCCTTCCCAGACATGGCCACTCCAGTCTTCAATGCAGAAGGCGCTTAGTGGGGAAGAATTTCAAATTTCACATATTATAAAGTAGTAATTTCATAAAGCAATGTCCTAATTATATACTCAGGTTTGTTTTTAAGAGTGATCTCTCTTTCCATAAAAACAAACCAAACTCCTCTTCCAACAGAACCAGTCCTGAAACAAAAGATGGTTACTGAGTTTAAAGAATTAAGAGTTCTTGTATTTCATTGATATGGTGAAGTATTTACTACTGGAGGGTAATTATTAGGAATGTGCCCACAGCAAAAAAATAATTTATAGCTAAGTCTGTAACTGCCAATTTAACTAGAATGAGAGACTGCGCCAGGCAAAAAGCCCATTTAATTCGAGGGAGATTTCTGCCTGATGTGGACTGCAGGAATATATGCCAGGAGTATATGTTGTGAATAAGCACTGATAGCGTTGCTCAGCTTCTTGCAGTGCAAGAACATTAAAAGCTTTAAGGCAATCATTTGCAAAGGCATGCTTAAAAGGCCTCTAAATAGAAACATAGCAATGGTATATTGATAGGACTGGTTCTTCCCATTTTCTTTATCAGTTACCTCAAAGCAAGTTGCAGACTACAGCTTCACTAGCTCTGAAAAAAGTCCATTGGTAGCTCCAAAGAAAGTTTATATTTTGTTCAACGGATGGCCATAAAGTTAAAAGGTTTTGATGGCTTCAGGCAAGATACAGTCTCTTAATATACAGATACACAAACATGCAGAGGTAAGGCTGAAAGCCAAGACCACATTCATTCCTCGTGGTGTCAAGGCCGAGAGTGCTCAATACTTTCTTTAGAAGAACTAGGTAAGTATTATGTGGATATTTCACTGATTAAACTGATTAACAATAGTCATCTAAACTCCCAAGCGGCAGCTAAGTTATGCCATGTATAAAATAGCTGGAAGAGAATACAGTAGGTTTTAGTCGCAGTACTGAACATAATTTAGGGGTCAAGTCACTACTGAGCCAAGCTGCTATGATCTGATGGTTGCTTAAACTGAACGGGTGGTCCGAATGCGGCAGAGAGTATCCCAGCGCCCGCGCTACAGAAAGGGCCATCGTAATGGGCAGCTTTGCTGACAGTGTCTGCAGGGAGGCAAGTCCCTGCACATGGAGTACCACGGGTGCTGAACTCCTCTTCAACTCATGGATGTCCAGTTCAGACTCTCTAGAGAAACAAAAATAAATGAACTTTGCTGCACCTCAGAGATCTTCCTTTCAAACGTATTTTTATTCAGTTTGGAAAAGCTTGACCTAATACTTCTGATTTTGTGGTTTTAAATTATTTCTATTTCCAGATCCATTATGTGACTTCCTCAGAATGCAATAAATTCATTATTTCATACATGCTTAGAGGCTAAGCTTTGTATATTTTAACTTCTCACTCTACAACCTCTTTCACACCAGTAAAAAGTGTCATAATGTAGCTCCATCTATGTTTGTTCAAGCACCAATTACAAATGCATTATGCATGCACGTACTCACAAACATCTGACAAACACAGAAGACATGTAAATCATGTTTTTGTACCTCTCCTATTCACTAACTCTTCCAGCAGCATCTGCCAGCAACCTCAATCCACCATCATCAAATGACTCAACCTGTCGTGCATGCACTCCTCTTGTCTATCACGCAAAATGGAGAGACTCTCCATGCCAAAGACGCAAAGTTCCTGGACCTCCAACAGTACCTGCTTTACTGAGAGAGAGCAACAGCTCATCTGAAGACATCATAAAGAGGATTCACACCACTGAAAAGGAAGTTTAATTTCTCTTTGGTATATGCTACTTGTCTAAAAGTGTCACAGACAGTGACATTTAAAATCATGATGTTCCTATACACCAAAAAAAGCCATACACTGAGATTCAGTATGATTTCAGGAAGGAGACACCATCAAACCCTGTATAATAAGAGTACAATGTCCAGATTTGCTAACAGAGATATTAAAAAATAGACTCAATGGCAATTACTATATTCCTATCCCAAATGGTAGCTAACACTTTATCCCACCCTGTACTGGCATGTATTGTGTGTAGGCCCTTCATTTCAATAAAAGGAAGCAAATGCTTTTAACAGCACACTGGAGAGTTCTGACGAGATACGCAATCTACAGGAAGACTATTGTCCCTCAATAAACATTTGCTGACTAAACGTGCTATTCCAACTAACATAACCCGTATTGAAATGAAAAAAGATACTGAAGTTTAACTTAAATTTTAAGAAAACTACTCAGTAGTAACAGCAGTAAGGTATTTTATGTAAAAATGGGAAAGAGCTCCTATGGATGCTTGGGAAAACGCTAAGCAAACGTCCTGTCCACACCCAAACCTCCCGTCTCCCAAGCCCCTGATCTGCAGCAGTGCTGAACATACACCTGCAAACAGAAGTGCTGGGAGACCTGATATTAAACACTAAGGAATGACACAAGCCCTTAAGAAAAAAGATAGTCTTTCTCAGACATTCAAAATTAGTAGAAATATTTTAAGAATATTCCTTATTAAGGACACATGCCTTCATTTTTCACCTTTGCTATATGATAATAACATTAATTTTCTGCACACGGTGCTGTGAAAAAGCCTATGAAAGCTGTGAAGCACTGAGCCATCACAGTTATTTTCTCTTCCTTGTGTTACGGTAGCATCCAGGAGTCCCAGGCCAGGATACAAGCACACTGCACTCCAAGAGAACAAAAATGATGGTTGTTGCCTCTGAGAGTCATTTTAAATATAAAATAAAGGTCAAGAAGTGGATATGGATGGCTGACAAGGAAGCAGGAGGAAACAAAGCGACAGCATCAGTCTTCACAGGAGGCAGTGGCTGTAACATATCGCTAACCTACTTTTTTTTTTTTTTTTCAGGGATTAAGGCAGAGGAGATTTTAAGAAGGGATTTAAAAGAAGAAAATGAGGTTAAGCGTGTTGATGTCTGCCCACAGCTCATCCTTAACTTCAGCAGTAGCAAAGAACAAAGCACACAGACGCCTGTTTGAATACACGGAGGGTCAGTGATGATGCTAAAGGTATTGCAGGTAAACTGGAGGGATGTGTTGATGGATGGGTTAAAAGGACTTTGGATATGAAAACAGACTGCTTCTTAGCTACTGTTCTTATAAGAGTGATGAATATTACAGAAATTCTCACAAGAAAGTAAATTTCTTTTTACAGTAGGTTTGAACAAGGTAAAAGCTACAGAAGCTATATGTGGACCATGCCTGACAATTGCCAGAGGGGTGGCACTGCTTCATAACCATGGGCATCCCTATGGCTGGCTCCTAAACATCTCTGAGTTCACAGACATCTCTGGAGGAAAAAACGTGCCTTAATATCTTTCAGAGTTGATTTTTTTAAGCCCAAGATATCATTAGCTAAGTTGTGTGCTTTCATGAGTTACAATCTTCTAATGACTCCTAAATACCTATATGTAACACTCAGAAACGTCTGTGATCCCCAACTAATTTGGTCTTTTATAAATTGATTTACATATGTACTACTTGCTACTTCTGTTAGCAGATACTTCAGATAATATTTCTTCTGTTGTCTCCTTGCTCAGCCATTTTACAAAGTTAAGAAAAAAACTTTGGTCCTAAAACACATTTGCCTTTCAGTACACGACGGTCTCAACAGCAGTGCTACCTTTCAGCCAACTGATCTGTGAGGTGAACTAGTATCTGCCAACCTCTTACTAAGCCTCTGAAAATACCTGTTTGTTTGGCAAGGCAAGGTGTTTCACCAAAGACATGTTAACTTTAGGTAAATTACTGTTTAGGGGAAAAAAGGCGAAAATAGAAAAAGACAGCAGGCATCTTCCCATAGATGACCTTTTTAATGGTGATTTCCAAATCAACCATTTTTCATCAAAAGTGCCAGTGAAGTATCACAAGAAAGCAATTTTAGGATGACAACAACATCACAAAATTAAGAAAACTTTTTGCTGTACTCTAATCAGATAAACCTTTCCAATGAAATGCCCGCTAAACATACGGCTTACCTTTCATTTTTTGCTTAGTGCTCTTCACCATGTCCTTTAAAAGCTAGTAAGCATCAACACCCAAAGGAAAGCCAGTAGGTAACATAATAGCTTGCATATCACTGCCCTGAAAAACTGCAGGTTGGAAGCTCACACTGAGTCCCAGCATCCTGATAACAAGAACACTGCATCCAGTCCAGCCCCATCGGTCATCTGCAGCAAGCGATCCCACAGAGCAGCGCCTGGCTCAGGGAGAGTGGTATCCTTCTTCAGGCTCCACTGGCTACAGGGATGACATCTCCCCTGGCTCGAAGGGAGGTGTTGCGCTCAGATGAGGACCCAGCTGCTCAGAAGTCACTCAATGTGCATGTGTCGGCCTGATGCTGAATCCCAACACACAACTGGGTACCCACACTCGCTTCAGACTACAGCATCCTATAAGACTCTTGTAAGATACGACTTACCATACAATAAAATAAATCTACAAAATATGTTAAATTTAGGACCATGTCCTAAAAGTAACTACTTCCCTCCCTCGACTAGAGAGAGACCTCAGTTGCCCAGCTTTGGTGCAGACATCCTCTGTCTGAATGTCCTGAAGAGCACTCCGGGCTGGTGAAGCAGAAAATGTGTGTATTCATGTTTTAGTGCTTTATCGGGGGTGGGTATTCTTCTGCTGTCAAAAGCAGAGAGTTATGTTCCTGACAACAGTAATGACAGAACTAAATTAAGAAAATGGAGTTCAGAGAAGCAGAGAGATGCAGCTGAGCTTTGGATGAACAAACTTCATTAATTGACTGGCTACCAGCTATCTATATAAATTAAAAGAATTATTATTACAGCTGCAGCTTAACAGTTTGGAAAAGTGACATCTAAAGTCACTACTTAACATTCAGACATCCTTAATGCTATGCAGTAAACTTGTTATTTAAAACCTACTTGTAAATACATGGTAACTCTTGCAAGTTAACGGCAGCATTCAAAAGCATGGGCAACAGCAAATCAAAATGCATCCATTTCTGAGAAATGAAGTAATTTCATGACTTCATGTTCTCATCAAAGAGCAACTGTAAAAAAAACCGTGTCCATTGCAGCATGTACAATACCCCAGAAAAATGTCATTTTTTCTACTTTCTTCAGATCAAGTCAAATGAAACTAGATTTTCAAATCCACAAAAGACGGGCATATGAAAACACTGTAGTGCTTCCCCAATGCCACCTTCATATGTTAGAACACTAAATGTAAAAGTTCATACATTTGATTTCCTACAAGATACCAATAAGCTATCAAATTTTTCCCTTCTTTTTAAACCCATACCTTCCAGGGGAAAAAAAAACCATAAATGTGTGCATGCTTCAGGCACTCTTATTCTGTATGGAGGCAGATTACGCTGTCCCAGTTGAGTGATTTAAAATTGCATTTATTGTGATGTTTTGTGATTGAAGAGGTCAAAGCCGTCCCTGGGGAAAACAACTATAAGGTGTTCTGCAGATCAATTTAAGAAATGCGTGTTAGCTTCACAAGGTTATGTGCCTTGGTTTCACCGTAAATAACACAACCTTCTTATTAACCAAGAGAAAGACAGTAATTTTCATGTCTATAGAGTACAAATGAATTCTTTTCTTACATTTCCCCTCCCCCCTCAAAATATGCAAAGCAAATTTTGAAATTCCAAACCCTATATATCAAAGAACATTCAGGTTCCAAGTCAAGCAGTAGAAAGTCAAGAAATGCCAGAACAAATTTAGTTCAGCTCCCTTGTGTTTATACATTAAGATTAAATGTTTAATTACATGATGACGTGCTATTTTTTCCGACTGCACTATCTGTGTTTTAAATAACAAGAAACAAATTCCATAGTGGCCTGACTGGACAAGATATTCATATGTCTGTAATTACTAAAGTATTCTTTTTGAAATGAGAAAGTTATTTGTCTTGCTGAGAGAAGTATAAGGTTAGATAAAAATTTTCCTAAGGTTACCAGAGAGTTTGGTTTTTTTTTTCAGTGGATAAAACATTTTTTGAAATAAAATATATCTTCCACCAGGAAATACTGCTTGATAGTATGCTGTGATCTAATTTTGAATGAACAAAACCAGAACAAATCTCCTTTTGCCTAATTTTTTTCAAGCAGGTCTATCACAATGACGAGCTTATCAAAATATTTCAACTGACATTCTAAAAATACCAGCTATTTATTATTTTAATCTGCTGCACAGACATCAGTCTAACACTCAGTTAAAGTAAGTGGTTATGAATCACACACATTTTAGGAATATCTGGCTCTTGGAACAACGTTCGGGTTTTAAATCTTTATTGATAAAAACATCTTACTTCCAACAGAAATCTCCATACAAATGTGCAAATTAGGCTAGAGCGGCAAGCTTGCTTTATGGCTGAGAGGTGCCTGGGCTTAGCTAGCTGCCTTCAGTGCCTCCTTCCACCTTGGCTCGGGTAATTGGAATAAAGATGAATGAAAATTTAGGGCTGCAGTTTTAACAGTAACTATTTGTTATTTAAATTTCCTTTTCCACACTGAGCAATTGCAAGAACATGTGCTCAGAATAAAAAGGCTGCTCTTTAGTATCAGCACATTGATTGCTCGGGGTCCTCGCAAAGCTGTTCACATTGTTTCTGGACTATGGCTCTACACCCCTCTAACTGCCTGTCAGACATCAGTTCTGCTTTATGAATAAATAATACGATGCCCAGGGGAAACGTTGCGCTAAGACAAAAAAATCAATATGTGTCTAGCACGTGTTAGGCAGTTGTTCAGCTGAAGTCTGTCTCAAATATGTGGAGTAATTTTAATAACAAAACAAATGCTTTCTAAACTGAGCTTAAAGGAGGGTTGTTAAGAAAGCACTACCATTATGTCACTGTGTATCCCATTTGAAGAATAATAATATTATCCTCCTAAAATGTGAGTAGATATTTTGATTTCAAAGTATTTGGCGATTACTTGTCTACAAATTTCAAATATTCATGTTATAGAGATATGGTAGCAACTGATATTTTACTCAGTTCCTCTTGGAGTAGTTTTGGTGCACATCTGCGCAGTAAAGCTGTTATTACAGCTGACTTATTTTTTATTTTAAAAACGTCTTTTTCCAAAGTTGTCCCCCCACCCTTTTTTTTTTCTGCAGAGGGCCTGGGATCAAAAGTGAAACAAAAGCAGGGTAAATTAATCATTCATGCAGCTCCATAACCGCCTTAGTCATTCCTGCAACATAAGCCTATTTTTGCAATCGACACAGCTCGTGGCTCAGACAACCACCACTGTATCCCTGCAGATGCAAGCCCACCGCAGGAATACTTGAATCACTCCACTTCTATAGAACGGGTCTAAATAAAACAACCTTAACTCCTGTCGCAAGGCGGTTCTTTTAATTCCTTTACATCATGTCCAGGAAGGATGGGTTATGTTAAATGCACCGTCTAGTGAGCAGCATTGCAGGAATCACTGCTCACTTGCTTTCCCATATCTTGTTGAAGGTGGACCTACACAAGCTTGACTTCTGCATCTCCTCCTTCCACCTACCTGTCCTCCAGCACCAGGAAAGCTTGGGCTGTGCCAGGCAGCAGCACTCGGCCCCTGCTGATGACATGTCACCTCTCTTCCCCGCTCACCAAGGCCCAAGCCTCACGGATCCTCCTCTCCTCAAAAACATCACCTTCCTATCATGCTCCTTGCAAACATCAACCTCACACTGGAAACCCATGAGGAGGTGGCTGGGTTATTTTGAGACAGGGGGCAAGCCACCCAGCAGCCCTCACAACAGCCACAGGCATCCAGGCTCAGCAGCACGGCCACACAAACAGCACAGGAGGAAGAAAACCAAGAGGTAAAGGCAAGACTGCAAGCTGTACTCAGACCCAGGGATGACCTCTGAGATCACCGACTCCAAGTCACCAACATGCAGCCCAGGGACATTGCTCTCCAAGGGGTTTTTTCGCCCTCCCTGCTGTTATGCAGACCTTTTAGTGCAGATCCTCCCCTTGGGAGCATGCTGACAAGGCGGCTCCTCCTGTTACATTCTGTGTAATGAAAAGCACAAACTCCATGTATTTATGACCCTTTCAGATTGAGGAGCTGCAGCTGAGTGCCCTTGCCCGGGGGTGCTTACTCCTGCAGGAGAGCCGGCCATCTGGAAGGGCAATCTAAAGAAAGCAAAGGGAAAACCTGACATCTTGGGGAAGGAAACCTGCAGAAGCTACCACTGACGGCGGCGGTGATGAGAGATGTCTTGAGGCTCACACTAGCCAACATGGTGGAGCCCATTAGCACTGACACAGATATAAAATGCTTTTAGCAGCTAAAAGAAAGTGAAATGCTGAAGACAAGGAGAGGGGGCTTTACAGAAAACAAACAAACAAACAAAAAACCCCACCCAACAAAAACACCCACAAGCAAACCATCAGTTCCTCCCAACCCGCCCCAAAACCCACACAAGCAAAAAGGAGAAGGCTCAGGTTGAAGCTTGTATTTTTTTTAATTTATGCTGAATACATACAAACCCCAACCTCTGAGTGCAGTGGTGGACTGTTTGCATGCAAATGTTATTAGGGAAGCAGGCAGGACGGATGGAAATTGAAAGCAGAGCAGCTATTCACAAATTACTTCCAACACAGGCAAGCTGTAGATTTTAAGCACCAAACTACACATCCTGTGCACCGAAGCCGCTCTGAGAGAAGCACCTCTTCATCCCTTCTTGCTGCCTTTCCAGCAGCCGGCATGGCCGGCCTCCTGACGGTGCTCCCCCAGTTCTGGTGAGAGCTCAGAGGTCAGCAAGCCCTCTCCCACTGGCGCTGACCGGCTGGCACCCTCGCCTTCAACCACATGCCTCGTGCCTCTGCCATGCAAACGCCAGGACAGAAAAACCAGAGCAGAGACATTGGACGCGGCAGACCACTGCAAAACCGAGCAGTGGCCACCGTGCATGTCAAACCAGGGCTGCGTGTCCCCTGCAAGACGTAGGTTTGTAGAAGAGGGCCGGCAAACACCTCAGCTGTCCTGCTACAGAGACCTACCCAAAACACCCCTGCCCTCCTCTTCAGCCTCACATATCTCTCACCCCACAACACCTATCACAGGAAACCACTGTTCTGCTTCTAACAAAATGACTGCACAACGCATATTTCTGCTAGCCCTCGGGTAACAGGACCACTTGACCCTGGACACTTGACCAATGACCATCTTCTTATGCTTTCTAAGCTATTTATATGAATAATTATGCTTCCTAAAACTGACACTGGCTGTAACCTCTCGACTTTGATGTGGCAGAGCCATACTAACCTCAGGGAGAAACCCCTCAGTGAAACACTCAGATCCGTCTGCGCGTGCAGGGCCTGGAGATGTGGTTCCACACTGAGAGACCCTCGGCAGCCTGACTAGCTGGAAGAAGTCCTCAGCCCACCCACCTCCTTTATCACTGACCACACTTGCCTTCCCCACCTCCATCTGAAGGCACTTCCTTGTTCACTCTCTAAACCATACCTGTCAAATGACCCATGGATGGGTTGTTTGGTTTTTTTTACACAGTCAAAAATCCCACACTGCCACACTAAAGTTTGATACTACTTCTCCACCAACACAGCTGGTTGAAAGGACCCTGTCCTCACCTTCCAGCCTCACTCATGGCCAAACAGCTGTTTCTGGGCTGTACTATAAACAGGATCAGAGAAGTACATCCAGGTTTTTAAAAGGCCCTAGAATCCAAATAAAACAAGCTTTTTTTTTTTTGGCACTAACATTCCCAAAGATATGGGAAGGATAATTTGCCGGACCTACAGCTATGCTCAGCTGACACTGTGTCGCTGTCTAACGCTGACAGAAGATTACATGGCATGATAACCTGTTCACAATTTCTAATTTCCCGTGCAAGAGTTCAGGTTATCCAAGTCCTTCAGACATGCATCAGAGTCATCAACACATTTTTATTGCAAATGGAATCTTCTAGCTAGTCAGTGGGGAAGAGAGAGAGAAAAACCCCTCACCATTCAGAGGTGTTTCATTTCCAGATCGGAGTATTTTTTAAAGAATGAAAGTTCAGCACTAAAACGCTTCATATCTGACAGATTTAAAGACAACGATCACAGTCCTCTGGCTTCCAAAAGGTAAGACTCCAGAAGCATGAGTGGTATTAAATTGATTTTACATTAATTTTTTCTCTAAGGTGTCTGGTCAAGCTCGTGGATTTCTGTGTTCATTTTAAAGACAAATACTACCAAAAGCAATATTTCTCTGAATCATATGTCAACTATTATGCATGTCTCATGCACTCAAGATTTGGGATTGAAGCATCCCTGTACTATGTACAGATACCAAAAAGAGACTGAGAGAGGGACTCGGAGTATATTCACAAACTCACACAACCGATCACTACAGCTCAGAAGGTACCTGATCAGACAAGTTGCGATAACTGAATACGTTACCAGAGATGCGGTCCCTGTTTCTGCAAAGGAAAAGTTAAACCAGAAAGCTTGTCTGAGCAAACCAGCTTTCGTTTAGGAAAAGCTAGGAACACGCGCTAGATTAGTTAGTGCAATGTGGTTAACCATTAGAAGTTTTTTGCTTGTCATATCATCAACATGCCAGAAATAAAGAGCACTGGTTTGGTATGCAGTAGCAAAGTACTGATTTCCCGTAAAGTTTCAAAGCTATCACTACACTAAGAAAGGGACTTGAAATCTTCCCAGTATTCCTCAACTCAGGCACAAATTACATACATTACATACACCCAAATCCAGTCCGGTACCATATCAACACTTATTAGAAACAGCCATCCAGCAAGGGCCAGGATACTTTGAATAAAAAATAACGGCAGTGTTTGAAAATTCACCATCGCCAGGTGTTGGGAGATGTTAATTATTTAAGTGGCAACCCAATATAAATTTGATGTTGCTCAAATCTCATCAGACCTCCAGCGAATGAACGCAAGCAACTTCAGCCTACATACTGAAGGCTGGCTCTCACTGGTCTCCATGCAGAGCTACCAGATAAGCTTTGCAGACTGCATGCCCAAACTAACTTCCTAACCACCATATTCTTTTCTGTGCCCTCTGCAGTGGGATAGCTTTGTAACTCGAACACTAAATACGAACCTCCAGCTGCCTATTTCCTTATTTAGTTTCTGCCCATACCCATGGAGACCTAATCAGCTATGCTTTCAAAACAGGCTTTGAAACAAGAAATGCAATGTATAGATCTGCGGCACCTACAGCAATCACAACAGCAGAAACAGCTTTTAAGAACTTGGCAAAGTGAGCAAAGATGGTGATTTCCAATGAGGCTGTCACTGCTTTGCTTGACCAAAACAGCTCCATTGACCAAAACTCCCATCAACCGGGGCAGGAAAGCCTGTGCCAGCGCTGCAGAGCACGTGGTGCCTCTCGCACAACTCCAGAAGACAACCAGCTAGAAGACTGGGCTGCTGAGGGGTAAAGAAAGACTTTCTGAACAACCATATACAAACTCATATCTGGCAGATGTTACCTTTCAGCTGGGACTGGTACTGCTGCTTTTTAAGACATGAAAACAACAACTGCGTTTTCAAAATGTGTCATGTCTTTATTTTCTATATACACAAACAGAGGTAATCTCACACAGCGCATCATGGATCATGATGTTCTAAGCAACAGCTTCTGCAAAAGCTACTTGCAACATTGCTGCTACCTGTTTAATTGCTTAGCAGTGGCACCTTCATAAATTACAGAGGTCTTCAGAAAACTGAACTGAAGCCAAGCTGACCACTACAGGAAAAAAAAAAGCAGTTGCATAAATAATTACCTTGGAGTGTCTGTAGAGCTTGATGTTCAAGTGATATACAGTACTGAGACACGTTTCCTCCTAGGCAAAAAGAAAAAAAAGAAAGAAAGAAAAATTCACAATTCTGAATTCAATTATACCACACTATGAGAACATAACAGACAACATACATTATCTGCTGTTTCTTCAAAGTTAAAATCATATCCAGAGAGAAGTACTTTAGAAAAATGTTTCCTTCCTGTATTTGTAATACCTGAGAGTAACTAAGACAGTTTAAAAAAACTCCTTTTTATTATTTTTGTCCATTTAATATCTTCTCACTTTCAAATACCTGATAAAGAAGTTAGGCTGAGCATTAGGACATTTTTATTCTCTCACCTATGTAATGTTGCCAATAATATGAATTTCATAGACCAAATCAGAATTAAAGACTCCTATATGTAAAGTTAGGGTAGTTTATACCCATGCATTGACAGCATCTTCAGGGAGATTTCTGCAGCTGCTTGGGTTTTATGACCAGAAACTCACTGTGACCTGGTAATTGTATTGGTTCGGTATCTCAGGAAAGAATATCCAGGTCAGTGATGAGAGATTTACTAGGAACAGAGAGGTGAAGAGGTTGCAAACTTTCCATTAGTGCCAGCCTTGCAACACATACTTGTAGTCACGGGACAACAGAGTGGCCATGTGGTTGCAATCAATCCTGCAACGCCTACATAATAAAAACATCCAACTTCTCAGACTGATTTTCTTCCCATTGCCCATGTGAAAATTTAAACTAACTTGGTTTGTAAGTTGACTTAGCGAGAAGAAAGTATCATCCTTTCCCTGCATGTTTATTTCAGATTTAAAGTGTCCTAACACCGTTAACTTCATAGGGAGCTAGCTTGCTATAGTAAGAGTAGTTTAAACCAAAGTTAGAGCAGTAAACAAATTAGGCTGCTCAGTGCTAACCAGTGAGATTAGGAAATGTAATTACCACCAAAGTAAGCAGAAATAGATATAAAATAGACTGTTTCTGAAGGAATATGCCATTTCTTCTACACTATTAATTTTCAGAAGAGACTCAAGTCTCTAAAGCAGCTTAAGAAACCAGAGACACTGTTAGGCTGTCTGCTTGTTCGGACCACAGAAAGATATAATGATTCCATTACTTCTTTTTTGACGGAAACCCAAATTAAAGTTGGTACAAGTGCATGGTACAACTCCAACTTTTTGCACAAAGACAGAAAGAATTTCTTTTTTGTAAGCATTAACCACTTGCTTTGCTCATTCACCCTGCCCCCCTCACTGGTGTAGTCTACTAAAAATAAAGCAGTGCAAGCTGCTGGAGAACTGTTGCTTAGCTACATTCACAATTATCACAATGCTGGCCTTACTCATTCAGTGTCAAGGTCAAATCAATTGTTTCTTTATTTTAATGATGAAGTATCCTGTTTATAAAAATCTTATCTGTTTCCTACTCGGTAAAATATTGCACATTTCAGTCAATCATTGCTGGCTAGTCCTCCAGAGAGAAAAAGTGTGAGAATGTAACAGCTAAGAGTTAATTTTTGCCCTGAACGGAGAGCTTTTTCCCAACTCCACCCAGAATCCCAACTGCCTCACACCGATACACAGGCAACCAATTATACCAACATTTCTCTCCTCCTTTGCTGTAGCCAAGCAAGTACGGCAGAAACGCAGCAGTTGTGTATTTATTCTTATTCTTCCTCCCCCCCCCCAACGACAAGCATAAGCAAAGCAGCAATTTTTAATTCGCGTGCACCTCTAAGTCAGCGTTGCGGGAAATCTAAAGCCAAGAAGGAATTTCCCCCTCAGTTTTAAACACGAGAAGTTTTTTGGTTCCTCTTTGCCTTTGAGGGCAGGTGTTCAGCTGCAAAGACTGTGATTCTCCCCAGGCTTAGTCTGGGCTGCTGAATATTTCATAGCCCCTGAGAAATGCTGCTGTAATCAACTTGCAAATAATGAAATGGGCAGTGATAATAGAGCAGAGGTAAAGCGCGCCATTAGAAAGCATCAGTGCTTTGGCTGCTGCTGCAGTCTCGCTGAAGCAATTTAGCAGGTTATTTGATAAAATAATGATGCTATCAACTACGAAACCAAAATGAATGTTATGCCAAAAAACATCAGAAAGTGTCTCAGGTGGCCAACGTGAATAGCAAAGAGAAAAAAATCAGAAAGAATGCCAAAGGAATCCCATTCAAGACTGAAACTCAATTAAATGCATTATTCACATGTCAATTACACACAGCCATATTAGGGTATTAAGAGAAAAGTAAGTTTACAAAAGTTACTTAAGGCAGGAAAAGTTATATAAATATTGAAATAAAACCAAGAAAATATTTAAGAAGCAGGGAACGTATTTATTTTAACCAAAGCTTGTAGAGTAACTCAGCTGCTTGCGTAACTTCTTTGTAACAGGATCTTGAGGTTTGACATTTGGAACCTCAGATGTTAACAGCATCCCCTCTGTACCGTCTGGGGCTGGAGAGCACCAAAAGACAGCAGAAGACCAAGAGTGAGATAATGATAATGGCATCTCCTGAAGAGATGACATGAGCTATGGTTAAGAATTTCATGTTGAATACCAGAATTGAGAAAGAGGTGAAATGACACAGGCAGTGATCGGATGAAGAGCAAGATCCACATGTGAATTATGCAGGGAAGCTCCACAGAAAGTAATTCTTCATCTCAGTTCAGAAACCCTGCCCAAAACCTGACTGTTCATTAACACAGCTAAATTCCACTGCACAGCCAGTGTCACGACTGTAAAATATTAGAATAGATCGTTCCACTTGGACGGGAACTACAACAATCATCTAGTCCAACTGCCTGACCACTTCAGGGCTGACCAAAAGTTAAAGTATGTTGTTAAGGGCATTGCCAAAATGCCTCTGCAACACTGACAGGCTTGGGGCATTGACCACCTCTCTAGGAAGCCTGTTCCAGTGTTTGACCAGCATCTCTGTAAAGAAATGCTTTCTAACATCATCTGAACCTCCCCTGACACAGCTTTGAACCATTGCCATGCATCCTGTATCTGGGTACCGGGAGGAGAGATCAGCACCTCCCTCTCCACTTCCCCTCCTCAGGAAGCTGTAGAGAGCAACGAGGTTGCCCCTCAGCCTCCTTTTCTCCAAACTAGCTAAGCCCAAAGTCCTCAGCGGCCCCTCGTAGGACATGCCTTCCAGCCCTTTCACCAGCAAACAGCTGGTGAAAACAGCCGTTATTTCAAGTGACTCTATGTGATGTGCAACTGTGGGGAAAAGAATTTGAGAAACAAGGACAGGCTTAAGAATAAATATAGTGCTCCAGTCCTGCCTGTTGGAAACACAGCAATCCCTCAAAAGTGCCGTGTGGCAGGTGGACCCTCCTCCTATGGACCAGAACATCCTCCAGTGCAGGAAAGGATAGAGACTGTCTTCCCCAGAACGCATTTCCCCAGGCACCAGAGGAAACCCTGCTGAACCACAACTCCCATGGCTGCACAGTTCTTTCCTGTCCTCCCTCGCAAGGACCGACATTCACAGTTGCCTTCCGACAGATACGCGGAGGTAACGCAACAAAGTGGTAGGCACTTCACAGAAGGCTGACACTGGCTCCACGAGTTAACTCCTGATACTCACAAGAATAAGTGGAACGTTATTCCTAGAAATTAAAGGAAGGTCTGGATGCAGGACCACTGGTGGGTTCACATGCAACACTGCACGTTGCAAAGAGAAGTCTTGACAGAAGTGTGAGGTTGCTCAATGGGATACTGCAAACGTGTGCAAGCAGAAAGCCAACAGCAGTGGGAAATAAAAATTGTTACGCTCTTTGAGAAAGAACCTCTGCTTTCAGGAAAGACTTGTGCCAGTCTAATAATCTTTTTACACATTTCCAAAAGTCGTTTATAGAAACTCCACGAATCCAAGCTGATTGTAAAAGAAATATTAATGAATTTGATAAACGTATCCTCTTTCTTCAGTCCCTTTGTACTTACTATGTTCTCTATCTGAATATTCTGTATTTTCATTTATTTCCTCAGCAGCAACAGATACAGAAGGCAGATAGGTTTAATACTGCCAAAGAAAATCTGGTGTACACATGTTCAGTGCAGCAGGGGGAAGTGAGTTCTCTCTAACATCCCAGAAACATCACCTGTCACTCTGAAAGAAAGTGATGTCTCAGGGTGATACCGCACTGGAGTAATTCCCATGCTTTGATAATCAAAGGACTCTTCCTGGTGTTATCTTCCATCTGCCAGGGAAGAGATCACACAGATAGACCTTCCAGCCAGATGGAGTCACCAAAAATTCTCTTCATCTATCAGAAAGCTCAGACATAACTGAGACACACTCCTTCATATTCTTCTGCTCTCCCTCCTGCAAATACCCAAAGATAAATTACTCAGACAAACTCGGATTTAGACTTTAAATGTCACAGGCAAATCTTATGCAGCTCATTTTTCTTTTCACTTTTTTCCCGGCATGAAAGAATTACTCTTATTAACTCACTGGGGCTCATGTCTTCCTTTTACTATCTGGGAAAAAGTACAATGTGACAGACAGACCTTGTACAACAGAAGGCTGGTGGAACTGCTCTCTGAGTTTATCCATTAAAAATAAAAAAATCTACTTCAACAGCTGTGAATTTTCTCCAGTATCACCAATCCTCTTCTGGATATCAGCATCCCAGTCTGATCCTTCTATAAAATGAGAAGGCTATGGTGATACAGGTTCCTATAATTTGTGAGGTGTCTTTATTTTTTTTATTATTTACATATATAGAACTAGTCTTGGAGCCAGGATGATTAGGAGATACACACACATGTAGTCCTACCATCAAGTGACTCCCAAACAATGCTCAACTCCAAAGTGGGGCTCTCACTCCTAAACTAACTCTTAGAAACCAGCAAGGAAAGCAACAGTTCACTGCTCAGGCATTTCCTTCTCCTTGGACATCTGACTCTACCGGGAGCCTTTTAAAATTTGCAGCATCATATTAAATCTTCCCCAGACTACATATTTACCAACATGTTGAAGAAAAGGATTTTGACAATTGTAATGGCAATTTCTGATAAGTACCAGAGATGGGGGTGGCAGCAGCGCTGCTCATTACAGCTGTCGGGCACTTACCCTTTTCCAGAGCCACTTTCATCTGTTAAAAAAAGCAGCCTCATGCTAAATGTAATTTTGGTTATCTCCCTTAAAATGATGCACATGTTTCTGAAAATAAAGCCAAAGAAAAGTACTTTTCCCTGCCCAGGTTAAAAGGTCTTGACATCCTTTTTCTTTGAGCAGCTCGAGTATCTCTTCTCTCTCCAGCAAGGACTTGACCCAGGAAAAAGCTTTATGTCAGGGGGATGCTTTTTACTGCCTTCTGAAATAGGAAAGCATAATCCTGTGAAAAGAGGAACAAAAGCACAGAAATGGTAGAAAATTAAGGAAAAGTGGGGAAAACTGGAACCAAGAGATATGTGGGGAAGATGATGGATAAGAATAGGCAAGGAAATTTGGCTGGGGAGTCAGGGAGAAAAGCAGGATGAAGGAGGTTGAGCGAGTAGGGAGGAAGGAGGATGAGGTAGTCAGTCAATCTAGGCGAAAGCTCAGGAGAAAAAAAAATGGGTGAAAAGGCAGAGTGAGATCAGGAACTATTTGGATGCGAACAGGGTGAGCTGAGACCCATCCAACACGCAGCTGGCACAAGGGGAGATCGGCGCTGGCTGGGCAGAGACAGGAGGACACAGGGTGAAGGAGGCAGCAGCAGAGACCTGAGAGGCTGGATGGGAGACTGGCAACAACAGGGAGTCCAGCAAACAACAGGAAAGTAATCTAAGTCCTTTTGTGAAAAAAAAAAAAAAAAAAAAAAAAAAGAGAAAATGTACAGATTGCTAAGACAAGAAGAGTGGCTGTGGAGGGAAATACACCCAGGGGAGCCGTAACAGTGAGCAAAAGAGGTATGAATAAGGTTTAGGAAAAGACAAGCAACATAAAGTAGAATGAAACAGGTCTAGTCAAAAACAGAAGGTCAGTAGAGAACATCTTTTGACAGAACTATGCAAAAGAGTCTGTACCACTGAAGCATACTCCTCTCCAGAGCCAAGTCCAAGAAGGAACGCAGGTATGCAGCCACAGTAAAATACACACTTTGAGGACAACTGGGCTAGAATATATCTTTTGCTTTACCTCATTTCTCAGATAGCATAAAACAGTAGAGTAATAAAAGGGACTGATGTTACAGGACAGTTCTTTCAAAATATGAAACAACACCACTCTGTGCCTGATAAGCACGTGACACCAATTTACATCAGCTATGGATTTTGTTGAAACTATCTTCTTTAGACACACCAATGGCTTGAGGGTCTGCTGTAGGGAGTCCTTACTCCTTGTGGAAAACCAGACTGGCCTGCCCTGTAATGTCACATACCCAGCGTCAGTCAGAGGCTGTGAGGAGTCAGCTATGGCTCTGCAAGGTGCTGACACTTCCCGTCCTTGCATTGCCTCCAGCACAGGCAGTGCTCTCCAGGGACAACCACGGGGGTGGCATAAATGACCCTCAGCTTCTGCTGGACAGGACAGGGACAAGGCTGGCAAACTGCACGAGAAGCAAGCAAGATAAGCAGCCAGATCTTTTTGCTGCTTGTGACTGAAGGAGAAAAAGCAACCACTTAAGTAAACAAAGGTCCAAAACTTGCCAGAAATACTCAGACACTCTTGTCGCTACAGCCCTCCTCAGGTTTCCAGAGCCTGGGAAGAAAAGCAGGAGTGTGGGGAGCTCCCTCTGAACCCCACACCCTGGTGCTGTTCCTGCAGAAACCAGGCTGCAAAGGAGGGAGAGAGACAAGAACGGGGGAGACACTTGCCCCAGCGTATACGCACACTGTATACCCAGATCTGAGTGCTCCTGGGTCCACCAGTCTAATTGTGCCCTTAATTATTTCCATGGTAACTGAAAGGTACACAACCATCCCCCTTACGCTGTATTCTCTTTGTGCATTTTAATTCACCAAACTGCTGTGCAGAACTCAGGAAAACATGACTGCGAGATTTATTTCTTTATTGGAAAAGCTGCAGAAGTGATGCTCCTGGCTGCTGCTAGAGCTATAGATACATCAGGGTAAAATACTGCACTAAAAACCTTTCCCATGACCCAGTACGGAAGTCATATTTAAAGCAACTCAGCAACACACTTACATGTCAACAGCAGCTTCTTAGCTACTAGAAAAAAGTGTATGGTGGTAGACTTCACTGCTGCCAGATGCAATCATTCCAATTAACATCTAATTTCATGTAATTGGCTAGCGTAAGTTCAAGGGGAGATCCGGGGTGGAGGAGAGATAGGAAAGTCAAGAGAATAAGCAGCAGTCCTCCAAAACCATAGAAGTCGCTTTCCTGGTATTCCACCTACCCATGAACTGAGGGTTCTGTGCTCAAATCACCCTTAAAGCTTCAGGTAACGTTTTTTTTTTTTCCAGTCCTCACCTTAGCTAGAGAAGTCCAGCTGTTACAGAGAGTGAAACTTAGGACTTGAGAAGGTATCCAGCAACTGTTTACTATACGCACCTTGAAAGAAGTGCAGCAGAACTTGAGCCTCACCTCTTACTCCTAACGTTGACCAGTATCAAACACACACTGTTAAGAGCAGTATCTAATTTATGGATTTTCAGAACAAATCAAACCAAATAAGCTTATAAAAGCTTTCTCCCAGAACTTCCCCATGTCCTGCAGAGTACTCTCCAACAATGTACGATCTGGTCCACAGGCCTTGAGCCAAAGAGGTGAGGTTACTGTCTCGTTCTCCAGAGATGTTTCTGTAGCAATATCCCAGTATATTCAGGCAATGGCACAACAGGCAAAGTGCTCTCTTCCTCATCAGTCCAGGCCGAACTGCAAGGCACCAGGGGTATGCGATGTATTTAAGAATATTATCCCAAACAGAGTTCTCTTTCCCTTCCTCTCCTAACGGACCAGCACAGACCAGCACTGAGCTGCCTGAGGAACAGAGGGCACAGCAGACCATCACCGCAGGCTACGATCTCGGCAGCCTTGCCTTTCATCAGGCAGCGCCGCTCAGAGCCAGTTAAAAAAAAAAAAGGCATCTCACTAAGAAAATACCCTGCAACTCAGCCACAGCGAGCCTGCATCAGGAAATCTGCAGACGAAGCTGAAAAATGTACCAATTTAAAAGGAGTAAAATTGGGCAGTTAAAAGCTTCTACCTTTTATCTGAAAATGATTCATGAGACACCCCTACAAAGTGACAGACAACAGCAAAGCAGTTCATCTACTATTGATAACCCAGCATTCCCAAGCCATCAATAGCCATTTCAGTGCTCCTAAAGTAAATTTAGCTTCATCTTCATTATTTTCTGTATTGAAAGACCAGGGACATATTCATGGATGTTTACACAATGGCGAGAGAGCACGCTATTTTATGTTTTATTACACTACCAAAGCAGAGTATCTTTCAAACACTGCTTGTGTATAATTTCTGTCTCTCTAAAAGCTGGAAGGCAATCATTAGCATGTTGGATCTGGCAAGTTCATATTATCTATCTGGTGATTACAGAAAGACAGAGAAGTCTTCAAAAAAAATATCCTTCAACTTCTGCATTTAGTACACATCTGATCAAAATACTACCACCATTACCTAAATCAGCACATCTTTAGCATAAACCATTATTCAGAACACATTAACATTAGTCTAAAAAGCATTAAATAATTATTAGAGGCCGTACTGCCTATATTTTATCTTCCTTTCCAACTTCAAAACTATAAAACTACACAACGACAACCTGAGCGCAGGAAAACATTTTCTTGATGGTGATGACAAGCTAGGTTACACGGTAATTTGTTGGGCATTACCAGCCCAGATGAACACTACAATACAATACGGCTCTAGTTTTTGAAAATATACCAACCCCTAGTCAATGTCATTCACACTGCAGCAGCATCAACGTGCTAGTTACACACCAAAAGATAATCCAGTCCTCCAGAGACTGCTGTAGGAAAGGACAGAAAGATGAGAGACAAGGGAGGGGGTTAGGGCATACATATGCATACGTATACAAAGTAATTGGGATGACTGGTCTGTGCCTCGTTACCTCATTTATTCACGCTTCAGGTAAAGGGGAGACGAGGAGGTGCCAGGAAGATCACAGAAGCTGGGACAAGAAGGCTACAAAAGGAGGTGGAAGAATAGAAAGAGAAGTCAAACAGAGCATGTAAAGTGAGGCCAAGGAAGATAGACCATGAATGAAGAGGTTCAACCAAAAATAGTGATCAGGGGTAAAAAAAAAAAACAACAAACAACAAATGCAAGGCTAAAACTAGTGGCAGCAGAGGGGTGCAGGAAAGGTCTGTGAGGTGCTTTGCTTGCTCTTTTCTCAGGCAGGGGCTTCACACACTCTGGCATCTCACGGACCCCTGGTAAGCCCTATGTTGTAGCCTAAATGACGCCGACCGAAAGAGCAGGGCTCCTTATCTCTCTGGCTTACACACCATTGCAATTAGGCTGGTTGTGCGGGCCCCGGGCGGATTGTCCCCATGGGGGCTAGCTGCCCCAGCTCAGGACCCGTACGGATAACAGAGATGTCCCCAAGGAGCCCCCTTCAGCCCCAGGCTCTCGCCCCTGCCTGCCCCCATCCTGACCCTCACCTACTGCTTTTTTCAAAGAATCCTTAGGATAAGGTAAGGCTATGAAGGCTGCAGTAAAGGCACGTCAGTACACGCATCCTGCTCCCCGCTAATTCCCAAAACTATAGCAACAAACAAATAGATGCAATTACCGAGGTAGACACTAGCCCAATTCAAGGGGATTGGTACGTATCTTATAACAAGGTGCTGGAGCTGCAGTCCAATCACATTTACATGAAGAAATCATTTTATGTAAATCTCTTCTCCACGAGCGAAGGCCGTACAGGAGAGGAGAAACAGCGCTGTACGGAGATTCGCGATGCATGGCAGATGGGCAATTTAAGGTAAATCATACAGTTCACTTATACAAGACGTATAACCTGGGGAGGAAGTGTGTAACTTCAAAGTCATAAATTATTTATAAATAATACAGCCTTCTCATGAAATATCCAAACGGCCAAGCACTCATTTTTCCCATTATTTTTCTCCACTTTTACAAACTAGAGGGAAGCTGAAGATGAATATCTTGCCAAGAAAGAGCCAGTTTTGGGGGAGGATGGACTCAGACGGTGGAGTTCAGGGCTTGCAGACAGGACAGCAGGAACTGAAGGCAGGAGGACTGCTGTGCCCACCCACCTGGGAGCAAAGCAGCAGAAGTCAAAAGGAGAGAGCTGGACTGCACTGAGGAGAGAAACTCTTCCCCCAAGGAGTTCACAGCCTCCCAGGGCTGTCCCTGCCAGCCTGTTCAAAATCACCACTCGCTTTCTGCCAGTGGTGAAATCCACTACTCAGATTCACAAATCGCAGCTGCGGCACCCGGGCGCGTGGCGTCTTCTCTGTTGGCAGTGTTGCTTCTTCAGAGCGCTGGCTATGCTCTGTGCAACGCACAGAAACACCTCCCTATTCAATTCCCCAGCTTCTTTCAGCACTTCTGTTGTGATACTTCAGCAGTCTGACACCTTCTTATCTTCGTCACCCAACGCAGCACCTGCCCAAACTGCCCTGCAATGACCAATTCCACTTGCTTCTCACTTTTCTGTCTGATGTCCGCCTGGTGACCCTGCATGCACGCCAATGCTCTTACAGGTATCACCTTTTGATAGATATAGACACAGTTCATAATTTATTTTTATGTTGCTGACTCTTTGCTCTTCAAAGTCCTTTTCAGATCTTCATGCTCAGCTTGCATTCGATTCAACAGTCTGGTTGTTTTTTTTGTTTTTTTTTTTTTTTTGAATCATTAGGCGCAGATCCCATATGCTCGAGGATATCTTCGTAGTTTGAATAACTCCTAACACCTGTGCTTTCAGCAAACCACTGTTTCTGCTTGCTTATATACAGATGCAGGTGCCTTGTGACTTTTACAGTGTATTTAAGCAGCCTCCCATTTTGAGGCTCCTGACTTTCTCCTATTTTCAACTGGTCTGCTGTTATTTGGGTGTGGGAAAGGTACTTGAGTGTCTAAAAAGCCCTGAAAGTTAAAAGGCAGACGTGTACACACCTAATTCAGACCGCTTCTGAAACTCCTTGAAGTCTTGGTATGTATTTTCTTTGTATTACAAATAGTAAATTTGCCTAAATGCAACAGGAGTGTAATTCTTGAGGTCACTGCTCATGCCACATGTGCAGTATAAGGCAAATAAAATACACAACAGAAAAAAACCCCTAATTTATTTTCTTATTAGCTACAGATATTAGCATCACTGTCTCGTATCAATTAGCTGCAATAAAAAGATGGAAATACCAGAATATTTCTTCTCAGTTTTAGAAGTGTCACATTTTTCACATGAGAAAAACTAAAAATAAACATACCTCTTGTGTAAGAAAGAGCAAACGTAGCACCAAGTGTCACTTTACCCATGCAGTCACCTGCCTGCACCAGGGGTTTGCATGCATGATCCCTCTGAAGCCACATCAGGGTATGAACATGCAAATTCCAAAGTGATACGAAATCTACATTTTCAGTCATCATGGAAATCGTCTCAATAGCTATTGTTCACGTACACTTTGGCCTGTCAACCTCTGGAATCTTTTGGTTAACACTGAGGTTTGTTTCTGAACCTTCCTAAATATTTTAAAATGAATTAAAATGCCGTAGGAACTTTAATCCTCCCCAGCATTTTTTTCTTCCTAGACCACAGACTTCAGGTACCCAAACCAAAGAACAAAATCTCTTTTCTGTAGGAAGGAATATCTCTCTTGATTAAACAACTTCTTCCTACCTAAGCCTACATCCACCTCCCAGGTCAGATTTTAAAAGAAGACATTTTCACGCATTTTGCAGCTCACAAAGGTCTTAGCTACTCTATCACACATGCAGCTGCTTCTCTTTCGAAGTCATTGATATGGCAAGTATATTCAAACCTTAGACAGTACCTAAGCTCTCGTGCATGCCTTTAATTGGGGAGGACCTGTGTAAAGCCTTGGATTTAATCCTCTCCTAAAATGGAAAAGCTCCTTCTCCTTCGGGAAAAATCAAACAACTTATGTTAAGACTGCTCCTCTTTCACCTTGAAAAACTTCATCCCTGACCTGGAAAGCCTGCTACGGTCTCCAAGGATTGCACTAGAGCAGCAGTATTTACTCTGAGAAGGCAGCACCAGTATGCCTAGGTTCTGGCTCTTTGTGAATTTTTAAAATAATGAATAGGAAATAAATGTATATGAAAATGCTTCGGTCCCTATTTTGCAAACAGACAGTCAGAGGACAAAAACAAATTGGACATCAATAGTCAAAGGATAACTTTACTGTTGCCTGTCCTATTTACAAAGATTAAAGCTATGCCTGTAATTAATACAAAATTAGCTTGCAAGCCAAAACGAGAAGGCTAAGGTCACCGATAACAGCTCCACCGCTCCCGCATGCAGAAAAAAGCAGCAGATTTGGTGGGGTTTGTTCCCAGGCAGCTCTTAACGCACCAGGAGAAGGAAACACGCCACAGCACATCATGCCATTGTGGTTTATAACAAAAGCCCTCTCTGTAGGCTTGTGTCAGTAACGGTCTCTTGCCTTGAGTCTCGGCTACGATAGCGCGTAAGGCCTATTAGCAGGACAGCTAAGCTCAGCACCTCTGCTATTCCGTGGAGGCACACGGGACATGACAGTAGCTACAAACGGCTCAGAAACAGAGCCAGTAAGAACTGTGCTTTAAAGGAAACAAAATACCTAGAAAAAATCAAGACAAGAGGCTTGCACAACAAGCGTTATTTGCCCAACAGGCTCAAGTCACTGCAAAGAATGAGGTTTTTCCTTATTTTCCACATCTGCAGACAGAACAGAGATGAAATAACTGCTCTTTTGCAAACATCTTGTAGGAACAGGAGACAATGACAGATACTGCCTTCCTGCTGTACAAGCCAGGGAGCATGTAAGTTTTAAAAACTGAAGGTGAAAAAGTGAGAATGAACTGAGAAACAGACATAAGGTACCAAGAATATGTCACTATCCTTTTTTTTTTTGTGCGAATGGAGAATCTTTTTCAAATTTTTAAAGAACAAACTAGAGAACTCTTACTTTAGAACACGCTCTCATAAAAAAGGTCTGTCTGCAAAGAAAGTGGCATAGAGGTGGTCCTACCACCCACCCAGCACAGCTGCTTAAGAGTGTAGTTGGTGTCATCACAGAATCACAGAGTGGTTGAGGATGGAAGAGTCCTCTGGAGCTCATCTGGTCCAACTCGTCTGCTCAAGAAGGGCCACCTAGAGCTGGTTGCCCAGGACCACATCCAGACAGCTCTCAAATATCTCCACAGATGAATACTCCACAGCCTCCCTGTGCAACCTGTGCCAGTGCTCGGTCATCCTCACAGTGATAAAGCATTTCCTGATGTTTAGAGGGAATCTCCTGTGTTTCAGTGTGTGCCCATTGTCTCTGGTCCTGTCACTGGGCATCACTGAAAAGAACCCAGCTTTGTCCTCTTTGCATCCTCCCTTCAGGTATTTATAGACATTGATGAGATCCTCCCTGAGCCTTCTCTTCTCCAGGCTGAACAGTCCAGCTCTCTTAACCTTTCCTCGTAGAAGAGATGCTGCAGTCCCTTCATCATCTTCATGGTCCTTTGTGGGACTCCCTCCAGTACGTCCACGTCTCTTCTGTACTGGCAACCCCAGAATCGGACCCAGCGCTCCAGGCTGGGCCTCACTAGGGCTGAGCAGAGAAGGGTGACCTCCCTTGACCTGTTAGCAATGCTTTGCCTAACGCAGCCCAGGACACCATTACCCTTCCTTGTCAGAAGGGCACACTGCTGGCCCAAGTTCAACCTGGTGTCCACCAGGACCCCAGGTCCTTTTCTGCCAAGCTGCTTCCCAGCTGGTCAGCCACCAGCACGTACTGGTGCCTGGGGTTGTTCCTTCCCAGGGGCGGGACTCTGCACTTCCCCTTGCTCCTAGTACCTACCACTCACAAGTTAAAATTTTGGATGTGGGATAACTCCTAGCTGAAGGTGACATCCCCTGGACACAGAGCTGACCAGCTGGGGCCAGCCACAGGTACAGCCGCCCCAGCAGAAGCCAGCCTCTTGTCAGCACGTGAATGACCTGTGATCCTCAGCCCCACCTGGGCTGCAGCCTCCTGCAAGCTCCACTTACAATCTGCACTGTACCAACATCCCCCAATTTAAAGCTCCACATGCACCCAATTGCCAGACGATGCTTTTGGAAGTTAACCCTTTCCTGTATCAGACCCATCACTGCCAGGGCTGAGAGACAAAAATCCACTACAGAGGATCACGCAGGGGAGCGAGAAAAAGGCAAGTTTCTCTTCACAGTGCATGTGTTGAGCCACAACACTCCTCTGCTGCTAAACTGAAACACCAGCGGCAGGAAGAGAAAGCAGCACTGCAGAACTGGAGAACCCCTGACACCGAAACCTCACTCCTATCTGCATAAAATCGGGCTGTTACAGACACACACCACAGGTACTGCAGCGTTAATCACAGAATCATAAATAGTTTTGGGTTGGAAGGGACCTTTAAAGGTCATCTAGTCCAACCCCCCTGCAAGGAGCAGGGACATCCCCAACCAGATCAGGCTGCTCAGAGCCCCGTCCAACCTGGCCTTGAATGTTTCCAGGGATGGGGCATCCACCACCACCCTGGGCAACCTTTAATAAAACGAGGTAGCTAGGTGTTTAAAAGGTGTAATTCTCTCAGCTCTGGTCATTTACCTACAGCAATCTTCACACCTATTTTTTCTGAATTCAATCTTCCTAAGTGCCAGCTGCTGATGAACTGCAGGGAGCATGATTTTTATTAAATGATGAACACTAACATTCCAGAGTTACACCTCAGACAATCGATTACTAGCTACTGACAGACAGCTTAAGCACAGAAATTCCTGAGGGTTTTGGGGATTTATTCCTCTATACTCCAGTAAAAGGAAGCCTTTTCTGTTTAAATATGTTGCTTTTTTTTTAAAGCATCAGTGTAACTAATTAGACAGGCTAATATTTAATATAGAAAATACAACTGCTCTGTGGAGTGGGGTACACGTCATGAAACTGCAAAGTTTCAGAAATTCTTCTTCCCAGGGAATCACAGCACTGCAATGTATAAGTTCTGTCTAAAACTGTGTCAGAAAACCAAGTGAAAAAAAGTTTTCTTGGTTACTGCGTTTCCTGAATAAAATACTATTACTGCTGATGAAAACTAACAACTCGCGCTAATTTTACTACTGTCCAAGAACTAACACTTCAGGAATCCCCACAGCTGGGAGAAGCAAAGAAGTGACAAAAATCAACCAAGCGTTTCCAGGTTCCCAGACTGCCAGCCCTGAGGGCCAAACCTCCAGGGCTTTGGCATCCCGGGGTGGCTACAACCAGCTCCCCAGGCCACCTAGCTTCCACACAGATCCACGTCCTGTGGTGCAGGATGACTCCAGCGCTTCCAGGCTCCGTGGTCCACAGCTGGGGATGAAAACCAGGTTGCTTCTCTCCAAAAAACCCCTAAGGGAAGATTCTTACTGCTCCATGGTGTGGCACCTGCCCCACCCTGCCAACATCTCTGCAGGTGCTGGAAACCAGGACATGGCCAGATAAGTCCCTCCAGGCCACCTCCACAGGAGTCTGGGGGTCCCATCACTTGTTGCACAGACCACGCCTCTCCTCCCAGGCCAACCACAGGTGTTGATGTCCCCATTGGAAACGAACTGCACCACGCCACTTGTGCACGCGACGCCTGAGCACTGCATAAACAGGAAACACATAAATGCTGAGTTATCGGCTATCTGCCTCCTTTGCCAAGTAAATAATGTAGCTAATTTCCTCATAATAATGACCTCCCATTTCGGTGGGAAATCAATCCTCTGCTTCTGGGCTAGCCTGCTTTCTCCAGTACTTCTCTACGGCTGTTTTTAATCAAACCTGTTGAGGAGGATGATAACAGAAAGCACCTGGAAACCAGCATCCATCAATTCATTGTAACTGGTCAGACCCCACACACCAGACCTGGACATCACTTCTTTCCCTACCATTTACCCAGCTGTTACCACTAATCAATTCCTGGTGTATACGCTTTCCAGAAATTAGATGGACTTAGACAAAATTAAAGATGGAGTCACAACTGAGTAAGGGCTTCAGGGTTCACTCACACAAATTAAAATACACAATTGATACCAAAATACAAATCAAGAGTATGGAATTAAATCTTCATGTTAAGAATGGAAAAAAAAAAAAAAAAGATTACTTCTTGCTTTCATTTAAGTCAATATAATTGACTGGAACAAGAATTTAAAAGATTTGACAGGCTGTCCACCAAGATACCCTGGAAAATTGAACCATTGTACCATACCTCTACATAACTGCCATAAAACCATTTCCCAATGCATTGGCAAATTTAATGTGCTAAACTGCCAGGAATATTTTTTCCCAAATTCAGCTACACTGGCAACACTAGTATGCATTTGTATGCATCCCATTTGATTACTAAGGACATAGTTAAGCAAAAAGATAAAACAAAAAGGTAAGAAAATCACATTAAAAAAAAATCAACTGGATTAACAGATAACATTTGAAGTACAGATTCGTCATAGGTGGTCTATAGGTAACCCTACCTCAGGTCCACATGCATAATGTCACATGCTACTATTCCCTTGAGTGATGAATTAATCCACACAGAAAAGCTCTGTGACAAGTCACATCACAAGAGTCACAAAATGGAGGTCACTGTGCCAGCTAGCAAATGACACATTAAAAAGGACAGCAAAAAAAAAAAGGCAGAAAATGCTCTTTATACTTTCCACTTCACTATGAACGTGAGGGAATTATTTCACTAATCCATGGCTGGCCGCGTCGGGGCTACTTGGAGCTGCAGAGACGGAGAGAAATATCCAATTTTCAGATCCCCTCCAGCTACATTGAGGTAAGAAAGAAGAGCACTTCCGCCCCCACCGAGCCGTTATTGCTCCGCTGCCCGTACTAGGCCAACACTGTTTTCTGAAAAGGCTAAATGAGAGGAAGGCACGTGTGACAAACTGCTTCCTCCTGTAACAGTCAATGAAGACGGCCAAGGTAGTGCCAAAACACACCTTTTTATGGCGTGCTCATTGTAGTTTATTTTGCCTGCCCAGTTACAAAGTTATGTCCCTATATAGCATGAGGGGGAGGAATTGCACAAGCAACCTTGCCTATCCAAACAGCCAGCTTATTCACACTGTTTAAGCATCAGATCACAATTCACCATTCTGGGGAAAAAGCTGCAGCCTTTCATACAAAAAGTACTAAAAATGAGGCAATATTTGAGAGTATTTGAAAGTGTGAGACAGAATACACACGTTTAGTTTGGTCTTTCTATATTTTCTTTTTCTTTTTCCTTAGGCAAGCAAATCTACAAAGCCTCTCATCTAATGTGTTAGATTAATAAATGATGAAGCTACAAACAAGAGAGCCCCAACCTTCCATGATCTGTGCTCAATTATGGTGCATTTACGAGTAAAGGAAAATGAAATTAATTTAAACTCTGTAATTGCCAAACTAAATGACACAACCTTGCCTATTACAACAGATCAAAACAATACATTTACATTTACCAAATTGCTGTAAAAAGTGTAATTTTTACTCTGAATAGCTTTTTGTGATGTTTTAGCTTCCATCCCTGGAAAAGTACCCACCACACGGTGCAGCAGAAGTCATGGGGACCAGGCTTTTCTCCACAACTAGGCTCTGGATCAGAGCTACTTTTAAGCTAAGCTCTATGACAGCATTTCAAAAGAAAGTGAAATTATATTCCAGAATGTGTTTGGTGAATGTTCCTTATTAAATTAAGTCTGGAGCCGCAGTTTTCTTATAGTTTGCAGGCTCTAACAGTCCGAATGCTGGTCCACGCACTCTACTAGAAGGAAAAGTAGCTATTATTTACTAAAGGAAGAAACTTCTGTAGGCAGTGTAGTTTGTTAGGACATCACCCTCAAAACCATCCACAGCAAATTCTTTAGCAATTTCTTCAGCAACGTGCCTGGGTGGCAGCAGGTGAAAGAGCAAGGCATCAGTGCTGCTCTGCACCGCTCACTTTCAAATTGCACCCCTCTTCCACTGGTCTTCCTAACTCCTGCTCCCATTGCATATCTGACCTCCTCATTAACTTTCCCCCACCACGGCACAATCCCTACAAAACAACTTCAGGTCGTCTTTCTCTGTGTACCTCTTCCATTTATTTTGCTTGGATGTGAGTAACAAGCGGTACCAGCAGCACTCCAGGTAAGGTTTCTCTACAGCCATGCACAGTGGCGCTAGCCCTTTCATACATAAAGACATAGAATGCTTTGGCTTGGAAGGGACCTTTAAAGGTCATCTAGTCCAACCCCCCCTGCAAGGAGCAGGGACATCTCCAACCAGATCAGGTTGCTCAGAGCCCCGTCCAACCTGGCCTTGAATGTTTCCAGGGATGGGGCATCCACCACCTCTCTGGGCAACCTGTTCCAGTGTTCCACCACCCTCATTGTAAAAAAAAACTTCCTTATGTCCAGTTTGCATCTACCTCCCTCTATTTTAAAACCATTACCCCTTGTCCTATTGCAACAGGCCCTGCTAAAGAGTCTCTCCCCATCTCTCTTATAAGCTCCCTTTAGGTACTTCTGTGGAAATGAGCTGCCTGAGGCAACCAAAGACTTTGCTTTGCCATTTTTTTGTGGCCACATCCCAGGGATGGCTCACAGTCATGTGGCAACAAGCACATCCAGGTCTTTGTCTCCATAAGTCAGTTCCAATGATGAGCCTCTAATCCCTTTGGCTTCAACTGCAAAGTTCCCATTGATCTATAAGTGATTTTCCACCAATGTAGAATCAGGCACTTCAACTATACCACTACGAATTAATAGAATAGAGCTCTGTTAATCCTTTATAAGCAAGGTTAATCTTTTGGTTTACAGAAGAAGGAGCAAAGGCCCCCTTTTTTCTCCAATATCAGGCAGAATGTGACTTATTTTAGAAATTATTTTCTCATTTTATTTGACTGAAATTGCTATTTTTTTTGAAGACACAAATCCAGACACCACCACAGATGCACACTTCCACCAGGTAAAAAAAAAAGAAGGAGTTCGAGCTATGAATCCTAAAGCTGAAAACTGGGATCAGCGCCCTGGGACTTACAGCTACTCCACAGAAAGTGCTGTCACCTGGAAACAGCAGACTGACAAAGCCTTTAGAGCATTCACCTTCCAATTAAACAAGAGTAACGTCTGAAACCTGACATTAAAATCGCTGTAAGATTTGTTAGGGTTCCCTCTCAATGATGTGATTTCAACATTTCCTGTACATTAGCAATAGTTAGGGCTATTAAACTGCAAGCAAGTATTGGCACCTTTAAAGACCGTTACAGAACTTGGCTAATTAACCCTAAAGCAATCAAGTCATCAGAAAGATGAACTGATCTTACATTAAGACACTTTTTCCATTAAAATGAGATTTTGTTAGATCAACTCAAACCCACAGGCAGTGGGTAGCAGAACGGCTCTTCTTTTTTGCAGGAAAGGAAATTCACCACTACGTTTCAATGTCCGGTAAACAGGAGCTCAATCACACAAACCCTTGCTCAAATGAGAAACCACTGCTCACAAAGACTTGTCCCGCTGCAGCCAACAGTCTGAGCAAGAATACTGAAACGCAGTAAAATCCTGAAAGATCAAGCCCCAATGTAACAGTTGTAATTGGTACAGCACATCAAACAGCCCTTAATTTGACGTCCTGTCCTGCAGTGCACTGGATGCAAACATTTAATTGATTTAGTAATTGATTATAAGCACTGCTTCTATACTAGGATGAGAAGAAGTCTTCAATACAGCAGCTAAGTGGTTCCTCTCAAACACTGGAATGCTGCGTGCCTCCGCAGGACAACAAAATGTTTATCTTTTGTCAGGCATTTCACGGCCGCCGTTCAGCTGGGTGACCTTTCGGAAGGAGCGGTGGAAGCAGACACACACCTCCATTAACGCAGCGCCTCCTCCTTCCCCCCCGCCTGCGAGGACAAGGAGCGCGGGTGGGGAGAGGTGAGCAATCCGCGGCATAATGAAGAGATTTTGTTTCAGGGGGTTATCAATTATTTATGAGCAAATCCCCAGATGAACACATCCGAAGCCGAACAGCTTTTAATACGTTTCACTTCTGTACACATGGCACAACACAACCAGACGCGAGCTAAATTGGGTGTCTGACTGTTCGAGGTGTCAAATAGTGAGTGGAATCTGGACTTCAGTAAATCACTGTTGCGTTTTTTCACTACGACAGTCTGCTAGATTTACAGTTCTTTCAAAAAATTCCTCCAACGCTCACAGAAATCATTCTTTAGGGTATTTCCCACTCATCAAGATCTCAGCAAAGAAAAAGCTCATACTGAAGAATTTCTGTAATTATGCTGACATAGTTGTCTAAACAGTCTAATAATCAAACTCATACAAGCATATAAACCAGCTTTGGATGGAATTTTATTCCACAACGGAATGAAATGGACCTGAACTTTTCCTATTGAGAAAAAACTGCGTTATGGTCTTTTTCTCCAAAACAGCGTTTATCCTTTTCAAAGCAAAGCACTTGTCTTTAAAGTAAAATTGATTTATAACTGTGCTTTTTAAAGAGAAGCTCCAAAGACTTCTTTCAGTGACATGGGAAATACAAACATTACACGTTGGTCTTCTTCATGAAGCAAGGACAGTGAAGCCAAAGAGTTGTAATTGCTAGGCATGCTCTCCCCAAGTCTATTAATTAATTAATCTATTTACAAATGTTGTCATTGAAAACAGTCATCCTGTAAGTCTTGACATGAAACCAAATCCACTCTCACGCAGTGAACATCCAGATCTGCAGAAATGTTCTTGGAGCTCCTCTTTCCCACAGCTTCCAACCAACAAAGTGCTGCCAAAGTCAACACCATCACCACAGTCACACTTCAATATCTACAGCAGCTGTCATGATGGCCCCATGGCCACCTTTAACACCGAATTCAAGTGCCCTGTGAACCCAGGAACCAGGCTGGGGCACCACCGGGACATGCCCTGCGGACCAAGCCTCCGTGGCAGGTTAGGGTCCAGCCAAGCGGTGGCTCGCCCCACGCAGGCTGTTCCCAAGGCGGGCTGCCAGCCGTCCCACGCGTGGAGGGGGCTTGCTCCATGCAGCCTGGGCTCAGCAACGGGGCGCTGAGCCGGGCCGCGGCCGAACAGGAGCAGACAGCAGCCAATGTAGGCTTCCTCGCCTCTCGAAGCCTCATCCACAAGCTGCCTTCCAGAGGGAAAAATTTGAGAAGTTCATCAAATAACACATTTTAAACCACACGTGGGACAAGCACTTTCTGCCTTTTTTTCAGAACAACCGTAGAAGAGTCGGGTCTCTGGCACACTCTGCCCCTTCCTGTTTAGGCTGGCACGCACCCCACCACCTCCATGACCCCGGGAGCAAGCTCCACTCCCATCCTAGCTTGGCTACACTAAATTTCCCCAGTACCAAAAAAACCCAGTTAGAAATCTATCTTAAATTTGTTTTCATTACTTTGGAGGGTTTGTTATGCATTTGGATGAAAGGAGTCCATTAAGTACATCTATATTTACTTCATTACAGTGTGGCTCTTGAAGTTAGATGAAAAGATTTACTCTGGCCAAGTTTGTTTATTCATCAGCATCAGCTAAGATATATTTTCAAAGACTCATCCTCATTGCATTTACATGAAAGCACACTGATTTTTTTTTCAAGGGCTGTATCACATTCTGAGAGCTGGAAAAGGACCAGAGAAACTTTTGTGACAATTATGAAATCAAGGATCAGCACAGGAACGTTTCCTACCATTTCCAGTTATTTATGGGGTGGAAAAAACCCCACGCCTTCCCACCTGGAGTCATTCTTGCTCACCCTGCAGATGTATCAACAGCCACAAACCAGAAGTGGACGATCAATCACCATGCCCCTAACCTAAATAACAGTGACTGGCACACTGCTTACCCAGGGACACCGGAAATGAAGAGTAAACCTCTCCTGAAGCACAAGCATTTAAGCAAATGTAGTCTCCCGAGTTTCTAATTCTTTTAATCTGCACTTTGACAAGAACAAGCACATTTTTTTCATAGGTGGTGTTGAAGAGCTCTTCATAACTGCTAGCAAAGCATTATGTAGAAATTCAGCTCACCACCGACCCACTGCAGCCGTGCAAGTCCTAATTACTGCTGACAGGAGCCCAAACAGGACTTGGCACTTGCATACCTTTAATACCAAAATTTTATCCTCAAGTTATGTAAATATTTAAATGACATTTATGGACAGTATCTTCCCTCCTGAGTTCACACTTTCCCACGGAAGACTTCCAGAGTGATTAACAATGCTGATCTTTATCCTTCACACTGACTATTCATTCATCCTTTCTAAAACGAATACTGCTTACATACGACCCAAGAGGGCTGTAACAAGGCAGTATTTATCTGCCCTAATAATCTACCACCACTGCTTTAATTAAAACTTGGTTATATGACATCCACGAAGCAAAGGAATGCCTCTCGTCACTCACCATTTTCACCTGACATCTGTGCTCGGAGCAGCTTTGGAGGAGCAACCTTTGGAGGTCCCACCACCCGCAGCTCACCCTCCCTGGCGTTGTAAAAAATCGCTTCACCACAGAAGAAAAGCAGAGTGAAACTAAAAGGGGTTTGCAGCCTGGGGCCTCAAGTGAGTCACTAAGCACCTGCGGGTTGGTATTTACCCCGATCCACAAGCAGGGCTGCGCTGCTTGCGCAGCACACGGGGTTTTCGGGAGGTGAGGGGCCAGGCGAGCTGGACATGGCACACACACCCACAGGAGACCTACGGAGAAGCTGTGGCACAGCACGGCAATTCAGAGTGTGAGGCATGCCAGGATGGAGATGGGGGAACAGCAACCATGGACATCTCAACTCCCTTCAGTAAATTCGCAGCCAAATCTTCAGACTTCACCTTCCCCATCTGCACAGCAGGATTTTACAGGGCTGCATGAATGCACAGTGATTTCAAAAGTCTAGAGTTTATTACTACCAGTATTACACAAATGAGTGTGCACTGCTTGCCCTTTCCACGTTTTAACTGATGTAAGCAGTATCTGATGATAGGAAACACACAATTTTCCCAAGAAAGAAGCCGTCCTGAACTTCTTCCCCCACCAGAACAGAAGTTTTTTTTGGCATCATTATACACAATATAAGCCCTGCAACTGACAGCACCCTTGGGATGCAGGGATGGCCAACCAGGCGAGCAACCAGGGCCTCATCCAGCACCTCTTCCCTGCCGGCTCCACGCGCGGCCCGGGCCAGCAGTTACCATTCATTCAGCAGACACTCAAACCTGGGAGGGGGCTCTTCCTGCCCAGTTTAGCAACCCATGGGTGAAGACGAGTCTCAGCACACTCTGCCCCCTCACCCCACCTGGGCTCTCTCCTGGCGGCAGCACGGCCATCAGGCTGCAACACGCCTGCCCTCCCACCAGCCGCTCTGGGGCTGAGCCACCCTTGCACCCCGCACCCGAAATCCGCTCTATTCCAAACACCTGGAAGCAGAGGCATCGCCTGGGTAATGTTAGCTGAATGATTTATTGTTTCAATTAAGTGTTAAACAATGTTTTCAAGCCTTCTTGGTCTACTCATCTTATTCTTACATTACATTTTGCAGTTACAAATGATATGGTGTTGGAACTCTTTGAAAAAGCCCCTCCGTTCTCCATCCCCATCCTTACTGGAAGGAAGAAGACTGGGTCCTGTTCCAGCCATTGAACTCTACAGCACTTTACCATCAGCATCAATGAGCTGATAAACAGATTTAACTCCTTTGTGTGTCAATGAATTCCACACTGTCCCAGGAAAGTGTTCCTTAACTAAATGCCACTGCACAGCCAGTGAGGAAAACTTGATGGCATTTCTTACGGATTCCTCAGAACAGTGCTTCTTAAAATATAAATTTGCTCTACATTATTAAGCATTTCTTATTTAGGACTTGAAATCCAGTTGCCACTTTCCGATCAATATAACTTTAACAGTAGGATAGATTTAGAGCTTAAGTTATCTTGCAGTCATTTGTACACAATACATGATCTAACGCCACATTCACATTCGAATGCCTGGCAATGAGGCTCACGAGAAACATGGTGCCTTAAAATGCAATGGATTACCTGTTTCTTTTCCTCATTAAATGACATTTCATAAAAGAAACTGAACAAAAGATAGGTGAGCTTGCTGACTGTCATATCACACAACCTTTACTCATATGAGCAATGTGTTGCTTCCAGATCAGCTTCTCATTTGAAAGTTGCAGATCTCCGTGGCTGACCTGAATATTGATTTTATGTTAATAAAATCCTGTGTTGAAGTACTGGTTAAAAATAAAATTGCTCTTGTACTTCAGGCCTGCAAGATGTTGTGCATACTGTACTCACAATTTTTTTTTCCAGCGAGGGCAAAAGACACTCCTCAGGAGTGCTCCACAGGCTGCAGAATTCGGCCCTTGTTAAATAAGCTAACACCTGAATTAATCACTTTTCCAGTAAGCAAAGGCACTTTTGCTATAATGAAGCTGCGCACCTCACTTACAGGTATATCTCTCAGGGCAAAATTTTTAAAGACGTAAAATACAAAACCCTGGAATTTGAAAACTCTACTTCTTTATTATCTAAGAGAAACAAATACAGTAACAAAGTACTTTCATTTACCTACTGGGCATCCTTAGCAGTGCTTGCTTCTGCAAATTCTCTTAACAGACACCGCTCCGATCATCATTTAACTGCAACACAGACAGACTTCAAGAGGACTAAGGAGGATTTGCTTCTGGTTTCACACAGAGCACATATTTTTCTGAAGCTTAATTTAATAAAATGAGAACCCTGGATAAAAGTTAATCGAGCACGGCTGCTAGGAAGGGGAAAAATATTTTCTGCCAAAATTTTATCTTTGCTCTTTCACTCTTTTTCTGCATTTGTTGCTTAATGGCTCATGGCTTATGATTTCAAAGGCCATTCCTCTCACAAACGTAATCAACCCAAGTATTCAGCACCACGGATGATGCATTAGTCTCCTTAAAACCAAATCTCTGAGGGACAGATTAGAAAGAAAGGTTGAAGAGCTCCATCGTTCAAAGCATTATAGTTCAGGCACCTATAAATCACCACGTTCGTTGATTTAGGTAATTGGGTCCATCAGCGTCCGCAGCATGGCAAGCGACACAACTTTCTGCTCTGACCTGTGCCAGTTTTTTTCCCCTTCCCCTCTCCGAGGCACCAAGGGAAGCAAGCAGCCCCCAGGGCCGGGAGCTCCCTTCGCCCCGCTTTGAAAAGCGGTCCCTGCCCCTGCCCGCCCCCCACCCACGGCGACCCCTTCCTCCTGAAGAGTTTCCAGGACCACGAGCAGATGCCACTGGGACACAAACCGGACCCCGCCGCCCCGTAACGCGCACGCAGCGGAGGCGCTGACCGGCAGCAGGCAGAGCCAGCAGGCGCGGAGAGCCCCGCAGCCGCGGGGTTACCGCACAAAAAACGCAGCCGTGGGCCGTGCCCTGCACCTGTGACCGCTCCCGGCCCAACCTTCCCCCCGCCCCCCGGACAACCAAATGGCGGCCGCGGCCGGACAGGGGCTGTGCCTTGCGGTGGGCGCCGCGCCGAGCCCCGCAGCGACCCCGCCACCAGCCTCCCGCGCAACGACAGCGCACTCCCCACCCTCCCGACACCCCGACACCCCCACCCAAAACACACACGCAGCAACTTCGCGCACCGCCCCCCGACTCACCGGGAGGCGCCGGCCCCGCGCAGAGGCGCGCCCGGGGGATGCCGCCTCCCGCGGAGCGCTGCCCGCGGAGCGCAGCCCGCAGGGGCCGGGCAGCGGCGCGGCGAGGGGCGGAGAGGGAGGAGCCGCAGCAAGTTGCGGCGCGCCTCTCTCCCCTCCCTCCTCCTCCTCCCTCTGCTCCCGCCTCTCTCCCTCGGGGGGGAGGACGGAGCGCGGCCGCGGAGCGCGGCGCGGGCGGGCGCGCGGCACTGCGCATGTCCCCGCGCCCGGCCCCGAGAGGCGAGCGATGCGGCAGCGCGGACGGGCCCGGCCGGCGCCCCCTGCGCGCCCCCCCAACCCCGCGCACCGCAGCGCGCCTTTGCGGAGGCTGCGCGGGACACGGCTGCCGCCGCATCCCCTTGCTCCGCCGAGGCGGGGGGTGGGAACACGAACACGCCGGCCGGCACCGGGCAGGGGGGTCTCGGCTGGCCTGGAAAATGAGGGAAAAAGGGTTAAATCCAGGCGTCCTGTTAATTTATTATTTTTTCCCGTTAAGTGAGCGTGACTAATAAAGACAGGTATTATGACAAAAGGGGCCTCCGCAGAGTTACTGGTGGCTTTTTAATGTCCTGCCGAGGTCTTTAAGTGAAAGAAGGAACCGTATTTTACGTGATGTGGGGAAGTGCAAGGACTCTGAGTGAAAAGCCCGGTAAGCGCAAAGGCAGGAAAGGCTGCAAAGGCAAAATGCCTAACTTAGATCTCTGGGGATTTTTTTTTTTTTTTTTAGGGAAATTGCACAATTACCATAAGTTTCCACCCAGATGTAAGGACTGACCTAACACCCAGTGAGGTTCTTACTTCCTGAGAACAAGCTCAAGCCCCGTACTCCGTTGTGCAGCAACACAGATGTCACTTGGGCAGCTGGCTCAAGGTTTGCACCTGAATCTGCATTTGGTGCTTACCAGGCAAAGATGTACCTACGCTGGAAAGCGTTGGTTTTGTTTTCGTAATCCCAATAGAGCAGTATCGTCAGCACTTTCGTCTTCACCTACTCTTTGGCAAGAATCTAGCTCAGTTTGTCATCTCCCTGCACGTTCATCCAACGAATCCCCAGAGCTGATTCTTTCTTCACATCATTTTTCAGTATCACCAGCTGTTGGGTTCCTCTGTTGATTTGCTTGCTTTGGTGTTGAGGTTTGTTTTTTCTTCTGAGCCTTCTTTAAGCTTTTTGTCCAACAACTTCTATCTTCACTGGCCAACACAGGCCATGTCTAGCAGAGTCCAGTCCACCTCAGTTTGTCCACGCGGCCCCTGCCATAAAATGCATATTAACCTACCATGTTGTCTGCCAGCTGTGGTAATATCCAGCTGATGATTGTAATTTTACCACTCTGGTCTTGCTTTTCTTCTCCATTCCTAACACACACATTGTAGCTGACCTAATGATGGTTTTCTCAGACTTTTTTCCCTGGTTTCCTTTGCCTGTCCTTCTTGCAGAGGGTTCCCATCAAATCCTTCCATTAGTAACCACCAGGCTTTGTGAAACCCCTAATATCTGCATCCACATCCCACATGGTGACTCTGCAATGAACTCAACTATCTGAATGACTTTAACTCTTTCCCCTCCAACTGCGTTGGATTCTTGTCACTGTCATCAATGAAGATTTTCACACATGGAATCTTTAATCAGTGCTTTTGTTCTACCTCTGTCCTCCCTCATTCTAGACCAGCAGTTCCCCAGGTCTGCTCAAGGATCACAGATGTCCTAAAGAGCCTTGGTAGGCCATCATAGTAATTTGTTGCCTTCACTGCATTTCAGTTTAAACCGTGAAATCACATTGTGATTTGTAGGAAATTTTGGAGGCTAACAGTAGTGTGTAGGTCCAAAAAGCCCAGGAACCAATATTCTAGCAGCTACTCCCCTTCAGCTGTATTTTTTGGCACAGTTTGATGTCATCAGGAAGAGGCAGTTTTCCTTGAGTCTTCACAAGGAATGCGCAAAGCACGCCAGTACACTGAAACCCACAGGAACTTTCCATCTCTTTAAACCTACTGTAGACATTCCCGGTCCTCCAGATGCTTAGTTTATTTGGGTTTAATTAGTTGAAAAACCTTCCAAAAAACATAAGCTAAATCAAAACCATGTACTTGCTTTTGAACAAGAGTCACTACGTAAAGCATAAAAAGGGTATTACCATAACAATTTATATTCTCGCCTTAACTTGTACTCTTGTTCAAATGTAAACAAAGCCAAAGACGGATCCTCCAAGAGAGGAGTGTCCCTCCTTTGCTTCTGCCTTTCTTCTCTCCCACCTCCTCTCTCCCCTTTGCTCTCCAGCTCCAAATGCCATTTGGTTTAATTGATCTTCCTCTGTATTGAGGAAGAAAATTATTATATAGCTCTCTGTCAAACAATAATCAAGGAAAGTGGGGTTTGCTCATTTAACTAACCTTTATTTGCAGCCCTGTTCAGCACACAGGCAAAGATCAGGAAGGAAAGGAGAGATGCAGAGAATGAAGGAAAGGAGGCAGCCTGCAATCTCTTAACAAAAGGGAAAGATCAGCCGTGGAGTCAAAATGGAGGGGTAGATGGGGGATGTAAAGGCAAGGGGTGGCTGGCAGAGACGGAGGGAAAGGAGCTGGGTAGGCAAGAGGCAAAGATGAAGTCCTTCAAAAAGGCTAGCAAAAATCAAGCGCTCTACGACATGATTAATTCTGCGCTCCACAAGAGTGAAACTATTCCCTCCTGTCATTTCTGTGACAGGTGCTCCCAAAGGCCCCCGTCGCTGCTAGAGCTCCATTATCTGAGGCATTGCGCTGGTACATAGATGACGTGGTCCCTGCCACAGGGGCCTTGCAGTTTAGCATGAGCCAAGATGCAACAAAAGAACATAAAAAATAGCACAGGGGCCCAGGAGAGGAAGGACAGCTGAAACCTTGCAGCCTATGTTACACAGCTTCAAGGTTGTAATAATATGTAAATAATGTAAGAATAATGTACATACGTAGTAACAGCCCACCCTCCATCTCAGGCACTTTCATTGCTTTTTTTCCCATTCCGGAACCGGGAAGAATCAAGCACCCACTTTAACCCTTTGCCCAAACGGCTGTTGCTGGTAGAAGCCAGCAGTGCTGGGCAGCAGGCTAGCGCAGTAACAGCTGACGTGAAAGGCGTACCAGCTGCTGGAGGTCACAGCCCTTGGCTGGGAATGTTTTGGGAGAGCAGCAGCGAGGTGCAGCTGGACACCCACAAGCTTTGCTCTGACCTAGGCTGGAATCTCGGTCTCTTGTTCAGCCCCTGCGCTGCCCCACATTGTACCGGTTCACCTTTGCCAAAATGAGGAGGCCCTCTTCCCAGCTATGCAATCCCATCATTTCTCTTTTATCAGCTCTGCTACCTGTGAACGCATGGAGCCCTTTCACTCACCAGTGCTGTTCACTAGGCCAGCAGAAACATGACCCAGAACAAAGCAGGTGCCAAGCGTTCTGCTGGGTCGGTGAGTTGAATCAGCTCACAAGTCAAATAAATGAACTCCAGAGCCACCACAAGTGAGGAGGCAGTGTCTTTGGCTGGGAAGAGGTCTGGGTTAGAGGAGAAAGAAAAGGAGGAGAAGGAACAAGACTTCCCCCTGATGGCAAGAGCAAGCCACTGGATATGCTTGGGTGCTCAGATATAGCTTTTGGGGTCAATTTACAGGTGTCAACCTGGGAATGCACAAACTCTGCGGGAGCAGGCAGCACTGCAGCTCACTGCAATCCCTCAGTTCATTCCTGTTTTATATAATATATAGCACGGTCCTAGTTCCACATCTCTTATTCATGTAGAAATACTCATTAAAGAAGTTTTAGTAAGTAATTGGGGAAAAATCTGTGTTCTCAGCCTGCAGGGCTCTGTGGTTTGGGGAAACTGCAGTATCTTTTGAAGATGTGTTGAGGTATATCCCCAGATCATAATTTCTGTATAGTATAAGCAGACCTATTATAAAGAGAATGCAACTTTAAACTACAGAAGTGTAAAGTTCCCATGTGTGACTAACGCAGAGAAGTACCGTGGGTTTAAATGGACCCTTCAAATGTCCCTCACCCATGCTACTTTGTGTGATTTAAATGTCTTCTGTCTCCTTTCAACTGAGAGGATTATCCTCCCTCAGTTCCCTCTCCCTCCACACTGAGAAAAAAAAAAAAAAGCTGAATAGGCTGATGTGTGTGTTTCTTTTTTCACACCAGTCCTGCCTCACTCCTAGCCTCTCATCCACCCGCTCCATCAAGCATGGACTTTGTCCTCACTTAACAGAGCATATTATGGAATCTCCCGGAGCTGCCCACGAGGATAACAATTACCCCTCTACATGTGCATTGTTGGCCTGGTTTTCAAAAGGTCTGAGCAGTCCTACTTCTTTAAGGAGCAAAAGGACCTGAGGGTGCCATCACCTCTGGATATCGAGCCATTAGGGATAGGAAGGGAACTTTAAAGGAGGTGTAGGGGCTGGTAGGAAAACATTGCTTCCATTCCAGGAGCAGATCAGTAAGAAGCTGCCACTGGCAAAGGGACAGATTAAATAATCCAATAGAAATTTCTTACAGGCCAAAAAAATCCTGTGAAAGCTTGGATGGCTACATGCTGCATCTCTGAAATCAATGACAAATCACATTATGGTTGAGGCGCGTAAAATAGTTCTGTCAAAGAAATGGCTCCTAGTGTGGCCAATTCATCTGAGACAGTCATTGTTAGTTCTGCCTACTGGTTAATGGTGAGGCCTTGCGGGCAAGTAAGCTATCTTCTGACGGAAGCACTGGGCCTAGGTTTTCTCCAAAGGAGAGAAATTTATTAAATGGACAAAGTCATTCCTTGTGCCACCACCACCTCCCTGCTTCTCATCAAGAAGGAAGGAGAGAAAACCAAAGGAGCTGCTGTATCTGCTGAGCAGCACCCGGACCTATGATCAGCTGTAGCAAACAAAAAATGGTCTTCCCTGCTGCAGAGTGGGCTCTGGGGACCTGGCTGTGGCTTCTGACTCCCTTTGCCGGCTTTGGAGTGCCTTGGCTCGGCTGCCATTACTCTTTGGCAGCAGAGCCACGGGGAAGCAAAGCGAGGTCTGCGGTGCATCTGCCCAGAGCTTTTCCACACACAGCTTTCTCCTCAGGAATCCTATTGTTGCGAGACATTAAATTTTTTAGGCTCATCAATTCTAGTGACATAATCCAGCAATTTATTTTTAGAGGGAGTGAGCAGGTGTCCATGGCAGCATTTTAGCTGACAGTGCTGCTGTATTGCTATTCAGGAGCACTTGATTGTTCTTTGCATCTTGACTTGTTACTGGAAAAGATGGTTATTTTTACCACTTTACTTGTTTTTAGCTTTAGGAATGGCCTGAATGAGACAGAGGAAAACACCTGCACCCTTAAACTGACTTTCATCCATCAAACTTTCAGCATGCTGATAGAAAACTGAAGAACTGGGTCTAATGATTAATCTGCAGCATTGATTGTAGATGATGGTTGGTAAAGAGAACGAAAATAACAAATTAAAACTAATGACCGTAACTGATTGAGAAAATATTTTGGTTCAGAAAATCACATCAAAGTCAGTGTTTTTTCACAAGTATTAGAAATATGCATATGAATTATTCAGTCAGAAAATTGGTTGCTAGTTTTAAAAATAATGACAATCTACATTTACAGTTACCGACTATTTTCATTTTTTTTTTACATAACTACCTTAAATAAAATATTTAATATTGCTGTGATATAATCCTCTGTTGATATTTTTAACCTACCATTCAAGAACATGTAGGATCATAGTGGTCATTTTCTAGGAGAAACAACGTAGTAAGTGAGTTTGACTCAAACCCGTCTGAATATAATTACTAGCATGGCAAACTGGCTTCTAATGACAGTCACAAGCATGCTTGAATCTACAAATTACTTAGTCTATCTGAACTTCCACTCTTTATGTTAAAAATGTGATAACTATGCGGTTTCAGTTTGCTGCAGCAGAGTTCAGGACATATTGCTGACCTTGAGCAATAAAGGACTAATTTCCCATTGCTAAATATGAACAGAAATGCTGCGGCATCATATGTAAAGAGGCTGAACTGATCCTTAAAAACACACCGAAACACCCCGTCAAGAAATCCAAGCCATTACCACAGAGGAGCCTGTTATGAACGTCTAGCCTGACCACAGAGCAAGTGCTTGGAAGCAAATCAAAACCTGCCTGAGGAACTGAGTAAAAAAGATTTTCCGAGTTCACTAATGCTCATTTCAATTAATAGCCCACCTGCCAAGTGTAATGAACCTGAACATATTGTGGCCATTAATGCTCAAAAGTAGCTTTTCGCCAAAAACAAAAAGACAGACAAATTACTGAAAGGAAAATCAGTACCATTGCCACTCTGTCACACGCTGAGGTAAAAGGTTGATTCTTGCGAAGGCTAGAAAAAATTCTTTGCCTTTAGGCTAAGAGTGATTAATTATTACTCACAAAGACACCAGAAAAATACAGAGAGCGGGAAGGAGAAGGGCTGAAATCACAGTCCAAAGTGAGAGCTGTGGCAATGCAGGAGGTGAATTACATTTCTCAAGGTGAAAATTATCCTGCTCTGAGATCAGAAATTAGTGGACAAGGCATTGCAG